>NC_049227.1:15811671-17011671 GCF_011100685.1 Canis lupus familiaris | reverse complement strand
GGATGTCCACTCTCACCACTGCTATTCAACATAGTACTGGAAGTCCTAGCCTCAGCAATCAGACAACAAAAAGACATTAAAGGCATTCAAATTGGCAAAAAAGAAGTCAAACTCTCCCTCTTCGCCGATGAAATGATACTCTACATAGAAAACCCAAAAGGCTCCACCCCAAGATTGCTAGAACTCATACAGCAATTTGGTAGTGTGGCAGGATACAAAATCAATGCCCAGAAATCAGTGGCGTTTCTATACACTAACAATGAGACTGAAGAAAGAGAAATTAAGGAGTCAATCCCATTTACAATTGCACCCAAAAGCATAAGATACCTAGGAATAAACCTAACCAAAGAGGTAAAGGATCTATACCCTAAAAACTATAGAACACTTCTGAAAGAAATTGAGGAAGACACAAAGAGATGGAAAAAATATTCCATGCACTTGGATTGGCAGAATTAATATTGTGAAAATGTCAATGTTACCCAGGGCAATTTCCACGTTTAATGCAATCCCTATCAAAATACCATGGACTTTCTTCAGAGAGTTAGAACCAATTATTTTAAGATTTGTATGGAATCAGAAAAGACCCCGAATAGCCAGGGGCATATTAAAAAAGAAAACCATATCTGGGGGCATCACAATGCCAGATTTCAGGTTGTGCTACAAAGCTGTGGTCATCAAGACAGTGTGGTACTGGCACAAAAACAGACACATAGATCAATGGAACAGAATAGAGAACCCAGAAGTGGACCCTGAACTTTATGGTCAACTAATATTCGATAAAGGAGGAAAGACTATCCATTGGAAGAAAGACAGTCTCTTCAATAAATGGTGCTGGGAAAATTGGACATCCACATGCAGAAGAATGAAACTAGACCACTTTCTTGCACCAGACACAAAGATAAACTCAAAATGGGTGAAAGATCTGTGAGACAAGATTTCATCAAAATCCTAGAGGAGAACACAGGCAACACCCTTTTTGAACTCAGCCACAGTAACTTCTTGCAAGATACATCCATGAAGGGAAAAGAAACAAAAGCAAAAATGAACTATTGGGACTTCATCAAGCTAAGAAGCTTTTGCACAGCAAAGGATACAGTCAGCAAAACTAAAAGACAACCTACAGAATGGGAGAAGATATTTGCAAATGACGTATCAGATAAAGGGCTAGTTTCCAAGATCTATAAAGAACTTCTTAAACTCAACACCAAAGAAACAAACATTCCAATCACGAAATGGGCAAAAGACATGAACAGAAATCTCACAGAGGAAGACATAGACATGGCCAATATGCACATGAGAAAATGCTCTGCATCACTTGCCATCAGGGAAATACAAATCAAAACCACAATGAGATACCACCTCACACTGGTGAGAATGGGGAACATTAACAAGGCAGGAAACCACAAATGTTGGAGAGGATGCGGAGAAAAGGGAACCCTCTTACACTGTTGGTGGGAATGTGAACTGGTGCAGCCACTCTGGAAAACTGTGTGGAGGTTCCTCAAAGAGTTAAAAATAGACCTGCCCTACGACCCAGCAATTGCATTGCTGGGGATTTACCCCAAAGATACAGATGCAATGAAACGCCGGGACACCTGCACCCCGATGTTTCTAGCAGCAATGTCCACAATAGCCAAACTGTGGAAGGAGCCTCGGTGTCCATTGAAAGATGAATGGATAAAGGAGATGTGGTTTATGTATACAATGGAATATTACTCAGCCATTAGAAATGACAAATACCCACCATTTGCTTCAACGTGGCTGGAACTGGAGGGTATTATGCTGAGTGAAGTCAGTCAATCGGAGAAGGACAAATAGTGTATGTTCTCATTCATTTGGGGAATATAAACAATAGTGAAAGAGAATATAAGGGAAGGGAGAAGAAATGTGTGGGAAATATCAGAAAGGGAGACAGAACATGAAGACTCCTAACTCTGGGAAACGAACTGGGGGTGGTGGAAGGGGTGGAGGGCGGGGGGTGGGGGGTGAATGGGTGACGGGCACTGAGGGGGGCACTTGTCGGGATGAGCACTGGGTGTTATTCTGTATGTTGGCAAATTGAACACCATTAAAAAAATAAATTTATTATAAAAAAATAAAAATAAAATAAAATAAAAAAATAAAATCCACACACACACAAAAATAATTTCAATCCCATGGTGATTTTTTTTAATTTTTATTTTTTTATAAATTTATTTTTTATTGGTGTTCAATTTGCCAACATATAGAAGAACACCCAGTGCTCATCCCGTCAAGTGCCCACCTCAGTGCCCGTCACCCAGTCTCCCCCACCCCCCACCCACCTCCCCTTCCACCACCCCTAGTTCGTTTCCCAGTGTTAGGAGTCTTCATGTTCTGTCTCCCTTTCTGATATTTCCCACTCATTCCCCCCCCCACTTTATTCCCTTTCAGTATTTTCTATATTCCCCAAATGAATGAGACCATATAATGTTTGTCATTCTCAGATTGACTTATTTCACTCAGCATAATACCCTCCAGTTCCATCCACATCGAAGCAAATGGTAGGTATTTGTGGTTTCTAATGGCTGAGTAATATTCCATTGTATACATATACCACATCTCCTTTATCCATTCATCTTTTGATGGACCACAAGGCTCCTGCCACAATTTGGCTATTGTGGCCATTGCTGCTATAAACATTGGGGTGCAGGTGTCCTGCCGTTTCTCTGCATCTGTATCTTTGGGTTAAACCACCAGCAGTGCAATTGCTGGGTCATAGGGTAGCTCTATTTTTAACTCTTTGAGAAACCTCCACACAGTTTTCCAGAGTGGCTGCACCAGTTCTCATTCCCACCAGTAGTGTAAGGGGGTTTCCCTTTCTCCAATCCTCACCAACATTTGTTGTTTCCTGTCTTGTTAATTTTAGCCATTCTCACCAATGTGAAGTGGTATCTCATTGTGGTTTTGATTTGTTTTTCCCTGATGGCAGTGGTGTGGAGCATTTTCTCCTGTGCTTGTTGGTGATGTGTAGGTCTTGGAGAAATGTCTGTTCATGTCTTCTGCCCATTTCATGACTGGATTGTTTGTTTTTTGGGTATTGAGTCTGATAAGTTCTTTATAGATCTTGGAAACTAGCCCTTTATCTGATACGTCATTTGCAAATATCTTCTCCCATTCTGTAGGTTATCTTTTAGTTTTGTTGACTGTTTCCTTCGCTGTGCAGAAGGTTTTTATCTTAATGATATCCCAATAGTTCATTTTTGCTTTTGTTTCCCTTGCCTTCACAGATGTGTCTTGCAAGAAGTTGCTGTGGCCAAGTTCCAAAAGGTTATTGCCTGTGTTCTCCTTTAGGGTTTTGATGGATTCTTGTCTCACATTTAGATCTTTCATCCATTTTGAGTTTATCTTTGTGTATGGTGTAAGAGAATGGTCTAGTTTCATTCTCTTGCATGTGGCTGTCCAATTTTCCCAACACCATTTACTGAAGAGACTGTCTTTTTTCCAGTGGGTATTCTTTCCTGCTTTGTCAAAGATGAATTGACCATAGAGTTCTCCATTATCTATTTAACCCATCCTCCAAATCCTCTCCCTCTGGTCACCATCAGTTTGTTCTGTATAATTAAGCATCTGTTTCTTGATTTGCGTCTCTCTTTTTTTTCCTTTGCTTATTTGTTTTGTTTTTTAAATTCCACGTATGAATGGGATCATATAATATTTACCTTTCTCTGACTGAATTATTCACTTAGCACTGTACTCTCTAGCTCCATCCATGTCATTGCAAATGGCAAGATTTTATTCTTTTTTATGGATGAATAATATTCCATTACACGCACACACACATATGTATATACACGCACATCTTTGTCCATTCAGCAGTTGGTGGACACTTGGGCTGCTTTCATATCTTGGCAATTGTATATAATGCTACTACAAACATAGGGGTGCATATATCCCTTTGAATTAGTGTTTTTGTATTTTTGGGGTAAATATCCAGTAGTGTGATTGTTGGATCATAGGGTAGTTCTATTTTTAACATCTTGAGGAAACTGCATACTGTTTTCCACAGCAGCTGCACCAGTTGGCATTCCCACCAACAGTTCATGAGCGTTTCTTTTTTTCCATATCCTCACTAACACCTATTGTTTCTTGAGTTGTTAATTTTAGCTGTTCTGACAGGTGTGAGGTGATATCTCATTGATTTGCATTTCCCTGATGGTAAAGTGGTGATGTACATTTTTTTATATGTCTGTTGGTTTTCTGGATGTCATCTTTGTCGAAATGTCTGTTCATGTGTTCTGCCCATTTTTAGTTGGATTATTTGGGGGTTTGGGTGTTGAGTTTTAGACATGCTTTATATATTTGTGATATAAATCCTCTATCAAGGATGTCATTTGCAAATATTTTCTCCCATTCTGTAGGTTGCCTTTTGTTTTGTTGATTGTTTCCTTCACTGGGCAGAAGCCTTTTATTTTGATGTAGTCTCAGTGGTTTATTTTTGCTTTTGTTTCCCTTGCATCAGGACACATATCTAGAAAGAAGTTGCTATGGCCAGTGTCAAAGAGGTTATTGCCTGTGTTCTCTTCTAGGTTTCTTAGGGCTTCAGGACTCACATTTAGGTCTTTCATCCATTCTGAATTTACTTTTGTGTATAATTTAAGAAAGTTGTCCCATTTCATGCTTTTGCATGTTGCTGTCCAGTTTTCCCAACACCATTTGTTGAAGACGGTGTTTTATCCGTTGGATATTCTTTCCTGGAGTTTCTATTCTGTTCCATTGATCAATATGTGTATTTGTGTGCAAATATCATACTGTCTTGATTAGTACAGCTTTGGACTACAACCTGACGTCCAGAATTGTGATGCCTCCAGCTTTGTTTTTCTTTTTCAAGATTGCTTAGGCTATTTAGGCTCTTTTGCGGTTCCATACAAATTTTAGCATTGTTAGTTCTAGTTTTGTGAAAAATATTGTCCTTGTTTTGATAGGAATTGCACTAAATGCGTAGATTGCTTTGGGAATATAAACATTTTAATAATATTTGTTCTTTCCAAACAGGAGTATGGAATGTCTTTCCATTTCCGTTTCTCTCATCAGTGTTTTATAGTTTTTAGAGTACAGGTCTTTTACCCCTTTAGGTAGGTTTATTCCTAGGTATCTTATTTTTTTGGGTGCAATTGTAAATGGAATTGTTTTCTTAATTTCTCTTTCTGTTGTTTCAGTATTAGTATATAGAAATGCAACAGATTTCTGTATGTTGTATCCTGCGACTTTACTGAATTCACTTATTAGTTCTAGCAGGTTTTTTTGTGGAATCTTTAGGATTCTATATAGAATATCATGTCATCTACAAATAGTGCACGTTTGACTTCTTCCTTGTCATCTTGATGCCTTTTATTTCTTTTTGTTGTCTGATTGCTGTGGCTAGGACTTCCAGTAGGGTGGAATGTTCTGAATGTATCTGTTAAATCCATTTTGCCCAGTGTGTCATTCAAAGGCACTGTTTCCTCATTGATTTTCTCTTTGGAGGAGGTGTCCAATGATGTAAGTAGGGTTTGAAAGTCTCCTACTATTATAGTATTGCTGCTGACTAGTTCCTTTATGCTTGTTATTACCTGTTTTATGTATTTGGGTGCTCCCGTGTTGGGTTCATAAATATTTACAATTGTCATATCTTCTTGTGGAATTGTCCCCATTATTATTATATAGTATCCTTTTTTTGTCTCTTAAATTCCACATACCAGTGAAATCATATGATATTTGTCTTTTTCTAACTTATTTCACTTAGCATTATACTCTCTGGCTTCATCCATGTCATAGCAAATGGCAATATTTCATCCTTATTTATGGTTGAATAATATTCTGGTATTCTTTATCTTCTTTATCCATGCATCCATTGATGGACACTGGGCTGTGTCTTTTTTTTTTTTAATTTAATGTCTCCAGTTTTATTTTATTTTATTTTTATAATAAATTTATTTTTTATTGGTGTTCAATTTGCCAACATACAGAATAACACCCAATGCTCATCCCATCAAGTGCCCCGCTCAGTGCCCGTCACCCATTCACCCCCACTCCCCGCCCTCCTCCCCTTCTACCACCCCTAGTTCGTTTCCCAGAGTTAGGAGTCTTTATGTTCTGTCTCCCTTTCTGATATTTCCTCCCACACATTTCTTCTCCCTTCCCTTATATTCCCTTTCACTATTATTTATATTCACTGGGCTGTGTCTTGTTGTGGACCTCTTTGCATTGATTTTGTTCGGAGTTATCTGTGATTTCTGGATCTGGTTGTCTGTTTCCTTCCCCAGGTTAGGAAAGTTTTTAGCTGTTACTTCTTAAAATAGTTTTTTGCTCCTTTCTCTCCCTCTTCTAGTTCTGGGACCCCTAAAATGCTAAGTTAGTGTACTCAATGCTGCTGTAGAGTCCTTTAAGCTATTCTCATTTATGCTGAGTGAACTAAGTCAATCAGAGAAGGACAAACATTATATGGTCTCATTCATTTGGGGAATATAAAAAATAGTGGGCACTTGACAGGATGAGCACTGGGTGTTATTCTATATGTTGACAAATTGAACACCAATAAAAAATAAATTTATAAAAAAATTTAAAAAATTGTTTTGCTGTTCAGGTTCAGTGCTTTCCACTACCCTCTTTTCCAGATTGCTAGTCTATTTTTCTGCCTCTTCAAATTGTAGTGATTCCTTCTAGTGTATTTTTCATTTCAGTTACTGTATTCTTCAGCTCTGACTTGTTATTTGTATCTTCTATTTGTTGAAGTTCTCACTGAATTTATCTACTCTTCTCTCAAGTTTGGTGAGTATCTTTATTACTTCAGACTCTTTATCAGGTAGATTGCTTATCAGTGTTCAATTTAACTCTTTTTCTGGGGTTTTATTTTGTTCTTTAATTTGGAACATATGTCTCCTCCTTTTGTCTAACCCTCTGTGTTTCTTTCTATGTATTAGGTACATCAGCTTTGTCTCCTAGTCTTGAAAGTAGAGGCCTTATGAATTTAACAGCCTGCGGTGCCCAGCAGCACAATCATCTGGTCACTAGAACCAGATGTTTCAGGGGTGTCCCCCATGTCAGTGGCTTGTGCGCTTCTCTTGTGGTTGGGTGATGACTATTGCAGACATGCTGGTGGGTGAGGCTGACCCTTAGTCCAGTTGTCAGCAAGGACTGGCCATGACTGCTGTGGGTGCACTGGTGGTCAGGCTGCATCTGGTGCTGCTGACCAAGAGGCCTGGCTATAGTTTCTGCATGTGTACTAGTGGCTGGGGCTAGCTTCCCCACCCCTTGGAGCAGGAGCCACTCTGGAAGACACTGTCTGCTGAGTGTGGCAGTCACTTTAGGAGTCTGGCCCTGAACAATGTTGCCTGTCAAGTATGGGGGTGTGGGAGCAGCTTTGGAAAAATGCCTGCCAGGGTAGATGGGCTGAGTGAGGCAGGTCCACAGGGGAATGCTAAGGTGGGGAAGCAGTGCTAGCAAAGTAGATGGAGGGTGTAAGAACTGGGTTTTGCAAGCATCTGGGCAGCTAGGTTGAAAGAAGACAAAAAAAAAAAAATGCTGTCTTCCAGCACTTCTGTTTTAGGAGAAAGCTCCTACGGAGATGTGTCCTTCCAGCATACATCCTAAAATTAGTCAGTAAATCTCCTTCATTAATAACCAGGTGCTTTTCATATAGATGCTTCTGTCTGAGGCTCTGACCAAGTGATATAGTGTGCTGGCCCTTTATGAGCAGAGACTTAGTTTCCTTAGCTCTCTGGTTGTTTCAGAGTTAAATCTTGCTGTCTTTCTTTTTTCTTGCTGAAACACATGCTGAAGTTTATTTATTTTATTTATTTAAATTTTGTTAGTTAACATACAGTGCAATATTGGTTTCTGGAGCAGAATTCAATGATTCACCAGTTACATGCAACGCCCAGTCCTCATGATAAGTGCTCTTTAGTACCCATCACTCATCTAGCCCATCCCCCACACACATCCCTGCACCAACCCTCAGATTGTTCTCTATCATTAAGAGTCACTTATGGCTTGTTTCCCTCTTTCCTTTTTTCTCTTTTCCCCCTTTCCATATGTCCATCTGTTTTCTGTCCTAAATTCCACATATTAGTGAGATCATATGGTATTTGTCTTTCTCTGACTGACTTACTTTGCTTAGCATAATACACTCTGGCTCCATCTATATTGTTGCAAATGGCAAGATTTCATTCTTTCTGATGGCTGCATAATATTCCACTACAAATGTATATTACATCTTTTTTATCCATTCATCAGTTGATGACATTTGGGCTTTCTCCATAGTTATGCTGTTGTTGATAATGCTGCAATAAACATTGGGGTGCATGTACCCCTTCAAATCTGTATCTTTGTATCTTCTGGGTAAATACCTAGTAGTGCAATTACTGGATCATAGGGTAGTTCTATTTTTAACTTTTTGAGGAACCTCCAAACTGTTCTCCAGAGTGCCTGCATTCCTACCAACAGTGCAAGAGGACATCTTTTCTCCACATCTTCACCAACACCTGTTGTTTCTTGCGCTGCTAATTTTAGCCATTCTTACAGGTGTGTGATGGTGTCTCATCATGGTTTTGGTTTGTATTTCCTTGATGATGAGTGATATTGAGCATCTTTTCAATTGTCTGTTAGCCACTTGGCTGTCTTTTTTGGAAAAGTATCTATTCATGCCTTCTGTCCATTTCTTAACCGGATTATTTTATTTTGGGGTGTTGAGTTTGATAAGTTCTTTATAGATTTTGTCAGATATATTGTTTAAGCCTTGCTGATTTTCAAAGCTATCAGAGGTAAGCCCTGATCATTTTCTTTTTTTTTTTTTTTACTCCTGAGAGACACACAGAGAGAGGCAGAGACACAGGCAGAGGGAGAAGCAGGCTCTCTGTAGGGAGCCCGATGTGGGACTCGATCCCAGGACCCCAGGATAATGACCTGAGCCGAAGGCAGACGCTTAACCACTGAGCCACCCAGATGCTCAGCCTTGATCATTTTCAAAGCCAGACATTATGGAGGCTCTTCTGCCCAGTGCAAGTCCCCAGGGGTGCCTTGTGTGGGTCTTGATCCCCTCTGTCCTCCATGCCTGTGACATTCTTCCCACTTTTGGGTCACTGTGCTGGGGGCACGGTTCCTAACCATGTCCCTGCCCCTCCTACAGTTCTTGGGGTGGCCTTCTCTATGTTTTTAGATGTAGAAGATCTGTTCTACCAGTCTTCAGGTTGCTTTCATGGTGAGTTGCATTACATGTAGTTTGTTGCCTCACTGCGTCTGTGGGAGAAAGTGAGTTCAGGATCTTCCTAGTCTGCCATCTTCTCTCACTTTCTCAAAGTTATAGGTAGCATTTATCCTGACTTAGTTCATCAGCTATTCTTATAAAATCAATCAGCTCTCCTGTGTCTCTGGGTGACTACAAATTCTGTAAATAGTGCTGTTCTGTCTTGTGGGGACAGTTGTTAGGGTGGACTTCTTAATTTCTTCTGTTGCTTCCACATGTAGCAAATAGGAGAGTGTCTGTTCCCTCTCAAATCATAGCCAATAGTCCTAATTTTTTAAATTATATTAGTAGCTTCCCCCGTTATTTTCCAGTGAGATGTTTTGAGGGATGACATTAGATATAGGTCCTCTTATTCGCTAGGCTGCTGCTACTTAGTCAAACAAAAATCTTTGTAAGTTAGTATTATTTTCCTCAAATGCTTAAGATGTTGATTAAATTGAGCATTAGGGGTAAGAGGTCTGAGTTGCACAACCTCTGCTCCTGTGAGGATCAGATTGTGTTCTCATTTGAACCATAAATCTAACAGCCTCTGGGTTTCTGTGTCTCAATCAGTTTGTTGGGATTCCATCCTAATTTTTGTCAGTTCTTATCTAGTATAAACTCTCTCTTCAGTGACTCTGGTTCCATAGTATCATTTGCTGTAGCATTGTCTGTTTTCATGGGCCTCGCTTCTACTAAGTTAGAGTTACCGGGGTCAAAATGGTTAAAATAATTCTCGTCTTCAGAGTATGGATTGGTGCTTTTAAGAGCAAAAAGGTCCGGGTTTCTTTCTGCTCTGGAAATCACTTTTTGTGCTAACACTTTTCTGTTCTACCTACTGAGATCTATGTTACTTAATGCTCCTAAGAAGAACATTAAGATGTCTTCCTTATTTTCTCTTTTATTTTTTTTTAAATTTTTTTTTCAAATGTTTATTTATTTATGATAGTCACAGAGAGAGAAAGAGAGAGAGGCAGAGACACAGGCAGAGGGAGAAGCAGGCTCCATGCACCGGAAGCCCGATGTGGGATTCGATCCCGGGTCTCCAGGATCGCGCCCTGGGCCAAAGGCAGGCGCCAAACCCCTGTGCCACCCAGGGATCCCTATTTTCTCTTTTAAATATAGGACCTAACTCACTGGGGTGGGAAATCAGGCCAACATCTGATGTTTCTTTTTTTTCTGGATTAAGTCTCAGTACATCTCCAAGGATCCTCAGAAATTAATACATAGTGCAATCTACCCCTGAACCACCTCTTGAGTGATTTGGGTAAGGTTAATGAGTGAGGGATGTTTACTATTGTCCTCCTGCCTTTCACAACAGCATTCAAAGTTTTATTTTAAAGGTGTTTAATAGGGCATTCCAAAATATTTATAATATGGTAAAGCAGTATTAAGATAATTATTGTGGCTGATGTTAGCATCCAAACTATAATAGTTCTATAAATTTTGTCTCATGGGTTAAAATAGCTGTTTATAATTTCAGTAGAATGCCATAGATGGCAAATAGTGTATTAAATATAGTTTACCAGACCAATAATGAGCTTTACCAGGTTTTAATTTTTTTAATAATAAATTTATTTTTTATTGGTGTTCAATTTGCCAACATACAAAATACCCCTAGTTCGTTTCCCAGAGTTAGGAGTCTTCATGTTCTGTCTCCCTTTCTGATATTTCCTACCCATTTTTTCTCCCTTCCCTTCTATTCCCTTTCACTATTATTTATATTCCCCAAATGAATGAGACCATATAATGTTTGTCCTTCTCCGATTGACTTATTTCACTCAGCACAATACCCTCCAGTTCCATCCACGTTGAAGCAAAAGGTGCTTTACCAGGTTTTAATCAATTATAAATTTAACATAATTTGTCAATATGTATTTCAATTTTGACATGGAGTATGATCTAACCCATAGCACTGGCCACTTTTAATTATTGTTAGTTCAGGTTGAGTACCAACTATGGCAATTGTTTTTGTTTGGGGGAAAATTAATCCTCAGACTAAGGATGGTCTTTGCTAGCAATTTGTTTAACAGTGGGACTTTCACAAGTCAACAGCATGCAGAACAATGCCTCTTAATAAGCCAATAAAGAAAAAACATACTCCAAACCAATGATGGATAAATCACACTAGTGTTCTAGGCAAGGCAAGATGAAAGGAATCAAATCCAAAGTTAGTTGAGATGTATCTTTATAGAGTTGAAACTCAGCAGAGACAGTTTAGCCAACTAAGAACTAATGTCTAGCTGCCATTGCAGAAATAAAATTCCCCTGTTGCTACAGCATTTTGATAGGGAATGATGGTGCCAGTGTTGGTGCGCAAGATGATCTTCACAGGGTAGCTGCATGGCTTTCACCACTACTGGTTTTACCATGGCAGGAACTAACTTCCCCAAGGTCTTCAGAAGGCTATTTATTTTTCTTTAAATATTTTATTTATTTATTCATGAGAGACACAGAGAGAGAAAGAGGCAGAGACACAGGCAGAGGGAAAAGCAGTCTCCATGCAGGGAGCCTGACGTGGGACTCTATCCCAATCCCAGGTCTCCAGAATCAGGCCCTGGGCTGAAGGCGGTGCTAAACCACTGAGCCACCTGGGCTGCCCCAGAAAGCTATTTGGATCAGCAAATTGTAGCCTTGCTTAGACTAAACATTCTTGCACAGTCCTCACAAACCCTTGGTGTTTGTAGTCTAATTGTCCCCTTCCATAGTCACTTCTTAAATATAAATATAAATATAAATATAAATATAAATGTAAATATATATATATATATAATTGAAGTTGGATTTGCCAACATATAGTATAACACCCAGTGCTCGTCCCATCTAGTCGCTACTTTATATATTTTTACTGATATGCCTCCAGCAGGTCCCCTCAGCAGCTGAGCTACTGAGTTCTTATCAGTGAGAAGAGATGAGATAATGACACCCTGATACAACTCCTTTGTTTCTTTCCTTTACTTTTATACCATACCAATTTTACTTCTAAAAATAACTTAATTTTGTCTTTGTTATCAACAAAAGGTTTTGAAATCATATCAAACCAATATACAATAAATCAATTATTAACCAAAGGGAAGAAATACTTAGATAATAATACACTTATACTTGGTGACTTCAATCTAGCTCTTTCTATACTCGATAGGTCTTCTAAGCACAACATCTCCAAAGAAACGAGAGCTTTAAATGATACACTGGACCAGATGGATTTCACAGATATCTACAGAACTTTACATCCAAACTCAACTGAATACACATTCTTCTCAAGCGCACATGGAACTTTCTCCAGAATAGACCACATACTGGGTCACAAATAGGGTCTGAACCGATACCAAAAGATTGGGATTGTCCCCTGCATATTCTCAGACCATAATGCCTTGAAATTAGAACTAAATCACAACAAGAAGTTTCGAAGGACCTCAAACACGTGGAGGTTAAGGACCATCCTGCTAAAAGATGAAAGGGTCAACCAGGAAATTAAGGAAGAATTAAAAAGATTCATGGAAACTAATGAGAATGAAGATACAACCGTTCAAAATCTTTGGGATGCAGCAAAAGCAGTCGTAAGGGGGAAATACATCGCAATACAAGCATCCATTCAAAAACTGGAAAGAACTCAAATACAAAAGCTAACCTTACACATAAAGGAGCTAGAGAAAAAACAGCAAATAGATCCTACACCCAGGAGAAGAAGGGAGTTAATAAAGATTCGAGCAGAACTCAATGAAATCGAGACCAGAAGAACTGTAGAACAGATCAACAGAACCAGGAGTTGGTTCTTTGAAAGAATTAATAAGATAGATAAACCATTAGCCAGCCTTATTAAAAAGAAGAGAGAGAAGACTCAAATTAATAAAATCATGAATGAGAAAGGAGAGATCACTACCAACACCTAGGAAATACAAACGATTTTAAAAACATATTATGAACAGCTATACGCCAATAAATTAGGCAATCTAGAAGAAATGGACGCATTCCTGGAAAGCCACAAACTACCAAAACTGGAACAGAAAGAAATAGAAAACCTGAACAGGCCAATAACCAGGGAGGAAATTGAAGCAGTCATCAAAAACCTCCCAAGACACAAGAGTTCAGGGCCAGATGGCTTCCCAGGGGAATTTTATCAAACGTTTAAAGAAGAAACCATACCTATTCTCCTAAAGCTGTTTGGAAAGATAGAAAGAGATGGAGTACTTCCAAATTCATTCTATGAGGCCAGCATCACCTTAATTCCAAAACCAGACAAAGACCCCACCAAAAAGGAGAATTACAGACCAATATCCCTGATGAACATGGATGCAAAAATTCTCAACAAGATACTGGCCAATAGGATCCAACAGTACATTAAGAAAATTATTCACCATGACCAAGTAGGATTTATCCCTGGGACACAAGGCTGGTTCAACACTCGTAAAACAATCAATGTGATTCATCATATCAGCAAGAGAAAAACCAAGAACTATATGATCCTCTCATTGGATGCAGAGAAAGCATTTGACAAAATACAGCATCCATTCCAGATCAAAACTCTTCAGAGTGTAGGGATAGAGGGAACATTCCTCGACATCTTAAAAGCCATCTATGAAAAGCCCACAGCAAATATCATTCTCAATGGGGAAGCACTGGGAGCCTTTCCCCTAAGATCAGGAACAAGACAGGGATGTCCACTCTCACCACTGCTGTTCAACATAGTACTGGAAGTCCTAGCCTCAGCAATCAGACAACAAAAAGACATTAAAGGCATTCAAATTGGCAAAGAAGAAGTCAAACTCTCCCTCTTCGCTGATGACATGATACTCTACATAGAAAACCCAAAAGTCTCCACCCCAAGATTGCTAGAACTCATACAGCAATTCGGTAGCGTGGCAGGATACAAAATCAATGCCCAGAAATCAGTGGCATTTCTATACACTAACAATGAGACTGAAGAAAGAGAAATTAAGGAGTCAATCCCATTTACAATTGCACCCAAAAGCATAAGATACCTAGGAATAAACCTAACCAAAGATGTAAAGGATCTATACCCTCAAAACTATAGAACACTTCTGAAAGAAATTGAGGAAGACACAAAGAGATGGAAAAATATTCCATGCTCATGGATTGGCAGAATTAATATTGTGAAAATGTCAATGTTACCCAGGGCAATATACACGTTTAATGCAATCCCTATCAAAATACCATGGACTTTCTTCAGAGAGTTAGAACAAATTATTTTAAGATTTGTGTGGAATCAGAAAAGACCCCGAATAGCCAGGGGAATTTTAAAAAAGAAAACCATATCTGGGGGCATCACAATGCCAGATTTCAGGTTGTACTACAAAGCTGTGGTCATCAAGACAGTGTGGTACTGGCACAAAAACAGACACATAGATCAGTGGAACAGAATAGAGAATCCAGAAGTGGACCCTGAACTTTATGGGCAACTAATATTCGATAAAGGAGGAAAGACTATCCATTGGAAGAAAGACAGTCTCTTCAATAAATGGTGCTGGGAAAATTGGACATCCACATGCAGAAGAATGAAACTAGACCACTCTCTTTCACCATACACCAAGATAAACTCAAAATGGATGAAAGATCTAAATGTGAGACAAGATTCCATCAAAATCCTAGAGAAGAACACAGGCAACACCCTTTTTGAACTCGGCCATAGTAACTTCTTGCAAGATACATCCACGAAGGCAAAAGAAACAAAAGCAAAAATGAACTATTGAGACTTCATCAAGATAAGAAGCTTTTGCACAGCAAAGGATACAGTCAACAAAACTCAAAGACAACCTACAGAATGGGAGAAGATATTTGCAAATGACATATCAGATAAAGGGCTAGTTTCCAAGATCTATAAAGAACTTATTAAACTTAACACCAAAGAAACAAACAATCCAACATGAAATGGGCAAAAGACATGAACAGAAATCTCACAGAGGAAGACATAGACATGGCCAACATGCATATGAGAAAATGCTCTGCATCACTTGCCATCAGGGAAATACAAATCAAAACCACAGTGAGATACCACCTCACACCAGTGAGAATGGGGAAAATTAACAAGGCAGGAAACAACAAATGTTGGAGAGGATGTGGAGAAAAGGGAACCCTCATACACTGTTGGTGGGAATGTGAACTGGTGCAGCCACTCTGGAAAAGTGTGTGGAGGTTCCTCAAAGAGTTAAAAATAGACCTGCCCTACGACCCAGCAATTGCACTGTTGGGGATTTACCCCAAAGATACAAATGCAATGAAACGCCGGGACACCTGCACCCCGATGTTTCTAGCAGCAATGGCCACGATAGCCAAACTGTGGAAGGAGCCTCGGTGTCCAATGAAAGATGAATGGATAAAGAAGATGTGGTTTATGTATACAATGGAATATTACTCAGCCATTAGAAATGACAAATACCCACCATTTGCTTCAACGTGGATGGAACTGGAGGGTATTATGCTGAGTGAAGTAAGTCAGTCGGAGAAGGACAAACATTATATGTTCTCATTCATTTGGGGAATATAAATAATAGTGAAAGGGAATATAAGGGAAGGGAGAAGAAATGTGTGGGAAATATCAGAAAGGGAGACAGAACGTAAAGACTGCTAACTCTGGGAAACGAACTAGGGGTGGTAGAAGGGGAGGAGGGCGGGGGGTGGGAGTGAATGAGTGACAGGCACTGGGGGTTATTCTGTATGTTAGTAAATTGAACACCAATAAAAAGTAAATTTAAAAAAAAAAACAATATACAATATTTTTCCTTTGACCCACTGGCTGTAGATTAGAGGTCCCAAACAACCCCCTCCTTGGGTTTGACTAATTTGATTGAGCTCACAGAACTCAGGAAAACATTTTACTTCCCATATTACTGATTTATTATAAAAAGATATAACTCAGGGACAGCCAGATGGAAGAGATACATAAATAAGGTAAGGCTGGGGAAAGGGCATGAAACTTTCATGCACTCTCCAATCATGCCGTTCTGTCCGAATATCTACATGTTCACCTACCTGGAAACTTCAGAATTCTGTCCTTTTGGATTTTTATGAAGGCTTCATTACATGGGCATGATTGATTTGATCAAATGATTGCCTGTTAGTGATTGAACTCAATCTCTGACTCCTTTCCCTTCCCAGGAAGTTGGGGGCAGGGATGGGACTGAAACTTCCAAACATCTTATCACATGGTTGGCTCTACTGGCAACCAGTTTCAATTCTTAGGTGCTTTCCAAAAGTCACCTTGTTACACGAGACATCTTTGTTGTTCTCATCACTTGGGAATTCCAAGAATTCTAGGAGCTCTGTGACAGAAACAGGCCAAGCATGTATTTCTTATTATAAATTACTATATGAAAAACAGTTTTAAATTTTACTGATAGTTGGTGGTTCTACTAAATGTGGAACCCGCATTAGGTGCCCTGAAGATACCTAGAGTTGAGGAATATTACCTACAGCAGCTGTTGGAGGAGTCAGAGCCTTGGGACCTTCAGCACCAGACCTAAGAGAAAGATACTTTTATGGCGGTGTGTGGTATTCATAAGTATTTGAATATCTTTTTGCAATTTGCTCTTATTATTTTTAAAAAATGAGTGGAAAACAAACTTTTGCTGAGACAAGCAATAATACAATTGAGGCAACGTTAGGAATCCTTACAGTTGATGAAATCAGCAAAATGTTAGCCTCAAGCTTTGCTTGGGAAGGGAAGTCCAAAATTAAAGATTATGTGTGAAATGTTAATTCATTCAAGTTTGTGTCTAAAACTGAAGTGTGGTGAACATGGAGGAAGTGAAGAGATCTTTACATTTTGTATTAAGGAGAATTACCAAAAATTACTTTGTGGTTCTAAACACAAGGGATAAGTTCACAGATCCACAGACTGATGAGAGAGTACTCTTTGCTGCAGACACCTAGCACAAACCAAACCTGGCTTTGACATTCTTTGCAGGAAGTAGGTAAGTCAGCCTGAAAGCCAACCATCGTAATCCTTGGCACCATTCCCTGCATCAATGCCCTTCTCAGCATCTAATTAGCTTTTTCTGTTCACTAAATATCAGCTCAAGAAATTTGAGCTAAAATTTTTGTTTAGAAAACTACTTTATGTTGTCTATCCTTGACATGTAACTTATATTTTAAGTGTTTTAATAACTGTCATATACATATATTATATATATAAATACTTAAAATAATATGCCATAGTTAGGAATTTTATCATGCCTCATACCCTTCTATCTCTATTCCTGGGCCTTTACATTTTCGCCTTTTTCAGGTGTTTGAGAAACATTCATGTATGTTTAATTGTAGAATATTCAAAACACACAGAAAATTACAGAGAATAGGTAACAACCATCTATTATCTACTATTCTCCCATTTATCAAATATTAAAACATTAAATTATTAATATTAAAATACGAAGGGTTGAATGGCAAATTTCACAAATGTTAGAAGTCCTTCCCCACCTTATCTGAGGCAATCACAATTCCATTTCTATCTTCATAGATTAGCTTTGTCTATTTGTATGAAAGGAATCAAACATGCACCCTGCTGTCTGACCTCTTTTACTTATGGCGAGGTTGAGATTCACCCATCTTGTTATGTATATCTGTAGTCTGTTCTCTTTGATTGTTGACTAGTCAGCCCATTGTATGGCTGACTACTAAGCCCGTTTACCCATTTGATTATCCATTTTCCTCTTGATGGAGTCTGCTTTTTAAACTACACCCTCACTCATGCTCCCCCTCAAGATTGCTCTCTGAGGTCTGAGGTGGAGGTCTGTCTCTCTCCAGGCTCACATCCACGCACGCTGCAGCCATCTGTTTCATCCCTTCCACTTACATGCAGCCCAGTTTCTGAGGATTTAGAGGAGTCCTAGGTCGCATTGGGTACCAACAGGATCTCAAGGGCTGGCGAGGGTGGCCCTGGAAAAGGAAGCCATATCTATAGAGATGCTGGTGGTGAGAGAGTATGGGGTACTTTCCCTAAGAGTGTCTTTGACCTCCTGCCCCTGTCTGTTCTATTATTAACCAAGGACTTCCTGACTGTGCCCCTCCTTCTGTCACTCCAAGGTCCTGAGTCAGTATATTAACTCTCCCCCAGGACACTGAGTGCCCTTCAGTGCTCTGCTGCTCAGCTCTTGACTTCTCCTTCAATGTGGTGCTCAGTGATGGCTTTTAGAATTATGCTCCTCCTGGGTGGTGAGTGGGGGCCCTCAGGACTGGGAAAAGCCTAGGGGGACATCTCTATCTGGTAGGACAGTCTGAGGCTGGTGGTTAGCTCATATAGCTATCGGGAGGAGCTGAGAACAGGGTGGGGTAGGGGCCTGGTGTCCAGAGTCTTGTGTGGAAGGAAGAATTGTCTGGAATCAGGGGAGGGGAAAACCTGAGCAAAGATGAGAGAGGATGGACTGGTAGGTTATGCCGGGATGGAGGATAAGCTCCTTCTCCATAATTCCACCTGTGATGGCCCTGCTGTGTGTGGTACGGGGGATAAGAGTCTGCCCCAGAGCCCAGGGGGAAGGCCACAGAGTCACCAGGGAGGGGAAATGTTGCATATCACCTCCCTGTCCTCCACATCCCACATGTCCTGATTTCAGGAACGCTGTCCTAGCAGCTGCCAAGAGAATAGTCCAGAAATAGATAACTGTATCAGGACCATATTCATGTGTCATTTGAAATCACTTGCATGTCAGCTGAAAATCAGAGTCCATACAAAAATCCAGATTGCCAGCTTCTCTTAAGAAATGGGATGTCCAGGGATGCCTGGGTGGTTCAGTGGTTGAGCGTCTACCTTTGCCTCTGGGTGTGATCCTGGACCTGGGATCGAGTCCTGCATGGGGCTCCCTGCCTGAAGGGTGACCCCTTTTCTCTGGTCTGTCTGGGTCACTCCCAAAGACCCTGGTGTAGTTATTCCTGGTACCCCCTTCATTCTCAGAACGTCTCAGTTGAGAATATAAATTTATGGACACTTTATCTTTATGGGACATCCTGATCTAACAGACCAGGAGGTGACAGGCCTAATTTCAGATTGTGGATATCCTTTGAAATGTCCTTGAGGGGGCATTTCTCTGGATTGTCGCTCTTTGTCTCATGGGTTGATCATTTCTGAGGGAGGAGGGAGACGGGAACCACACAGATGGCAAATCAGGAAACAAAGAAAAAGAGAACACCTTTCTCCTAGGCAGATGAGCTGGACTGGGGTGGGCATCAAGATCCCAAGAAGTCAGGGGCCCAGAGGAGATGGAGCTTTTCTGACTGTCCTGCAACCCCGTCTCACCTCCCTCTCCGTATTCCTCAGTCCTGACTTCTTATCATGGATTCAACTTGGATGTGGAGGAGCCCATGGTCTTTCAAGAGGATGGAGCTGGCTTTGGACAGAGCGTGGCCCAGCTTGGCGGATCTAGGTAGGCCAGGCCCACTTCCCCGACCTCTATCCCCTTCAACCTGCAGGGGAATGGCTGATCGCGGTATGCTCAGGAGGTATCCTGGAGGAAGGGCAGCATGGGCAAGAAGACTGTCCATCACTCCTCTGAGGCCTCTGACCCCACTACTACTAATTCACAATCCCAGGAAAGGCCACATGCTCTGGACAAGACCCTGCGTCAGGTGGGAGGTCTCAAATCTGTTTTTCTGTGGCCAGTACATGTGACCAGACTACAGTGTTTTGTAGTCTTCCTCTTGAAATTATTAATAACTTAATCTTAGCCTTTGTGCTTTGTAAGTAAAGACCGATGGGACAGTGGAGATGTGTAGGGCTTTGGAGCCTTGGCTCACGTGCAGCCCGACCTTCCAGGGAATGTTTCTCAGCTGCTGCCCTCAACCCCTGGCGTGAGCTGAGCAAGGTCAGACTCGGCTTAGGTGCAGGGTCACCCAGTCCTATGAGGGTTTGCCCTGGCTCCGTGAGTATCCCTATGCTTGAGGGAAAGCAACACCAAAGAGCAAACAGGAAATAGCAGGACAGACAGAGAGGAGGATTGCCAAAAAACAAAACAAAACAAAAAACACCCCCCAAACCCCAAAACACCTTTTTCCCCCATGAACAAGAGGCCCTGCATTTTTATTTTACTCTGGGTGGAATAAAATGAGTGAAGGTACAAATTAGGTACCTCACTCTGCCTCCAGGAGCTCGCATTCTCAGGTCCCAGTGACAGGGACCCAAGATGTTGAAGTGACCATGTGATACAAGCGTAACTAAAGTCTGGGAGGCATAGGAAGGGAGGGATCAAACCCAGGAGGGAATTCCAGGAGGGCTTCACACAGGAGGTGGCATTGGCAATGAGCCTGGGAGTGCTCCATTGGAAGCTGGAAGATTCCATTGACCACCAGGTAGCATCATGAGGTCACTGAGTTCTACAGGCACATCCATCCCCCCTCCTCACCCAGCTGGCTGGCTGGGAAAAATGCCAGGTGCCAGAGTTTCGTCTTTGTCTGTTTGAGAATACAGAGCTCGTAGACTGAAGTGCACAAACTTGAATGGTCCAACTGATGAATTTTTCCTATGTGTACAGCCAAGTGACCGCAGCCTAGATCAGGGTGTG
Source organism: Canis lupus familiaris (assembly GCF_011100685.1). Classification (NCBI taxonomy): domain Eukaryota; kingdom Metazoa; phylum Chordata; class Mammalia; order Carnivora; family Canidae; genus Canis; species Canis lupus. The sequence continues at coordinate 16,990,941 of NC_049227.1, read as the reverse complement.
GAACATCTTCAGCTCCCTCCCCTGGGTTCCCTTTGGGCCCTTCCTGTGGACACAGAATCCAAAGATAGTCACTGCCCCACTTCCATCACCATCAGTTTGTGTTCAGGCCCTATTGATAACTATATATATGCATATAACTATTGATTGACCACTGTTCACCAATATTTACAATAAAGTAAATAATATATATTGGATGACATTCTGATTGCTACACAGTTAGTGTTTTTCCTGGTTTCTGTTGAATCATAACCCAAATACTGAAAAGATAAGCCCGTGTGTAAGAAGGAATGGAGGAGATAAAGAAAAACCTTCAGATCAATGGTTAAGATCATGAGTTTGTTCATCATTTATGCCACTATTTCCAAACTGCTACATCTGCTACGTCTCTGTCTCATTTGGTCTTCATCAGCAAGTCTCAGACACGCAGGAATTTCAGCTTTCCATAAAGGGATAGCTTTCTAAAGGAACCTTTAAATGCTAACTTAACAAGGCTTGCTTGGCTAATTAGTTAAAATACAGCAATATTTGTGTAGTTTTCTCATGTGAATGGAGAGATTATTGATATATACTTCTTTTTCAAAATTAAAAAATTCCCTCCTTTCAAGGAATTCTGCAAAAATTATTGCACTAATAGGACTATAGATATTCATATGGATTCTGATACTGCTGCTTTAGATCGTCCAACTTAAATTATTTATATTTAAATTGTCCAATCAATTACAGAATCATCTATCTGTCTTGATAACTCATGGCTTTAGAAGATTTTTCCATCTAACCTGAGGTGATCTATTTCTTGGGTGGCTCAGGATAACGCACCCCAGAAACAAAATGCACTTACCTATGGCTGGGAAATGCTGTTTTTGCTTTGAATAGTTTTATTTTTGGCGAATGCAAAACAACAACAACACTCAAACCATTTGTGTATATAAGTACACATTTATTTACGTGTACACGCACACAAACAAAAAGTTCAGCATGCTCCTTCAGCACACGTGGGGTAAATTCAGACCCTCATAGTTGAATAGCCTCATGAGTGGCAAATGCGGAGAGCTTCCCTCTCAAAGTCTCACTTCCCTGTACATAGCGATACTTCCTCACCTGAAGCGTCCTGTGCCCTTACCCCTCCTGCAACTATATGTCATGCTTGTGCCTTCAGACTCGTGGTGGGAGCCCCCCTGGAGGTGGTGGCGGTCAACCAAACAGGAAGGTTGTATGACTGTGTGGCTGCCACTGGCCTATGTCAACCCATACCCCTGCACAGTGAGTGACTCCACCCAAGACTTGCGGCCCTCAATCTTCCTATACCGTGGTTTCCTTCCTATTGCCTTGGTTTCTGGGAACTCTGACTCTCTCCCCCAAATGAGGGCATGGCCATGAGTGTGATCATGTGTACCTGCCCTCTCAGCACCCCCAGATGCTGTGAACATGTCCCTGGGTCTGTCCCTGTCAGCCGCCGCCAGTCGCCCCTGGCTGCTGGTGAGTTTCCGAGTCATAAGAGGGTCACAAGGGAAGGGCGAGGGTAGGGCCAGGGGTCAGGGGAGGATGGGGCTGGAGGAGATGAGTATGGAGAGTTCTGGGGGCCTCTTTGCTCACATAGGTCTCTGCCCTTAGGCCTGTGGCCCAACCATGCACAGAGCCTGTGGGGAGAATATGTATGCAGAAGGCTTTTGCCTCCTGTTGGACTCCCATCTGCAGACCATTTGGACAGTACCTGCTGCCCTACCAGGTAGGTAGAGACAGCGATTCTATGTGAGCACACGCTGGCACCGAAGAGTGGGTAGACAAAGAAGGTGGAACTCGATGGATCAGAACAGGGGCCTCAGCCAAGCCAGAGGAGCTTGGAGCATGGCTGGATGCAGGTTGCCCCCAGGAGCAGGAGTTGTAAATTTGGTCAAGGCATCTCCTGAGTTCTCAGCTGGGAGCCATCCTCAGCTACTCCCTGTAGCTGATAATAGGGACCTGTGTCCTGAGAGGGGTGGGTTTTGGTAGCAACCTTAGCATCTGCTGTAAGTGTGTTCTTGTGCCTGGAGCCATGGTCCTAATAGCCAATCTTTATGGGGAGCCAGGGCCTATTTAAGCATTTTATGTACATATTAACACTTTTTACCCTATCCCATGTGTTAGGCACTATTATTATTCCCATTTTACAGATGGGGGAAACTGAAGCCAGCAAAGTTCCATAACTTGCCTGAATAGATGACTGAGCTAGGATTTTAGCCCAGCATGCTCAGAATGCACACCTGAATCACATTGCTAAATTGCCTTCCCCTTGTGCTCTATGACATTCCTGGTGTGTATTCAATAAATGTTTGTTGAGTAAGTGACTAAGGAGTCCGTATGGCCTCTGTCCTTTACTTCTTTTACCCTTTCTAGGCCTTGTGAAAGGAGGGAGGAATAGGGACTCTGCCAAAGGGGGAGGGGCTTGGGCATCAGATTTTTTTTGAGTTTAGAACTCTTTTTAAATTAAGTTTTAATTTCAATTCCAGTATAGTTACCATACAGTATTATATTAGTTTCAGGTGTACAATATAGGGATTCAACAATTCCATACATCAGCTAATGGTTATCAAAGGTGGACTCCTTAGTCCTCATCACTATTTAACCCATCCCCCTGCCTACCGCCCTTCTGGGTACCTTCAGTTTGTTCCCTTTGGTCATGAGTCTCTTTCTTTCTTCATCTGTCTGTCTGTCTGTCTCTCTGTTTTTTTGCTTGTTGTTTTATATCTTAAAGTGTGGGCAATGGATTTGGGCCTCCTCTGTGGAGGATGTGGAAACTGGGTGGGAATAGTTTCCTAGGTCAAGAACGGCCCCTTAACTCTGTGGAGCAGGAAGGGTTTCTGGGCCCTGGGAGACAGCTGAGACTCACATATGTATCTGTGTTTCCTTCTTCCTTCTCTACAGAGTGTCCAAGTCAAGAGATGGACATTGTCTTCCTGATTGATGGTTCTGGCAGTATTGAGCAAAGTGACTTTAAACAGATGAAGGACTTTGTGAGAGCTGTGATGGGACAGTTTGAGGGCACCAACACCCTGGTGAAGACTGGGTCCCTTAGGCCTAGGAGTGGGGTGCGGGTGGCAGTTGCCTTGGGGAAGGCCAACTTAGGAGGTATTGCTGGGGGTTGGTTCAGTGGGCCTGTGCCATGGTGAGGCTAAGTGTCCTAGTGCAGGGCTGATTTGAGCTCTGATCTGAGGAAATTCCCTCATGGTAATTAACATGTCCACACATGGCCTAGGAAATACAGTTTTTTACTATATATAAGCTTTGAAAAAAAAGTTTTGCTGTGAAATTAGACTGAAGGTGTCTTGGACAAATAATGATTTCTTTATTATGTTTTCCATGTAACTCATGATTTATCTTATTATTTTATTTCTCAGTAATTAGTGTATATGTGTGTAGAAATTCTTGAAAAGTGAGGAAATACAGCCTACAAGTTGTTATGAAATTTTCTAAAAATCCAAGGTTAAGAATAGTGAGGTTGGCAAGGTTATTCCTTGCAAACTATGAAAGAAACATTGTTTGGTTTTGATTTTCTAGTGTTCTTTTGGGGCCAAATTTCTCCTGGCTTTTAGCCTCAAAAACACATGGGAAATGGTTTGTAAATCTAAAGTTATTCCAAGATAAAAATTTTACTAAAGAATAACTCCTGAGCCCCAGGGCCTTTCTTTTGTCCTTTGCAGTTCTCACTGATACAGTATTCCCACCTCCTGAAGATCCACTTCACCTTCACGCAATTCCAGAGCAGCTGGAACCCTCTGAGCCTGGTGGATCCCATTGTCCAACTGGACGGCCTGACATATACAGCCACGGGCATCCGGAAAGTGGTGTAAGTTCCACCTTCTGCCTCATGAGGGTATGCCACACCACTTCCTCATGCTGGTGTGCACAGTCCTTCTCCAGGGTTGGTAACTCTGGGGAAAGGGGCTCAAAAGGGAAATAAGGGAGCTGTAGGTGGGGACATCCTTGGAGTGTTCCCCCAATATAGGTACATTCTGCAGTGTTTCCTCTTTGCCTGGCCTTGGATGGCTGGAGCATGTGTCTACCTGGGCAGCCAGAGACTTGGGCTTTGGTTCAGACACATCTGAGTTCTCATTCTGGCTCCCCGCTGGTGACCTGGGGAATCCTGGGAGGTACTGACTGTTTCTGTGTCTCAACAAACTCTCAAATGAGGATAAACTTACAACTAGGTTGTAAAGATGAAAGGAGATAACATTCATGCAATTCTTCTGCACAAGAAGTGTTAGCTAAGTGTTTGGCATTTTATCCAGAGAAGCGTGCACCCACAAAGCGTCTTCTTTGTGCCTCTCTCCCCACCCACTCTACCCACACGTTCCTCCTCCATGTGAGCTTTGTGCATTAAGTGGGTGCTTACCATGTGCTTGTCCAGCCTTGGGTGCTAGGCCAAGAAGTGCTTGGCACTCAGTTACTCAAGAAATGAGTAATTGGTGTGGCCAGAACAGAAGATGTGTCTCTCATGGGAAAGGACTGGGCTGGGAGTCTGGGATCTCCAACCTCCTGGCTGCCTCCTTGGGGGTGGTGCTGGAGAAGTGCTGAACAAGGGATGCTCCTGCCAGATGTACCCTCTCTATTTCTGGATGGCTTTTCTGCTTTGAACACTGACCTCATGGGACTGGACAATCAAGAGGAATGCCTCTGTCTCTTGAGTTGAAAGTCACACAGGAGTGGCATCCCTTCCTAGCCCTCGGAGCTCCTGTCAGTGGTGGGTGGTGGTGTGGTTCTCATCAACATCCATCCTGCTCCCGTCACCAAAGACAGCAGGTTCCCTACTCCCCAGGGCCAAGCCCATCTCAGGGACTCTCTACCACTGACTGTGGTTTCTTTCTTCTTATTTTTAGAAGTTTCGTTGAAAATGAAAAGATAAAATATCAATAAAACAGGACATTTTGGAAAAAATATTTTTGGAGTCCCTCTATCAACCACTTCACAGTATTTTTAAAAAATAGAATTGAATAAACAAATCCTATCCACAGAACACAGGATCATTTTTATCCTTTATTCCGACATATTTCATAGAGTCACAATGTGGGCAGAAACTTGTTTCATCCTGCCTTTTTTTTTCATCTGCTACATAGACCTATGCCATGTTTCTCTACAGCTTTTAATGTAGTCCTTTGAAAACTTCTCATTAAGTAGCTGGATACTGATTTGCTAAATCCTTTCCTTGATCTTGGACTTTTAGGTTGTTTCCAATATTATATGTGATAAACGTGCGCGCGCATGTGTGTATTTATTTTGCATCTGTAGAACTACATTAGCACATAGTTTTAAAAAAATCATTTTTAACAGCTACTATATAATTAATCCTACCTGTAGGCCATTCATTGTTTTAAAAGCTTGGCCTCATTTTATCCTCAGAATAACCTGATATGATTTTTCTGACTTATCTTTTGTTGCCTAATAAACCACTCCCACATTTAGTGGCTTAAGCAACAACTATTTTATTATTTTTTTAATGATTTTGGGATCATCTGTTTTCATTTGAGATCTTCCATGTGGCTGTGGCTAGAAGCTGGAACATGAGAGATTCATTCACATGGCTCCTGCCCAGGCAGGAATGATTAGAAGGCTGGGCTCAGCTAAGATGGTATAGAATCTTTCTATCCATAGCTATAGAAGTTTCAGAATTCTCGAACTATGGACTTCCTTCATAGTGGCTCAGGGATCCCCAAAGTTCAAGAGATACCAAGGCTTCTTAGGTTCATAACTGGCATGGTGTCACTTACATTTCATAATACTGCTGAAAACAGGACACAGGTCAGGTTCAATATGGGAAAGGAACCAAATGTGGCACACTGGGGGCCGCTTTTGAAAAATAGCTATAGTACAATTATTATTCTCACCTTCCCAGAGAGAAGCAGAGGCCCAAAAAGGTAAAGTAATTGTCCATGTCTTCCAGATTCCAAGCTCCTACTCTGAAACATACTACCTACTGGAAATGTGGTACCATGGTGGAGGAAATTTAGAACAAGGAATATGAATTCCTTTATTATTGGTCTTACTAATAATTGTGACGCTCAAAAAGGGCTGAGGCGATTTCCTAACATGGCTTACAGAGTCTGAAAGTACCAGAGCTCCCCAGTGTCTCCAGATGAGTTTCTAGAGCTATTTATTCCTTTCCAGAAACAATTTCATCTCCAGAGAATCATCTCCTTTTCTTCCCTTACAGGGAGGAACTGTTTCATAGTAAGAATGGGGCCCGTAAAAGTGCCAAGAAGATCCTCATTGTCATCACAGATGGGCAGAAATACAAAGACCCCCTGGAGTACAGCGACGTCATCCCCCAGGCAGAGAGAGCTGGCATCATCCGCTATGCCATTGGGGTATGTCCTCTTCCTCATGTCTCCCTCGGACTCAGGCTGCACCTCACCAGGGAAGAAAGGCTGGCGGGCTCCTCCTCAGTGGCCTCTCTGCCACAGGTGGGAAATGCTTTCTGGAAACCCAGTGCCAAGCAGGAGCTGGACAACATTGGCTCAGAGCCGGCTCAGGACCATGTGTTCAGGGTGGACAACTTTGCAGCACTCAGCAGCATCCAGGAGCAGCTGCAGGAGAAGATCTTTGCACTCGAAGGTAAAGGCAGGGTGCGCTTGGGTCTTGGAATTGAAAGGTTCCGGACCCCGTTGTCCTCGCAATTCTGTGGGTCCATCCCTAGTCACAGCTCACCCAAAATTGTGCCCCAGACCTGAGCTTCAGATTCATTCTTCTCCTTCTGCTCTGAGTCCTTGTGGTCTCCTGGCCCCCACCGCCTGAGTGACCTGTTTCCCTACAGGAACCCAGTCGACGACAAGTAGCTCTTTCCAACATGAGATGTCACAAGAAGGCTTCAGTTCAGTACTCACAATGGTAGGTGGAGCACATACCTGACACCGGGCACCAATCCTGAGCCAGCCCTGTGCTGGGAGCTGGGAACCAAAAGTAAAGAAGATAACGGATTCTGTCTTCAAGGTCACTGTCTGTTTGGAGAGACACATATAGGCAGTGAATGGAGGTGCTAGGAGCACAGCAGAGAACGGATAGTCAAGGTTCTTGTTCTCATAGGCACATATCCAGTGGGAGGAGACAACAAAAATCTTCAGATGTTGCTAGGTGTCAGATTAGACAACAAAAATCTTCAGATGTTGCTAGGTGTCAGGAGAGGTGATCAGAGGAGACCTGAGGAGTGACAACTGAGGCGTAAAGATGAGAAAAGGTTACCCTGCAAAAATCTGGAAGAGATTGCCCCAGGTAGAGAACAAAGCAAGTGCAAAGGTCCTGAGGTATGAACAAGGTTACTGTACTAGAGAGATAGATGGGCCAGCACAGCTGGAACAGAGTGAGTGATGGAGGTGGAAAGATGGGAAAGGCTGATCATGCAGGTGAAAGAAATGGCAATATAGTGTGACTTGTGTGTAAGTAGATGTGTGTTGAAACTAACCAGAGGGGTTTGTTTCAAAGTGTTTTAGGGGGGAAACAGAAATGAAACAAAATTGCTCATGAATTTATTTTGAAGCTATGGGTACTTAATAGGTTGTTTTTCCTACTTTGGTATATGTTCAATTATCAGTAATCAAAAGCTTTAAAACAGCAATAAAGTATGCTGAGGAGGAAACGCCTATCACTCCCTGTGGGAGCCAAAGAAGACCTCCCAGAGGAGGTGAGGTCGAGCTTGACTCTTCCCAAGGGAGGAGCTGAGTCCCATAAAGAGAGAAGAGAGAGGTGTCGAGGTCAATTGCTTCATGTGTTTAAAACATCAAGTAACTCCACAGGCTTGACAGGGTATGGCCTTGGATGTCACTTCAAGGGCTTGGTGACTAGGAGTCATCGGGTTTGTCAGCAGGGTGGTGGCTATACGTTTGGTTCAGAGGAAACCTAACCTGGGACACTAAGGATGGAGTAGAGAAGAGCAAACTGGGAGGGCAAAAAGGGAGGTGGGTGAGGAGAGATGGGACTTGTAGGAACAATGGCACTGGGGATGGACTGAGAGACATTAGGAGTGCGGGACACTGAAGCTGCTGAAGAGCACTAAGGAGGGAGAAAGAGAATTGGAAATAATGAGCAGAGTCTGTGGCAGGCCTTGCTTTGGAATAGGCATTGGCTTCTTTTGGCTCAGGCCTGCTCAGCCCTGGAATCCTTTCCTCCCAGGATGGACCAGTTCTGGGGGCTGTGGGGAGCTTCAGCTGGTCTGGAGGTGCCTTCCTGTACCCCCCAAAGACGAGCCCCACTTTCATCAACATGTCTCAAGAGAATGTGGACATGAGGGACTCTTACCTGGGTGAGAACAGGCCATGGTTGGGGGCACAGGTGGGAGATGGGCTGCCTGTGGGGCAGGAGCTCAGGGGGTGGGCAGGAAGCCTTTGTGCTGAGGCCTGCCCTCCTCAGGTTACTCCACAGAGCTGGCCTTTTGGAAGGGAGTACAGAGCCTGATCCTGGGGGCCCCCCGCCATCAGCACACCGGGAAGGTTGTCATCTTCACTCAGGCATCTGAGCAATGGAGGCCGAAGGCTGAAGTCTCAGGGACCCAGGTTGGGTGTCGAGGAAACCAGAGCAGAACATGAGTGTGGCAGCGTCTCTAAGGGCCCAGAGGAAGGAGATGAAGGGCCTTGGGGGCCCATCGAGGAAGGCCCTGGTGGCTGGAGGGAAGTGGGACCTGTCCCAGAGGGTGTACCTGTGGCAGGAGCAGGCAAGGTGACTTCAGGCTCTGCCCTGCAGATTGGCTCTTACTTTGGGGCCTCCCTCTGCACAGTGGATGTGGATAGAGATGGCAACACTGACCTCGTCCTCATCGGGGCTCCCCATTACTACAAGCCGACCCAGGGGGGCCAGGTGTCTGTGTGCCCCTTGCCCCAGGGGGTGAGTGTCTGATGAGTCTGGGCTGAGTGGGGCCTTGGGTGTGGGGTAGAGGGATGACCTCGGTTGGGACCTGACACTGGTTTTGTCCTGCAGAGGGCGAAGTGGCAGTGTGAGGTCATTCTCCGTGGGGAGCAGGGCCACCCCTGGGGCCGTTTTGGGGCGGCCCTGACACTGCTGGGGGATGTGAATGGGGACAAGCTGACAGATGTGGCCATTGGAGCACCAGGAGAGCAGGAGAACCGAGGTGCTGTCTACCTATTTCATGGAACCTCAGGACTGGGCATCAGCCCCTCCCACAGCCAGGTGAGGCCACTACCTGCAGCCTCTTCAGTTCTACCTCCTTTTGCAGGTGTCAGATTTGCCTGGTGCTGTGCCTTGTCACTGACCTTAGCAGTAGCCATGCTCCTTTTGGGGGTTTAGTGCCCTGAGTGTCACCGGGCCCACCCAGTGCCAATTATCTTTCCTTTCTCCTTTGGCTCCAAACAGACTTCATTCTGTTGTGGGCAGCTTAGTGGTTAAGGGATTGCAGGCCCTGGGTCAAATGCCTGGCCAGCCACGTCAGCTCTGTGGCCTTAGACAGGTGACTGATTTAGCCTCTGTGAGTCTTAGTTTCCTCCTATGAAACAGTAGATGAAAAACTCCATAGGTTCTTGTAAAGCCGGCTGAGTGGAGCGCTAAGCCTCTGTTCATCGGATGTTTACGAGGGAACATACAAATGATGAGTAAATGAACTATTATATTTCTATGGTGACACTTTTTTTTTCAATTTTATTGATTGATTGATTGATTGATGTTAATCCACTTTATTATTTTTATTTTTTATAATAAACTTATTTTTATTGGTGTTCAATTTGCCAACCTACAAATAACACCCAGTGCTCATCCTGTCTAGTGCTCCCCTCAATGCCCGCCACCCAGTCTGCCTCACCCGCCACCGTCCTCCCCTTCCACCATCCCTAGTTCGTTTCCCAGAGCTAGGAGTCTTTCGTGTTCTGTCTCCCTTTCTGATATTTCCCACTTATTTTTTCTCCTTTCCCCTTTATTCCCTTTCACTATTTTTTATATTCCCCAAATGTGAGACCATATAATGTTTGTCCTTCTCCGATTGACTTATTTCACTCAGCATTATACCCTCCAGTTCCATCCACGTCGAAACAAATGGTGGGTATTTGTCGTATCTAATGGCTGAGTAATATTCCATTGTGTACATAGACCACATCTTCTTTATCCATTCATCTTTCGATGGACACCGAGGCTCCTTCCACAGTTTGGCTATTGTGGACATTGCTGCTAGAAACATCGGGGTGCAGGTGTCCCGGCGTTTCATTGCATCTGTATCTTTGGGGTAAATCCCCAGCAATGCAATTGCTGGGTCATTGGGCAGGTCTATTTTTAACTCTTTGAGGAACCTCCACACAGTTTTCCAGAGTGGCTGCACCAGTTCACATTCCCACCAACAGTGTAAGAGGGTTCCCTTTTCTCCACATCCTCTCCAACATTTGTGGTTTCCTGCCTTGTTAATTTTCCCCCTTCTCACTGGTGTGAGGTGGTATCTCATTGTGGTTTTGATTTGTATTTCCCTGATGGCAAGTGATGCAGAGCATTTTCTCATGTGCTTGTTGGCCATGTCTATGTTTTCTTCTGTGACATTTCTCTTCATGTCTTTTGCCCATTTCATGATTGGATTGTTTGTTTCTTTGCTGTTGAGTTTAATAAGTTCTTTACAGATCTTGGAAACTAGCCCTTTATCTGATACGTCATTTGCAGATATCTTCTCCCATTCTGTAGGTTGTCTTTTAGTTTTGTTGACTGTATCCTTTGCTGTGCAAAAGCTTCTTATCTTGATGAAGTCCCAATAGTTCATTTTTGCTTTTGTTTCCCTTGCCTTCATGGACATATCTTGCAAGAAGTTGCTGTGGCCAAGTTCAAAAAGGGTGTTGCCTGTGTTCTTCTCTAGGATTTTGATGGATTCTTGTCTCACGTTTAGATCTTTCATCCATTTTGAGTTTATCTTTGTGTCTGGTGTAAGAGAGTGGTCTAGTTTCATTCTTCTGCATGTGGATGTCCAATTTTCCCAGCACCATTTATTGAAAAGACTGTCTTTCTTCCAGTGGATAGTCTTTCCTCCTTTGTCGAATTTCATTCCTACCCTCTCATCTGTCCTTTTCAATATTTCTGGTCAGATCTGCCATGGCTGCAGTCTCCTTCAAAATCTTTCTTGTCAAACCTGGCAAATGACCTCCCCTTGACTTCCACTTCTCCTTTCCCTCTCTGGCCAGCGGATTGCAGGCTCCCAGCTCTCCCCTACACTCCAGTACTTTGGGCAGTCGCTGAGTGGGGGTCAGGACCTCACCCACGATGGACTGGTGGACCTGGCTGTGGGGGCCCAGGGACAGGTGCTGCTGCTCAGGTGACAACTCCCCACATCCCACCCTTGCCCACTGTGTGTCCAATTCAGCAAGCTGCCCCCTACCTTCTGCTCACTGAGTTCAGAGTTGGGGCCTCAGCCCCTGCATGCACCCTCAGGAGTCAGCCGGTGCTGAATGTGGGAGTGACCATGAGATTCTCGCCCTCGGAGGTGGCAAAGGCTGTGCACCAGTGCTGGGAAGAGGTGCCCTCCGCCCTGGAAGCTGGGAATGCCACAGTCTGTTTCACTATCCAGAAAAGCTCACTGGACCAGCTAGGTGAGTCTCTTCCCATGGGACACAGCCCCTTACTCCCTGAGAGAACCCCACCCCTATCCTCAGGAGAGAGTGGGCCTAGGAATCCAGATGCCACCTCTACATCCATGCAGCTGCTGGCATTGGGAACCTGGGTCCCTTCTCTCCCCCGCTCCCCATACCCAGTCCAGTCGCTCTATCTGTAGGATACATCTGGAGTCTGCCCACTTCTCTCCACCAGCCCTAGCCACTTGCTGCCTTGAGGCCACCACTTCTCTATCCTACCTGTACTTTGAGCTGTTTCCATGTCTGTTCTTGCACCCTCCCACCCTTTCTCCACAGAGAAACTAGGGATTGATCCTAAAGCAGAGATCTAGCGTCCTCACTTGCCTGTTTAACACCTTCAGGACCATATTTCTCTATCTTGCTTTCCACATCTATCCGAGCACCCAACACAGCTCTGGCCCATAGGAAGTGCTCAGCAAATATTTGTTACATGATAAACAAAAACAGAACATCCGAGGTTCTCTTGGGCTTTTCATCTTCTGTTCCCCTGTTGTGCTTCAGGTGATGTGCAAAGCTCTGTCAGGTATGATCTGGCATTAGACCCAGGCCGTCTGATTTCTCGTGCCATTTTTGATGAGACCAAGAACTGGACTTTGACTCGAAGAAAAACCCTGGGGACGGGAGATTACTGTGAAACCATTAAGCTGCTTTTACCAGTAAGGGCTTTGGGATCTGGGAAAGGGAGGGGGAGAAGGATCCCAAGGTGAGCTTCTGGCATCTCTGCTCCCTGTTGTGTGAGGTGAGAAGGGGGGCGAGACTGGGGGCTGGAGAGAGGAAAGTTGCGGCCAAAGAGGCTGGCCCCACAGCTTGGACAGAATGCTGTCCAGACAGCAAGAAATGGATGCAGATGCGGAGAACGGCCAGTGGTGGAAAGTAGGAAGGATCTTGAGGTTCTTGAAAGCTCATTTTCCCTCAGGACTGTGTGGAGGACGTGGTGAGTCCCATCATCCTACGCCTCAACTTCTCCTTGGTTGGGGAGCCCATCCCCTCAGCTCAGAACCTTCGCCCTGTGCTGGCAGTGGGCTCACAGGACCTCTTCACTGCCTCTGTGAGTCTTCCAGTGAAGTCCCCAGGGATGTACTGACTTCACTGTGTCTCAGTGTGCTTAAGGACCTGTTGTGGTTCTCAGCTTCCCATCAACCACTTCAAGTCCGTGATGCCTCCACCCAGTCACCAAAGCCCTGCCAAGCTTGGACCCTTACACACATCCCAGCTGGTCACCACTTTACCTCCACAAAAACTCTCTGATTCTCATTCTCCAAATCCTTCCCAGCTTTTCTCATTCCCACCTTTGTGCCTTTGTCCATGTTGTGTCTTCAACTTGGGAAACATTTCCTTCACTCCACTCAAAGTTCCTCTGTAGTCCTCAAAGCCCCAGTCTTATCTCCCTCTCTTTTGAAAATCACATTCAGCATCTGTCACTTCTTCTCTGGCTTCCTATTACATCATGGTGATACTAATTATTACATGCCTGGCATCTACTTTTGTGGCTCTCCTGAAACTGTGGGTTCTGTGAGTACAAGAACTGTGTCTAATTCATCTGTAGTTTGCACTTTTCCCAACCCCCAACCCAACCCAGAACCTGTCCCTCATTGACGCTTAATAATGTTTGTTGAATAACTGTTCCAGTGTGAGTTGGACTTAACTCCGCAACTTTATGTTCCTTGAAGCCAAGGAGCTTATTCTTTTCTATTCTAACTGCACCCTAATGCTCCACTTCTGGTCAGTGTCTAGCACAGTGTTGTGTGTGGGGTTGGTGCTCAGTAATATTCAATAATGAGCACTCAGGATGAGCGGGAATGGAGAAAGAAAAAGACACGGATGGGAAGAGGCTCTACTGTTTTGCTGCAGCTCCCCTTTGAAAAGAACTGTGGACAAGATCACTTCTGCGAAGGGGACCTGAGTGTCAATCTCAGCTCCTCAAGGTGAGCTCTATGTCCTCTCACTTCTAGACCCTGCAGCTTTTGGGTCTCCCATCAACTTGGGATGAGAAGTGCTTCTAGTTCCCTTTGCTTCTCCTTCTAACAGAGAACTTACATTTTGGTTGGTATGTTATCATTTCAGGAGTTCCCACAGTCCTGCCCCAACCACTGATCCAGGTCCAATCCATTTCCAGTGGAGTCTCTTTTTCACTTTTGTCCTTCCTCCTCCAGCCTGCAGACCCTGATGGTAGGGAGCTCCTTGGAGCTCAATGTGACAGTGACTCTGTGGAATGAGGGTGAGGATTCCTACAGGACTGTGATCCACTTCTACTACCCAGCGGGGCTGTCCTATCGAAGAGTGTTAGGAACCCAGGTAAATAGCTGTCTTGGGCTCTAGTGGCTGGGACCTCTTCCTTCCCCTGAGTTATAGTGGGTTCCTTTGAATTCTTCTACGATGAAATACAAACACACACACACATACACACACACACACACACAATTCTGGAGTAGAAGATAGAGAGAGAGAGGTGTGTATAGCAGATGTATAGTTTAATGAATAATATTAAGCAAATAGTATCCAGGTCAAGAAATAATGCACTGCTATCACCCCCCAGAAATCCTCCTGTGCCTTTCCTCAAATAACCTCACTCTCTCCCCAAGGTAATCATTATCCTGAGTTTGTTGTAATCATTTCCTTGTATATTTTATGGTTTTACCACGCATGAGTACATCCTTAGAAAAACGGTGGAGTTTTGTGAATATTTGAAATTTATGGAAACATCTGTTCTTTTGTATATTTATTCCTTTCTTCAACACGTTTGTGAAATTCATCCATGTTGTTGCTTGTGGCTATAGAATATTTTTGTTGTATGTAGAATCCCTTTTTATGACAATACCACAATTTATTTACCCATTCCAGAATTTTTAAAAAGGTTTTATTTAAATACTAGTGAGTTAAGATATAGTGTAATATTGCTTTCAGGATGTGATTAATCACTTCATAAAACACCCAGTGCTCATTACAAGACTCTCCTTAATATCCACCACTCATTTGGTCCATTGTCATCCTACCTCCCCTGGGGCAACCTTCATTTGTTCTCTATAGTTGAAACTTCTATGGTTTGCCTCCCTCTCTTTTCTCTCCCTTCCCTTGTGTTCACCTGTTTTGTACCTTATTTCCATATAGGAATGAAATTACGTGGTGTTCATCTTTCTCTGATTACTGTATATTCGCTTAGCATAATACCCTCTAGTTCCATCCATGTTGTTGCAAATGCCAAGATCTCATTCTTTTTGAAGGCAGAGTAATATTCCATTGTATATTCATAGCACATCTTCTTTATCCATTGATTACTCAATGGACATTGGGGCTCTTTCCATAGTTAGGCTTTTGAATTCAATGCTGCTATAAACATCGGGGTGCATATATCTCTTTGAATCGGTATTTTTGGCCCTTTATGTAAATACCTAGTAGTGCAATTGCTGGATCATAGGGTTGTTCTTTTTTTAACGTTTCAAGGAATCTCCATAGTGTTCTCAGGAGTGGCTGCACCAGTTTGCATTCCCACCAACCATATAAGAGGATTCCCCTATCTGTGCATCATTGTCAGCATGTGCTGCTTCTTGTGTTGTTAATTCTAGCCATTCTGACAGGTGTGAGGTGATCCCTCAATGTAGTTTTCATTTGTATTTCCCTGAGGAGGAGTGATGATGAACATCGTTTCACGTGTCTGTTAGCCATCTTCATGTCTCCTTTGGGAAAATGTCTGTTCATGTCTTCTGCCCATTTCTTAACTGGATTATTAATTTTTTGGTTGTTGAGTTGGATAAGTCCTTCATAGACCCTGGTTACTAACTCCCTATCAGATATGGCATTGGGAGATATCCTCTCCCATTTTGTTGGGTATCTTTTTATCTTGTTGATTGTTTCCTTCAGTGTGTGGAAACTCTTCATCTTGGGATCCCTGGGTGGCGCAGCGGTTTGGCACCTGCCTTTGGCCCAGGGCGCGATCCTGGAGACCCAGGATCGAATCCCACGTCGGGCTCCCGGTGCATGGAGCCTGCTTCTCCCTCTGCCTATGTCTCTGCCTCTCTCTCTTTCTCTCTCTGTGACTATCATAAATAAATAAAAAAAATTAAAAAAAAAGAAACTCTTCATCTTGATGCAGTCCCAAAAGTTCATTTTTGCTGTTGTCTCCTTGCCCCCAGAGACGTGTCTAGTAAGAAGTTGCCACGGCCAAGGTCATAGGGATTGCTGCTTGTGTTCTCCTCCAGGGTTTTGATGGTTTCCTGTCTCACATTTAGGTCTTTATTCCATTTTGAATGTATTTTTGTGTATGGTGTATGAAAGTGGTTCGGTTTCATTCTTCTGCATGTGACTGTCCAGTTTCCCCTCACCATTTGTTGAAGAGACTATCTTTGTTCCATTGGTTATTCTTTTCTGCTCTGTTGAAGATCAGTTGACCGTAGACTTGTGGGTCCATTTCTGAGCTTTGTATTCCATTTCACTGATCCACGTATCCATTTTTGTGCCAGTACCATGCTGTCTTGATGGCTACAGCTTTGTAATATAGCTTGAGGTCCCAAATGTGATGCCTCCAGCTTTGCATGTCTGTCTCAAGATTGCTTTGGCTATCCAGGGTCTTTGCTGGTTCCATACACATTTTAGGATTGTTTCTTGCAGCTCTGTGAAGAAAGCTGGTGGTATTTGGATAGGGATTGCATTGAATGTATAGACTACTTTGGGTGGTAATGACATTTTAACAACACTGTTAATCCAGTGCATGAGCATGGAATGGTTTTTTATTTCTTTGTGTCCTCTTCAATTTTTTTCATAAGTGTTGTATTTTTTGCAGAGTACAGATCTCTTACCTCTTTGGTTATGTGTATTCCTAGGTATCTTATGGAATTTTGTGGAATTGTAAATGGGTTCAATTTCTCAGTTTCTCTTTCTGCTGCTTCATGATTGCTGTATAGAAATGCAACAGACTTCTGTATATTGAATTTATATTCTGTGACTTTACTGAATTCGTGTATCAGTTCCAGGCATTTTTTGTAGGAGTCATTCAGGTTTCCTAGAGTATCATGTCCTCTTCAAAGAGTGGAAGTTTGACTTCTTTCTTATGACTTCGATGCCTTTTATTTCTTTTTTGTTGTTCGATTGCCCAGGCTAGGACCTTCAGTACTATGTTAAGCAAGAATGGTATGAGTAGACATCTGTATCCATTCTACAATTTTTGATCATTTGAGTTGTTCCCTGACTTTGGCCATTACTCTTCTTGAGCATGTATCTCGGTGCACCTATAGATAATATTTGGGAGGTATTTGCCATGTATGGAATTGCTTGATCTTGGGTCTGTATATCTTCAAATATAATCAGTAGAGACAAAACATTTGTACCTATTGTGCTTCCATCAGCAGTGTATTAGAGTTCCCGTGGGTTTCCATCTTCTGTACTGCTTGGCATTGCCACACTTTTATTTATTTTTATTGTTTTACTTTTTAAGATTTTTTTGGTAAATATTCCACTAATTTCTGAGAGAGAGAGAGAGAGAGAGAGAGGCAGAGACACTGGCAGAGGGAGGAGCAGGCTCCTCTTAAGGGGCAGGATGCAGGACTCTATCCCAAGACCCCAGGATCACACCCTGAGTGAATTCAGAGGCACACCTCTGAGCCACGCAGGCATCCCCATTGTCAGACTTTTAAATATTTGCTCATCTGGTGATATTTCCTTACAGTTTAATTTGCATTTCTTTCTTTCTTTTTAGATTTTATTTATTTATTTGACAGAGAGAGATAGCTAGAGGGATTCTGAAGGGGGGAGGCATAGTGAGGAGGGTGAGGGAAAAGCATGCACACTTGCTCTCTCTCTCTCTCTCTCTCTCTCTCTTATGCGCCCACGCCCACACATACACACTGAGCAGAGAGCTCCACCAGGGGCTTGATCCCGGAACCCTTGGATCATGACCTGAGCTGAAGGCAGACCCTTAATTGACTGAGCCAACCAGGGGCTCCTTAATTTGCATTTCCCTAATGAAGTTGAGCACCTTTTCATCTGTTTCCTGGTCATATTGATTTCCTCTACTAGGAAGTACCTGTGCAATCTTTTCCTTATCCTTCTATTGAGTTGTCCATAGTTTTACTTGCTTTGATTTTTTATTTAAATTCGAGTTAGTTAACATAAACTGTATTATTAGATTCAGGAGTAGAATTTAGTGATTCACTGGTTGCCTATAACACCAGTACTCATTCCATCAAGTGCCCTCCTTAATGCCCATCTCTCAATTACTCTATCCTGCCACCCACATACTTTTCTTAATTGCAAGAGTTCTTTAATATTCTGGTTACCAGTACTTTCCCAGTTATATGTGTTCAGATATATTTTCCCGCCCTATAGCTTATCTTTTCAGTCTCTTCATAGTGTCTTTTAATAAACCAAATGTGTTAATTTGATTGTGCTGGATTTTCACCAAAACTTTTCCTTTAGGTTTAGTTTTTTTATGTTCTGATCTTGTCTAAAAAATACTCCCCTATTCCAAGTTTATGAAGACATCCCCCTTTATTACCTTAAAAACTCAGTAAGTTTCCTTTTCACATGAAATCTTTAATCCAGTTGGAATTTAATTTAAAGTATGGAGCAAGGGGATCCCTGGTGGCGCAGCGGTTTAGCACCTGCCTTTCGCCCGGGGCGCGATCCTGGAGACCCAGGATCGAGTCCCACGTCAGGTTCCCGGTGCATGGAGCCTGCTTCTCCCTCTGCCTGTGTCTCTGCCTCTCTCTCTCTCTCTCTCTCTCTGTGACTATCATAAATAAATAAATATTTTTTTAAAAAAAGCTTTACAAAAATAAAGTATGGAGCGAGGTGGAAATCTAATGTTTTGTTTTTGTTTTTCTGTTTGCTTGACCTTATTTGCACGGGCCACTTTTCCTAGCACCATTTATTGAAACGTCTGTCCTTTCTCCCACTGCTCTACAATGCCACCACTGTTATACATCAGCCCATATATGCATGTCGGTAATGGGTTTTCATTCGTTTTCCTCCTCGGGAAGCAACCCCATCAGCGCCCACTGCGCTTGGCATGTGAGGCTGTGCCCACTGGGAATGAGGGCCTGAGGAGCAGCAGCTGTAGCATCAACCATCCCATCTTCCATGAGGGCACTAAGGTGAGTGCTTCCCCCAAATCCTCCTCACTCTCCTCCCTTGTCCTGACCCACTTCCTCCCTTACTCCCCCATGACCTGCCTGATCTCCATTCTTTCCTTCTCCTTCCCTCAGGGCATCTTCATAGTCACATTTGATGTTTCCTACAAGGCCACTCTGGGCAACAAGTTGCTCCTGAGGGCTAATGCAAGCAGGTGAGTCCATGTGTATCCCTCATCTCATGCCTCAGGCAGAGATTTCTCTCCTGGATTCCTTCCCAATGAGGCTCCCCTCTCTCTGTCTCCAGTGAGAATAATAAGCCTTCAACCAGCAAGACCACCTCTCAGCTGGAGCTCCCAGTGAAATATGCTGTCTACATGGTGATCAGCAGGTGGGGACCTTTAACCTTTCTCTACGCCTAGTACCTCCTCTTGCAGCTCAGGCTGCTCTTTAAGGGTTAGGTATCTAGACTAAGCCCTCTAATTCCTCTCATGAGAATACTTGTGACCAGCCATATATTTATGGCACAATAACATATACCATATGTTTCTTGCTTCTCCTCTGATGAATTAGGACACATACACTTTGTTTCCCCGTGCTCTCCTCCCTCTCTTCTCCAAGGTGCAGGTTTACTCTATTATTAGGCCAATTCTGTTCTTGTGCGAAACATGAGCATGCTCACACAAAACTAACTAGATTAAGATCAAGGGTTTTATGAGAGCTCTGAAGTGGGGAATGTGGTTTGTCACCACACAGAGCAAAGAAAAGGTACGGTTTTCACAAAACTAAGGGGAGACCAGAGATGTGACAAACTGCTGAGAAAGTCTCTAAGAGTCCAAGGTTGTGGCAGGCCCCAGGAAAGTCAAGTGCAAGGCTGTTGTTCTCAGGTCTGAAGGTGGGTGGAGGAGCAGGGGCAGGCCAGCTTGCAAGCAGGGCAAGGAGCCTCACATACTTGGCTAACCTCCAAAGGTTTAGAGAGTTGGTCAGAAGCTCATAATATTGTCATAGGAAAGAATTTGCTACTGTTGTTTCTGCTGATGACAGTGTGATGTCACTGACAGTCACATCTGTTGGAAACTGTGGGAGCCTGTAGAGTTTCTGTATGGCTGGCCTTGCTTTTGTACACTAGATGCTGGTGATATGTGTAGTAACCCTCCTGGTTTGCTTGATTCCACTGAGACCTTAGATGTTAACTCTGGGAAGGCAGGGACTATGGCTTGTTAACTGTTGAATCTGCAGAGCAAAGCACGCAGCCAGGCATAGGGTAAATGTATACTGAAGGAAACTGGGGATGGATACATTAATGGTTGGATAGATGGATGAATGGATGGATGCATGGATTGAGGAAAAGCCACTGCAGCCTGGAACATTTATGTCTACCAGGGGTTTGTGTTCAGGCACCACCCTTCCTCATTTAGTTAACTTCCTCAGACTAGCCACATCTATTTTCTTCATTGCATCACAGAGGGACCATCACTGCATTTTTTCCTGAGTGATCCAACCATGATTCCCTCAAGCTCCCCTAGGCATATTTGTTCTGGTAGCAGCCTCTGCAAGCATTACCTGAGGCCAACCATATACCTAGTAGAGGAGAAAGCCATGTGAACACCTTTTTTCCCATGGGAAAGTGTTTAAATGTTATGAGAGGTAATGTTTAAGTTGGGCCTTTAGGTAAAAATTTCCAGAAGGGGAGTGGTAAGGATGTTCCAAGCAAGGAAAGAACTTGAACAGAGTTATGAGGATATGAAAGAGCCCAAAGTATCAAAGGACAAGCTAGCAGTTCTGGGTGACTGGGGCAAATGCCACAGGAGAGGAGCCTGTGGGGATCATAATTATTTCACTGGTCGTCATCTTTTGCGGGGCCCAGCAGAGCCCTTGGCAGCAGACTGGGGCACAGCTAAGGGTGGCTACAGGGCTACTGCTCACCAATAAGCCCTCTCTCTCTCTAGGCAGGAAGACTCTACCAAGTACTTCAACTTTTCAACTTCTGATGAGAAGAGCAAGAAAGAAGCTGAGCATCGGTATCGTGTGAGAGGCCAGGGAGCACGCATATCTTCCCTCCCATGGTGCTGCTAATGTGGGGAGCTGGTGGGAGAAAGGAAGAGGAGCCAAGGGCTAGGTTCAGGAGAGAAGTAGGATTGGGGCTGCTCCAGGGACCAGGATAATGTTCCCTTTCCATTGTCTGCAGGTGAATAATCTGAGTCAGCGAGATGTGGCCATCAGCATTAATGTCTGGGTTCCTATCCTGTTGAATGGTGTGGCTGTGTGGCATGTGGCTTTGCTGGACCACTCACAGGTGCCTGCTTGCCTACCTAACTCTCCAGAGTCTGACCCTACAGTGCCTCACACCCTCTCATCAGTGAAGTGTTTGATCATTCTGTGGTCATTTCTCTCTCACTAGAGTCTCACTTGTGTGTCGGAGAGGGAACCTCCTCAGGATCCTGACTTCCTGACCCAGATCCCAGGGAGTCTTGTATTGGTGAGAAAGACCCTGGATTTCCATTGGGGGATACAGGGCAATGCACTTGCTAGGATGGAGATCTATCTCTCTCTCTCTCTCTCTCTCTCTCTCTCTCTCTCTCTCTCTCTATCATCTATCTATGTTTTATAATTGTTCATCTCTTCCTCACCCCAAACCTGACAGACTTCATTTTCTCCTGTGTTTCTTGCCTCAACTTCCTTCCCCTCCTGTCCCCAGAACTGCTCCATTGCTGACTGCCTGAAGATCCACTGTGACCTCCCCTCCTTTGGCATCCAGGAGGAACTTGAGTTCACCCTGAAGGGCAACCTCAACTTTGGCTGGGTCAGCCAGGTGTGTAGGCCCAACAGCAGAGTCCCTCTCTTGGATTTGAGTGGTACAGATACATCTGTGCCCATCCTTAAGCCAAGAGTTTATTTGATCTCTGAGCCCTTTCCCAGATCTACTTCCGCAGCTATGTCTGTGTGTATTGCAGACATTGCAGAAGAAGGTATTGGTCGTGAGTGTGGCTGAAATCACGTTCAACAGATCTGTGTATTCTCAGCTTCCAGGACAAGAGGCATTCTTGAGAGCTCAGGTAGTGACTATGTGGTAGGCAGCAGCCAGGCTGATAAGAGGGTTCCTAATGCTAAATCTGTGGTGCTGTGTGGGAGGTTCAGAAGCCCAGATGGAGGAAGGATGAACGTCCATCAGCAGGAGAGTTGTTCCCAAGCCCATGGGTATTATCGTATCTCACACCTTGAAGAAAGGGAAGGAGGGGATGGAGTTTAAGGTTGAGGAACCTAGGAAGAGTCTGGGACAGCAAGAATTCTGATACTTTCTGATGAGGTCACCTCCACTCCAGATGGAGACGGTACTGGAGAAGTATGAGGTCTACAACCCCATCCCCATTATTGCCGGAAGCTCTGTGGGAGGACTGCTGCTGTTGGCCCTCATCACAGCAATTCTGTACAAAGTAAGTGTTTTCAGCCCACTCTCAATACCACCAGGCTCTAACCCAAACCCTTCCAGAGACCGGATGGTATAGTGGGGAGAAATCAGACAATGGATTCAAGCAGACCAGTTCGCATATTTTGACTCTGTCCTACTTATTCTTTAATATCAAGAAAGTTGCTCAACTTCTCTGAGATTGTTTCCTCATTTGGAAATGATAATAATGCTTCAGAGTAGCTGAAGTGAGACATATATGAAGCCAGGATGTATGTGTAGGCCTAGTATTTATTTTCGGTTTTCTACTATAACTTTTATGCATAACTGCTGTGCTTGCATACAGTAGATAATACACGATTGCTGTTTTTCAATGAAGTGTTCTGGAACATAAATACAAGTCAGCTTATTTCCCTTCTCTTATTCTCTCTCAGCTTCTTCCTACTCCCAACTTTCTTCCCTGCCCTCTTACCCAGCTCTTCTGATTTACTTCCCTTCACAGCTTGGCTTCTTCAAACGTCAGTACAAAGAAATGCTGGATAACAAACCGGAAGACACTGCCACATGCAGTGGGGAGGATGTTAACTGTGATGCCCCCAATTTGCCCTTGTCCTAATAATTTACTTTTCTATTTGTCCCTACCCCCATGGACTGGTCTTGCCTTTGCCTACAAATCTACTTCCATGGGAATAATTTCTGTATAGATCTGGACTGGTCTGAACAACTTACTAGGTGCTAAGCCAACTTCTCAAGGCATTGAAAGGTTTTTATATTTCAACATATTTGTCAGTTCTTCAGTAATGACTCATTTTTTACAGGAGGAAACATGATGCAAGCATGAATTTTCACACACACACACACACACACACACAAAGAATTGCCACATTAAATGAGAATGTTTATAACACATTATTCTTGTATGAAAGGGCTTTAATTCAGGTACCTGAGTCCTGTTCTAGGAAGAGTTAGGAGAACTTGCTTGTGGGCCTAGAAAACATCCTTTCACTTTTTTAGGAGACTGAGGCCTGATCAGATGAAAAGATCATCTTTTCTTGATGGTGCTATGAGTAGTATCAGGAGAGAAGCCAAAGGAAGAAGTGTATGTGTGTGTTGCTCATGGGTTTCAGCACAGGCTTTAGGCTCCTTGGTAATGGCAAATGAACAGGGGTGTGAAATGCCCTGAACTTGTTTGAACCAATATCCCCATTGAATGAGGTCCCCAAAGACTGGGAGAGTCAGGCTTCCAAAAAGGAGCATCTGATATCCCAAATCAACAGAAGACCCATTAAGAGTGGTCATAGAGGATGGCTGAAATATTCTAAATCCACAATTAGGTCATGAAGCCTCACACATAGGGCTGTAGGCCCTCTATTAGAAATCAAGGTTGTCTCCAGAAAGCCAGAATTCACAGATACTGTCAGTGCATGTCAGGCAAAAAGTGGTATTTCAGGGTCTGTAGCTCTGAGTTTCCAGGGGCTCTCTAAGGAGGGGCCTCATTTAAGCCATTTAATCTTTGAGAATCTCAATTCCTCCTCTAGAGAAGGGGATCCAAAATTATATTGCTCCCAGAGTTACTGTGAGGATTCAGGGTTATGTGAAAGACCTTTACAATCTAGAGCCCTAATTACTAATAGGTGAGAGAAAAGGAGTGGGGAGGGAATCTCCTATGTAGTCCTCAAGGATGCTCCCTGGAGCACCTCCCAAATCAGGACCTTGGGAAGAGCAAGTGGAGCACAGGCTGTACTGTGCACCTGTGCCCAGGAGAGCTCCTCAGATGCCCCCCAACCCCATTCCCAACCTGCGGTCCCCAGGGAGCCAGCAGACACACAGTTTCCACACCTTTATTGCCTGGGAGCATCTGCCTGGACCTCAGGGCTGTTCGTAGCCAGTGGGCAGAGGGTTGACACGGGGATTGTGGAATAGAGTGCGGTTGCCATCTCCCCAGGAGTAGGGCTGTGAAAAGAGGGAGAGCAGATTGTCAGTGCAGTCCAGGCCTGGGGACCCTCTGGCACCCTTTGCCTACCTGACCCTTGCTCCCATCCTGCAGGTAGAGGCCTCAGGCCAGCGTACCTTGGTGCGGATACGGAGGTGGTGGTAGGGGATAAACTTGGGGCGTTCGTGGTGGCCTGCGTGCAGCCAGGAGTTGAGGGTGCAGAGGGCCACACTCGGGAGTGCCAGGACGAAGGTCAGGAGGCGCCAGGTGCTGGCTGCAGAAGGGGGAGAAAGGGGGAAGCAGAGATGAGAGAGAAGTGGGGAAGCCAGGGCCTCTGAAGATCAGAGTGGGAGGGTTGGTCAGTGAGGGTGTCCTCAGGACTTTGGAAGGCCACAGAGGCGGGAGAGGGGTACAGGTATGCCACTCACCTCCTGCCCCTCCGTGGTCTCCCTTTGCTGAACTTGCCAAGCCCCGACTCAAGGACCTCAGAGGCAGAGCCATTGTAGTGGGTGAGAGAAGCTGGAAAACAGTGTGCTGTCCTTTCACTCTCCTTCACCAAGGCCTAAATTCCCCTCCCCTCTTTTTGGGCCAATCACCTGTTGAGTCTGTAACATGGGTGGCTATTTTTAGGGGGTTTCTATATTTAAAACGAGGCCTTACTGGCATGAGGTCCTCCTTCTCTCCAGACAGCTGCCATTTGGTACCTGTTATTTTGGTACAGGACACTTAAAAAACAATATGTCATTCTTTTTATAGTTGCAGGGATATTTCCTTCAATACTCTATTCCCAGTGGCTGGCATACAGGTCTTTAATAAATATTTGTAGAATAAATTAAGTATCCCTTTGAATCTCAGTTTTTTCATTGGTAAAATGTGTAATAATTTGTACCTTAAATGAAGTTTATGAAATTTAAGTAAAGTAACATAGGGACATGCCAGTTTAATGTCTGGCATGAAACAGTAGCTCAGAATATGAATTAGTCATCGTTCTTTGCAAAGAACAGAACTCACTCTAACTGGTTTTAAAAAGATAAGCAATTGAAACCCTTAGGTAGCTCACAGTGTCCCTGGTGTAGCCAGAGAGGCCAACAATCTGTACAGCCAGAAACAAGCTGTTCTGTGAGCTAGCTCCAGTGAGATAGCACCACAATTTGCAGTGCTGGACTCTGAATGCCCAAAACCTCACCCATGTTGTTCTGGAAAGCCAGATTCTTCTACTCTAACATCCTCTGGAAAGTGGATTCTTCATGAAGTTTGCATTCTTGAGTTGATGTCTTCTGAATCAGAGAACCAGTGGGTCCCAGTTGACAATAGCTAGGTCATAGCCTATGCTCTAGCTTCAAGAAAACCTGGCCTTCTGTCTTAAGGAGGCAGGAAAAATCCCCAAATACAAGAAGAGTACCGATATCAGAGATACTGGGTAGCCACAGACTTGGCAAGTGTCTACTGCTAAATATGTTATTCCAATCTGAAAAAATCTGAGTACTTAAAGGAAAAAGAAGAAAGCCTACACAGGCCTGCATAAGCCCTGTATCAAAGCAGGTCACTAGAAAGCTACAGGATAGGGCAGGGTTAATTTCTGCCCGGTTTACTGTTCTGTTCTCAGCACTAGCAAGAACCTGGCATGAAGTAGTTGTTCTAAAAATATGTTTTTATTGACATTAGTTACCATGTTACATTAGTTAGCCCTATATACATGCCTTTGCAGAACTATAATCCAACAGGATGTCTCCAGCTTTGATCAGGACTGATGTACCTAATATGAATTTAATACATAAAAGAAAAATAAATTTTTGTACTTAATCTGAATAAATAAAAGAAAAATGAGAAAGGTGCATTTTCAGGAAGGGGCTCCATATCTATTCCTCCTGTTTGAAACTGAACACTAGCTTCTACTTAACTTTCTGAGGCTTTATTTTAAGTAACTTTATTGAACAGTCAAATGTTATTGGTGCTTCTAAATTCTTGAGCCCTCACTGAGCTATAATGGAATTCTTCCTATGATTGCTTTTTCCCAGTTGGGAGTTTGGACTTGCTGCTGAGAAGATGGGTCTTATTCCAGTTCAAGTTACTTGGCATCATCCTCCACATACAGTCCCCTCAGCTTATGATTATGGCTTTTGGAGAAAGCAAATGACCAAGGATTTTTTTTTTTTTTTTTTTTTTTTTACCAAGGATGTTTTTACTTGAAAACATTCTAGGCTCTCCTCCCTCCACTCAGAGTTTTGCTGGTTATTGCCAAACAATTGCCTGGGGATTCCCATCCCTGTCTCAGCTTGGAAGTTTCCATGAAGAATTTTTCTTGTTGGTACTTGGTGAATGCCCTGAGAGATGCTACTATCCTCTGCTACTGTTGCCCCCATGTGGCGCACCTGCCCAGTACTCAGTCTTGTATTTAGGTAGTCTACGCTTTCCTAGCTGATCTGCGTAGAGGCAGTGTAGAGCACCTCCTTCAATCTTTGTATCCTTCAATCATTGTTTCATAAGGTCTCTCTCATGCAATTTATTTATTGGGCTGCTTCCAAAGCTTCTAGTTTCTAGAGGTTTAGGTTTTTCTTTGCTTTAGGCAAGGAGGAGAACAAACTTACCAGTTGTTAAGTAAACCCCATTGATGTGCTATCCATCAATCCATCAATCACCAGGGAAATACAAATTCAAAACCGTGATGAGTATCCTTACATACCCATGAGAATGCCTAAAATAACGGACTGACAATACCAAGTGTTGCCATGGATGTGGAATAATTGGAACCCTCCTACATTGCTGGTGAAATGTGAGTGGTCCAGCCACTTTGGGAAACAGTTCGACAGTTTGTTAACAGTAAATTAAATGCATACTTACTGTATGAGCCAGCAATTCTACTCTGAGGTATTTACCCAAGAAAAATGAAAGCATGTCCACACAAAGGCTTTATTACAAATCTGCACAGCAGCTTTATTTATAAAGGTAAAAAATGGAAACCATCCAAATCCAAATTCCTGTCAACAGATGAAGGAATAAACAAATTGTGGGGTACCCATATAATGGAATTCTTCTAGCAAAATAGATGAATCTCGAATTATGTCAGACCAGAGAAGCCAGACATAAGAGTACATATTGTATGATTCCATTTTTTTAAAGATTTTATTTATTTATTCATGAGAGACACACAGAGAGAGAGGCAGAGACACAGGCAGAGAGAGAAGCAAGTTTCACGCAAGGACGCCGATTCGAGACTCGATCCCGGGACTCCAGGATCATGCTCTGTGCCGAAGGCAGGCGCTCAATCGCTGAGCCACCCAGGCGTCCCTGTGTGATCCCATTTATATAAAATTCTACAACAGGCAAAACTAATTTATAGGAGCAGAAAACAGACCAACAGTTATCTGGAACTAAGTGGGGTAGGGAGAGGCTGACTGGAAGGGGTGATAGAACTTTCTGTATCTTGATTGTGATGGTTACATTAGTGTATACATTAATGAAAGATCAGACTACACTTAAAATGGGTGCATTTTATTATTCGTAACTTCAATAAAGCTGTCAGTCCAAATATGCTAAGGTTTTTCTGAGGTGTAGAGCGTGGACAGGAGTCTGATTGCCAATTCTTTAAAGATTTTATTATAAATAACTTTAAATAGCTAGCACTTATAGAATACTTACTATATGCCAGGTGCTGTTCTAAAAGTTTCCACATACGGACGCCTGAGTGGCTCAGCAGTTGAGTGTGCCTTTGGCTCAGGGCATGATCCCAGGATCCGGGATCGAGTCTCATGTCGGGCTCCCAGTATGGAGCCTGATTCTCCCTTTGCCTGTGTCTCTACCTCTCTCTCTCTCTCTCTGTGTCTCTCATGAATGAATGAATGAATGAATAAATAAATCTTTTTTAAAAAAGTTCCCACATATAGATTAAATCTCCCAACAACTCTCTAACAAAAGGACTATTACCCCATCTTATAGATGAAGAAACCGAGCCACTGAAAAGTCTTAATCTTGCCAAAGGCCATCCATTTACTAAGTGGCAGAACCAGGACCCAAATAATCTGGCTTGAGAGCTTTCTCCAAATTTCCATGCTACCATGCCTTTCACTGGGACAATTTTGAGAAAGAAATTCCCTTTTCTCCATAATCTGACCTTCTCTAAGAAAAATCTGTTCACATTTGCAAGTTTCTTCAGGCTTTGCCGACATGCCTACATATTTAAATACTCTATATAATCACTGTTTAGCTACTGAGCAAGGGGAAGTTACTCCAAGCAAAAGATGAATCTAATTCTCTTTCTAAAAAGAAGATTCTTTTTTCACTTATGAATGTTTTCTGGTTTATTCATATCTTCATTATGATATTCTTACACTAGCTATTTATTTTTAGACATGTATTTATTTGAGAGTGTGTGTGCACTTGAATAGAGGAGGGGCAGAGAGAGAGGGAGATAAATCCTCAAGCAGACTCCCCACTGAGCACAGGGCCTGACCTGGGCCTGGATCCCAGGTTACTGAGATCAAGATTTGAGCTGAAATCAAGAGCCAGAGGCTTAACGGACTGAGCCACCCAGGTGCCCCTGGTATGCTAGCTATTTAAATTAAATCCTTTTGTTTTATTCATTTCCTTTATTATTAAATATATCATTTTATAGATAATGCTATAATAAGCATTTTCATGCCATGCACAGAGCTTATTTTTTCCCTGTTAAATCTCTTGTGAGGAATCATCCCCAGGAGTGCAGCTACTGCCCGATACCAGAAAGGGCCTCCAGCCACCATAAAGCAGGAGCTCTTCTAACTCTATGAATGGTTGCAGTTCAATTTGCTAGTGCCTGACACTGAGCCAGCCACAATGACCCCAGCCTACTCATGGTCTCGAGGATTCTAGAAAGACTACAATAGTTCTGGCGATTCTCTTTTGGGAGTCAGCTAATATATGTTAGTGCAATCAGCCCTTATGACTTAAAAGTGCCACAGCCTGCCAAAAACTTCCATCTAGGTAACCACCATAGTCTGTCACTGTTTCTGTGACTGTCACAACTGTCTCCTCCTATATTCCCTGTCACTAATCTAGCCCAGGCTTTCTTTACCTCATCCAGAGATTACTGCATTGTTTCCTATTTGGCCTTTTGGGCTTGCTTTGCCTTATTTCCAATTACCTTACACAAAGCTGTCAGGCATGTTTCTTAATATAGGGCAGTGCTTCCTGTTTTCACAGGGGACGCATGGAAAATGTTAACAATTTGTGTAGCACACTAGGATAAAGAGTTGATGCTTTTCCCAGCTGGAGGTGCCTGGTCCAGTGCTTCTGGCCACCCCAGGCCCCACCTACCTGCCCTCAGGGTTGAAGCAGTGGCTCTCTATGCTGGCTGTACATTAAAATTATCCAATTTCTAAAAATTCTTGTGCCGGGCTGCACTCAGGTGTAATCATAGAGTATACAGCCAAAACTGAGGACCTCTGAACTAAAGGGATATCTCATTTTATCCTCAGTGACCTTTACAGGTTACCTCTCTTTCACTATAGCCCTTGCTTTTCAGTAATGGGTCTAGGGTATTAATAAACTAAGGTCAAGGCCCTGAACTTAGATGTGTGGAGCTCTCAATAGTGGACTGGATGCCAAGTGATAATATAATTTAACTTTACCAAACTGGCTAAGGCTAAGTGAGCGTCTCTAGGCTGGAGCTATACAGACTTTTAGCGACAGCGGTGTAAGAACTTTACAGAGAAAGGTAGATCAGACAGCCTGGGTGAGTGTTTTGGGGTAGGTGGGGGGGGGGGGCTGGTTAAAGGCAGAACTGAGGGGAGGCCATGGGAGTAGTAGGAGCTCTGGATTCCAAGGCCAGGAGGGGCTGTGGTGCCGCAGGTGTTAGTGAGCGGTTGGGAAATGAGTTAGCTAATGGGGTGAGCAGATTCCAGGAAGAGAGTGGAGGACACAAGGCTAAAAAGGGCAATGGAGATGCTCGTGTTCCCGCCCTGCCAGCCCCGGTGACACACACGTGCTTGCGGAGGTTCGTGGAGCGACCTATCCAGGGGGCTCGGCGGAGGCGAATGCCCAGAACTGCCCTCTGCTCCAGGTAAGAGCAGCAGGCTCGGGCTCCCACCCTCCAGTAGCTATTACCTAGGGAGGTCCCGCCCCGCGCGTCTCCTGCATGACACCTGTGGGTGCAGCCAAGCGGGGCCGGTCACCCCCACTCTCCCGACCCCAGACCCCGAGAAAACGCCGCGGCTCGGCGGGAGCGCCCTCGGAGAAGCCTGCCAGGAAATGCAGTCGCCCCGAAGGGGCCTCGGCCACAGTGAGAGCAGTGTCCCTGCCCCCGCGCCCCTCTCGCCGGAGCCCCCGCGACCGCCCCAACCATGGAGGCGGGGATGCCGGGGGTCCCGGGCATCCTTACCCAGCTTTGGCCAGGGGCGCTGCGATCCGGCCCGCCCTGCGCGCTTCTCACTTCCTAAAATAACTGCCCGACGCGTCCCCTGGCGTTCCCAAGAACCGGGCGGAACGGTCTGGGCAGTGAGAACACCACAAAGACCCGGGGTTGGGGGTACGGGGACCATCCCCCAGCGAGAGGCTTCAGCACCCCACTAGCCGCGCGAGGCTGGGCTGCGGCGCCTGGGATCGCACCTGCGCGCACCTGCCCGGGGCCCGGCGACGCGCGCACGCGCCCACCGCGCACCCTGGGTCCCCGGGTCCCCGGGCCTGGCGCCTCACCTGGGGATGAAGAGGGGACGACCTGCAGGAGCCGGGACGACAGCGCCCCCTAGGGACAGAAAGCAGTGGTGACGGCTGGGCTGGAAAGCGCCTGAGAAGGTTTAGGATAGAGAAGTCGGAGACCCCTAACTCTGGGAAATGAACAAGGGGTGGTGGAAGGGGAGGTGGGCGGGAGGGTTGGGGTGACTGGGTGATGGGCAATGAAGGGGGCACTTGGTGGTATGAGCACTGGTTGTTATGCTATATGTTGGGAAATTGAACTCCAATAAAAAAAAAATATATATATATATATAGGATTAAAATTTTTAAAAAAGAAGAGGGGCGTTGGGTGGCTGAGCTGGGAGTAGGGTGAGGAGAGTGAGGTTCTGGCTTCTGGCACAGGATTTAAGGGGGTGCCCAAGAATTTGGTAATCAAAATAAATAACATTTTGAGTGCAATATCTCAAAAAAAAATCAAAATGAATACAAAAAAATCCACCACCGTGAAGAAAATACCAAAATTTTAAATGAAGATGAAATTCAATCCTTATACTTTCACAGCCTTGCCTCACTTAGCTCTTCCTGACCATGGCCCTGGTTCCAAAAAAAAAAACTTTAGTTACAAAAACAGGTGGCTCCACAGGCTGTAGTTTCCTGATTTAAAAAAAAAAAAAAAAGGGAAGTATTCATCTTGGTTTCCAAGTATCATGCTTCCTTACATTTTATACCATAAGTCAGTGCCTTACTCATCGTATCCTGGTGCCACCTGCCAAATTCCCTCAGTTTTGGGGGGCACAGACATGGGCTACATCTGCAAAGGACCCTGATAATGGTCTGAGTTCTGCCACCAGCTGCCTGAGTGACCTTGGGCCATTCATGCTCTTCCTTTCCCTGCAGTTGCCCTTTGTAGAATTAGGGAAAGTCCAACTGCATGATTAAGAAGAGTCCTGGTAGTGCTGAAAAGCAGTAGTTCTCACAGTAATTCTCACAAAAGAAAGTTCACTAGAAACTCACATACCTGTATATGGCTACAAAGTGGTCCTAGAAGCATTGTTCCTAATAGCCAAGAATTAAAAACAATCAATGTTCATCAGCAATTAAAAGGATATATAAATTAATGGCATTTCAAACAGTGAAATACTATAGAACAACAAAAATGGATGATTACAACCATGTGTAACTACTTTGCAAACGTTGTAGCACAGAAGAAATGAGACAGAATAATAGAGTCCAGTTCTATTTCAAAAAGACTCATAAAAAAACCCCAAAGACTCAAAATCAGGCAAAATCACAGTATGTTTTTTAGAAATCCATATATATATGGATGCATATATATATATGCTCTGCATGGAGTTAGCCAAGGCTGTTGGTCCCCTTCTTGAAAGCTCTTACTCTTACCAACTTCTGTACACACCTGATTTCTAACTACCAGCACTCATGTTCTTTGAAGACTCTCTGTGGATTCCAGAGTCAGCTTTGCCTGCTGCTTGGCAAGTCAGAAGTGTATAATCAGAAAACAGCTATTTTGAGTTGCTGTGTAGGCATTTTACTGTATAATAACCCTGTTCACAGAGTCTGGACATTTATATTAAGAGCTGAGCTTCCTGCCTCAAGTTCCCATTTTGTTTTTCCCAGGGCATCTTTTAAGATAACCACTTGGAGTTGAGCCCTTGAAAATTAGTGACTTCTGCCCCAACCACCTTTGGTGGTTGCTTAGGTAGGTACTACCCTGCTCTCTTTCTCCTGTGGTCATGACCTGGGACAGAGGGCTGCCCTTCCTCAAGCTCATTGCTCTTCCATGTCTGGGATTTGTAAGTGATATATCTTGTGATTTTTTTTTCTTTCTTCCCTGAAGCTATGCCTTCAATCAAAATGACACCAGGAGTTTTCAATTTCCCAAAGTAGGGCCTTGGATACTGAGGGAGCTACCTACTGACCCCTTGGGGTACCTTTTGCTTCTTCATCCAGGGGGTCATAAACTGCATATTCTTAATTTAATACACCATTTACAGCGCCCCCCCAACATGAGACTATATAGTACATTACACAAATACTTGATCTCTACATGGAAGAGAATGAATTTGAAGCCCTACCTCACAACCATATACGAAAATTAACTCAAAATGATCAGAGACATAGATGTAAACTAAAACAATAAAGAGAGAAAAAGAGAGAAAACTCTCTCTTAAAACTCTTAGAGTCTTCATAACTTTGGATTAGGCAATGTTTTCTTATATATATGACACCAAATCGTAATCAGCAAAAGAAAAAGTATAAACTGCATGCCATCAAAATGAACACCTTTTGTGTTTCAAGGGGCATTTTTGAAAAAGTGAAACACAACCCACCGAATGGGAGATATGTTTCAGCCAAATATCTGATAAAGAACTTGTACCTAGAATACATAAATAACTATGGCAGCTCAATAATAAAAATACAAATAACTCAATTTAGAAATGACCTAAATAGATAGTTCTTCAAAGATGATATACAATTGGCCAATAAGCACATGATGCTCAACATCAGTAGCCATGAGGGAAATGCAAATCAAAACCACAATGGGGGGATCCCTAGGTGGCTCAGCAGTTTAGCGCCTGCCTTCGGCCCAGGGTGTGATCCTGCAGTCCCAGGATGGAGTCCCATGTCGGACTCCCTGCATGGAGCCTGCTTCTCCCTCTGCCTGTGTCTCTGCCTTTCTCTCTCTCTCTCTGTCTCTCATGAATAAATAAATAAAATCTTAGGGGATCCCTGGGTGGCTCAGCGGTTTAGTGCCTGCCTTCGGCCTAGGGCCTGATCCTGGAGTCCCGGGATCGAGTCCTGCATCGGGCTCCCTGCATGGGGCCTGCTTCTCCCTCTGCCTGTGTCTCTGCCTCTCGCTCTCTCTCTGTGTCTCTCATGAATAAATGAATAAAAGCTTTAAAAAAATAAATAAAATCTTTTTAAAAAAACCACAATGGGGTACCACTTTATACCCATTAGGATAACCATAATTTAAAAGACAAATAATTAACAAATATTGCAAGGATATGGAAAGATTGTAACCCCCATGCAATGCTGGTAGGAATGTAAAATGACACAACTGCGTTAGAAAACAGTTTGGCAAGTCTTCAAATGGTTGAACATAGAGTGAAATGATCCAGTAATGCCACTCCTAAATATACATCCAAGAAAAATAAAAGAATATTCCCTCAAGTCTTGTCCATGGGTGTTCATAGAAGCATTATTTATAATAGTCCCAAAGTGGAAACAACCCAAATGGCCAGCAACTGATGAATGGATAAAGAAAATGTGGTATATCCATAAACTGGAATAAAAATTCCCAATAACCGGGATCCCTTGGTGGCTCAGCGGTTTGGCACCTGCCTTTGGCCCAGGGCACGATCCTGGAGTCCCGGGATCAAGTCCCGCATCGGGCTCCCTGCATGGAGCCTGCTTCTCCCTCTGCCTGTGTCTCTGCCTCTCTCTGTCTATCATGAATAAATAAATAAAATCTTTAAAAAAATTCCCAATAAAAAGTAACAAAGTACTGATACAGCCTATGACTTGGATGGATCTTGAAACCATTATGGTAAGTGAAAGAAGCCAGTCATAAAGGCCCACACATTATATGAGTCCATTTATATGAAATGTTCAGAATAGGTCATCTATAGAGATAGGAAATATATTAGTGGTTGCCTAAGGCTGGAATGATAGGAGGTCTTATGGATATTTCCCCAAAAAACTTATATGTCAAAATTTTAATTCCTAATGTGACTATATTTGGAGATGGGGATGGCAAGGGAGTGATAAAGGCTAAATAATGTCATAGGGTGGGACTTTAATCTGACAGGTCTGGTGTCCTTACACAAAGAGAGACACCAGAGCTCGCTTTCTCTTCATTTCTTCATCTCTCCCTCCCTCTCTCTTTCTCTCTCTCTCTCCCTTTCTCCACATTTCCCTCTTCCTTTCCTCCCCCTTTCTTCTTTTCCCTTCTCTATCTCTCCCATCCTCCTCACCTCTGCCTTTTCCCCCTCCCTCTTCCTCCTCCTCCCCTTTTTTCCTCCTCCTCCCTCTTCTTCTTCTTCTTCCTCTTCTCTTCTCTTCTCTCTTCTCTTCCCTTCTCTCTCTCTCTCTCTCTAGCCAGGAAGAGAGATTTCATCAGGAACCAAACTGGCCAGCATCTTGATTACCAATACAGTAGCCATAGTAATAGTAGTCACCAATGTGTGAAACTTCCCAAAACTCGAGGCTCCTTATGTCTCTGAAATCCTGTGATTCTGTGATGCCTGCTTCTCCAGGGAGGAGAACCTTTGGCCAGTTGAGGGAGTAGCCTGGCTAAGTTTCTTTGCTTTTAGTAAGAGTTAAGTCAGTGGGGTGACGGTGGTTACTTCAGGCCAAACCACACTTATTGGGTATGTAGAAGGAGAAGTAGGACTTCTGTTTGGCTTTGTGAAATGTTGACAATAACGGTCTCTCACCACTGCCTACACAATCTCTCCCTTTTCAGAAAAGAAAAGATGTCAGATTTGCTGGAAGGCAGTGCTTCTATCCCACTCCTTATTCTGTCTCTTCATCCTCCAGGGAGGTGATTGAAGGTACAGCTGAGGGGCGTAACAGGGAAGGCAGGAGGGACACCTGGGTGGCTCAGCGGTTGAGTGTCTGCCTTCAGCTCAGGGTGTGACCCTGGGGTCCCAGGATCGAGTCCTACGTTGGGCTCCCTGCATGGATCCTGCTTCTCCCTCTACCAGTGTCTCTGCCTCTCTCTATGTCTCTCATGAATAAATAAATATAATCTTAAAAAGAAAACAGGGAAGATGCGAGAACCAAGGAGGTCTTAGCTTAGCAGGAAACTCGGCTTTGAAAGGTATATTAGTTTCCTAGGGCTGCATATATCACTATCTATTGGGTATTACTATATGGTGGGTGGTTTAAAACAAGAGAAATTTATTCTCTTGTAGTTCTGAAGGTTTGAAATCTGAAATCAAGGTATTGGCAGGGCTGTACTCCCTCTGGAGCCTGTGGGTGAGGATCCTTCCTTAGCTTTTCTGTGTTCTGGTAGCTGTGCTATTCATTGGCTTCGTCAGTTTGTGGCCACATCATTCCCATTTCTGCCTCTGTCGTCACATGTCCTTCTCCTCTGTCATCTCTTCTTTATTTTTTAAGTGTAATTACCATTAAATATAGGACCCACTGGGTAATCCAGGATGATTTCATCTTAATATTATTAATTTAATTATATATGCAAAGACCCTTTTTTCAAATAAGGCAACATTCACAAGTTCCAGGAATTAAAACATGGACATATTTTGGGGATGGGGGTGTCACCATTCAATCCACTTCTGGAGGCAAATGATCCTGGTTGAAATCCCAGCTTTAACATTTTCTAGGCAGGTGACCCTGAGTGAGTCACCTTCCCTTTCTGTCTGAGTCTTAGTTTCTTAACCTGTGAAAGGAGGACAATTGTACCCATTGTGTGAGGAGGTTTTAAGGAATGTCTAACACATGGGAAAAGATCAATAGGGTGGCCATTGGGAGGCAGTTGAGGTAGTTCCTTCTTTTGAATTCCTCTAAAGCCCTGACATTCTGTCCTACTCTTTTGTCCCTCATCATTCATTGCCTTTATTATTTCATGCCAAATTCTTACCTCTCTAGTGAGTTTTCACCTCTAGAGGGAAGGGTCAGTTTGTATTTCATCTTTTAACTCTTGATATTCCCTAGAATTATAATAATGGTGAGAGATATCATCACTGAGACCCTACATGTGCTGGATACTTTATATACATTATCTCACTATTCACAGTAGGCATTATCTTTCCCATTGTACAGGTGAGTCCACTGAATTTTTTTTAACGATTTTATTTACTTATGAGAGAGAGAGAGAGAGGCAGAGACACAGGCAGAGGGAGAGGCAGGCTCCATGCCGGGAGCCCGACGTGGGACTCGATCCCAGGTCTCCAGGATCACACCCTGGGCTGAAGGCGGCGCTAAACCGCTGAGCCACCCGGGCTGCCCAAGTCCACTGAAATTTAAATAGGTTAGCATATCTTATACGTGACAGTATTAGGGCAATTCTACCATAGGTATTTTGAGCTATGAACTAGTTGATTACAAACTTGTTGGCCAGGCTGGACTGAGAAGGCTGGTTCTGTTAACACTACCAAATTGACTCACTAGAGGAGCTTCTGTTACAACCAGGAAAATGAGCAATCAGGAGGTTGCACTTGGAACTACCAAGTTGAAAAACTACACATCTGTAACCAAGGTCACATAGTTGCAAATCAGGAATTAGGAGGCTGCTTCATTGCCTTTAACCTGCCTTTTAACAACCAAAAGGCTGGAGTTTGGATACTGTAATACTACTACAGAAGACCTCCATGTCTTCTCTACCTTACTAGTCATCAGAAAATGGCCAATTGCAATAAGAAAGTGGCTCCTGTTTCACTTCTACCTTCTAAATCTCATGCATGGACATCTAAGTGGAAGAACCTAATGTGCAAAGAAATCTAAGAAATGTAATTTTTAGTCCAGACAGGCTCATTAGGAGGTAAGAATAGGTTCTGGGTATCAAATGACACCCAAAGTGTAGGAAAGCCAAGTATGAACCCTTGCTCACAGCATGCACCCTACACATAGTAGAATCATTAACTCATTGCAGGACTTGAAGACAATTTCATTCTATCTGCTCATTTTGCAGAGGATGAAACTGAAGCCCAGAGAGAGGAAGTGATTGGGGGAGTGAGTAAAGAATGGCATAAAGAAAAAAAAAATGGCACAAAGAAGCTGGCATGGATAGGCTGGAAGAAAAATCTTCAGGAAACTTCTTGGTGTCCAAAGAGCTTCTGACTTTACAAAGATTGAATGTTTTGATCTAATTCAGATCCAAGAGGATGCTGGCCACTAAGAGATGCAAGCATTTTGAACTGGGAGTAGATAACGAAGTGAAAGGGCCAAGTGATCCAATTCCAAGCTTCAGGATTGTTTTGTTTTTATTTTTGCGGGGGAAATATTGAAGCAATAGAAAAATTATCTGTAAGAGAAGAAATAGTTATATTCTTACTCCCCCTGCCCCCAGATAATCTTCCCAGGGTGCTGACAAAGCTCAAAATCTCCAGGTTGCGGATAATTTTCATATGTGCTTTTATGTGAGAATCTAGGACTTGTGCCCAACTACTTGGAAAATGTGAGCACCAGCTGGTTCAGAGAAGCAGTGCCAATAGATGTGAGAAGGCAGGTGCTGGAAGCAGTTCTCTGTGCTCTGCCCTCATCTCTTTCTGACTTCTACACCTCCATGTCCTCACCCTTGCCAAGGCCTTCCTCACAATTCATTTGGGGTTTCCCAGAAAAATGCTACCACCATCCTAGGTTGCCCCACCCTGAAATTAGGATGAGATTGCGAGAGGGGTTTTACATGTGACAGACAGAAACATTTTACAAGGCATGAGTGTGGTCAATGACAGTTCAACTAGGAGTATGGGAGACAACTTTCAGGGTGGCCTCAATGATTCCCACCTCCTAGTAGTCATGCCTTTATATAGTTCTCTCCCCTTCAATGTAGACTGGATTTAGTGACTACCTTTTAGCAAGTAGAATGTGGCAGAAATGATGGGATGTCACTTCCAAGATTAGGTTACAAAAATGGACCAAAAACCATAAGATACCTAGGAATAACCAAAGAGATAAAAGTTCTGTACACTGGAAACTATAGAACACTTATGAAAGAATTGTGGAAAGAAATTGTGGAAGACACAAAGAAAAATGTTCCATGCTCATAGATTGGAAGAACAAATATTGTTAAAATGTCTATACTTCCTAGAGCAATATACACATTCAATTCAATCCCTATCAAATTAGCACCAGCATTTTTCATGGAGCTAGAACAAACAATTCTAAAATTTGTATAGAACCAGGTAAGACCCTGAATAGCCAAAGTAATGTTGAAAAAGAAAACCAGGGGCACCTGGGTGGCTCAGTGGTTGAGCGTCTGTATTTGGCTCAGGTCATGATCCTGGGGTCCTGGGATCGAGTTCTGCATCAGGCTCCCCACAGGGAGCTTGCTTCTCCCTCTGCCTATGTCTCTGCAACAGATGTTGGTGAGAATACAGAGAAAGGGGAGCTCTCTTACATTGTGGGTGGGAATGCAAACTGGTTCAGCCACTTTAGAGAACAGTATGGAGGTTCCTCAAAAAATTGAAAATAGAACTACCCTATGACCCAGCAGTTGCACTACTGGGTATTTATCCAAAGGATATAAACATAGTGATGCCAAGGGGCACATGCACCCTAATGTTTATAGCAGCACTATCTACAATAGCCAAAATATGGATAGAACTCAAATGTTCATGGATAGATGAATGGATAAAAAAGATGTGGTACATACACAGAGAGAGAGAGAGAGAGATTACTTAGCCATCAAAAAGAATGAAATCTTGCCATTTGCCAAAACATGGATGGAACAAGAGGGTATTATGCTAGTGAAATAAGTGAGTCCTCTATGGAGGAGCTAGAACACAAGCTGGCATGATGCTTCTTGACTGATACCACCAGTGAAAAGGCTCTAGACT
Organism: Canis lupus familiaris; assembly: GCF_011100685.1. Taxonomy (NCBI): domain Eukaryota; kingdom Metazoa; phylum Chordata; class Mammalia; order Carnivora; family Canidae; genus Canis; species Canis lupus. The sequence continues at coordinate 16,951,783 of NC_049227.1, read as the reverse complement.
TGAAGGAGATAGAACTGAGGTTTAGAGTCATCCCTTTGACTCAGGTGTATCATGTACATGATCCCATGGAATCCTCAACACAATGTTGTGAGGTAGCCATCATTATTCCTGTATTACAAATGGAGAAACTGAAGATCAGAAGAGGCAGACCTGTCTAAGGTCACATAACTAGGAAGAGATAGACCTGGACATTCTCCTAGAGGCTGAGAGAGGGGTTGCTTCACATTCCTTTCCTTTACTCCTATTCTGCCTAATTCTAGATGCAAGTCTGATAAAAGAAGGCAAAATTTGGGGATAGGGTGCTATAGGCATGGGGCTAATAGTGGAGGGACGGCCCCACAGGGGTGGGCATTAAACCTCCTCCAACCTCAAAAAGACTGTGCCTCTCCCAGGAACACAGACAGCTATGGAAAGGAAAGAGAAACCTCTCATAGCTTGGACTCTGCTCTGGGCACAGATTATATAGTGCTTTGGGAAGCTTCCCTCTGGCTTCTATAAGTTTTACCAATAGAAGTACATTTATTTAGGCAGCTCTTTCCAATGTTCTGGCAAAAGAGCCTTAAGTCCTCAATGTGAACTTTATGAGATACACAAGTGAATCTTCACCACTTTTCCTGTTGAGGAATCTGACAAAGTATTCTGAGGAACCTGCAAGGGAAGGGGCACATGACGAACCCTGGGCCTTTTGCCCCTGCCTAGAAATGTCACAAAGCATGAACTTATCAGACAGGTCTCCTGGTCCTTTGGTTGTGGGCCCTACCAGCCCTAGCTTACACCCCTGTAGATGGTTCTCTTTCACAGGGGTGCCTGATATCTGGTCCCATGCCTCTGGGGTGAGGCAATTGTTGCTCTTGAAATGATTAATCCCATCATTCCTTAGGCCCATGAAGGGATCTGATCGGCAGCTGCCAAAGGTGTCCCTACATCTGGAATCAGCTGGGCCAGGTAGCTCCTACCATCTAAAAACTCTCCCTCCAGCTGACATTCTGTCTCTGGGTCCTCAAAAAACATACTTAAGCCTTCTTTTTGGGGAAGGCTCTTTGAAGGCTCTACTGTCCTAATTCTTCCAGCCTGGGTTTCCCTGATTTCAGTCCACCAATCAACAGCCCTAGAGGAGCAGAAAAGAGATTTGCTTAGAGATGCTCAGGCTTCTTGAGGACTGGACCAAAGTCAGAACTGAAGTTTGGGCTGAAACTGAAGCTAGGGATATTGGCAGGGGCTGCCACCCTGGAACATCTGTTGGTGCTGGCCTAGGTTGGAGCTGCTGGCAAATACCTTGCCGCACACTGGAGGGAGACACAGGGCTTCTTACCACTGTGGGCCACCTGGTAGATGAGCACTCTGCCTGAAGCTCTTGCCACACTCAGGGCAAATGTTAAGGCTTCTGGCCTGTGTGAGTATGTTGGTGCTGCAGCAGATCTAAACTGCCTACAAAACTCTTGCTGCAACTGGGACACTTACAGGGTATCTCGCCTGTGGGCATGCATTGGTGTTTAAGGAGCTTGGAGCTGTGGTAGAAGGTTTTGTCACATTCTGAATGGGCATAGGGTTGTCCGCCCAATTGAATACACTGGTGCTCAATGAATTGGGTATGCTCACTAAAGCCATGGCCATGTTTGGGGTTGTTCTTCGCTATGCTTATGCTGGTGCCAGGCTGTACGAGCTGTTGAAGTTCTTGACACATTTACAGTAATTATAGGGCTTCTCCCCAGTGTGTGAATGCTGGTGCTTGAACAGATAAAAGCTGCACCCAGAGCTGTCACCAGATTGGGCACAGCAGTAAGGGCTTCACATCCCTGTGTGAGCGCTGGTTCTGCAACAGACTGGAGCTAAGGCTGAAGCTCTTGCCACACAGTCCCTCCAGCGGTAGGGCTTCTCGCCCCTGTGTGCCTGCTGGTGCTGGATTAGAATGGAGCGAACACTGAAAGTCTTACCACACTCAGCAGCTATAGGGCTTCCGCTGGTGCTTAATCAGGTTGGAGCCGCGGCCCGAGGCCTCCCTGCACTCTGGGAGCTTGTGAAACTGGAGGCTTGAGTGGGAAACCAGGGTGTTGCACAAGTTGGAACTGAGGCTGAAACAGCCGCCACACTCAGGCCAGGGCAGGGGTATGGTTTCTCATCCGTGTGTACATGGTGGCGCTTAACTAGTTGTGAGCCTCGCTGGAAGCTCTTGCCACACCCAGAACAATAGGGATTGATTGTCACCTGCGCGGCTGATTTGGTGGTGAAGGAGGTCAGGGCGGCAGGATGCCGTCAGTCCACACTCCCGGCACTCGAAGGCTTTGGGGACTGCAAGACGGTCCTGCCAGAGGCCTCTTCCCTGGGCCACAGCCTGACCTACATCGGTATTTCAGACCCAGCAGCATTTCCCAGGAGGCCGGCTGTCGCCGCCAGGGAGGGCCCGCTGGGATGGGCGGACCTCGGGGCTCCCCGGGATGTCCGCTTCCCCTGCCGCTCCGCGCCGTCCGAGTTCTCCTTTGCCACTTCTGGCCACGTTGACTGCATTGCAGTGAAAACCACCACCACCACCACCACCACCACCGTCTCCTAAACAGCAGCCGCTCAGCTCACAAGCGGAGCCAGGACGGGAGACACTCCGGACCCAGAGCCAGCACCGGAAACGGAAATGTCCACCAGCCCGTGCCGCTCTAGGAAGTGGCAGCGAACGGTCTCGGTAGGTTTAACCCTCTCCTTCACCTGACTGAGCAAGAGCTCCGCATCTGCGGCCGCTGTCAGGAATTTGACACTTTGGGGCCTGGCTCACGATCCTGAATCCGTCAGCGCGGAATTCGGCGCCCGGGCCATCGCTGTGGGGCGGCGAAGCGAGCTGGAAGGAAAAGGTGATCGCTGTCGTGGACACGCGGGGTGGAGGGGGTGGGGGCGGAGTGGCCGCGGCACCTGGAGCAGCACGGTACTGAGACTCCGAGGTCGGATGTCTGGGTTCTCCAAAGGGACCAGCCCACGGCGAGCCCCCTGAGAGCTTCCCCTCGGTCCTAAGCCCGGCGTGCTAAGCAAGGGGCAGACTACATATCCCAGCATGCACCGAACGCGCCGCTGGGGTGCGCACAGGGATTAGGTAACCACTACTGTCTACGTGCGTCCTGCGACTGTGCAGAGCACCGGGACCGAGAACTACAACTTCCAACTTGCAAAATCACTGCGGCGGCGCCGCTTAAAAAGCGTCAGAGGGGAGGTGCCCGGCCCCGCCCCTCTCTTCCAGTTCCGTTCCCTTGGAGGAGCGGCGAGGAGGGGGGCGGAGCCTTAGGCCTGAGCCAAGATGGCGGCTGCGAAACCGACCCTCACGGACTCGCTCTCGTTCTGCCTCGCGCAGCTCACGGCGGCGGCCGGGGAGGGTCTAGGTGGGGGAAAGGACACAGCTACCAACGAGACACCCTTGGGCCGTGCGCTCTTAGCCCTCCGCACGCGCCACGTCAAGGCAGCAGGGGGAATCGAGCGCTTCCGGGCGCGCGGCGGGCTCCGCCCCCTTCTCGCGCTGCTACGGCGAGCGGCTGCAGCGGGCCCCGCCCCGTCCCAGGCTGGCCCCGGCTCCGCCCCCTCGTCCGTCGAGTCAGCGGCTTCTGCTGGCCCCGCCCCCTCGCCGGGCCCTGCCCCCTCCGCTGCGTCCTCCTCGTCGTCGCCCTCGCCGCCAGCGCGCCTGCGCAAGACCCTGGACTTGGCGCTGAGCATCCTAGCCAACTGCTGTACGGAAGGGGCGTGCCGGGCTGAAGTGCGCAGACTCGGAGGCATTCTCCCTTTGGGTAAGTGCTCCGCCCTCTTTTCCTAGAGGGGTTCGGCGCTCCAGTCTCCTCTCCGGGCGTGGGCGGGGCCCGGGGTTCTTTGTGCTGGTGCTCTGGCGGCGCCGCGCCTCTGCCTCTCGAGCCTCGCTTGGAGGTTACCCCCGGGCCTGACCAGAGCAGCCAACCACAGCCGTTCCCTGCGCACTGGCTGTTCCCTCGAATCTGGGCTGGTGGAGGCCACAGGGTTGGCTGAGGACTTCTGGGTGATTCGTACTCTTCCACCTCGGAGTGGCCCCTATACCCTCTGATGAACTTGCGTCAAAAGGTGTGGTCGTTCTCTGCACCGAGCCAGACCCTCCAAAGCTAGGATCCCTCATTGTAAGATGGAATAATAATAATAATAATAATAGCGACCTCGCAAAATTGAAGTAGGGAGAAAATGAGATGCAACTATAGAACGCAGATATTCTTCTTCTTTTTTTTTTTAAGATTTTATTTATTCATGAGAGAGAGGCAGAGACACAGGCAGAGGGAGAAGCAGGCTCCACGCAGGGAGCCCGATGTGGGACTCGATCCCGGGACTCCAGGATCATGCCCCGAGTCGAAGGCAGACGCTCAACCACTGAGCCACCCAGGCGTCCCGAACGCAGATATTCTAAGCATAGACTGGGTACTCTGGGTTGTCAAAAACTAGCACAATAACAAATCCTAACAAAAGAAAACAAGCTTTTTTTTTTCTTGGCGCCTCTTAGTGGCAAAGTTGGGAACACAGTTTACACACGGCCCGCCAGTTAGGAAAGTAAGTATGCCAGTTTTGACAAAGTCTTACTTTGGATAAAAGGAGACTTTAGCATATTTTAAACCTGTTAATAAGGTGCGCCTGGACCGTAACATGTTTGACACGAGGCACGTTAATAAGTCCTTAATAAATAACAGGTTTTGTTATTAGCATATGACCCTCATCATTCAGTTACTGTTCTATATTTTAAATATCTCCTGAATCCGTCGCCGTTTATTACTTGTTTCGTCATGTGCCCAGGAACGGGTGCCCGCGTGTTGGTCTGTGCTGGTACCTGACTTGGTTTAAGCCACTGTCCTTTCTCACCTTAACAATTGGGCCAGCCTCCTTGCTGGCCAACACCAACTCCTTGCTGCCCCCCAACCCCCCCAACCCCCCCACCCCCGCCGCCTTATTCTTTTTCCCTATAATCCATTCTCCCTATTGTATCACATTGTATCACAGCACTCCTATTCTTAAAACCCTGCGTGGTTCCCATTGTCCTCATATTCAAGTCCTGCCGGATCCCTTGGCCTGGCATTCGAGGCCCTCCATGAGATCATAGCTCAGACATTGGATCTCACTTCTGGGCCTTTGCAAAGGCTGCTTCTGGACCTGAAATGCCCTGTGACACCCCCATCCACCATCTTTCGTAACAAATACCTGCCTGCTTAACCTTTCAGACCCATTATGTGTTAACCTCTTCTGGAGGCCTTCGCTGACCCTTTCAGACCACATTCTTGAAGTCATTAATGAGAGAGACAAGAAGGGGGTAGGACCCTCAAGAGGCCAAATTCTCTTGCAGTGACTATTCTTCAGTGTGTGAAGACTGATAGCATCCAGAACCGAACAGCCCGTGCTCTGGGGAACTTGGCCATGGAACCTGAGAGCTGTGGGGACATCCATTCTGCTGGTGAGGAGGCTCTGAGCATGGAGTTAGCCAGTGCTTGGGTGGGAGAGGGGCTCGGGTACCTCCTTGCTCACTCTTTGTCCTCCTCTTCTCCAGGTGCTGTTCCCTTGCTCGTTGAGAGCCTGACAGCCTGCCAGGACTCACAGTGTCTGCAGAGTGTGGTGCGCGCCCTTCGCAACCTGGCGGACTCACCCCAGCACCGCCTGGCCCTGGCGCAGCAGGGAGCAGTGCGCCCTCTGGCTGAGCTTCTGGCCGCTGCCCCAGACCCTGCGCTGACCTTGGCCCTAGTCCGTGCCCTCTTGGAGCTGAGTCGAGGCTGCTCCCGGGCCTGTGCTGAGCAGCTAAGTCTCGGTGGGGGACTAGGACCACTGGTCAGTTTGGCCTCCCACCCCAAAAAGGCAGTACGAGAGGCAACTATCCTGATCCTCGCCAACCTGTGTGCCCAAGGCCTTGTACGGCCTGCACTGGGCAATGCTGGTGGGGTAGAGGTACTACTGGGTGAGCTCCGGCGGCGCAGAGGGCCCAATGGGGCTGGCCCAGCCTCCCAGCAGCCCCTGGTGCGGGCTGTGTGCCTGCTGTGCAGGGAGGCCATCAACCGGGCCCGGCTGCGGGACGCAGGTGGTTTGGAGCTGTTGATGGGTCTGCTACGGGACCCTCGTGCCAGTGCCTGGCACCCTCGCGTTGTGGCTGCTCTGGTGGGCTTCCTCTATGACACTGGAGCCCTGGGCCGGCTCCAGACTCTGGGACTCGTACCCCTCTTGGCTGGGCAGCTGTGTGGGGATGCTGGTGATGAGGAAGAAGAGGGAAGAGAAGCTGCTTCCTGGGACTTTCCTGAGGAGCGGACCCCTGAGCGGGCACAGGCTGGAAGCTTCCGAAGCCTAAGGTGAGTTCCCACCTGATGGCTGGCTCTCTCCGCTACCCTACCCTCATCCCCTACCCTGTCTCAGCAGGACTCTTAGTGTTTCTTTTCTTTTTTTTTTTTTAAAGCAGGACTCTTATTGACTCTGATTCCTGACTCCTTGTTCTCCCTGGACATGACCACTTTCTAGTCACCGTTAAGCACATGTCCTTTCTTCCTTGGTTTGCGTTTGGCCTTGGCTCTACCCCAGTACCTCTGAACTTGGGGACCAGACAGATTCACTGGGCCTTTTTAAAAATTTTGTTGCCTGTTTGCCCTTCATTTGAACATAAATTCTAAGAGGACGGGGACTTTCGTTTTGTTCATTGCTTGTGCCTAGTACCTAATCCTGGGCTTGGCACATGATAGGCATCAGTAATTGCTGAACGAGTTGGGTTTTTTCCTCCATTTCTCTTTCTCTCCTACCTCCGCTTGGCCCTACCTCCTCCCACTGCTTCAGTCACCTCCTTTTGCAGGACAGCTCTGTGGCACTGCTCCTTTACGTTGGCTCTGGGTTCAGTGTCTCCTTTCTCCCCTCTGCAGGTCATGGCTGATCTCTGAGGGCTATGCCGCAGGCCCAGGAGACATCTCTCCGGACTGGTCCCCTGAGCGATGTCCCCCGCCTCCACCACCACCACCAGAGCCAGCTGAGCCAACCAGCCCCACCCTGGGTCCACCGCCACTGCGGTCGCCTCGCACACTGCGCACGCCTGGCCGCAGCCCTGCTGCCACCTCTGAGGAGCCTTGGGGCCGTGAGGGACCAGCGCTGCTGCTATTGTCACGATTTTCACAGGCTCCTGACCCAAGTGGGGCACTGGTTACTGGCCCGGCCCTGTGTGGCCTGCTGGCCTATGTGACGGGCTCACCGGGCCCACCGAGCCCACGGGCACTACGCATCCTGGCGCGCCTTACCTGCAACCCTGCCTGTCTTGAGGCCTTCGTGCGCAGCTACGGTGCTGCACTGCTGCGTGCCTGGCTTGTGTTAGGCGTTGCCCCAGATGATTGGCCCACGCTGCGTGCCCGACCAGCTCGACGCCAGCACCGGGAGCTGGGTGCGTCTCCCATAAGAGCCCCCATCCCCCTCTAGTTCTGGACTGAGACCCTCACCTTGCTGCTCGTGGCTCTCACTGCCTCTAGCCCACTATCCAACTTCAGTCACCACGTGGGAAGAGGTGAGGGACTCCCACCATGCAAAGGTCTGCTCCATCCTCTGTCCAAGTCTTGGGGCCTAGGTACCCCCAAACCAGGCTTGGCTCCAACGACTTAGAATCGTGTCTGTCTATATTTCTTTATCCAGTCTGCTCTTCTTTACCCAATCTCACATTGTCCTGACTGGCTTCTCGTTGGGCACACTGACTTGGAAAGCCCCAGCTCAGGCCCCATATGCTCCCAGGTGCCCCGAGCACTCCCAACACGGCCAGGGACTGCCTTGTCTTCTGTGCTCTGACTATGGGCTCTTGTAGTCCTTCCAAGCTGGACGTACTCCCTGACCATCACACTTTTTTCTTATCCTTGACCTCCAGTTCCTAGCATTTAGACCTTTTCTCTCTGGGCCTGTAGTCATCCCCTCTTGCGTGCCCTGGGGTTTTAGCCTCCTTCCTTTCAAGGACCCACAGCTGGGACATCAGCTCCCAACCTGACCTGCTCTGCCCACCTCTGCAGGTGAGATGTTGCTGCAGAACCTGACCGTGCAGGCTGAATCACCCTTTGGAGTGGGTGCCCTCACCCACCTGCTGCTCTCTGGAAGCCCTGAGGACCGTGTGGCCTGTGCATTAACCCTGCCCTTCATCTGCCGGTAAGGGGGGATGTGGGTGCCTCACAGGGGTCGGGAGCAGTGCCACTCATTTCACCTTCTGAAAGAGTCCCTTTCTTCCCAAAGGAAACCCTCTCTGTGGCGCCGGCTACTTCTGGACCAGGGCGGCCTCCGACTCCTCCTCTCGGCACTAACTCGGCCAGCTCCACATCCACTCTTCCTCTTCTTTGCTGCGGACTCCCTTTCCTGCCTCCAAGGCCTAGTGTCTCCCACTGTGATCCCAGCCCTTCCACCTCCAATGCCCTTGGACCTAGATGCTCCCTCCCCTTGCCTCTATGAACCTCTGCTGGGTCCAGCCCCCATCCCAGCCCCTGACCTGCACTTCCTGCTGGACTCAGGCCTACGGCTCCCTGCCCAGCGAGCTGCCTCAGCTACTGCCTCACCTTTCTTCCGGGCCCTGCTAGCTGGCAGCTTTGCTGAAGCCCAGATGAACCTGGTGCCGCTTCGAGGCCTGTCACCCAGCGCAGCCTGGCCTATCCTGCATCACCTGCATGGTTGCCGGGGCTGTGGGGCTGCCCTGGGGCCCATTCCCCCACTGGGTCAGCCACTGCTGGGTTCAGAGGCTGAGGAGGCACTGGAGGCTGCTGGCCGTTTCTTGCTGCCTGGGCTGGAGGAGGAGCTGGAAGAGGCTGTGGGCCATATTCACCTGGGACCCCACGGTGGCCCAGAGTCTGTGGGTGAGGTATTCCGCCTGGGTCGGCCCCGGCTGGTTGCCCATTGTGCCCGCTGGACCCTGGGGCCGGGGCAGTGCCCGCGGAAGCGGGCCTTGGCCTTAATGGGGCTTGTGGAGGCAGCTGGCGAGGAGACCGGGCCCCTGATGGAGGCTTTACTCGCTGTGGTGATGGGAGTTGAATTGGGGGGCAAGGGCTCTAGCTTAGACTGCTGATATCTCCGGGGAGGGGATCCAGGGATGAGTTGGCTATGAAGGAGGACTCCCTCGGAGCAGCAGGAGAGGAAGCTGAGCAGACGTCACCATCAGGGACCGACGAGAGGATGGAACTGTACCGCAGGATGATGGTCTGAAGACGCAGGAGTGAGAAGCCAAGGCCCACAGTTTGAGTGTGGACCCAAAGACGGAGAACAGCCCGGGACCCCAGGCACCTGGCCTGGCCCAGCCTTCCAGAGTGGAGATTAAAAACTTTGGAATTGGATACCGTATGGTGTGGTGTCTGCTTGCTTTCCTGTGGTCCCCTCACCCCACCAATCAACTAGGTCTTATTCAGGTGGCCGTATCTCAGTACGGGCCACCCTGGCATATAGGAGTTTAAAAGTAAATTTCTGGAGTCCTGGGCTAGAGTAGGGTACTGGAGAAAACCCGCTTCCAGCTCCCGCAACTTCATTGCTCAGACAGCTACCCAGCTAGACACACACATTAGTCAGGGATGAAGGGGCTGGGCCAAGGGAATGCAATGAGCACGGGGATGTATGTCCAAGGCCTTGGCATTACTGTTTCCTGAGTGTCTTTCACCCACTTTGGGCCTTTGGTCTCTGGGTCTGTTTTCATCTCTTGGGTCAAGTGTCCTCTGCTATTAGACCCACTGTGTTCCTGGAGTCCCCGAGGACCCGTCTTAGTTTTACTCAGAGATAGCCAGGGCCCCAGACTACATTCAGGTTAAGGAAGGGCTTATGTTGTACTGTGGTGTCTCGAGGTAGGGTCTCTCTAGCACTTGGGTCCCAGATCACTAGCTGCTCAGGTGACCTCCTGACGGAGTGTGGCTGGACTGCGCCTGCCTGTCGGCTAAGGCTGACACTTGTTATCTCTGTACCTCTGTGAGTGTTTGTCCCGTTCCTTGTTCTCTGGCTCTGCGTTAGAACCACTCAGAGAGCTTTTTAAAAATACTGATACCTAGGCACTTTCTTCTTCTTTTTTTTTTTCCCTAGGCACTTTCTTACTGAGTTGGGCTGAGGGGAGGATGCCCTGGGCATCAGTATTTTTAAAAGCTTCCCAGGTCGTTATAAGCTGCTGCTGGGTTGAGACCAGTGGCTGTACCACCGTCCTGTCTGTCCACAGTCCTTTCTAAGTGTTATTTCATTTTGATTTCTCAGGGTCCCAGTCCAGGGAAGGCCTCTTGTTCCTCTGTGACCGGAGTCGGTGTCTTTTTTGTCTGTGTTCTCCAGGATCTGGGGAAAAGGGCTCTTTTGGCTTGTCTGGGCTGCCTCGGTGTTGGGGAAGGGCTTTGTCCTGAAGCCTGGCTGTGGTCTGGCTGCCTGTGAGTGTTTTCCTGGAGTCTGCATGGGCTCTGGGCCTGGGCTCAGTTTACCTGTGTCTGTATGTCTGTTTCCAACCCTCGAAGAGAAGGTCCTGGCTTAGAGGGTGGCAGCGTTCGTTGTGTCTGTCTGTCTGTCTCTGTTTCTGAGAGATTTGTGTCTGGTGTGTGGATCTTTGGGGATCTCTGTTCATGTCATGGTCAGGGTCTCTAAAGGAAGGTCTCTGAACCTGTCGTCTGATCCTTAGAGCCATCACTCCTGCCCTCAGCCCAAAATTCTGTCTGGAGCTAATCTCCCAGGAATGGCCTGAGTGGACAGGACTTCTGTATGGGACTCAGGGTGCTGGCTTTGGGAGGTGTCTGCTTGGGGGCGTCGGCCTGTGGCTAAGGGTCTCACTGAGCAGAGGATCCCGAGCCGGGGCTGGGAGAGTCACTTCTCGGACTTTGGCTCCGGCCGCCCCGGGGCTCCCTGCAGCCGAGGCCAAGGCTGGGGTGTGGCTGCCTCGGCGCGGACGGGCGGGCTGGGCCTGGGTGGGCCGCGGCCCTCCCTCCCTTACACGCCCCCATCCCGAGTTCTCCCGTTCTTTGCACCCCCGCCCCCCCAGCCCCATCCCAGCGGGTCCCGGCTTCCTTACATGGTCACGGCCGGGCCTCCAACTCCCGGACGTCCCCCGCCCCCCGCCCCCACCGGACACAGCCCCCGCCCTGCTCGCCCCGCGCGGTGCGCCCGCGCCCCGCCATGGAGGACCTGGGTGAGTGGGGCTCGGGTCCCCTTGTCCCTAGCTCCTCACCGCCGTCTGGACCCGCTCCCGCGCGCTGCAAACCCCTCGCACTCCCCGCATCTCCCCATCCCCGCCTCCTGTCTTCTTGATTCTGGCCTCTGCCCGCGCCTCCTTTCCGACTCCACGTCCCCCTTCCTGCCTCTCCCTTCCTGCTTTTCCCGGACCGGCCGCTCCCTCCCTTTCCCCCTTGCTCGGCTCCTCCACCCCTAGCTGCTGACAGGCCGGCGGGGAGGTGCAGCGCCCACCAGCGGGCACCTGGGCTCCGGGGCTCCGGGACGGGAGGGGTTAAAGGGGTCTGGGTCCGGGCGCTGGGCGAGTAGGCGGGAAGGGAGACCACGACATCAAATTCTAGAGGGGAAAACAGGCCCTTCCCACGGTTTGGGGAAGAAAAGAGTTAAGTGCCCCTAAGGATGGTAGTAGGTGGGGGTCAGGTCTTTGGGGGCAGAAAGAGACTAGATGAGTGCCAGGACTCCAGAGAGACCGTAAGGGTTCCACTACGGTTCTCAGAGATGAGTAAAGGAGCAGGCACTTCCAGGTTCTGGGAAGGAAAGGGTTTAAAGGATCCAGATCTGGGGATGGGAGGTGGGGGTGGGGGTGTCTTGGTGGAGGAAGGAGGACCCAGGCATCTCCTCCTCCTGGCTTGTTGGAAACGCGGGGAAGGCTGTGCTCTCCATGCGAGAGAGGGGGTTCATGCACCCTGCGATAGGGGGTGCTGCTCGCCTGGGGTAACCGGCGCCGTGGAAAATAAGCCAATGGGAACGCAGGTCCCGGCTGACCCACCAATGAGGAGCGCCGGGTGGGACCCAGCGCCAGGTCCGGGAGGGGGCAGGAATTAGTGGGCTGAGAGAGCACCCAATCAGAAAGTCGGGTGCCAGGCGTTCGGCCAATTGAGCAATTTGGGGTGAAGCCAAATTTGACTTGAGTCAAGAGTCAATTTTGACCGCGTCGGGGAAGATGTGGAGAATAGAAGAATCAGGCAGCTTTTGTGCGCGACTCCCAAGATGAGCGATTCGGGGTGTTTGGGTCATAAATATTCCTTCTCTGCCTCGGGGTGGCCTATGTTTCCATCCGATTCTTGACCTCTGCTCTTAACACTGCCTTCTGTCCTCCTCAGCTACTGCCCATTCGGAACCCTATCTCTAATCTCTGAAGACCCTGTCCCTGTCTCTGCTCTAACTTTAACCTCTCAAATTCTCACCCTGATGGCCTCTCCCATGCAGATGCCCTGCTCTCTGACCTGGAGACCACCACCTCACACATGCCAAGGTCAGGGGCTCCAAAAGACCGATCCCCGGAGTCTGTCGCAGCTCCCCTGCCCTACGGCCACCAGCCGCAGGTGAGATCAAATACTAGAGACTGGGGCAAGACTAGGGCCGAGCTTGGCCAGGGCTAGGGGAATCTGGGCTTATGGGCGGGCACAGTACATCCCACCACACATGTGTCCTTCTCTCTGTAGACAGGGTCTGGGGAGTCTGCAGGAGCCTCTGGGGACAAGGACCATCTGTACAGGTGAGGGGCCTGGGACCTAGGGGATGGGGATGCCACTTGCGACTCAGGTAAGGAGCCTTGGATTCCCCACCCCTGACCCCAGACTCCCACCCTGTTTTCCAGTACGGTATGCAAGCCTCGGTCCCCAAAGCCTGCAGCCCCCGCAGCCCCTCCATTCTCTTCTTCCAGCGGTGTCTTGGGCACAGGGCTCTGCGAGTTAGACCGGTTGCTTCAGGAGCTTAATGCTACCCAGTTCAACATCACAGGTACCAGGTCACAGAGATAGGCCTTGACGGGCTGGGGACAGGGCAGGGAAGGGCAGACACTGAGCAGTCTCCGCCTCCCAGAGTAGCAGCTAAAGAGACACAAGCCTTAAACAGGCTGGGGGTAGGCTCTGGTCCCATGTCCAGTGCCCTTCTTTCCTCTCTGCAGATGAAATAATGTCTCAGTTCCCATCTAGCAAGGAGACTGCAGGGGAACAGAAGGAGGACCCATCTGAGGACCAGAAAAGGCCGAGCCTGTGAGTTTGACATAGTTGGCAGAGCTGGGAGAGATGTGACGGGTCCCTGAGTTACTGGAGGATAGCATTCACTACTCTGGAGGGCTCTGAGCTGACACAAATTATGTTCTTCGCAGCCCTCCCAGCCCATCCCCTGTGCTCCCAAAGACTTCAGCAACCTCTGCCACCTTGGAGTTGGATAGATTGATGGCTTCGCTGTCTGACTTCCGTGTCCAAAACCACGTGAATCAGGTGGGGTGTGGCCAGTGTGGATTTATGGCTCCCTGACCCTTTTTAGGACCTTCCACACCTGCTGCCTTGCTGACTCAACTCTCATATCCTCCTTGTTGCAGCTTCCAGCCTCTGGATCAACCCAGCCACCAGTGCCAAGCTCTGTGAATGAGGGCTCCCCATCCTCACCAGGGCCAGCTAGCAAGGGCAGCCTAGACACCATGCTGGGGCTGCTGCAGTCTGATCTCAGCCGCCGTGGTGTTCCCACCCAGACCAAGGGGCTCTGTGGCTCCTGCAGTAAGCCTATTGCTGGGCAAGTAAGTGGAGCCCGTGAGTAGGGCGTAGAGACCCATGGACCCATCCCTACTGGGAGCCAGACTTTGCACTGTTCCCTTTTAATAAATGATCTAGGAAGTGGGTATTACCATTGTTCATATTTTACAGATGAGGAGACTAAAGCTCTGAATCCTGTAGCACGTAAGTGGCAGATGAGAATTCCCACCCAGTTACCATTTATTGCGGTTCTACTGTGTGCCGGCCCAGTATTAGCTCCTTTACAAATCTCCATCTCAGTCTTCACAAATGTCTTATTGGTGCCACCTACCATCTCTCAGGCACCAACAAAGACTGTTTCTCCTCTACCAGTATCTGGTCTGCGAGCTCTGCTTCTTGGCTTATTGACTGAGTAGATGTTATTGATGACAGCTGTGCCCAGCAGTTGACCTAGATCCTCTTGCTGTATTTAGTGCCCTGCTTCCTGCCCCAAATTTCCAATCTTAGTAAGGCGGGGTGGCATTATGACTTGTGTGGACCCTAGACTCTTTCACCTTCATGGGTCCCTTCCTCTGTTAGAAAAAAAGTTAAAATTGTGGTTTATGACTGTGTTTGTGTGAAGATGAATATATATATAACATATATATATATTAAATATTTAATTTATTTATTTATTCATGAAAGACATAGAGAGAGACAGAGTCAGAGACAGAGGCAGAGGGAGAAGCAGGCCCCGTGCAGGGAGCCTGACGTGGGACTCGATCCTGGGTCTCCAGGATCACGCCCCAGGCCAAAGGCAACGCTAAAATGCTGAGCCACCCGGGCTGCCCAATATATTAATATTATACATTAAAGCATTTTCTTCTGGCTCATTTTTTTCTTCTGGTTTTAAAAGTAATTACATTTTCATGGGCTCCTAAAATTACTGGGGGCCCTAGGCACTGTGCTGGAGGACCTGGTTTAAATCTCTGTCACTTACAGATGGACTTGAACATCAGGTTCTTCATCCTGACTTCTCAGGGTGAATGGGGAGAAAGGAATGAAGGGAGTCAAATGGTAAAAAGAAAAAAAGACTCGAAATGTGCCATGTAGGTCTTAGCCCACTGGGCACATGGCAACCTGAGGACCACTCTGACCCAGGCCTTGTCCCCAACCTGCAGGTGGTGACCGCGCTGGGCCGTGCTTGGCACCCGGAACATTTCATTTGCGGTGGCTGTTCCATGGCCCTGGGAGGCAGCAGCTTCTTTGAGAAGGATGGAGCTCCCTTCTGCCCTGAATGCTACTTTGAACGCTTCTCCCCACGATGCGGCCTCTGCAATCAACCCATCCGACACGTGAGCCCTTCTCCTCCCACAGCTCCCACAGCTCCCACAGCTCCCGCCTACCCATGTCCTAGACCCTGCCCACTCTGACTTCCAAGTTCCTTGTTAGGTCCCTAGTGCTTCAAACTCCCACTTAAACCTGCATGCGGAGGTTCACGATGGGGGAGGGAGGGAAGAAGGGATGGAGGGCCCCACGGAGTGTCCTGATTCGTTTCCTGCAGAAGATGGTTACTGCCTTGGGCACCCACTGGCACCCGGAGCACTTCTGCTGCGTCAGTTGTGGGGAGCCCTTCGGAGACGAGGGTGAGAACGTGGCTCCAGCCTTGAAAGATACCCATCTGCTCAACATCCGGCCTCTATCACTTTGGTCCAGCCTGTTAGGACCTCCCACGTCTCCTGGCCCCATGCTCTCCCACACCTGGCTCCGTCCTATCCCGTCCCACTGGGCCACTTCCCTCTACCCATCCCTCCCGCTCTACCGCTCCCTCTGAGGGCCCCGCCTACGGCCCCGGGCTCGGATCCTGCGAGTGGGGTGCAGCCCGCATCTCTTTCCTTGGCTCGGTCGGCCCCTAGGTTTCCACGAGCGCGAGGGCCGCCCCTACTGCCGCCGGGACTTCCTGCAGCTCTTCGCCCCGCGCTGCCAGGGCTGCCAAGGCCCCATCCTGGACAACTACATCTCGGCGCTCAGCGCGCTCTGGCACCCAGACTGCTTCGTGTGCAGGGTGCGCTGCTGCGGGAGCGCGGGGCGGGGGGGGGGGGGGGGGGGGGGGGGGGGGGGGGCCGGGGAACCGGGAGGACGGCCAGCCCGGCTAGGAGCCTGGAGGTGGGGGGGATATGCAGGCATTCGGGTCAGGTGCTCACGTCTGGGGGCGGCTGCGGGGCAGTGGGGCTCCCACGCTGGGTTAGCGCGCTCCTGCTGAAGCTAGCTACTGGGGCGGGGGGGGGGCGCTGACCTGCGCTTCCGCGGCCGCCCTTCCGCAGGAATGCTTCGCGCCCTTCTCGGGAGGCAGCTTCTTCGAGCACGAGGGCCGCCCGCTGTGCGAGAACCATTTCCACGCGCGGCGCGGGTCGTTGTGCGCCACGTGTGGCCTCCCGGTGACCGGCCGTTGCGTGTCCGCCCTGGGCCGCCGCTTCCACCCGGACCACTTCACCTGCACCTTTTGCCTGCGCCCGCTCACCAAGGGCTCCTTCCAGGAGCGCGCGGGCAAGCCCTACTGCCAGCCCTGCTTTGTCAAGCTCTTCGGCTGAGCGCCTGCGGGGCTGGCCCCTGCGGGAGACCAAGGCCCCAGGGACCCCGCCCTTCCCCCAGACACCCCAAGGCCTTGCTCCTGGAGCTTGGGGGTCTCTCTCAGCCCACCCGGTGAGGCCTCAGCCACTGGAGAGACCCACCCCTAAGGTACTCTTAAATCCTCCATGGCCAAATTCAGAAAAGGTCTGGCCGATTTCAAGGCCTCCTGCGTGGCTCCTCCGCTGTGGAGCACCCCTGCCTGAGGTCTTCACTTTATTCCCACCCTTGGGGAGCCCCGGCCGGAGGAGGGCCCTTGCACTCTGACTAACCAGAGGACCGCCCGGACAGAGCTGCTCCCTGCTCCCTCACTATTCTGTGCACTTTTTTTTCTACCTACATAAAAGCACATGCCACATCATGCTGGTGCAGTGTCTCTGAGTGCGCGGGAAAGCCTTGTGCGGTGAGGCCTGGCCTCTTGTGCTGCCTCTGGCTGCAGCAGGTTCTAGGCCCCTGCCTGCGGCCGCCGTGCCACCTGCAGCCTCCGCATTTGCAGGCTGCTCTTCACATATCAAATGAGCCTGCGCAGGATTGTACAGCCAGTGGGGAGCCAGAACAGGAGGTCAGGCTGGGCCCCTTGGAAACTTCCCACCCTCGTTCCCCATTTCTTCAGCAACCTGTATCCTCAAAATAGGCACTTAATCTGTCTCTACCCCCATGTCCCACACCCTCCCACCCTTGTCACCTTGTCTGATTTTCAGAGTTTTCTCTCCTGAGAAGACTCTCAGAGATGGGACTCCATCCAGAAGTGCCAATTTATGCCCACTCTGGATCTGGGCACTAAGGCACAGCTTCCCTCTTATTTGTATTGACTCATAACATCTCCCCTAGGCAGAGGATGACACTTGAGGTAGTCAGAGCAGTGATGGAAGGATGCACTAGGGGCTGTAAGAGTCAGAAGGAGGCTTCTAACTCAGATTGGGAGTCAAGGCAGTCTTCCTGGAGGAGGTGACACCTGACCTAACCCCCAGCAGAAATGGGTGGGGCCAGGGATTTTTAGGTGTGGAGTTTAGGCTCCATCTGAATCTCCAAACTCCAGCACACTTCTGAGCCTCTGAACCTTCTCTTTGAACCCTGCAGTTCCCTAGGGAGGGGGCTTAGATTCCTGGGTGCAAACTATAGGAGACTTTGAGGCTGGAAATGATGGATACTCAGAAGCCCTTCCTGCTTGTGGCAGAGCTAGTAGCTAAGGAGAACATGTAGGGGTAAGACAAAGGTGAAGTGTTCTTTGTCCTTGCCACGGCCTGCCCCCATTTCCTCTCTGAGGCTCCTCTCCTAAGTCTTCCCAGGCTTCCTGCTCTTCTCCTCCCACATATTCTCCCTGGGGAATTCTATTTCCTGGCTTGTAACCACCTTCCTGTCTTGAAAATGCCCCAACTGGCCATCTGTATACTCGATTCATTAATTTCACCAAGTGTTTTATGGAGTATGTACTGTGCCAGACTTGATATCAGGAACTGGGAGACCATAGGGAACAAAGCAGACCTGCTTCTCGACCTCATGGAGTTGAAGTCTAGTTGAGAAGATAGATGACAAGAACCAAGTGACATGTGTGATGAACTAATGGAGACTTTCCTGATGGCCTAAGTAAAGTTCCCTCTCCCCCCTTGTTTCCATCCATTGCACCTCCCTAGTCCCTCATAGCACTTACCTCTATTGCAAATAGGTGTTTATTTGTTGCTTATGTCTGCTTCCGAAACTGGAATGCAAGCTCCTGAGAACCTGTCTATGAGATTGTATGTTTGTTTTGCTGACCGTTGTCTCTCCAGTGACTAGAATGCTATCTAGCATGTGATAGGTGCTCAGTGAATGTTTGGTAATGAAGGAAAGAATGAGAGGAAATGAGGGGAGGTGTAAAGGGGAAAAAATTGGAGAACTAAGAGAAAGTGAGGAAGGGATTAGTTTGACCAGATGGTCTCTGTGAATATGTAACATCTAAGTTGAGACTTGGAAGTCTGAGGAAAGACAGCCAGGCAAAGAGCCTGAAGAGAGCATTCCGGGGAGAGGAAACAGTAAGGCCAGGAGGTAGGAAGGAGCTTGGCATATTGAATGAAAGAAAAGAAGGGCTGGATTAGGATGAGGAAAGGGGAGAGTAGAAGATGAAGTCAAAGAGGAAATAGGTGCCACATCATGAAGGGCCTTGTAGGCCACACAGAGGGCATATGGATTTTAAGGGCTTATAACCCCAGTGTGTCTGTCCTCTGACACTTGGTCCTGGATTTCTCTCAGGCACGTCAAATTCATCAACCCCTGAAGCAGACGCTGTGGGTGCATTGCCCTTATCCACTTGGCCCACCTGAGAAGTCATATGTAGACAGTTCCTAGACACCCAGTCTCCCCAGCTGCTCCCTGAGTTTCTGTCTGAGGGTGCTCTCTGGGAGGACAAGCAGGCTTCTGCACCCAGCAGACCTGAAGGGGGTGGGGTGGGGAGGTTCTATAACTTTAGGGACAGAAATTGGTGAATAAATACTCCAGCTTTCTGGCCGTGAGGGGTCAATTCTGAGGTGTGTTCTCCAGTGTCTCAAAAAGCCCCCATTGGGATTGTTCACAGTGGCAACCTTTTAATCAACATGCCTCTTTTTTGGCTTTTTTGAACCCAATTTGTCATAATCATTCATCCAAGTCTGATCAATTCTTCTCGGAAGGCAGAGGTATTGATATTTATTAATACCCTCCTTTCTTCTGTTCAGCCCTCTGCTGAGTGCTGGGACTCCAGGGATGAATCAGATCATTTTCTGCTCGTGGGTAATCTCTAGTCTGTTAGGAAGGCAGACCTGGGCCCAGACGAGTACAACACAATGTGCTCAGAACTGTATAGAAAAGTCAGAGAAGCCGCTGAAGCGTTGACATGGGTTGGGTACTGAAGGTTACCATCTGAGAGGTAGGAGTGGGCCACTTGGGAGGCGAGGAGGCACTCTAAGCAGAAGGCACAGTTTATGCCAAAGCTTACGCGTGTGAAAATACATGGGCTGGGCAGGGTGAGGGAGTTGGAGGGAAACGCAATCTCACTCTAGGTTTTCTGTGGAGGAGCAAAGGGGAAGGGTAGGGAGGAGTCAGAGTATGGCAGGCTTTGAACATGAGGCTGAGGAGCTCCCACTTCTTTTAGGATGATGGGGAGCTAGAAGGGTTTTTTTTTTTTTTTTTTTTTTTTATTTATGATAGTCACAGAGAGAGAAAGAGGGAGAGGCAGACTCCATGCACCAGGAGCCCGATGTGGGATTCGATCCCAGGTCTCCAGGATCGCGCCCTGGGCCAAAGGCAGGCGCCAAACCGCTGCGCCACCCAGGGATCCCAGCTAGAAGGGTTTCTGAACAGGGGAGTGACACCGTCAGAGTGGGGTTTGAAAATGATCCCTCTGGATTAGTCAGAACCAAGAGGCTGGCTCAGGCACAGTTCCCTAGGTCAAGGCTGAAGGGGTCAGCATGGGTAAAAGGAATAATTTTGAGCCTGGGGCACTGGGGAGGGAGTGGGGGCCAAGGCCCAAGAAGGAGTGCTCCTGAACTTGAAAGCTCTTGCTCCACAGGACAAGTGTTCGGCCTTGATGAGACCTGATTCAGCTAAACAAAGCTGGGGAGGGGGAACATGACCTGGGGGACTTGTCGGCTCACTGCCCCTGAGGTAACCATTAATCCCTCCCCTGGGGAAATCCAGGGGCTAGTCCCTTGAGGGACAAACCTTAGGCAGAATGGAAGAACACACAGAGGCAGGCTCTGTACCAGGCCCGGGAAACCAGAAGGTCCTAATTAACAACTCTGCTGACATCCTGGTCATTGCTGCTTATTTCCTGCTGGTCATTGGTGTCGGCTTGTGGGTGAGAAGTTGGGGTGCTGCTGGGGGCCAGGCTCTTCGGGCCTGGGGGAAAAGTCTGAGGAAGATCCCATGTTCAGTAGGGGAAGGATGCCTGGATTTTTGAGGAGGAAAGCTGGGGGTGGTGGGCAAGCAAGTCTTCTGACAGCCTCAGGGAGGCCCAGCCAACAGGCGTTCCTTGTCCTCCCTCCTTTGGATTGGAGTCCGTTGAAGGGAATAGTGGATTTTCATTATGGACAGTGTTCTAAATGAGATCTCTGTTCCCCTGTCTACAAAGTATCTGACCAGAAGCCCATCCATATCCAAGGCCCCAGGAAAAGTCAGGCTGAATCCAGCCACACTCAAGCTTGGGTAGTTGGGCACTAGGTCAGGTCCTGGGTTGCGCTAGGTGCCTCGGAGGAGGTTGGGGCAGGGGGTTGGGTGGGAACCATCAAGAGAGCCCAGGGCTGGTTAATCTTCAGCCTAAAACAAGGCTGAGGAATGTGTTGAGAAGGCTAATGAGGTCCAAAGATGTGCTCCGAACCCAAGTCTCCCCCCACTCCTGTCTCTCAGTCCATGTGCAGAACCAACAGAGGCACCGTTGGCGGCTACTTCCTGGCAGGACGAAGCATGGTGTGGTGGCCGGTGAGAGAGGCTGTGCTGTTGAGTGGGAGGAGGCCCAGAGAAGCAGCCTAGCTCACCCCCACCTCTGGCTATCTAGGTCGGGGCCTCTCTCTTTGCCAGCAACATCGGCAGTGGCCACTTTGTGGGCCTGGCAGGGACTGGTGCTGCAAGCGGCTTGGCTGTGGCTGGATTTGAGTGGAATGTGAGATGCCCTTTTTGCCAATAACCTCCATCCCAGTGGGAACCCCTGGAACTATCACACCTGGGAGGCTCCAAGCTGGGGGGACATAAGACTGGAGGTGGGACTTACCCATTGTGGAGGTGTGGTTGGGCTTCGAGGGTCATGCGTCCAGCTTGGAGGAAGGAAGATGTTGGAGATGACCACTTTCAGGGCCTGCTCCTGACTTGCTGTGTAAGCCTGGACCAGCCACTACTCTCTGTGGCCTTGATTTACTCCTCTCTGAAGTGGGGTGAACATCCTCAAAGATAGTGAAGTGCTTGTTCAGATGCTCTCTGAAGCTGTGGCCTATGAGGATCTCTGGACCAAATTAAGGCCCCTTGCAGAAGCAGGAAGGAGACAAAGCTCTGGGACTGAGGCTTATCTTTGAGGGCTGAGATCAGGACTTCCTGGAGGAGGAGGTCTCTGAGCCGAGTCTCGAGGGACAGAAGGTTTGGGTGGGTGAAGAGGAGAGGTGAGGCAGCCCTTCCTGGCAGAGGCTGTGGTCAGCCTGAGGGTCTGTGGTTGGATTCATGTGCTGGTGGGTGGGAGGATAGGGGCAATCTTGGGAGGGACTGGCCAGGGGTCATGGCCTGGGAGGACCAGGAGGGCTCTAGTTAAGGGCCCATGTTGGTGTCAAAGATCCTGTCCTTTAATATCCAGGGCTCAGGGACATCCTCTGGGCTCCCAGTGCGACCTTTCCTTGGTATAGCACGTTCAGCAAGAGGTCTCAGACTCTCGAGGGACGAGGGCGCCCTCCTGGCAGGGTCTCAGTCACCGGCTGGTAGCTGTGCCTGCAGGCGCTGTTCGTGGTGCTGTTGCTGGGCTGGCTCTTCGCGCCGGTGTACCTGACGGCGGGCGTCATTACCATGCCGCAGTACCTGCGCAAGCGCTTCGGAGGCCACCGTATCCGCCTCTACTTGTCAGTGCTCTCGCTTTTTCTGTACATCTTCACCAAGATTTCGGTGCGCATTCATGGAGGGCGAGGCGGGGCCCTGGGAGGGCGGGACCACGGAGTGGAGGCTTCTAGAAAGCCTCGGAGGGGGCGGAACCAAGAAGAAATCGCTTGTAAGAACCATGGTTGAGGCAGGGTCTGGAAGGAACAGGTTTTGGGGCTGCGACCACAATGGGTGGGACCTGGGAAGGCCAGACCATTGAAAAATAAGAGAACCTTTGAAGCGTGGCCACCTGGGGTGTTAGTCTGGGCATGAGGTAGTTCTGGGTCCCTGCCCAGGTCCCCCCTGGTCCTGACCTGTGCAATCGCTCCTTTCCCCCAAGGTGGACATGTTCTCTGGCGCAGTATTCATTCAACAGGCTCTGGGCTGGAACATCTATGCCTCCGTCATCGCCCTTCTGGGCATCACCATGATCTACACTGTGACAGGTGGCTGTGGCAGGGGCTTCGGGATGGAGTGGGCTTGAGAGATGTGCTGGGAGTGTCACGGAGGCACATTCTGCTCACTGAGTCCTGTCTGCTGACGCCCAGGTACATGAGCCTGGAGAATGGGCCATTTCTTTGAAATTTGCTCTCCAGGAAGGGGCACATTTTTCGAATTCGCACAGACACCGTATGGGCTCCGGGCATCCTGTTTGGGCTGTTTCCACTGACCCAGGCCTGTTGCAGGAGGGCTGGCAGCGCTGATGTACACAGATACCGTGCAGACCTTTGTCATTCTTGGGGGGGCCTTCATCCTCATGGGTTACGGTAGGGAGCTCAGCCGGCGGGGGAGGGGCACAGAGGTTGAGTCACAGAGCCCTCAGTGGGGGAGCAGAGACATCCTGCATCTCCAGCATGTGGGTCCTAGGGACCGTCTTGGCGCTGGCGCCCGGTCTCCTGACGACCTTGCCCTCACAGCCTTCCATGAAGTGGGAGGGTATTCAGGGCTTTTCGACAAATACTTGGGGGCAATGACGTCGCTGACGGTTTCTGAGGATCCGGCGGTGGGCAACATCTCGAGTTCTTGCTATCGACCTCGGCCGGACTCCTACCACCTGCTCCGGGACCCTGTGACGGGGGACCTGCCATGGCCCGCGCTGCTCCTGGGTCTCACCATTGTCTCGGGCTGGTACTGGTGCAGCGACCAGGTGCGGAGTCAGGTCTAGTGCCTGGAGGGAAGCTGGGGGAGAACCAGAACCGCTGTGGGCGGAGCTGACATGGGTGGGACAGGAACCCATCTGGTGGCGCCACCGGAGGGGTCAGGAACCTGGTCAGGATGGAGCTAAGCCAGACCCAGCCGAATCCAAAGAATCTGGGTCTGAGTGAAGGTGAATTGCCAGCACCGCCGAGCCAGAGGCAGGCCTGAATTAGAGCAGTGAGTTGAGGCAAGGCCTGAAGGGGTGAGGTGTCCAAGACTGGATGCAGGTAGCCTAATGGCCCTCGCCACAGGTCATCGTGCAGCGCTGTCTGGCCGGGAAGAACCTGACCCACATCAAGGCAGGCTGCATACTGTGTGGCTACTTGAAGCTGATGCCTATGTTCCTCATGGTCATGCCAGGCATGATCAGCCGCATTCTTTATCCAGGTAACATCCGCAACCCGGCCCCCACCAAAAGTCCCGTGCCCCATCCAGTGCACGGGACTGTGCACTGTGCATTTCTTGTGCATGATCACAGGTGCCCAGTTCCCATCTTTGCTACTGTCCCTTGATTTGTAAATCCAGTAACCCAGTCCTACCACCTCCCTCCGCCCCCCAATCGGCAGCCCCATCTTTCTTCCACTAGGATTTCCTGTCCCCACTTCAGGGATCTGAGTTCCCAGACCAGGTCCCATCCTAGCCACATCGTGCCCTCTTCCCTGCAGACGAGGTGGCGTGCGTGGTGCCCGAGGTGTGTAAGCGAGTGTGCGGTACTGAGGTGGGCTGCTCCAACATTGCCTACCCGCGGCTTGTCGTGAAGCTCATGCCCAATGGTAAGGGTTGGCAAGGTGTGGAGCTTGCAACTGGGAGAAGTCACCCCTCACCAAGTCACACCCTCTCGGGGACACCCTGGTGGCTGAAGACTCACAGCTCCCAACCACCTGCAGGTCTGCGCGGACTCATGCTGGCAGTCATGCTGGCGGCGCTCATGTCCTCGCTGGCTTCCATCTTTAACAGCAGTAGCACACTTTTCACTATGGACATCTACACACGCCTGCGGCCCTGTGCAGGCGACCGGGAGCTGCTGCTAGTAGGACGGTGCGGCCTGGGTTTCCCCCAGGTCCTGCCCCACCAATCAGCCCCGGGGTGGGGACAGGGAGCACTCGTAGGATTAGGGGGAGATGAGGAATCCTGGGTGAAATCTCCTGATGGCCACTAACTGCAGGCTCTGGGTGGTGTTCATCGTGGCTGTGTCCGTGGCCTGGCTACCCATCGTGCAGGCAGCGCAGGGAGGGCAGCTCTTTGACTACATACAGGCAGTCTCCAGCTATCTGGCGCCACCTGTGTCTGCCGTCTTCGTGCTGGCGCTCTTTGTGCCCCGTGTCAACGAGAAGGTGAGTGTGTAGGTCATGAGCTTGGGGCAGAGCTCCAACACCCACCAGAGGCTGACACTCTCCCCCCCGGCAGGGTGCCTTCTGGGGACTGATCGGGGGCCTGCTTATGGGTCTAGCGCGCCTTATTCCTGAGTTCTCCTATGGCTCGGGCAGCTGTGTGCAACCCTCAGTGTGCCCAGCACTCCTCTGCGGCATGCATTACCTCTACTTTGCCATCGTGCTCTTCGTCTGCTCTGGCCTCCTCACCCTTGTCATCTCACTCTGCACAGCACCCATCCCACGCAAGCATGTAAGTGCGGGCCTCCGAGTGGGCGCCCAGCATGCGCCATGGGTGTTAACGCAGCCATCTCCACCCCCAATCTGCCGGCCCACTTCTGGGAATGCCTGGGAGTCCGGCTGGAAGGTGCATTTGCAAAGCGAGCACAATGTCTTATTTAAATGACATTTATTTGAGGTGGTCTGGGGGATGTGATTAAAGCCTCCCCAAAATCCTTGGAATGGCCTGTGGGACTCAAAAAACACAGGATCCAGTACATAGGCCAGGTGGCTGAGAGGGACAGAATGCTATCTCAAAGGCCCACAAAAGGGTCTGGGCTTGTGCTGCTGCAGGGGAGGTGCCCCAGGACAGGGCTGACTGGGGACCAGGACCGAAGAGCTGGGTAGAAGGATGGGCAGGATAGAAGGATGGGCAGGACTGCACAGGTGGAGAAGGAGGGAAAGGCAGGAGGAAACTATGTGAACAAATATCCACAGGAAGGAACACTGTTAGCAGGACTAGAAGACTAGTGTCTAAAGGACCACAACTTGAGTGTAGACAGGGACTTGGGGTGATGAAACGGGGGTGACCAGGGCCAAGAGCTTTAAACACACAGTTAAAGAACTTAGGTTTAATCTGAGGGCAAAGGGCTGCCATGGAAGGTCAGGTTTGAGTGAACTGAGTCTGAACCAAGAGCATAGGGTGGGCAGAGGGAGCTTAGGAGTACCAGGTGGATGAGGCACTTCAGGGTGCGTGCTGGGGGAGCAGCACTCTCACTTGGTCCCTGCCCCCTCTCCCAGCTCCACCGCCTGGTCTTCAGTCTACGGCACAGCAAGGAGGAGCGAGAGGACCTGGATGCTGATGAGCTGGAAGGTCCAACCTCACCCCCCATACAGAATGGGTGTCCGGAGCATGCGGTGGAGATGGAGGGTAAGGCACTGCTTCAGGAGGTGGGGCCAGGGACTAGGGGAGCCAAGTTCCCTCAAACTAACTGTCTGCGGTCCATTTTTCCTAGAGCCCCAGCCCCCAGCACCTGGCCTGCTCCGCAGGTGTCTGCTCTGGTTCTGTGGAATGAATGGGGGTGGGGCCGGTAGTCCCCCAGCCCCTACTCAGGAGGAGATGGCTGCGGCAGCCAGGCGGCTGGAGGACATCAGTGAGGACTCGAGCTGGGCCCGTGTGGTCAACATCAATGCCCTGCTAATGATGGCTGTGGCCACTTTCTTCTGGGGCTTCTATGCCTGAGGCCAACTGCGTTGGACACCATGAGCCACAGTCAGGGCAGGGCTCAGCCTCAAGATGAATGGGGGAGGGGGGAGCTGGGGGCGGGGCCTGCAGTGGTGAAAAGGGAGTATGGCAGGAGGGGGAGGAGGTAGGCCCTGGTTCCCCTTCTCTCCACCTTGTCTCTGCCTGGGGCCTTGTCCATCTGACTGGCAGTTTACAGCCCATGAGGCCTTGGCCAAACTGCCATAGCGGTTCCCCTAAGCAAAAATAAAAGCTTCTCTTCCCACATTCTGCTGTGGCCAAAGTGTGCTTGCTTCAGGTTCCTGTCCTCTATCTGGGCTGCTCACAAGATCTTCTTTTCTGGAGACGGAAGCCACGTGGCCCTCCACTCATCCACCTCTAGCTGGTGCTTCTCAGTCTTCCAGCCTGCATCCTGCAGTCCTGGGGAGAGGTCAGAAGGGTGCCACTGGGACTGCTGGAGAGAAGACTCTAGGGAGTCTGGGGAGAGTGGTAAGGAGCAGCATAGGCCGGGTGCATGCTTTGTGCACTGCCCAAGCTCCTCTTGCTTCTGCTGGGTCATTTCTGGCACAAAATGAGGCTAAAACCTCATCTGGCTATAGTGAGAATTCCCTGAGTTAGCACATGGAAAGGAGCTGGAATGGAGTAGGTGCTAAATGAAGATCATCGAGTCGTCTGTGAGCCATGCCTCTACCCCCAGTTCTTCAATGCCAACTGGAATTATACAAATTATAAACACTGACACAGCCTCAGGGACCCTCCTAACCTCCCCATCCTGCAGACAGGGAAACTGAGGTCCAGAATTCAGATCACAGAGAGACGCTTCAAAGGTAGAAGGGTGGGGTTAGGCAGGGCTTCTGGGGAGAAGGCCTCAGAGGCCAGGGAGGCGTGGAGTTTAAGGATGTTACCTTTCAAGAACTTTGGGAAGAGCTTGTCCAACACTTGGTGTGTCTCCTTGATGATGACCCAGCTCTCTTTGTCAGCACCTGGAGGTAGGTGCAGAACCAGAAGCTGTCAGGTCCCCAAGTGGAACAGAGTCCTTCCTCTCTCTGCCCCTCTTTAGGCGTCTGCGCCTAAAGATGTGAGATGCTTACCTGCCAGTACTCGGTTCCTCAGTTCCTCCAGCTCTCTTGGGAGGGGCCCATCTCCCTGCAGGGCTTCAAGTACCAGGCCGTGTGTGGCAGCCCTTAGGATGGTTTCAGGGCCTGCCTTCTGGCTCAAAACGACTTGCACTTGGCCTGGAGAAACCCAGGGACAGACCGTACTAGGGAAGGGCCACCTCCCCAAACACCCTCAAACCTACCATCCCTGCTTCACCCTTTTCATCCTGAGGCCACGGCCGGGCGTGGATGGAGGCGATTTTTCACCCTTTCCCTTCCAACTTCATGTCCTGTTGTCCCAATGTTCTGGCCAAACTGAAATGCCCAATTTCCAAATACAACTTTATATTTGTATTTGGAACCCACCGAAGTGGGTTTATCTTACATGTCTAGTAAGAATAAGCACCTTTTAGCACATAACCAGCAGACCAGAAAACTCTAATACTTGTTTCCTCAACAGGTGACTCTGGATGGGAGAGAAGAGTTCTCCAGGAGTAACCAAAGGTCATAATCTTATTTGAGTACGTTGCAATATATAAAGTGCTTTATACAATCACCTTATTTGATTCTCATAATAACATGCAGGCAGTAAGGCAGGTATCGTTACCCTCATTTTACACAGGGACAAAGTAAACAACTTTGGGGGCATGCAGCTATAATTTGAATGCACCATGTCTGAGTCTGAAGCTCCTTCCAGGACACCAGGCAGCTTCTAAACTGTCCAGGGCTTGAGGCCTTAGAGCTGGTGGAATGAGAGGGTGACCCCAGAAGGCTGAGTCGAAGGCTTACTTACTCTTTGATTTGTCCCAGTGAAGGAGGTAGGGTTCTTGGTGTCCTTCAACCAGCTGCTGCAGCTCAAAGACACTGAAGGGAAGAGAGTGGAGTGGGGGAGGAGAAAGCAAAGCAGGAAGAACCAGTCCATCAGCTGAACTGTCGGTATTTCAACTGTCCTTCACCTACATCTCATCTCTCAGCCATTTCCATGCACCCCACATCTGTCCTGCTCTTTTTTCTGCAGCTAACAAATGTATCCCTTAGATCTACTGTGTTACACCTCTGTTGCCCTTGGGCACCCGTGCTGACCCAAGTGGGCCCAAGTCTGTTTAGTGGAAATCAAGAACCGAGAACTGAGAGGCCTCCCAGGCAGGGGAGGCCAGTTGTAAACAGAATAGAGGATGTGTGGGGAACAGAGGTGGCAGCAGCGGTGGCTGGGAGACACTGGGCTACTTACCTGGAGATTAAGCGGTGTAGGGGGACCCCCAGGGATAGAGACAGAGATGGCCAAAAACCTGTGGGAAGCTGGAGTCAGGATGCCCAGACAGGGGGAGAGACTTGGGAGACACAGGACCTGAGACCAAGGGGTTGGGTCACCTGTCCACAGTGGCTCCATCTGATTAGCTGAAGTGGGGTCAAGAACCTCTCCCCTCTGGAGGAAGTGCTTCAGAACCAGCCGGAGCCGGTCTTCGTTCAAAGTCTCTAGGACAAGGGCTCGGACTGCCCGGTAGTTGGCATAGATGTGAAGGGCGGTGAGGAAGAAGAAACAGCTGAGGCTGAAGCTGGTGTTGGAGAGTGAGGGTGTGAGCGGGGGTGGAGGCCCAGTGGGGCACCTCCTCCCTGCCCTTGGTCCCGGCTTACCTCGGGCAAGCTGACACCAGGGGAAGCATCAAGAGGCTGACCAGGAGCCCTGCCAGGTTTACCAGTGTCTCCTAGGAAATGGCAGAAGGCATGGGAGTTAGGAGAGCTTCCTTCCAGGCCAGGCTGATTATCTGTGAGTGCCTTTGACACATTCCCCTCTGTCCCAGTTCCTCCCAGGGCTTCCCACACTGAGGTGGATGCCTAGTGAGTTTTTTTTTTTTTTTCTTTTCTTTTCTTTTCTTTTTTTTTTTTTTTTTGCCTAGTGAGTTTCTAACGAATGAGATGTCATTTAAGATACCAGCTGCCTCTCTGTCCAGGTAGATACAATGCCCTTGGAACATGTCTTCTTTACTTTGTAAGAGTCCTCTGAGCAGCCCTACACTCAGGCACATGAATGTCTTCAGAATGGGGAAGTTCTCATATTTGGTGGTTTCAAAAGACTGACCCCCTAAGCCCCCTGGGATGCAAAAACTGGCAGACACATTTGCAAAGGGTTCAAGGAACCATTCAGGAAAAAAGGCACAAGGTCCAAATGTCTTCCCCTGACAATCGATGTTGTATCATAACCCTCTGATGGCCTGAGCTCACCCAAAGGGAACAGACACCAGGCTACCTGTCCCCAACTCATCATGAAGGAGGAAGAGTCTGGATTGGTGCCTGGACTACTGGGGTCCAAGGGAGAGGTGGTCCTCGCACAAAGTGGGCCTGAGGCTGGAAGAGCTCCTTACTCAGCTCTTCTGGCAAGGGGGGTAGGGTGTGGAAATAAAAGCTATGGGTGTGATGGTAAATAGGAGGGCAGAGGCCTTGGGTGCACAGGAGTAGAAGGACCTCCTCTCCCTCAGGTGGGAAGAATCATTTTCAGCAGCCACACTGGCAATAAAATAGTATCAGCAGAAAGCAGGAGCCTGCCACGGGACTGAGCACATGTCCTGTAGTGTCTCTTGTGATGTGTTCCTGACTCTGCAGACTAAGGACACCCTGCGGCTTGGAAAATACAGCCTGGAGAGTGTGCGGAAGGCTGGGGGTTAGAAAGTGAAGAGGTGAGAGGTAGCAGGCATGAAGCTGAGATCCTAAAGTGTGAGTCCCGGGTTGGACTTATTTCTGCCTTCCTAACAACCTATGGAAGCGATAACAGGGGAAGAATTAATCCAACCACTTCCTGAGAGAAGGGATGTGCCTACAGGTACCCAGGGGGATTGAACCTCTGACTTATTTCCCCATCTGTAGAATGGCAACAGTGAGTACCTCCCATAGGAGACCACTGTAAGGATTTAATGAATTCACACAAATGAAACACTTGGCACACAGTGAGTGCTTAATAAATATTAGCTTTAACAGATCTATTTTTGAGCTTGTATTAATATTATTGAAAGGAGTTCATTTTAAATTTTAAAAAAAGTTCTATTTAGAAACTGAGCAAAACAATTCAAGAGAATGACAGAAAGTAGGACTGGACAGAACAAAGGTTTCTAAGTTGCTTCAGTGTCAAAGAAAACGATGTAATGGGGCGCCTGGGTAGCTCAGGGGTTGAGCGTCTGCCTTTGGCTCAGGTCATGATCCCGGGGTCCGGGATTGAGTCCCACATCAGGGAGCCTGCTTCTCCCTCTGTCTGTGTCTCTGCCTGTGTCTCTCATTAATAAATAAATAAAATATTAAAAAAAAAAAAAAAGAAAAGGATGTAGTACTTCTGACTAGCTTGGGCCTCAAATTTCTTCTGTAAAACATGGATAATTTTTTTTTTAAAGATTTTATTTATTTATTCATAGAGATGCAGAGAAAGAGAGGCAGAGACACAAGCAGAGGGAGAAGCAGGCTCCATGCAGAGAGCCTGACGTGGGACTCGATCCAGGGTCTCCAGGGTCACACCCCGGGCTGCAGGCGGCGCCAAACCGCTGCGCCACCGGGGCTGCCCTAAAACATGGATAATTAATAGCATCTCTTTCCTGGGGCTGGTGTGAGAGTTGAACAACGCAACACACATAGGCACCTAGCACGGGAGCTTGGTGGGGGATCCAGTACCTATAGAGTTTAACTGTGTATGTGTGGGGGTCCCTGCCTTTATTCCAGGATGCCCTGGTCAGGTGAGGGGCTGGGTCAGAAAGGCCTATGAAACTGTCAAGTGGAGACCTCTGGCCAATGACTCCAGCCACCTTGCATGCTGAGCACCTTCTGATTTGCCAAATGCTTTAACAAATGGGCCTCACATGGTCAGACATCCACTTCTCAGGTTGGAGTTAGGACCAGAGAGAGTAAAGGCCAGGGCAAGGGCCCACTCTTGGCCACACAGGCACGGGAAGGGACTTGACATGATCAGCCTGGACTTTCTGCCACTTGAACTCATGCCCTGAACCTGACTACCTGTGTGAGTTCAAAGCAGGGGGCACTATATCTCTTCCCGTGTGTCTGCCTCCCACCCCTACCCTCAGGACCACTCAGGCCGCTTCTCTCCATACTTCCAAATCATGGCCTGGCCTGCCTCCCTGCTCTGACTCCCCTCAACCCCAATTCCAGCTGCTTACCTGGCTGCTATCCTTGGCTGACACATCAGCCATGTTGTTTCTCCTGGCCTGGTGCATGGTCAGGGCCGCCCGAGTGGCCCCACCAGCCACGCTCACGATGCACTAGTTGGGGAAAAGGAGAATAAAGGTCAGAATGGCCATGTGCTGTGGCAACATAGGCATTTTTGTGGCTGAGCCAAGTAAATGACTCAAACCAATTTGAGAAAACCGGGCATCATGGGACCAAACAGCAGAACCCTAAATGCTATCCTTGGTGTTCTGTTCTCATCCCTACATTTCCATTAGGTCCATCTCCCCTCTTATTCCTGGAGAGGACTAAAGCTCTGCCTGTCACATGTCTCTGTGGCCTGGTCTCAAGGAACTCTCTTTCTGTCCCCAAGGTGGAGGCCCAAAGACTTTTCTTTGCCCAGAACTTCTCTAGTCTCCAACTTCTACTTTGGTTGTACCCACCCCTTTGCTAAGCTCCTGGCCCAGTCTGGTTTCCAACTTTATGCTTCCATTCTGCCTGTAACTAACTCCACTCCTTATTTGTCCCAGGGGAGGCCCAGTCAAGTCTTCTGGGCACTTCAAAACCCACAGTGATGGCCCTGATCTCCCAGGGCACCTGGACCTGAGATCTACAATGGGAGAACTTATCAGTGAGGGTCCCTGATCACTGTCCTCCATCTCATATTTATCAAATCTCTTTTAGATGCTAGACACAGATTAGTGCTGTGATATAACTCAGATACAACATTTGCCCTCATGAAATCTATAAATCGAAAGACAATAAAGAAGTGTCATGCAGGGAGAAGAAATAACTTGTTCAAAGGTGAGAGAAATGTGGTATAAAATGAGGCTCGAGTGACCAGATCATGCTGAATCTTGCAAACCTTGTTAAGGTCTTTATTCTAGGAGCAATGAGGGCAGGGAAGGTCCCTGGTTTGATTTCCATTCTTAAAAGGATTATGGCCTGCTCTGAGAAGTAATGAAGAGAGGTGAGAATGGAAGCAGGGAGACTACCTAGGAAGCAACCATGCTTTTTCAGCAACTAGGAAGCACCAGATGGAGGTTTAGCTGAGGGAACAGTGGGCAGGGAGGAGAAGGCAAGAAGGCATTGATGACAGCCAGGCTTCTGACTGGTGTACCTGGGGTACAGAGGTACTAGTCACTGAAACTAGAACTCTAGAGAGGGTGGGAGGGAGCCAGGGAAAGTTCATGGTCCTATTCTATTCCTTTATTGGACAGATGTAGAGACTACAGCCCAAAAGGCAGAGTATATTGCATAATTTGAAACAGAGAGCAGAGGTCACAATCATTGGTCTACAGCTACAGCACTGGTTTTCTATAGTGTTTCCTGCCCTGGAGTTGAAGATGCCAGGGCAGGATGCCTGGGCCAGGGTCTGGTACCTGGGCTAAATGTAATCCGCCACAAGAACTGTTTTATCTGAAATGTCACTAGTGCCCTGTGGAGAAGCACTGCTCTAAAGTGATGGGCTCTGGAGACAGACGTTACATGTCTTCTTGAGTCAGTTCTGTGCAAGGTACTTAACCTTGTGGTGAAGACAGGCTAAGCTCTTTACTGAACTTTGCTATGCCTCAGTTTCCTCACCTGGATGCAGCCAACCTGAAGGAATTTTGAGGGTGGGCAGCCTGGCAGAGAGGTAGAGCTTGCATTCATCCCATGTGACCCTTCAGCCTTACAACCACTTTGTGCTCTCTTGCTGCTGGACCTTGACCCATACAGTTCTTTCTGCTCAAAAACATCCACCCTTCACCTTAAACTCATTCTTCAGGACTCAGGCCTCGGGAAGGGGCCTATCCCTTGACTAGGCCAGAATCTCTGTTCAACCCTCTTGCAGCCCTCTACACTTCTCATCTTGAATACCAGAAATACAAAAAAAAATTTGTCTAATTGTGTGCTGTTTTCTTCAAAGAAAAAAATGGGAAGGCCTATATTTTATGCCAAACATGCAGCAGACACTCAATAAATATTTTACTGAAAGAATGAAAGATAGCCAGGGAGCTGGTCCCAAGATGTTGACATCGAAACCCCCCTTCTTTCAGCCCAGGGCTCCTCACCAATTCTGTGGCTTCAGACACTACCTTAGACTATCTGAAGTATGAGAAGCCATCTAGTTGGAGGAAATCAGAAAGTATGATTGAGTTTGAGTAGGAACATCTGAACTTTGTCACCTTTCTGCAAGTGCTTTGAACACAGGGCCCAGGCTGGTCTCACCTGTGGGCCTCAAGTAAGCCCCCACCCCCAACAGCATCACCAAGATAGGTATAGGGGTCCCCCAGAGGTGGATACCTTGGCCAGGTTGCTGATACAGACAGTCATAGTGAAAAAGATTGGATATATGGGAGCCATGATCTCAAGGAACATGGCCACATCATTGAGGATGTCAGCAAAAAGCCTAGGAGAAGGGATCAGAGGTTAGAGATCAGAGGTAAGAGACCTTCATAACAGAAGACTTCCCTCCCCTCCGTCTCAGCCCCTCCTTACCTCCACTGCTTGGCATTGCAGTCCAGCTTACTCCTGTTGTAGGGGAGAGATCGGTTTGCAATATGAATTTCAGGAGAAAACACATCATGTGGAGAGTGCAGGCCATCCTTAAGCTGAGGTAAGGTCTGAAGGGCTCAGCAAAATCCATACCCCAGGCAGACATGTGTCCCAATACCGTGTCACTGCTGCCTAAAATACAATTAGCTGGGAGGACCTTCAGTAGTCACTTAGTATTTCCCGTTTACTGATTCATGATGCCTCAGAGGAAAGAAGTGATTGCCTTGTGGTTGCTCCCCACCCTCTGGCCCTCCTCTGAGGGAGGCATCCCTGGGTCCCTCTGTCATCTCCCAACCTCTTCCTCCTGCTTGATCAAGAGTACTCAGCAAGAAGTCCACATATTTTGGACCAGTAAACAACTACATTTAGTGTAACCCCTGCAGGTTACAGGTAAGTAGCCCAGAGAGGAGATATGACTTCCCTCAGATCACATGGAAAACAGGAGCCAAGAGAGAGGGGAAAAAAAAAAAGGCCAAGAGAAAGAGGCAGGCTCTGACATCCAGTCCTAGGATATTTCTATCACCAAGAGGATGGATGCCTCTTCTGCCAGTCATAGGGACTCCCTGACCCAAGCACACCTGGAGACCTCTTCTCTAAGAGTCCAGTGGCAGGAGATGCCATAGCTCCAGACCCCAGCTCAGAATTTGCAGCATTAGCCCTGTCCCTTATTATGAAATTTCCTGAAAGGAAAACGGAGCATTCCTAGGTGGGGTATAGGACACACCTGAGGAACTCCTGAAGGAATGAATGGCAAAGGCAGGACCAGAATACATGGAACTGGTCTAGGGCAAAGCAGCAGCCTGATACTATTAGTTACAAGCTGAGCTGTGTGACTTGGGTAACTTCCCTTTTTAGGTCTGCTAACATGTACACATTCAATCCTCTATAAAGTTGTTCTAAGGATTAGGGATGATATGTAGAGAGCTTGTGAGGCACAGAGCTGTTAACAGCAGCTAGTGTTTTCTGAGCACTTATTATGTGCCACAATATGCTATGTGCTTTGCGTAACTATCTTACTGAGCACATTGTAGGTAATGTCTGCCTACAATTAATTGCAGATACTAAATCACTCCTGAGGTTGCCCAAAACTGACATGAGGAGGAAGCAAGCAGCACAAGATCCTAAATTCCTTCTAGATAAATGGTAATGCTGATTCCATGTGGAACAGGGATCCTGATGACCTGCCCAAGTCCACTCCCTCGTAGGCTCAGCAAAGTCTAGTCAAGTACCTGAGCCACCAAAGTAACTTCTGGAGTAAAATCATTGCTTTTGAATTAAACATTGTCCTGTTCAGGCTTCTCTTTCAACAGAGGACACTTAGAGCCTTATGGCTGTATTTTTCCATCATGGATAGCAGCGTGGTAAATCAGCGCTCTTAAAGGCAGGTGTGATAACAATGCCTCTGTAGCTTCATTGCTAGGGTGAGCCACCTGGACTGGGTACTTACTAAGGACTCCTCAGCTCTGATGAAGTAATTGCTGAATCTCCCTTCCTCAGGAGCCTGGTAAGAGAGGAAGAGCTAAAAAATATAGCCAGGGATGAGACAGAAATGACCCCTGTCTGGAGAAAGTGGCCAGACCAGGAAGACAAACTCACCCCTTCCACCAGGCAAAGATGATGCGGCCCAGCATGCCAGTTGAATCTGGGGAGAGAGGCACTGGTAAGGAACAAGGGAGAGTTTTGGGGGCTACTGGGCCTGACAGACCCTGGCACTGAAATGGCCGATTCACCTTGGATCACTGCTCCTAGGAACTCAGTTTGGCACAATAAATATTGGGTAGACAGAGCTGTATAATGCGGTCAGAAGGGTCCAGACTTAGCAGTACCTCAGTACATACCCAATAGAACTATGTACCCATATGTGCCAAGAGACAAGGACCAGAAATACTCTTTGCAGCATTGTTCATCAATAGCAAAAAAAAAAACTGGAATAATGCAAATGCTCATCACCAGGAGAATGCACTGATTCTTGGTATCAAGAATTCATTCACTCAGTGACATATCAGGCAGCAGCAAAAATCTAATGTACAAACACTCGTATCAAAAATGGATGAATCCTAGTATCATAATATTGCATGAAAAAATAAGCTAGGAAGACAACATGGCAAAATATACTCTTCATAAAGCTCTAAATCTAAACATAGTGTTTAAGTTGTGTGTGTGTGTGTGTGTGTATATATATATATATAAAACATATATATATACATATAGCAAAACTATTACAAGGAAAAGCAGGAAATTCCAAGGTTACTGCAGATATTCTAGCTCACGGGTGGCCAGTAGAGTATACATTTTAAAAAAGGGATTTGAACTGCAGGTTGATGACAGAGACCTGGGGATGTGGGTCAGAGGGAGAAGACTCCTCAGGTTAAAGAAAGTCAGAAAACTCTCCAGAATCAGCTAGACCTTCATTTGCACAAATGCTTACTGGCTACTTACTTCGTGCCAGGCACTAACCAGTGAGGTAAGGGGATACCCAAGAAGTCATGGTTCCAGATTAAAAATACAGAGTAAAAAGCAGATAGCAATCAGTATGAAAAACACTGATTTAGACCAAGGATTGGTTAACTGTGATCTATAATCTTCTACTCCCTGTTTTATAAAGTTTTATCAGAATATAGCTGTGCCCATTCATTTACAGACGTTCTCTGGCTGTTTTTGTAACACGATGGCAGAATCAGTTGCTATGGCTGAAACCATATTGCCTGCAAAGTATAAAATATTTACCACTTGGTCCTTTAGAGAAGGTTTGCCACCCTCTGATTTAAACCCCTTATACTGAGAGTAGCATTCCTTAAGTTCAGCAGGGGAATCACAAAAGACGGTTTTAGAACCAAACAACTGGGAAGGCCTCCTATAGTGGACACTGGAAAGGAAAGATACAGTGGGCAGGCGACTCCTAACTTGTTTGAACTTGAAGGCATGGACCCTTAAGTGAATGAAGAAGGGAAACTAGACTACGGGGAGGATTGGGTGTTTCCTACAACGTATAGGGGTGGCAAGCTGGCCTTCTCCATTGTCCACTGGAAAGAGATGAACTCACCCCTTGCCGTAAGCAAATTCAATCCCTGGGCAGTGAGGCCTTTCAACTGCACACTTTTACGCAATCCTGGGACTGAGGAACACCAGTAAACACGCTGGTAGAAACCTGAAATTCCTACTCCTTCCCATCTTCACAACAACCCTATGAATTTGAGATCACTTCTTTTCACAGATGAAACAACAAAGCTCAAAGACGGGTCAACAAAAATGGGACATTTTAAGAGAAAATCGGGATTTCCAGCTTTTCTGGAAAAACCAGACATGGCAACACCAAGCCTGCTTTCCTTATCACAACTGGCTGGGGCTGAGCAGTGGCTATGTCAGAGGAGGCATGTGTACAACACATTTCTCATCCAGCCTGCTCTGCTTCTCACTTCTGTCCCCTGTATGTCCTAGGAAGCCACCAAGGTGGCTTTATAGGCTTCCTCCATCACCCAACTTTACATTCTTTCTTTCAAATATATTTTATTCTCCACAAAATGTTTATTGTTCCACTTCAGATTCTTGTATTGTATCAACTCAGTGACTCTGAACATGCCAAGATTACTTTTACTTGTGGAGAGCTCACTGGGCCAGACTCTTTCTTCCCTCTGACCCAATACTCCTATCCAATAAGGTGTATGTCCTGCATACAGGGGCCACTGGGTAGAAAGGGAACCTACTCTATCTTTCATCAGCAGTCTGCAGATGCTTGGCAGAATCTGGAAGGTGGTACTTGGATGCAATGACACATATCCTCCCTGTATCTGAAAGTCAACACTGTCCACTAGGCTAGGAAACTTAATTCCCACGTGCACTTACAATTAGCTGAACTATATGATCTAGAAACTTCTGAGAAGAGATTGGCTGTCCAGAAATTGTACTAGGCTCCCACTCTAAATCCCACTGGCAAGAGTGTGGCGGTTAAGAGTAGGATACGGGAGTCAGTTTCCCTTTTCTTCCCTACTTCGCTCTTCAGGTCGCATAGTTACCAAACCATGTTTTATTTTAGTGTTTTTTCAAAAGGCTGTACATACCCAATAGGCGGTTACTGTAGTCATTATTTACAGCATCATCTAGTAACCCAGATGCTCTAAAATGCTGTTATCTTTCCCAGAACCTCCTCTTTCCTACTCAGGACTAAATACAAAATTGTTTGTTTTTTTTCCCCCGAGAATTGATCAATTTCCCACACATCAGGCAGCCGGTGGTGCTTTTATTCAATAACCCTGCTCTTAGGGGATCCCTGGGTGGCTCGGTGGTTTGGGTGCCTGCCTTTGGTCCAGGGCGCAATCCTGGGGTCCCCGGATCGAGTCCTGCGTCGGGCACCCAGCATGGAGTCTGCTTCTCCCTCTGCCTCTCTCCCTCTCTGTCTATCATGAATAAATAAATAGAATCTTTGAAAAAAAAATGAAAAAAAAAAAACAACCCTGCTCTTAGGCAGTGCTTCACAAAAAGACTAGGGGTGAAGGAGAGGGAGTGATTAACTTAGGGACTTGGGCTCCAGATGATTTAGGGACGTGGAACAGTATGTATGGAGAACTGCGTGTGGCTGCAAAACTCATCCTCAGGATGAGTATGTTCGGGTGGCGGGCGACTAAATTAATCGTTGAGTAACGCCAATAAAAAGATTGTTTTAGGGACTGGGGGAGAGTTGGTTCCCAGATCCAATCAGGAAAGAGTCCATGCATAGACACACCACAGCCCAGAACACTAGGGATGGGGGGGAAAAGGAGGGAGGGGTTGGAGGAAAGAGAGGCCGAAGAGATGGCAGGGCTGACAGCAGCCACAGGTGAGGTTCCAGGGGCCCAGCTCACCTTTCACCAACCAGGTGGCGGTGGCAGCTGAAACAGAAGCTTCTGCGTTCCCCACCCCTATGCCCAGCAAGACTGCGTGCGTGGCCAGGGAGCCCGAGAGGCTGGAAGCAAAGGCCTGGAGGAGACAAAAAAGGAGGGTTGAGGAGCGCGCGCTGGAGCACAGAGGTGCAAGTTCCACCAGCAGCTCTGAGATGTGTGACGTCACCGCCCTGCTCCGGGCCTCAGCCTCCAACCTCTACGTGGAGGGGCCCGCGCGGACCCCTCCACCCCTGGCTCGGTGCCGCCCCCTCCCCCAGCCGGCCGGGCAGACCTGCACGGAATCCCACAGCTGGTAGGGCAGATAGTCCGGGCTGACGCTGTCGGGGAAGCCCTGCGGCAGGAACACGACCAACAGGCCGGAGAGACGCGGAGAAGCCGTCCCGGGGGTCCCCCCTCCGCCGCCATCCCGTCCTCGGGCTCTCCCCGGGCACGGCCCAGAGAGCCCCCACCAGCGCCACTCCCAAGCCTCCCACTGCAAGCTGCCGTCGGCGGCGGCGAGGCAGCCCCGCGCCGCCCCGGAACCGAACTGTTCGGAACACAGCTGGGCCTCAAGATTGGCACCGCCAGCCATCTCGGAACACTCCTCTCCGGGCCCGCCGGACCGAACGCGGCCGGTCCGCATTTCCGGCGTGGCTACGGCGGCTGCAGAGGTGCAATCTTCCTCCGCGGAGGGGCCGCCCCCCCCCCCCCCCCCCCCCCGGGGCCGCCCCCCCCCCCCCCCCCCCCCGCGTCCTCCTCCGTGCGGCCCGGGGAACCCGCGATTCCTCTTGGGACCTCCTGGCCTAGCTGCGGACTCCTCGAGGCTGCCCCCCGCCTTTGTTCTCTGAAGCATTCCGCAGGTGGGCCGCAGGGGCAAGGGGAGCCCTTCAGCCCGCCAAGGCCTGGAGATGCCTGCGCGCCTCTAACTTGCAACTTTCGAAGAGCTCTGGGTACAAGGGCACAGGGCATCCCTGGGAAACCGCTGTGTGTGAGACCCAGTGCGGCCACAGGATTCTCAGGCCTGTGATGTGGGGCAAGTCAGTGCCCCTCCCTGGGCCTCAGGTGCCTTCTTTGTTGTGAGAGCAGGGACTATATATTATTTCTTATTTCATCCTGGGTCCCTAACACGTAGTAGGTGTTTATTTTTTTATATTTTATTTTATTTTTTATTTTTTATTTTATTTTTATATTATATTTTACTTTATTTTATATTTTATTTTATTTTTATATTTTATTTTATATTATATTGTATTCTATTTTATATTTTTATTCTATTTTATATTTTATTTTATTTTATATTTTATTTTATTTTATATTTTATTTTATTTTATTTATTTTATTTTTTCATAGTAGGTATGTAAAAGATATTACAGAGACACCTGAGTGGCCCAGCAGTCTCCCCTTGGCTCAGGGTATGATCCTGGAGTCCCAGGATCAAGTTCCACATCCAGCTTCCTGCATGGAGCCTGCTTCTCCCTCTGCCTGTGTTTCTGCCTCTCTCTCTCTCTGTATCTCTCATGAATAAATACATAAAATCTTAAAGAAAATAAAAAAATTAAAAAAGATATTACGAATGAATGAGCATATCAACTAATGCATGATGAGAAGTTGGAGCAAATGATCCCTGAGGTCCTATGCCTTACCCAAGGCTGGAAGAATATAATTTATTTTCTTTCTTTCTTTTTTTAAATTTAAATTCAATTTAGATAACACACACTGTATTAGTTTCAGAGGTAGAACTCAGTGATTCATTAGTTGCGTAGAACACTCAGTGCTCAGTACATCAGTGCCCTCCTTAATGCCCATCACTCAATAATCCCTTCCCCCACCACCACACCTCCAGCAACCCTCAGTTTGCTTCCTAGAGTTAAGAGTCTCTTATGGTTTGCCTCCCTCTCAGTGTTCATCTTATTTTTCCTGGAAGAGCATTATTTCTGAAAGGATCCTTAGGACATCTGAGGAATGAGAAAATCAAGGGATTGCAGTTAATAGTCTCAGAAATTGAGGAATAGGCAAGAAGTTCTTGTGTGTTTATTGGTGGAAAGGGTCCATTAAATTGGGAGAAGGGTCTAAAGACAGTGTTTCTCTCTCTCTCTCCCAGCTCATCTCTTTTTCTCCTTCCCTCTCTCCTTTTCTCCTTCCATCTGGTATAATGTAGAAATTTGCCAAAAGTGCCCTGTTTTTTTAATCGGAAAATAAAATATCTTGGCTTCTGAGCCTGGCTTTCTTGGACTCCCACAGTCTGACTCACCGGTTGAAACTTATGATTCTCCCAAACTGTCACCTTCTTCTTGGGTGTCAGCCTGGAACACTCTTCTACCCCGCCTCACCTTATCTGAGACCTACACAGAGTTTCTCTGATGCTAAGATAGACCTGGGGCACTTCATTATTATTTTTTTAAGTTTTTTTGTTAGAGTGAAAAATTGAAGGGTTATAAACATGTAATATTTTATTGATTTATTTAAGTTTTTATTTACATTCCAGTTAGTTAACATAAAGGGTAATATTAGTTTCAGGTGTACAATTTAGTGATTCAACACTTCCATACAATACCATACAATACCACAAGTGGACTGCTTAATCCCCATCACCTACTTTACTATCCCCCCACCGACCTCCCCTCTGGTAACCATCAGTTTGTTCTCCATAGTTCAGAGTCTGTTTCTTGGTTTGCCTTTCTCTGTCCTATTTTTTTCCCTATGCTCATTTGTTTTCTTTCTGAAATTCCACATATGAGTGAAATCATATGGTATTTATTTTTCTCTGACTGATTTATTTTGCTTAGCCTAATACCCTAGATCCATCCACATTACTGCAAATAGCAAGATTTCATTCCTTTTAATGGCTGAGTAATATTCTATTATGTGTGTGTAAAAAATATATATATGTATATGTATATATATCACATCTTCTTTACCCATTCATCAGTTAGTGGACTCTTAGGCTGTTTCCATAGTTTGGCTATTTTAGATAATGCTGCTATAAGCATTGGGATGCATGTATCCCTTTGAATTAGTACTTTTGTATTCTGTAAGTAAATACTTAGTAGTGGGTAGGATAATTCTATTTATAACTTTTGGAGGAAGCTTCATGCTGACAAACGTGACATATTTTAAATGTTAGCCTGTGAGTGCATTGAACTCTGAAGCCAACCTCTATGATGAATTCCACCAGAGGGCCTTAGTTTGAATCTAGGTTCTGTCACTTAGTATCTGTGAGATCTTGGGCAAGTTTTTTATCTCTCTGTTCTTTAGTTTCATCATCTGTAAAATGGGAATAATACTAATACCACAATAGGTTTGAGTTGAGGATTAAATGAGTCACATGTGTAGAGCTGTTTGGCACAGTTTTTAAGTACTTAAACAGTATTTAAGTGTTGACCATTATTTGGAGTTAAGGTCAAGTCTTCAGGGATCCCTGGGTGGCGCAGCGGTTTGGCGCCTGCCTTTGGCCCAGGGCGCGATCCTGGAGACCCGGGATCGAATCCCACATCGGGCTCCCGGTGCATGGAGCCTGCTTCTCCCTCTGCCTGTGTCTCTGCCTCTCTCTCTCTCTGTGACTATCATGAATAAATAAATAAAATCTTTAAAAAAAAAAAAAAAAAAAGGTCAAGTCTTCAAATATGGGGCTTTTTGCTCCATTTGAGGCAGTTCAAATGGCCCTCATGACTAACATCACCATATAATTCATTACCCAAATCAGAATTTTTGAAAGTGTCATTAAAGGAG
Source organism: Canis lupus familiaris (assembly GCF_011100685.1). Classification (NCBI taxonomy): domain Eukaryota; kingdom Metazoa; phylum Chordata; class Mammalia; order Carnivora; family Canidae; genus Canis; species Canis lupus. The sequence goes on along the minus strand of NC_049227.1, from coordinate 16,909,585 downwards.
GCACTACAAATAATTATGTTGGGGAAACAGACTGGAGCTGTTCTGGGCAATATATATTGTCACGCTAATTATGGATCTCTTAGCGTTACTGACCACCATTGTCGACATTGATTTCTCCTGCTCAGAGACCATGGCAGCCCTTGTTCACTGTAGCATTTATTTAGCCCTTACCATATGCTTTCTGGAGCCAGTTTGTATTTGCCTTTATTAGATACTTGTGTCCTGTCTTTTCAACTGAACTATAAGCAAGGACAAGGACTCATCATACACTTCTTTGAGAAGTGTCCAGATCAGTAGCTTGATGAAGAGATGAGTGATGGTTCCCCTTTTCCTACCCCATGAAACCTCTTGGTAGTCTGCATTCGATAGTATACCAAGCACTGGGTAGACTATTCCAAGCTGCTTATCTCCTTGACTTTACTCTCATTGATCCCCACACTTCCACTCTTGCCCTCTTACAGTCCACTCCAAGAAGTTTAAAGCTCCTCTGCTTAAAACTTTTCAGTGGCATCCTATTGTTTTTGTAGAAGAAGATTGCAATATTCTCTCCAAATCCTTCAGTGGTTTTTCTTCACACTTGAAAATGAAACACAGGGATCCCTAGGTGGCGTAGCGGTTTGGCGCCTGCCTTTGGCCCAGGGCGCGATCCTGGAGACCCGGGATCGAATCCCACATCGGGCTCCCGGTGTATGGAGCCTGCTTCTCCCTCTGCCTATGTCTCTGCCTCTCTCTCTCTCTCTCTCTCTGTGACTATCATAAATAAATAAAAATTAAAAAAAAAAGAAAATGAAACACAAACTTCTTGTGGGCAAACTTCTTGCCCACAAAGCTCTGTAGACTGGGTCTTGCCCTATCTCTCAGATGTTGCCCTTATCATTCATTCTGTCATTCCTCCTACCAGAACACAAACTCCAGGAGGACAGGAACTTTGTCTTTGGTACTGAATATATTCCCAGCGCCTTGTACCAGTGCCTGGTGCAAGGTAGGTGCCAAATATCAATTTGTGGAATGAATGAATTTATTTTCTCAATAGCCCTTGTAAGGGCTATTGAGAAAGCCCTTATTATTTTATTGCTTCTTCGCAAACAAGAAAACTGAGCCTTATATATGTGAAGTGCCTTCACCAAGGTCACAGAGCTGAAAAGTGGCAAAAGCATTCATTTATATATTCATTCAACAAATATTTAGTGAACAGCTGCTACTCTTCTAAGCACTGGGGCAGGATTCAAATTTGAGGCTAATGATTTTAGAATTACACCATCTTCTTTCTACCTTTAAAATTTTGTGTTGGGCAGCCCTGGTGGCTCAGCGGTTTAGCGCCGCCTTCAGCCCAGGGCCTGATCTTGGAGACCTGGGATCAAGTCCCACATCAGGCTCCCTGCACGGAGCCTGCTTCTCCCTCTGCCTTTCTCTCTCTCTCTCTCTCTCCCTCTCTGTCTCTCTCCTCTCTGTGTATCTCATGAATAAATAAATAAAATCTTTAAAAAAATAAAAATAAAATTTTGTGTTCTTTGTAAGAGTTATACAAATAATAGAAGGATACATTCTTTCTGTAAAATAATTCAAATAATAATATAGATAGGTAAGTTCAAATTCTTCCTTGACATTTATTCCTTTTTTTCCATTTCCCAACAAGTACTAGTCAATCCCCAGAAGTGAACATTGTTTATTATTCTAGACACACACACACACACACACACACACACACACACACGTGCACGGGCACACAGAAAGAGAGAGAGAGAGGAAGGGAGAGAGGGAAACAATTTTATGTTTAAATCTTACTCTCACGGGGTAGTCTGTTCTATGGTTTGTTTAACATTATCTTAGAAATCTTTTCATATCAGCACATAAATATCTACCTTATTTATTTTAATAGCTGCATGTCATGCCATAGTATGAATATGCCATAATTTCTTTAGTGATTTCCCTATATTAATAGGCATTTGGGTTTTTCTGCCTTTTCATTATTGCAAATAATTTCAACGTTATTATGGCAAATTCCTTGTACAGACCTTTCTGCACATTGAATATGAATAATTCTTTAAAATAGAGTTCAAAGCAGAATCATTGGGTTGAAGCATATATGTATTTTAATTTGAACAAGTATTGTCAAATTATCTCTCCAAAAAGCTTTACCAATTTACACTCCTTTAACAGTGCATGAAAATGCTTATCATAATCAAGACATATATAGTTCTGTTGTCCAAAAAATTTCCCTTAGGCAGCAGCTTTGCATTTTAATCTCTAATCTTGTGTTCTGCTCTGCTTTCTGCCACTATAGATTGTTTTTGTTTATTCGAGAATTTCATAGATCTAGGATTATACTGTATATAATCTTTTATGTCTGGCTTCTTTTTTTTCTAAAAATTTTAATTTCAGTGTAGTGTTATATTAGTTTCAGGTTGGGGTGCCTGGGTGGCTCAGTTGGTTGTGCACCTGGCTTCCGCTCAGGTCGTGGTCCCAGGGTTCTGGGATCGAGACCCGCATGGGGCTCCCTGTTCAGTGGGGGGCCTGCTTCTCCCTCTCCTCCCCACTTATGCTCTCTCACTATCTATCTCAAATAATAAATATAATCTTTTATGAAATATTAGTTTCAGGTGTACAAAATAGTGATTCAACAATTCTGTATATTAAAAAAAACAATTCTGTATATTGCTCAGTGCTCATCAGGATAAATATACTCTTAATCTCCTTCATCTATTTCACCCATCCCCCAGGCCACCTCCCTGCTTCATGTCTTCCTTATGCCCCTGTTTCTTCCTCTTTATTGTATGTCTAACTTCTTTTGCTCAACATAATTATTCTGAGATTCATCCATGTTCTCATGAATACCATTAGTCTGTTCCTTTTTATTGCTGAATTAATCATATGAATTTAATTATAATTTAATTATATGAATATGCCACAATCTGTGTATCTATTCAGTGGTTATTGGACATTTAAGTTGTTCCCATTTTGGGGAATTATGAATAAAGCTGCTGTGAACATTTGCATGTAAGTGGTTTTATATATATATAAAATGTTGTATTTATTTATTCATGGGAGACACACAGAGAGAGGCAGAGACCTAGGCAAAGGGGGAAGCAGGCTCCATGCAGGGAGCCCAATGCAGGACTCAATCCTGGAACTCTGGTATCATGCCCTGAGCCAAAGGCAGACACTCAGCCGCTGAGCCACCCAGGCATCCCTGCATGTAAGTGTTTTTGTAGATGTGTATGTTCATTTCTTATGAACTATACCTAGGAGTGGAATTGCTGGGTCATGTGGTAATTGTATGTATGGAAGCAGACCAAGTATCCATCAATAGATGAATAGATAAAGAAGATGTGGTATACATACACAATGGAGTATCATTCAGCCATAAAAAAAGAATGAAATCTTGCCATTTGCAATGACATGGATGGAGCTAGAGAATTAAGTGGAACTAAGTGAAATAAGTCCGTCTGAGAAAGATAGACACTATATAATTGCACTCATATGAGGAATTTAGGAAACAAAACAAATGAGCAAGTGAAAGAGAGACAGAGACAGAGAGGGAGAGAGAGCCTCCAAGAAATAGATTCTTAACTATTGAGAACAAATGGATGGTCACCAGAGGGGAAGTGAGTAGGGGGATGGGTGAAATAGAGGATGGGAATTAAGGAGGGCACTCATCGTGATAAGCACTGGGTAATGTATGGAATTATCGAGTCCCTATATTGTACATGTGAACGTACTATAACACTGTATGTTAACTATATTGGAATTTAAATGAAATGAAATGGAAAAAAAGTATCTGTCATCCAACAGGGAGTCAGTTGATACTAATTCTTTTTGTCTGAATTTTAGTTTTGGAGTGTGGATACTGGGATGTGGGGCAGATGGCAAGGATCTGTCCTGGGTTTGGTTTTCTAGGTCTCCCTACTTATCTGTTTTTAATGGCCTTGCTATCTTTTAACTTCAGAGAAACCTCTCCCTTGTTCCCAACCCCTGGTTGACCTATCACCTTCCTTCAGGACCTAGATGTAGGGCGTTTCCCTCTTATGCTGACACTTGACTCTGCCTACATTTAGCTCAGAGAGGGACATAACACACCCTGGAAACTGTGGGTGAGACATACACCGTTGGACCTGCAGGTGAGCCAACCTGGGAGAAATGTGATCTCAGCAGAATATGATTTGAAAGATGCTGGAGAGGTGGTCCTACAAGGCACCAGAGATCTTTAAGGGAAATAAGGGAATTGGGGGAAATATGCAGGAATGAAGAAAAGGATACTTAAATTTGATCTCTTTCTCTAACGTAGGCAGATGGCTTTGCTTCAGGCCAATAAGGATCTCATTTCTACAGGAATTAAGGAATTTAATGTTCTGCTGAATCAGCAGGTGAGCCCAGGCACTGTTTCAAAGGATAGGCCTAGACTCTTGGCAGGTGGGTGAGGGCAGAGAAGGGACAATAATTTGGAACTGGGGCGTAATGGTGCAGTTAATGGCAACAATTAGAGACAGGGAATACAAGTCAGAGAAAGGAGAATGTCAGAGGTTGTGGGTTATTCTTGAATCACACAGCTGACCACATTCTCCCTCGTGATCCCCTCTCCCTGCAGGTCTTCCCTAATCCTCCTATCCCTGAAGAAGCCATGGTGACTATGGTGAATGACTGGGTGAACTTCTACATCAACTATTACAGGCAGAAGATGGTGGGGGAGCAGCAAGAGCAGGAGAAGGCTCTCCAGGAACTTCAGCAAGAGCTAAATACTCTGTCTGCCCCTTTCCTGGAGAAATATAGAGCTTTCCTGAAGCACTTATGAGCAACTAAATCACCCACTGCCTTTCTCTTAGCTCAAAACCCCAGGCCTGCATCTCTAAGAAACTCTTAAATCCTGCCTCCGAGTTCTTGGAGTGCTCAGGCTCTGCTCCTTCATGGTGTTACTCTACCTTGACACCTCAATAAAGACCAAATTGGTTTGCTGGTCTTCCTGTCTCTTCTGTTCTTTTTCAGTTGTTGGTCCCTGACTTGTGGAGGCAGTTGGTTCCTTTTCCTTTAGCTCTATTTCCTAGATATGATCTTGGATATTTAATTCCTTTAGAGCAGAGGTTAGCAGCCTTAAGTAACCACTGGGCAATACTAAAATAGCCTGAATGACAGGCCAGGCAGGCGGAGAGAAAGTGTTGGGGTGTTAGAATCATAAAAATAAAAAAAATAAAAGGAAAAGAAAAAAGAAGCTCTCTAGAAATTGTGGCCCTGTGAAATTCTTGTTGAAAGACTTCCAGTCTTGTTCATCCTACAGTAGGTGAAATCAAGAGGCCACTCATCTCAATTTTCGAATTCCTTGCCCTTAGCCCCAGCTTGAACAAAGTTCTAGGATCTCAGAACTCTAATACCACAGAATACCTCCCTGGAGTATCGCTGTGAGAGTTGGAAAGGATCTTGGGAACCATTCAATACATCCCTTATTTTTCAGATAGGAAAACCTTTGGCTCTGAATCCCTCAGCCTCAGATCCTAGGCTTGGGAAGCATAGATTCCTGTTCTCCTCTGGGCCCTAAACTTCTCCTGCCATTCCCAGTACTAGATCTCTTTTCTCTTCAACCTCTAAACATTGCAAACGTCTTCATTTTAGGGTGCAATCACGGTGCAGTCAGTCTGATGAGTGTTTAAAAAATGAAATGAAGGTGTTAGAAAAAGGAATGTCCGGCAAGCTTTGCAACATCTGCGGAAAGCCTCACGGGTGCACAGCACCAGTGCGCAGGGGAGGAAGGAAGATGTGAGAGGCACGGGTAGGAAGCGCAGGTCCAAGGGGCGGGGAGCGCTAATCAGATGCAAGGTGCAGGCGCTGCTGGCGCTAGCAGGAGGGAGCTGGGAGCTTTCTTTATCATTTCCTGTTTTCTCCTTAGCCAGAAAGATTTGGTCCTGAGACGGTTGTTTGCTCCTTCCAACCTTCAGTAAGTCTACGTTTCAGATCTACTTTTGGTTTGGGGGCCTCGTTAGTCTAGCTCAGGGTCGAAGAGGAGCTCTCAGTGCCCCGCCCCCCCCCCCCCCCCCCCGCTATCCTTCCAAACTTAAGAGTGTCAAGATGAGAGGACTCATCAAGAGAATTGCAGCCTTCCTGGGAATCCAGGCGGTGAGCATCTTTGAGGTGTGGTTGGTGGTCCAGGTGGATGCCAAGGCCTTCCCACTGCGCCACTCGGGAAATTTCAGCCTGTTAATGGGAATCTAGGGCCTGCCCAGATTGGGACATTAGTCATAGCGTTACCTTTGCAGAAAGACCTGCATTACTTTACATGGGTTGAGGAGAGAGACTGAGGAGCCATGTGAAAATAAGTATTGGATTAACTCTGTTGCTGTATGAACATGAAAAGAATGATCAGAAACCACTTTGGCTCAATTAATAAAGATAGTTTTTCCATAAATTTGGAACTATCTCACCGTGGGAATTGCTAGCTAACCATTTCTCAAATGCTGAAAGGAAGATGATCGATTATCAGGTATGTTATAGTGGAATGGGAAATTCAACATCTAAATTCTATTCTAGTCATTCCATAGCTATGAAATTAAGAAGTTGCAGTACTTTTTTTTTTTTTTTTTTTTTTAGTTATGGACAGAAACCTGTTAAAACTGCACTGCATGTTCTTGCATTCCTATCATGCAAGCATCTGGTTGTACATCCACAAAGGAGTAAAATTTGGAGTATTTTGACTTTTCATCAGGATCTGATGGTCCATAAGAATACAATAAAAGTTACTTGGCCAGTGAGTACCCCAAATCCATTACTATTCCTGCAGAAAAAGAAACCAAAATTAGCAGGAAGAATAATGCTTCTTTTGCGTTGACAGCTGAATTAATGCTAGAAGTAAGATTGTAAACAAAAGAAATATTACAGCAATTGCCCTGCTCTTATCTTGACCCTGACTTTGACCTTGACTCTAGGGCTGACTCTGAACTTTAACCTCACTTTTAACTCCACTCTGACCCTCACACTTACCCAGTCCCACTTGACCTTGATCCTGACAATGACAGACACCCTTATTCTCCCAAATGTCCTTAACCTTCATGCTGACCTCTTTTGTTTTCACCCTCACACTGATCCTGATGCTGAACTAGACACTGAACTTTACCTGATCCTAATTTTGACCCTAATTCTGACCCTGACTCTCAACCTGGATCTTGTTTTGATCCTTACCCTGAAATTGACTCTTAGTATGACCTTACCCTAACCATGACAGGACTCTAACTCTCAACATGTCACTGACCCTTGACCATGACCTTTACCTTCACTCTCATACTGAACCTGGCCAAGACCCTTTATCTTCACTCTCATACTGAACCTGGCCAAAGCCCTGGCATTCATGCTGACTCTGATTCTCAACCCAACACTTAACTTGACCTTCACCCTGACCCTGATCATTAACCTGACACTAACATGCTGACTTTGATCCTGAAGCTGATCCTGACACTACCACCAGCAAACCCCTGATCCTGACCTTAACTATCATACTTCCCTGATGTTGACTTTCACCCTGACAGTGACCCTGTCCCTCCACTCGATCCTTATCTATACCTGAACAAAGACCCTGACTATGAACATGAAACAGATTCTGAACTCCACAATATCCCTTATTCTCACTGATCCTGACCATGACATTCATTCTTTGCTCGATCCTATCACCAAGAATCATGTTTATATTGACTCTCACCCAAACCCTGACTTCAACCTTAAAGCTTACCTGTCTTAGACCCTTATCTTCAACTTCGCTATACACCTGACCCATTTTTCAATTTCACCATACACCTGACTCTTATTTGATCTAAATCTAACCCAATACAGATATTCAAATTTACTCTGAGACTTTCATGCTCATCCTAATACTGAACCTCATGCTGATCACTGACCAACTTGATCCTGACCCTGAATTGGACTCTGAAGCTGACCCTCATCTGTCCTTGAACTTCATCTTTACTCTGTCCCTAATGATGACCTTCAACTGACTTTGATTCTGACTTAATCCCAATACTAACTCTATGCTCTCCACCCCTCAAAATTTAAACTGAACTTGGTCTTTGACCTGAAACTCTTACTGACCCTGATTCTGATTACTCTGACTCTGGACTGATATCCTGACCTAGGCACTAATTCTGAAGTTGACTTTGACTCTGATACACAGAATCACCATGACCTTAAATCTTACTTTAACCCTCTTTTTTGACCCTGTGTGTAACTTAGATTCTGACCCTTAACCTCATATGCTACATGACTCTGGTCCTCTTGACCCTGAACTTCTTCCTCAAACTGACTGTGACTATAACACTGACTTGATATTCAACCTGACATTGACTGTACTTGTGACTTTTTTATGACCCTCATCTCACTCTGATGCTGATCCTACTTGTGACTCTCACCATGTCCCTGAATTTCATACTGACGGTGAACCTCTATATCTTTCTTATCCTTACATGATGCTGACATTGACCTTGACTTCATACTTATCCTCACCATGACCCTAACCTTGACCCTCAGTTTAATCTAGACACTGATCATTACCATGACTCTGACCCTGAAGTATATACTCAATGTCACCTTGACTTCTACTCTTCTTATTCTGATACTACCTCTATTCTTTTTTTTTTTAAAGATTTATTTATTTATTCATGATAGACATAGAGAGAGAGAAAGAGGCAGAGACACAGGAGGAGGGAGAAGCAGGCTCCATGCACCGGAAGCCCGACGTGGGATTCGATCCCGGGTCTCCAGGATTGCGCCCTGGGCCAAAGGCAGGCGCTAAACTGCTGAGCCACTCAGGGATCCCTACTACCTCTATTCTATACCTAAACCTTACCCTGATGCTCACTCTCATTCACCCTGACTCTAATCCTGATTTTCATTTAGACGCTTTGTCAGAGACAAAGTGACGCTGATGTTCACCTTTACCTTCAATTTCATCCTTATTCTGATCCTGAAGCTATTCCTATACCAGCATTCAATTTGACCCTCTATCCTGTGCCTGAATCTAACCTCACCATGACCCTCATCATGACCATAAACTTGACCCTCACCTTACCCTGACTCTACAATTACACATACCTCCATTGTGTCCCTGAAAGAGCCTTGAATCTAAAGCTTATGGTGAACCGAACCAGACTATCAGCCTGACCCTGACACTAACCCTTCTCATCCTGACCCAGGTTGGCACCCACCCTGATCCTGATACTGAAACTGACCCTGACTCTCATCCTGAGCGTGACTCTGAGTATTTGCCTCATACTCCTGACTTCTCATCTTGACTCTGACACTGACCATCATTCTGACTCTCACAGTGACTCTCAACCTGACTTTGAGCCTGACCTTTACCTTCATCAAGACCCAGCAATTTGTTTTGGCCCTCAACCTGAACCTGACCAATCTTCACCCTTAAACTTCTCTGTTTTTGACCTTTCTCCTGACACTGAACCTGATATCGTACTCTGAATCATTCTTACTCCAGAAATAACTTTGTTTCTAAACCTTACCATGTTCCTGAACCTGACCATAATGTGATCCTTACACTCATGCTTACCTTTACCCTGACTTGAACTGTGAACTTCACCTAATCTGTCAACCAAACTAAACCTCACATGGACACTCGAACTGACCCTGATCACTATGTTCATGAACATAATTCTGACCCTGATTGTTAACCTCATCCTCACCAAGATATTACAATTCACTTTGATCATTACTCTGACTCTGATTCTGATCCTAACTATGAACTTTAGTCTCATTTTGTCCATACTTTAAACCTGACCTTCATCCTCACTCTCACCCTGACACCATTCTGACATTCTCACCCTGACACCATTCTGACATTCATCATGAACTTGACCTTGACCTGACATTTACCCTCACCCAATTCTGACACTAATTCACCCAGAAGTCACTGACTCTGACAATGACCATGTCTCTGACACTGATATCCTGACTGGACCCCAGGACTTACCCTGATAACCAATTTGCTTGCTCATCCACACTTATATAGGAGTCCCTCACATTGACTATGACCCTGACTGTGACCCTCATATTGACCCTTATAAAGACAGTATTTCAGAATCTGATCTTGATCCTGCTTCTTACCCTCCTCCTTACCCTAACTTTTACTTGACACTCACTCTGTCCTTCATACTCTAATATACCTTTACCATGATCAGAATGCTAACCCTTATTGTGATCCTCACACTGATTCTAACTCTGAAGCCCATTCTGAAACTGATTCTAATTCCTTTTTTCACCCTGGTCTTGAAATTGTACTTCACATTGACCCTGACAATGACTACTATCCTGACCTTGATTATCACTCCACCTTGATTCTAACCATAACAAACATGTTGGCTCTGAAACTTGGTCCTCACTGATTCTTGTCTTCACCTCCAAGCTTCAAGGTGACCTTCAACAGGATCAGGACTTTTTTTTTTTTTTTTTTTTAGGATCAGGACTTTGACCATCACCCTGACCTTGACTCTTAGACCTACATTGGGCTCTTATCCTTACCTACCCTGACCCTGACTTGAACCTTACTCTGAAGCTAACTTGTGCCCTGATGCTACACTTACTCTGACTGTGGCCCTCACCATGACCTTCAACCTTATCATTACCATAATAACTTTGCCCTGAACCTAATCCTTGCCATCCCAGATGCTTTGTATTAATCATGTTTTAAAATTTTCTGTACTTTATGATATTTTCAACTGGAGTTTTGCTGACAGGAGACTGCCCTTCCCTGGGCTAGCTAACTCCTAGAGATAGCAAATGACTTCCCTCATAACATGCCTTTCATATGCAAAGCAACGAATCCAAAGTCCACACTACCCAACTATCTCCTTTGCTGGTTTTCACCAGACTCTTAGATTCTTGGCCAGTATTTCTCTGCCATAACTATCCTAAACACAGGTACCAGGCAACTTGGGACAGCCCTTATGTCTCAGAAGCCACTGAAATTATTCAAACTAGCCAATGCTTAGCTTGCTTACCCTCCTTGATTTCTTCCTTTGTATGAAACCATAATAAAACCTATGCTTTCCCTTTACTCTCTCTGCTTTCTGACTAACTCAGTGCTTCCTCATGTGGCCCTGTGTGGCATGCCTTGCCCATTTCTCTTAGGAACTGTGAGTAACAAAATATCTTTCAAATGGTAATCATCTCTTGATTTGTTGGCCTCACCTTATGTGAATCATAATAAAACCTACATCAAAAAAAAAAAAACAAAAACAAAAAAAAAAAACAACACTTGGGACACCTGGGTGGTTCAGTGGTTGAGCCTCTGCCTTTGGCTTAGGTCGGGATCTTGGGGTCCTGGGATCGAGTCCCGTATCGGGCTTCCCATGGGGAGCCTGCCTCTCCCTCTGCCTCTGTCTCTGCCTCTCCCTCTGTGTCTCTCATGAGTAAATAAATAAAATCTAAAAAACCCCCACACATTCATCTCGCTCTCTCTATTACCATCTTCCAAAACTGACTCTGATGTAACCTGACATTAACTCTGACCTATTTCCCTTGAGCCTTACCTGAAATTGACCCTCAACTTGACCTTGACCCTACTCTGAACTTGACTCTGATCACCCTACACTAAAAATAACCTGACCATGACTCTGATTCTGAAGCACACACTGACCCAGACACTGTAGTCATATTAACTGAATCTTTACTGACCCTCTCCCTGACCTTGAACCTGAAACTAGCTTTTACTTTTACCATAAGCCTGATACTCTCACACTTACCCTGACTCTGGTCCTCACGTGGCCTTCAGCCTTACCTAATCCTTGGTATGACCCTCACTCTAAGGCTGACCCTGAACTTGACAATTATCCTGACTTTGAACTTTACATTGACCATCACCCTAACCCTCATCTTGACACTCACCTTGATCCTAAATTTGACTTGGTTACCCTCATACTAAAAATGACTGTAGTGATGCAGGATGGCTGGGTCTGAGGACCCAGAGTGGGGGACAGTAGGACCAGCCAAGAGGGTCGTTGGCTTTATACAGGACAGAAATCAAAGGCAAACTGAAAGGAAGTGAAAGCAGAGTTTATTAAAGATATATAGGGAGTGTAGATATGGGCAGAGCATCTGGGAGACTTAGGAAAGAAGAGTGAGTCTCATCTTTGCTTGAGGTCTGGGGTTTTTATTGAGGATAGTGGTTTGGTGCATGTGTCTTTTTAGTAATCTAGGAACAAAGATGACTGTTTAGATGGTCTCCATAAGTCCTTATGCCCTGGAGCCAGAGGTCTTGATGGATCAGTGGTCTTGGAAAATGTTCATGACCCCACTGGGTCACTCCTTAGATGTTATCTATTGTGCTGGAAGATTCCAAAGAAATCATTAAATCTTTGACCTTTACAAGGGATACATACATTATCTGTTCTATAAGGCATATGTAAAGTGGAGGTGGAGTTCCTAGCAAGAATAAAATCAGGAAAAGGAGCAAAAAAAGTTTTTATGGAGTTGCTTTAGTTTTTCTTACTAGGATGACTTTTAACTAACCACCCTGACACCAAACATGTTACAGAGCTAATTCTGTCAAATGACTCTCACTTTAACTCCTATCTTGACTCTGGCCTTCAAGGTGACCCTGACCTTTACATAGAATATGACCCTGAACCACACCCAACACTGACTATGCCTGTGTTCCCAATGTTTAACCTAGGGTTAGAGAATCTTACCCTGTTTTTCACACAAACATTGACTGATTCTCACCCTCAACATGACTCAGAACTGATTCCAAACACTGTTCCTGACCCTGACCATAACCATTGCACTGACCCTGGCCTTGCTACGATGCTGACAACCAGCCTGATCCTGACTGTGACCATTACCGTAATTCTGACACAAACCCTCACTCTAAAGATGAATCTCATCTTTATCTTGACTTTTACTTAATGCTTACTCTGACTCTGACACTCAGAGTCACCCCCCCTAAACTCAACTGTAACCCTTACTCTTACCTCTATCCTAACATTACTCAGATCCTGATCCTCATTAAGACGCTGACACTTGCCCCAGCCATTTCCTGAACCTGACTGAAACCTCATGTTCTCACTCTTCCTGACCATGATCATCATCATGACCCTGAAACAGATACTGAAACTCATTCTCACCCTGACCCTTACTTCTCTTACTCATGCTAACTCTAACCCTGACCCTCATAGTCCTCACTGTGATACTGTGACCCTGAATCTGACCATATCCCTAATCTTCACTGTGACACTTACTTTTACCCAAACCATTCACTGAATATTAAACCTAAACATATCCTAAACTTGATCCATATCTCTTTATGAATAATTCATGAAAAGCTCATGCAAGTACTTTCTCTGAGTCTGCAGCTTGTTTTCTCATTCTCTTAAAGATCTTATACTTAAAAAAAAAAAGTTAATTCAAAATGTTATCATTTTCCTAAATAGAAAGCACAAAACTATAGTATAAAACTTAGTGAGCAAAACAAAAATATAGAAGAAAATCTAGGTGACCTCAGTTTTGGTGATGAATTTCTATATATAAAACCAAAAGCATAATCTGTGAAAGAAAAATATGGTGATTTTGTTACAATTAATGAGACAAAATATTTGTAAAACAAATCTGATAAATAACTGTTTCTAAAATATATAAGTAATTCTTAGAATTCAACAAGAAAACAACTTGATTTTTTTTTTAATTTTTTTAATTTTTATTTATTTATGATAGTCACAGAGAGAGAGAGAGAGAGAGGCAGAGACACAGGCAGAGGGAGAAGCAGGCTCCATGCACCGGGAGCCTGACGTGGGATTCGATCCCGGGTCTCCAGGATCGCGCCCTGGGCCAAAGGCAGGCGCTAAACCACTGTGCCACCCAGGGATCCCAACAACTTGATTTTTAAAAATGGGCAGAGATAGGAATAGATACTTCATGAAGAAGATATACAGACAGCAAATAAGCATATAAGAAATGCTCCACATCATCTATCAGAGAAGTACAAATTAAAATAACAATGTTATACCACTATATACCTATTTGAATGGTTAGAACCCCAAACAGTGAGGACACCAAATGCTGATGAGGATGTGGAGCAACAGAAATTCTCAGCCATTGCATACAAATGGATACATATAGAAATATTTATAGATACATATATATACATGGATTGTTTTTTTTTTTTAAGATTTTATTTATTTATTCATAGAGATGCAGAGAGAGAATGAGAGGCAGAGACACAGGCAGAGGGAGAAGCAGGCTCCATGCAGAGAGCCTGACGTGGGACTCCATCCAGGGTCTCTAGGATCATGCCCCGGGCTGCAGGCGGCGCTAAACCGCTGCGCCACCGGGGCTGCCCTATATACATGGATTGTATACAAACTTAGAGTTCCTTGCTAAAGGAAGGACTTGACTTTAGGGGCCAGTTGAGGGGCCAAAAAGTAAAAACACTCAATAGGAATAAACACATCATTTAATTTTTTTTTAACACATCATTTATAATCACCAAAAACTGGAAGCAATCAAGATAGCCTTCAACTGGTGACTGATAAATAAACTCATTTACATCTATATGATGGAATATTCTTTGGTGATGGAAAGAAATGAACTGTTAAGCCATAAAAATATATAACAGAACCTTAAATTTATTGCTAAGTGTAAAATGCCAATATGAAAAAGCTACATAATTCATGATTCTAATTATGTGACATCCTGGAAAAAGTAAAACTCTAGAGACAGTAAAAAGACCAATGATTGTCAGGAATGAAGCAGGAGGCAGAAAAGGTTAACTAGATGAAGCATAGGGGATTTTTTGGGGGGGAACTATTCTATAAGATACTGTTAGGGTGGATACATGGCATTATGCATTTTTCAAAATCCATAGTACTTTATAACACAAAGAATGAATTGCAATGTATGCAGATTTAAAGAAAAATTATTTAGATAAGTCTAAAGAATTGCAGGAAAGAATACAGAACATGACAAGAGAATCCATTTGGATTTGTATTACAAATGTACATGACAGCTTCACTAAGGGGATGGGGGAATAAAATGTGTTAAACTAAGTGACTTTGGAAATGATGGAGTCTAAAACAGAATTAACTGCACATAAGAGAGTTGATAAAATTAATTCCCACAGAAGTGCACGTTAATAATTCTGATGCTGTTATATAAGCACATTGAAATTAAACAAAGAAGTAAGTAGATAGTTGGAGTTTGGTTTCTCAATGTTAGAGTGGGAATTGAGAGACAGGCAAGGGGAAAAGTTATGAACAACCCATGTGATAATGGATTAGAGTTAGAAATAGCGTGAACAGTAGGAGTGAAGTCAGCATTATGGAAGCATAAGGTGTTCCTCTTTTTCTCTTCCCCTTTAAAAATAACTAATTACATATCCATAACTGAACAAATGTGTCTTTGCACATTATATCAAAGAATCCAGGAGGTTTCTACTCACCTCTCCATCTGAAAATAAACAAAGAGAACCTCAATAAAGGCTATAGATCCAAAGGAGTCAGCAGACCTGCTGACCCACTCACCACAACTGGGAGACAAAAGAACTTGGGCATTGCAAAACTGGGGGATAACCACAAACAAGAGAGAATTTGTGGAAGTTCAGCCGGCCTAAGGAGGAATTCTATCGTGCTGTTAGAGAAGGATAAGGACAAGTTTGGACACAGATAAGAGACAGGAATTTGCCAAGGGTGCCTCTTTTCCAGGGCAACACTACAAGAGGTGGGCTTTTGGCAATAGCAGCGGCCACTTCTCTGGAAGTAGAGGTGGAAAGTGGTGACCTATCTCATAGAATAGGTGGAAAGCAAAAGTGTTGAATGACTGCTTGGTTATCCTAGTTGTACAGGTTGCTGAACAATAAATGGGTTGGAGAAACCCATTTCTCTTCTCTTCTCTTCTAACCTGGATTTCTGAGGACCACTATGATTGGGAAAGGAGGAAAAAGGGAATAAAGTAGATAAAAATATCAAAGAACATTAAGGGAGCATTTCCTGTTGTCTACTTCAGGACTTCAGTGAGAAATCCACTCAAACCTTTGGTAGTACCCCACTCAAGGATACCCCCAGCTGTGGGCACTCCAAAGGACTATGTGCTAACCCCATATCTCTTCTTACTCTGTGGCCAGCTCCTTGTGTGCTTGCAAGTATATCTGCCAGAGTGAACTCTGGTAGACTCGGAGGGTGCTCAGATAATAGGCCAAGAAATTTGGGCAAAGGAGAAATCACCAACTTGAGCACTAGCACCACCTTCTGGATTACAAAAGAAAGGTTTCTAATAGCCTGTTGAGTTGTGAGAACCAAAGAAAATATAAAAGCTTAGTTAAGGAAGTGTCTGCTACTCTAAATGTGAAAGCAGAAAGTCCATACCTACAAACACTATGAAAAATAAAGGAAATATACTATCACAAAAAGAAAATAATTCTCCAGTGATTAAACCTAAAGACATGATATATTGCAATCTAACTGATAAAGAATTCAAAATAGCTGTTAGGAAGAAATTCAGAGAGCTACAAAACACTCAGAGAGAAAATTCAGTGAATATAAGAATACAATTAATGAACATAAGGAGTTCTTTATCAAGGATATTGGAATTATAAAAAGAAACCAAATAAGAGTTGAGAAATTCAATGAATGAAATTTAAAAATGCAATAGAGAGCACCAGTAACAGGACAAACCAGATGGAAAAAAGAAGTGACTTGGGTGACAGGAGTATAGAAATAATTCAATTATTTCTGAGAGAGAAGTATATTTTTAAAAAGTGAAGAAACCCTATGAGAGTTATCTGGTTTGATCATAAAGGCAAATATAAGAATAATTGGTGTGCCAGAAGGAGAAGAGAGGGAGAAGTGAGTTTATTTAAAGAAATAAAAGCTAGGGCAGCCCGAGGGGCTCAGCGGTTTAGCCCCGCCTTCAGCTCAGGGCCTGATCCTGGAGACCCAGATCGAGTCCCAGGTCAGGCTCCCTGCATGGAGCCTACTTTTCCCTCTGCCTGTGTCTCTGCCTCTCTCTCTCTCTCTCTCTCCCTCATGAATAAATAAATAAAATCTTTAAAAAAAAGAAATAAAAGCTGAAAACTTCCAAAACCTGGGCAAAAAAATTGAACATACAAGTTCATGAAGCTAATAGAACACCTATTATCTCAGTGCAAAAAGACTTTTTTCCAAGACATCTTAAAATGAAACTGTTAAAAATAAGTGATAATCTTAAAGGAGCCAGGAACAAAGAAAATAACCTACAAAGGAATCCCCATTAGGCTACCAATGATTTCTCAACAGAAACTCTGCAATCTCTGAGAGAGTAGAATGACATATTCAGAGTATTAATGGATAAAAATCACTAGCCAAGAATATATTATCTGGCAAAGTCATCCTTTTTTAAAAATGTTTTTTATTTATGATAGTCACACACACACACAGAGAGAGAGAGAGAGAGAGAGGCAGAGACACAGGCAGAGGGAGAAGCAGGCTCCATGCACCAGGAGCCTGATGTGGGACTCAATCCCGGGTCTCCAGGATCGCGCCCTGGGCCAAAGGCAGGCGCTAAACCGCTGCGCCACCCAGAGATCCCCATCCTTTAGATATAAGGAGAAATAAGACTCCCAGACAAACAAATGTTAAGGGACTTCACTACCATTAGATCTGCCTTGCAAGATGCTAAAAAGCATCCTTCAAGCTAAAATGAAAAAAAAAAAGAGAGAGCTAATTAGAAACATAAAAACATATGAAAGTAACTAACATTCTGGTAAAGATGAAAAATAGCCAGAAATAGAAAACTAACTCTAGAATAGTGTGTTAACTACCTAAGTATAATTAAGATTAAAGGAAAAGAGTATTGAAAATACCTATAGCCTAGAAAAATAATCAATGCATATATGGTCAACCAATTTACCATGAAAGAGCCAAGAGTAAAGGGAACCCTCTTACACTGTTGATGGGCATGCAAGCTAGTACAGCTATTCTGGAAAAGATATGGAGGTTCCTCAAAAAGTTAAAAATAGAGTGACCCTATGACCCAGCAATGGCACTGCTAGGTATTTATCCAAGGAATACAAATAGTGATTCTTAGGGGCATATACACGCCAATGTTTATTGGCATCAGTGTCCACAATAGTCAAACTATGGAAAGAGCCCAGATGTCCATCAACTGGTGAGTGGATAAAGAAGATATGATATGCTATTACTCAACCAGCAAAAATAATGAAATTTTGCCATTTGCAATGATGTGGATGGAACTAGAGGGTATTATGCTAAATCAAATAAGTCGGTCAGAGAAAGACAAATACCATATGATTTCATTCATATGTGGAATTTAAGAAACAAAAAAGATGAATGTAGGGGAAGGGAAGGAAAAATAAAATAAGATGAAAACAGAGAGGGAGACACTTAACTATAGGAAACAAAATGAGGGTTGCTGGAGGGGGGTAGATGGGGGGATGGGGAAACATTTAATTTAAAAAATGGGCAGAAGGGGCATCTGGCTGTCTCAGATGTAGAACATGAGACTCTTGATCTCAGGATTGTGAATTTGAGCCCCACGTTAGGTGTAGAACTTACTTTAAAAATGGGCAGAAGATCTGAATAGACATTTTCTCAAAGAAGACATACAAGTGACCATAAGTACATCATCAGGGAAATCCAAATCAAAACCATGATAAGATAATATCACCTCATGCCTCTTAGAATAGCTGTATCCAAAAGGCAAGAAATAAGAAATGTTGGCAAGGGTTTGAAGAAAAGGGAATTCTTGTACACTTTTAGTGGGAATGTAAATTGGTGCATCTATTATGAAGATTCCTAAAAAAATTAAATCTAGAACTACCATATGACTCAGGATTTCCACTTCTGTGTATTTATCCAAAAAAGATAAAAACAACTCAAAAAGATATTTCTACCCTCATGTTCATTGCAATTAATTGCAAATTAAGTCAGCAAAGCAACCTAAGTGGCCGTTGATGGATGGATGAATGAATAAAAAAAGGGGTATATATGTATATAATAGATTATTCAGGAATAAAAAAGAAGGAAATCTTGCCATGTATGACAACATGGATGTACCCTGAGGGCATTATGCTAAGTGAAATCAGTCAGAGAAAGACAAATACTCTATGATCTCACTTTTACGTGGAATCTAAAAAAATACAACATTAACCAAAAATATTGAACTCATAAGCAAAACAGATTGGTTGTTGCCAGAGATCAGCATAGGCAAAATGGTGAACGTGATCAAAAGATAAAAATTTAAAACAGGCAATTTGTGACATCAAATATACAAAAAAGAATGATTAAAAGTGTGGAGCCTTTAAAGGTGAATGAAGATAAATTGCTTTTGGGACGCCTGGGTGGCTCAGTGTTTGGGCGTCTGCCTTCCGCTCAGGGCATGATCCTGGGATCTGGGATCAAGTCCTACATCAGGCTCCTTGCAGGAAGCCTGATTCTCCCTCTGCCTGTCTCTGCCTCTCTCTCTCTGTGGCTTTCATGAATAAATAAATACAATCTTTTTAAAAAGGTAAAAAAAAAATAGATTGCTGTTAGTAGAAAATGGACTTCTTTAAGAAATGTTTTATGTAAGCTTCATGGTAATGGCAAAGAAAAAAATTTAGAGTAGATTCATAATACATAAAAAAGAGACATAGAACATACCACTGTGGAAAATTGGCAATTTACAAAGGTGAGCAAAAACAGTGGGATACAGAAACAATGGAGATACAAACAACCAGAAGGAAAGAAATAAGATGGCAGTAGTAAGTTCTAACACATTAATAATCACTAAACGTCAGTGGGTTGAATTCACCAATCAGAAGACATAGAATGGCTAAATATGATTAAAAATAGAACAAAAAGAAAAAATATCCAATTATATGCTGCCTACAAGAGACTCATTTCACTTCTTTTTTTTTTTTTAAGATTTTATTTATTTACTCATGAGAGACACACAGAGAGAGGCAGATACATAGGCAGAGGGAGAAGCAGGCTCCCTGCAAGGAGCCCAATGTGGGACTCGATCCGGGATCCCGGAATCATGCCCTGGGCCAAAAGCAGATGCTCAACCACTGAGCCACCCAGGCGTCCCTCATTTCACTTCTAAAAACATAAATGGTCTCAAAATGAAAGGGTGGAAGAGGATATTCCAGGAGTGTAGAAACCAAAAGAAAATGGGCATAGTCATACTTACAGCAGACAAGATAAACTTTAAGCCAAAAAATGGTAACAAGAGACAAAGAAGTTCATTATACAATGATTAAGAAGATTTAACAATATACCTACATCAAAGCACCTAAATATAAACAAACACTATCAGATCTAAAGGGAAAATAGATAACAATATAATAATGATAGAGGATTTCAATACTTCACTGTCAGCAGTGGATACATCATCCAGAAAAGCAACAAGGAAATGTGAAAATTGAACCATACCTTATTTTTTTTTTTGCAAAAGATAACACTTTTATTTTATTTTTTAATAAATTAATTTTTTATTGGTGTTCAATTTACCAACATACAGAATAACACCCAGTGCTCATCCGGTCAAGTGTCCCCCTCAGTGCCCGTCACCCATTCACCCCCACCCCCCGCCCTCCTCCCCTTCCACCACCCCTAGTTCCTTTCTCAGAGTTAGGAGTCTTTATGTTCTGTCTCCCTTTCTGGTATTTCCCACACATTTCTTCTCCCTTCCCTTATATTCCCTTTCACTATTGTTTATATTCCCCAAATGAATGAGAACATACACTGTTTGTCCTTCTCTGATTGACTTACTTCACTCAGCATAATACCCTCCAGTTCCATCCACGTTGAAGCAAACGGTGAGTATTTGTCGTTTCTAATGGCTGAGTAATATTCCATTGTATACATAAACCACATCTTCTTTATCCACTCATCTTTCGATGGACACCGAGGCTCCTTCCACAGTTTGGGTATTGTGGACATTGCTGCTAGAAACATCGGGGTGCAGGTGTCCCGGTGTTTCATTGCATCTGTATCTTTGGGGTAAATCCCCAACAGTGCAATTTGCTGGGTCGTAGGGCAGGTCTATTTTTAACTCTTTGAGGAACCTCCACACAGTTTTCCAGAGTGGCTGCACCAGTTCACATTCCCACCAACAGTGTAAGAGGGTTCCCTTTTCTCCGCATCCTCTCCAACATTTGTTGTTTCCTGCCTTGTTAATTTTCCCCATTCTCACTGGTGTGAGGTGGTATCTCATTGTGGTTTTGATTTGTATTTCCCTGATGGCAAGTGATGCAGAGCATTTTCTCATGTGCTTGTTGGCCATGTCTATGTCTTCCTCTGTGAGATTTCTGTTCATGTCTTTGCCCATTTCATGATTGGATTGTTTGTTTCTTTGGTGTTGAGTTTAAGAAGTTCTTTATAGATCTTAGAAACTAGCCCTTTATCTGATACGTCATTTGCAAATATCTTCTCCCATGCTGTAGGTTGTCTTTTAGTTTTGTTGACTGTATCCTTTGCTGTGCAAAAGCTTCTTATCTTGATGAAGTCCCAATAGTTCATTTTTGCTTTTGTTTCTTTTGCCTTCGTGGATGTATCTTGCAAGAAGTTACTGTGGCTGAGTTCAAAAAGGGTGTTGCCTGTGTTCTCCTCTAGGATTTTGATGGAATCTTGTCTCACATTTAGATCTTTCATCCATTTTGAGTTTATCTTTGTGCATGGTGCAAGAGAGTGGTCTAGTTTCATTCTTCTGCATGTGGATGTCCAATTTTCCCAGCACCATTTATTGAAGAGACTTTCTTCCAATGGATAGTCTTTCCTCCTTTATTGAATATTAGTTGACCATAAAGTTCAGGGTCCGCTTCTGGGTTCTCTATTCTGTTCCGTTGATCTATGTGTCTGTTTTTGTGCCAGTACCACACTGTCTTGATGACCACAGCTTTGTAGTACAACCTGAAATCTGGCATTGTGATGCCCCCAGATATGGTTTTCTTTTTTAAAATTCCCCTGGCTATTCGGGGTCTTTTCTGATTCCACACAAATCTTAAAATAATTTGTTCTAACTCTCTGAAGAAAGTCCATGGTATTTTGATAGGGATTGCATTAAACGTGGAAATTGCCCTGGGTAACATTGACATTTTCACAATATTAATTCTGCCAATCCATGAGCATGGAATATCTTTCCATCTCTTTGTGTCTTCTTCAATTTCTTTCAGAAGTGTTCTATAGTTTTTAGGGTATAGATCCTTTACCTCTTTGGTTAAGCTTATTCTTAGGTATCTTATGCTTTTGGGTGCAATTGTAAATGGGATTGACTCCTTAATTTTTCTTTCTTCAGTCTCATTGTTAATGTATAGAAATGCCATTGATTTCTGGGCATTGATTTTGTATCCTGCCATGCTACCAAATTGCTGTATGAGTTCTAGCAATCTTGGGGTGGAGGCTTTTGGGTTTTCTATGTAGAGTATCATGTCGTCGGCGAAGAGGGAGAGTTTGACTTCTTCTTTGCCAATTTGAATGCCTTTAATGTCTTTTTGTTGTCTGATTGCTGAGGCTAGGACTTCCAGTACTATGTTGAATAGCAGTGGTGAGAGTGGACATCCCTGTCTTGTTCCTGATCTTAGGGGAAAGGCTCCCAGTGCTTCCCCATTGAGAATGATATTTGCTGTGGGCTTTTCGTAGATAGCTTTTAAGATGTTGAGGAATGTTCCCTCTATCCCTACACTCTGAAGAGTTTTGATCAGGAATGGATGCTGTATTTTGTCAAATGCTTTCTCTGCATCTAATGAGAGGATCATATGGTTCTTGGTTTTTCTCTTGCTGATATGATGAATCACATTGATTTGAACCATACTTTAGACCAACTGGATTGGACATATATAAAGCATTCCACTCAACAGCAGTAGAATACACATTCTGCTCAAGTGCACATGGGACATTATCCATGATAAATCATGTGAAAGGATACAAAGCAAATCTTAGCAAATTTAAGAAGATTCAAATTATACCAGCTATCAATAAGTATAGGAGTAGACGAAGATGGTAGCTGAGTAGGAGGATGCTAGGCTTATCTTGTTCCATGAACACAACTAGATAATTATCGAATCCTCCTATGTACCATAGAGATTGACTTGAATACTGACAGAACAAACTCCACAACTAAAGGGAGAGAAGAAGCTGCATGGAAGAATATAAGAAGCACAGAGATAAGGTTTAAGGGAGAAACAGATGACAGGTGCTGTGGAGGTGAGGGAGCCATGGTCATAGAGAAGGGTGAGCGAGAGAGAGAGGAGCAACAGGAAAAAACATAACAAGAATGTTTCCCATAAGCCATTGGCTTAGAAAATTAGAGAGGCCAAATTTCATGAGTTCTTGCAATCAATGGGGATTTAAATCCTGGAGTTTTAAAAATCAGCAGGTTTGGCTGGGATAGAGCCTGGAGAGCACTGTGCTGGTCCTGGAAAGAAGGCAGGCAATTAACCCAGGGACAGACAGCTTGGAGATAGCAATTCAAAGAATGACTCGGGTACACAGTGAATGATAACATTCGTAGAGACACCTCTCCAGGAATGAAGGAGATGCCTAGAGCCATTTTCCTCCTCCACCCCTCAGCATAAACACAGAGCCACATGTGGGAAGCAGCTCAGTGCAGACACTGGCTATGTAACTTGCCTACATCAAGCCCCACACCCTTAGCTTTATCAGGAATGCCTTCCTCAGTCCAGCCTGCATCAGATTCAGCATGGGGAGCCCCTGGCCCAGACCAGTACAAACTCCTGCCTACACCACATGTCCCAACCAGAGTTCTGCAAGGCTTCAGTTCTTGTGGAGGTGGTGTAAGGTCTCGTTTCACAAGCAGACCAGAGCACACCTAGTTAAAATTCACCACATTCAGGCTAGGGACCAAACATTGCCCACACCAGGCAAGGAGAGCCTCTGCAGAAGACTGGTCTGAAACATAGAGTAGCCAAACAGAGCAGCAGAGCACATGAAACAGATACCCAGGGCACACCTTGAAGCACAAGCCCTGGAAACTGTGATGATCTCTTCTTTACAAAGCCATTACTTTCAGGAGTAGTAGATATAACTGGCTTTTCTAACACAGAGAAGAAGGTGAGACTTAGACAAAATGTCAAGATGGAGGAATTTGTCCCAAATGAAAGAACAAGATAAGGCCATGACAAGAAACCTAAGCAAAACATATATAAATAACATGTCTGATCAAGAATTTAAAGAAGGAATCATAAAAATACTCACTGTGCTTGAGAAAATAAAACTTTAGTGAGACCCTTACCACAGAGATAAAAGAGCCAAAAAATAATCAATCAGAAATGAGGAGTGCAATAAACAAGATTAGAAACAAAGTTGAAAAAAAAAAAAAAAGAAACAAAGTTGATGTAATGAACCCAAGACTGGAAGAAGTAGAGGAATGAATTAGTGACCTGGAAGACAAAATAGTGGATAATAATGAAGCTGAACAAAAGAGAGAAAGAATTATGCAACATAAGGATAGATTTAGTGACTCCATCAAACATTATAACATTTGTATTATAGGAGTCCCAGAGAAGAGTTTAGATGGCAGAGGAGTAGGGGGACCATAAGCTTGCCTCATCCCTTAAACAAATAATTTTGAACACCCAGAAAAATCTATCTGAAGACTGAGAGAGCAGAACTGCACAACTAGGGCAGCCCGGGTGGCTCAGAGGCTTAGCGCCACCTTCAGCCCAGGGCGTGATCCTGGAGACCCAGGATTGAATCCCATGTCAGGCTCCCTGCACTGTGTCTGTGTCTCTGCCTCTCTCTCTGTGTGTGTCTTTCATGAATAAATAAATAAAATCTTAAAAAAAAACAACAAAAACTGCACAACTAGAGGTAAAAAATTCCACAATGTGTAAGATAGGATCTGAGGAGAGTTAATTTGGGGGAGAAAAGAACTGTGGGTGCTGCAAAGGGAGAAGGAGCCCTGATAATGGAGAAAGGAGTAAGAGGGAAAGAGAAAGAGAGAAAAGGAATGAAAGCACAGGCAGGGGATTGCACAAGAAAAACTCTTCCCAAAAACCATTGACTGGGAAAACGAGAGGGGCTGACTTGCAAGCTTGCTTGCTTGCTTTCTTTCTTTCTTTCTTTCTTTCTTTCTTTCTTTCAATTTAAATTCAAATTATTTACCATATAGTATAGTATTGGCTTCAGGAGACAAATTTAGTAATTCATCACTAACACGTAGCACGAAGTGCTCATCACAAGTGCCATCCTTAATGCCCATCACCCTTTTAACCACCCCCCCTCCCCCACCCCAACCTACCTCCCCTCCAGCAACTCTCAGTTTGTTCTCTATAGGACTGCAAATTGGTGTAGCCACTCTGGAACACAGTATGGAGATTCCTTAGAAAGTTAAAAATATGACTACTCTATGACCCAGCAATTGTACTATTAGATATTTACCCAAAGGATACAAACATAGTGATTCCAAGGGGCACATGCACCCAAAGTTTACAGCAGGAATGCTCACAATAGCCAAAGTATAAAAAGGGCCCAGATGTCCATCAATAGATGAATGGATAAAGAAGATGTGACACACACACACACACACACACACACACACACACACACACAATGGAATATTACTCAGCCATCAAAAGAATGAAATCTTTCCATTTGCAACAATGTGGATGAAACTAGAGGGGATTATGCTAAGTGAAATAAGTCAGTCAGAGAAAGACAAATACCATATGATTTCACTCATGTGGAATTTAAAAAACAAAAAAGATGAATATAGGGGAAGGGAAGGAAAAATAAAATAAGATGAAAACAGAGAGGGAGTTAAACCATAGAAATTCTTAACTCTAGGAAACAGAGGGTTGCTGGAGGGGAGATGGCTGGAAGGATGGGGTCATGAGTGATGGACATTAAGGAGGGCACTGGATGTAATGAGCACTAGGTGCTATATGCAACTGATGAATCACTAAATTCTATCATGGGAACTAATAATACAGTATAAATTGAATTTCAATAAAAATAAAATAAAACAATGGTGAAAAAAAGTACCTAAGGAGACTTTGAGAAATCAGCAATATCATAAAGTGCAATAATATTCGAGTAATAGGGGTTCCAAAAGATGAGGAGGGGTGGATCAGAAGGTTAATTGAACAAATTATAGCTGAGAACTTTGCTAATCTGGGGAAGGAAACAGGCATTCAAGTCCAGGAGGCACTCCCCTGCAAAATCAATAAAAATAGTTCAACACCCTGATATATAATAGTGAAGCTTGCAAATTCCAGAGATAAAGAGAAAATCCTAAAAGTACCTCGGGACAAGAGGTCCTTAACCTACAATGGTAGAAACATGAGGTTGACAGAAGACCTGTCCACAGACACCTGGCATGGCAGAAATGACTGGCATGATATATTCAAGGTGCAAAAGGATAAAAATATGTAGCCAAGAATACTTTATCCAACAAGGCTGTCATTCAGAATGGAAGGAGAGATAAAGAGCTTCCAGGATAGACAGAAACTAAAAGAATTTGTGATCACTAAGCCAGACCTGCAAGAAATATTAAAGGGGATCCTTCGATTGAAGAGAGAGCCCAAAAGTAACAAAGACCAGAAAGGAACAGACACGATCTAAGGAAATAGTGACTTTACAGTTATACAATGGCACTAAATTCATAATTTTCAATAATTACTCAGAATGTAAATGGGCTAAATGCTCCAACCAAAAGACACAGGGTATCAGATTGGGTAAAAAAACAAAACAAAACAAAAAACAACAACAACAAAAAACCCAACAAAAACAAAACAAAAAAACCCCCAAGACTCATTGATACGCTGTCTACAGGAGACTTATTTTAGACCCAAAGAAACCTCCAGTTTGAAAGTGAAGGGGTGAAGAACCATTTATCATGCTAATGGACAAAAGAGAGCTGGAGTAGCAATCCTTATATCAGACAAACTAGATTTTAAACCAAAGGCTGTAATAAGAGATATAAGACACTATATCATATTAAAAGTGTCTATTCAACGAGATCTAACAATTGTAAATATTTATGCTCCTAACTTGGGAGCAGCCAATTTTATAAAGCAACAGAATACACATTGTTCTCATGTACGGATGGAACATTCTCCAGAATAGATCACATACTGAGTCACAAATCATGTCTCAATGGTTACCAAAAGACTGGGATAATTCCCTGCATATTTTCATACTACAGTGCTTTAAAACTTGAACTCAATCACAAGAGAAAATTTGGAAAGAACACAATACATGGAGGTTAAAGAGCATCCTACTAAAGAATGAATTGGCCAACCAGGAAATTAAAGAGGAATTTAAAATATACACGGAGGCAAATAAAAATGAAAACCCAACTGTTCGAAACCTTTGGGATGCAGCAAAGATGATCTTAAGAGGGAATTATATAACATACAATCCTTTCTTAAGAAACAAGAAAAGCCTCAAATACACATTCTAACCTTACACCTAAAGGAACTGGAGAAAGAACAGCAAATATAGCTTAAGTCCAGGAGGAGACGAGAAGTAATAAAGATTAGAGCAGAAATCAATGAAATAGATACCAAAGAACAGTAGAACATATCAACAAAACTAGGAGTTGGTTCTCTGAAAGAAATAGTAAGGTTGATAAGTCTCTAGCCAGACTTATTGAAAAGAAAAGAGAAAGGTCCCAAATAAACCAAATCACAAATGAAAGAGGAGAGATCACAACCAACACCAAAGAAATACAAAGAATTATACAAGAATATTATGAGTAATTATGTACCAACAAATTAGGCAATCTGGAAGAAATGGATGCATGCCTAAAAACATATAAACTACTGAAACAGGAAGAAACAGAAAACCTGAACAGACCAATAACCAGTGAGGAAATAGAATCAGTCATCAAAAACCTCCCAATAAACAAGAATCCAAACATGGATAGCCTCCCAGTGGAGTTCTACCAAATGTTTAAAGAAGAATTAGCACTTACTCTTCTGAAGCTGTTTCAAAAAACAGAAATGGAAGGAAAACTTCCAAACTCATTCTATGAGGCCAGCATTATCTAGATCCCAAACCAAACCAAGACCCCAACACAAAGGACAAATTATAGACCAATATCCCTGATGAAGGTAGATGGAAAAATTCTCATCCAGGTACTAGTCAGTAGGATCCAACAGTATATTAAAAGGATTATTCACCATGACCAAGTGGGATTTATTTGTGGGCTGCAAGGGTGGTTCAACATCTGCAAATCAATCACCACATTAATAAAATAAGGACAAGAACCACACGATCCTCTCAATAGATGCAGAAGAAGCATTTGACAACATACAGCATCCTTTCTTGATTAAAACTCTCCACAGTGTAGGGATAGAGGAACATACCTCAATATCATAAAAACCATCTAAGAAAAACCACAGTGAATGTCATTCTTAATGGGGAAAAACTGAGAGCTTTTCCTCTAAGGTCAGGAACACAACAGAGAGGCCCACTCTCACCACTATTGTTCAACATAGTACTAGAAGTCCTAACCTCAGCAATTAGACAACAAAAAGAAATGAAAGGTATTCAAATTGGCAAAGAAGTGAAACTCTCAATCTTCACAGATTACATGATATTGTATGTGGAGAACCCAAAGGACTCCATCCCAAAATTGCTAGAACTCATGCAGAAATTCAGCAAGTGGTAAGATGTAAAATCAATGCATGGAAGTTGATGGTATTTGTCTATACCAACAGTGGGGCAGAAGAAAGAGAAATTAAGGAATTGATCCCATTTACAAATTCACCAAAAGCCATAAGGAATAAACCTCACTAAAGAGGGAGAGGATTTGTACTCTGAAAACTATACAACACTAATGAAAGAAATGGAGAAAGACACACAGAGATGGAAAAACATTTCATGCTAATGATTTGGAAGAATAAATCTATTAAAATGAATATGCTCTCCATAGCAATTTACACATTCAATGGCATCCCTATCAACATTTTTCACAGAGTTGTAACAAGTAATCCTAAAATTTATATGGAACCAGAAAAGACCCCAAACAGCCAGAAGAATGTTAAAAAAGAAAACAAAGCTGGGGGCACCACAGTTCTGGACTTCAGGCCATACTACAAAGGTATAATCATCAAGACAGCATGGTACTGGCACAAAAACAGACTCATGTATTAATGGAACAGAATAGAGAACCCAGAAATGGATCCTGAACTCTATGGTCAACTAATCCTCAACAAAGCAGGAAAGAATATCCACTGGAAAAAGTCTCTTCAACAAATGGTGTTGGGAAAATTGGATAGTCACATGTAGAAGAATCAAACTGGACCATTTTCTTACTTCATACACAAAGATAAACTCAAAATGGATGAAAGACCTAAGTGTGAGATGGAAATCCATCAAAATCCTAGAGGAGAACTCAGGAAGCAACCTCTTTGACCTCAGTTGCTGCGATTTCTTGTTAGACACATCTTCAAAGGCAAGGGAAACAAAAACAAAAATAAACTACTGGAATTTCATCAAGATAAAATCTTCTGCACAGCCAAGGAAACAGTCAACAAAACGAAAAAGCAACCTACAGAATGGGAGAAGATATTTGCAAATGACATATCAGATAAAGGGCTAGTATCCAATATCTATAAAGAACTTATCAAACTCAATACCTAAAAAACAAATAATCTACTACTTAAAAACAAATACTGGTCATGAAATAGTGAGAAGACATGGACAGACAATTCTCCAAAGAAGACATACAAATGGCCAACAGACACATGAAAGAATGCCTCCATATCTGTTGCCATCAGGAAATACAAATCAAAACAACAATGAGAAAGCTCAAGGCAGACAGAATGGCTAAAATTAAACATTCAAGAAACAACAGATGTTGGCAAGGATGGGGAAAAAGGAGAACCCTTTTGCTCTGCTGGTGGGAGTACAAACTGGTATAGCTACTCCAGAAAAGAGTATGGAGATTCCTTAAAAAGTTAAAAATAGAGCTTTCCTATGACCCAGCAATGGCACTGCTAGGTATTTACCCAAAGGATACAAACATATTTATCTGAAAGGGTACCTGCAGCAGTGTCTGCAATAGCCAAAATATGGAAAGAGCCCAGCTGTCCATCAACAAATGAATATATATAAAATACTGGAATATATATGTACACATATATAAAATGCTGGAATATATATATATATATATATAAAATACTGGAATATATATACTGGAATATTACTGAGCCATCAAAAACTGAATCCTTACCATTTATAACGATGTGGATGGAACTAGAGGGTATTATGCTAAGCAGAATAAACTGTTCAGAGACAGACAATTATCATATGATTTCATTCATATGTAGAAGTTAAGAAACAAAACAGAAGATTACAGGAGAAGGGAGGGAAGAACTAAAATAAGTCAAAATCTGAGAGGGTGACAAGTCATAAGAGACTCTTAACTATAGGAAACCAACTGAGGGTTGCTGCGGGAGGAGGGTAGGTGGGAGTATGGGGTAACTGGGTGATGGGCATTAAGGAGGGTACATGATGTAACCAGCACTTGGGTGTTAAATGCAGCTGATGAATCACTGAACTCTACTTCTGAATAATATACTATATGTTAATTAATCAAATTCAAATTAAAAAAGGAAAAGTCATGTGTGTGGGTGTGTTTCTGAGTGAGTGTATGTTTCGTGACACATGATTATCTGACATATCTGAATGGAAGAAATCAGTCTTCTCAGATCCTCTTTATCATTTTAACTTTCTTCCTCCAAATTACTGGAAAATCTGAAGATGTTCAGGGATCTTTTTTATGAGAGACAAATTGCTGATTGAGGCTTAAGAGCTTCTCTTGGCCCAACAATATCTAAAGCTCTCATTGCCTGTCAATAACCCAAGTAAAAGCCATGAAATGGCCACTACTGATGATTCCATCTAGTGTTCTTATTCATACACTTGTTCAGATTATTTAAAATGGTGAGATTGATAAAAACTACCCTTATATGCATTTTATAGCAATGCAAAATATAATTTCTCAAGATGAGCATTCTCAGAAGGGTCATCCTATAAAATGGAAAAGTCCATTAGACGTTGCTAATTATATTTGCAACTGACAGAAAAACATATACCATCATGCACATGTACAGTTGGCATTTATGACACATTCCATTGGTTAGCTCATTGTGAATATTTATTGAACACAAAATATATAGCAAGTGTTGTGATAGCTTTTGAAAAAAAAACAGGTACCACTTTTCTTAAACTGAATTTGATGTTAATTCTTGCTACTAAGTTTCTGTTTCAGAGAGAAAAAGGTCTAGGCTGCATTTTAACCAACCTTTTGAAAGGTAAAGAACTTTTTACACAATGTTCTCACCTATGACCTTGTGCACTTAAACCAAGTTGATCCATTTTTCAGAACATGTTCAGAGCTTTATAAAATGTATTTGTTAACATATAGCATGTAGCTACCTACTTTGCTTTCACCTGGGATTTCTGCTCCTTTTTGGTATAATATTAGCTCCATGAAGTTAGAGATGATTGCTGTGCAAATCAATATATTCTAATGCTTGAACACTGCATGGGGCATATAGACAGTCAAATGTGAGTGATAAAACGAAACTTTCTCAAATTTCTTCCCAGATCATTCTCTTCAAGAGAGAGACAGAGAGAGGCAGAGAGCAGGTTGGGGGGGAATTTGTTCTGGAATGAAACTCCTATGCTATTCAGGTTAATATATTTTTAAAAAATTAAAAGGGACTTATCCCTTTAAAATTATAGGAAAATGAATTAATATTCAATAAATGTTGGAATCTATGATTAACATTTGAAAAAAATTAATATATATGTGGCTACGCATACTTACATATAGACAGTGTTTAATATATTACTCAAAATATATGGTAAAGTGAATTAAGAATAATTGAAATTGGGATGCCTGGGTAGTTCAGCAGTTGAGCATCTGCCTTTGGCTTAGGGTGTGATCCTGGGGTCCCGAGATGGAGTCCCACATCAGGTTTCCTGCATGGAGCCTGCTTCTCCCTCTGCCTGTGTCTCTGCCTCTCTCTCTCTCTCTGTGTCTCTCATGAATAAATAAATAAAATTAAAAAAAAATAAAAATAATGAAAAAGAATAAAATTTACACTATATGTTAACTAATTAGAATTTAATTAATTATTTTAAAAAATTAAAAAAAGATTTTATTTATTTATTCATGTGCCCTCCTTAATGCCTATCACCCAATTACCCCAACCCCGACCCACTTCCCCTTTTGCAACCCTTTGTTTCCCAGAGTTAGGAGTCTCTCATGGTTTGTCTTCCTCTCTAATTTTTATTTACTCAGTGTCCCTTTCACTTATAGTCCCTTTCACTCTTTCTTATATTCCACACATGAATGAAACCATATAATTGTCTTTCTCTGATTGATTTATTTTACTCAGCATAATACCCTCCAATTCCATCCATGTTGACATAAATGGTAGATATTTATCCTTTCCTTTAATTTTATTTTTAAAGATTTTATTTATTTATTCATCACACACACACACACACACACACACACACACAGGGAGGCAGAGACACAGGCAGAGGGAGAAGCAGGCTCCATGCAGGGAGCCTGACTTGGGACTTGATCCTGGGTCTCCAGGATCAGGCCCTGGGCTGAAGGTGGTGCTAAACCGCTGAGCCACCAGGGCTGCCCAATATTCACCCTTTCTGATGGCTGAGTATATATATAACATACACACCTCTTCTTTATCCATTCATATGTCGAAGGACATCGTGGCTCCTTTCACAGTTTGGCTATTGTGGACATTGCTGCTATGAACATTGGGGTGCAGGTGTCCTGTTGTTTTACTACATCAGTATCTCTGGGGAAAATACCCAGTATTGCAATTGCTGAGTCATAGGGTAGCTCTATTTTTAACTTCTTGAGAAACCTCCACACAGTTTTCTAGAGTGGCTGCACCAGCTTACATTCCCACCAGCAGTGCAAGAGGGTTCCCCTTTTTCTATATCCTTGCCAACATTTATTGTTTCCTGTATTGGTAATTTTAGCTATTCTCACTGGTGTAGAATGTATCTCATTGTGGTTTTGATTTGTATTTCCCTGATGGAGCATTTTTTCATGTGTTTGT
Source organism: Canis lupus familiaris (assembly GCF_011100685.1). NCBI lineage: Eukaryota > Metazoa > Chordata > Mammalia > Carnivora > Canidae > Canis > Canis lupus. The sequence continues at coordinate 16,876,563 of NC_049227.1, read as the reverse complement.
TGGCCATGTGTAGGTCTTCCTTAGACAAATGTCTCTTCATGTCTTCTGCCCAAACTGGATTGTTTGTTTCTTGTGGGTTGAGTTAGAAAATTTCTTTGTAGATCTTGGATACTAGCCCTTTATCTGATTTGTCATTTGCAAATATCTTCTCCCATTCTGTATGTTGCCTTTTAGTTTTGTTGACTGTTTCTTTTGCAGTGCGGTAGCTTTTGATCTTGATAAAGTCCCAACAGTTCAGTTTTGCTTTTGTTTCTCTTGCCTTCCTAGATGTGTTTTGCAAGAAGTTGCTGTGGCCAAGTTCCAAAACTTGGCCTGTGTTCTCCTCTAGGATTTTGATGGATTCTTGTTTCACATTTAGATCTTTCAGCCATTTCGAGTTTATCTTTGTGTATGGTGTAAGTGAATTATCCAGTTTCATTCTTCTGCATGTGGCTGTCCAATTTTCCCAGCACCATTTATTGAAGAGACTGTCCTTTTTCCAGTGGATATTCTTTCTTGCTTTGTTCACCATAAAGTTCAGGGTCCATTTCTGGATTCCATATTCTGTTCCAATGTTCTATGTGTCTGTTTTTGTGCCAGTACTATGCTGCCTTGATAATCACAGCTTTGTTAAACAGCTTGAAGTTAGGAATTGTGATGCCCCCAGCTTTGTTTAGTAACATTCTTCTGGCTTTTTGGGTCTTTTCTGGTTCCATATGAATCTTAAGATTATTTGTTCCAACTCTGTGTAGAAAGTCCATGGTATTTTGATAGGGATTGCATTGAACGTGTAAATGGCCCTGGGTAGCATAGACATTTTCACAATATTTATTCTTCTAATCCATGAGCATGGAATGTTTTTCCATCTCTTTGTGTCTTCCTCAATTTCTTTCAGAAGTGTTCTGTAGTTTTTAGAGTATAGATCCTTTATGTCTTTGGTTAGGTTTATTCCTAGGTATCTTATGGTTTGGGGTGCAATTTTAAAAATGGGATTGATTCCTTAATTTCTCTTTCTTCAGTCTCATTGTTAGTGTATAGAAATGCAATTGATTTCCGCGCAGTGATTTTGTATCCTGCCACATTGCTGAATTGCTGTATGAGTTCTAGCAATCTTGGGGTGGAGTCTTTTGGATTTTCTATATACAGTATCATGTCATCTGTGAAGAGGGAGAATTTGAATTCTTCTTTGCCAATTTGAATTCCTTTTATTTCATTTTGTTGTCTGATTGCTGAGACTAGGGCTTCTAGTACTATGTTGACTAACAGTGGTGAGAGTGGGCCTTCCTGTCGTGTTCCTGGGCTTAGGGGAAATGCTCAGATTTTCCCCGTTGAGAATGACATTCACCGTATACTTTTCTTAGGTGTTTTTTTTTATGATATTGAGATATGTTCTCTCTATCCCTACACTGTGGAGAGTTTTAATCAAGAAAGGATGCTATATGTTGTCAAATGCCTTTTCTGCATCTATTGAGAGGATTATATTGTTCTTGTCTTTTTTTAAATTGATGTGATCTATCATGTTGATTGTTTTATAAATGTTGAACCACTCTTGCATCCCAGGGATAAATCTCACTTGGTCATGGTGAATAATCCTCTTACTGTGCTTTTGGATCCTACTGGCTAGTATGTTGGTGAGAATTTTTGCATCCATGTTCATCAGGGATATTGGAATGTAATTCTCCCTTTTGATGGGGGTCTTTGTCTGGTTTTGGGATCAAGGTAATACTGGCCTCACAGAATGAGTTTGGAAATATTCCCTCCATTTCTATCCTTTGAAATATCTTTAGTAGAATAGGTATTATTTCTTCTTTAAAAGTTTGGTAGAATTCCCCTGGGAAGCCATCAGGCCCTGGACTTTTGTTTCTTGGGAAGTTTTTGATAACTGCTTCAATTTCCTCATGGGTTATTGGCCTGTTTAGGTTTTCTATTTCTTCCTGTTTCAGTTTTGGTAATTTGTAGGTTTCCAGGAATGCACCTATTTCTTCCAGATTGCCTGATTTGTTGACATATAGTTGCTGATAATACATTTTTAAAATCGTTGGTATTTCCTTGGTATTGGTTATGATCTCTCCTTTCATTCATGATTTTATTAATTTGAATCTCTTTTCTTTTTAATAAGTCTGGCTACAGGTTTATCTATCTTATGAATTCTTCAAAGAACCAGCTCCTGGTTTCGTTGATCTGTTCTACAGTTCTTGTTTCTATTTCATTGAGTGCTGCTCTAATTTTTATTATTCTCTGTTCCTGCTTGGTTTAGGCTTTATTGCTGTTCTTTCCCCAGTTCTTTCATATGTAAGGTTAGCTTGTGTACTTGAGATTTTTCCAATTTTTTGAAGGAGTCTTGTATTGCAATGTATTTCCCTCTTAGGACTGCCTTTGCTGTATCCCAAAGATTTTGAACAGTTGTATTTTCATTTTCATTAGTTTCCATGAATTTTTAAAATTCTTCTCTAATTTTCTGGTTGACCTATTCATCTTTTAGTAGGATGCTCTTTAACTTTCAAGTGTTTGAGTTCCTTCCAAATTTCTTCTTGTGATTGAGTTCTAGTTTCAAAACACTGCAGTCTGAAAATATGCAGAGGATAATCTCAATCTTTTTTAGTATCAGTTGAGACCTGATTTGTGATCCAGTATGTGGTCAATTCTGGAGAAAGTTCCATATGCACTTGAGAAGAATGTGTCTTCAGTTGCATTAGGATGGAATGTTCTGTATATATCTGTGAAATCTATTTAGCCCAGTGAGTCATTCAAGGTCCTTGTTTCTTTGGTGATCTTCTGCTTAGAAGATCTGTCCTTTGCTGAGAGTTCTGTGTTGAAGTCTCCTACTGCTAATGTATTATTATCTATGTGTCTCTTTACTTTGATTATTAATTGGTTGATATAATTGGTCTCTCCCACATTAGGGGCATAAATATTCATAATTGTAGGGTCTTCTTGTTGGATAGATCCATTAAATACAATATAGTGTCCTTCTTCATCTCTTATTACAGTCTTTGGCTTAAAAATATAATTTATCTGATATGAGGATTGCTATATCAGCTTTCTTCTTAGGATCATTTGCATGATAAATGGTTATCCACCCCCTCATTTTCAGTCTGAAGGTGTCCTTAGGTCTAAAATGAGTCTCTTGTAGACAGTATATAGCTGGGTCTTGCTTTTTTATCCAGTCCGATACCCTGTGTCTTTTGATTGGACCATTTAGCCCATTCATGTTCAGAGTAACTATTGAAAGATATGATTTTAGTGTCATAGTATTACCTATATAGTCTCTGTTTCTACAGATTGTTTCTTTGGGCTCCTTCTCTGCTTACAAGTTTCCCCTTAATATTTCTTGCAGAGCCGGTTTGGTGGTCACATATTCTTTCAGTTTCTGTCTATCCTGGAAGCTCTTTATCTCTCCTTCTATTCTGAATGACAGCCTTGCTGGATAAAGTATTCTTAGCTGCATGATTTTATTGTTTAGTATCCTGAATATATCGTGCCAACCCTTTTTGGCCTGCAAGGTCTCTGTGGATAGGTCCACTGTTAATCTGATATTTCTCCCCATATAAGTTAGGAATCTCTTGTCTCGAGCTGCTTTTAGGATTTTTTCTTTATTTCTGAAAATTTCAAGCTTCACTGTTAAATCTCAGGTTGATTGGTTTTTGTTGATTTTGGAGGGGGGGTCCTCTCTATCTCTTGGATATGAATGTCCGTTTCCTTCTCCAGATTAGAGAAGTTCTCAGCTATGATTTGTTCAAACATACTTTCTGGTCCTCTTCCTCTCTCCATGCCTTCTGGAATCCCAATAAGCGAATATTATTCTTTCTCAAACCATCACTTTATTTCTAGAGTCTCTCCTCAAGGGCTCTTAGTTGTTCTCTTTTCCTCAGCTTCCTTCCTTTCCATCAACTTGTTTTCTATGTCATTCACTCTCTCTTCTGCCTCATTGACCCTAGCTGTTAGAACATCCGTTTAGACTCCATCTCAGTTAAAGCATTTTTAATTTCAGCCTGATTAGATCTCAATTCTGCAGTAAGAGAATCTCTAGCCTTTTATGCTTTTTTCAAAAGCTACCTGTAATTTTGTAATTTTGTAATTGTGATACTGAATGGTATCTCTTACATCTTTCTTAAATCCATATCCATTAGATCTGTGGCAGAGAGTATTACTTCTGGCTCTTTCTTTTGGTGAATTCTTCCTGCTAGTCATTTTGTCCAGTGCAGAATGGCTGTATGAGCAAGTGGAGTAAAAAAAAATCAACCACAACCTAAGTAAAATACACCCTAGACAATTCCAAAGAGGTCAGGGACTAGAAAGTACAAGGAAAAGAAAAGAAAGAGCATGGAAATGAAAAATAAATTTAAAAAATAGTAAAAATTTTAAAAAGGCGGGAGAAGGAAGTGGTGGGGGAGAGAGAATATAGTCTCACAGAGTGGACCAAGATGGTGATCCTCTTGGTTCTGAGTGTATTTTGGTCTGTATGTTAGAACGTAATAAATTCCAAATTTATATAAAAAAGCAAAACTTATATAGAGAAACAAGAGCAACAACATAAACAAAACCAAAAAGACAAAAGAGGGGGTGGAATGGGAAGAAAGAGAATATAATCTTACAGAGTGGACCAACATGGTGCTCCACTTAGTTCTGAGTGTATTTTGGTTCGTACGTTAGAAGGTACTAAATTTTAAAATTCTAAAACAAAACAAAACAGAAAACCCAAAACTTCCCCAAACTTCTATATCTACAAAAATGAAATGGAATACATTGAAAGGAAACTCAGTGCGAGCTGTTTATCCTGTGAGGCCTTTGTTCCTTAGAGGCCTCATCTCTCTCAGGTGAAAGACGAAAGGAAAAAAATAAAAATGGTGGTAGCCAGATCGCCAGCCCTGGAGCCAAGAGCTCCCCACGTGTACCAAACCATAGTCTCTCAGTGCACACTGGCCTAGATGCTCCTGGGGGCAGGCACGGGGACACTGATCTGCACAAATTGAAGGGCGCCCAGCGGCAGGAGAGTTCTCATCCTCCATGCCCTCCCGGATTCCACCTGTCCTGGAGGGAACAGAGATAACTGGTTTCATCTGCTGGGGCACCCTTGGATGGAGGGCCCAATGCTGCTGGACCTGCACTCCTGGGGTCTGCCTCTTCTGAAGGGAATGGAGGACAGTCTGCCTCCATCCCTTGTGGGGCTCTAAGATAAAGAGAGTTCTGATGCTGGCCGGCAGCACCAGCCAGCTTCTCCCAGATGCCCTGGGAGGGTTGCAGTATTTCAGCCTTTTACAGCAATCTGACTGTGGTTTGCAGTGAGCTTTCTCCTGGGCACCCCTATTTGTAGCGTCTCTGGGAATATTGAGGCTTCACTGCCCCTCCTACGATTCTGCCCTATTTCCCCACTGAGCACTTTTTGGCCAGGGAAGCCTCTCTCAGGCACAGATTTCTAAAGTTCCCGATTGTCTGTGGTTCCACTTTCCTGTCCCAGCTTGCCCTAGTTTCGCTCCCCATCCCCTGCCTTTGTTCTTCTCCACCTTCCTACCTTAACAGAAGCGATCACTTTTCTCTCTGTAGCTTTCCAGCTCTTCTCTCTCTACGTCTTGGGTTGAATTCATAGGTATTCAGGATGTTTTGAAAGTTATCTAGGTAAGTTTGGGGGACCAGACGAATCACGGACTCCTATTCTCCACCATCTTGCTTCCTCCCCTAGACTGGGTTCTGACCTGACCCAGGCCCAGAGCTTGGCCCTGAAACCCAAGAGACTGACAATACGAGTGACACCAGAAAGCCTGGCCACCGACCCAGGAGGAAATGGTGCCATTTTTAGGAGGGGGAGATACAAGAAGCCTGGGAAATCTGAAGGGCTCCCTGAGCCCTGGACAATGTTCAGGGACCCCATGCACACAAGCCAGGAGCATGAGCCTCACCCTCAACCTCATCCTCACCTTTGCCATCTGGGGAGGTCTCCCCCATGGTGGTAGATAGGACCCTCCAAACTCCTGGGCCATAACCCACCCCTGACCTGTGGGGTCGGGCAGTTAAGCTCGGGTGCCCCCCCTGTGGGCTGTTCAGACACTGCAAGGGGGCCTGCAGAATATGGTGCACTCACTCCCATGGACGCACTTGGCTCCTTCCAGGGTCTAGCTGAATCCAATAAACTTTGGAAATTTCTCACTGAAATGGAGTACAATATCTTGGCTTCTCCAGAAATACTTAAGGAACAATGAATTGAAAACCATATGATATGAAATGAAATGTAGACAAAACCTTTACAACTTACACCAAAATTCATTAAACATTGTACATAAATTTAAAACACACAGCTATCAAAATATCAAAAAGAATACATAAAAGAAAATCTACATGACCTTGGTTTGGTGATGAATTTTAACACACAACACCAATCACTGATCCAGAAAAGAAAAAAATTGATGTGAACTTTATAAAGTTAAAATTTCTACTCTGTGAAAGACCTTGCTCAGAGAACTAAAAGACAACTCACAAACTGTAATAAAATATTTGCAAAACACACATCTGATATTCAAACTATTTGATTTTTATTCAAACTATATGAAAAACTCTCAGAACTCAACAATAAGAACACAGATAACCTAATTAACAATGAGTGACTATCTGAACAGACACCTGGACAAAGAAGATGTACAGATAATAAATGAGCCTACAAAAATATGCTCTACATCTTCTATCATTAGGAAATTACCAATGTGAGCAACAGTGAGATAGAAGTACACACATTTCTAATAGGAAATGCTAAAGTCCAAAATATGAGGATACCAGGTGCTGGAGGGTGGTATGTGACAGAAACGCTCCTTCATGCTGAGGATGTATGTACGGTTGCTTTGGAAGATAGTCTGGCAGTTTTTTCCAAGGCTAAATAAGTCTCACCTTAGGGTCCAACAATCACACTTCTAGTATTTAGACAACTGCTTTGAGAAAACTGTTTCCACACAAAAAATAGCATGCGATTATGCATGGTAGCTCTATTCATCATCCCTAAAAACTTAAAGAGATCAGGATGTCCTTCAATAAGCGAATCTATAAGCATATTGTGGTGCATCCAAGTGAAGGGTGCCAGGAAGGCCCCATCAGCCTGCAAGAAGGGTGCACATGGGGGCTACTGAGCCCACGCACACAGTCCTGTATAAATCCACATGTGACTACTGAGTGCCCTCGTGGGTCAGGGCTGTGCTGGCATCTGGAGCTACCCAGGCAGAATGGTACCAACAGCACTCTCCCAGGTGGGATAGTGGAAAGAACATGAGCTCTGACACCCTCCACAACCCTTGACTGGGGTTGGGTTGGATTTGAAACAGTCAGTGACCAGGTAGACATGTCACTCTAATATTACAGCCCAAGTCTGAAGGGCAGAAAAAAAAATCAGTGCTTCAGCTCAATCCTGGACTTGTTTGTGATCCTGGGCAAGTTCTGTCCACCTTTTTTTTTCTTTAAAGATTTTTAAATTTTATTTATTCATGAGAGACACAGAGAGAGGCAGAGACATAGGCAGAGGAGAAGCAGGCTCCCTGTGGGGACCCTGATGTGGTACTCGATCCCAGGACCCCAGGATCATGCCCTGAGCCAAAGGAAGATGCTCAATGCTGAGCCATCCAGGCATCCCAAGTCCTGTCCACCCTTGAGGCCCAGGAAGATGAAGGAGAGGAAGAGGGCCAGGTATGTTTAAATTTAACCCTGACCTTGACCCAAAACCCCTATCCCCAGACTCTGAATCTAAGCCAAAACCTGAATCTATACCTTATTTCCTAACCACATACTAGAACCATCTGATCTGCACTATTCCACTATGCCATAAGCTGAGCATGTAGCCCTTTGTAACAAGGTGTAATTGTGACAAGCGGTCGTATTTTCTCTGCTTGTGGGAGATATCTAGTTCTTGGATGTTGACCTCTTTCTTTCTTTCTTTCTTTCTTTCTTTCTTTCTTTCTTTCTCTCTCTTTCTTACTTACTTTCTTTCTTTCTTTGTTTTAAAATATTTTATTTATTTATTTAACACAGAGAGAGAAAGTACAAGTAGGCAGAGTGGCAGGCTGAGGGAGAGAGAGAGAAGCAGGCCTTTCACTGAGCAGAGAACTTGATGTGAAGTTCAATTCCAGGACCCTGGGCTCATTCTGAGCTGAAGGCAGACACTTAACCAACTGAGCCACCCAGGCACCCCTGTCCCCTTCTTCTTTCAATCTTCAACTCAAACCTCAAGTCCCCTATATATTCAACATTTCTCAGGACAATAATCTAGGTATTTGAGATCTTATTAATCCTTAGTGATCCTTATCTTAAATGTAGGTAAAAAATTATTGAAAATTGGAACACATTTCTGAATTTATACACAAATCTTAATAATTCTGTTTATTTTTAAAACTAAACATGACATATTTCTGACATGCAAAAGTATAGAGCATAATTTAATAAACACACACATTTCATCACCTTGCTTAGGGCTAGAGTTACCTTACACCAAAAAGTAACCACTACCCTTTTGGGAGGTTATTGATTTCTGTATAATTATATGACAATGTTTCCAATGTTACAAAACATTCTACATGACATATGACATATGTTATTATTTTATAAAATTTTAAAACTTATATACATGGCATCACAATCTAAGCCTTACATTAAATGTCTAAAATGTTTCATAAATTGACAATAACTTGATCATAGCTCTTTGGATTGTTGACTCAGTTCAATGGGGACTGTAAATGTAGCTCATGTCATTGATAAACATGTTACTCTGTATTCATACAAATGACTCCTGTGGTGCAGAAGACTGTTAAAGAGTGTTCCTATGATCCATGAATGTTTTTTAAAAGAGAAGCCTTTTTCTTGCTTTCATGAAATTTATTCTGGAAATTCTATTTTCGTTTTTAATTAGAAAGAGAGAACAGATGGTTGGGTAACATGATGAAAAAAAGTTATTAAACTTCTCTAGTTGCTTTTTCTTACTTGTATAAAATAGATAAATAGTAAGAAAGGTGTTGGTCCAGTAAAAGAAAACAAAGCAGCTCACCAGTATGAGAATAACACAGGCAGCTTTGTTTTCAGGAGAGTGTGATGAAGACTGACTGATACTGCGAACATTCTGAGCTGCTTTGTGGTGTTTGTAGAGGATATTCACCATGTAGATACTACTACATGTCATCAGGAAGAGAAAGGACAAATCTCGAATGAATAATGTACTTAGAAATATTGATGATATCTGGCCATTGTGTGCATTGCTTTTACAATAAGCAACATGGTACCCAAGTCTAATATCAGTGATATTCCTGTTGGCCACAGTTTGTAAAATGATCACAGAATAGATGACAGAGTTCATCATCCAGAAGAAAAGTAAAGAGGGTTGAATGAATGCAGATATTCTATATTTGAGCCAGGCCCATTTATGATTATTTGGAGTAATAGTCACTGCCTGAAATACACTCTGGAGGGTGGTTGTGCACAGAGAAATACTCCGGGTAACTCTCTGAATATAGAGCATTGCTTTACACCTAGTATCACCCATCTCCAACCTTATTTCCAAGGATGATATTGCACTTGGAATCCCTCTGAATACGAGTGTCAGGGCATTAGCCAAAGTTAAGTGGGCAAAAATCATATCTACAGTCTTCTTCTTATGAGGCAGAATTAAGAAGGTGTATATATAAAATGTAAATAACAAAGAATTCCCCATGAAACCAATACAAGTTTGAAAGAGAAAGAAGATCCCAAAAATTATGTCACTGGAAATCATTGTCTTTCAGTCTCTCTTAGATCTTCAAACCAAGTCTAATTCATCCGATAGACAAATAATTTGATTATGAATATAAATATTAAAGGTATTTGAGACTGAGGGGTAAGCTATCAAGATTCAGGGAGTCTTCCTGCAGAATCAGCAAATATACAGCTATACCAGACCAAGGGATCATCAAGATTCTTAAAGAACAGAATTGTCAAGGAACAGAATTCAGTGTTTATGAAGATAGAGAATATCATATGTTCTGTGACAATTAATAGAAGTAAACTTTGTTTAAAATGAAGTCAGGGGGAATCCCTGGATGGCTCAGCAGTTTAGTGCCTGCCTTCGGCCCAGGGCATGGTCCTGGGGTCACAGGATTGAGTCCCGCATCGGGCTCCCTGCATGAAGCCTGCTTCTCCCTCTGCTTGTGCCTCTCTCTGTGTGTGTCTCTAGTGAATAAATAAATAAGATCTTTAAAAATAAAATAAAATAAAATAAAATAAAATTAAGTCAGGGGGCCACAGGGGAGAGCTCTAACACCTTACTGTTCTACATTTACAGACCCAACAGGAAAAGAAGCACCCTACAACTTAATGCCACTTTAGATACTCTTTTACTATCCCAGCAGGAGGAAGGGCATTCTCCTTCTGCCCAGGCAACAACAGCCCAGCTGATGAGACACTATCTGGCCAATTCTGAAGATTATGTTTATATATTCTGAGACACTTTTATTTAAAAAATTTAATTCTTAATCTATATATTTTAATATTCCTGTCTTTCTATGCACATTGAATACCAGTAGCATCTGTGAAATGATATTCTTCCCAAAAGCTTACTGTATTACATAGCTCATTTTCACGGATTGCATTATTGTAGCATATATAAACATGTCACACAGATTCTGCTAGACAAGACCTATTTCACACTAGTTATATTTTGTTATGTTTGTTATAAGGTTGACTAATTTCAGAAACATTAATATTTCAGAAACATTAAGGTATATATGGTCAAATGCAAAATATCAAAACCAACAGCCAAGTTATAGATTTATATTATAAATATAATTTATACTTACAGATTACTTCCATCATATTCTAAATCTCTTACCTCTAGCAAGCAGACCCAGTGATCTGCTAAAACTGAAAAACTTGGAATTACCATAATCTCACTCCATATTCAGTTCACTGACACTGACTGACACGTGTCTTATACTGCCTACCTATGTGTCTCAGGACACCCTTATCCCTCACCTTGAGTATTTCCTAAAATTACAGGTCAAGATTGGAGATGCCACAGACAGACCAAGGAGTAAGAGGAGGCTTATTACCTACATAATGAGGCTCTGGGGAGAACAGGACAAGCCTCCAGAGATGATCCAAACATGGCTAGGGAATGAGTCAATATAAAGGAAATTGGACAGATTACTTTTTTAAATTATTGTTACAGTTACAGGTGTGGCTGGGGAAATGGCTTGTACTTTCTAGCAGAGGGTTGCATGCTTTGAATCTCCTACTGGTGCCAAAGGAGGGCTAACTTGGGATTTCTTATCACTTTGCCCAGAGTTGAGGCACAGAGGGAAGAATGAGGAGGCAAGAAAGTTGATAGTATCTATGAGCAGAGCATGCTCCTATGTGACAGCGAAGGAACCAGAATTGGAGACCTATGGCCACAAGGAATTGGATTCTGCCAACATTCTGAATGAGCTTGAAAGTACCTTCTTCCCTAATCCTCTAGTTAAAAGCCTACTCAGGCTGACACCCTGATTGGAGCCGTGTAAGACACTAAGCAGAATTCTGTTGAGCTCACTTGGACTTCTCATCTACAGAACTGTGAGCCAATAAATGGGTTTGAATCTGCTAAGTTTTGGTAATACACCAAATTTGTTTAGAAAAAAGAGAGATGTAATATATATTAATTGCTCAGTCATAAAAAAGAACAAAATCTTACCATTTGCAAGTACATGAATTGAGCTAGAAAATATTATGCTAAGTGAAATAAGTCAGTCAGAGAAAGACAGATCCCATACAATTTCACTCATATGTAGAATTTAAGAAACAAAACAAATGAACAAAGAGAAAAAGAAGAGAGAAAGAGGCAAACCAAGACAAAGACTCCTAACTATGGAGAACAAACTGATGATTACCAGAGGTAATCCCAGAAGTGGGTGGGGGGGATGGGTGAAATAAGTGATGGGGAATACAGAGGGCACTTGTGATGAGCACAAGGTGTTGTATGGAATTATTGAATCGCTATATTTTACACCTGAATCTGATATTACACTGTGTGTTAGCTAACTGGAATTTAAATTAAAACTTTTAAGAAAGCTAGACAACAAAAGAAAAGTAGAGGCATCTATTACATGAACACAGACACAAAAATATCAAGCTAAATATTAGCAAATAGAATCCAGCAATATATAATAAAGGGAGGAAACCATCACAATGAAGTTAGGTTTGTTCCTGAAAGACATGAAAAGATAGTCAACGTCATTATTCATTAGAGAAATGCAAATAAATCAAAACCACAATGTGATACGACTCCACACTCACTAGGAGTATCATAATTGGAAAGAAGGAAAATAATAACAAGTATGTGGAGAAGTTGGAACTCTCAAACATTCCTGGTGGAAATGTAAAGTGGTCAGCTGCTTTGGAAAAGAATTTAGTGGTTCCTCCATAAGTTAAGCATATTATTACTATATGATCCAGCAACTGTATTCCTAGGCATATATTTGAGTAGAAATAAGTGTTCAAACAAAGACTTGTACACAAATGATCATAGCATATCCAGTTGCAATAGATGCAAGGTGGAAACAACCTACATGCCCAACAACAGAAGAATGGATAAGCAAAATGTTGCACATTCATATGATGGAATATTATTCAGCTATAAAAAAGAATGAAGTGCTGATACACACCACAGCATAGGCAAGCTCTGCAAGCATTTTTGCAGAGGCAAAAGAAGCCAAACAAAAAGCATCCATATTGTATGTTTCTATTTATATGAAATATAAATGTATATAAATATAAATACCCAGAATAGGTAAATCCACAGTGATAAAGAGCAGAGGAGTGGTTGCCAGAGACTGTGGGTGGAGAGGGAATGAGGAATAACTGCCTGCATGGCATGAGGTTTTCATTTAGAATAATGAAAATGTTCCAAAACTAGATAGTGGTAATGTTCACCTGATATTGTGAATGTACATAATGCCACTGAATTGTAGACCTCTAAATGGTCAAAAAGGTAAATTTTATATTATGTGTATTTTATCACAGTAAAAAATATGAAGAAAAATAGAATTTAGCTCAAAGTTGAGACGTACCATTCTTGAGAATATTTTAACACTTTGAATGGAAATTGCAGAGAACAGAATTATATATTTAATGTGACTTAAAAAATAACTTCTATTCTAGAAATTAAATACCAGTGAAAATATTACTTAGGAGTAAAGGTATACTGAAGATATTTTCAGAGACACATACACATACATGGACACACACACACACACACACCAAAGCTACTGTAGTCACTACAAAAGGAAATTCTTTAAAAAAAATTTTTTTATTGGAGTTCAATTTGCCAACATATAGCATAACACCCAGTGCTCATCCTGCCAAGTGCTAAAGAATGTTTTTCAGGCAGAAGAAAAGTTACCCCTGAAGGACCAATGTCCTAAGTTGGATTCCTATGAAGCAACTCCTACAGTAGTCACCAAAACCCTTCTACAAGTAAATTGTAGAACCAGAGAACATCATGGTGAACTCTATTAAATGGTCAAAGTAAAGTAATTCCACACTTACATTTTGGCAAATAGTGAAAATTGCAAACAGTCTACAATTAATTTTATTACACTAGTAAAACTTTTTTAAAAAAAGATTTTATTTATTTATTCAGAAGAGACACACAGAGAGGCAGAAATATAGGCAGAGGGAGAAGCAGGCTCCTGGAGGGGAGCTGGATGTGGGACTCGATCCCAGGACCCTGGGATCATGACTTGGGCTGAAGGCAGATGCTCAACTACTGAGCCACCCAGGTGTCCCTATACTAGTAAACTTGAAAATAAAACAAAGAAAAGAAAATACTAAGACATCTCATTATCATTCACGAAGATGCTATACTGAACAAAATCACTTAATCAAACAGTATAAAAAATGACAGATTCTAGTATGAGTTAGGTTTACCTCAAGAAGACAAAATTACCTTACTGTTAAAAAGAAATTAGTCAACTAATCTTTAAGAAAGTAGGAAACAATATCCAATGGAACAAAGAGTCTCTTCAACAAATGGTGTTGGGAAAATTGTACAGCCACATGCAGAAGAATGAAATCAGACCATTCTCTTATACCATACACAAAGGTAAATTCAAAATGGATGAAAGACCTAAAGGTGAAACAGGAACCCATCAAAATTCTAGAGGAGAACACAGCCAGAAACCTTTTTGACCTTGGCCACAGCAACTTCTTGCAAGATACATCTATGAAGGCAAGGAAAACAAAAGCAAAAATGAACTATTGGGACTTCATCAAGATAAGAAGCTTCTGCACAGCAAAGGAAACAGTTGACAAAACTAAAAGGCAACATACTGAATGGGAGAAGATATTTGCAAATGACATATCAGATAAAGGGCTAGTATCCAAGATCTATAAAGAACTTACCAATCGTAACACCCAAAAAACAAACAATCCAGTCAAGAAATGGGCAGAAGACATGAACAGATATTTCTCTAAAGAAGACCTGTAAATGGCCAACAGACATATTTAAAAAAGCTCCATATCACCTATTATCAGGGAAATATAAATCAAAACCACAATGAGATACCACTTCACATCAGTGAGAATGACTAAAATTAACAAGATAGGAAACAACAAATGTTGGCCAGGATGTGGAGAAAGGGAAACCCTCTTACACTGTGGGTGGGAAAGCAGCAAGGTGAAACAGACACTCTGGAAGACAGTATGCTGCTTCCTCAAGAAGTTAAAAATAGAGCTACCTCATGACCCAGCAATGGGACTACTGGGTATTTACCCTAAAGATACAGATGTAGTGAGATGCCGGGACACCTGCACCCCAATGTTCATAGCAGCAATGTTTGCAATAGCCAAACTGCGGGGGAGCAAAATGTCCTTCAACAGATAAATGGATAAAGAAGATGTGGTATGTATATATTTATACACACACACACACACACACACACACACAAATGGAATGTTACTCAGCCATCAGAAAGGATGAATACTTACCATTTAAATCGATGTGGATGGAACTGGAAGGTATTATGCTGAGTGAAATAAGTCAATCAGAGAAGACAATTATCATATGGTTTCACTCATACAAAGAATATAAGAAATAGTGCAAAGGGGATGCTGGGTGGCTCAGCGGTTGAGTATTTGCCTTCAGCTCAGGGCGTGATCCTGGGATCCAGGGATCGAGTCCTGCATTGGGCTCCCCAGGGGGAGCCTGCTTCTCCCTCTGCCTATGTCTCTGCCTCTCCTTCTGTGTCTCTCTCTTATGAATAAATAAATAAAGTCATAAAAAAAAGAAAAAAAAAGCAAGCAAGCAAGGGACTGTAACGGAAGGAGGGGAAACTGAATGAGGAAAAATCAAAGAGGAAGACAAACAATGAGAGACTCTTAAAAGTAGGAAACAAACAGGGTTGCTGGAAGTGGGTGGGGGAAGGGCGAGGGGCATTAAGGAGGGCACATGATGGGATGAGTACTGGGTGTTATATGCAACTGATAAATTACTGAAAATTACATCTGAAGCTAATGATGTACTATATGTTGGCATATTGAATTAAAAAAATAAATTAGTCAATAAAATTAACTATATTCATAGGTTACAGTATGATCATCTCAATACTTATATCAAAATTCCTTGATAAAATTTAAAATACACTCAAAATTAAAACCAATGGTAGAAAACCAAGAGTAAAATGGTACATGCTTAACCTAGGAAAGTAATTATAACCTGGGCCTGTAATCATACTGCAAAATGACTAAATACTGCAAACCCCCTGTAAATGGAAAAATACCAGGTTGATTTTTTTCATTATTTTCGTACCAGAGGAGGTGATCTACAAACAAGGCAAGAAAATGACTAGTACACATTCTGGAAAGGAAAAAAACCCCACAATTTTCTCATTAGGTGATATTATTTTCTATATATAAACTGCAAAGAATCTAGAGTTTAAAAATTAAAAATAAGAGATTTTTACAAGGTAAATGGATAAAAAATATTGCTGTATAATAATCATTTGCATTTATATATCGGAAACAAACTCTTTTTCTATAAAGTAGTTTAAGGTTGAGATACTACCTAAACAGTATGAAAATATCACATAACTATGAATAAAAACAAGAGACGTGTAAAAGCAGTAAAAGAAAAAGCATATTACTTTCCATGTTCAAAGATTCGAACATGTAATATACAAATGATGTCCATGTTTCCAAAGTGATATATAAATATTATAGAATTTAGATCTGATTCTTAAAATGATTTTCCCAACTGTACAATGTCTGTGATATGCATAATATCAAAAATAGTCAAAGCAATTTTAATAGAAGAAAAGTATTTAAATAATTTTTCCATGAAGTATCAAGGTAAATCAGTATGAAGCTATATCATCAAGATATGATGGGTTTGGTGCCGGGACCCATCTATGAAACAAATTAGAATTTCCAGCAGTCAATTGACATGGATTTTTAGGTCCTGATACATGATGAAGTAAAGAAGAGAAGTGGGAAAAGAAGAGTCTTTTACAACAATAGAGTTAGTTCTTTTCTAAATAGGACCTGAGATATTTCTGATATAATGTCATATAAAATATCATTTTCATATGCATTGAAAACCTAATTGTAAAAACAAATTTATTAAATATTTTATAATTAATATAGAGAATATTTTCAAGAGATTATATCAGATACATTTTTCTTAAAATTTAAAAAAGTAAATATGAATAAAAATATTAAAATATTTTATCACACTAAAATTAAGACTATAAAGTGAGTGTGCTAACAAGCCCTAGGGAGGAGGAGCTATTTGCCACAAACATAACTGCAAATTCTGGTATGCAGAATGTATTTGGGTTTGTGTATTGTATTCAGGCTGGAAGAGGGAATATTGACTATAAAAGAAACAAGGGGAGGAATTACAAAAAGCCAGCAGATGTACTTCTGAAAATAAAGTATGGTAGTGAAGATCTTGGAAACAGCAGAAATACTGTAATTATTAGCAGAAAGGGCTAGAGTGACAGGGCTACAGAAGTAGATAAATGGAAGAATGAGAAAAATTACATAAAACAGTAATCTGTGAGGAAAATGATTACGTGTGTAATTAAAAGAAACAGAAGACTAAAGTATTAAAAAAAAGGCTTAAAACAAGTGCATATGGGGCACCTGGGTAGTGCAGTTGGTTAAGCGTCCAACTCTTGGTTTTGGCTCAGGTCATGATCTCATGGGTCCTAAGATGGAGCCTGGTCCTGCTCCACGCTCAATGCAGAATCTGCCTAAAACTCTCTCTTTCTCCCTCTGCCCCTCCTTCACCCCACACTTGCTCATTCTCTCTCTCTCAAATGAATAAGTCTTTAAAAACAAAACAAAACAACAACAACAAGTGCATAAAAGCTGAAGAGAAAGTGCAACCACTAAAAAAGAGCAAGGAATGGAAATAGAATGAGTAGTAAGTCAGATGAACTAGAAAGTGTGAAGGACTAGGAAGGAATAAGGAGGAAAGGCAAAGACTAGTTTATGTAATCAATAAACGTTATATTTCAATTTATCATCAATTATATGTAAGTAAGACAATACTAATAAAGTTATCTCAATTAAATGTAGAGCTTTTTTTTTTTTTTTTAATCAATGCAGTTAAAGAAGAAAGATGCATATGGCCAGGAAAGCCAAGGGAGAAATTTAAAAAGAGAAAATAATTTAGTAAATGGGGAATTAACTAATAGAATAGCAAAAGGAGATAAACAGAACACATTTTAAAAGGTGGTATAGTCAAACCAAAATGCTTATTACAACATAAAAAATAAATACAAAGAAGAATCTGAAATACAGGAGAAAATTTAAGAGATAGAAGATCGAGTTTAGATTTGGAAAGAAGAGAATAAAATGAGTAACAGAATTCTGGAAAGGACTTAATTATCTTCTTTGCAGCCCTGAGACTCCTGTTGCAGCAGCGTCCTTACCAAAGCCTGTGTCTGTGGCTCCAGTGCAGGAGGATAACTCTCATAGGCTGGGATGAAAAGCAATGGCAGGATGTCAGGGTTATGGGGAAGGAGCCGTGTGACTTCATCTCCCACTGGGCACTAACTACTTTGTTATCCAAAATGGAAATGGCCTTGTGTACATTGACTCAGCTTGACATGTACACAGGAGCCTAACTAAACTGTACTCCTTGGAGCCGGGTGTCTCCTGCTAGGGTCATTAAGATCATTATTATTATTATTATTTAAAGATTTATTTATTTATGAGAGAGAGAGAGAGAGAGAGAGAGGCAGAGACACAGGAGGAGGGAGAAGCAGGCTCCATGCCGGGAGCCCGACGTGGGACTCGATCCCAGGACTCCAGGATTGCGCCCTGGGCCAAAGGCAGGTGCCAAACTGTTGAGCCACCCAGGGATCCCCAAGATCATCAGTTATAAGTGCACAATTATGTTCTGATGTAACAGATTGCTCCCAAGTTGAACTAAGTTGTAAATCATTCCTCAGGGTTCCAGAACAATGATGGGATGCTAATCAGAAGTTCAGTTGTCTCAGCAGACCAAATTTATGTCGATACTCAGTGTTACACTGAACACAGTGCAGCATCCCTTAGTGGGGCGGTGACTATTCAGAGTTGAATATCAAGTTTCTGAAATTTCCATATAAAACAATTTGTCTTTTTCAATGACCAAACCCAGTTTTTATTTGATTTCTCAATACGAGGTCAGTGATAAAACTTACACAACTTTAAATACAGGAAAAATCTATTTTTTTTAAATGTTTCATTTTGAAATGATTATAGATTCGCAGAAAGTTGTCAGGGCAGAAAAGTCGTATTAACCTTCATCAAATTTCCCCTAATGGTTACATCTTTCATAAGAGGGTACAAAATATAGAGCAATTTGATAATGATGCAATGTGTACCTATAGTTGTTATAGCACACATGTAGATTCCTGTAACTGCTACCTCCATCAAGATACAAAACTATTCCATCCACACAAACATTCCCTCTTGCTACTTCTTCATATTCACATTCATCCCACTACCACAGATCTGTTTTCCATCACTCTAATTTCATTATTTCAAGGCTGCTATATAAATATGATCATATAATCATACAAGATATAATCTTCTGGGATTTGGTTTTTATCACTGAGCATTAGTCTCTGGATCCATCCAGCTGTGCATGCATCAATAGCTAAATCCTTTTTACTGTTGAGTAAGATTCCTGATATCAGTGGACCATCATTCATTTAACATTTGCCTACTGACACTCTAGTTATTTTGCAGTTTGGCTACTACAAACAAACAACAGTTTTGAATTACTATGAAGAGCTGTATATGAGTCTTTGTGTTAACATAAGTTATCATTTGTCTGAGATAAATGCCGGAGCACAACTGATGGATTGTATGATAAATGTATATTCAATATTTAAAGAAACTGCAAAACTGTTTTCCAGAGTGGCTGGACCATTTACGATCCTACCAGTAGTGTAGGAGCAACCAACCCAGTTGCTTTACATCCTCTCCAATATTTAGTATTGTAAATATCTTTTTAAAAAATTGTGGTACTTTACAAATAATGTAAAATCTACCATCTTTGCTATTTATAAGCATATAGCTCAGGTGTTAAGTATATTCATGTTGCTATGCAATGATCTCCAGAACTTTTCTATCGTTCAAATCTGAAACTATGCCCATTAACCAATGCCCCTCTTCTCCCCTTACCCCCAACTTCTGGTAACTACCATTCTACTTTCTATTGCTATGAATTTGACTACTTAAGATACCTCATATAACTGGAATCATATAATATTTGTCATATTGTGAATGGTTGATACCACTAGGCTTAATGTCCATTCTGTAGCATGTGACAAGATTGTCTTTTTAAGGTTGAATGATATTCTATTATATGTGTATATTACATTCTGTTTATTCCTTCATCCATTGATGGATTTCTTTTTTTTTTTTTTTAATTTATTTTTTATTGGTGTTCAATTTACTAACATACAGAATAACACCCGGTGCCCGTCACCCATTGATGGATTTCTTGTGTTTACCTATTGTGAATAATGCTGCTATTAACAGGGGTGTGGAAATATCTCCTCAAGATCTGCTTTCAATTCTTTTGGATTATACCCAGAAGTGAAATTGATAAATCACATGGTAGTTTTACTTTTGCTCTTTTTGAGGAACTGCTATACTGTTTTCCATAGTGGTTTTTCAGAGCTTCTAATTTCTCCACATCCCTGTCAACACTTGTTATTTCCTGATTTTTGGATGGTACTCTTCCTAATGTGTGTGAGGTAGTATTTAATTGTGGTTTTGATTTGCATTTCTCTAATGATTAGTGATGTTGAGCATCTTTTTTCTATACTTGTTGGTCAT
This sequence comes from Canis lupus familiaris, assembly GCF_011100685.1. Lineage (NCBI taxonomy): Eukaryota > Metazoa > Chordata > Mammalia > Carnivora > Canidae > Canis > Canis lupus. The sequence goes on along the minus strand of NC_049227.1, from coordinate 16,856,274 downwards.
TTGTGTATCTTCTTTGGAGAAATTCACATCCTCTGATCATTTTTAAATCAGCTTACTTGATTTTTTGCTGTTGAGTTGTAGGAGTTGTCTACATATTCTGGATATTAATCCCTTATCATTTATATGACTTACAGATATTTTCTCCCATTCTATAGATTGTCTTTTCATTCTGCTGATTGTGCCCTTTGATGTATGTTTTAAAGTTTGATGTATTAATGCCTATACTTTTGGTGTTGTGTCCCAGAAATCACTGCCAGATTCAATGTTATGAAGCTTTCCCCTCTGTTTTCTGCTAGGAGTTTTGGAGTTTGGGATCTTATATTTAGATCTTTAATCCAGTTTGAGTTAATTTGTGTATGCCATTTATCTTTTATTTTAACTGTTCTGATAGGTATGTAGTGATACCTCATCATGGTCTCAATTTGCTTTATTAAAAGCTAGTGACATTGAACATCTTTTCATGTATTTATCTGTCATTTGTATACCCTATTCAGTGAAATTTCTCTTGGTGTCTTTATTTTTGGGGGTCCATTTTATAATTGGATGGTTTGGTTTTTAAATATTGAGTTTTTAGAGTTCTTCACATAATCTAGATATGATCGTTTGTCAAATAATATAGTTTATAAATATTCTCTCTTGGGATGTAGCTTGTCTTTTAATCTTTTTAACAGAATCTGTCAGAGAACAAATGATTTTAATTTTTATGAAGTTCAATTTTTTCCTACTACAGATCATGCTTTTGGTGTCATAGTTTTTTGTTTGTTTGTTTGTTTTGTTTTTAAAGATTTATTTATTTATTTGAGAGAGATGGGGGGTGGGGCAAAGGGAGAGATAGAGAATCCTCAAGCAGACTCCTGGCTGAGCACTGAGTCCCAGGGTCTCAATTCCAGGACCCTGTGATCATGACCTGAGCTGAAGTCTGAGGCTTCACCTGAGCCACCCAGCTGCCCCATTTTTTGTGTCTTGTTTAAGAACTCTTTACCAAGACCAAGCACAAAGAATTCTTCTTATTTTATTCCCTAAGAGTTTTATAGTTTACATATGCTTGTTATTCATATTAAATTCTTAACAATATGTGAGGCTTAGGTTGAGTTCTTGGACAGATGGACCACACAAATCTTCATTTCTGAAGTGTGGGGGGTCATTAATAGTCCTGCCTGAATTGGGTCGTTGTAGTTTTCCATCAGCTTTAATCACAGATCCTGGTAGTGGTAAGAGTCATCCTAAAGGGTCGCTTGTATTTCAGACGCACTTGACCTTATTTCCACTCTGTAGTAGCAGCCCAATTTCCCCCTTGGTAATTAAAATCAATGATCCCAGCCAGTATAGTAGCTCCCATTTTTCCTGTTGACTCAGAGACATGAAAAGCCCAAAATGGCTAAGTCAAACTGCAGTCAACTTTCAACTCAAAGGAACTTTTGTTATATCTCCCAGTGGAAATATTACCCCCTTTGAAACTAAGATTTCCAGGCCAACAGAGCATAGAAACATGGGAACAGGCAGCCCGGGTGGCTCACCAGTTTAGCATCGCTTTCAGCCTAGGGTGTGATCCTGGGGACCCGGGATCGAGTCCCTTCATTGGGCTCCCTCCATGGAGCCTGCTTCTCCCTCTCCCTGTGTCTCTGCTTCTCTGTGTCTCTCATGAATGAATAAATAAAATCTTTTTTTTTTTTTTAAAGAAACATGGGAACAGAAAGCAAAAATTTTGCTAGCAGATATCCAGGGGTAATTGTGAGTGGTGCCAATCTTTTTTGATTCCTGAATCCACAAATCTTGCCTATAGGAGAGAAAGCATCACATATTGGATACTCTCTTAGAGCATATACAACCTCCTGAAGAACACTGTCCCAGCCTTTCCAGATACTGTCACCTAGCTTACTCTAACAGTTTCCAAAAGGACATGCCACTATTTTATCAAACCAGCTGTTTCAGGATTATGGAGAACACAGTAAAACCGGTGAATTCCAATAACATGGGTGCATTTCTATACATCATTTGGTGTGATATGATTTCTCTGAACAGAAATAATGCTATTTGAAATACTATAATGGTGGGTTAGGCATTATGTAAGTCCACAGGCAGAAGTTTTTGTAGCAACATTGTTTGCACAGAGGGAAATACGCATTCAAGTGTCTATTCCAGTAAGAACAAAGTATTGCCCTCCATAATGGAAGAAGTCCAGTGTAACCAGCCTACTAACAGGTAGTTGGCAGATCAACCCACTGAATATGTCATATCAGAGACTCAGTTTGGGTTTCTGCTGCTGAAAGACTGGGCACTTAGCAATGGCTGTTGGTCTTGATGAGTAGAACTTCATGTTGCTAAGCACATGCATAGCCATCAATCTTCCATGGCCATTTTGTTCATGAGCCCATTCAGCAATGACAGGAATGGCAGGGGAAGGATGCTGACTGGTATCTACAGAACTAGCAATTCCAAACACTTGATTATTGAAACTCTTTCTTTGGTGAGATCAGCTTTTAGTAACAATTCACATAGGACAAAAATATCTTCATGTTTATTGAGCACTCAAAGGTCTATCCACATTTCTCCTCCCCACACCTCCTTGTCACCAATTTTCTAATCATATTCCTTCCAAGTTGCTAACCATCCATATAAACTGTTGCCCACAGCCAAAAACATTGTATACACTCATACTTCTGACTACTTCTTCCAAAGTGAAATGAACAGCTAGCTGCACCTAATTGTGCTCACTCAGAGGATTTCCTTGTGCCATTGTCTTTCATGGATGTCCCAAAAAGAGACTATAGCGCTACTTTTGTCCACTTTTGAATGATGTGTGCATATTATCTGTAAACTAGGCTTGAGTTTTCACTTTCCTAGTCAACTAATAATATAGACATCCCTATGAGGCCATAGATGCAGGCTAGGAGAGAGAAGGCGATGTAGCAGGAGTGTAGTCCATGCACTTTTGGGTTATGTCTTCATGTAATTTCCTTGTGCCATCAGGGCATGCATAAAACTAATATTGTATGGACCACTTCCATTTAACAATGGAATACTGCTGTGCATGCCCAAATTTATGGCTTCATTGGTCAGACAATACCTAGCTTAATATTGGAAGCTCAGGGTGTAGTAACTTGGTGGGCCATGGTAGCATTCAGTCTCTCCTAAGGCCCAGTAGCAAGCCAAAAACTGTTCCCCAAAGAGAGATAGTAGGGTTTTTGGAGGATAATAGGGCTTTCCTCCCAAATACTAGATGTCCACACTGTGATTCACATCTAGGAGGCCTCTCTACCTACCACTGCCACTTTAAGAACTATTGAATCTGCTGCATCATACAGCCCAAGTAGCAGAGCAGTTTGCATGACAAGCAAGCTGGACCTACTGCAGACCCTTCTTTCATTTTGGGTCCCACTCAAAACTAGCAGTTTTTGTTTTTAAAGATTTTATTTATTTATTCATGATAGACACACATACACACACACAGAGAGAGAGAGAGAGAGAGAGAGGCAGAGATCCAGGCAGAGGGAGGAACAGGCTCCATGCAGGGAGTCTGATGTGGGACTCGATCCTGGGACACCAGGATCATGCTCTGGGAGGAAGGCAGGTGCTTAAACCACTGAGCCACCCAGAGTGCCCCAAACTAGCAGTTTTTTGAGATCACTCAATAAGCGGGCTGGAGTATCACACCCAAATGAGGAATATGTTGCCTCCAAAATCCAAAGAGGCCCAGAAGGCATTGTGCCTCTTTTTTGACTTTTAGAAGGAATATCTTGACATGCCTGGGGCCAATGGACCTCTAGAAATTTCACAAAGGAGAAAAGCCTTTGAATTTGTTATATTTATTTCTCTTCCTCTGAGATGCCAATAATTCTAGAGTAATGGCTACCTCTTGCTCATTAGGCCAATCAGCAGAATGCCACCAAGACTCATGTGGTGTCCTGCGGAAGGGAAAGGCAATCAAGATCCCTATGGACCAAATTATGATGTATAGTTGGAAAGTTGATATACTCCTGAGGTAGGACAGTGAATGTGTACTTCTGATCTTGCCAGCTGAAAGAAAAATGCTCTGTTGGTCTTTACTAATAGACGTCAAAGTATGGAAAAGACATTTTCCAGATCAATAGCTGCATACCCAGGTATGGGGGATGTGTTAATTTACTCAAGCAATAAAACCACATCTGAAACAATACTTACAATTAGAGATACCATCTAGTTAAGCTTACTAGAATTTACTATCATTTCCAAAATCCATCTGTTTTCTGCACAGGTCAGATATGTGAATTGAATAATATATGAGAGATTCACCACTCACCCCTGAATTTTTCAAGTCTTCTTAAGTCCTTCATGGTGGTACTAATCTCTTCCAAGAATGTGGAATTTCTGTTGGTTTACTATTTTCCTAAGTAGAAAGAGTTCTAGTGAATTTCACTTCTTTCCTACCAGTAAAGCACTATTCCACCAGCCAGGGAAACAAGATGGCAGTTCCGCCATATTGAGTATGTGTATTCAATAAATGCAATTCAATTACACAAGCTCTGTGTAGGAATATACTGAATATGCTCTGAGATGGACCTGGCCCCAAACTTCCTTGCTCACCTGGCCACCCTAAGCCCCTATGCTGACCGGTGGACCACAGTGACATTTTAGGTCTCCTGGAATTAGTGTCATTTCAGAGCCAGTGTCCAGTAATCTCCAAACTGGAAATGTTGGAAAACAAAGAACAGATGGAACCATTTTTTTTTGAGAGAGAGAGAGAGCATAAGTGGGTTGGGAAGGAGAAGGAGAGCGCAAGAGAGAATCCCAAGCAGACTCCACACTTAGTGCAGAGCCCCACGACCCTGAGACCATGACCTGAGTTAAATCAAAAGTCAGATGGTTAATGACAGAGCCTACCTAGGTACCCCTGGAACAAATTTTACAAGTGCAAGCAGGATGGGAGATCATAACCCAAGAATATCAATGATTACATTAACTGTGAATGGTCTTAGAGCAATGTTAGAGAAGACGGAAAAGCAGGAAGCTCCAGGAAAACATCTCCCATTCTAGACAAAAATCGTACTTGAAGAATATGTTTGAGTATTTTGTAACTGTTTTGAAACTCTGGAGTCTTTTAAAAGGCTTTCAGCTTTTAGGGGAAAGATTGGGTAGTATATTGTGGTTTCTCTCCACTCTTAGCATGGTGATGGCTACTCAATCCCCATCTTCAGCATGTGGCAGGCATCCATGGCTGTATCCCTGAAGCATCTTGAATATGGCTTTTAGGGGCTAAGGTAGGCAATATGGATCTTTCCCTACAAATATCAGGGATTTATATTGTGATTGCTGATTGTTGTTTCTGATCTTGGAGGTACAGGCAGAGAGGTAGGCTGTTGTTGCAAACCCACTGGCTAAAGAAGCCTCCAGGGAAATTAAGAGAGTTTTATTCCAACACCTTTATTTTTCCCTTTTCTCCCTCTGGGAACTGGACACTTGAGGACTAGGACATTCAGAATGAATTGCATATATGATGGAATTTAGGAAGTCACCACATATCCTTAGTGAGACACTGGCTCAGGGGCTTTCTCAGTTTGAATCTCCCACCTGCCAAAGGAGGGAGCACCTAGCTTTCCCACCAGCTCACCCAGACATGGGACAGAAGGAAAGAGGGAGGTAAGGTTGGGAGGCTGTCAGCACTCCAATGTCAAAAACTAAATCAGACTCTTAATTACAAAATCTTTCATCAAGCTGGCAAGTTTCAGCTATGTTCATGTAAGTATTGCTCTCTTCACTGCCCACCTTGAGAATGTCACTCCCCTCAGAGTTGACCGTCTGACCTGCTGTCAGGGACTCAGTTCTCCTTGCCCATCCTTCAAGTCCCACCCTTCTCACCCATGTCCGGGCATGTCCTCTCCTTTCCCACAGCAGAGTCTGGGGCACTCCAATTTCAGTGAGAAGTGCTGGTTACAAGCAAGAGAAACTCACTCTGACCACCAAAGTAAATGGGGATATACTGAGGGGTGAGGGTCACTCCTCACTGTGCTGAAGAGAGAGACAGCCACCTGGAAAGACAGAGTCTGGGCTGCTGTGGGAATGGTGGGTGCCACCTTTGTGTCCTCTTGTGGCTGCCTTTGCTCTCTAGGTGTGTCTGCTCAAGACCCGAGTTCCAGAAAGAGGGAAACAGATGGATCCAGTAGAGGCAGCATGCCTGCTCCTCAACCCAATGATTGTGCCCAGGGACTGGGGTCCTTATACTGGCCCAAACCCTGGCCTGCCACTGAGAAAAGGATGGGGAAATCATTAAGACAAAGGAGTAAATGAGGGAGTTTATAATTTGATAGTTGATGCTGGTTCATATCAAAGTCAGCCACTTGTGGGTGCAGGTTTTGAAAATCCCTCCAGGCCTTGAGACTCAGACACTAAGCCCTTTCCATGTCCACAAGAGCCTGGTAGCTAGAGTATTGAATGTTCTGTCTTTGTTTCATTCAGATGCCTCTTTCTATCTCTACTCTGGCTCCACGAAGGCAGGTCCTGCATCCCTCCTGCTTGGGTTACTCCCTTTCTTTCTTCCTTTCTTCCTGTCCTTCCGTAAGTCGATACGGCTTCAGGGGGGAGGTTAGGGGGATGTGGTTTATGTCGGCTTTCTTTCTGTCTTTCCGGGCTTTCTTTCTTTCTTTCTTTCTTTCGTCTTCTTTCTTTCTTTCTTTCGTTCTTTCTTTCTTCTTTCTTTCTTTCTTTCTTTCTTTCTTTCTTTCTTTCTTTCTTTCTTTCTTTCTTTCTTTTCTTTCCTTTTTTCTTTTTTTCCCTAAGATTTATTTATTTATTTGAGAGACAGAGATGTGTGCACAAATAGGGGGAGGCAGAGGGAGAGAATCATCAAGCAGACTCCCTGCTGAGTGTGGAGCCAGCCAGACTCAGGACTTGATCCCAGGACCCTGAGATCATGACCTGAGGTGAAATCACCAGTTGGGCACTGAACCAACTGTCGGACATTGAACAAGGCTGAAAGCACTCTGCCTGGGTCACTTTCTTTTTTCTTTTTTAATATTTTGAAATATTTTATTTTAGAAATGACAAACATTAAGTAGTTAATTTTCCTTTTTTAAAAATAAATTTATTTTTTATTGGTGTTCAGTTTGCCAACATATAGAATAACACCCAGTGCTCATCCCATCAAGTGCCCCCCTCAGTGCCCGTCACTCAGTCACCCCCACACCCCGCCCACCTGGGTCACTTTCTTTTTTTTTTTTTAAGATTTTTTTAAAATTTTTATTTATTTATGATAGTCACACACACACAGAGAGAGAGAGGCAGAGACACAGGCAGAGGGAGAAGCAGGCTCCATGCACCGGGAGCCCGACGTGGGATTCGATCCCCGGTCTCCAGGATCGCGCCCTGGGCCAAAGGCCGGCGCTAAACCGCTGCGCCACCCAGGGATCCCCCTGGGTTACTTTCTAACCAAAAATCCAGACTGGGTAGCTTTGCCACGCACTTCAGGTCAAAATAACACAAACTTACATCAATTTAACAGAGAAACAGAATAAGAGGAACACTCCTAACACAATATCTGAAGCTAGCATAACCTTGATACTAAAGCTTCACAAAGGCATTAAATAAAAGGGTGATGAAAGTCAAGTCTATAATCGCTAAAGAAAATATTACAAAAGTTAATGATATAAAATGCTATCAAAATACCAAACACTATTAAAGGGTAGTACAATTTGATCACATAGACTTATTCTAGAAAAGAAGATTGACTTAGCATTCAAAAATCTACTTAAGTAATTAACATCATCTACAGAACAAATGATCATGTGAGTGAAGTGAGAAACATTATCGTATAAAATTAAAAATCCATTCATGATAGAATGGAAAAGCCTTTGGCAAACTAACTCTAACCCTAACCCTAACCCCTAACCCCTAACCCTAACCCTAATTAACTCTAACCCTCACCACTCACCCTCACCTTAGCCATCGGTCATCCCCAGAACCTGAACCTTAAGCCTGACCCTCACCTTAACTCATGCCCTCAAATCAGCCCTCCTAGAAGGTCTGTAAATGACAGGAAACAGGCCTCTAGACTGGCTCACAAGCCCTAAACCTAATACTAGCCATGTCTCTGGACCTACCTGGGCTGCAACACTAGATCTGAGGAAACAACAGATTTGGGACACCTGACCATGCCAGACTACTAAGCCAGGAACACAGAAAGAAACTGTGATGTTAGTAACAACCAGGATGGAGATAGATACAGTTTCTGAGTGAAAACCTAAACACATCATGAGCCTCACCCTGAACCTGTCCCCTGAGCCAGACACTCACCAAAACCCTGGCCTTCATCTCAGCCTTCTGGGGAAATCTCTGCACTGCAGGTGGATATGCCCCTCCTCATTATCTGGCCCTAACCCTAATCCTAGTCATGGCTCTGGTTCTACCAGGCCCATAAACCTAGGTTTGGGGAAACAAAGTATTTGGGAGACCTGACCAACATCAGATTACTCTGCCAGGAACACTGAATGAAACTATGCCAGGTCAACTGCCAGCTAGCAACTACAGAATATGTTCCTGAATGAAATACTAACTGTAACCCACACCATTAGACTCCCCCTTAATCAGAACCCTAAGCCTGACCCTCACTGTAACACTCTCTCAACTCCACCCTCCAGGGTGGGCTCCACACTGATGACAAATAGGCCCCTACCACCTCCTAAGTCCTAACCTCAGCCCCAGGCATGGTTCTGGCCCTACCTGGGCCAGAATCCCAGGTCTAAAAACACAAAGGATTTGGACCAGATGATTGTCACAGGTTACTCAGTCAGGAACACAGATGGAAACCATGCCATTTACAGAGATGGGATGGTGCTAGAGAGCAGGATGATTCTGAGCAACAAACTAACCCTAAACCATACCATCAGCTTTATTTCAATCTTTTCAAACTTATAGGGAATTGTTTTGTCCCCAACAGGTTATTGTTCTTGGAAAAAGTTCCCTATGTATTTGAAAATAGTGTGTATTTTGGTGGTTCCCACTGGAATGTATTCTGTATAAATCTGTTAGGTCCATGTGTTCTAATGGGTCAAAGCCATTGTTTCCCTATTGATTTTATGTCTTGATGACAGATCCATTGACATAAGCTGGGCGTTACAGTCTCCTACTACTATTGTATTTCTGTCAATTTCTCCCTTTGTGTCTGTTAATATTTGCTTCATATGTTTAGGTGCCACTACTATGGGTTCACAGATGTTTACAATAGCTATAGCATTTTGTTAAGTGGATTTCTTGGTCTTGATGTAATGCCCTTCTTTGTTTCTTGTTACAGTATTTGTCTTAAAATCTAGTTTGTGTGATGAAGTATTGCTGCTCCAGCCCATGTTACTCTTCCATTTGTATGGAATATCTTTTTCCATCCTTTCACTTGTAGTCTATACATATGTCTTCAAGTGTGAAGCTAGTCTCTTGTCTCTTGGACAGCAGCATAGAGATAGCTCCTGGATTTTGTTGTTGGTTTTTTTTTTTTTTTTTTTTTTCGGTTCCTGTGTTTTTGTTTTTGTTTTTTTTTTTCCCCTGGGATTTTTAAAATGCATTTAGTCACCCTATGTCTTCTGATGGGAGCATTTAGTCTATTGACATTTAAGGTAATTAAGGTAATCATTGATAGGCATGTGCTTATTGCCATTTTGTTAATTGTTGCCTGGTTATTGTAGCTCTCTATTCCTGTTTTCTTGTTTCCTTTTTTTTGCTTTGTGATGATGGCATTCTTTATTGATATGCTAGATATTTCAAACATCCTTTCTAATCACAATAAGATATCTAGGAATAACCCAAATCAAGGAGGTAACTGAAAACTATAAAACACTGATAACAGAAGTTGAAGAGGACACAAAGGAGTGGAAAGAAATTCCATGCTCATGGATTGGAAGAGCAAATATTGTTAACATGTCTATAGTACCCAAAGCCATCTATGCATTTAAAGCAGTCTCTAGGGGCAGCCCTGGTGGCTCAGTGGTTTAGTGCTGCCTTCGGCCTAGGGTCTGATCCTGGAGACCCAGGATCGAGTCCCACGTCGGGCTTCCTGCATGGAGCCTGCTTCTCCCTCTGCCTGTGTCTCTGCCTCTCTCTCTCTCTCATTCTCTCTCTCTCTCTCATGAATAAATAAAATCTTTAAAAAAATAAAGCAATCTCTATCAAAAGACAAACAGCATTTTTCACAGATCTAGAACAAATAATACAAAACAATCAAAAAAGTTTGTATGGAACCATAAAAGACCCCAAAGAGCCAAAGCAAACTTGAAAAAGAAAACCAAAGCTGGAGGCATTCCAAATCTGGACTTCAAGTTATATTACAAAGCTGTAGTCATCAAACAGTATAGTTCTGGTATAAAAATACACACATAGGTCAATGCAATGTAATATAAAATAAGAAATAAAGCCACAGGGACACCTAGGTGGCTCAGCAGTTGAGTATCTGTCTTTGGCTTAGGGCGTGATCCCTGGATCCGGGATCAAGTCCCCCATTGAGGTCCCTGTGAGGAGGCTGCTTTTCCCTCTGCCTATGTCTCTGCCTCTCTCATGAATAAATAAATAAATCTTTTTTTTAAAAAAAGAAATAAAGCCGCAACTATATGGTTGATTAATCATCAATAAAGCAAGAAAGAATGTCCAATGGGAAAAAGTGTCTTTAACAAATGGTGCTGGGAAATTGCACAGCAACATGCAGAAGAATGAAACTGGACCACTTTCTGACACCCTACCAAGAAGTAAATTCAAAATGGATGGAAGACCTAAATATGAGGCAGGAAACTCAAAATCCTAGAGGAGAACACATGCAGTAACCTAGCAGCTTCTAACTAGATACATCGCCAGAGGCAAAGGAATCAAAAGCAAAAATGGACTATCGGGATTTCATCAAAATAAAAAACTTCTGGGGCACCTGGATGGCTCAGTCAGTAAAGCATCTGCCTTTGACTCAGATCATGGTCTTAGGGTCGTGGGATAGAACCCCGTGTCGGGCTCCCTGCTCAGGGGGGAGTCTGCTTCTCCCTTCCCCTCTAACCCTCCCCCTGCTCTCTCTGTCTGTCTCTCTCAAATAAATATGTAAAATCTTAAAAAACCCCAAATTTCCAATCTTCCGCTGAAATCCTACTCTCTCACATACTCCTCTTCATTCATGAACCCTATTCTTACAGTTGCTGACACCAGAAAGCTGACAGTCATCCCCGACTCTTGTGTTTCTTTTTTTTATAAACTTGAATAATCATAAATTTAATGCACCTAACAAAATAATGTAAAAATACACAGTAAAAGCAACGAAGTACAATAAGATATTAGAACAAAAAATAGTGGTATTTTTGTATGCATAATTATTAAAACTAATATATAGGGTTATAAAAATTTTAGCATTTATATAGAAAATGTGAAAAACAAAATATAAAATCATTATCTAAAACATGCATTTTGAAACTCTCATGCAACAAATAGAGACTATGTGTTTTTTGAGCTTCAAATTTAGTAGGTCATAAGCAAATCTCAGTAAACCACAAAGTAAATTACAAAGAACTAAAATTGTACAGCCACATTTTTTTGAAACCACAATGTAATTAACTTTGAAATTTACTATAAAAATATTTTTTTAATTTGAACTTTTAATAACTCATGTAGGACTCTTGTGTTTCTTTCTCAATCTTTAACTCCATAGAAAATCTTGTTAGCTCAACTTTCAAAACATGTCCTGAATCTGACTACTTTGCACCACTTCCTGCTACCACCCTATTCTGAGAAGCTATCTTCTCTCACCTGGATTACTACAACAGCCTCCTAACTGGACCCTCTATTTCAACTCCTGTCCCAGTACAGCCCATTCACAATTCATCAACTAGATGGTTCCTTTTAAAATAAGTCAGATCATGAAATGTCTCAGCTGAAAAAGCAGCACTGGCTCCATGTCTCCTTCCACATAATACTCAAGCCTTTTCAAGTGCTCATAAGACTTACATAATCTTGTTTCATAATGTCTCAGACCTCATCTTGCTTTCTTGATCCTTCCCTCACACCACTTTGGCTTCACTGCTGTGCTTCGAATGTGCCCCACTTGGAGTGCTTTTTGTGAAGATAATCTGATGGCTAACTCCCTCCTCTATTGAAAGATTTGTTCAAATATTGTCTTCCTCACGAATCCTAAGTTAACAACCTAAGTTAAAATTGAAACTATCTATGTCAACTTACAAGAGTCCAACTCTCCTACCCCTGGCTTTCTTTTTCTTTTTATTCCACAGTATTTATACCTTCTACACTGCCATATAATTTACTTGTTTATTGTGTTAATGTCTGTCTAGCTCCCCTCCCCTCCCCCAACTGTGGTAGAGATCTTTATTTTGTTTACTGCTGTGTTCCAAATGCTTAGAATAATGACTGACACATAAGAGGCACTCAAATATTGAGTGAATGAATCCATTGTAAACTAGTCCTTTGCCATCGGGGCATGGAATTCATCCGCTGAGAGTTTAGATCAAGAAAGTACTTGTGGGGATCTCTGGGTGGCTCAGCAGTTTGGCGCCTGCCTTTGGCCTGGGCTGTGATCCTGGAGACCTGGGATCGAGTCCCGCGTCGGGCTCCAGGCATGGAGCCTGCTTCTCCCTCTGCCTGTGTCTCTGCCTCTCTCCCTCCCTCCCTCTCTCTGTCTTTCATAAATAAATAAAATCTTAAAAAAAAAAAAATGAAAGTACTTGTGACTCAGTTCAGGTCAATGAGAAGAGAATCTTTGCTGAGTAGTTTTGGAAGTTGCTCACTCTTCTGGGAGAGCTTCTAGAAAACATCTTTTCTCACCTTCTGGATGATATGGCATGAGGATGTGAAATCTGGAGCTGCTGTAGCCATTCTGCCATGAGGGTAGCCTTCTTCAGAATAAAGTATCAGCATGGAAGGCAGAATAGAGTGATGGAAAGATGGCTCCTTGATGACTCTGCTGAGTTACTGAATCAGAGTAACTCTACTGAGTTACTGAAGCCTTTGCTAATTCTGAATCTTCCATTTATGGCAGGTAATACAACCCCTTTGTTACTCAAGTCATTTTGAATTGCATGTTGATTGCCTACAATATAGAATACTCTCAGAGACATCCTTTCAGCAAGATTTTGGTTCTGTGGTACAGATATCTCTAGGGTTATCTGGGATGGGATAATCTCTCTTCAACAGTCTCATAGTTGTTCTCTGAGTTCTCCATAATGTTCTATGTTGTCATAAACTGATTCAAACCTATCCTGTCCATCAAATTTTCTCAGATCGTGAATGTTTTTGCAAGGAGTAGATCTTTTAATTTTTTATTTACTATTTCCTTATTCATCAAATAATATCTATTCCCATGTTCTCATAACTGAGCCTAGCAAATAGCTTTGGATATATCTGCTACTAAGTCCCGATGATTGGAATCTATTTCTTTTCCAAGTATCAGTAAATGGTATGGCATCTTATTACTTTTCTGACCTTATTCCTTACAACTCTCCCCTTCACTCACTCTGTTCTATCCAGGTTGGCCTTTTTGCTGTTCTTCCAAAGCACCAAGCATTCTGCTATCTCAGGATCTCTGGACTGGACATTCAGCCTGAAGCACTCTTTTTATAGTTGTATTCCTGGCTTTTTCACTTCTTTTGAATTCAAGCCTTTTCAAACATAATTGTATTGGTTCACTTTACATGTCAACCTGACTGGGCTGAGGAATACCTTGATAGCTCAAAATACCTTTTTTTCTCAGTGTGTCTGTGACCATGTTTCTAGAAGAGATTAGTATTTGAATATGTAGATCAAGAACTGTGAATGGGAAAAATCCAACCTGTTAAGGACCTCACTAGAACAAAAAGGCAGAGGAAGAATAAATTCAATGCTTGAACTGGAACATCCATCTTCTCTTGTCTTAAACCATCAACACTCATGGATCTCAGGCCTTTGGACTCAGATTAGGACCCACATCATTGATTTTCCTGGTGCTAAGGCCCTCAAGCTTGGATGGAAAGCTTTCCTGGACTTCCTTCCTGCTTGCAGAGAGCAGATTGTAGGACTTCTTCACCTCCATAATAGTGCGAACCAACCTCTCCTGATATATCTCTGTCTCTATCAGTCTATCTATCTCTTTTTGGTTCTGTTTCCCTGGTAAACCCTGACTAATATAGTCACTTTCTTAGTGAGGCCTTCTCTGATGTTCTTCTCAACCAAAATTATACCCTTCCCACTTCATTCCCTATCCCTATTCCAGTCTTCATTTTACTCCACAGTCCCAGGAGCCTTCCTCGATGTAATTTTAATATATTTATTACTGTATGGCTGTATCTCTCAGGATGTAGAGATCTTGCCTATTTTTTTAAAGAATTTATTTATTTATTTATTTATTTATTTACTTATTTATTTAACAGAGAGACAGAGACAGTGTGAGCAGGGGTAAGGGCAGAGGGAGAGGGACAAGCAGACTCCTCACTGAATGCAGAACCTGACATGGGGTTCAACCTCGGGACCCAGGATCATGACCCGAGCCAAAGTCAGACATTCAACCAACTGAGCCACCCAGATGCCCCATACATGCATAAGTAAATAATATTTGAAAAAAAAGTGACAGCCTTAATTTGGACATGGCAATCCAACATGTGTCTGTGCTATGCAACCTAGTACTTCTGGGAACTTTCTACAAATGATCTTTACTCAGAAACATACTTTTCAAGGAGGTTAAACTGACCTATTTAAGAAGTTTGATTGTTGATTATTTGGCATCTGGATATGACACTATGTTAAAGATTTCTTTGTAAGGCTTATGTTGATCATAATAGGGATATAGTTGCTTACATTTGTCATTAAAGAATGGTGTAAAAGAATGCCTCAGGGCGCCTAGGTGCCTCAGATGGTTGGGTGTCTGATTCTTGGTTTCAGCTCAGGTTGTGATCTCAGGGTCCTGAGATCAAGCCCCAAGTCCAGCTCTGTACTCAGCAGGGAGTCAGCTTGATATTCTCTCTCTCTTTCCCCCTCTCGAAATTAAATAAATAAAATCTTTAAAAAACAAAAGACAAAAGAATGTGCCTCAAAGGAAAAATACAAAATATGAGGGAGTGTTTGTGACAAAGAATTACAGAATGGACTGAGATTTCTGTGAACTTGAATTTGTACAGGGCATTATGCCCTGGTATTGATTACTGCGTGAGTGATTTGAAATTAGAGGTAATTGCTATGTGTTGGTTTGATACAATCTCAAATCTACTCACTTACGGCAAAGACCAAAAAACCCCTGTTTTAGTAGTAAAGATGTTTGGCTATAAGAATGCAGTAAATGGTGTCAAGATGGCATCCTCCCATCTATTCTCAACCCAAAGAACTAGCTCAACTGCTATGGGGCCCATCTGGGGGCTCATCAATGAAGACATAGGAAGAAGCCACTATGACAACAGGACATACAGAGTACAAATGCTGAAAGTTGTGAAGACTATCAGAGAATATTTGGTCTGGGCATGGCTACAATTTGCTGATCTAAAACCTGTCTCAAAAAATCTTGGAAGGATTAGCTGCTGCCCTGGGAAAGGAGATCCTTTTACAGGCAGTGATAACAGCCAGGCAAAGACCCCTTCTGGAAGTACATCTGGCCCATACACACCAGCAGCCTCCTTCTGTAGAAACCAGCTCTATCTATACCAAATTTTACTTTGATACCTAAAGGTTAGATCTCCTTTGACAAAGGTGTCTCTCCAAGTGCTGATGCCTATACTAAAAAACTTTGACTAAATTTGAACTTTATTCCTTTCTTCTCTACTTGCCTGGAACAAAAGCATGATTAATCTAGTACTAGTTTGGACTATGAGATTTCTTTAGTGATAAATTTAAACACATTAATTTCTGGACATATTTGCACACAGAACCAGTGCAAAGACATTGATGGTAATGACAAATCAGTGCAGGCATTATTTGTGTCCCCAAACCTAACAGACTTTAGGGGTAAGATGAGCATTTGCATCCATTAAGGCTTGGATTGTGTAGCCACAAGAGTCTGCTACTCTGTCTTGACCTCCCTGTTCCTGGCTCCCCTGACCTGTGAGGCTCTCCATGCATGCCCTGTCAACTGCCTGTGTGCAGCCAGGGCCCATGTCCTACTATCTATGCATTGCATCCAACATGGAGGCCTGCCACCCCTGAACTTCTTTTTGAGGCAGCCACTGAAATGGGTTGGAGTCAGTCCCCATGTGTACTTACTGGTTTTTGAAGTCCCGGGCTTCTGCAGCAAATAAGACACCCAGGTTTCTCTTATTGAGGATAGCATGGTCAGCACACTAGATTCACTCCTTGCAAGGCTTCCAGATTTCTCAGCTC
Source organism: Canis lupus familiaris (assembly GCF_011100685.1). NCBI lineage: Eukaryota > Metazoa > Chordata > Mammalia > Carnivora > Canidae > Canis > Canis lupus. The sequence continues at coordinate 16,839,996 of NC_049227.1, read as the reverse complement.
AGCCTCTAGGAGGAATATGTGTATTTATGTTGATTAGCACTTAGAAACAGGCAGGGGTCACGGACCCCACCAGGCTATTCCCATAAACCTGACTCCAAGATACTTGCTCTGTCCTGGATCACTGGCTAAACCCTACCCCGTGTGTCTGGAATATGCACAATCAACACCAGCCTTCACATAGTAGTCAGAGGCCATCCAAGTGGTGGAGCTTGGGTAGGTCCCAAACCATATGCATAGCCTCCAAGCCTGAGGGAGCCCACCACCCAAACATCTTTCAAGAAAGATTTTATTTTATCTTTAAAATAAAATAAATTTTATTTATTTATTATGCACCTTTCAAACGACAAAGCTCAGTCCCCACTGGCAATGGCTGCCTGATGGACTCCAGGCAGACCAGTCATCAAGGCTCCCAGGTGCCTCTTAGTGAAGGATATTATCCCTGAAGCCCAACAAGCATCATCCTGGCAAAGCAGTCCAGACTCCTCCATCTGTACCTTCCTAGAAAATATGTACAATTGTGTATGAGATAATTTGGAATATGTAGGTGCATCACAATCCCACCAGACTGCTCTGGACACCCAGCTTCTCAATCAGCTGGAGTTCCAAGTCACTCCCTACACAACCTTCCCAGAGCTCACCCACGTACATGACACATCCTATCAGCCACCAATGGCTGGGAGGCCACTGACACCTGTGCAGGACAAACTGGTTCTGAATCACTTGCCTTGATAGCTGGTCTTTGTTATTTTATTTTACTTTTTAAAATATTTTATTTATTTATTCATGAGAGAGAGGGAGACAGAGACAGAGACAGAGATACAGGCAGAGAAACAGGCTTCTTGCAGGGAGCCTCATTTGGGACTTGATCCCAGATACAGGGATTATGCCCTGAGCCGATGGCAGACGCTCAACCACTGAGCCACTCAGGTGTCCCGATAGCTGGTCTTTGGAAGCAAAACCTCCACAAACATTTCTGAGCAGCAGCTTTACACTGGGGACACTCAGCTCCAGTTTGGACTGGCTGCCTAATTAAGTCCCCACTTTCTCCAGAAAGTAAGGCACCCGGGTATCTTGATAAGATGTCTAACACCATCAGTGGATTCAGACTCACCCTTGCAAAACTGGCCAGTTTTCTCCAGGTCAAGCTTAAAGGGAAATGTACCCATTTGTGGAGGCTCAGACTTAAGCAGGTAGAGCATATGCACCGTCAAAAGCTCTTCCCAAAATTAACAAGGCAGGAAACAACAAATGTTGGAGAGGATGCGGAGAAAAGGGAACCCTCTTACACTGTTGGTGGGAATGTGAACTGGTGCAGCCACTCTGGAAAACTGTGTGGAGGTTCCTCAAAGAGTTAAAAATAGACCTGCCCTATGACCCAGCAATTGCACTGTTGGGGATTTACCCCAATGATTCAGATGCAATGAAACGCCGGGACACCTGCACCCCGATGTTTCTAGCAGCAATGTCCACAATAGCCAAACTGTGGAAGGAGCCTCGGTGTCCATCGAAAGATGAGTGGATAAAGAAGATGTGGTTTATGTATACAATGGAATATTACTCAGCCATTAGAAACGACAAATACCCACCATTTGCTTCAACGTGGATGGAACTGGAGGGTATTATGCTGAATGAAGTAAGTCAATCGGAGAAGGACAAACAGTGTATGTTCTCATTCATTTGGGGAATATAAATAATAGTGAAAGGGAATATAAGGGAAGGGAGAAGAAATGTGTGGGAAATATCAGAAAGGGAGACAGAACATAAAGACTCCTAACTCTGGGAAATGAACTAGGGGTGGTGGAAGGGGAGGAGGGCGGGGGGTGGGGGTGAGTGGGTGACGGGCACTGAGGGGGACACTTGACGGGATGAGCACTGGGTGTTATTCTGTATGTTGGTAAATTGAACACCAATAAAAATTATTTTATTAAAAAAAAAAAAAAAAAAGCTCTTCCCAGAGACATGGAGACACCTGACACTTGTCATGCTACAGATTCTTGGCTCCCTCGACATGGAGAACTCCCAAAAGTACAACACATCCCTTCAGCTTGCAGAGGCCCTCCAAACCTGTGATGACTCGAGACAACCCAAATAATCCCAACAAAGTCTGGAGTCAAACAAGAGAACAAGGCGTGCACCCACATACTTTCTCAGAAGACAACCTGAAACAGGCCAGTCCTCAGAGCAACCAGCTGCCTCCCTGAAGGGGTTCTGAGAGGAGGAGGAAGCCAGGCTTCTCCTAAGTGGCCCTTAGAGAAGAATACAATGGCAGCCAGTAGGGGCCCCTGCAAAGGAAGCAGCGCCTACTCCAGTGTAGGACTGTGCTTGGAATTAGGTACGAGCCTTGGACCACCAAGGGTCCACTCCTGTGACCCAGGCTTTCCCGGATGTGCCCTCTTCCAGGTGGCTGGCTCCCTGCTCCTGTGTGGCTTCTGCATGCCCCCTGCACACCTCTTCGTGGTTTTGTGGGAACACAGCCCTCCTTTGGCCCGTGGCATTCTGCTACAGGTGAACAACTTGATAACCTCCTGGCCAGAGATACGACACCCCCAAGAATCTTTCAAAGGTGGTGATGTGGGAAGCAAAGGCAGAAGGAAATGTAGATAAAATTAAATTTCTGTATAGCCTGCACCCCACTGACAAATATTCGAGGCAGGCTTTCTCCTCCCCATAGAGTGGCCACAGGCTAGAGGATTGGAGCCTGAGCAATCGATGGGAAAATGTTCCAATAAGACTGTACTCCTTAAAAAGCCCCTGAAATGTGAGTGAAGGAAGGAGAGAGAAAGCACTCACCAAGTTTGCACCGAAGCTCAGAGTCCAGATGAAAAGACTCAAAGGCTCCACGTTGTGTGCTAAATGATGTAGTTTTTGAATACAGATGAGATTTGATGGGGTCTGGAGCCACTGCCAAGAAAGAATTCTTGAGCCATCTTCCGTGCAGAATGGTGTTTTATGAAAGCACAGGGACAGGAAGGACTCAGGAGCAGAAAGAGCTGCTGCCGCCCTGTCTACTTCCCCTGGCTCCCCAGGTTCCTACAGCTCTGGGATTGTGAGGAGCAAATGATTATATACTTTGAGGTTAGGGTATGTAAAGTTAGGGAAGTTCCAAAAGGACTTTCATATGCTAAAGAAGACTTACAGGATACTGGAGGCTTTGCTATTGTCAAACCCAATTATTCTTCCCTCTAGCAAGGCATTAACATGAAGGCAGTCAGGAGCTTCTTGGAGGAACCTTATAGTCTGTTCCCTCCAGTATTTGTCAGTGGGCTGCAGGTTATATGGACATTTAGTTTTATCTACATCTCCTTCTGCCTTTGGTTCCCACATCAGTGGCAGTTTGAAACTGGCCATAGACAGACCCCTTTTGGACTGGATGCCCCATTGGGCCCAGGGATCTTCTAACACCCAAGGCTTCCAGAGATTTGTGTTTGGAGGTTCCACCAGAATATCCCACAGGACTGGGGCCTTCCTTCAGTCTGAGGCCTCGGGTTGGTCTCCAACCACCCAAACACCCTCCAGGGCAGGAGAAGACCTCCTCTCCACCCAGCATTTCTAAGGGGACAGTCATTCCACATTGCCCCTGGCTTCCTGGCTCAGGGGTGCCCAGTCCCACCAGGAATCAAGGCTCTCAGGGTCTCTTAGTGGAAGATACACCCTCCCAACCACACAGGTCCTGTGTGTCAGGCCAAGGCAGTCCACACTCCTCCAGCCTTACTTTTGGGGGTAAGACAGGAGCATTTGTATAGGATATGGCTTGGAATGAGGCAGAGTGCTGGGACCACCAAAGGCCCATTCCCATCACCTGATTTTCCTGCAACTTGCCCCCTGCCCAGTTCCTGGGTCCTTGTATCTGCGTGGCTCACTCATGGGCTGAGGGTAGTGGGGCAGGCTCATGCTGGCTCCTGCAACTCCCTGCAACCTGAGAACCTCCCTGCATCCTGGGAACCTCCCTGCATTCTGGGAACCTAGTGCTGTTTCCGCTGAGGTGCCAGTCACTGCATTGACCAAAGCTAAACTCCCCTCTTCGCCTAGTTCTTAAAAGGCCTGATTCTCCTGTGTTCTTGGTAAATGGACTGACCCGCACTCTCCCAGCCTGCCAGACCCCTTATGCAAAGATTTCCACTTGAAGAGTTCTTTCCTCTTGTCCAGAAAATAAACAAACAACACCCACCCACCATTGCCACAAATACCCAACAAACAAAAACCCAGCTGGTCTCCTTCTGCCTCAATCTACTTTAGAGAGTCACTCTTAGAAATACCTATGGCTCAATGACTTGCAGCTGTCTCCCTTTCTCTGGCACATTCCACCCCTGGATGAGTCCTATATTCTATTTGCATGAATACACTGCTCACATGAGCCCCGCCAGAGACAATGTGCTAAAGGGACCAGATGGTAGCACCATAAATGTGAAATGACCTACACACCAAATCGTCTATAATCATGGTCCCAGGAAATCTTTGACATTTATGTGCCTCTGATGAAATCATTGCTCTCATTAACTCCAGCACCTACAGCCGATCTTCTCCATGTTCTTATGACCTTTATTCACCCTCTATTCACCTGATTGTTCATGGAGAAATTAGATCCCATCTGGCAAGAGCTGAATCCTCTGCTCACACTACAATGGAAGACAATATGCACAGGTCCGCACCCGTTTTACCCTTCTCTACTAAGTCAGAAAGAAATGTGTCCTCCTTCCTCTCCTCAAAAGACAAATCCAAGATAAGATTTTGATTTAAAGGAAACCAGAATACTGATTTGAACTACAGACAGTTTTTAAAAGTAGTAGCAGCAACAGCAGCAGCAAACACCCACCCCAACAACAGATGCAAGGAGGTTGTGTTGACTTCTCTCACTGGAAGCCACAACCACCCATCCCCCTGGAAGGCGTCCTCCCGAAGTGAGTGAGTGACATTCTTATCTCAGGGACAGGAAGCTGAGAATGAGGGAACTCTGGACAAACAGAACTTGTCTGAAAAACAAAAATCTGTATGTTCCTTTAGCCTCTCCACATAATTTAGTTGCTCTTTCCCAGTTGCCACTCCTTGTCCAACCCAATATACAAGCATTTAGAGTTTGCCATTTCTCAGGATCTTTGTTTCCTCAGGAGGGCTCTCTGGGCCACGGGAAACCTGTAGGAAACAAATTTGTGTGCTACTTTTCCTATTAACCATCACACGTCAGTGTCACCCTCAGGGGCAGCCTCAAACTCTAAGTGGGTGGGGGTCAAGTTTGTGCCTTGGTAACATCTTTCTTCTTGGTGTCTTTGAATTCTACCTCCTTCATGGCTTGTTCCTTCAGTATGTTGCCCTGGTATCAGCTACCATCTAAAGAAATGCCACGAATATGGGCGATGTCTTCAAAGCTAAACATACTCTTACCCCATAGGATCCAGTAATCCTGCTCCGTATTTATGGATGACCCAAATGAGTCTAAAACTGATGTCTGTGCAGAAACTGGCACACAGATGTCGCTAGCAGATTTATTCATTGCTGCCTGAACATGGAGACAAGTGAGAAGTCATTCAGGAGGTGAATGCATACAGAGGTTGGGGGTTCATCTAAATGGAAGAATGTTTATTGGCCTTGAAAAGAACTGAGAGAGCTATGACCATGGGGAGCCATGGGGAGACTGGTGGGAAACCGTACATGTGTATTTCTGATGGAAAGAATCCAACCTGAAAAGGTTAAGTACCTCAGGACTCTAACAAGATGTGACATTCTGGAGAAGGCAAAAGTATAGAGAGAGTAGAAAGATCAGTAGGCTGGAGAGCAGCTCATCATGGCCCCACAGATGTTGACAGAGTTTCTTCCCCTCTTTGACCAAGTTTAAGTTGAAAGGAGGACAGCCAAAAACTGTAAGCATAGGAGACATTATGCATCCAGAAAAATTCTCAAGGAAAAGTACTGTAAGCAACAAGAGTAGCTGCTGGATCAGACTCTAAAGGAAAGGGTGGAAAAAATCAACCAGTTAGCGTGAAAGTTGGAGATTAGTTTCTTCCAGAATATGGAGGCACCAAAGTAGTTCCAGATGACAGGAATCATTTCTTACTTAGGGACGGTGACATTCTCAGAAAGTATGTAGACTAAAATAATTTACTATCAAAATGGCATTACGGGAAAACACCCATTCCACTGAAGTTGTGAATCTTGCATCATGTAAATAATTTCCATGTCTCTCTTTTATAATTTCCATGTCATCATAATAAACTAATGATATCCAAACTAAAGATTTAAAATAAAAGAGCAGTAGGCTGCCAGGGGTTTGGGTGGGGTGGGGGAGAGGGGTATGGGGAGAGAGGCTTGAGGGGGAATAATGAATAGAGCACAGAGGATATTTAGAGCAAGGGAGCTATTCAGGATGCTACTATGATAAGATTCCTTTGTCAAAACTCAGAATGGACAGCACCAAGAGTGAACCTTAGTGTAAACTCTGGACTTGGGTGGGAGATGATGGTCCTTCAATGTGGATTCACCCACAATTATCAACACGATGGCTTTGACACAGATTGTGGATAGGCTTGGGGGAATGCAAGGCTCTTGGGGGAATGCAAGGAATGCAAGGATAGGCTTGGGGGAATGCAAGGCACCAAGCTAGGGCAGGTGCCTGCATGCGTGCATGTTGGAAGCTGTGGCAGGGAGCAGGGAGGGTGGCAAAGCAGAGGACATATGGGAGCTCTCTGCATTCTCCACTCAATTTTGCTGTGAGCCCAAAACTGTTCTAAAAAAAAAAAAAAGGCCCCATTACACACACACACACACACACACACACACATACACACACACACACGAATGAACAAACAGACAAGCAGACCTGCTGTGTGGCCACTGAGCACATGGTCAAGAAAGAATTCTTGAGATGTTTTCCGTGCAAAGAAATGTTTTTATTACAGCACAGGGACAGGATGTGTGGGCAGAAAGAGCTGTTCTGAGATTGTGAGGAGTAACTGATGATACACTGTTTAGTTAGTGGGGGTTAGGGATAACATACGTCTCTAAGGAATTTGTGTCTGCTGAAAGCAAGGTCTCTGAGAACTGGGAGGGTGAGTTATTGTCCATATAAGGTTATTCCTTATTGTTTTAGTAAAGCATGAGTCACTGGACCCTGTAGATATCTATCAGTAGCCCACATATTGAAAGAGGAGTGTTATCATATCCCGGGGGACTGTGGTTATTAGAGTGATGTGACACTGACTAGAGCAAAGATATGTTTGGTAAAATATTGAAGAAAATCTTTGAGGGAGTTGTAGGAGTGCTACTCCCTGTATGTCTCCGATTTATCAGTGAACTGCAAGTTGTAAGGAGATATAATTTTAGCTTCATTTCTCCTGCCTTTGTTCTCCTCATCAAGACTGACTGACCCACTGACATTCCAGGTGGGCATTCTAGAAGCTGCAGGGGAGGAAAAATTCTCCTCTACCCTCTTAGGGTCTCTGGTTGGGCCTAAGATGGCAACCAATGTAAGAGATTCACAGGAAAAGGACATGCAAATGGTATTAAATGTTTACATGGACACAGAAGCCTTCACAAGAGAACGAAGACAAAGAATCTGTCAATTTGTGAAGAATGGATGAGGCAAAGGGTTTTGGGCAAGGGGTGGGCAGGCCATAGTGAACAGTAGTCACCAGGGAGATGGGGGTCAGTGGAACAAGGTTTATTGACACGGATTGTTCAGACCCTAATTATCCCGGTCCCCTCTCCTGTCTCTGGTAATGCAGAATGTCTTTCCTCCTCCTGGTTCCAGGGAGGGTCCTTTTTACATGGGAGTTTGATCTCCTGTTCTCATGAAGAAAAGGAAGGGTCAGAGTATCCTTCTTGCAGCTGCTGCATCTGAAGTGAGTTGAATTCAAAACAACCAGGGTACCCAAGTGGCACCTTTTAGGGGTGACACGTTCTGGTTTCCTCCAGGGCAGTCTGGGAAAGGGGCTCCCTGTTCCTTGTTTCTTGGGACACTCTCATCTCATCTCTGTCCCCTGACAACCAGCAGTTTCCTGTTTCTTTCATTCCTACCATTCCCAATGCTCCTCCACAGCAGCACTGTCCCTCAGCATAGGCTCCTTCACCTGGACGTTAAAATCTGAAGTGCCCCCGAGCTCAACCTTGGACCCTACAGAGTCTATGGTCACTGCAGTTTTTTCTCTATTCTGAATTACCTTTGAGTGATCAGTTATGGACTCTATGCTTATAGACCCCAGGCTTCATGTCCATCCAGAATTGGGTAAAAAACTGCCTAACTGATTTTCTGACTTGGTTGCCTCATAGATATGACATATTCCAAAGGATCCAACCCTAAAATCTTGGTTCTTCTTCCTTGCCTTGGCCATGTGCCAGACTTCCCATCTGAATGGGCTGTACCACTGCTCACATAGTGACTCTGGGAGTGATTCCTCATTTTGTTTCTCTCCAAGCAACCCTCCCCCCGCCATGCCTCTGTGTGGCCTTGGTCATCTGCTTCTCTTCAGAGGGTGTTTCACAGAGCTTAGGTTTTTAATTTTGATAACTTCTAACTTCTCCATTTCTTTCCATGGATCATACCTCTGGTGTCAAGTCTTAAACCCTCTTTACTTGACCCTAGATATCCATTTTTTCTCTTAGAATCACCCCCTCCACCAAGTGTGTTCCAGTTTTATGTTTTCCATGGAACTATGTGAGCATTTTGAATTCACATTTGTATGAAGGATGAGGTGTGGCTGTTTAAGTCAAAGCTTTCTTGTTTCTTTGTCTATGTGCCTACCTTCCAGCCTGTATGTTTTGTCTGTGGATGTCTGAATGCTGTCCTCTGATTTGAGGGTGAGGTGGGCCATCTTTCCTCCCTCGATGGCTTTTTGCCCATTCCCAAAATTCTGTTGGGCTTGGGAATATCTGCTTGGGTATCTGTTCCATTCCATTGATCAATGTGTCTCTCTGTCTGCCAACATCACACGTTTCTATCATCTCTATAAGTAAGCATTTAATGGGGGGTAGATTTTATTCCTGAGTTTTGTTTTGCTTGAAATCACCTTAGTGATTCTAATTCCTTTGCCTGTCCACATCTCTTTTTAAGAGAAATAGGTATATTTTATTTATTTTCTTTAAAGTTTGTTTAAGGGATCCCTGGGTGGCGCAGCGGTTTGGCGCCTGCCTTTGGCCCGGGGCGCGATCCTGGAGACCCCGGATCGAATCCCACGTCGGGCTCCCGGTGCGTGGAGCCTGCTTCTCCCTCTGCCTGTGTCTCTGCCTCTCTCTCTCTCTGTGTGACTATCATAAATAAAAATAAAAATTTAAAAAAAAAATAAAGTTTGTTTAAGTCATCTCTATACCCAGCATCAAGCTTGAATTCAGGACCTGGAGATCAAGAGTTGCATGCTTCTCTGACTTAGCCAGCCAGGCACCCGAAATACATGTACTTGAAAAACAACTTTTTTCCAACACCAAAGGAGGTTCTAACCTTGTTTTTCTTTTTCCCTTACTATCATAGAAGAGTTTATCATCAATATTTACCTCTTCTAAAGCACTCCCCACCCCCAGTCGTAGTGCTGTACTGCAGGACTGTCCCAGACCTGGATTTATTTAGTGAATGGCTATTAATCTTCTTCCCCCAGTATCTATTAAGGTTGGTTAGCCATGCCAGAATCCATATTCCTATCACCACACCTGCATTTGCACAGATGTTCCCCATACCTGTTTGCTGTCCCACACCATCATGGGACGTGCACAGATGGATTTTGTTTGCACTTTTCTGGAGCCGTGTGTCAATCACACCCTTTCTGTCCTCCTGAGCTGTGTTTGCATGGTTCAGAGAGAACTCCTCCGCTGAAATAATGGCATAAAAATGGCTCACCTGTAGTTGTTGTTCTAGGAGTAGTCATATGGTTCAGTTTTACAGTCCTTGCCTGCCGAAATCCCATCAAGTCCCCCCCCCAGGGCTGAGTTCTTGAGGTCAGCAGGTGTCTCTGATGGCTGGCAGGGTGTCATGGGGCCAGTTGGGTCTCTCTCCTTCAAGTCTCCTTGGGGCTGCCAGTCGTGCCCAGCTGCTCCAGAGCTCCTGCGGCCGATACCCAGATGCCATCAGGCCTTCCATGTCACCTGTTTTTCTCCCATGTCCAGCTCTGGCAGTGGAGAAGCCTGTGGAGGGTGGGACGAGCCCACTTGAGGTCATTGGTGGAGTCCTGGTCATCGGACCCAAGGTTTTCACCAAGTTTTCCAAGGTCCAGTGTGGGGGTGGGAAGCAGGCCAGGGCGGACTAAGAGGGGAAGGCATGGAGAGAGTGCCACAGGGGACTGGCTGTGACCCCCCAGTGAGGTCTGATCATCAGGGGCACCTCCACAGAACTGTGCTCCCACCCAAGTCCCAGTCATGTGTTGGGACCTGTGTGGTGCCCTGCAGCAAGATCTTGGGGAGGAGGGGTTTATTTATTTCAGCAGGTGTCTCTGCTGAACTTGGATTATTTTTCTAAGTTACAATCCCAGATGACTGGAGGTAGGGACACAGGGGAGGACCTACCCCACCGGTCACAGCTGTCACCACACTCCCAGGGTTGACCAGATGACCCTGGGGGCTCTGGAGTGGGGAGACCTAGGAAGATGAGGCGGTGCTTGGGACCAGAGGTCAGCCATGGTCCCAAGAGGTCCTGGTGACCTGTGGCTAGACCCCACCAGCCCCATGCAGTTATTTTCTCTCCTGAAACAGGCCCTTTTGCTGATAGACAGGCGCTGACACATTGTATTATGGCTCCTGTCACTTTAGAGAAGTGGGTCTCTGGGCATGTGTGGGATATGCCCAGAGATTGACCACGACGTCAAGTGTTCCTCTGCTTTTGCTTCCTTGAGCCGTCTCCCTGGGCCTGTATGCCTGCTCTTGTGCATCCACGTGGTCCAGAGCACAGTGTCACCCCTGGTGTCCAGCACCCGAGGGTGGTGTGGAGTGTGGTGAAGGTTCCTGCCACTCTTGCCTGGGACAAAAGATGCCCACAAGGGGATGGATGTTCATGGCAAATGGGAATGCTCTTCTCGTTCTGCCTGCTGTGGCCATGTGTGGAGTGCATGGTGGGTGTGTACTCCTGCCCTCTGACTCAAGGTGCCCTTGGAACCGGGGTACTCTGATGCAGAGGACACTCTGGCTTGCCTTCCTGCGGTATGTGTGTTGAGAAGCCCTTCCTATGGTGGGCCCAGCTGCTCCACACCAGGCTGCTCACCACCAAGGTGTGCTGAGCATGTGTGCCTGGCCCTCCATGGTGCCCCTGGAGCCCTTCAGGTCATCTCAGGAGCCTGAGGCCCAAAGGTGGTATCCTTTCCCTTTCCCGGTGAGCCCTCGGGCCACTGCTGTGCTTGGAGTATCCCAGGAGCCGGTAGTGGATTTGGTAAGGGAGGTACCCAACTGCCACCCTGTGGAGTGGTGGACAGGCAGGGTGCATGCCAGGTAGGACCTTCTGTAGCACTATGTTTGGTCATGCAGCAATCCTGGTGGCCCAGCCAACACCGATGCACTAGGCCATGGGGGTCTGTCCTCTTGCAGAGCACATTGTGTACACCTCAGTTTTTGGTGTTCTAGCTTGAAGGAGACTTGAAGCTCCTTCCAGGCGGTGACATAGCACTGCGTGTGCAGTGACGCAAAAGCAACTAGTTGGGAACCCCCACCGACTACGAAAGCTAAGGATTGCCCTATGCTTGCCTTTAGCTGCAGACCTGCCCTGCCCTCATGCCCTGGCCGACTTGCTATGCTGATTTGCCAGCTGGTAGATGCAGGAAGAGGTGGGGGCAACCACCCTCCATGAGAAAGCCTTCTCTAGGGGTCCCAGAGGGTGTCTTGTGGCACTGGAAGCCCCAGGTGATGGCTCTCCTCCACCTGGGGTGACTACCACTGCGTGCTGCCCAGAGTGCCCTCTCTGAGAGAGAGGTCTGGGGCAGGTGGTGGGGGCCAGTGCCACTCTGTGCCTCCTAGTCAGTGGGGGGAAGGTCACCCCGGAGCTGGCCTGCATTCGTAGTGCAGGTGTCGGGGGGCGGTACTCCTGCGGGGTGTGGTCTCCCCATCATGGCCTGTGCTGCGGGCGTCCCCCCCCGCCCCCCCTCCTCCCATGTTCCGAGAGCAGCTGTCTCCCATCTGCTTTGGTCCCAGAGTCCCTGCCAGTGGCTGTGGCATGGCATCATTCAGGCTCTGGTTGGCCACCTCACCTGGGGGCCTTTCCTAGGGCGTGACTCCAGGATGGACCAAATGGACAGATGAGCCTCCTCGGTCAGGGTCACCCAGGGCCAGGCCCCAACACTGTGGGGCCTGGTTCACGGTGAGGCTCCCCAAGGGTGCTGAGGCCGGCTGGCATCCAGGACATTGTGGGATTGCTCCTGTGTTGGTGAGGAAGAGAGTCACCCTACCTTTACCGCTTGCCTCCAAGCGCCCTCTTGATGCTACTAGCACAGTGTCCCCTGGGGATGAAGCCTGTACTATGAAACAATTCGAGTGTTCAAGGCTGGGCACAGCTGCCTGCAATAATAGAATAGGACCACAGTCATATCGTGTTGGTTTAGGGAACTGAGGCCATCATCAAGAGGGATGTCTGGGGGCATTCCTATTAGGCCACTAGAGGGGGAAATTCTTGGATCAGCCAAAGACCAACCAAAGTGAAAGCATTTGCCAAGAATATCTTCTCATCAAGAATGAAAGTTGGAGGTTCAAAGACAGTCAGATACCCTTAAAGTTCCAGCCATAAAGGAGGCTGACTGGCAATGAGCCTCATTCCATGACTGCCAGGTCAGCCTCTAGGAAACCAGTCTCTGGGTTGGGGGTGGGTGTGGGGGAGTATGGTTGCAAAGCTGGAAGTTAAAGGGATTGGCGGGAGAGCACCACCAGGAGTGGAGTCTCAGCTTCATTGGACTCCACACTGGAAACCTCGCCTGGCTCCCACACAGACACAGGATTGACAAATTGACAGATCTTTCTTGATTGCAGGAGGGGTGGGGGTGGGGGGTGCATGGCCATTCTTGGTGGAGCAATTCATCTGGTTAATTCCCAATGAGACTCTGATATGCTTAGTTATATGTAACCCCTGATGTCAGCGTCCCCCAACTTCTTAGAAGGACAAGTGGCATTCAGGCTCCCTGAGATTGAGCAATAGGAGGTGTGTGATACCCTTAGATGTCAGTGCGGCATGGCTACACTGGCCCAGCGTGTGCTCCACCCTACTCTGCAGGCTGGGTAATATGTGGAGGCTCCTTCATTTCGAGGATTAGAGATTGCAGTTACTGCCCACGAAGGGCCCAGGAAGTGTGGGTTACAGACTCAGGTTAAGTTCCTGTCCTTGGCACTCACCTCTGGTTGCTATTTCGGATTGGACAGTTTAGTAAGGCCCTGGATGGTTTGGTAAGCCCCTCCCAACAACCCCAGGTTGGCTCAGGCTCTGGCTGATCACTGGGGAGGGGGGGGGGGACTTGGCTAGGGGAAATAAAAGTCCTAACTAGGTTTCTGTTAGGTGAACCTGCAGAAGAATCCTCAACAAGAACGTGGAGGTGCCCTCCGCCCCCCGCCCCCGCCCCCGCCCCCGTGGGCTCCGTAGGGTCCCGAATATTCACATGTGCAGAGGGGATGCAGGTGGGGGGCAGGTGCGTTGCCGGCCACAGCGCCCAGAGGGGGCTGTGAAGGGGAAGGAGGCGCCCAGAAGCCCGTGGGAGCCCCCAACGCAGCCTAGGCAGCAGACTGCGGTCTCCCGGTCTCCCGGAGCAAGGGGACAGCACAATGGTGGGGGAAGAGGGCTCTGTGCCCTCCTCCCCTTCGCTGGTCTCCCCCGTGTCCCTTCTGGCTCTCCTGTCTTTCCACACCCCGGTTGCCACGTCCCCACCTTCCCTGGCGAGCCTGGTCCCCCACCTGCATTGCCCACGGTTCGGGGCAAGCCCCCCTAAGCCTTCCGCGCAGGTCCTCTACCAGCCGCCGGCCGCCTGCACTGCGCCCTAGGGTCTCGTACTGCGCGGTACCGTCGGCAGCCCCGGAGGCCCCGCGGCGTCTTCTGGGGTCGGGTTTGCACCTCGGGGGCTTCTGAGCCTCAGCTCACGCGGGGCGCCTGCCCTGGACAGTTCTCTGGTGGGTGGGATGTCAGCTCAGACCCTGCCTTCCCACCTCTAGTCTCTGCCCTCTCCGTTCCAGGCCTCTGCTTGGCTGGCTCCTCTCCCTCCAGGCTCCCTGCCCGGTGGCGCCACTTCCCCGCAGTGGAAGCCCGCACGCACCGTGTCCCCTGTGGTTGGAGGAACATAAGGAGGGGGGTGGTGGTTGTGGTTTGGAGCAAGAAGGGGGGTCCATCTGCCCCAGCGGTTTAGTGGGAAGCGAAGGGGGGATGATGTGGTCAGATGTAGGCGGGGTGTGTGGGGAGGTGCCCCCAGGGGCCTCCATCACCAGCCCCAAGCATCCAAGCTTGCCACCTGCAGGGTGGCTACGGCTCCACCCCATGTCCAAGTACCTAGTGCAGGCCAGCGAGGATGTTTAAAGACCCTTTGGGTGTTCCAGGTCAGCCTCCGGACTGACCCTGAAGGCCTGTCCCTTCTCCCCCAGACTCGCCATCCACCCCCTGGCCTGGGTGCCGCGCCTTGCCACAGTCTTAGTGGACTTCAGGAGGGAGATAACCACGTGCCCTGTGACATCGATGGGGAGGGACAGCTGGGAACCCCTGGGTGCCTATGAGGTGTCCCAGCTCCTCTGCATTTGGGGCGGTGCCCAGATGCCCAGTCAAACCTTTCTGATCTCTTGGAGTCTGGTCTACTTGTGTCTCACTGGCGGGCTGGAGGCATTCTCGGGTAAGCGCTGCACAGAGGGGGTGGGGGATGGGGGGTGAGGGTGGGGAAGAAGGAGCAGTGGCTCCCCTCCAGGGATTGGCTCTCTAGCCATGGAAACTCCTTGGGTTCTTAGCAGTGGATCACTCTTCTTTTGCATCCTTGAAGAACCAGTTAGCTAACAGATCCTCAACATTTCCACTGCATTTGTGGCTCCAGCACCGCCCCCCCCCACTTGCCAGTCTGAGCGGTGCTGAACTATCATGCCCCAGGGGTCTGGGGGTGGGTAGGCCCTGGGTCACCAGCAGCTAGGAGGGTTGGCTCTGCTGCCTGGCCTTCGGTCCCCCTAAGTGCAGACCCGGTGGCCTCCTTTGCCCCATGCCATCCCCACTGCCCACCACGCACCCTCTCCCTTTCAGGTTCGCTCCACAGGCGACGCATGTGGGTCGTGGGAGCCAGGCGAGGGGTCATTGGAGAGCTGGTGCTGAGGGCCGTGGGTGCCGCGGTCCCTTTGGGGGAGGTCCCTGGCTCCGCACGCAGTCTTGGGGGAGCCGGTGCTGTGTGGGGTGAGGTCCCGTGGCTCATGGCCCGGGTTGTGGCCGGTGGCGGGAGGCCCTGATCCGGAAGGGCCTAGGTCTTGCCGCCTGCCCCTGCGGTGACCGCAGTTGTCCCGCCTGGACTCTCTCCGGTCCCCCGAGGCGCGAATGGGGAGCCCGAATTGCCCCTCCCTCCTTGGCCCAACTCAGAGACCCAGCGGCTTCCACCAAGGCCAAGGCGCAGGCAGGCCACACCCTGGGGTTGCCCCAAGGATGACGCTGCGCCCTTCACTGCAAGCCCTGAACCCACGGTGTCAGGGGACGGGGTGTGGGGGGAACGCCTGGCCGGTGTGGGGTGGCGGAGAGCGGAGGACATGTGGAAGGCCAGCGGGGACTGGGAGTCTCCCCCCTCCAAGCGCTCCAGGCCACCCGCTGAATTTAGGTATACTTTAGTCAGCCTGCAAAAAGAACCTAGCCAGGATTCTCTCAGTAAGGGTGAATGAGCACCCTGAAAGTTGAACTTTGTAGGGCTTTCAAGAGGGCGTTAAGAGGTAAATAGGTGCAGTCCGGCAATCCTCCTGGGAGGATCCAACAGGGCAGCGTGTGTGGCCTTGTCAGCAGTCTGGTGGATTTTCCCATCCCTCCTTCCTCTGGACCCCTCCATCTGCCCTCCCTCCTCCTAGGAGGGGGTCTCTGTTGGTGCAGGGTGGGGCTGGTGACCAGACTCAGCGCATTTCCACGGCTGCAGTGCACCTCCACTGGCTCTGGGTCGGGAGGGAAGGCTGGCAGGGAAGATGTTTACAGGGTGGGGTGCTGCTCTTTCTGGAGGGTGGGCTCACCCAGCAGTGTTACACCCCCACCTCCACAGCAGCTCTCCTGAATTCATGGCCAAGGGAGCAGACCAGCTTTCCCCCCTCTGAGGGCCCGCCCTCAGGGAGGGGCATGCTGCTGTGAGGGGGGACTGCCTCCAGCAACTGGGCCCCCAGCCGGTCCATGCGCTATTTGTGACCAAAGCACAGGGAAGTGAATGCAGGGGGTCATGGGTAATGTTGACCACCCATCCCACACATCTTGAAACATGGACCAAGTTGTCTAATACGTGGGCCAGTTGGGGACTCTCAGGAAAGCCGCTGTGGGGCAATGAAGGTGAATGCTGGCCCTGGTAACCTGCAGAGGTGGGATCCCGAGACCTCTCTGGTCCCCCAAGGGTGTATCACTGGCCCTTCTTGCCTGCTGCGCCAGGAGGTGGAGCATGAGCACAGGTGTTAGGACCAGAAAGGTGGTGAATGATGCCTGGGCACAGTGAAGCCAGAGGAAGCTCTGCTGGAGGTCCTAGTATGCAAATCCGTAGTCCAACCTGGGTACAGGGGCGAAAGACTACTGGAGCCATCTAATAGCTTGGTTCCCTTCCAAGTTTCCCTCAGGAGAACCGGCGCTCTCACATGAGAACTCATGCAGTTTTATCTGGTAAAGTGAATGATTAGAGATCTTGGGGCCAATTGTAAGGGAGCTGGGTTCAGATCCCCGAATCCAGGGTGTTGGAGATGGTCTCCTTGAGGTGTCTAGTGCAGTAATACAATGATCTGGGAGAAGCCAGTGGGAGCCTTGGGGAGAGTTCTCTTTTGTTTGAGAAGGGCAGGGTACCCTGGAATGGGTTCACCTGGAATTAGGGGCTCCTGCCTTGGAGACCTTGCCAGTTCCTATGGTATCCAGGGAGCTCTCACTGGCGCTTGAAAATCTAGGGGTGAGGATGTAAATCTCGCACTGGGCCGTACCCATACCCGCAGCAGGTCGCCAAGGTGAACAGCCTCTACCACATAGGAATAGTGTAGGTAAGGAAGGCGGTAAGGATTAGGATTGGGTCTAAGCCCTGGGTGGTTCTGGCTGAGGGGGGAAGTGGGGTGGGTACCCCCCAGGGATGGAAGGAGGCACAGGAGGCGTGAGAGCCCCCCACTCCCCCACCCTCATGCCTCTAGGCTGGTCTCCTCTACACCACCCTGCAGGGGTCCCCACCCCCTCTCTCCTCTCTCTCTCCTCTCCCTCTCCCTCCCAGATGGGGGGCTGGGAGGCAGGTGAGTGCACTGGGGGGACCGTAGGGCTAGGTCAACAGCAGCACTACTGACTCTGGATGTGAGCCTAGCCCTTCCCAGGGTTCTCAACCCCCTCTGCCCCTGCTCTTGCACCCCTCATTGCTGAGGCAGTCAGTGCAGCCCTCCCTCCTCCCCATGGTACCTAGCAGCCTATTTAGAACTGATGTGGACCAGGAGAATCCAACCCTTTAATTAAAACAAAGCATGGGGAAGGCCCACAACAGGTGCTGACATGATTTCTGCCCAGTGTTCTGAATGTCAAAGTGAAGAAACTCAATGAAGCATGAGTCAAAGACAGGAGTAACTGGGTCTCTCTTAAGGTAGACAAATGCCTCGTGGTCTAATCAGTGATGGGCATGAATGGATGAATGAGATTCCCACTGTCCCTCCTACTGCCCAGCAAAACCACAGGCAAGGGACAAGGCTTGGCAGAAGCCACCAGGAAAGGAGACCGTGTTGAGCTGGACTTTATTCTGGCACAGTGAAGAGACGGGAGGGACAGAATAAGTGGGAGGCCCCCAGGGTTCCCCCAACCCTGTGGTCCATAGAAGGGGTGCGGCGGGGTCACCAGCCTTGAGGGTCGCAGGTGAAACACTATGAGGCAGTGGCCTCAGCGAGTGAGCCCCCAGGGGCTCTTGCTTCTGGTATTAAGTGCCAGCTGTTGTTCAGATCCAGAGAACGAGATCGATGGTCCCACAGATAGAAATCTAGTTTCTCTTTCTCTCTGAAAGGTGTTTGGTGAAAAGATGACAAGAAAGGGAAAACTCAAAAACACAACCTCTGCAGCCAATGGCCAGATAGACTGGGTCAGGACTGGAATGACAGCTTCCTAGATTCTTTGCCCCCAACCTGGGACCAAGGATTACATAGGATACCACTCCTCTAGTCAGCTCCCATCCCACTACCCACCCCAACAACCTCTCTTCGGACCTTCCCCTTTTGCCTCCAGAAAGCTTTCCCATCCTCTGCCTGCCTTAGACAGGAGTCTCTGCCAGATGCAGGTGGTGGTTGCCCATGGACTGTTTTGCTGTCAATATTAGTAATTCTTGCTGTCATGTGGGTGATCATTGCCTCCACAGAGGTCATTAGTTTGGGGAACAAATAAAAGCACTCAGCATAATATCCATACCCATTGTCATGAACTCTCTCTCCCTCACCCCTCCTTCAATGCCTGGGACAGATGGATAGATGGATGGCTGGATAGATGAATGGATGGATGGATGGAAGGAATGTAGATAGGTCAACCCTCTCCTTATGGGCCTACCTACCTACCTACCTACATCTACTGTATTTTCCTTTCAAGAGTCATGGGACGGAGGGTATTATGCTGAGTGAAATAAGTCAATCAGAGGACAACCATTTTATGGTTTCACTCATACACGGAATATAAGAAACTGAAAGGGACTATAAGGGAAAGGAGGGAAACTGAGGGAAAAATTAGAGAGGGAGACAAACCATGAGAGACTCCTAACTCTTGGAAACAAAGGATTGCGGAAGGGGAGGTGGGTGGGGGGTTGGGGTAACTGGATGACAGGCACTGAGGAGGGCACTTGATGGGATGAGCACTGGGTGTTATACTGTATGTTGGCAAATTGTATTTAAATTTTAAAAAATGTAAAAAAAAAAAAAAGTGTCTAGCTCTCCCTTTTCTTTCTGACCTGAAAGGAGGAGATAAAACACACCTAGGAAGGTACCCTCCCTCCCCGGAGCAGGAGGAAAAGATAGCATTCTTATCAGCACAGAGATGGTACCAAGGAAGCTGAAAGGAAAACCTTCCAGTTGGTTTCCTTCCATCAACTGACCTTTTCACAGTGGGCTGAGCTCAGAAGCCTAAAACTGCTCTGCTCTCTCCAGTAATTTCTCCATCACGTGCTCTTTCTTTGTGGAAGATGCGCTATAGAAATCCAAATTCCAAGCCGCCATTGTCACTAACTATTGGTTTGGGTTTCTCCCTGCTGATGAGTGCTGCACATGTCAATTGGCAGTTCCTCTCTCCCTGATCCTATCTCTTTGTGACAGAGGTCTCAGCCAATAATTCAGAAGGGGAGTGGAAGGGACATTTTACCTCCTCTACACTTGATGAATGCAGATGTGCACACATCGAAACAGCTCTCCCCATATACACACCCCCCACCCCCACCTTCGTATCCAGGCACTGACTCAATATTTGGCAACAACCATGGATGCCTTGTAAATATTTACAAATGTCATAACTCTCCAACATCCCTCTCCATGTTCAAAGAAGAACTAACCTAATTCAGGAGCTTCCAGATTGGTTGAACATGTGGAATGGTGGGGACAGTGACTTGCCTGGAGATAGGCCCAGATCACAGAAGCTGTGCCCCCTTCCCTTTGCCTCTGTTCCATATGGGGTTTCTTGAGTTGTATCCTTTTAGGGACACATCAGTCATCTATGAAATGAGAAAAAGAACTGAGGACTTAACTGGGCTAGATTATTTTAAAATTCTTCATTAGCATCCATGCCATTTCCTCAGCCCATTTCTTGACTAAATTTTTTTTTGTTTTTTGGGTGTTGAGCATGGCTAAAATGAACAGTTCAAGAAATAGCAGATTTTCATGAGGATGTGGAGAAAGGGGAACCGTCTTACACTGTTGGTAGGAATGCAAGCTGGGGCAGCCACTCTGGAAAACAGTATGGAGGTTCCTCAAAAATAAAGCTACTCTATGTCCCAGCAGTTGCACTACTAGGTATTTACTCCAAAGATTCAGATGCAGTGAAACACTGGGATACCTGCAACCCAATGTTCATAGCAACAATGTCCACAATAGCCCATCTATAGAGAGAGCCCAGATGTCCATCAACAGATGGATAAAGAAGATATGTTGTATATATACAATGAAATATTACTCAGCCATAAAAAGAACAAAGTCTTGCCATTTGTAATGACACAGATAGAACTAGAGGGTATTATGCTAAGTGAAATAAGTCAGTCACAGAAAGACAAATACCATATGGTTTCACTCATATGTGGAATAAAGAAACAAAACGTAAACATCAGGGAAGGGAAGGAATAATAAAATGAGATGAAAACAGAGAGGGAGGCAAACCATAAGAGACTCTTAATCTAGGAAACAAACTGAAGGGTGCTAGAAGGGAGGTATTGGGGGATGGGGTTACTGGGTGGTGGGATGAAGGAAGTCACATGATTTACTGAGCACTGGGTGTTTTATACAAATGATGAATCACTGAATTCTACCTCTGAAACTAATAATACACTATATGTTAATTGATTGGACTTTAATTTAATTTTAAAAAAAGATCAGTTGGCCATATCAGATTGCATTTCCTTCTGGGCTCTCTATTCTGCTGCATCGGCAGAATCAGAATAGAGAGAATGCCAGAATCACACTGTGGGTTTGGTTTTTTTAAAGTAGGCTCCATGTTCCATCTGTAGCCCAATGCAGGCTTGAACTCATGACCCTCAGATCAAGACCTGAGCTGAGATCAAGAGTGGGATGCCTAAATAACTGAGCCACCCAGGTGCCCTAGAACTGCACTATTTTAATTCTATAGCTTTGTAACATAGTTTGAAATGGGAAAGTGCTGTGTCAAGCTCTGTTCTTCTTCTTTAATACTATTTGTGCTGTCCACGGTCATTTGTGGGGGCATATGAATGTTAGGGGTTTTTTTTTATTTCTAAAAACTACCATCATGATTTTGATAAGAATTACATTGAAACTGAGGGCACCTTGGGGGTACTATGGACATTTTAACAAGATGAAGGCTCCCACCCCATAAGCCCAGGATGTTTTCCCAATGTCTTGTAGTTTTCAGCGTACAAGTATCTTTCACTTCCTTGGTTCAGTCTAAGTATTTTGTTCTTTTTGATGCTACTGAGAATGGAGTCATTTTCTTAATTTTCTTTCTGGATAGTTCATTGTTGGTACACAGAAAGGCTACTGATCTTTGTATGTTGATTTTGTGCCCCGCAACTTTACTGAATTCACTCATTAGTTCTAACAGTTTATTTTTTAAAGATTTTATTTATTTATTCGTGAGAGACACAGAGAGAGAGAGGCAGAGACACACAGGCAGAGGGAGAAGTAGGCTCCATGCAGGGAGCCTGATGTGGGACTTGATCCTGGGACTCAGGATCACGCCATGGACAAAGGCAGACGCTAAACCGCTGAGACACCCAGGGATCCCCAGTTCTAACAGTTTTTGATGGAGTCTCTAAGATTTCCTATTTATAATACATAAATTAGCAAATAGGGACAGTTTGACTTCCGCCTTACGGAGGTGGATGCCTTTTTGTTGTTGGCTGATTGCAGTGGCTAGGACTTCCAGTGCTAAGAGGGGACTTACTTTTCTTGTTCCTGCTCTTAGCAGAGACAATTTCAGGTTTTCACCATTGAGTATGATGTCAGCTATTGGCTTTCATGCAAGGCTTTTATTCTGTTCATGTACATTTCCTCAAAACCCACTATGCTTTTTATGCTGTATTTTGTCAAATGCTTTTTCTGCAACTATTGAGATGATCATATGGTTTTTGTCCTTTCTCTTGTTAATGTGATGGATCACGTTGATTGATTGCCAGAGGAGAAGTGGGTGGGAGATGGGCGAAATAGATGAAGACTATTAAGAGCTATAAGCATCTAGTTATAAAATAAACAAGTAACAGAAATTTAAAAAGTACAGCTTAGGGAATAGAGTCAGTACTACTGTAGTAACTTTGTATGGAGACAGATAGTGACTATACTTCTTATGGGGAGAGCTGAGTAATTTTTCAGAATTGTTGAATCACTAAGTTGTAGTCCTGAAACTAGTGTAACATTGTGTGTCAACTATACTTCAATGAATATTAAACGATAGGGGTTTCATATTTGCCATTGGAAATATGAAGGCATTTCTGCTGAGATGATAAAGATTTCTCAAATGTTTTTAAATGTTATTTTTTTAAAGATTTATTTGAGAGTATGCAGGTAGGAGGGCAGAGGGAGAGGGAGAATCTGAAGCAGACTCCTCACCCAGCCAGAGCCCAAGCTCCACATGAAGCTCAATACCACGACCTCAAGATGATGACCTGAGCCAAAATCAAGAATCGGATGTTCAACCAACTGAACCACCCAGGAAACCCTCAAACGTTCTTAGGTGCAAAACACGTGCTCTGAACCCTTGGGGATGGGAGGACATTTATGACGCCCAGTATACCTAGAAGGGCAGGGAGGCCTGGAGGGCCTGAGGATAGGAGCTAAGGATGTGGGAGGGTGCCAGCATCCTTCTTCCCAACCTGCGTGGTGACAGAACATTTCCCCGGGACGCTTGGCCTTCTGGGTGAAGGGCTAAGTGCTGATTGGAGCCCAGCAACCTACACTGATGATGTGGGACCCCATTAAGGGTGGAACTGTGGCACCCCATGGTTCCACTGCTGCCTGGCACCCACTCTGTGTTGCAGGCAGTTGGAGGCACTCATGCTCCACACCTGGCTCTGCCATATTCACACTGTCCTATTCTCCCCAATACCCCAGTGTAGACCCTAGTGCAGCTCACACAGCAACAGGTCATAGGTGAGCAGGAGTTGCTCCCAGCTTCCCCCAGGCCCCTATGGGGCCTGTGGGCTCTGGGTGGGGGTTGAAGCTGAGGTTGAGAACACCTGAACCCCATGCAATGACCGTGAGGCAGCTCCTGCACCCCTTTCACAGCTCTGTGGAGTGAAGGCTGACACCCTGCTGCCCCAATCCAGGGAAGGAGGCTGAGGTTGGAGCTTGGGCAGCTTGCCTGGGACCCCCACTCTTCTGTAAGCCCTGTGCTGTGCAGAGGAGACCCAAACCATGACCTTTCTAGCCCATCCTAGACCCATGGACCCTGACAGGTAATGACCCCCTATCCTGTGGCCTGGGGTGGGGTGGACAGTCAGGGGTCTCTGGGCCTCCTGGCCTATGAGCAGGCCTGCTCGTCATGAATAGGGAACATGAAACTGCTCCTGCTCCCCACTAGACCCTCCTCAGGCCACTCACAAATCATTGCATTCAGGGTGGGTAGTTTTTCCACACTCTTGCTGGCATAAGTTTTAAATTTTGATGAAGTCCAGTCATTGCTTTTTCCCTTTGGTCATTGGGCTTGTGGAATCTAAGAGAAACCTTTGATCCCCCCAAGCCCGCAGGAACACTCGCTGGCCCCAGGCTAGGAGACGTCACCCCAAGCATCAGGTCAGCAGCTCCCTGGAGCCTCCTGGGCACCCCGTGTTCTCTTAATAACGGGGTGGGAGAGCTCTATCATCCTAGCATGATGGCGTGTCCTGGGACAGTGGCTGGGAAGATGGACTGTAGGTGGGCGAGCTACAGAGAATGAGTGCCTGCATGTGATCCGGCAACCCAGCATGTTCCCTCAGAACTATAGGGTTGTCTCCATGTTCTGGTCAGACAGATGGGGATCTGCCAACCAGAAGCAAACAGATGCATATGTTCTCTAGAGGTTTTAATGCAGTGTCATATTCGGATGTGTTTGGTTTGCAGTACAATTTGCACTGTTTGTAAACATACATAGTATGATGACCACCCCCCCCCCAATGCCAGATGCTGTCCCTGGTCTAGCCAGGATCCTGTGCTGACCACATGTGTCCCCAGCAGCAAGTGTGTCACAGCAAACCCCAGACCTGGGGTTGACTTTATCTGTAGATGTCTCCGTATGCACTTAGAAAACGAGGATGCCCTGTGTCTGTGTGCCCCCCACACCAGCACCCCCTTCATGGATGTGGTGCAGCTGCTTAGTGTGGGGGAATGTTCGCACTTCCCCAGCCACCTTAGGGTTCTTCTGATGGTTCCCATCAGAAGCCAGGGTGTCCTGTTGAGTCCCCAGGGTCCAAGTGGGAGGGAGGGGAAGGCAGTGTGCGCCCAGACAGGGTGGGGTACAGGTGGATGGAGGCAGAGGATGGGGGTGTCTGCATGCAGTGTGTGCTGGCTGGTGGTATCAGAGCCCAGGAGCCCACAGAGACTGGCCTGGAGGCCCACCAGGGACAGGGCTGAGGAGATGCCAGGCAGGGGTGCACTAGAGCTTCCCAGGGGGCTGCTCAGACTGTCTCACCATGAGATGCTCCTCCATGCAAGGAACCTGGTGACCCCCATGTCACCCTTGGCCCTCAGGGTGTGGCTGGGTCACGGCTGACCTGTGACCTGGAATGTGAGGCAGCAGGAGCTGGGGGTATGGACTCATGCAGCCATGCTGGAAGATAGGCGGGTGGTTTCTGGCAAAGCTCAGTGGGGCCTCACCACTGTACACCCCAAAGTGCTCATAGATAGTGACCCAACTGGTTCAAAACCTTTCACCCATGTCAAACCTGCATGAACGTTCTCTGCTTTCTTCACGATGGCTCAAACCTGGAAGCACCCAAGATGCTCTTGGATGAACAGGCATGGGAATCCATAAAACAGAATCTAGTTCGGGGACATGAAGGAATGTGCTGTGGATGCATCTAGGTTGTGTTTTGCTCAGGGCAGGCGGCTAGATGGTGGCCGGTGTTCACAGGACATCAGGAACAACCCAGAGCAGGGGAAGGGGAGGCATCAGGGGCTGTGGGTACAGGGGGGAGCGCCTGGCTCCCAGAGGGGCCTTCAGGGTTGGGGGCTGCTCCAGAGCTGGAGGGGGAGCTGGTGGCTCTGTGAGAGCCCAGGAGCTGCACATCCACAGCAGGAGCTTTCATGGAGGCAAACGGAAAACCCCCAGAATGCAAGTAAACTCCCAGCACATTGTATGTCTGAGATTGCTGCATGTCACTGTGTGCAGACCTGACCCCAGAGAAACGTACCGCACTTCGGTACTGTGGTAGTGAAGACCACAGGGCTTGTGTAGCTGGTGTCCACGCCTCGCTGGCCTCGCTGGGTGGGTGGCCAGACTGAGCAAATCACCCTGCTGTTCCCTTTCCTAGGCAGCAAGCCCCGTTCCACATGCTGTCGGCCCATTCTGTGTACAACACCATGAGTGTCCCTGCCCCCAGGCCTGCTGCCTCATGGGTGTCCTTGTCTGAGTATTGGTGACCCAACAGGACACATAGTTAGGACCCCAGCTCCCACTATCCCAAGACATAAGGGAGGGGCTCTCTCTTCTAGGACCCAGGCAGGGGCTGAGGTGCTGACCTCACTGCTCAGAGGGAGGGCACCTGAGTGCCTGAGTGCTTGGTCTGCCAGCACAAACATGCACCGCTGGTATCCTAAAACTTGGGTCTGGATCCTAAAGAGACTGGACTACTAATCAGAAACTGGGCGGGAGGAAGGCTCCCATTCCTCTAAACCGCATAAGGCCGTGGCAGATCAGGAGGCTGCTCCTCTGGTTGAACATTCCAGAAGGTTCCCCTGAGGAACACAGCTCAGACACTCCAGGGCTCCATGGCAATGTCTTGGCCCGCTATCCTTATGGGACCTCCCAGGTGCCACAGGCCCCAGACCTGCACTTGTGGTGGGGTCTCCAGACCTGGCTGGTCCCCTTCAGCCTGGCACATTTCACAGAGGCACCTTCTCCTCGTCTGAGAAAGGAGGCCCTGACATGGTACCTACAGGGCTCGGTAGTGGAGCCACGTGGCCCTGCACCTAGCCCTCCTCGCCTTCTGGGAGCACCCTCTGGGAGCCTGGGCTGTGAGGAAGCTGTGGGATCTGATGCCTGAGCTGGGGAGGGCTCAGAGGTGGCCTCGGGGGTGAACACCCTCCACAGGGGTCTGGCTCTTGCAGGAGATGGGCTACTGCCAGGGCATGAGCCAGATCGTGGCCATCCTGCTGATGTTCCTGACTGAGGAGGATGCCTTCTGGGCACTGGTCCAGCTAATGACCAATGAGAAGCATGCCATGCACGGTAGGTGCTGGACTGGCCACTAGACGGGACTTGGGGCTCAGGAGAGCCTCCCTGCAGGGCTCCTCCAGCAGTGGAACGGGCAGGGACTCCCACCTAGCCTCCCTACTGACAAGGGCACCACCTCCCCAGGTGACCTTCGGGGTCCTGGAGCCATGGCCATGGGCTGTACCATTTGCAGACCAGTCTTGCACTCCTGCTGCTCCTGCAGCCTCCTGTCTGGCTGCCTGCTTGCCCCCCCAGGCCACCCTGCTAGCCCACAGCCAGATACAGCTGGTAGCGTCTCCCACTCCTGTGTGCCCCCAGCCTGACTCCCAAGCCCCAGAGATGGCCATGCACACCTATTACCCTCCCTGTGGGCTGCACTCCCTGCCCCTCCTTGCTGGGGACCCACCTGCCCCTGCTGCAGCCACTGCAGGAAAGAAGGTGCTGGGTCAGATGGGCCTGGTCCTCAGCCCAGGGCACCCACCAAGTAGGGTCTCTGTGAGGACGAGGATCCTCTGGCCCTGCCACCCCAGGCCTGGAAGGCAGTCCTGGTCTCTGGGAAAAGTGAGTCCTGTCAGGACTTAGGAGGGCTGTGGGCACATATTGGGGTCAGGTCGTGGGGGAGGAGGCCCTGATTGTTGGGGTCCTGGGGCCTTCTCAGGCTTCTTCATTCCAGGGTTCCCCAAACAGCTGAGATTTCAGGCTCATCATGAGCACATTCTGGATAAAGCTCTCCCAAAGCTGAAGAAGCACATGGCAAGTAGAAGTTCCCCAAAGGCACTGTTCCCATGGCCCAGGGCAGGGGTGGGAGCCAGCAGAGCCCTTCTGAGCTGGCCAGAGTTTGGTGTCATGTTCCTCCTCCTGGAGGGACCAGGGGTGGCCTCAGGGCTGGGCAGGGCTGTGGAGAGTGTGTCTACCCGGCCCCATGGGGCCACTGGGTAGGTCCTGAGCACCTTTTGCCAAGATGAGGAACAAATGTGCACTGGCATTTACACCCCCAAGTGGTTCCTTCAGTGTTTCATTGACCAGGTAAGGCCACCCAGGACACCTGCTCCCTGACCCTAGGGAGGGCCGAACTCAGCCCCACCCTCCAGACAAGTCAGGCCCAACCTCAGGGCCTTAAGGTTGTGACTCGCAGCCCAGACACACTCTGGAGAAGTCCAGAGGGTTCCTTGAGAAGGTTCTGGGGGACGGCTGTCTCTGCCTTAGCTCCCTGAGGGAAGTGCAGATCAGTCTGGGGTGTGGATAAACCCTTGGCCCATTCTGCAGCCAGACTGGGTTCCTCTAGAGGTGTGTTGCCACCAAGTGAGGGCAGAGTCTGTTGCCTCCCAGATTTGTAGATGGTGCTGGCCAGGGTAGCCTGGATCCCTGATTTCACTGGGAACAGTACACGCACAGGAGGGGCTGTGGGGCCTCATCTGATGCAGCCAAGGGTTGGCAGGGGCTGTGGGCAGATAGGAGTCTCTAGCCCATGCTGAGACCCCCATGGGCCCTGCTCGGGCTGCTCCTTCCACCCCCGCTGTCCTTGCAGACCCCCTTCTCGCTCACCCTGAAGCTCTAGGATGCCTACATTCTGGATGGGGAGCGTGTGCTCACAGAAATGGCTTACACAGGATCCTCAAGGTGCACAGCAGTGAATGAGCCCGTGGGAGCCCAGGTGTGCCCGAGTTGGGGGGGGGCAGGGGTGTTGGCCCACTGCTCTGAGCAGCACCCAGGCCTGGGAAGAGGGGGGATGGCTGGGTAGGTGGGCTGAGTGGGGCCCCCTGAGAGAGGCAGCAGGCATGGGGCCTCCCCCAGCCATGGCACTGCCCGCAGCACTCCTGGGCACAGCTGGGCCTCCAGCCGATGCCCTTGGGAGGTATCGTGGGGCAACGGGGTGGCCCCCTTTGGGTCTGACTTATACCCATTGCCCAGAATGCCTCCTGAAGCTGCCCTGGAAAGTCTTTGGGAGTTTCTGCAGGACTCGCTGGCCCAGCCCTGGGCCCTGGAGGATGAGGGGGTGCTCAGATACCTTCAGGCCTCCATGGCCCAGCTCTGAAGGATGAAGTGTGACCTGTCCCCTTCAGGTGGGCTCAGGGCCCAGTCCCCTCTCAATTCACCCTCCTGGGGCAGCCCGCAGTGGACAGAATCCCTGGGGCCTTCCTTCTTGTCTCTGTGCCTCTCCTCTTCTTCTCCAACCTCAGGGAAACCAGGCCAGAGCTGGGTGTGTGGGCACTCACTGCAGGGGCTTGGGCATCAGCAGCATGGAGGGCTGTGATCAGGGTCAGGTCGGGGGGCACTCAGAGAGCCATGAGGACCCCTGGGGCCCTACCAATTGGGGCCACACAGCCTACTGGACATGCTAACCCAGTCTGACTCTTTTCAGCGGGACCTGAGGAGTTCCCCACAATGCCCCAGGCCTGGAGCAAGTGTCCCCAGCGCCCAGGCCTCTCCTCTCTTCTCCTACTGCAGGAAGCAGATGGGCTGGCCTCCTCAGGCCCGGACACCCAACCTGAGCAGCCTGGACCTTCTCCAGCCAGGCCATCCTCAAGGCTGAGGAGCCACTGCAGGAGGGAAGCTCCCAGAACCCACAGCTGCACACCCGTGTCCAGGAACTCCAGGGGCTCTGGTTCTGGCCTGTCTGCCCCCAGCCCAGGACCTGTCGCTGGCCCGACTGCCCCCACAGCATGGAATTCCCTCCCCATCCTCCTGGTGAATCAGGAGGGTATATGCAGGGGGCCCCCAGACATGGGCTTGAAGCCAGAACATTGGGTCCCTTTCCCTTTAGGGCCACCCCAGAGGCCACACGACAGATCAGGCCCTGGAACCCCCTGGACTCCTGTCACGGGGTCCACTCAGCCCATTAAAGATGATGCAGTAGGGATCAGGATACCTTCCTGCCTTGTGGCCACTGCAGCTCATGCCCCTCGTTGGGCAGTGACAGCTAGGACAGAGCCAAGGCAGTGCTGAGCCAGCTGCCCCAAGGCCCTGCACATGCCTAGGACTCTCTGACCTCCATGTCCACAGGGAAGCTAGATGCTCATGAGTCTCTGGAACAGAGCATGATGGTGAGTGTGGAGGCCCTGAGGCTCTGGCCAGCCGGTACCACGCCCTGCCTCATCTCACTGTCCTTCCTGGAAAGCAGCACCCCCCGATCCCCCGGCCAGGACACAAGTCCCTGACCCAGAGGGGCCTGGGCTGGCCTGGTCTGGGCTCTAGGGGTACAGAGTTGACTTGAACTTGGCCACAACCAGAATGAAGACTGACGGGACTGAGCCCCCCATCGCCCGGAACAGTCCTGGATTCTGTCCCAAGGCTGGGCGAGCCCTCTCAGGGCAGTATGTGGCCTCCTGGGGCCTGAGCATGCCTCACAGATCCAGGTTGTTGACCTAGGGCAGCGCTGGGAATAACAGGGCACCCAGCCAAGGGGTAGCAGGGGTGGGCCCCACCCTCACCCACACTAGGAGGCAGGTTCCTCCACATGCTGGGTCTCGAGCAGTCAGTCACCTGGCACCAATGGGCCAGAGGCTGGGGCCCAGCAGACATGATGGGACCCTGCTTGGGAAACCCAAAGCTGCAGGTCCAGGTCAGGTCTGCTGTCCTCAGAACTGCCTTTCAGGGCCCCAACCTCAGGAAATGTGCCCCCACCCAGAGTCAGCAAAGGCTCCAAGGTACAGGACTCTAGCACCCGCACCCCCGTGTGTTTTTGGATTTCCTCTAAAGGACAATAAGGTCTCCCTTCCCAGGGGAAGGCACACACCCTTGGCCCCTGTTTGCTGTTGAAAGTTCAATAAAGTATGTTAAAATGCAAAGCCAGCCTGTTTCTGCATCTCCCAGTGCTCTGTGCAAGCAGCGCTGGACAGACTCCTGAGAAAGGAAAAGGTGGCACAGCCCAGGCCCCCTGGCCAGCCCCTGCAGAAGGCCACCAGACAGACAAAGCTGAGATTCTCATGTGCCTTCCAATGTCAGCCAGACGCCAGGGTCAGGACCATCAAAGAATTTACTGCGACTCCGCCTGTGACTCATGGGCCAGGACAGGGCTGGGAGGAAAGCAACAGCCAGGGGACCAGTGGGATCAGGTCATGATAGTCTGTGCAAAGCATCCTGGGAGGTCTGTGGTCACTCTGTCCAGGGAGCCTGGGCTGGCCAGGCTCAGGTGGCACTTCCTTCCTTGCCCTGTGCCTGTGCTCTTGGGGTACAGACAACCAGCAGGGCTGTCAGAGTAGCCCCAGAGGAGACATCAGGACAGCAGGCATTGGCTCATGAAGCCTGGGCCACCTTCGTTGGGCGGGCTTGGCTTTCCAACCTTGTGCTGCTGGATTTCTCGCACCAGTGTGTGGAAGGCATCCTCCACGCCCTAGGTAGAAGGGGCTAGGTGAGACTGGGACTCGGCCTGGGGGCTTGGCAGTGGAGGACACCAAGAGACCCTGGACCCTTCCCCACCTCCTCCCCACCTCAGGGCTACCCCCATTGGGCAGCTTGCTCCTCAGGAGCTACCTACACAGGGCGGCCCCAAGGTTGGCTCCCAGCTTGAGAGGCATCAAGGAGAAGAGAAGTCGCCAGTGCTCAGCTGGGACCAACTGCCAGACGCATGAAGGTGGCCAAGCTGGACCTTCAAACTCAGCTGACCCTCCAGTGGAAAGCCACTGTTTGAGTGATCCCAGAGTCGACCAGCAGAACCCAACTAGCCACCCAATGCCAGCACTAGAAATTATAAAGGAATGTCGTTTCAAGCCATTTCAGTGTTAGGATGAGACATCCTGCAGATCAGATAGCTGCACAGCAATAGATACACACCCAACCCCCAAAACAGAAGTTGGAATCCCCCTGAATGTTGTTAAATGGCAGTGGAATAGTTAAATACATGATGCTTTAGTCACACAGTAGGATAGATTGAAGATACTACAAATTACAATTGCAGAGAGGTTTTAGAGGTATGGAACGTGCTTGCTGGGTTCTGACAATTAGTGAAGAGAGGTTGGGCTCTCTCTCAGAAAAGGACACCAGATCATTTTGAAGGCTACAGATGGCGAAATCTGTCGTTCTCTCTTTCAACTTCTGTTTTTTCCCCCTACTTTGTTCTTCATAATTCTATTTCCGCCTCTTCCCTTCATCCAAGCCAATGACCAAACAGGCTTTTTTTTTTTTTTTAAGACATTGGGTCCTAAAAGAAGGCAGAACTTTGGCTCTTGGTTTCAGGAATGATTATTGCCTATATTTATGCTGATCTACCTAACTCTGGCCTTCACAGCTCTTCTCTCCTTGCAGAATGAGGAGGAACATGGGTCTTATAGTGAAAGAAGCCCACTCCCACTTGGGTGGGACTGTCACTTGTGGAAAACATCATCTGGCAAAGTAGTAAAAGCAGGGGCGATAAAGAATAGATTGCAGGGACACCCTAGGTGGCTCAGTGGTTGAGCATCTGCCTCCGGCTCAGGGCATGATCCCAGACTTCCAGGATCAAGTCCTGCATCGGGCTCCCTGCAGGAAGACTGCTTCTCCCTCTGCTTGTGTCTCCACCTCTCTCTGTGTCTCTCATGAATAAATAAATAAAATCTTTAAAAAAAAAAAAAAGAATCGACTGCAGGTTAAACATATTCTGGTTTGACTTTTTTTTTCTGAAGTAAGCACTTACCTTTGATGCTGTTTAATTTGTTTATCCACTTATTATTTTAAAAATATTTTATTTTTATGTAATCTCTATACCCAACTTGGGGCTCAAACTCATGACCCTAGGATCAAGAATTGCACGCTCCACCAACCGGGCCAGCCAGGCGCCACAAGGCCGTATTTTATATCTCTTTGCTTGCTTCCCAATCTCTGTATCCAATTGGAACATTAAGTCCATGAGGGGGGAGCTTTAGCTATCTCTGAATCATAGAACGTTCTTGCTATATCCCAATCATAGAATGATGTTTGCCATTTAACAGCACTTTAAATAAATTATCAGTTAAATGAATATTGGTAAAGGAAATTATCAACTTAAAAAAAGATATTATTTATTTATTCACGAGAGACACAGAGAGAGGCAGAGACATAGGCATAGGGAGAAGCAGGGTCCCTGTGGGGAGCTTGATGTGGGACTCCCTCCCAGGACACTGGGATCACAACCTGAGCTGAAGGCAGATGCTCAACCACTGAGCCACCCAGGTGCCCCAAAACTGTCAACTTTTAACCCTGCTTCCTGGGCTCCCAGGGAGCTATGTTTTCTTTAACATTTATCAACGTCCAAATGACTCCACAAAACCTCAAAGTATGGACTCAATTTCTACCCTGAACACATGCTGCATGTCTGGCTCAATTAAAAAAAAAATCTATCTATCTATCTATCTATCTATCTATCTATCTATCTATCTATCTCATAGGGAGCCTGGCTGACTCAGTGTGATTGGTAAGAGCATGTGACTCTTGATCTTGGGGTAGTGAGTTCAAGCCCCATGTTAGATGTAGAGATTGCAGAAAAATAAGGTATTTTTTTGAAGATTTATTTATTCATGAGAGACACAGAGAGAGGGGCAGAGACGCAGGCAGAGGGAGAAGCAGGCTCCCTGCAGGGAGCCCAATGTGGGACTCGATCCCAGGATTCCAGGATCACGCCCTGGGCCAAAGGCAGGTGCTAAACCACTGAGCCACCCAGGTGCCCCAAAACAGTCTTTATAAAAAATCAGTCAGTCAGTTATTTGAGGGAGATATAACCCTGGATCCCGCAGGGACAGGGAGCCAGCTTACAGGTCCACTGCACAGTATTATAAGCAGCAGAGCATAAAATCGAAACTTTTAGAAGTCCGCTAGAGTGGGGGACATACAGGGCTTGACAGTGCTCAGGTGCTTGACGGTGTGAAGTGGCCGGGGTGGAGAGGGGCCAGAAATGACAGTGTGGGCTCAGGACCCCCAGGGTCACAAGGACGGTGGTGCCAACTGTTCCAGGCACAGGAGCCAGGAAACTGGCTGAGAGCACCGGATCTAAAGGCCAGCTTTCTGCTCTGTGCTGCCATAAACTGCAAACCTTTTCCCAGTCATGAGACCGCTTTCCTGGGACTGGGCAGCAAAGGGCAGAAGTGGGAGGAGACCCTCCCCAGCAAGAAGAGCACAGGTCTCCGCCAGGGGAGTCTCTAAAATTTGGAGTTTTGAAACTCAGTCACTTGTCTGAGATTAGAAAGCTCACACACAGGCAGGGTGAACGCAGGGTTCTGACAAACTGCAGAGACAAGGGTCCTTGATGGCTCTTCTGCAAGACTCACTGCAGTCTGGGGGCGCGGGATGTTCAGCTCCAGGGCCAGAGAACCCCTTGCCCCCGTATTCATCCTATCTGTGCATAAAGTCTTCGGGAAGCAAAACAGCACCGCCTAGTGGAGACCAGAGGCGCTTACACTTAGTCCTGCCTCTGAGCACTTCAGGCACATTTCTTTTTCTTTTTTTTTATTGGAGTTCAATTTGCCAACTTATAGCATAACACCCAGTGCTCATCCCGCCAAGTGCCCCCCTCAGTGCCCATCACCTAGTCACCCCAACTCCCCGTCCACCTCCCTTTCCACTACCCCTTGTTCGTTTCCCAGAGTTAGATGTCTCTCATGTTTTGTCACCCTCACTGATATTTTCAAGCACATTTCCACTAAGGCAAGCACACCTGACAATCAGTGCAACAGGCCCCTCCCCGAGAAGACCCGTGCAAATGACTGGCTCTCACCAAGTTTACTGATCATAGAGGGCTGCAAAGCTTCAGCTTTAGGGGGGAAATAGGATCTAGCTTCCTTTGTATTTTTATTCTTATTTCTTTATTATTTTTTCATTTATTTTCTTCAATTCTTTTTTTTTTTTTTTTTAGGTCATGCTTCTGTATTTTATTTTATTTTATTTATTTATTTATTTTTTATTGGTGTTCAATTTACTAACATACAGAATAACACCCAGTGCCCGTCACCCATTCACTCCCACCCCCTGCCCTCCTCCCCTTCTACCACCCCTAGTTCGTTTCCCAGAGTTAGCAGTCTTTACGTTCTGTCTCCCTTTCTGATATTTCCCACACATTTCTTCTCCCTTCCCTTATTTTCCCTTTCACTATTATTTATATTCCCCAAATGAATGAGAACATATAATGTTTGTCCTTCTCCGACTGACTTACTTCACTCAGCATAATACCCTCCAGTTCCATCCACGTTGAAGCAAATGGTGGGTATTTGTCATTTCTAATAGCTGAGTAATATTCCATTGTATACATAAACCACATCTTCTTTATCCATTCATCTTTCGTTGGACACCAAGGCTCCTTCCACAGTTTGGCTGTAGTGGCCATTGCTGCTAGAAACATCGGGGTGCAGGTGTCCCGGCGTTTCATTGCATTTGTATCTTTGGGGTAAATCCCCAACAGTGCAATTGCTGGGTCATAGGGCAGGTATATTTTTAACTGTTTGAGGAACCTCCACACAGTTTTCCAGAGTGGCTGCACCAGTTCACATTCCCACCAACAGTGTAAGAGGGTTCCCTTTTCTCCGCATCCTCTCCAACATTTGTTGTTTCCTGCCTTGTTAATTTTCCCCATTCTCACTGGTGTGAGGTGGTATCTCATTGTAGTTTTGATTTGTATTTCCCTGATGGCAAGTGATGCAGAGCATTTTCTCATATGCATGTTGGCCATGTCTATGTCTTCCTCTGTGAGATTTCTGTTCATGTCTTTTGCCCATTTCATGATTGGATTGTTTGTTTCTTTGGTGTTGAGTTTAATAAGTTCTTTATAGATCTTGGAAACTAGCCCTTTATCTGATATGTCATTTGCAAATATCTTCTCCCATTCTGTAGGTTGTCTTTGAGTTTTGTTGACTGTATCCTTTGCTGTGCAAAAGCTTCTTATCTTGATGAAGTCCCAATAGTTCATTTTTGCTTTTGTTTCTTTTGCCTTTGTGGATGTATCTTGCAAGAAGTTACTATGGCCGAGTTCAAAAAGGGTGTTGCCTGTGTTCTTCTCTAGGATTTTGATGGAATCTTGTCTCACATTTAGATCTTTCATCCATTTTGAGTTTATCTTTGTGTATGGTGAAAGAGAGTGGTCGTTTCATTCTTCTGCATGTGGATGTCCAATTTTCCCAGCACCATTTATTGAAGAGACTGTCTTTCTTCCAATGGATAGTCTTTCCTCCTTTATCGAATATTAGTTGCCCATAAAGTTCAGGGTCCACTTCTGGATTCTCTATTCTGTTCCACTGATCTATGTGTCTGTTTTTGTGCCAGTACCACACTGTCTTGATGACCACAGCTTTGTAGTACAACCTGAAATCTGGCATTGTGATGCCCCCAGATATGGTTTTCTTTTTTAAAATTCCCCTGGCTATTCGGGGTCTTTTCTGATTCCACACAAATCTTAAAATAATTTGTTCTAACTCTCTGAAGAAAGTCCATGGTATTTTGATAGGGATTGCATTAAACGTGTATATTGCCCTGGGTAACATTGACATTTTCACAATATTAATTCTGCCAATCCATGAGCATGGAATATTTTTCCATCTCTTTGTGTCTTCCTCAATTTCTTTCAGAAGTGTTCTATAGTTTTGAGGGTATAGATCCTTTACATCTTTGGTGAGGTTTATTCCTAGGTATCTTATGCTTTTGGGTGCAATTGTAAATGGGATTGACTCCTTAATTTCTCTTTCTTCAGTCTCATTGTTAGTGTATAGAAATGCCACTGACTTCTGGGCATTGATTTTGTATCCTGCCACGCTACCGAATTGCTGTATGAGTTCTAGCAATCTTGGGGTGGAGACTTTTGGGTTTTCTATGTAGAGTATCATGTCATCGGTGAAGAGAGAGAGTTTGACTTCTTCTTTGCCAATTTGAATGCCTTTAATGTCTTTTTGTTGTCTGATTGCTGAGGCTAGGACTTCCAGTACTATGTTGAACAGCAGTGGTGAGAGTGGACATCCCTGTCTTGTTCCTGATCTTAGGGGAAAGGCTCCCAGTGCTTCCCCATTGAGAATGATATTTGCTGTGGGCTTTTCATAGATGGCTTTTAAGATGTCGAGGAATGTTCCCTCTATCCCTACACTCTGAAGAGTTTTAATCAGGAATGGATGCTGTATTTTGTCAAATGCTTTCTCTGCATCCAATGAGAGGATCATATGGTTCTTGGTTTTTCTCTTGCTGATATGATGAATCACATTGATTGTTTTACGGGTGTTGAACCAGCCTTGTGTCCCAGGGATAAATCCTACTTGGTCATGGTGAATAATTTTCTTAATGTACTGTTGGATCCTATTGGCCAGTATCTTGTTGAGAATTTTTGCATCCATGTTCATCAGGGATATTGGTCTGTAATTCTCCTTTTTGGCGGGGTCTTTGTCTGGCTTTGGAATTAAGGTGATGCTGGCTTCATAGAACGAATTTGGAAGTACTCCATCTCTTTCTATCTTTCCAAACAGCTTTAGGAGAATAGGTATGATTTCTTCTTTAAACGTTTGATAAAATTCTCCTGGGAAGCCATCTGGCCCTGGACTCTTGTGTCTTGGGAGGTTTTTGATGACTGCTTCAATTTCCTCCCTGGTTATTGGCCTGTTCAGGTTTTCTATTTCTTCCTGTTCCAGTTTTGGTAGTTTGTGGCTTTCCAGGAATGCGTCCATTTCTTCTAGATTGCCTAATTTATTGGCGTATAGCTGTTCATAATATGTTTTTAAAATCGTTTGTATTTCCTTGGTGTTGGTAGTGATCTCTCCTTTCTCATTCATGATTTTATTAATTTGAGTCTTCTCTCTCTTCTTTTTAATAAGGCTGGCTAATGGTTTATCTATCTTATTAATTCTTTCAAAGAACCAACTCCTGGTTCTGTTGATCTGTTCCACAGTTCTTCTGGTCTCGATTTCGCTGAGTTCTGCTCGAATCTTTATTAACTCCCTTCTTCTCTTGGGTGTAGGATCTATTTGCTGTTTTTTCTCTAGCTCCTTTATGTGTAAGGTTAGCTTTTGTATTTGAGTTCTTTCCAGTTTTTGAATGGATGCTTGTATTGCGATGTATTTCCCCCTTAGGACTGCTTTTGCTGCATCCCAAAGATTTTGAACGGTTGTATCTTCATTCTCATTAGTTTCCATGAATCTTTTTAATTCTTCCTTAATTTCCTGGTTGACCCTTTTATCTTTTAGCAGGATGGTCCTTAACCTCCATGTGTTTGAGGTCCTTCCAAACTTCTTGTTGTGATTTAGTTCTAATTTCAAGGCATTATGGTCCGAGAATATGCAGGGGACAATCCCAATCTCTTGGTATCGGTTCAGACCCGATTTGTGACCCAATATGTGCTCTATTCTGGAGAAAGTTCCATGTGCGCTTGAGAAGAATGTGTATTCAGTTGAGTTTGGATGTAAAGTTCTGTAGATATCTGTGAAATCCATCTGGTCCAGTGTATCATTTAAAGCTCTCGTTTCTTTGGAGATGTTTTGCTTAGAAGACCTATCGAGTATAGAAAGAGCTAGATTGAAGTCACCAAGTATAAGTGTATTATTATCTAAGTATTTCTTCACTTTGGTTAATAATTGATTTATATATTTGGCAGCTCCCACATTCGGAGCATATATATTGAGGATTGTTAAGTCCTCTTGTTGAATAGATCCTTTAAGTATGAGATAGTGTCCCTCTTCATCTCTCACTACAGTCTTTGGGGTAAATTTTAGTTTATCTGATATAAGGATGGCTACCCCTGCTTTCTTTTGAGGACCATTCGAATGGTAAATGGTTCTCCAACCTTTTATTTTCAGGCTGTAGGTGTCCTTCTGTCTAAAATGAGTCTCTTGTAGACAGCAAATAGATGGGTCCTGCTTTTTTATCCAGTCTGAAACCCTGCGCCTTTTGATGGGGTCATTAAGCCCGTTCACATTCAGAGTTACTATTGAGAGATATGAGTTTAGTGTCATCATGATATCTATTCAGTCTTTGTTTTTGTGGACTGTTCCACTGAACTTCTTCTTAAAGGGGAATTTTAAGAGGCCCCCTTAAAATTTCTTGCAGAGCTGGTTTGGAGGTCACATATTCTTTTAGTTGCTGCCTGTCTTGGAAGCTCTTTATCTCTCCTTCCATTTTGAATGAGAGCCTTGCTGGATAAAGTATTCTTGGTTGCATGTTCTTCTCATTTAGGACCCTGAATATATCCTGCCAGCCCTTTCTGGCCTGCCAGGTCTCTGTGGAGAGGTCTGCTGTTACCCTAATACTCCTCCCCATAAAAGTCAGGGATTTCTTGTCTCTTGCTGCTTTAAGGATCTTCTCCTTATCTTTGGAATTTGCAAGCTTCACAATTAAATGTCGAGGTGTTGAACGGTTTTTATTGATTTTAGGGGGGGATCTCTCTATTTCCTGGATCTGAATGCCTGTTTCCCTTCCCAGATTAGGAAAGTTTTCAGCTAGAATTTGTTCAAATACATATTCTGGCCCTCTGTCCCTTTCGGCGCCCTCGGGAACCCCAATTAAACGTAGGTTTTTCTTCCTCAGGCTGTCGTTTATTTCCCTTAATCTATCTTCATGGTCTTTTAATTGTTTGTCTCTTTTTTCCTCAGTTTCCCTCTTTGCTATCAACTTGTCTTCTAGGTCACTCACTTGTTCTTCCACCTCGTTAACCCTCGTCGTTAGGACTTCTAGTTTGGATTGCATCTCATTCAATTGATTTTTAATTTCTGCCTGATTAGCTCTAAATTCTGCAGTCATGAAGTCTCTTGAGTCCTTTATACTTTTTTCTAGAGCCACCAGTAGCTGTATAATAGTGCTTCTGAATTGGCTTTCTGACATTGAATTGTAATCCAGATTTTGTAACTCTGTGGGAGAGAGGACTGTTTCTGATTCTTTCTTTTGAGGTGAGGTTTTCCTTCTAGTCATTTTGCTCAGTGCAGAGTGGCCAAAAGCAAGTTGTATTGGGAAAAAGAGAAAAAGAGAGGAGAGAAAGAAGGAAAGAAAAGAGAAAGAGAAAAAAAAAAGGGAAGAAAAAGAAAAAAAAAACGAAAAAAAAAAAAAAGAAGAAAAAGAGAAAGAAAAAGAAAGGAGAAAAAAAGGGGGTGGGGGAAGGAAACAAATCAAAAAGCAAAACAAAACAAAAACAAAAACAGGTGCAGCCACTCTGGAAAACTGTGTGGAGGTTCCTCAAACAGTTAAAAATATACCTGCCCTACGACCCAGCAATTGCACTGTTGGGGATTTACCCCAAAGATACAAATGCAATGAAACGCCGGGACACCTGCACCCCGATGTTTCTAGCAGCAATGGCCACGATAGCCAAACTGTGGAAGGAGCCTCGGTGTCCAACGAAAGATGAATGGATAAAGAAGATGTGGTTTATGTATACAATGGAATATTACTCAGCTATTAGAAATGACAAATACCCACCATTTGCTTCAACGTGGATGGAACTGGAGGGTATTATGCTGAGTGAAGTAAGTCAGTCGGAGAAGGACAAACATTATATGTTCTCATTCATTTGGGGAATATAAATAATAGTGAAAGGGAAAAGAAGGGAAGGGTGAAGAAATGTGTGGGAAATATCAGAAAGGGAGACAGAACGTAAAGACTGCTAACTCTGGGAAACGAACTAGGGGTGGTAGAAGGGGAGGAGGGCGGGGGGTGGGAGTGAATGGGTGACGGGCACTGGGTGTTATTCTGTATGTTAGTAAATTGAACACCAATAAAAAAAAAAAAAAAAAAAAAAAAAAAAAAAAAAAAACAAAAACAAAAACAAAAACAAAAACAAAAACAAAAACAAACAAAAAAAAACCACCGGGGAGTATCTTCTGATTCTGTGTACTTTAAGTCCCTTGGCTTCTCCTGGAAGTTGTCAGTCTAGCTGGTGTTCTGGGGGAGGGGCCTGTTGTGCTGATTTTCAGGTGTTAGCAGTTGGGGGAGCTGCTGTGCCCCTGTCTGGTGCAGGGCTCAGTGGGGGTTGTTTACCCCGTGAGGCCGCAGGAGGAACAGCCCCAGTGGCGGGGCAGCTCTGGAAACCTGGATTCAGCTCCGGCAGGAACTCCGTCTGCAGGGCCTGGAGGCTCCGGGGCGGGGCCGCTGATGTGCTCAGCTGGGGCAGGAGCGTCCTTGCTGTCCTGGGCCCTCCCGGCCTCTGCCTGTCCCGGGGGAGGCCGGATCCTGGGCTGTGTCCCGGCGCCCTGTGCTCCGG
The DNA here is from genome assembly GCF_011100685.1 of Canis lupus familiaris. NCBI lineage: Eukaryota > Metazoa > Chordata > Mammalia > Carnivora > Canidae > Canis > Canis lupus. Next base: position 16,799,755 of record NC_049227.1, on the reverse strand, counting down.
AGCCTGCGCTGTTGGATTCGCGCTCCCGGGCCGCGCAGCCCCCTCCGCGGAGCCGCCGCCCGAGCCCCTTCAGCTGCTCCGGGTCCCGCCGGTCCCGCCGTGCGCGCTGCAGCCCTTAGGGAGCTCGGCGCACTCTCCTGGGTGCGCAGTTGCTGTTACTGTCCCCGGGAGCCCGAGGGCATCCCCGCCCTCCTGGGTCCTGCTCCAACTCCCTGCGAGCCCCTTTCCCCCCCGGGAAGGTCGGTGCAGCTCCTGCTCCTCCGGGACGGGGCTCTCCTGTCCTGGGGACACTCGCCCCGGCCTCAGCCCGGCTCCTCGCGGGGCCCCTCCCCCTTGGAGGCCTTTGTTTCTTTATTTCTTTTTCCCCCGTCTTCGTACCTTGATAGAAGCGCGAACTCTTCTCACTGTAGCATTCCAGCTGGTCTCTCTTTAAATCTCAGGCCGAATTCATAGATTTTCAGGATAATTTGAAGGTTTTCTAGGTAGTTTGGTGGAGACAGGTGATTTGGAGACCCTACTCTTCCGCCATCTTGCTCCTCCCCCTCTATTTTCTTCAATTCTTTATTAATTTTTAAAAAAGATTTTAATTATTTATTCATGAGAGACACACAGAGAGAGAGGCAGAGACACAGGCAGAGAGAAGCAGGCTCCTTGCAGGGAGCCGGATTAGGACTTGATCCCAGGACTCCAGGATCACGCCCTGGGCTGAAGGCAGATGCTTAACTGCTGAGCCATCCAAGGATCCCCCAATTCTTTATTAATTTTTTAATTTTAATTTTTATGTATATGCTTTATATATTTTTATTTTTTGTTTATTTTTATTGTACTTTACTTTTTTCTTTCTTATTTTGGGATTTAGATTCTTTTAACAAGCAGGCCAGAACACACCCAGGATCTCATTTGGGGAGGGGGGTTGTTGTTATTGTTGTTTTTCTTTTTCTTTCCTGGACAAAATAATGAGATGGAGAAATTCATCCCTCAAAAAGGACATGAGGTAGTACTCACAGCTAGGGAGTTAATCAATACAGATATAAGTAAGATGTCTGCACCAGGATTTAAGACAATGATTATAAGGATAGTAGCTGGGCTGGAAAAAAGCACAGAAGACACTAGAGAGTCCCTTGCTGTAGGAGATAAAAGAACTAAAATCTAGTCAGGCCAACATTAGAAATGCTATAATTAAGATGCAGTCCCAAGTGGAAACCATACAAACAAGAAAGGTAATGGACCAGAGAGGCAGACTTAGGGAACTCAGTGATTTATTAAAACAAGAACATTCATATCATGGGAGTCCCAGAAGATGAAGAGAGAGAAAAAGGAGAAGAAGTTTTATCTGAACAAATTATGAAACTTCTCTAATCTGAGGAAGAACACAGACACTGAAACCAAGAGCACAGAGAACTGCCACTAAATTCAACAAAAGCCCGCCATGGCCAAGACACATCATAGTCAAATTCACAAAATTCACAGACAAGGAAGGAATCCTGAAAGTAGAGTAGGAGGTGGGGGGAATCCTTAACCTACAAGGGAAGATGGATCAAGTTTGCGGCAGATCTGTCCACAGAAAATTGGCAGGCCGGAAAGCAGTGGAAGGAAATATCCAATATGCTGAATGGGAAAAATATGCAGCCAAGAATTCTTTATCCAGCAAGGCTGTCATTCAGAATATAAAGAGAGATAAAAAGTTTCTGGACAGAAAAAAATAAAGGAGTTCATGACCACTAAAGCAGTCTGGCAAGAAATTTGAAGGGGGACTCTTAGTGGAGAGAAAAAAAAAAAAAAAAAAAGAGACGAAAAGCAACAAAGATTAGAAAGGACCAGGGAACATCACCAGAAACACCAACTCTACTGGTAACACAAAGGTATGAAATTTATATCTTCCAGTAATCACTCTGAATGTAGATGGACTAAATGCTCCAATCAAAAGATATAGGGTATTGGAATGGATTAAAAAATAAGATCCATCTATATGCTGCCTACAAGAGGCATTTTAGACCTACAGATACCTGCAGATTGAAAGTTAGGGGATGGAAAATCATCTATCATGATAATAGACATCAAAAGAAAGCTGGAAGAGCCATACTTATATCAAACAAATTAGATTTGAAACCAAAGACTGTAAAAAGAGATGAAGAAGGGCATTATTTCATAATTAAGAAGACTGTCCATTAAGAAGATCAAACAATTGAAAAAATTTATGCCCCCAACTTGGGAGTACTTACATGTGTAAACCAAATAACAACAAACATACATAAACTCATTGATAATAATACAATGATAGAGGATTTTAATGCGCACTTACAGCAATGGACAGATCATCTAAGCAGAAACAGGGGAACAATGGCTTTGACACACTGGACCAGATGGACTCAACAGATATATTCAGAACATTTCATCCTAAAGCAGCAGAATACACATTCCTTTCAAGTGCACATGAGACATTCTCCAGAACAAATCACATAATGGGCTACAAATCAGTCCTCAACAGGTACAAGAAGATTGAGATCATACCATGTACGTTTTCAGACCATAACACTATGAAACTTGAAGTCAACCACAGAAAAATAATTTTTTGGAAAGATCACAAATACATGGAGATTAAAGGACATTCTAATAAAGAACGAATGGGAGTAACCAGGAAATTAAAGAAGAAATTTTTAAAATAATGGAAACAAATAAAAATGAAAACATGTTTGTCAAAATCTCTGGGATACAGGAAAGGGAGTCCTAAGAGTGAAGTACGTAGCAATACAGGCCTACTTCAAGAAACAAGAAAAGTCTCAAATACACAACCTAACCTTACACCTAAGGGAGCTAGACAAGGAACAGCAAATAAAGCCTAAAGCCTGCAGAAGAAGGGAAATAATAAAGATTAGAGCAGAAATAAATGATATAGAAACAACAACAAAAACCAATAGAATGGAATAATGAAACTTAGAGCTGACTCTTCAAAAATAATTAATAAAATTGATAAACCTCTAGCCAGACTTAACAAAAAGAAAAGAGAAAGGACCCAAATAAATAAAATCACAAATGAAAGAGGAGAGATCACAATCAATACCACAAAAATAAAACAACAATAAGAGAATACTATGAAAAATTATATGCCAACAAACTGGGAGACCTAGAAGAAATGGACAAGTCCCTAGAAACCTACAAACTACCAAAACTGAAACAGGAAGAAATAGAAAATGTCAACAGACCCATAACTAGCAAAGAAATTGAATCAGCAATCAAAAATCTCCCAAAAAACAAAAGTCCAGGGTCAGATGGCTTCCCAGGGCAATTCTATCAGACATTTAAAGAAGAGTTAATGCCTATTCTTCTCAAACTTTTCCAAAAAAATAGAAATGGAAGGAAAACTTCTAAACTTGTTCTATGAGGCCAGCATTACCTTGATCCCCAAACCAGACGAAGACCCCACTAAAAAGGAGAAATACAGATGAATACTCCTGATGAACATGGAGGCAAAAATTCTCAATAAAATACTAGCAAATCAAATACGGCAGTACATTAAAAAAATTATTCACTACAATCAAGTGATATCTATTCCTGGGCTGCAAAGGTGGTTCAACATCCACAAATCAATCAACATGATGCACCACGTTAAGAAAAGAAAGGATAAGAACTATATGATCTGTCAATAGATGCAGAAAAGCATTTGACAGAATACAGAATCCTTTCTTGATTAAAAAAAAAAAACAAAAAACAAAACTCTGGGATGCCTGGGTGGCTCAGCGGTTGAGCATTGGCCTTTGGATTGGGGTATGATCCTGGGGTCCAGGATTGAGTCCCACATCGGGCTCTCTGTGAGGAGCCTGCCTCTGCCTCTGCCTCTGCCTCTGTCTTCTTTCTCTCTGTGTGTCTCATGACGAAATAAATAAAATCTTTAAAAAAACCAAAAAACTCTGAACAAAGTAGAGATAGAAGGAACATACCTCAGCATCACAAAGGCCATATACCAAAGACCCACAGCTAATATTATGCTCAGTGGGGGATAAACTGAGTCCTTTCCCTATAGTCAGGAACAAGACAAGGATGTCCGCTCTCACCATTCCTATTCACCATAATACTGGAAGTCTTGGCCTCAGTAATCGGACAACAAAAAGAAATAAAAGGGATCCAAATTGGCAAGGAAGAAGTCAAACTATTTGCAGACAACATGATAGTCTATGTAGAAAATCCAAAAGACTGAACCAAAAAATTTGCTAGAAGTCAAACACTAATTTGGAAAAGTTGCAGGTTATAAAATCAATGTGCAGAAATCTGTTACATTTCTATACACAAATAACAAAGCAGCAGAAAAAGAAACAAAGGAATCAATCCCATATGTGATTGCACCAAAGACTATAAGACACCTAGAAAGAATACTAACTATAGAGATAAAAGATCTGTACTATGAAAACTACAGAATACTTACAAAAGAATTTGAAGAGGACACAAACAGAAAAGCATTCCATGCGCATTGATTGGAAGAGCAAATATTGTTAAAAATATATATTATCCAGAACAATCTATACATTTAATAAAATCCCTACTAAAATGCCACCAGCATTTTTCATACAGCTAGAACAAATGATCCTAAAATTTATATGGAACGAAAGATCCAAAATAGCCAAAGGAATGTTGAAAAAGAAAACTAAAGCTGGAGGCATAACAATTCCAGACCTCAAGTTATGTTACAAAGCAGTCGTCATCAAGACAGTAAGGTACTGGCACAAAAAACAGATACATAAATCAATGAACAGAATAGAGAACCCAGAAACTCAACACTATGGTCTACAATCCTCAACAGAGCAGAAAGAATAGGCAGTGGAAAAAAGACAGTCTCTGCAACAAATGATGTTGGGAAAATTGGACAGTCACATGCAGAATGAAACTTGACCACTTTCTTACACCATACACAAAATAAACTTAAAATGGATGAAAGACCTAAATGTGAGACAGGAACTCATCAAAATCATAGAGAGAACACAGGCAGAAATCCCTTGACTTTGGTCATAGCAACTTCTTATTAGACACATCACTGGAGGCAAGGCAAATAAAAGCAAAAATGAACTATTGGGACTTCCATCAAGGTAAAAAATCTTCTGCATAGTGAAGGAAATAATCACCAAAACTAAAAGGTAGCCTATATAATCTGAGAAGATATTTGCAAATGAGTATCTGTTAAAGGGCTAGCATTCAAAATCTATAAAGACCCTATCAAACTCAACACCCAAAAAACAAATAATCCAGTTAATAAATGGGCAGAAGACATGAACAGACATTTCTCCAAAGAAGACATACAAATGGCTAACTGACACATGAAAAGATGCTCAACATCAGTCAGCATCAGGGAAATACAAATCAAAACAACAATGAGATACCACCTCAAACATGTCAGAATAGCTCAAATTAACAACACAAGAAACAATAGATGTTGGTGAGGATGTGGACAAGGGGGAACCCTCTTGCCCTGTTGGTAGGAATGCAAACTGGTGTAGCCACTCTGGAAAAGAGTTTGGAGGTTCCTCAAAAAGTTAAAAATAGAGATACCCTATGATCAAGCAATTGCATACTAGGTATTTACCCAAAGGGTACAAAAGCACTGATTCAAAGGGGTACATGCACCCCAATGTTTATAGCAGCCAAACTATGGAGAGAGTCCAAATATCCAATGACTGATGAATGGATAAAGATGTGGTAATGTATACAATAGAATGTTACTCAACAATCAAAAAGAATGAAATCTTGCCTGACGTGGATGGAACTAGAAGGTATTATGCAAAGTGAAATAAGTCAGTCAGAGAAAGACAAATACCATATGATTTCACTCATATGTGGAATTTAAGAAAGAAAACAGATGAACATATGGGAAGGGGAGAGAAAGAAAGGAGAGAGGGAAACTAGCCATAAGTGACTTAATAGAGAACAGGGATGCTTGGGTGGCTCGGTGGTTGAGCATCTGCCTTTGGCTCGGGGCATGATCCTGGAGTCCTGGGATTGAGTCCCACATCGAGCTCCATGCAGGAGGCTTGCTGCTCCCTCTGCCTATGTCTGCCTCTCTCATGAATAAATAAAATCTTAAAAAAAAAGAACAACAGAGAACAAACTGAGGGTTGATGGAGGGAGGTGGGTGAGAGATGGGCGAGGTGGGTGAGAGATGGGCTAGATGGGTGACAGGTATTAAGGAAGCCCTTGTTATGATGAGCATTGGGTGCATTGGGTGTTGTATGTAAGTGACAAATCACTGAATTCTACTTCAGAAGCCAATATTGCAGTGTATGTTAAAATTTTTTAAAAAAGGAATAGACTTAGGGAACAGAGTGACTCCATCAAACATAATAACATTCATATTATAGGAGTCCCAGGAGAAGGAGAGAGAGAAAGGGGAGCAGAAAATTTATTTGAAGAAATAATAGCTGAAAAATTCCTTAATCTGGAGAAGGAAATATACATCCAAATCTAGGAAACACTGAGAACTCTCATCAAAATCAACAAAAGCAGACCCAAAGCAAGACATATGGTATTTAAATTGGCAAAATACAGTGATTAAACAGTTTTTTTAAACTAGCAAGACAAAATAAGTTAGAATGTACATGGGAAAATCCATAAAGCTAGCAGGAGATTTTTCAACAGATATTTGTAACATAGAAGGGAGCAGCATGATTTTTTCAAAGTGCTGAATGGGAAAAATCTGCAGCCAAGAATACTCTCTCCAGCAAGGGCATCATTCAGAATAGAAGGAGAGATAGAGTTTCCCAGACAAACAAATCTAAAGGAGTTCATGACCACTAAACCAGCCCTGAAAAAATATTAAAGAGGAATGTAGGAGTGGAAAGGAGAGATCAAAAGTGACAGTATAAAGGCAGGAAATCCAACAGCAGTAAAAGTGAATATTTCTGTGAAAAATCAGTCCATAAGTTCACAAAAAAAGGATTTAAGTTATAATATTTATCTAAAACCTAAGAAGGAGAAAAGAATGGTCTCAAACTTAAATGACTATCACATTAATATAGACTGCTGTATACAGAAGAGGCTATATACAAAGAAAATGGTAATCATATATCAAAAAACCACACTAATAAATATGCAAATGAGAAACAAATTCAAACACATCACTAAAGAAAATATAAACCTAAATGAAAGATAAGAAAATATTCAGAAACAACCAGAAAACAAGTAATAAAATGGCAATAAGTACCTATCTATTAATAATGACTTTGAATGTAAACAGGTTAGATGTTCCAATCAAAAGGATTAAAAAAAAAACACAACAACATCTGTATGCTGCTTAAAAGAGACTCATGTTACACCTAAAAAGACCTGCAGATGGAAAGTGAGGGGATGGGGAAACATTTATTAAACAAACAGATGTCAAAAGAAAGCCAGAGTGGGGCACCTGGGTGGCTCAGTCAGTTTAGTGTCTCTTAGTTTCAGCTCTGGTCATCTCATGGTTGCGGGATCAAGTCCCCCATCAGGCTCTGTACTCTTTTTTTTTTTTTTTTAAAGATTTTATTTATTTATTCATGAGAGGCACAGAGAGAGAGACAGAGACAAAGGTAGAGGGAGAAGCAGCTCCATGCAGGGAGCCCAATGTGGGACTCAATCCTGGGACTCCAGGATCATGCCCTGGGCCAAAGGCAGGCACTAAATCGCTGAGCCACCCAGGAGTTCCAAGCTCTGTCCTCAATGGGAATCCACTTGAGATTCCCTTTCCTCTCCCTCTTCCTCTGCCCCTCCCCCTACTCTAAAATAAATCTTAAAAAATGCTGGAGTAGGGCTCCCTGGGTGGCGCAGCGGTTTGGCGCCTGCCTTTGGCCCAGGGCGCGATCCTGGAGACCCGGGATCGAATCCCACGTCGGGCTCCCGGTGCATGGAGCCTGCTTCTCCCTCTGCCTGTGTCTCTGCCTCTCTCTCTCTCTCTCTCTCTCTCTGTAACTATCATAAATAAATAAAAAAATTAAAAAAAATTTAAAAAAATGCTGGAGTACCAACACTTATATCAGACAGACTAGACCTAAAAACAAAGACTTCATGAGAGACAGAGAAGGGTACTATATAATTATTAAGGGTACAATCCAACAAGAAAATTTATGCCCCCAACATAGAAGCACACAAATATATAAAAATTAATAACAGATATAATGGAATTCATTGATAATACATTAATAGTAGGGGATGGCAAAGAGATTGAATCAGCAATCAAAAATCTTCTAACAAAGTCCAGGACCAGATGGGTTCCCAGGGCAATTCTATCAGATATTTATAGAAGAATTAATATCTGTTCGTCTTAAACTATTCCAAAAGTAGAAAAGGAAGGAAAACTTCCAAATTCATTCTATGAGGCTAGCATTACCCTGATACCAAAACCAGATAAAGACACCACTACAAAGAGAGAGAGAGAGAGAGAGAGAGAGAGAGAGAGAGAGAGAGAGAGAGAAAGTAAAGGTCAATATCCCGTATTGACAAAGATCAAAAACTCTCAATAAAAAACTAGCATAGTGAATCCAACAATACATTAAATAAATCATTCACCATGATCAAGTGGGAGTTATTCCTGGGTTGTCAAGATGGTTCAATATTATTGAATCAATCAACGTGATACACAACATTATTAAAAGAAGGGCTAAGAACTACATGATCATTTCAATAGATGCAGAGAAAGCACTGACAAAATACAACATCCATTCATGATGAAAGCCCAACAAAGTAAGTTTAGAAGGAATGTACCTCAACATAATAAAAACCATAGATGAAAAACCCAGAATATCATTCTCAATAGGGAAAAATCAAGGCCTTTTCCTCTATAGTCAGGAACAAGACAGGGATGTCCATTGTCATCACTCTTATTCAACACGGTCCTGGAAGTCCTAGCCATAGTAATCAGACAACAAAAAGAAATAAAAGGCATCCAAATCAGCTAGGAAGACGTCAAACTTTCACTATTTGATGATGACATGATTTTCTGTATAGAAAACCCAAAAATCTCCATCAAAAAACTGCTAAAACTGATAAATTCAGTGAAATCACAGGATACAAAAATCACCTTGCAGAAATCTGTCATGTTTCTATGCAACAATAATGAGGCAGTAGAAAGAGAATTAAGGGATCAATTCCATTTATACTAGCACCAAAAACAATAAGATACATAGGATTAAGCCTAACCAAAGAAATGAATGACCTGTACTGTAAATACTATAAAACATTGATGAAGGAAATTGGGGAGCACCTGGGTGGCTCAGTAGTTGAGCATCTACCTTTGGCTCAGGGTGTTAACCCTGGGATCCTGGGATCGAGTCCTGCATCGAGCTCCCTGTGAGGAACCTGCTTCTCCTTCTATCTATGTCTCTGCCTCTCTCTCTCTCTGTCTCTCTCATGAATAAATAAATAAAATCTTTAAAAAAAATTTTAAAAAATAAATTGAAGATGACACAAAATGGAAAGACATTTCATGCTCATGGATAGGAAGAACAAATATTGTTAAAAAGGCTATACTACTCAAAACAATCTACAAATTTAATGCAATCCCTATCAACATAGCAATAGCATTTTTCACAGAGCTGGAACAAATAATCCTAAAATTTGTAGGGAACCATGAAAAACTGAAAATAGCCAAAGCAGTGTTGAAAAAGAAAACCAAAGCTGGGGCATCACAATTTCAGACTTCAAGTCATATTACAGAGCTCTAGTGATCAAAAGGGTATGGTACAGGCACAAGAAGTAGACACGCAGATCAATAGAACAGAATAGAAAACTGAGATGAGATATGAACCGATAACTCTATGCTCAATTAATCTTCAACAAAGCGGGAAAGAATACCCAATGGGGAAAAGGGAAAAGCCAGTCTCTTCAACAAATGGTGTTGGGAAAACTGGACAGCCACATGCAGAAGAATGAAACAGGACCACTTTCTTACATCATATATAAAAAATAAAATCAAAATGGATCAAAGACCTAAATGTGAGACCTGAAACCATAAAAAGAAGAAAAGATAGGCAGTAATGTCTTTGACATTGGCCATAGGATCTTTCTAGATAAGCTGCTGAGGCAAGGGAAACAAAAGCAAAAATAAACTATTGGGACTTCATGAAGATAAAAACGTTCTGCACAGTGAAGGAAACAACCAAAACTAAAAGGCAACATACAAAATGAGAGAAGATATTTGTAAATGACATATCCAATAAAGAGTTAGTATCCAAAATATATAAGGCAAATATAAATCTCAACATCCAAAACATGAATTATCCAATTGAACATGGGCAGAAGACATGAATGGATATTTTCTCTAAGAAGACATCCAGATGGCCAACATACACATGGAAAGATACTCAGTATCACTCATCATCAGGGAAATGCAAATCAAAACCATGAGGTATCACCTCACACCTGTTTTAATGGCTAAAATTAACAACAAAAGAAACAACAGGTATTGCTGAGGATGTGGAGAAAGGGGAACTCTTGCACTGTTAGTGGGAATGCAAACTGGTGCAGCCACTGTGGAAAACAGTAGGGAGATTCCTCAAAAAGTTAAAAATAGAGCTACCCTCCGATGCAGAAATTGCACAACTAGGTATTTACCCAAAGGATACAAAAATACAGATTCCAAGGGGTACATGTACCCCAATGTTTGTAGCAGCATTACCAACAATAGCCAAACATTGGAAACAGCTCAAATGTCCATCACAAGATGAATGGATAAAGAAGATGTGGTATATACACACACTGGAATAGCACTCAGTCATCAGAAAGGATGAAGCAATGCCATTTACAATCACATGGAAGAAGCTGAAAAGAATTATGCTAACTGAAATAAGTCAGCCAGAGAAAGACAAATACCATACAATTTCATTCATATGTGGATTTTAAGAAACAAAACAACCGGGCAGCCCCGGTGGCACACTGGTTTAGCGCCACCTGCAGCTCAGGACATGATCCTGGAGATCCGGGATTGAGTCCCACGTCGGGCCCCCTGCATGGAGCCTGCTTCTCCCTCTGCCTGTCTCTGCCTGTGTCTCTGCCTCTCTCTCTCTCTGTGTGTCTCTATGAATGAATAAATAAAATCTTTAAAAAAAAAGAAACAAAGCAACCTGGCAAAGGGGGAGAAATGAGAGAAGCAAATCAAAACTATAGAGAATAGACTAATAAATACCAGAGGAAGGTGAGGGGGTGGGGAAACAGGGGATGGGGATGAAGGAGGGCACCTATGATGAGTACCAAGTATCCAACTGTTGAATGACTATGTTATACGCCTGAAACTAATAATATACTGTGTTAACAATCAGGAATTTAAATAAAAATTTAAAAATAACAATTGTTAGTATTCATGAAACAGGTGTACACATAGAAATAAAAACAGAAAGGAAAGTGAATATCCATATAAAAAGTATTTAGAGCCACAAATCCCCTCCTTATTTCAGCTCAACAGATGGCTCCCATGTCTATTCTCACCCCAACAGGAGCCTGGAGTTTGATACTCTGGAGAGGACTCTGAATTGATGATTGCCAAAACATACCCTGACCCAAAACATAACTATAATGCTTAAAACTAACCCACTGAGATACTGGGAATCCCAGATGCCAGGGACATGCCCAGACCCCACCTCTAACTCTACACAGAAAATAACCCTAATCCTAATCTTAATACTAACCTTAACCTAAGCCTAACACTAGACCTATCACTAAAAACAAACAAACAAACAAACAAACAAACAAACAAACAAACAAACATTAACCCCTAGCCCCTAATCCATAACACCTAAACCTAACTCCAAACCTAACCTCTAACCCCAATCCTAACTATAACCTATAACCCTAACCAGTAACCTAAACCCTAACCAGTAACCCTAACCTGCTGAGCCAAGCCCCACGTTCAGCATCCCCCTGAACACAAACCCTGAGCCAGAGCCTCATCCTCACCTTCGGTTTCTACTCAGCTCTCTGGGTGGATCTCAAAACTACCTCCACATAGGAACCTCCAAGCTCCAGGACCCTAACCCTAACCCTAGGTTGGGTTCTGAACCCACCCAGTCCCAGAGCCTGGCTCCAAACCCCGAGGGACACCTCAGAGATACAAGAAGACACAGCCAACAACACAGGAGGGAATTGTGCCATTTGGAAGAGCGGCAGATAGCCATGGTAGGAGAAATCCGAAGTCCCCCCTGAGCCAGGACCCATGCTCAGAGTCCCCCTAAGAACAAACCCTGATCCTAAGCCTCACCCTCACCCTTGACCTCTATTCAGCATTCCGGACAGATCTCAAAATACCCCTACATAAGATCCTCCAAGCTCCTGGGCCCTAACACTAATCCTTGGTTGGGATCTTAAACCATCCAGCCCCAAAGCTGGGCTCCGAACCCTGAGGGATTTGGGATACCGGTGTGGCACCAGAAGACTCAGCCAGCAACCCAGCAGGAAATTCTTCCATTTGGAAGGCCTGCAAATAGTGTGAACATGAGAATTCTGAAGGTCAACCTGAGCCAAGCCCTGTGTTCAGTGCCCCCTGAACACAACCCTAAGCCTGAGCCTCACACTGCCCATCACCCTCAACCCGTCCCTCAGGGCAAGTCTAGACACTGCTGTCAGATCGGACCCTCCCACTCCTGGGCCCTAACCCTAACCCTAACTCTAGGTTGGGTTCTGACCCCACCCAGCCCCAAAGCCAGACTCTGAACCCCAAGGTATTTGGGATACCTCAGCAACACCAGAAGTCTTGGGCAGCAACACAGGAGGAAACCATGACATTGGGAAAACCTGGAAATCTCTGGAGCAAGAGAAATCCGAAGGAACCCCTGAGCCAAGCCGCATGTTCAGCACCCCCATGAACTCCAACCCTGAGTCAGAGCCTACCCCTTCCCCTTGCCCTCTACTCAGAACTCTGGGCAGATCTTCACACTCCTAGCAGATAGGACCTCCAAGCTCCTGGCTCTGACCCTAACCCTAACCCTAAGTTGGGTTCAGACATGACCCAGCTCCAAACCCTGGCATCGAATCCCAAGTGATTTGGAACAGCTGAGCGACACCAGAAGACTTGGCCAGTAACACAGAAGGAAATCGTCCATTTGTAATGAGGCCAGAGATGAAGATATCTGAAATACCCCCTGAGTCACGCCCCAAATTCAACGACCCCTGAACACCAACCCTGAGCCTCACACTAACCCTTGCCCTCAACTCAGCTTTCTGGGCAGATCTACAAATTACCTCCAGAAAGGACCCTCCAAACTCCTGGGCCCTGCCCCTAACCCTGGTTGGGATCTGACCTGACCTCAAAATCCAAGTGATTTGGGACACCAGGTCAACACCAGAAGACTCGGCCAGCAACCCAGGAGGACTTTGTGTCATTTGGAAGAGTGGCAAATAGCTAAGCTAGGAAAAATCTGAAGAACTACCTGAGCCAAACCCCATGTTCAGTGCCCCCCAGAACATGAACACTCAGTCTGAGCCTCACCCTAATCCTTGCCCTTAACTTAGCCCTATGAGCAGGTCTCCACCTTGCTGGCTGATAGGACTCTTGAAGCTCCTGGGCCCTAACCCTAACCTTAGGGTTGGTTCTGACCCGAGCCACCCCCAGTGCCTGGTTCCTAACCTCAAGGGATTTGGAACAGCTGTACAACACCAGAAAACTCAGCCGGCAACACAGGAGGGAATTGGGCCATTTTGAAGACTGGAGAAGAGCTAGAGCAGGAGAAATCTGGAGTGGAGAAATCCATCCCTCCTGGATGGTGTCCACACTGATGGCAAATCAAAACCTGCAAGCTCCTGGGCTGTAGCTCTAACATCCACTGGGTTCTGACACTCCCCAGCCCCAAAGCTGCTTCCAAACACCGAAAGATCTGGGACACCTGAGCAACACCAGAAGCCTCAGCCAGCAACACAGATGCAGATCTTACCATTTGGGAAACCGGAAAGGAGCTAGAGCATGAGAAATCTGAAGGAAAACCTAAGGGCACCCACACATTCAGCGCTCCCCTGAACACAAACCCAAAGACTGACCCTTGCCCTAACCCTGCCCCTCAACTCAGCCCTAAACCCTAATCCTAATCCCTGACTCCTAAAGCCTAAACCTAACCCTCATCTGAATTAGAAAATTGGATCAGAAGGGTAAAGATATTTTGGATAGTGGGCAGGCGGACACAGTTGAAAACTGCTTGGGGTTATAATGTGTCATCTGTAGCATTTCCTCACATAGGGTTATGTGGTGCCTCCTTGGGAGAGTGTCCTTGGCTTGGCTAAAACACACTGAATTATTCCTTGTGAAGTGGCAGGTGGAGGTAAAGAGATGACGGCTGCGGAGTCTGAGGGTTGAGATAAGGAGTATTTGTGCTGCTGGGACAAGTTTACTGCTGGTTTCAAATCTCTATGGAATAAGTTATTCCTCCCAACGTGCACGTGAGCACCCCGCCAGAGAAGCAGAGGGGGGGACACCCAACTCTGTGAGGGAGGCCACGCCTACCCAGACCCAGCTCACCCAGGGTGGAGAGGCCACTTGTCCTTATAGGAGGCCACAGGTTAGCAAGAGGCATGTGGGAGGATTATACGAGTGGCCCCCATGCTTTGGGTCCAGTAGAAGCAGTGGGATTTGGGATTACAATTTCCCACCATGCTCCACCAAAACATGGTTAGAACTATGAGGATGAATGAAGGGAAACCTCACTAAAGCGAGCTCTGGATTCTAGAAGGGGAGGCTGGAAGGGGGGCCGACCACTCCGTGTCAGTCACAGGAAGGACTGTCAAGTACAGACCCCAACATCAGGACCCCCCACAGGAGAGACGCCCCAGGGACAGGCCCCAACAGGGGAAGTTCAGGAAATCTCCTATAAGACATTGACGCTGCCCTGCAGCCCAGCCGGGGAGAAACCTCCATCACCCCGAACCCCAGCTTTTCTCCAGGGGACGTTCCTTCAAAACAACCTGCCTAACTTCCTCCTTCTCCACGAAATAATGAACAGGTGACAGGCCTGTGTCTGAAACCTGTAGACACCGACGACAGAAATCCAGGGAGCCACACGGAGACGCAAGTTCCTCTGTGCTCAGCGAAGGGAAGAACCGATGCAGTGAAAATACCTGGTCTGCCTGAAGCCGTCTACACGGTCAGCTCAGTCCTTCCAAAGTCCCAGCGGCGTTTTCACAGGTGCAGAACCAACAACCCCGAAGCGGTGTGGACGTGGCGGGAGTTCCCTGAGTGCAGACAGTCGGAGGAGCCCCAGGAACCGAATCCTTGTGGTGCATAAACACCGACGCGCGGACCCGCCCAGCGGCTCTGGAGCCCAGAAAGGGGGGACCCGGCAGCCCAGCGCACAGCCCCGTGCGGGACCCCAGGTCACCGCACACATAGCGACGGAAACCCCAGCGTCCGCGAGGCTCGCCCTTCCTACGCGGGGTCCTGTGAGCACAGACTCCCCAGCCACCTGGCTCGGGCGCTTCTCCGCACCTGCTCCCCCGCGGCGGGTCCTGAGGAGGCGGGGCTCCTGTCCGCGTGGACGCAGGCCCACCTCCTCCACAGCGGGTCCTGAGGAGGCCGGCCTCTGTCAGTGTAGACGCGGACTCATCTCCACTGCTGGTCGTGAGGGGGCAGGGTTCCCGTCGGTGTGGACCTGGCCCCATGTCCTTCATAGCAGGTCCTGAGGAGGCCGGGCTCCTGTCCGCGTGGACTCGGGCTCAAACCCCTCCACAGCGGGTCCCGAAGAGGCGGGGCTTCTGTCAGTGTGGACACGGGCTCACCTCCTCCACAGCGAGTCCTGAGGAGGCCAGGCTCCTGTCAGTGTGGACCTGGCCCCATGTCCTTCATAGCGGGTCCTGAGGAGGCTGGGCTCCTGTCGGCGTGGACGCGGACCCATATCCTCCACAGCAAGTCCTGAGGAGGCCGGGCTCCTGTCGGCGTGGACGCAGACTCACCTCCTCCACAGCGAGTCCTGAGGAGGCCAGGCTCCTGTCAGTGTGGACCTGGCCCCATGTCCTTCATAGCGGGTCCTGAGGAGGCTGGGCTCCTGTCGGCGTGGACGCAGACTCACATCCTCCACAGCAGGTCCTGAGGAGGCCGGACTCCTGTCAATATGGACGCGGCCACTGGTCCTCCACATCAGGCCCTGTCAAGGTAGACGCAGCCCCATGTCCTCCCCAGGCCCCCACAGCGGGTCCCGAGGGACGCCGGGCTCCTGCCAGCGTGGGCGCGGCCCCGCGTCCTGCTGAAGCTTCCACAGGGGGTCCTGAGGAGGCGGGGGTCCTGTCTGTGTGGACGCGGCCCCGCGTCCTCCCGAAGCTCCCACGGGGGTCCTGAGGAAGTGGAGCTCCAGCCTGGGCAGGAGGCAGGCTGAACACGCGCGCGGGGCGTCAGGGAGCTGGGCTCGGGCGCCCCCTGCAGGAGGCGGAGGCAGTGCAGGATGCGCCGGCTCACGGGTCGGGCGAGACCGCGCCCCCTCCCGGGGACCAGCCGAATCCATTACATTTTTGAAGCTCAAACTGAAGGGGAGCCCAATATCCCTCAACTTCTCCAAAAATAGTTAAGGAACAGTCAATTGGAAGCCATATGAAATGAAAGGTAGGCACAAACTTTACAACCTACACAAAAATTCACTCTAAACTGTAGATAAATTTAAAATTCAAGCACAAACATCAACCCACAAAAGAGAAAAATTGATAGCATGGACTTTATAAAATTAAAACTTCTACTCTGAAAAACCTTGTTCAAAGAACCAAAAGACAAGCCACAGACTGAGAGAACATATTTACAAACCATGTATCTGATAAAGGATTTATATGCAGAATGTACCCTGATCCTAAATCCTAGTTCCCTCAAGGTCTTCTACCTCTAGGTTGGAACTCACGAGCTGCAGTTACTCAGCCTAGTGCTCTCCCTAATGAGCCTTCTGGACAACCAGGTTACCCTGGGATCTTCCATCACCTCAGCCTAAACACATACCAAGCTATCCCATTAACCATTATGTCCAATGCTTCAAGGCTCACCATAACTCCTTATGCCTTTGTCTCCTAAACCCTCATTCCCTAACCATCACCACCTGATCCCTCTAATCTTTCAACTAATAAACAATCCCTCAAACCCTCTAAACACACACCCAATACTGTTGCCCCTCACCACCTAAACAATCACCCTCTCAAACTGTCACTCACTCACCCTTAAATCATTATCCTCCAAATTCTGAACCCACTAGCTCCCCACACACCACCCACTGAACCTCCTAAACCCTCCCCCTGCAAATACACACCAGCTCCTGCCCTCATCCACTCACCCCCCAAAAAACATTTCCACTCAGACCCAGTAACACTCATTCCCTCTTCCTCCCACCTCCTCACACTAAAGCACTCAAAAAATAAGGGTGTGAAACTAAAAGCCAAATGCCATAACCCTAAAATCATACACCATTAAACAATAGAATAATAGAGTCATTATCTATAAACCATATACCATGAACTCAAACCAGATACCATAAACCATAGCCATAAACCATAGCCATGATCCACATGACATGAACTAGAACCAGAACCATAATCATAACCGAAACCAACATAAATATTCATGACAACATTGTTCATAATTGGAAAATGGCACAAAATATGCAAACTTGCCACAAAGGGTAAATGAATACACAATATGGATAGTCCATAAACTGAAATGTTCTTCCACCATATCAAGAATGAAGTAAAATTGTGCAGCTGCTGTGGTAAATTGAATGGCAGTTCCTCAAAATCTTAGAAATAGGAATAATTATTACACCCCAGGGCATATACCCAAAATATTTGAAAGCAAGGACTCTCTGTATTTATTCCCCCAAATCTGTAGCACCATTATGCACAATAGCCAAAAGGCTGAACTGACCAAAGTGTCCACTGAAGGATGAATGAGTAGTATACACACAAGGGAATATTATTCAACCATGCAAAGGACTAAAGTATTGATTCATATCACAATATGGATGAGCCTTCAATTTACTATGACAAGGGCAATAAATCAATCACAGAAAAGAATATTATAAGATTCTACTTGTTTGAAGTATCCAAAATAATCAAATTCACCTATAGAAGTAAGATCTGGTTACCAGGCAGAGGGGACAAGGGAAAGGGGAGTTCGTGTTTAATATACACAGACTTTCTTTAGGTCAAAATTTAAACTTTTCTGAGGTGGAAGGTGATGATTTTTGTATAACAATGGGAATATACTTAGTGGCATACAACTATAGACTTCAAATCTTTTATTTTAAAAAATCTTTTAAATGGTCACTATTATGTTTTATAAACTCACAAATAAAGTCATGACTGAAATACTGAAACATGTTACAACATGAACAAAGATTGGAAACAAACTAAATTACAGAGCCATACAGAAAAAGGCTGCTGCCCAGATTGGAGCCCTTTGTGATGTTTAAATCAATCATGGTTGTGAAGTGAGTGAAAGTCTTGGTAACAGTAAAGTGGGTTACAACAGGAGGAGTCATTGTCACACAGTTCGGGCAGGTGGTGACAGTTGAAGTGGCCTCTGGATTGGATTATAATGAGGAACCCATAATTATTTCCCTAAGATCAGGAACAAGACAGGGATGTCCACTCTCACCACTGCTATTCAACATAGTACTGGAAGTCCTAGCCTCAGCAATCAGGTAACAAAAAGAAATAAAAGGCATTCAAATTGGCAAAGAAGTCAAACTCTCCCTCTTCGCAGATGACATGATACTGTACATAGAAAATCCAAAAGTCTCCACCCCAAGATTGCTAGAACTCATACAGCAATTCGGCAATGTGGCAGGATACAAAATCAATGCCCAGAAATCAGTGGCATTTCTATACACTAACAATGAGACTGAAGAAAGAAAAATTAAGGAGTCAATCCCATTTACAATTGCACCCAAAAGCATCAGATACCTAGGAATAAACCTAATCAAAGAGGTAAAGAATCTATACCCTAAAAACTCAGAACACTTCTGAAAGAAATTGAGGAAGACACAAAGAGATGGAAAGATATTCCATGCTCATGGATTGGCAGAATAATATTGTGAAAATATCAACGTTACCCAGTGCAATTTACACATTTAATGCAATCCCTATCAAAATACAATGGACTTTCTTCAGAGAGTTGGAAAAAATCATCTTAAGATTTGTGTGGAATCAGAAAAGACCCCGAATAGCCAGGGGAATATTAAAAAAGAAAACCATAGCTGGGGGCATCACAATGCCAGATTTCAGGTTGTACTACAAAGCTGTGGTCATCAAGACAGTGTGGTACTGACACAAAAACAGACACAGAGATCAATGGAACAGAATGGAGAATCCAGAAGTGGACCCTGAACTTTATGGTCAACTAATATTCGATAAAGGAGGAAAGACTATCCACTAGAAAAAAGACAGTCTTTTCAATAAATGGTGCTGGGAAAATTGGACATCCACATGCAGAAGAATGAAACTAGACCACTCTCTTGCACCATACACAAAGATAAACTCAAAATGGGTGAAAGATCTAACTGTGAGACAAGATTTCATCAAAATCCTACAGGAGAACACAGGCAACACCCTTTTTGAACTTGGCCACAGCGACTTCTTGCAAGATACATCCATGAAGGCAAGAGAAACAAAAGCAAAAATAAATTATTGGGACTTCATCAAGATAAGAAGCTTCTGCACAGCAAAAGAAACAGTCAACAAAACTAAAAGACAACCTACAGAATGGGAGAAGATATTTGCAAATGACGTATCAGATAAAGGACTAGTTTCCAAGATCTGTAAAGAACTTATTAAACTCAACAGCAAAGAAACAAGCAATCCAATCATGAAATGGGCAAAAGACATGAACAGAAATCTCACAGAGGAAGACATAGACATGGCCAACAAGCACATGAGAAAATGCTCCGCATCACTGGCCATCAGGGAAATACAAATCAAAACCACAATGAGATACCACCTCACACCAGTGAGAATGGTGAACATTAACAAGACAGGAAACAACAAATGTTGGAGAGGATGTGGAGAAAGGGAAACCCTCTTGCACTGTTGGTGGGAATGTGAACTGGTGCAGCCACTCTGGAAAACTGTGTGGAAGTTCCTCAAAGAGTTAAAAATAGAGCTGCCCTATGACCCAACAATTGCACTGCTGGGGATTTACCCCAAAGATACAGATGCAGTGAAACGCCGGGACACCTGCACCCCAATGTTTATAGCAGCAATGTCCACAATAGCCAAACTGTGGAAAGAGCCTTGGTGTCCATTGAAAGATGAATGGATAAAGAAGATGTGGTCTATGTACACAGTGGAATATTAGCCATTAGAAATGAGCCATTTGCCTCAACGTGGGTGGAACTGGAGGGTATTATGCTGAGTGAAGTAAGTCAATCGGAGAAGGACAAACATTATATGGTCTCATTCATTTGAGGAATATAAAAAAAGTGAAAGGTAATAAAGGAGAAAAGAGAGAAAATGAGTGAAAATATCAGTGAGGGTGACAAAACATGACAGACACCTAACTCTGGGAAATGAACAGGGGGTAGTGGAAGGGGAGGTGGGTGGGGGGTTGGGGTGACTGGGTGATGGCACTGAGGGGGGCACTTGGCGGGATGAGCACTAGGTGTTATGCTATATGTTGGCAAATTGAACTCCAATAAAAAAAAAGAAATACAGTATTTCTACTGGTATGGCAGATTTTTCTGTATGTCAGAAATTCACGGACATTAAATTACTTCTCAAAACAACCATATCAGTAACACACCAGGAAAGTATAGAACACATCAAACTTCATGGTGGAGACCAAACCTTACCTGGACACAGTTCACACGATGCGATGTATTACTAAGGGACTCTGTGACAGAATCATATTAGTGGCCACTACGCTGTGGGTGTTGTGGATGAACTGGGATATGGTAGAAACATGACATTTTGGCTTCCCAATCTTGCACATAGTGCCACCAAAAAATGTTAAGACACATAAACAATCAGTGAAATTGCAGAATACAGAATCAAGAGAGAAAAATTATTAGATTGGACAAACTCATAATGAACCATCACAAGGAGAAATTAAGAAAACAGGAAAAAACTTTACTACAGACATGAAAAACCTGTATACCCTGAAAACTATAGGATATTGACAAAGAAGTTGCAAAACAGGCATCTGGGTGGCTCAGTCAGTTAAGCGTCCGATTCTTGATTTTAGGTCATGATCTCAGGGTTGTGAGATTGAGCCTTGTGTTGGGCTCCACCCTGGGAGCCTGCTTAAGAGTCTCTCTCTCTTCCTTTGCTCCTCCCCCTCCTGCTCTAAAAAAAATTGAAAAAGACACAAATAAATGGAAAGATTTTATGTGCTCATGGATTGTAAAAATAAATATTATAAAATTGTCCATTTTACTCAAAGTGATGTACAGATTCAGTGCAATCCTGATCAACATTCCAGTGCCACTTTGCACAGAACTAGAACAACTCTGAAAGGACCCTGAAAAGTCAAAGCAATCTACAAAGAAGAACAAATTGGGAGGCATCATATTCCCTGATTTCAAACTATATCACAAAGCTATAGTAACCAAAACAGTATGTTACAGCTGAAGACACAGAAAGACAAATGGAGCAGAATGCAGAGTCCAGAAACACGTCCACACATAAGTGGTCAATTAATTTACAACAAAGGAGCCAAGAATATGCAATGGTGAAAGGACAGTCTCTTCAATGAGAACTGCTAGGAAAACTGGACAGCTTCAAGTAGAATAATACCAGACCCAAAACTACACCACACACAAAAACTAACTTAAAATGCACAGCAGCTGAGAGGAAGGAGGAACACCAGTACTGAAGTCAGTTAGCCCCAGTGCCTTGATGGGATTCATTCCCAGTAGGGGCTCTGGTGAGGCCTTCAGTGGTTCTGATTTCCACCTGAGCTCCTTTGAGCAAAGACAATGTTGGGTTCAGGTGTCTCCTGGTGATGTTTCCAACTCTGAAACAGTGGCTTTACAAGGGAACAAGAGATTGTGCTTTAGAACCTTCCTCAATGAGGGAAGGAAGAGGGAAATTGAAAGGGTTGAGCCCCAAGGAGCTTTTCCTGCGAGGGACCCTGTGGTAAGGGGCAAGGATAGGACAGCAGGGAAGTGATGGAGAGCAGCCCACCAAGTGTCTCCCTTGAACATGGGAAAGGCTTTATTCTGAGGGCATCACATCAGGGGGCTCCTTCCCTCAGTCCTGACTGAGGATTTTGTCTTGGAGAGGGGTGTTCCAAATATTCACATGCATCTTGTGGCTTAGGGTCAGAATCCTGATGGGGAATCCCTTGCCAGGTATGTGTCTCCAGTGACACTGTGGTCATCAGACACATCAGAGGTTACCTACTAAGGGACCCTCCCATGACGACTTCTGAGAGGTGGTCCAGAACAGGATAAAATGGGCTGGAGTGGAAGGTGTATACCTCACGCAGGAATTCCATCTCTAGGCACCTCCAAGTGTCAGAGTCCTGAGGGGTTCTAAGTGCTGAACCCAATCCCTTCTGCTCACTCTGACCCCCTGCCCCAGCAACTGTCTCCTCAGCCTTCGCACGGAGATAAGACAAGTTCCTTAACACATCAGGCATTCAAGGAATTCTCGTTGACAACTGGTGGGCACAGCTTCTGCTCAGGCACCGGTCCTCCAGGTGCGCAGTACCAAGCAGGCATCAAGGGCGATACCACAGCAGTGTGGGGGCTGGAAGGGGTGCGTACTGGGCTGAACTAATTCTAATATTCAATTTTTAATATCTCCTGAGTACCAGCCAGTTACTGGGGTTAAAGAGACAGAAAAGCCCCCCTCTGTGCAGGGCCTCATTGGGGGCCCGCCACTGACCATGGAGCCCTGAGCACTGACCCTGACCTCCGAACACACTTACAAGCTGGCCCAAACCCAGAACACTCAGGCCTGGGGTCTTTAACCATGGGGGGCATCTTTCCTCAAAACCACACCCTGGAGTGCCCAGAAAGCCCACATATTCTGTTGGCTATTGGCAGGCTGGAGGGGGATAAACCAAAAAAGTGAAACCCCTATGGACAAAATGCAGAGGAGACCCATGAGTCTTTCCCTCTGGACCCATGGACCCCTGGTCCCAAAGGCTGGTGAGTAGGGTTGGGCTGAGAGGCTCTCTTTGCCTTGTTGTTGATCTTTCCTTTCTTAGATGTGGCTTGGAACCTTGGAAATAAATGCTGACTTTATAAGATTGGCTTTTTCAAGTGTTTTCCTGAAACAAGTGGTTGAAGCTTAAGATGTCTTCATGCTGCCATGGATAGGCCCACAGTGGAGAGCAGTCAGAACTAGGGACAACTTGCTTCCCTCTACCTCCCTGGGCTAATGCTCCTCACTCACTTGGTAATGGAATTTCCCATAGGTTAGTGGCAGGAAGAGGTGAGAGGGGGGTGGTGTCGGGGAGGGGGTGCCTAAGGGTCATTTCAGTACCATGAACATCTCTCTACATCAGCGCCATACACCTAGTGGTTCTGCTCTGCATACTGTATCCCCTTAGAAATTACATCTGGGGGATCCCTGGGTGGCGCAGTGGTTTGGCGCCTGCCTTTGGCCCAGGGCGCGATCCTGGAGACCCGGGATCGAATCCCACATCGGGCTCCCGGTGCATGGAGCCTGCTTCTCCCTCTGCCTGTGTCTCTGCCTCTCTCTCTCTCTGTGACTATCATAAATAAATAAAAATTAAAAAAAAAAAAAGAAATTACATCTGGGACCAGATGCTATTAGGTCCCTGTTCCAGGCTCCATACCAGAAGCCCATCTGCTCATGCTGAGGCCATGTATGATGTTATGGGCAGGAGGCCAACCCTGCTCACAGGGGCGATCTCCAGTTGGCAGAAGCAGGAGACATGACATATGCCATGGGAGCGGAGTTTACACGAGGGTCTCAGCTACAAGTCTAATGTTTGATTTGCTGTTCCATGAGTCAGGGCTCATTTTCTGGAAAACTTCCTTATGGCGGCAGCCTTCTCTGTCAACTCAGATTTTCAGAAATATCTAATTGGATTTGATGTCAACTAATGTAATATGAAAGGACCTTATTTGATCTTATTAACTTCAACGCAGCTGAATTAGCAAACATGGGCCCTATTTACCAGGTTGCCATTGAGGAGACAGCTTGAGGTCAGAAAGTACTGCATCAGAAGCCAGCTCCCCAGTGTCATCCCTTTGCAAACTGCAAAGACCTGGGATGTAGTTTGCAGGTACCACTGATACCCTTGCTCCTTGGAAGGTGAAAAGGATGTGAGCTTGAGTTATGGCTGAGAAGCACGTGGTACAGAGACCTGGGCAATCCCAGGTCCCATTGGAGACTTGACACACACATCTGCAAGACCAAGATGTGGCCCATTGAACAGTAAAGCAGTAAGTTTGTCAAAGAAGCAGCCCTGACACCATCTTCCCCATCTACTGGCCTTTTGATTTTTTGGACCTGCTGCTCACAGTTTCCCCATCTCTTGCTCATGTCACCACTGCAAGCATGCCACTCCTGCAAAAGTAACCACCTCCTACCTTCCATGGTCTATGCTCCAGCCATCCTGTGGCTTAACTTTTTAGAACAGAGCACAGAAGAGAACAAGCAGCCATGAGCTAATGCCCGAGGGCTGCACCTGTGTGCAAAGATATGCCATCATTGCGACTGTCTGGATGTGGTGTGGCTACTTAGGGCCTCCTGGATGTCTGTGTTATCCACGCACATGTCACATGGTCAGATGTGCATATATGAGCACCTGGCTATGCCTAACTCTTGTTAGCCAAAATAATATTTGATCTTACAGAGGCTATAGCCCTATATATCAGATGACATTCAATCTCCTGACATTGATGCCCATGAGGAACAGTTGTTCTCTGGCCCAGCCCATATCTTGTGTCTGACTCAGAGAAGGAAAAGAATGCAGGGTATGTTTGCTGGGGCCAGTCACCTCCATAATTGCATGCTCCCTGAAAGGCAGGCAGGAATTCTCCTTCCACCTCTGGAATATGAGTATGAGCTTCCTGAAGGAAAGCAGTCCATACAACTTACCCTTTATTTGGAAAAGGCATATGAATTCAGGTAAAACAATTGGATATCTGGTAAGATGGTACCTTATTCCAAATACTACTCAGGAGTGTTTTTTTTAAAGGAATGTTAATATTATTGTTAATAGCTTAAAAAAGGAATAATCCAACAGCATGGCACTGATTAAATAACAGAATAACCTGGGAACTTTGCAAACCAATTTTGTATAAGAATGTACTTGTGATGGTACTTATTGAAGTCAATATGAATATGCACACAGAAGACATGTGACAATTGTGGAGCAAGTCCAGCCTGGCTCAGGGTTCTGATGATAGGCAGCAATCATTTCAAAGAAGGCCAAGTTTCTAGGGGTCACTCCCATCTCTCCCAAACCTACACATTTTCCTTTGGAGCAGGTGAACACAGGAAAATTATGTAAGAGGCAAAAGAACTTGCTTGTGAGTTTTAAGAGCACTACATCTTTGTCCTCCAGCAAAAGATCTAAGCATCCTAAGAAGGGCTAACCAGAGCCAGGATCAAACATAGAACCTGCCCCACAGTAGGTGTTCAACAAATAACTGCTGAATTAATATACTTGTTCCTATGTGGAAGCTATGTGAGTGATCTGCACATCCCACTGCACATCATAGAATAATCAATGAGAATGCCGGCCCTCTAACAAGGTATATGTTGATTTATTATGGAATTTAACAAATTCATTTTAAAAGGCAGCACAAAAGAGTGTCTTTATAAAGAACATACAAAACCTGTCATGTTCATCATCATACAGATCAACTTTTGGGCAACACAGCCATTTAATTACTTCAATTAGCATTCACTAGATGTCAATTATTAGCAGATGACAACTGGAAAGGAATATTGTCCCAGACATGCATGTTTATTTATGTGTTCAACCATGGGTATAACCATCTCTCTAAATGCTGTGAAACATAGAAAGCAGAAGCTGCCAATTCATTTTTGGAAGTTAAAAAACAGGTAGTGATGACAGAGAAGAAAACAAATGAGATCAAATTATTGTCCTCTATATACCGTGGACATGCTTGTCTGATATAATGGCACAAAGTGGGTGAAAAAGAGTAACTTCCACTGACTTACTCAGGAATACCTGATTCAGGGCAGCCCGGGTGACTCAGCGGTTTAGCACTGCCTTAAGCTCCAGGGGTGATCCTGGAGACCCGGGATCGAGTTCCACATCGGGCCCCTGCGTGGAGCCTGCTTCTCCCTCTGCCTGTGTCTCTGTCTCCCTCTCTCTCTGTGTCTCTCATGAATAAATAAATAAAATCTTAAAAAAAAGGAATACCTGATTCAGGTGCTTCCCACTTGAAAAGCATGTGGATTGACGTGGATGAAACTGGAGGGTATTATGCTGAGCGAAATAAGTCAATTGGAGAAGGACAGTCATCATATGGTTTCACTCATATGTGGAATATAAGAAATAGTGAAAGGGATTATAAGGAAAAGGAGGGGAACTGAGTGGGAAAAATTAGAGAGGGAGACAAACCATGAGAGACTCCTAACTCTGGGAAACACATAAAGGGTTGCCGAAGGGGAGCTGGGCGGGGGGTTGGGGTAACCGAGTGACAGGCACTGAGGAGGGCACTTGTTGGGATGAACACTGGGTGTTATACTATATTTTGGCAAATTGAACTTAAATAAAAACAAATGAAAAAAAAAAAAAGGAAAGCATGTGAAGCAGGTGACTTCAGGTTTACATCTGGGAACAGCAGGCATCAATAGCATGGAGGAACCAGGTCTTGCCCAGTACGACACAGGGACTGAGCTCTGGAGTTTGGCAGTGGGGCACTAGTACCCCTGAGACTTCACTGAGATCCCAAACACCTGCATAGAATTAACCCCTCAAGCCAGACTCCTTGGATGCAGCTGTTGAGACAGAGGCAGGCTGTGTCTGTGCCCTCCAGAGCACTCGGAGGAGCTGCAACTGAAAGAGGTGGTGAAGACACTCTTCACCTCCTCCAGGCACATTGTCCTCCATAGACAGAGAAGCTATCCCAGGGGTCATGAACCACAAAGGCTCATTGACCAAATTAGAATGCTGAAATCAAAAGGTTCTTTAAATAAATTTAAATGGCACAGAGAGAAGCAGAAGGGATGAGACAGAGGAGCACATCACCCGATCCCAGGGGTGCAAACATTCATGTGTCCAGTCTCTCTCTGCCACATTAGCCTTTCCTGCCCGTGGGGAACTGAACTCAAGTCTGAGCAGCAGTTCTACTGCTGGAAGGGCCCAGAGCCAACGGCATACACTGGCTCCATCAGACAGGCATGGAGACAAGGTTGTCTGGTTCCAGCATACCTGCACAGCCCTGAGTGCTCAGGTGAACACCTGGCCTGCTTTGTACCTGAAAGATATGCCAGCACAGCAGCTTGACTACCAACTAAGACTACTGAGGAAGTTTGTGGGTTTGGAGACATGACTGCAGGGAACGGAGGGCAGGTTCATCTGGGAATTCTGAAGGCAATGTCTATAGAAAGTGGAGATCCCTCCATGAGGTAGTTAGAAATGAAGCTAGAGATATAACATCTCTATGGTCTGAATGTTCTTGTGCCCCCCAAACTCATGTGTTATAATCCCAACACCCAAGATGATAGTGTTAGGAGATGGGGCCTTTGGAAGGTGGTTAGATCACAAGGATGGAGTCCTCATGGATGGGAGTAGGGCCCTTATGACAGAGACCCCACAAAGCTCCCTCACTCCTCCAACAAGTGAGGACACACAAGGAGGTGCTATATATGAACTAGGAAACATGCTCTCACCAGACACCTGATCTGTGGGTGGACAAGTGATTATCTCCTGTCCCCATGAGGAGAAGATTGATGGGCTCATGCAGATCCCTGCTCAACCCATGAGCAGCCCCTTGGCCAGAGTCTGTATTGCCTGGACTCCCGGTCAGACTTCACTCCAAGCCAGACCCTGCTTTCATTGTGTCACCCTGGGGTGTGTCATCCTGAGCCAGAATGCCCCTAAGCCAGCATCCCACAGAACATGTAGATGATGAGGCAGGGGTCTCCCAGGGCCAGAACAAATGACACAGTGGCACTGCTCTCCTCCCCAACCTGGTCTTAGCAAATTTCTCAAGCACCCTGGATGTGGGTGGGCAGCAAGCAGGGCCCAAACATCAGAGCCACATGACATGTGTGGAAGGGCAGGGAGCACTGACTGAGGACTTTGAGCTTAACAAGGTTATCCTACATTGCAGTCCTGAGAGATTCTCCAAGGGTCAGGACACTCTTGAGAAGCAGAGAGAAACAGGAGAGAGTGTTTACCCTGTGCAGAAGTGGAAGGGCCTCACCTTGGTGATGTGATCCCATTTTCAAGATACAGGGAAGAAACTGAGGCTTTCAGAACTAGCTGCTCCTGAAGCACCTCTCTCACCTTGCATGCCCCGGGCCCATGGCCTGCAATGGCATTGCCTAGCGAGCCTGTGAGCTCTGCCCCCAGCACCGCAGCAAAGGAGAAGAAGGCCAAGAGGTTTCTCTGGGCAGGGCCCCACTGGCCCCTTCTGGACTCAGTGCCATACTGCCCTGCCTCAAGTCCTGTGTGTCCACCAGAGGCTCCTGGCTTCGCTATGCACATGGCATCCAGCACAGGCGCACAGCTGAATGGGGCTCCAGAGGAACAGCATTCTGCTTCAGGGAGGACAGATAATTATCTGATGCTGGAAGAACAATCAATTTTCTGGGTCTGAAGTTTACAAACAGACTCTTTTGAGGGGCCGCCAGTCCCCCAGGCCTGAGCAGGAAGGAGCTGGGTGGACAGAGGGGTCCGCAGTGCTGCCCCACAGACGTGAGAAGCAGGGGTAGTCAGTGCTCCAAGATAGGAAACTGCCACAAGAACAGGCCCATCCAGATGAGGCTGACCTCTCTGTCATGACCCCTCTTGGTGGGCCTCCTGGACCACAATGGGTCCATGAGCCTCCTTGAGGCCGTTGTTATGTCCAGAAACCCCACAGAAAATGACTCCTGTATGCCCAGGCCTCTGCTGCTTTAGCTCAATGAGCTATAGTGTGAAACAGAATTCAGCAAAGCAAGCATGTGATCTCATTCCCCTTCTCTCTTCTTCTCAGCTGGGAGTCTGCAGCTGACAATGTGCATCTGAAGGAAGACAAAGAAAAGACTAAGTCAGAGGCAGGGCCAGGGATGCCAGGGGTCCAAACAAGTTCCAGCGGCTAGCCTCTGGCTTGTTCCCATGTACACTACCTGGGGATCATCCTGACTTGGAGGTCTCTGGACTGCCCCAGGTTGGTGACAATCTAGAGAATCTCCCCCTCCTTGACATTTTCTGATGTGAATCCTCTGTAGGCCAGGTGTGGTTAGAACTATTCTGGAAGGGTTACCCTGCTGTTCAATGGCCTCAAAAGCATGTCACAATCCCATTGACTAGGCTTTGATTGTTGGACAGAAAGGAGACTAGTACTATTGGGAGACACCCCAAGGTCCGGAAGGGTTTTGAGCTCTCTGTCTGCACTCCAGTTGATATTTTGAGGACCTTAGGATTCCTTCCCACTCTGGCCCTGGTTTGTTATTTGACACCCATGTTGCACACACAGGGCATGAGGACACACATGCTGTGGGGGTTCTTGAGCATGCTCTTAAGCCCACATGTATGTTCACAAAAGCCCTTGCATGTGTGTAAACCTGTGCACACACATGTACGCCCACTTACACACATGCGCACAGACATGCATCCACACAGAGGCCTCACACACACAGATGCAGACACGCAGCCATGCACACACGCAACCCTGCATACACTACACGCGCACACACACCAGACTAATCGAAATTTAATAGACTAATCCACAGTGTCCATTAGGGGCATGTCTTTGTCATTCCCAGAAAAAATTTTCAAGAAAGCACAGGATAAAATGCATTATTTCTTTCTTTCCTTTGACTTGCTTCCAGTAGCTTCTAGTATAGATCACTCAAGAGCAGGAGCTTGAGTGATCTCCTGCCCCCAGGGGTAGAAAGGCATCCAGTGTATCTGGTACAATCAGCACTGCCCAGCAATTCATGTCA
Source organism: Canis lupus familiaris (assembly GCF_011100685.1). NCBI lineage: Eukaryota > Metazoa > Chordata > Mammalia > Carnivora > Canidae > Canis > Canis lupus. The sequence continues at coordinate 16,769,755 of NC_049227.1, read as the reverse complement.
GATGCCCTGGAAAACAAGGTGGTAGACATGCCCGGTGATCACACTCTTCTTGGTCCTGGAAAAAGCGTCCTTTCCAGGGTGTGGAGGCCATCTATGATATCCTGGATCTTCTTCTAAGTTGCAGACTCCCCCAGGAGGGTGACCACTAACCCCCTAAGCAGCCACCCTAAAGAGGGCTTTTCAGATCTTTCCCTTCTTCTGTGAGGAAGGCATCTGCTCCCTCAACAATGAGAGAAAATGAAGAAAAAGAGTGTCAGCACCAAACAGAAGCAATTATTTTGGCTTTCTGCTGATCCTCAGGAAGAGGAAACACAACAGCAGCCAGACTGAAGCAAACACCGTGCCTGGTGGCCCTAATGGGCTTCAGCGCCTTAGATGGAAGTCTCTGCTCTAATCCTGCTACTTGGAGAGATTCTGAGAAGAGTTACAGTTAAAATGCAAATAGAATACTGTGACACTGCTCCCTGATGAAACGAAGGTGGGTTACTTAACTCACATTAACTCACTGAAGTCAAAGGTACTTAAGGCTTTGGATTAAATCATATCCAATTGATGTAAACACCCTCATGTTTAAAAATTCATATGGGAAAAATAACGTAAGTGTATTATTTTTTTCCAAAAAGAATGAAGGGACGCCTGGGTGGCTCAGTGGTTGAGCGTCTGCCTTCAGCTCAGGGCATGATCCTGGGTCTGGGGATCAAGTCCCACATTGGGCTTCCTATGAGGAACCTGCTTCTCCTCTGCCTGTCTCTCTCTCTCTCTGTGTGTGTGTGTGTGTGTGTCTCTCTAATGATTAAATAAAATCTAAAAAAAAAAAAAAAAAAAGGAATGAAAACCATGGAGTAAAACTGCTAATTTCCTGTACAGTGTGAAGGGCAGCTCCGGTCTTGCTGTAGACTGTGGTTCCTCACTGGCCAGGGCTTGGGCGAGGTCTCCTCTATTTCTTATTCTCTCCAACCAGGGTGTTTTAGATAGGGAAACTGCCCCCATTCCCTGCCCTCTCTGCTTCCTTTCTGGTCGTTGAGTAAAAGAAGTCCCACAAAGAAAGCTCATCTGTGCTGCTGGACATGGGGTGCTAGGTTCCCCGGAAGAGGCAGTGCCTGGGAGGCCATAGCAGGGGCTTCAGGGAGCAGGACATGTCCTATTTCTGTATCTGGGCACTGGTCACACAGGGGTGCTCAGTTTGGGAAAATCCACTCAGCCGTTTCCTATGAGTATATGATGCCTCAGGGAAAGGTTTAAAGAAATTATATTTACCATAAGCCAAATATGATTGGTTTCCATTGGGTTTTTGGGGTCTATTTTATTCCTATGCTTCTCTTTTCCTTCATATTTCCTCTATTTCATAACTGAGAAAAACTCCCCTGCGTTTGGAGAGTTTCAGGTTTTTAGGATACAATGGGAATTTGCACTTCTGAACTTTGTCCCTTCCTGTGGTAATCTGCAGATCCCCTTTCAGACATGTGCTTGTTCCGAAGGGGCCACAGAAGCACCATGTCACCACTGCCTCACGTGTTGTAATGAAACACCACAGATGGGGTGGGGGGCTTACAAACCATAGAAATTTATTCCTTGAAGTTCTGGAGGCTAGACTTCCAAGATCAAGGTGCCAGCAGGGTGAGGTGAGGACTCTCTTCCCAGTTTGTGAATGGCCAGCTTCTCACTGTGTCCTCACATGGTGAGGAGTGAAAGCTCTCTGGGTGTCTTTTATAAGGGTAGCGATTCCATTCATGAAACCTCCACTGTCCTGACCTAATCACCTCCCAAAGGCCCCACCTCCTAATACCTAATGCCCATCTCTTGGGCATTAGGATTTCAACAAATGAATTTGGGGCTGGGGGGTATTGAACATTCCAGACCACAGCAGAGTGTTCCATATTTCATGAGATGACAAACAGGGAGGAAGGTCATGTGAATGCATGTTCTTGACTCTAACATTAGTAGCAAGTGAAAAGGGAGGAATTACCCTTGGGGTCAAGGCTGGCCCCATCTTCAGGTACCCTACTTGCTCGTGGGCACTGGGGACTCTAGATTTCATTGCCTCACTCTGCCACTGGCTCTCCAGGATTTTGCCTGACTCATCTGCTGTCAATTGGAGATTCGCGTGGTATCCCCATTTCATGACTGTCTTGTGTGTTCTTATGCCTCTGGCCTTAAATGTTGTCTCTCATCCCCACTGTGGGCCATCTTAGTCTCTCCTCTGGGCCATGCTCCATGGTGTCCCAGCTTCTGCTCTGTGATACTCCCCACATGTGGTTGACTTCTGCTTTCTCTGCTCCTTTGCCCATGGGAAACTTCTGGCACCAGCATTTCATGGGACCCTAAGGACTGACCCCAGGGCTGACCTGAAGGGTCAGGAGAAACAGCTGCAGTTGGGTGGAGTCTGCTTCAGGGAGGCTGGGCTGGTCACTTGTGGTTCCAGGAAAATGACCCGTTTCCCAACTTTGCCACCAGGAGTGAAATGTTTTAGACTTTGGCCACCAGTGGTGTCAAAGACCACTGGTCCAGGGACGCTTGGGTGTCTCAGTGGTTGAGCGTCTGCCTTTGGCTCAGGCCGTGATCCCAGGGTCCTAGGATCAGCTCCCGCATCAGGCTCCCTGCAGGGAGCATGCTTCTCCTTCTATGTCTCTGCCTCTCTCTCTTATTAAAATAAATAAATAAAGGATATGAAAAGGATATAGATGAACAACTAGGAGATGAGACACACAGGGCAGATTTGGATGGGTGGTCTTTTTTAAAAAATATTTTATTTATTTATTCTTGAGAGACACAGAGAAAGGCAGAGACAGAGGCAGAGGGAGAAGCAGGCCCCCTGCAGGGAGCCTGATGTGGGACTCGATCCCAGGACCCCGGAATCACGATCCAAGCCAAAGGCAGATGCTCAACCACTGAGCAACCCAGGCGTCTCTGTCATAGCCTTTTAATAAACTGGTAAACATAAGTGTTTCCCAGAGTTCTGGGGGCCTCTCAGGCAAATTAACCAAACCTGACAAAGGGTTGTGGGAACAATGTGTAGCCAAGTAAGACAGAAGTTGTGGGTAACCTGGGTACTTACCGCTTGCATGTGGCATCTGAAGTAGGATAGCAGCAATTTTGTGGAACTGAACTCTTAAGCTGTGGGGCCTGACACTACCCAGGGAGATGGTACCTGAATTGAGTTACATTGTACAATGCCCAGCTGGCATCTCAGAGAACTGCTTGGTGGATGTTGAGGGGAACCCTCCCATATTGTCATTGGGCATTTTGGCATTCCTTTGCTTTTAAAAAAGTTAATGCTATACTTTTTAAATCCCAGCTTTAGGTTCACAGAAAAGTTGCACAAAAGGTAGAGAGAGTTCCCATATTCCCCTACCCCCACACATTCACAGCCTCCCCTCATTATCTGTGTCACCCTGCATGGTGCATGTGTCACAATCGATGACCCTGCATCAACTCGTCATCATCGCCCAGAATCCACAGTTCACCTTTAGGGTGCACTCTGGGTGGGTGTACATTCTGGGGGTGTAGACAAACGTGTGAGGACAGGTATCCACCATTATAGTATCATACAGAGTAGTTTCACCGGAAGCAAAAGCCTCTGTGGTCTCTCTATTCATTCCTGTCCTTCACCTGCATCACCCCTGGCACCCACGGTCTTTCACCGTCTCTGTAGCTCTGCCTTTTCCAGAATGTCATGTAGTTGGAATCACTCAGTACGAAGCCTTTTCAGACTGGCTTCCTTCACTTAGGAACACGCATTTATAGTTCCTCCATGTCTTCCATGGCTTCAAGCTCCCTGTTTAGTGCTGAATAGTATTCCACTGTCTGGCCGGACCACAGTTTGTCCATCACCTACTGAAGCACATGTTGGGTGTTTCCAAATTTTAGTAGTTAAGACAGCTTCCAGAAACGTCTGCAATGCAGATTTTGGTGTAGATGTAAGTTTTCAGTTCCTTTGGGTAAATACCAAGGAGGATGATTCCTGGATCATGTGGTGAGAATATGCTCAGTTTTGTAAGAAACTGCCAAACTGTCTTTCAAAGTGGCTGTGCCATTGTACATGGCCACCAGCAACCTGCTGCTCCACATCCTCGCCAGCATCTGGTGGTGACAGGGTTGTGGATTTTGGCTGTTGTAATAGGTATGTACGGGTATCTCACTGTTTTAGTTTGCATTTCCCTGATGACATGTAATGTGGAGCATCTTTCCATGTGTGTATTTGCATCTCCAAAATCCCAGCTGCACAAGTGCTGGCCCCCAGAGGGCTGGCCTTGGCTCATGGCTCTCCAGGGACTGACCCCTAGGAATGCAGTAGCCTTGATGACACTTTGTAACATGGGATTTCCTTGCATTCTGTCTCTCCTCCCTGCTCTCTCCTGCCTGCCTCCTGGGATCACCTCTTAAATGATTACTATGCAAAAACCTTTGACTCCAGCTCCAAATCTACATAAGCCATTGGTGTATTTTGTGATGATTTTCTCCATTCTACCATCAGGAAGCTGAGGATCAGATGTAGTTACTGCCCCAGGCCACACAGTGAATGTTAGCAGGGCCCTCATTTTGGCCAATACTCTCTGACTCTGGATCAGAGCCTTTGGCCATGGCACCACATGCCCTTGCAAGGCATGTGAAGTATGAGGATGGGTGAGGTGAGTGGGCCCAACACCAGGCTGCACAGAGAGGCCCCATGTGAGGCAGAAACAGGACATTTCTGTGGATGATCAGCATTGGGACCTGCTCCCATGCTTTCTGGTCTTCCCATCCTTGGACACAGGCAAGGTCCAGGGAGGCCCGGGCAGGCCAGGAGCCTGGGAGCCTGGGAGCCTGGAACACAGGTGTGCCCCTGCATCTCCGCACAGCATCTACAGGCAGGGGTGGCCTTGTCAGTCTCCATCCTCAGCACAGCAAAGCCATGTCTCTTCCCATGCCCTTGCTTCTTTGGATGGATGGTGGGGCTGCCAAGGAACCATTACCGGCTTTACCTAGAGGCTTCCCAGATGCCATTACCTCCATGCTGATTCCCCTGGGTGGTAGGAACCTTAGCCAGGAGGGTGTGTTGTTTTGCTACCAGAGGCTCCTTCCTCAATGGGGATCTGTGCTAAAGTCTCAGGACACATGGTATCATCTGAGCTGAATGCACTGTGCAAGAGTAAGGGCCACTCAAAGGCCAAAACTCTCAGATGCATAAACTTCCAATGCCTCACGATCATTGCTGAGCTGAGAGGCTTCAGCTCAATTTCTTATTACTAGTGCTTATGTAAGTATCATATCTTATGACTAATGCAAATAACTGTATTGCAGTCAAACCCCATTTGTATTACAAGGGCCAAAGTTTGTTGCCAGGACCAGTTTACCTGCTGGTGGGTGAGGGGTTTAGCAGAAACATTTCAGAAACACAAGCAAAGTGTGTTTCTTTCCACACACCATCCTGAAGGAAGCTCCATAGAAGCCTGGATGCACACCAAATATATTGCACATCATCATGGGATGAAAACCAGGGATGAGAGCGAGGCTCAGCCTAGGGGGTCTCTGCAGACAGATGACCCAGCTCGCAATTGTTTCCATCTTGCACTCCTGCTTTGCAAGGATAAGAAGAGGGCAACCACAATGTGCATGAAGATGTGTCACCCTATGGCTGAGCTCTGCTTAGCTGGAGGTGTCCAGGGTCACCTTCTGGCCTGGCATGGCCCTGGGGATAGTACTGCGGGTCAGACAGGATCCCTGCTCCCAGACCATGCTGCTGGGAGAAGCCAGATATTTGGAGATTCGGTTATACTCTGGGATGATGAATGCCACGGATATGGATATAGACTGAAGTATTAAGGGTGCTTGTGGCAGGAGGGGACGCCTGAATGGCTTAGGGCTGTGGGTTCTAACAGTGCTGGGCTATACAGATAGACCCAGGAGAGGCAGGACCAGTCCCTGATGCTTTTTTCTGCCTGCCTTTGAATCAAGTCCAGATGTCCCACTAAGCCCAGTTCCAGGGCAGCTGCTTTGATGTGAGCTCTGCAAATTACATCTGCCTAGACCAACACTGAGCACCGTGTTTACAGAACCTCTTTGCATTTAGGGAAACCAGCGGTGAGTAGATCTGCACATGGGCCAGCCTTTCTGTCAGCTTACGTGCAGATAGGCCAGCTTATCCACAAAGAAGCCATTTTATCTGCTCAAGGAACAGTCTGCAAATAAAACAGCTGCCTGCATATGGGCCACGAGCTAGACACACATGCAGTGTCAGAAGATAGTGTTAGCAGCGAGGACTCTAGTCCCTGGCCAGGAGGATCCTCCAACATGCCTCCCCTTCTCTGAGCCTCCTGAAACATGTCCTTTGTGCTGATACCTTCAGCCCATCAGTTACTCTATTGGCCCAAAGCTTGGACATCTGTAAGGCATGCCCTATTTCTTCTAGGCTGACTAGTATGGCATGGACTTATGTTTTAAGATGTGCTGAGGAGGGGCACCTGGGTGGCTCAGTCAGTGGAGCATCTGCCTTTGGCTCAGGTCATGATCCCAGGGTCTGGGGATTGAGTCTCGTGTTGGGCTCCTTGCTTAGCGGGGAGCCTGCTTGTGCTCTCTCTCTCTCTCTCTCTGACAAATAAATAAATAAGTAAAATCTAAAAAAAAAAAAAAGAGGAAGATGTGCTGGGGATTTGTTTTATTTATTTATTCATGAGAGACACAGAGAGACACAGAGAGGCAGAGACACAGGCAGAGGGAGAAGCAGGCTTCATGCAGGGAGCCCGACATGGGACTCAATCCCGGGTCTCCAGGATTATGCCGTGGGCTGAAGGCAGCGCTAAACCGCTCAAGCACCAGGGCTGTCCTGGGATTTGTTTTAATCAGGTGTGGGAAAATGACAGGCATGGAAGCAAATGCCTTGAAAGAACAGTTTATCTCTTATAATTCCCAAGGAAAGGGAACACGCCAGTTCACCACGCAGGGCCATGCAGGGAAGCACAGGTTGGTCAGAAGGCAGAAGGAGCCATGGATGGAGCATGGCCCAGAGCCTCTGTTGTGGCTTCCATGGGAAGGAAAGGGTGAGGCAGAGTCAGCAGCTGAGCAGGCTCAGGGTTGGGTAGTTTGAAGAATCTTGGCAGGCTCTGGGCCATAGGGTGGCTGGTTCTTACCCAGCATGGACAGCAGAGGCCAGGCAGTAGGTGGTGCCTCTCCCGCCTCTCAGAAAATGCCATTTGCCATTTTATCTCAGAGAAGTGGAGCTCATGTTGTCGGGTGGGGACAACTCTGTTTCTGGGTTCCTTGATGCTGGGAGCACCCAGGCTGGGCAGCCATATCTCACCCATCCTCATTTTCTTATTTTCTCATCTCCTCTCATCATTTGAATGAGAGCCTTATGCAAATGCATGCAAAAATGGAGTTCAACAGGTGCAGAATTTAACTTATGGGGTCAGAATCAACCTAGGTTCCTTCTTCCAACAACGCTAAATGTTTTTGGAATCCCAGACAAAGGAACAAAGCAACTCCAAGATTTCGATGGTAGTTCTCTTCAGAGCCAAGCTTCTCCAGCCCCGGCAGAGACTCAGTTTCCTTTGCAGAGGCTACCATGGACACAGAACCCACTAGAGGCTCTCCTGTCAATGGGATCTTGGATGTGTGCCCAATAAGGTCAGACAGTCATCCACCCTGACTGAGGGAGAGAGGGCACCTGGGTCCTAGTAAGAGGACAACATCTGAGCAGGGCTCAGATGGAGCAGATGGCACAGAGAGGGATGTTAATAACTATTCTTGGGAAGGGAATTATGGTCCAGTTGCCCCATTAGGGGTGGCCTAAGTGTGTGGAAATGGCAAGAAGAGAAACATAGTTTGAGCATCTCTTTTGAAAATCAAGTTTTCTTTCTTTTTTAAAAAAATTTTATTTTATTTATTCATGAGGGACACACAGAGAGAGAGGCAGAGACACAGGCAGAGGGAGAAGCAGGCTCCCCTCAGGGAGCCTGATGCAGAACTCAATCCCAGGACCCCAGAATCACACCCTGAGCCAAAGGCAGATGCTCAACCACTGAGCCACCCAGGTGCCCCTGCAAATCAAGTTTTCATATCAAGAGTAAAACATAAAGTGGAATCTGGAAAGATTCAGCTCAGATATTCTCTGTGCAGGTCTCGCTCAGAGTCAGCGTCTGGCCAGGCCACCCAGGGTGCTGCTGGCTCAGGGACCACAGGCACCAGAGGGCAAGGTAGGCAGGTGGGTGCCCTCTATGGCCACTGGCCATGAGGGGGGCAGTGTCACAAGAGAAGTTACCTTTTAAGAAGACTATTGATTCTGTTTTCCTTTGAATTATATTTCTGGGAGCTTTTATATAATCCCAGCCCATGGGATCACACTATTTCTGTTAAATAACTCTTGGCACTGCCATTTGTCTGATGGAATCATAACATGTTTCAAAGTCATCTGGAGATTGGTACTATTATTCCTGCTTAACCAGTGGGAAAACCAAGTCACAAGCTTCTCTGCTTCCCAGAAAGTACCAGGGCCAAGTCTTGAGATAGGGTCCAAGGGGTCTTTGTCTTGCTGGGGATCAAGCATCTGGGTAGGCCAAAAGGGAGGGGGAGACAGCCAAGTCCCTTTCCTGACCATCAGCATCACTCCACTGTCTCCCACCACCCTCCCCAGGACCTGTCAAGGATACTTGGGGTCAAAAGTCTGCCATCACCACATTTACCATCTGAATAAAGAAGCCTCAGTTGGCATCAGGAAAATGCCCCATTCTGTGGGCTTCCAAGCCTCATGTGTGCTTTCCTTCTCTCTGAAGGGCTCACTGCCCCCCCCCCCCATGTTTGGTGCCAACCTGCTTCCCAAGCCCCTGGCCCTGCCTGAGGCAGGTGGAAGCCCTTCTCCTTTGCCAACCCTGGAAATTCTCCATGAATGGTGACTGCTGTCACCTGGAATCAGCCCCACTCAGCCCCATTGCCAAGTGCCACCCACCCAGCACTCTCCTTAGAGCACAGAGTAGGTACTTTGCTGCCATTTCAGAACTTTGGGAAGCTTCTCTTTCTTCCAACATTGTTGTTTCTGCTTCAGCAGACTAGCTTCCATATACTCCTGTGCTACTTTTTCAAGCCTTAATTATGGAACGGGGCTTTTTAAATGAAATAGGCTTGATGCTGGGGTATAATTCTCAGAGCAGTTTAGGCACGAAGACAGCCCTGCAATTAAAGCCTTCTCTGATTAGAGGAATGCCGTCTCTGTGTCTCTTGTACGTGGAAGGTCTGTGTCTCCTCTTGGTGATGGAAAGGGCATCTGTGTGTATAGATGAGGCCTCTTTGTACAAGAACCAGCTCCTTGGGGGCTGCAGGGCCTGGTCTGCCAGCCCAGGTGACCCTATGTAGAGACAGGCTTGGAAGCCCTTCAATCTCTGGGGAGCAGAATGGAGAGCTCCTGCAGCCAAGATCAGAGGACCTCAAATTCCCACCCAGAGTTCTCGTTGTGGTCCATCCAATAGACCTCTGTTGACAGAGCTCCAGGACCAGACCCACCACCACACCACCCCTCTTGGGGCACAGCCACTCCCCGCAGTTTGGGGGCCTCAGCATGCCCTCTCCCTGAGCCCACTGTCCTCTGGTTTGAACTCCTTCCTGCTAAACTCTGGCTCCTGGGCATTCCTCTCCTGCACCCCCTCTGATCTCCCATTTTTTGGAGGAAAAGGTGGGGAGGACTCTTCTTTTGTCTCCAGGTCCGTCTGCCACTGAGCCTTGGGGGTGTCCCTGGAGGGGGCTCATGAGCAGAATGGAACCCCAGGCTTCCTACTAACAGGTGCAGGCCTCTCCCTTCCCAGCAGGTCAGGTGCTCTCTGAGGACAGGGCTCCTCCCAACTCCTCCCTGAGTTCCAGAGCCCACTTGAGGGCTCAGCACAGAGTAGATGCTCTTGAAAGAAGCAGATAAAGAGGCGGTGCTCCTGTGAGACCCATGAAGGACAGGAAGCCACCCCTTGTTACACAGAACAGTCATAACCCAACAGGGCTAATATCCTGCTCCTGGGGCCATTTGGGAGGGAAGCTCAGAATGCTCAATTTAGAAACAGCCTGCTCTCTCGGATATGCATTAGTGAAGAAAGGACTTCAGAACATTCTTGTCCTAGATACGTGGAACACACCAAGTTGGAGCTGCCAGGGCCATGCCCACCTGCAGTCAGTCTGAGAAAAGAGAAGGGCCCTGTCCTTGGCAATGACAGTGATGTATGCAACTGGCTATTTCTGGAAGGTCAGTAAAAACAAATTCATTCTTTATGTAATGGAGAGGCCTCCCTGCCGCTTTGCACAAAGCGACACTAGGTGGTCTGAGGTCAGGGGACCAGGAGGTAGGCTTCTCAGGCTAAGACAGATGCCAGGCTGACCATAAGGGTGAGCATCTGATGCTCCCTGAAGAAAGCTATGTCTGTCTGGTCCAGGGGTGAAAAGCCCCCAGCAGGAGGGGGACCCCCACATGTCCAGTGACTGTGTGGCCCTAGATCATGACCCTGAAGTGTGTCTATGCCCCTGTTCCCTGAAAACTCTTGCTGGTTTTGGTGACCCCCACCCTCTCTCTGCTTCCTGACCCAGATGTAATTTCTACCACGGGTTCACACGTTCACCAAAGAGGAATGCAGGTATCCTGAGATGTAAGGCAGCCCTCTAAGCAGGGGTTGGTGACTGGTGAGTGCCAACCTGGGGGGCAGTGGCTTCCTGAAACCCTTTGTGCCATGTGACCCCTCCCTGCGGGCTATGCCCATCAGAGCCCCTGAGCCACAAGTCTTGACCAGAGGTGGGGCAGACGATCAGTCATACCTTTGGCAGGACTTGTCCTGGGTGCTCTCTGGGGGTTCAGGAACCATCTATGGCCATGCATACACAGAAGCAGGTCAGATCGTGCAAACCCTGGGGCTAAGGTCAGTCCTCGGAGGAGAGGCCTGAACTGAGCTGAGCAGTCCAGGGTCAGCTATACAGATATTCCTCATTCTTCTCATTTATTAGACCACTATTTGATGGGGGTGATGAGATGAGATGGGGTATGAAGACGTTCCCCTATTTTCTTGCTGATGCACATCTGCACATGCACACATGCGTGATCCATACACCCCGGCACTCCTGTACATGGTGTGCCCAGAAGGGCAGATGAGGGCCAAGGGTGTCAGGAAGCCAGATGTGGAGAAGGGCAACATCAGAGGGCATCTGAGACTCTGACCACGCTTCTCAGCTCCAGGCCCCTGATGCTCAAAATGTCCATATCCAACCAGTGTGTTTGTCCACACTCAAATGTTATAATCTTGTCAGGTCCCTGCCACTGAGAACAATCTGAAACAGGGCTAAGGGAGGGGAGAAAAGGGACAGTCTGCCGAGGCCTGGCCTGGCTGCTTCTTCCAGAGCATCTGCAAAGCCGTGGGCCAGCCAGCACCAACGCTTCCTATCAACCACCTCTGATTTGAATGGGCTTTCTGGGCAAGAGAGGCTTCTAAACAACTTCCTTTTTAAATGCTATCCCTCCCCACTACCCTGGAGGTCAGCTGGAGTGCTCAGGTGGGGGTTTCTTTCTTCAAAGCTTCTGGGGAGAACTGCTTATGAGGTTTGGGTAAAAAAACAACACGGCTTGTGGCAATAAATTGTGTTTTCAGAGCCTTCACAAAGGTACCGTCCTGTTCAAAGTAATCAGAGCAATTGTCATGATCCATCCCAAATACATAAACCTAGAACTCTCCACAAGGGGGCAGGTTTCTCCCTTACCTCCAGGAGGCAGGATGCATCTGGCAGGCTGGCTTGTTCTAGCAGGTACAGTGTGGGGTTGTGATGGGGCAGGTCCTGGGGTCTGATGAGGACCAGAGGAGGAAGTGATAAAGCCAGAGAAGAGAAGCTCCGGTCTTCCTACCCCTGTCTTCCCCACAAACCAACAGCCTCCCATGGTGGAGGGCCCAAGGCCTGGTTGGATCATCTCTCCAGGGGCAGTGAGTGGGGGACAGGGAGACCAGCACAGGGCCTGAAACATGCAAATTCCCAGGATTCCAATAATAAGGTGAGCAAGGTTAAGGGGCCTTGGGCTTTAGATCATTCACATTGAAAGGAGAGTGTGTGAGTTTGTGCACATATGTGCACCACATATATCCATGGATATTTCTGTGCTCATGTGAGCGCCTAGACAGCCCCCAGTTTGCAGTCTGTCCTGCAAGTAGCCTTCTGGAAATGAATGCTGAGCTCTCTACATGGACACGACTGGGGTCCCAGGGCTCCCTGGAGCTCTGAACCAGGCATGCAGATGCTAATCCACATTCTGTTAGAGAGAAGTGGCTCGTGGGGGCCATCAGTGAGAAGTGAGAAGGCCTGTCAGTGAAGGGGCCCTGTCACTCCATGGTCTCCTTCTCCCTGAGAGTCTACTCTCCTGACCCAGGAAATGGGGCTCTGCTTGCTGAAAAGCCACTTGGTTGATGCCCTGCCCTTGAGGTTTGCCGGTAATCTCACTCCTGCTCAGGTAAATCATCCACTGGCCAACCTGAGCCTGACTTCCAGAAGCCTGGGTCTTTTCCTTCTTGAGCATCTTCCTCCATAAAATATATATATATATATATATATATATATATATATATATATACACATATATACATATATATATATATATATATAAAATTTAACATTTCTACGCTGAGAGCTGGTGGGCCTCAGGCGCTGGATCTGCTGCCGAATGGGGAAGCTGCCCCACTCCGAATGCAGTGTGGAGAACCCTGCCTCCACACGTGACTGCATCTGTTTATATTCACCTCCTATTGTTGGTGTAACAAATTACTACAAACTTATTGGCTTATAATAGAAGTTTTTTACCTTACAGTTAGGATGTCAGAAAGCCAACAAGGGTCCACTGGTCTGAAATCGAGGTATTGGGCTGGCCTGCATTCCCTCTGGAGGCTCTTAGGAGAGACTCCGCTTTCCTGCCTTTTCCAAGCTGGGGGATTATGCAGGATAACATCCCTGGTTTAAGGTCAGCTAATCAGCAGGCTTAATTCCATCTGCCAACTTCACTCCCCTTTGCCACGTACAATAACACATTCACTGGCTTTGAGGATTGGGACGTGAACATCTCGAGGGGCATCGTTCTTCCTACCTGACACACAGGCTGAGCCCCCATTATGTGTCAGATACTTTGTCTCTGGGGACACATAGGAGAGCTAAGCCAGGCATACCCCTGCCCTCAGGAATGTGCTTTGGGATAATTCCCAAATAAAGGTATGGTTACATTTGGGGGAAGGAAGAAGAGCCAGGTGTTAGGAGAGAGTGTGGGAGTCAGGCTGGATCTGGGCTGTGGGGTAGCTGCTTCCTGGGAGAAGTGACATCTAAGCCACCCTCTGGAGGAGTCCGAGGTGTGTGGTGGAGCTCAGGGCTGGGCGTATCAGGCCAAGGAAACAGGTGTATTGAGTCCTGTCCCTCTGTTATACCTCCAGCCCCAGCACCTTTACTTGAGCCCTTCTGTTCTGTTCTGGGGCCTGCCTGGCTCTGTCCCACATCTGCTGATATGGAAGTGGCATTCTGTGTCTGCCCCTCCCCCATCTCCACAGTGAGAGCACCCCAAGTTCCACATGAGCCGGAACCATGGCCTCTGTCCTCTTCATCTGCCCAGTGTCAGGTGGGCTGGCTGGCTCCAGCTCGGCCTGGTCTAGGTCACAGCCATCCTACAGTCGCTCTGTGCTCCTGTCCCAGCTCTGGGGAGTTGCTTTCCTGGTTCTTGAGTTAAATTTTCATGGACTTCATGCATTTAATTTCATGTCTGCCAATTTTGAGAATTATATTAATTTATTTTTTTAAAAAAGATTTTATTTATTTATTTATTTATTCATGAAAGACAGAGAGAGAGACACAGGCAGAGGAAGAAGCAGGCTCCATGCAGGGAGCCCGATGTGGGACTCGATCCCAGGACTCCAGGATCGCGCCCTGGGCCAAAGGCAGACGCTAAACCGCTGAGCCACCCAGGGTCCCGAATTATATTAATTTCTGAGAACAGTTTTGTGTGAAGCCTTTCGAAACCTCAATATCTAGTGTTCTAATTTTCATTTTAAAATATTGTGTCACTGAAAATTGTCTCTTCCTCTCTGAGCCAATCATCACTTAGGGCAGTCAATTAAATTTCTTATCACTGAGATGTATTTGGTTTGGTTTGGTTGAATAGATAGTTTACTCTATCTTTTATTGCTTTTGGGCTTCAGAATGTGTCATGTGTGACTTCTATTTTGGAACTTACTCAGAATTGGGGGTTGGAGTGGCATAAGGGCCACTCCCCCAGAGGATGAAAGCTGCATTCAATTGGAATGTGCACTCACCCCGTCCTGGCAGAGAGTACTTTTGTTGCTACCCGAAGAGGACAGCTGCCTCCTGAGAGGAGCTCACTGGGCAGCCACTCCAGACTGCACCGAGGCTGCTCTAAAATGTTGGCTGGGCTGTCACTTTAGCAGAGTGGAAGTGGGAGTGTGGGGGTCAACTGCATGGGGCCCTACCAAGGAGAAGCATGGCAGTCACTCAAGGGTGGTGCCTGTTGAAGCCACAGGGAGTCCCTGTCAGGAAGAGGGTATTCCCCATGACCCAGCAGAGGGTCTGCTCTGCAGAAAGAGCATTCACTGGGACAATGGCAGGAGTAGAATGCCTGGTGGTCTCAGCCTTTGCACCTGTCACCCCACAAAAGACCTGTGCTGAACACCATACTCCTTCCAGGCAGCCTGATGGACTCCTGATCTACTCGTGGTTTTACTGCCACTGAGGTCACACCAAGTGACCTGTCATCATGTGGTTGTACATCATCAGCTCTTGAATGGAGATCTAATGTTGCTTTTAAGCTATTATGAACTAATTATTGAGGTAATGAGCTATTATACGTGTTTTTCTTCTTTCCTGAATTTTAAAATTTTACCAGGGACTGGAAGAAACTCTGGAAAATTTTTATGAAAGAACTATTCTATTGCCTCAGAATCACAGCCTTTGATTATCAATAGAAAAAAATGGCACCTGGCTCCATCACTCCCCTGACATGTATCCTCATATAATATCCAAGGTGATCAGATATCAAGGGTGAGGAGTTCTGGTTAAACTAACTTAGCAGAGTTCTCACTAAAACTGGACTTTACAAGGAAATGCATAGATGAGCCCAGAAGTTTCGGGAGCCTGACTAAAGAGTCTAGTAAAGCAAAGAATCTTTCAGGACTCTTAGAGATATTTGAAACATTGAAAGCAAAGACTAAACTGTTGGAAGTGGATACAAACTTAGAAATATTGAATACGAAAATTCTCCAAGGCGTAGAAAAGATGCCTACTGCAAATATTAAATCATATGAGAAGCCAAGCACTGTTCCAGCTACTAAACAAGCTTTTAAGAAACTAGTAAATTAATGTAATTCTCAATGTTCCCAACATTTAAAATTACAACATGTTAAATTAATACTAGTTTTACTACTTTTTACATTTTCAAGACATTTATAACTGAAGCAAGAGTTTTTAATGTTTTGACAAAAAAATGTTTAATGGCCAAACAATCATAATTTCTCCCATTGATCATCAAGATCACTTTGCTGGCTTCACATTGCATGGTCATTTTCATACCTCACACCACAGCCAAAAAAGGAAGACAGCTCTGTGTGTATATTTTAAAAATGACAGTTTTAAGGAAAGTGTCATATTGTGATACTCACACAGACATAAAAAACAGTATGCAATAAAGATGTTATTCTTTTTTTTATGTTATTCTTTTTTTAAAAGATTTTATTTATTTATTTATGAGAGACAGAGAGAGAGAGAGAGAGAGAGAGAGAGAGAGGCAAAGACACAGGCAGAGGGAGAAGCAGGCTCCATGCAGGGAGCCTGACGTGGGACTCAATCCCGGGTCTCCAGGATCAGGCCCTGGGCTGAAGGCAGCGCTAAACGGCTGAGCCACCAGGGATCCCCTGTTACTCTTATAATTAATGAAGGAGCAAGCAGATTGAGATTGTTTCAAATAAAAGTAAGGATATCAACCAACATGGTGAGCTAAGAGTTGTCTGCCATCTCCCCACAAAGAACATCAATTTAGAGAATCGCCCTGGGACAAGGGAGCTTTGTGGAAGTCCAGGTTTCCAGAGAAGTTCCAGATGCCATTAGAGCAAAAGTATTAAAGACGACTAGAGCTACAATGACTTGTTAATGTATGTACTATGTAAAAAGAGGTAAATTGTGACAACAAAAGCATGAACTGTGTGTGGAGGTGAGTCAAAGGGCACAGTTTTTGTATAAAGTCAAAGCTATTGCTGTAAAATAGACTGCTACATCTATAAGATCTTTTATGTAAGCTTCGTAGTAGCCACAGAGCAAAAACCTACAGAACACACACAAATGATAAAGAGAGGGAAGTCAAAGCAATCCACCATGGAAAACCATCAACTGACAAAAGAATCTAGCAGCAGAAGAGTAAGGGAACAAAGGAAAGTACAAAACAATCAGAAAAAAAATTAATAAGATGGTATTAATAATCCCTGCCTATCATTGATTACTTTGATGTAAATAGATTAAATTTTTCAATAAAAAAGGCACAGAGGGGCCAAATGGCAGGGGGGACCAAGACACAACCATGTGCTGCCCACATGAGCTTCAAGGACACACATAATCTCAAAGTGCAGGGAGGGATAAAGATTCCACACAAGTGGAAACCAAAGGACAGCAAGGGTAGTGATACCTGTATTGGCAAATTAGACTTTAGGTCAAAATCTGTAACAAGAAACAAAGTTTATTATATAATGATAAAAGGGTCAGTTCTTCAAGAGGATATAACAGCTTAATATATATATGCACTCAACATAATATATATGCCAAAATGGCATATTTTGGGGTGGTATGTTCTGCTTCTCTGTAAGTGAGCAACAGAAGTAACTCATTGTTACTTCACAAAGTATGTTGATATTATATGCTGTCATAATAATAGAAGAGCAAGACATCCAGCTCAAGTAAAGGCAGTGAATTTGCCCTTTCTCCACCTTTTTGTTCTATTCAGACCATCAATGGATTGAATGAAGCCAACTCACATTGGGGAGGATGGTATTCTTTCCCCAATCTACTGATTCAAATGTTAATCTCTTCTGGAACACTCTCATAGACACACCCGGAGATAATGTTTTACCTTCTTCTGGGCATCCCTTGGCCCACATATGATTAACTATCACACCCTCCCTGGCTCTGCACTCTGAGAACCTAGCATACTGCCTGGTACAAACAAGATGCTCAATGAGTATTTCTGAATGATTCCTAAATGGCTGAGATGTGTGAGCAGCTTCCAAAGTTTATGTCACAAGGCCTTCTGCTGTAGTCCCATTAAAGCCACCATTTGGGAGGTAGGAAACAATAAAAAGTTAGACTTGATCCCCAGGTGGGTCACATGCCCTCAATACATTATCTTGTCAGAAGAGACTTCCAGTCCATCCCTGTGAAGAATGGATGGGACCCATTTTTCATTTCCAAGTAGACTCGTCTTCTCACACAAGAATATGCTCCTGCGTCTCTAGAGCCACAGACCTGGCTGATTCCCATCACTTGAAGAGACCTATGTACTCACTCCCAGAAGGACACCCAGCAGATGGGATGCCCCCAGACCTATCATTACCTGTTGACATTTCCATCACTGGAAAGTTTCTCAGGATAGCTCCTAGCCAGGGCTCTAAAGAGGTTTAGAACCTTAGCATAGATGAGATTTGTCTGGGAAATTACTTTGCACATGTGAGAAGCCACTGGCCACACTATCACTAGCCAACAACCTTTCTAGCACCTTATGATCCACCAGTTTGGAAAAGGCCAGGGTCCAGAACCAATCAAATCCAGCAAAACTGTCACACAGTGGGGAGTCCATCAACAGCCAATGGCTTCTAACATGCAAAGGTGCTCTGGCCATGGTCAGTGGAGCACAGGATGAACTTCACTTCCATTGACCCTTCACTATAACTCTGCAAGGAATTTGACACACAATAAATACTTTCACCTAAAAACCATCCCACGAGGAGGGTATTAATCTTTTTGTGTAGATGAGAAGGTCCAGATTCAGAGGAGGTGGTAAGATGTCCAGCCTGCTATCCATAGCTGGGACCTAGAACTTTGCCCACTATATACTGAAATGTCTCCTGTCTTGGCTAGTATTTGCACCTGTGCCCCATCTTGTGTTTGTTTCCTGGTCATATTAATTAGTCAGGAGGTCTATTAATTAGCATAGATTTTTGCCATTCCTAATGTCAGCTTATGTTGCTCAACTAGTACAAGGCAAGGAAATATGGTTTCTTTTATCCAAAACAGTTCCACAGTTCTGAGGATGAGAAGAAACCCTGCTCAATTTTGGCTTGCTGTTTAACTTCTTTGGCCTGTAACTTGGATATAATATTTGTACTTTTTGCTCTTATGCATCTTACCAAAGGGAAAAGAGAGAGAGAGTAGTTTATAGCTTCCAAAATTCTTTCATTTTCTGAGCATTTGCCTCCCAATCTGGCAGAAAATGAGCAAGGGGACCCTCATCTTGGCTCAAAATGAAGTAGTTGTGAGGCTTCCTGAAGTCCCCATCCAGCCCCTGGAAAGCTATGACCAGGCCATCTATATATCAAAACCCAATAGCCTTCTCCTCTCTGCTCATAATAGGCTTCCTCAGGCAGAGCTCTAAACTTGTTTATTCAATGAAATGGAATGGTACCCTGGTGAGTCATTCCCTTAGTTCAGCAGAACACAAGAATGGCAGAGTTGAGAAATGAGAGGGGAGACAGAGGGCGGGCATGTGGAACTTGCACAACTTGCCTGGCCCTGCTTGGTCTACCCTGTGCAGCTTTGTGTGTCTGCAAAAGAAGCATGACCCTTGTTCTGTCCAGTCAGCTGCTTCCCAGCCGTATGCGACTTCAGGACCAGAGGGGATGGAGAGATGAGGCTGGGTGCTGAGATCAACACTCATCTATTCAGTGCACAACTACTGGCTCTCTGGTCTGTCTTAGCCTCATGGAAATGTTTCCTTGTTAGCTAGAATAAAGTCATGAAGCTGGAGATGGCCTCATCTTACTGGATCATAAAGTGGGGAAGCAGAGAAAAATTGGGACCATTGCTGGATGCTCATTATACCCCTAGTAGAGCTGAGACACTGGGTGTCTCAGCACTCAAAGGTGCTACTTCCTTCTCTGGCTGCCTGTGGCTCAAAAAAAAAAAAAAAAAGAAAAAGAAAAGAAAAAAAAAGAGACACCAGACAGATGCTTGTGGGGCCCAGGAATGTCTCTGCATCTACCATTTGTAGGCATCCATGAGTCAATCAACCTGGTCACTTGGAAGTCATTCAGAACTCATTGTGGAGGCCTTTGCAAGGGCACACCTTCAGATAAGGATAGATATTTGCTCACCCAAACAGCTAATACTATTAAAACAGCCTTTTTTCCTTCTACAGTGAACATTATAACTGATTGTGAAAGCCTGAATAACTTCCCTCTAAAATGGAAGAAAGGGGAAGAATCTGTTTCTATTTTTGCCTCTTCCATTCTAGTGGACTGGAAATTCTAGCCAGTGCAAAGAGATGTGGAAAAGAAATAAAAGTATGAATATCAGGAAGGAAGTTGTGCAAATAGCCTTATTTGCAGGTGATATGATTAACTGAATAGAAAATCCTAAGGAAACTGCAAGAAAAAAGCTTGAATTATGCAACATTACACAATACCAAGTTAATATATAAAAATCAATTGCATTCCTATATACAAATGCCAAATAGTTGCAAATAAAATGTAAAATGTCATTTATAATAGTGTCAAAAATATCAAATACCTATGTATATATTTAACAAATCCTGTGCAAAACCTCTACACCAAAATCTATAAACATTCATGAAAGATATCAAAAAGGAAATATTTCGTGTTTTTGATTGAAGGATTTATGTTATTAGAATGCCATTTCTCCCAAATTGACCTGTTTATTCGATAAAATCCCAATTGAAAACCCAGAAAACTTTCTATAAATTGCCAAGATAATTTTACAATTCATAAGGAAGGCAAAGGTATAAGAATCACCAAAGCAATCTTAAAAAAAACTGATGAAGTCAGGTGACTTACCAAAATTTACTGTAAAGCTGCAGTATTTGTGACAGACTTGCATCAGTAAAACTATAGATGATAGAACAGAGGAGAGGACAGAAATAGGCTGACAGATTCTATCAAATGATTTTTGACAAGGAAGCTACGCCAGTTTAGGAGGGAAAATGGTGCCAGGAAAACTGAATCCACATTAAGAGATAATGAAGAGGGCCTTGATGACTCCTTTCTTCTTAACTGAGGGGTTAGGCAAAGACTTCATAAAGAAGGCACAAAAAGCACAAACTGTAAAGTAGAAGTTTGGTAGATTGCAGTGTAGTGCAGAAAGGGGGAAAAGTGTCACTTTGAGGAGAAATTTGACAAACGCTACCTCCATCCAGGTGATCAAGGTCAACATTAGGAGTGTTGAGTCATGTTGACATAAGGCACCCTTGGTATGATGTGATGTGAATGGCACCTTACCATGTGATCTTCCCAAAAACCCATAATGCCAGTCTGATCATGAAAAAGACATACCGCAAATCTCAGGTGAACGATATCTCCAAAATACTTGAGTACTACTGTTCAAAACTCTCAAGATCATAAAAAGTAGAGAACATCTGAGAACCTATCACAGCCAAAAGGAGCCTAAGGAGACATGAAGAGTAATTGCCATGGGGCATCTTGACTGGGATCCTGCAACAGAAAAAGGCCACTAGGTAAAAACTAATAGAATATGAATAAACTACAGAATTTAGTTAATAATTATGTATTAATATTAGTTCATTCATTCTGACAAACATCCCAAACTATTAAGATGTTAATAATAGGAGAACTGAATGTGGGGCACCTGGAAACTTTCTGTTCCCATAATAATTCTGTAAACCTGAAACTATTCTAAAATTTAAAAATTCATTTTTAAAAAGCTGTAGAAGTGGTGGTGGGGGGAGATGGACAAATTGAACCTTATCAAAATTAAAATTTACTCATCAAAAATCACCCTTGGGATGCCTAGGTGGCTCAGTGGCTGAGCATCTGCCTTTGGCTCAGGGAGTGATCCCGAGGTCCTGGGATTGAGTCCTGCATCAGGCTTCCTGCAAGGAACCTGCTTCTGCCTCTGCCTATGTCTCTTCCTCTCTCTGTGTGTCTCTCATGAATAAATAAATAAAATATTTTGAAAAATCACCCTCAAGGATACTTCCTAACTCATTCTATGAGACCAACATTACCTAATACGAAAACCAGACAAAAACATTACAAGGAAACAAAACAAAACTACAGACTAATATCTCTCATGAACAGAGGTACAAAGATCCTCAACAAAATGTTAGCAAATCAAATAAAAAAGGGAATTATATACCACAACCATGTGGTATTTATCCCAGGTATTCCAAGGCTGCTTTAACATTGGAAAATCAATTAATGTAATCCATCACATCAACAGACTAAAAAATCATATCTGCTGATCATATCAACAGATGCAGAAAAATCCAATACTCATTCATGATAAAAACTCTCTGTAAGGGGCACCTGGGTGGTTCAGCAGTTGAGTGTCCGCCTTTGGCTCAGGGCATGATCCCGGGGTCCTGGGATCAAGTCCCGCATTAGGCTCCCCGCAGGGAGCCTGCTTCTCCCTCTGCCAATGTCTCTGCCTCTCTCTGTGTGTCTCTCATGAATAAATAAATTTTTAAAAATATTTTTAAAAAATCTCTCAGTAAACTAGGAATAGCAAGGAACTTCCTAAACTTGATAGAAGCTATCTATGTGAAGCCAACAGCTAGAATACTTAGTGACAAGAAACTATAATCTTTCCCACTAGGATCAGGAAAAAGGCAGAAATGTCCTTTCTTACCACTTCTTTTTAATATTGTACTAGAAGTCCTTGCTAATGAGATAAGGCAAGAAAAGGAAACAAAAATTACACAAATTAAAAAGGAAGACCTATAACCTTTGTCTTTGTTCACAGGTGACATGATGTCTGTGTGGAAAATCTAAAAGTATAGACAAAAAATCTTGGAATTAGTAACTGATTATAGCAAAGTGGCAGGATACAAAGTTAATATATAAAAGTCACTCTCCTATATACCAGCAATGAATAAATGGAATTTGAAAGTAAAAACATGTTTCCATTTACATTAGCACTAAAAAAATGAAATACTTAGGCATAAATCTAACCAAATTTGTACAAGACCTGTATGTGGACGGCAGCAGAACTCTGATGAAAGTAATAAAAAAAACTAAATAAAAGATAGTGAAGTAAGTCAGTCGGAGAAGGACAAACATTATATGTTCTCATTCATTTGGGGAATATAAATAATAGTGAAAGGGAATATAAGGGAAGGGAGAAGAAATGTGTGGGAAATATCAGAAAGGGAGACAGAACGTAAAGACTGCTAACTCTGGGAAACGAACTAGGGGTGGTGGAAGGGGAGGAGGGCGGGGGTTGGGAGTGAATGGGTGACGGGCACGGGGGGTTATTCTGTATGTTAGTAAATTGAACACCAATAAAAAATTAAAAAAAAAAAGATAGTCCATGGTCAAATATAGAAAGACTTACCACTGTCAAGATGCCAGTACTTCCCAAGTTAATCTGTAGATTCAGTGCAATCCCAATCAAAATTCCAGCAAGCTATTTTATGGTTAAGGACAAAGTGATTCTGAAGTTTATATGGAAAGGCAAAAGACCCCGAATAGCCAATGCAATACTAGAAAACAAGAACACATTTGGAGGACTGATGGTATCCAACCTCAAGACTTACTATAAAGCTACAGTGATCAAGACAGAGTGGTATTGGTTGAAAGAATAGGTAAATAGGGAATTGGAACAGAATAGAGAGCCCCGAAATAGGCCCCCATATAAATATAGTCAATTAACTTTGGCAAAGGAGCAAAGGCAGCACAAAGGGGTACCTACACCCCTGTTTTTGCAGCATTATTTACAATAACCAAGGCATGGAAACAAGATAAACAATGGATTAAGAAAATGTGAGACACACAGACACACACACACACACACACACACAAGAATATTATTCAGTCATATAAAAGAAGGAAATTCTGCTGTTTGAGGCAACATGGATGAATCTGGAAGACATTAGCCTAAGGGAAATAAGTCAAAGAAAGAAATACTATATGGTATGGTACGTGGGATCTGAAAAAAGTCAAACTCATGGAAGCAGAGCAGTGGTTATCAGGGGCTGGGGATGGAGGAAATGGGCGGATGTTGCCTAAAGGTGCAAAGTCGCAGTTATGTACAGTGAACAATTACAGTATGTGCAGCTTAAATGGATACAGTTAATAAGACCATGTTGCATACTGGAAATTTGCTAAAAGAGTAAACTTCAGGTGTTCTCAACACACAAAGTTAACTCTGTGAGGAAATGATATGTTATGTAGATGGGCTGTGTTAATCATTGCACTATATATATGTATATCAAATATTGTGTTGTACACCTTAAATATGTACAGTTTTTATTAAAAAATGATTTTAAATGATTTTTAAACCCCAGATTTCTGGGCTAAACACCCAGGGGACGAAAAGCAGGAGTCTAGGCTCAGCATAAGACCTAGAGATCCCTGCTTGATATGGACAGTTTAACACTCCTTTCCCATTCAATTTTTCTATGGCACTATTTTTTTTTGTGATGAATCAAAAGACTCTTGTTCAGTCTTGCTGTTCAGAAGTGTTGGCTGAGATGACGAACATGAGATTCAGTGAGGAAAATGCCAGAATCCATCTGTGAGGGCTAATAGCTCATTCTGTTTTTGCATAAGTGATGCTGTGTCCCCCTTCATCTCCCTGCTGCCTGCTGCCAGTGCTGATAGCAGGTCCCCCTCGGTGACTAAATCAACTGAGCGAGAGCCCTATCATGGCATGGCATGCTTAGCAGGGCGAAACTTCAAAGTCCTAGCATCCTAGTCATAGAATGCAAAGTATAGTTCTTTCCCAAGTTTTAGAGTGAAGCAGGCAGGCCATTTTTTTCTATAGAGAAATATTACTCCTTATTATTCCACACTTAAGTTTATTAAAAATGTACACATAACAGTAAGAGTAAAATGAGTCCTAAGATCTAGCAACATTATATTGGCACCAGATACCTCCACATCTTAGAGTGAGTTCCAAGACTACCTAGGATCTGCTAAAAGATGAAGAATTGCTCCCAGCATTTGCGACCACCACTGTTGGGCTATGTTTGAGCTGGAGTAGTCAGTAGAAAGCAAATTAAACAGAGTATAACTTTTATATCTTTGAATATATTTTGATACACCTTTAACAAAGATGACTGACATGTTCAGGGATGGTGAGCAGTGAGCAGAAGGCTGTTGGGAAATGGGGGTAGTTCAAGGAATCTTACTGGGGACAGGCTGTTTGAGTTGGGCACCAAATCTAAGTCTCCTTGACAGGAAGGAGCAACGAGCAGAGTCCTCTTGGAGGATTTCTACAGAAACCCTTCCACTTCATGGTTGCTTGGGGTCAGGGAAGACTGCATGCACAGTGACTAGCTGTTGGCTAAAAACCACTCATAAGAAGGCCCTTCTCAAGAGTGGGGGCTGATATCTTTTAGGAACATGGGGGAAAGGGCCCTACTCCAGGCCCCGGTGACATTTGGCTTGGGCTCTAGCCTATGTCCAAGGAAGAAGCACACATAGGGTGGGTTCACATCAGAACATGGGTGCAGTAGGCTGAATCAGGGCCCCCAATGTTGCCCATATCCCTAATGGCAAGAACCTGTGACCTTATAGCAAGAGGCATCCGTAGATGTGATGAAGATAAGCATCTGAACTACTTGGGGGTGTGTGTGTGGGGGTCTTCATAAGGGGAGCCATGAAGATAAAAACAGAGAAGGTGATGTGACACCATAAGCAGAGACAGAAGATGGCTTTGAATATGGAGTAAGGGGCAACCAGAAGCCTCTAGATGCTGGAAGTGCCAGGACAATCTCTCCTGGAATGTCCAGAGGGACCAGTCCTGTTGGTCCCTTGATTTCAGCCCTGTGAAACTGGCCTAGACTTTGGATCTCTGAAACCTCAAGATAATAATTCTGTGCTGTTTTAAGCCACTGACTTTGTGGTTCCTGTGACCCTGTAGCAGAGAATGGACACAGAGGCAGGGAGAGATGCTCTGGGCTTGACTACCCCTCATCCAACCCTCAGGAGGCAGGAACTAATGACTAATTTGTCCCTGGAGGTCAGTGGGTGGAAGAAGCAGAAGTGTGGCCAAAGGGCAAACCTGTGCTCAGCCAAAACACGAGTAGGGCTGGGGTTCTGCCGTTTAAGGGTTCCATTTGGCCCGCGGTGGCCAGAGCTTTCCTCTCTGGGCTCTGTGTGAGGACTGCGGCAGAGATGGGTGCCTATTGTAGCAACACCCCTCAGGGAGAAAATGTGCGACAGCCACTGAACAGTCCTGATGGCAGAAACTCCCTTCCCAAGAATTTTAATAATCTAGAAGTTGTTTTCCTTAAAATTGGGTGTCTAAGTATTAATTGCTTGACTAGGGATTATTTGGGAGCATGGGTTAAAAATTAAATTTATTTTGTCAGTTCCCTCTTTGTACCTATTACATCCCCCATCTGTGGGGGGGCTGACTTCTAGACGGCTCAGGCAACTCCCCAGATTCGAGCGAGAGTGCTCCCCAGGCCGACAGCACACACCTCAGCACGATTGCAGCCAGACCTGCTTAGGGAAGGGTCTCTGAGCACATGCAGAGTCTCTCCATCCTCTACACACAGTCCAGGTCCCTTGCACATCCACACAGTTTGACTGCGTGACATTGAGAGGCTATTTTCACCCCACAAAGGACATGTATGGATAAGCCATTTTTAAGCGCTACAGTTGAGTGCAGCTGTGCAGAGTTTAGAGCAAATTCTGTAATTTGTGGACACAAATGCTCATTAGAATAGAGCTGCTTTAAAGTTGCCTTTAAAGGGTACATTCACTGGTTTGCTTAAAATTGGAGTCCAATTAAGAGCTAACTGGGTCCCCCACTGAGACTGAAAGGTACCCGTTCAGAGGAGACAATTGACACTGAATCTGGGAGAAGAGCTGGGCAGGGCTATTCCTGAACAAGGACGTGGTCGTGAACCCTAAACAATAAGATTTCTTCAATCTCTCCGTTCACTCAGTGTACCCAGCACATGATGCCCAAGTACCCAACACATACCCAGTGTTATGGAAACAGATAGTCAGTGAGAGCCTTCCTTCAGCTCATATTCTGGTGGAGAGACTTAAATCAATCCTATAATATAAGATAATAAATGCAGTGAAGACTGTAAAGCTGGTAGGGGTGGGGTACAGGAGGGGCTTTAGCTCCCTAGTGGGGTGGCTGGCATCAGGCTGTGGGAGGAGGGGTCACTTGATTGAAGGGAAGGACCCAGCCAAGTGCAGATCTGGGGAAAGAGCAACCACTAAAGGTGTAACACATGCAAAGACCCTGAGGTGGGAATTGCCTGGTGAGCTTGAGGAGCGGTAAGGAGAGCTGCATGGCTGGAGAAGAGGACCAGGGAGGGGTGGGGCTCAAAACCCCAGGTGCGGGGTGGTGCCAGACACGGCGGGCCTGATGTCAGCACCTCAGGGTGAGCATCCCCACAGTGTGGAGAACAATTTTGCAGCAGTGAAAATAGGGCAGTTGCTTCCCAGTGTAGACAGGGTACTCACCATGAGCTGGGAGTGTCCTGAGTACTTAACAGAGGCTTTCTCATATGACTTCGCTGCAGGAGGCACAATGGTGACCTCATATTACAGAGAGAGGAGTGGGGATGAGGGAGGTCAAATAATTTTGCCACAGTTTCTCAATTAACAGGTGGTGACGTGAGGATCTCAACCCATGTTTGCTGTTACACACAGCACGATACCACCTACATCTTGGTTCAAACTCTGCTAGTGATGAGGAGCCCTTCACCTTGGCCCTTGACACCCTGCTGGGGAGCAGAGCATCTGCTTTACAGGACAGCCTTCCTTCCTGAGCCCTGCCATGGTGTAGCCTCAGACATGGCGTGAGCTGCTTGTGGCCACACAGGTGCACGTAGCTGTGCAGAGCTCCCTGGGAGGGGGGACAGCTGCTTTGCTCAGTTCTGAGGGCACCCTCGCTGGAGGACACTGTATGATGCTGCCTTCTGAGCTTCGCGGTACAGTGGCCCATGCCCCCCACAGTTGGGAGCAGGAGGAGAAGCATTGCTGAGAGCTGCTTCCCTTGCAGGGCTGTCGGTCTCAGTAGATTTTGCCTCCGGCACCCCCCAACCTTTCAGCTTAGCTAGAACTAGTGACCTGTGATGAGCAGTGTTAGGTCCTTGGCCCCCCAGGTGAGCTCCCCTTGGACATTGATGGTCCGGGGCGAGCGCACTGTGCACCCAGAGGTTAAGGGGAGCTGTGAGTGGAAGGGATGCTGAAGAGTCATCTCCCTGTAAGAAAAGACATAGAAGGCCCCACTCCTGCCCACCCTCCTTTGCCCCGCTGGGAGGCAGCATGCCGAGGGGACTGCGCATCCCAGGCCACACACAGCAGAGCAGGACAGCTCATCACACTGTGGTTCTCAGCTCCCAGATCTGGCCATACTTCTCATCACTACTCACACCAGCAGCGATTAGACCCACGGTCACTGGCACCTGGAAGCTTCCAAACTGCTAAGGGTTGATTTTACAGTTCAGTATGATCAGAAACAGCAGAAGCAGGACTGACTCAGAGATTCACAGAATGCAGGGAAAGCAAAGGCTTCCAGTGGGAACCCCAAAGTCAACAACACTTCTTCTACCTCATTCCCTTAGCTTCCGCCCTCCCACCAGTGGTTTAGGAGGCCTTCCTACCTGCCCCTTGGTTGAGCCTTTGCACAAACGAATCTCCAACAACCGCACATGCCCTGGGGCCCTCACAGCAGCCTTCCTGCCTAATTGCAGCTCCACACCAGCAGGCTGCAGGGAAGTGTGGGATCTGGCGTCCTTTCCCATCTTGTTTCCAACCTACATCTGGGACTGACCTGATGGCAACCAAAGGTCTGTGAGGACAGAGATACCTACAGGATGAGATGAGGAGATTCAGGAAGCCTGAGCAAGAGAGGGCATCACAGTCAAAGAGACAAATAACCAACTTCCATGAACACTACAGCGAGCGACCTGTCACCACACTGGCTCTTAGGGCGGAGCAGGACCTGGCAGCGAGTGAGCTGATAGGAGGTGTCCACAGGAACACAGAAGGGACCAACGTCCTCCTGTCTAGCTCATCTCCTGACTGGATGCATTACTGGGGCCTCCCCCCTGCACCCTTTATGACGGCATCTGGCTTCCCGCCTCAGTAATTGAAATTTGAAATTTGGCCTTGATCAATAAAGGCAGCGGAGAAGAGAAACACATTAAATTTTCCCAGAAGGGCAGACACAAGCAGAGATCTCTGCAGAGCTTTATTTGGACCCTTCTAAGGGAAGCAAACCCATCAGAGGAAATAGATGAGCGATTTCCCTTTCCCTGTGGGATTGACGCTAGTAAGTTTGTAAATGGAAAAGGCAGTCGCCGCCACCAGTCTTTACAGCCCCCGACTGCGAAGTGGGATGCTCGTCCTGTTGCTATCTTAAAACCTGTCTCAGGGGTGGGAGTACCTGCCTGAAATTGGCTTGGACTTAATTTTGCATGACGATGTAGTGAAGTGTGTCAGGAGGAGACACGAAGAAAATGCTGGCAAAGGCAAAGAGGCCGTAAGAGGGACCCAGAGCCAGTCTGGGCTCAGAGAAGCATAAACCGCAGGGCGGGCGGCAGAAGCCAGACGGGAGTGGGTGTGAGTGCGGGTGTGGACGTGCTACTCAGAGAGACCACAGGGAAGCAGAAGCAGGAGAGGAGGCACAAGGCCGTGATTACACAGGGTAGACGTGGCCTTGAGGCTGTTCCTTTGCTCAGGTGACATTTGCCCTGCGTGTGATCTCTCTGTGGCTCGGCACAAGGCCGGGCACTGCCCGCCCATTCGTTCCCTTCTCCCCATGACGCCTGCCACGGATGAGGAACCACGGAAGTGAGGGCAGAGGTCGTCTGGGATAAAACCCAAGGTCAACGCTACGGTTTCCCACAGCACACTCACACGCGTGCACGCGCACACACTTACACACACCCAAGCATGCCCACACGCAGAAACACACCACGCTCACACTCACATTCATGCCCTCTCTTCACAGGCACACACAGTCACTCACACGCATCTGGATCCGGCCACAGCCCAGCCCTGGCTGGACCTGGCCACGAGTGAGGGCCGGCTTGGCCATCCGGGCCACTCAGATGTTCTGGCCCCGAGCCTGGTCCGTCCGAGGCCCTCAGAGGTGCCCTGCCTCTTGCAGCCCATTTCAAATTATAGCTGCTGCGATCCCCAAGAAGCCAGGATTTTAAAAAGCGGAGCTGCCTATTTTTCATGCTTATGTAACACTTCCGTAGCACAGAGCAAATCGGAGCCGGTGTTCAGCGGCGTCTTCTCCCTGCGGAAAGATGCCCCGTCCCCCAGCACCTGTCACTGTTTCTTCTGACGGGGATCATGCTGGATGGCACTGGAGCCTCACTGCCCAGCACGGCTGCAGGCTGTCCCCAGACGGCCAGGCGAGCACGTGCAGGCTGCTCCCGGCGCCGC
The DNA here is from genome assembly GCF_011100685.1 of Canis lupus familiaris. Taxonomy (NCBI): domain Eukaryota; kingdom Metazoa; phylum Chordata; class Mammalia; order Carnivora; family Canidae; genus Canis; species Canis lupus. Next base: position 16,740,185 of record NC_049227.1, on the reverse strand, counting down.
CAGCTGACATCAGGATCCGTTCTCCCTGAGTCAGAAAGCGGGGGAAAGGCTCAGTTCCATACCTGTCATCTGTTGGGCTCAGTTTTGGGGAGAATTGTCTCCCTCCCTCCCTTCACCTACATGTACACTTACACTCAGCCAAGCGCTCACGTAGCTTGCTGTGACACTCTCTCAGGGCCTTGGTGGCCCTGAGGACTCGTGGTAAACACAGCGCCTGCACGCTCAGGCGCACTGCTCCCTGTGCCAGGGTGTGACCCAGCTTAGAGGCATTTGCTGCCACCAGTCACCATGTGTTCCTGGGAGGCCCCGGAGCCTGCAGAGCATTCAAGACCAGAGGCTGGGGGTCCCCGCTCTGCTCGTCACCGTCTGCAGGGTCCCTAACTGCACCAGCCTGTCCAGGCAGCAGGGCCCATGCCAGCTCCCTAGGGAAAACTGCGGGACAGGCCACTTGTCGGAGTCTAACATGCAGCGAGTGGCGTGTCACTGGCCCAGAGGCCCTGGAAGAGGAGCAGTGGGGAGGGTGCCCTCAAGACTCAGCTGAGCCATGAAGGGGGTTCCTGTCTGTGTTGTCCTGGCTCTCCAAGGAGCACCCTCACCTCCAGGCTCCTCCCACATGCGAAGGCTGCAGGAGATTGTGGCTGTCTCCTCCCAACACACATGCTGGGGAAACAGGTCAGAAGTGTCACCCGCAGAGGCACCTGGGTGGCTCAGTGGTTGAGCGTCTGCCTTTGGCTCAGGTTGTGATCCCAGGTCCTGGGATCTAGTCCCACATCAGGCTCCCTGCAGAGAGCCTGCTTCTCCTTCTGCCTGTGTCTCTGTCTCTCTCTGTGTGTCTCTCATGCATAAATAAATAAAAAAATTTTTAAAAAGTGACATCCACAGAGGGAAAGAGCAATTGGGACAATAGCATTCACAGCCACACAATGAGGGAGGTGCCTGAGCTGGACAGTGGGGCCTCCTATCTTCTTCCAATGCCATTAGAATAGCCCTGTGCTCTGTCCTCTGACCCATGGGACCTCTGCATGAGGGGTGTCTGAGTGTGAGTGCCAGCTCCTGCACCCCAGTGACCTGTCAGCCACCAGCTGTGCCAGCTAAATGGGCCAACCCTGTGGGGGAAGCAAGAGTGGCGGGGGGTTGGGACCATTCCTCCCGAGCCTTTCCCATCTCTACCCACAGTCAGGTTAAGCCAGGTGAGCTGGATCTGTAGGGATGGGAGCAGCAGGGAGGGTCTCCCCAGATACTTGCAGATGGGGAACCAGAGGATTGGGTTTGTGAGGGACCATTCCAAGTTTCGTTTCCAGGAGAAGTAGACTGACTCGTGTGTTCCTCACTTTCTCATTTGTTCACTTCATGTGTTCATCTACACCAGACTCTAAGGTCACATAGGGATTGTGGTAAAGCCCCCAAACTCTCATAATCCTGCTCCTGCCCCGGGCTATGGATGCCCCTTGTTACTGGTAAGAAGGCCTCATGGGGACCCAGGTGGTCAGCACTTTGCTCAAAGTATGAGCTCAGCTGTCCTCAGGGGTACCTGCTCAGGGGTACCTGGCCCCACACATGACAGGGTCACCTGCCCACCATCCCACACCCAGTGAAAGGTCAAGACTACTGACAGGTTGTGTGGGAAGCAGTGGCTCCCTCTAAATAGACCCCTGTGAGTGACCATTAGAAGGAAAGGGGCCCCTAGGAGCCTTGGTGGTCTTCCCAGCCAGAGGGTGGAACTGCAGTTGTCTGGATCAGCCCACATAGCAAAGGCCTGCACAGTGAAGAGAGCAAGCCAGCATTCTGAACACACCTGACTGTGCAGTCTCCTGCTGGGTGGCCTGTCTCCCAGCTCCGGAGCTGGAGCAGCCCGCTGGAGAGGCCCATGCATGCGTCTGAGCTGGCTGCAGTCAGTACCATCAAGGTACAGAGGCAGAAGGGTCTGTCCTCCCTCTGCCCGGTCTGAGCATGCAGTGTATGTGTCAGTGTGTGTGTGTGTGGGGGGCGGGTAGCAGCACCCCCACCTGCAGGAAGGGCAGCCCAGCCAGGAGAGCCCAGGGCGGACCGCAGAGGGGCCTGCAGAGGAGGCCTGGCTCTCATTAGGCATGTTTCCCTCCCAGATCCTTCTCTCTGATTTTATCCTATTGAGGGCTTGAGCTTTTACATCAAAATCCAAGAAGCTATTCCTCTGTCCTCGCTTCCCACTGGCATCCTTGTTTCCCAAGGTACTCAGCCCACCTGCTTGGATAGAAGGATGAGCAAAGCGGTGAGCAGTGGCTGGCGGATAAGGAAGGGGAAACTCGGATGAAATCTCAAGCTAGGGCAGCCCAGGTGGCTCAGCGGTTTAGCGCCGCCTTCAGCCCAGGGCGTGATCCTGGAGTCCCGGGATCGAGTCCTATGTCGGGCTCCCTGCATGGAGCCTGCTTCTCCCTCTGCCTGTGTCTCTGCCTCTCTCTCTCTCTCTCTGTGTTTCTCTCATGAATAAATAAATAAAATCTTTAAAAATAAATAAATAAATCTCAAGCTAAGTGTCTTGCTCCTTTTGCCTAGAGATGACACCATATCTGATGCTTCCTGCCCTTCTGATTGGCTCATTCTGCTCTCTCATTTGCTTTGTCCCCACCTCGTCCCTGAGGAGAGTGGCCGGTAGCTCTCAGCATGTGAAGGCCAGGCTGTGGTCGGCTGTGGGTCTCAGCGGAAGCCCTCCCTTGCCTGGTGCTGGATGCACAGCAGGATGGGGCAGGAGGGGGCTGGCCTGTGTCCCTGCTGCCCCGAGCTCAGATAGCCCCTCTAGCTTCTCTGCTGCCTGGCCTGGAGGCTGCGCCCTCAGCCTGCAGCTCCAGACTCCAGACTCCTCCCACGCAGGGAAGGCTGGTCTGGCTCCTCTGGGCTGCCCGAGCCCTCAGACTGGAGACCTGGTGAGTCAGTGCAGCGCTGCTTCTCCTCCCCACGAGCTGTGGACACCAGGGGAAGCATCGGGACCCTTGGCCTGGCTGGGTCAAGTGTGATCATCCAGGCCCTGAGCTAGGGCCCTCTCTGCCACTTCCCTCGGGCAAGCAAGGCTGGACGCCACCGAGAAGGTCAGCTGGGTCCCGCCAAAGCCACCACCCTGTCCATGGACCCTCGGAGCTACAGGGCAGCAGAGAGGTGACCTGAGGAGGGGCCAGTCCCTGGGCGCCGCTGGCTCCACTGGGCTCTCCACATCAGCCTGGACCGAGGAATTAGATTCTTCCTACAAAAGCCTTGGGGGATTGGCTGGCACTTGATGTCTTGGGAGATAAAAGGGGCAAATGCTGCTAATTATTTGTTTTCCTCAAATACAGAGAATGAGACCTACCCACACACAGAGTGGGCTGCAGAGCTTATGTCCCCCCACCAAGTAGGTGCTTCTATTTTGCTGTGGGGAGCAGGTTGGGCTCATCAGAGGGTGGCCAATCTCTGGCTCTGCTGACCTAAACCCTGGAGGGCTCTCAGGACCAGGGTCAGACCCCACCAACCCCACAACGGCCTGCGGGAGCAGTGGGCAGGGGCCAGGGGTCTGCTCACTGGTGTTACCTCCTTCTGAGCCCTCTGTCCACTCGAGAACTTTCCGTGTGTCTGATGCAGAATCCCACATCCCTTGGGGTTCTGACCCAGGCCCTTGTAGCCAGGCCCACGGCAGCCCGTGCTGCCTCCCAGAGGCCCTGTCCGCTGCGCCAAGGCCCCTGAGGTCACCTTCTTGGAGACTAGCACTTCCATTGCTGATGGAAACTGGCCACTGACAAGTCCGGCAGGAGCCCAGACTGGCTTTTTGGGAGCAGAAGTTTGCGTGGGAGCTGGTGAGGGGGCAGCCGGGCATACCAGCTCTGGAGCTGCATGGAGAACCACTCCCTTCTGCTGCCCCTGAGCTCACAGGGCCAAGCTCTGGCCTCGTTCTGGGGGGTCCCACCCAGGGGACGGTGCTGTCGGCCACGAGTGAGCAGTGACTGCTGCTGCCTCTGTCCGATGGAATGGCATGTATGTGTCTCTGCGTGTGTCGGCCTGTAAGTGTCCGTGTCTCTGTATCTCTGTGTATGTATCCATGTGTCTCTGTCTATATCTCTGTGTGTCTGTCTGTGTCTCTGTGTATGTATCCGTGTGTGTCCATCTGTGTGTGTGTCTACTTGCTCACGGGACAGTCAGAAGCCACAGCCCATGTCCTCCTCCGTCTGGCCTGCTGTCGGGGCCACAGGGAGGTCAGTGTCCTGGAAAACGAGCCCCACAGGACCTGTGACTCAGAGCCACTTCCTCCTGCCCCCGCCTGCCCCCGTAGCTGGAACACAGGCACCCACAACTCGAGCCACAGCCTGACTCACCCACCTGCTAGCTGGATCAGGTCCTGGGAAGGGCAGTGGAGGACATGGGGAGGAGCCGCGAGGAGGCGGGTCCCAAGGTCTCTCAGGGCTTTAGCAATGCCCTCTCTTTCTGCCCAAGGCCCAGGCCGAGAGGGGTGACTGGTGGCTCCCGGACCTGATGCACACAGAGCCACGGCTTTATATCCGAGGCTCCTGGTGTGAGCATCTCACCTTTAATTTCTTCCCCAGTTTCTTTATGGTGATTTTCATTGACAGGTTTTTAATGCATTCAAAAGTATTGGTCTCTTATTTTATAGGTAGAGCTCTTTAGAGCTTACTTAAGAAGTTCTTACTCCAAGGTCCCAAATAATTCAGACACTTTCTAGGCAAAGTTCTTAAGAACACCCTGAATTTTAGTCCTGGATCCATGTGGAGCAGATTCTGTGTGTGTTGCGAAGAGAGCACCCCGCTTCCTTTCCCACACCCTGTGATTGCTCTGTTTTTGCAGGAAGGAAAACCACACAGGAAAAAAAGAGCAATTGGATCCCAAAACACCCTTGGAGATGGACAAAGGGCTCCCAGCCCATACGTACACCCTGGGCGATGTGAAATTCTCCAAAACAAAACCGGAGTGGGATTGGGTTGATTTCAATACACTGTAATCTGAAGAATAAACACGAGAAGCCCTTTCTTCCGGGGACGGCGGGGGGGGGGGGGGGGGGGGGGGGGGGGGGGGGGGAGGGGGAGTGTGCAGTTTTCACAATCAGCTGCATGCCATGGATGCCAGATTTTGGTGGTTTTTCTATTTCCTTCCATTGACAAGGTCAGGGTAGGAGCTGAAGAAAGCTGTGTGTTTCTGTGCATGTGTGCCTGGGTGTCTGGCGTGGGCACAGATGTGCGTGTGTATGTGTGTGTGTGTGTGTGTGCGCGCCCGGTGTCTGCATGTGCTCGCCTCCGAGTGTGTGCATACATGTCTCTGTCTGACAGAGCTGCTGGTAGATTTTCCACTCCAGACCCAGCTAGGCCCCTTCTCCATGAGTGTGGAGATGCCAGGCCCCACATCTGTGTGCCCCGGGGAGTGGGTGAGGGTGGGGAGCCAGAGGGCAGACCCGGGGGGCCTCACAGGGAGCATCTGCTCCCAGAGACATGCTATTTTTCCCTTTGGAGGCAGATCCCATCTCCCAAGCTCTGGGGGGCTTCACACTGAGTCCAGAACCTTCTCTGTTTTAGAGGCAAGAGCAGGTTCCAGGCCTGGGCAATGAGCAGCCTGTTTGCTGCGAGGTGTAGTGTCTGCCCTTCCTGTCTTCTCCCCAGCTCCTCAGCAAGCTCGGGTGTCCATCAGAACTGCGGCTCCCCCTCCTGCTTGCCTCTCTTCCAGGCACCCTCTCCCCTCCAGGACAGCATCACAGCCCAGTCCACCCACTCGGCCTCCTCCACTGTTGCTCAGGCAGGAAAGCCCAGGGCACTATCCCTTCCTTTCCTTCCTTTCCTGGACTCCACCTTCTATGGCTCAGAAGGGGTCCTCTGCCTTTTCCAGCCGGCCATAGACACACAGCACGGGCCACATAGGCAGCCTTGGGAGCAGGTCCCCCAGGGAGGGGGTGTCCACGTCTGGGCGATACCTCAGAGTGAATGAGGAGGAGAGAAGGAATGTCTGAGTTAACAGGTGTGGGCACCCACAGCAGAATCCTGGTCCCCAGAGCAGCTGAAACCCCTCGCCCCGAAGGCCCCTCTGCACACGCAGGCTGGAAGTGCTTCTTAACGAACCGCAACTGCAAACGCCTTTCACTTCCAACCTCAGCCTTGGAATTCAAGCTGGTATTTGAAGCAGCCATGCAGAGAGGGGAGCTCTGGTAGCCAGCAGGACGCTAACAAAGTCAGATTAAGTCATGCATGTGGGCTCTCTCGCCTGCCTGGCTCAGCTGCTGGAGGGAGGGGGATGGAGCTTTCTGTAGTTTGTCTGCACAGTCTAATTTTATTGATAAAGCTCCACAGAACTGTGACCATAATGGGTGCGCCAAGCACGTTGTTACAGATGAGGATCTTGAACACCCATCTTTGGCCGGTATGGACAGAAGGTGAAGGCTGAAGAGGTTCGTCTGTACAAAAGGGGAATTAACTTCATTTAGGAGGTTCTCACTGATAGATCCCAGGGCAGGGGACACTTTTGGCCACCGAGCAGGACTGTCCCACACGTGGTCCCAAGAGAAGGAAACCAACTGGACACCCCTAATTAGTTTGTCTTTAGAATCTGAAGGCACCAAAGCCTCGAGTCAAGAGACTAGTTGGGGGACACCTGGGTAGCTCAGCAGTTGAGCATCTGCCTTTGGCTCAGGGCCTGATGCCGAGTCCAGGGATCGAGTCCCGCATTGGGCTCCCTACCAGGAACCTGCTTCTCCCTCTGCCTGTGTCTCTGCCTCTCTCTGTGTGTCTCTCGTGAATAAATAAATAAATCTTAAAAAAAAATATATATATATAGAGAGAGAGAGAGAGAGCAGCTGGGTGTTTGCTTGTGTGGACCCAGGCACAAGTGTCAGCAGATTCACGGATAATCCAGGAAATCTGAAAACAAACTATGCCATAGCTTTGTGGTTCTTTGGGCTCAACCAGCCTGTGAAACAGGCTGTGCTCTCATCTCTTCACAATGGACCAGACAGTGTGCTTTACAGCCCAGCCTGGCATCTCTTCTTGAAAGGAGCATATTTTGTGTGGGGTCTCTCCATCTGTTTTCTGCACGAACATATCCTGAACACATCTTTCTTTTTTGAAATCTGTTGATATCTCTAGTTTGCTCATAACTTCTGTCTCTACTGGAGCTCTGTTTTCTTTGATGCTGTGGACATTTGTTTACATCCATCCATAATCGTGTTTCAGTTGAGTGTAGAAATACTGGAGGAAATGTGCTGTGTGGTCTGCTATGGTGAACTGCAATAGTGATGTCTGTTTCAAAACCCAATGAGTACACCACACCAGTGTTTCGGACCAGTTCTCTTAGAACCAGGAAGATGGATGCCACAACAGTATCAGCTCCTCTAAGTAATTTAGTATTGATGTTCATCTATATCCTAGGGTCTCTGAACTGAGCACAGACTGTGCTTGAAGTTGAAAGATTATCACACAAATATGGAAAAGAAAGAAAAAGGGAAGGAAGGAAGGAAGGGAATGAAGGACCTCACCACCTTGTGCCCACTAGGATGACCGACCATTATCAGAAAAACAGGCAGGTGCATGAAGAAATTTCGATCCCTGTGCACTGTTGGTGGTAGTGTAAAATGTTGCAATGGTGTCATAGTAGTGCAATGGCCATGGAAAATAGTAGGGAGGTTTTTCAAAAAGTTAAAAGTAGATTATCACATGATGCCATAGTCCTACTTGTGGTCTATCCCCAAAAGCACTGAGAGCAGGGTCTTGAAGAGGTATTTGTACAGCCATGTTCACAGCAACTGTTCATATGGCCAAGAGGCATCCCAAGTGTCTGGTGATGGATGAATGGATAAGCAATATAAGCATATGATGGAACATCATTCATCCTTTAAAAAGGACATCTTGTCATGTGCCACCACAGAGACGAGCCCTGGGGATATGAGGCTGAGTGACATAAGCCAGAAGCAGGACACACGTGGGGACCCCACGCATATGAGATCCCAGCATCTTCAGACTCAGACACAGAGAGTAGATGGTGGGGCCGGGGCTGGGGGAGCAGGTGGGGTCAAGATGTCAGGGGGATGGAACATTCTGGAGCCCGATAGTGGTCCAGCAGTGGGAATGTGCTCTGTGCCCCTGAACTGTTCACTTTAAAAAGGCTAAGAGAAAACTTTCTGTTATGTGCTTTTTTTTGTTTAACACAAACTTAAAACTACAAAATGTAGTAATTAAAAAAAAAAGGCTACTGCAGAATGACAAGATTTGAAAACCAATTTTTATACTATGTACATATTTTTTTTTTAAGATTTTATTTATTTATTCATGATAGTCACAGAGAGAGAGAGAGAGAGAGGCAGAGACACAGGCAGAGGGAGAAGCAGGCTCCATGCACCGGGAGCCCGATGTGGGATTCGATCCCGGGTCTCCAGGATCGCGCCCTGGGCCAAAGGCAGGCGCCAGACCGCTGCGCCACCCAGGGATCCCACTATGTACATATTTTAATGGTATCAAATATGCTTCCTCTTTAAAGACATCACATCTAGGATGGCAGTTGCACTTGCGGAGGGGTGGAGGTGAAGGTGAGCTCAGTAGGAAGGCTCCAGGGGCCCAGGCATGTCAGCTGTACCCGCGATGGCCAGCCGCCCCGGGTCCCTGTCCTGTCCTGGGGCACATAGCTCAGAAATGCCCTGCCCCTCAGGCCAGGGGTGTGGGGCATGTACAGGAGGGAGCGACATCACCCTACGCATGTTCCTATGCCAGTCTGGGGTGGAGACCCCACAAATGATGTGGGCAGAGACTCGAGAGGTGATTTTTAAACGAACCTGGAAGGCATGCGCAGCACCCACGTGAGGGGGGAGGCTTGGACATGTTCTGAGATGAGGTCAGCAACCATTCTTCCGTGTGGGGCTCCAGGTTGATCCGGACTGAATGGACAGGCTTGCTGTCGGGGTCTCCCATCCCCTCTCCCTGGTTCTGGAGCTCAAGCTCGGTTTCCCCGCTGGCTTCCCATTCTCTTCGCCTGTAGAGAAATGAACACCGGGTGCTGAAACCGCCCCTGGTAGGCAAGACCCGCAGAGCTTGGGTGGCAGTGATCCCGATGAGCCGCTTCCCAGGCTCCAGGAGGACAAAGCCGGCTGGCTGGGGCCGGGCAGCTCTCGGGACGTGCCTGCCACGGCGAGGCTGTGCAGGCCACCTGACCCCGTGGGCTGCAGACGTTTGCCTTGTGCAGGATGCGCTGAGGGCTCCTGTTTGGGGACCAAAGCTCCTGGGTAACGCTCACAGGTGGTCAGTAAGTGCACCAGGAATCTCTCCTTTTTCTTTTTTCTTATCAATAGCATCTGATTGCCTTTTTATTTATTTATTTTAGTCTTATATCCTGAAGATTTTATATATATATATTATTGGAGTTCGATTTGCCAACATATAGTATAACACTCAGTGCTGGCCAGCCCGGGTGGCTCAGTGGTTTAGCACCGGCTTCAGCCCAGGCATGATCCTGGAAACCCGGGATCGAGTCCCATGTCAGGCTCCCTGTATGGGGCCTGCTTCTCCCTTTGCCTGTGTCTCTGCCTCTCTCTCTCTCTCTGTCTCTCATGAATAAATAAATAAAATCTTAAAACAAAACAAAACAAAACAAAACAAAAAACACTCAGTGATCATCCCATCAAGTGCCCTCCTCAGCGCCCATCATCCAGTCACCCAACCCCCTGCCCACCTCCCCTTCCACTACCCCTTGTTCATTTCCCAGAGTTAGGAGTCTCTCATGTTTTGTCACCCTCTCTAGTTTTTCCCACTCATTTTCTCTATGGGAATCTTTCCAGTGAGAAAGGGTCCTTTAGCATTCAGTCCCTTGGGCTTTTCTACAGAGGCCCCAGAAAGGTGGGCATAAGGGTACCCACAGTTTTCAATGTAGCCACTGCATAAAGCTCAGCAAAAGGGCAGACGTAGACATTTATTGGGGTCAGTGTCATGCTTGGTGTACACTCTACCATCTGCATCCAAACAAGTCACCCCCGCTGACTGCAGGGAGGTGGAGTCAGGAGGCTGCCACTAGCCAGCCTCAGAGGGCACGCCTTCCATCAGCTCCATGGGATCCTGCTTCTCTCTGTCCCCCAGGCCAGAGGGCCCCAAATGGTGTGATCCATCACACCTTCTCTTTTCCCAGCCCAGAGAAGCTGATGGGTCACCTTGGCCTAGGGCTCATGCCTGCTGCCTCTACTCTTGTCTTCCAAGCCCTGCACCATTGCTGGAACCACAGGGAAGCCAGACTCTGGTGCACGCTGCAGGGCAGTTAGGGGCAGGAATCAGGAGCAACTGCTTGGATTGGGGGGCCAGGCTCCAGGGACCAGGAGGGGAGATGGAAAGTCAGGAGGCATCAAGAGGGCTGCACGGAGCGAGAGGCTTGAGCAGGGTCAGTTAGGGTGGGAGGGAGGATAGGACTGTCCCGGATAGAGAGAGCTGGTGACACAGACACACTCATGATCATGACCCGGACCAGGAAGCTGGCCTGCCCTCATCGTGACTACTCAGCTGAGTGATGTGAGCTCAACTGAGCCTCAATTGTCTTGTCTGTAAAACGAGGTATTGCTATCTGCCTCAGGACCAAGTGCTGAGCACCCCTCAACACGCACTCAGAGCTGTTGTTCACTGAGCAATGGGCAGACAGTGGGCTCGGTGCTCCTGGGCAGGAGAGCGGACACATCGTGATGGGTGCTTTTTCTTATTAGAATTCCAAACCCTCCAAGTAACAGATGGCTCTGGCCACCCCATGTGTCTATGTAATAAGTTATCCCCGAACTTAATGGGGAACTCATCTGGGTCCACACAGGCTGCTGTAACAGAACATCACAGCCTGGGGGGTTTACAAACAATGGATATTTATTTACCACAGCCCAGAGGCTGGACATTCAAAATCAAGGAGCCTGCAGACATGGGGTCTGGTGGGGCTCACAGAGCGCGACGCCTAATGTGTCCCTGTGTGGTGGCAGGGGTGAGGGCGCTTTCTGGAGCTTCTAAGAGCGCTCAGCTCTACCTCATGACCTAATCGCCCCAAAGGCCTCACCTCCTAACACTATCACACCAAGGGTTAGGTCTCAGCAACGTGAATTTAGGGAGACACAATCATTCGGTCTGTGGCAGATCTCTCTTCTCTCATTAAATACACCAGCTGGGGCCTCTATTCACGAGGTGGATTGCTGTGGGCCAGGCCAGACTCAGTAAGTGCCATGTGCCTGCTCTCCTAGTTCTGACATGAAGCGAGGATGATAAATGTTGTGTCCGAGGCTCCAGTGTGATGACACTCTACACACCCATCACCTCCCTTTCTAGGAAGATTGCTCTTCTCTGGGGCAGGGGGCACAGGGACTCCTTGCCTGGGCCCTTACCACTCTCAGGAGGTTGGGGTGGTGGCTCTGGCTCAGGGCAGGATCTTGGCATGAGTGAGTCGGAGCTGCTTCTTACCTTGCCCCTTCCTTCCTGGGCCCCCATCTCCCACACATGGCCCCATCTCTGTCCTCCAGGCTGCTTTGATGCTCTCTGCTTTCCAAGGAGCCAGGCCTCCGTGGGAAGCTGCTTCCTGGGATCTCCTAAATTCAAGCTCAGGTAACCTGCCTGGATATATCAACCTCCCCAGCCTGACATTTAGTACTTGGAGCTGAATTTGGGGGCAAACAATTATCACTCTGCATCATTTTGTCCTGCTTGTATACTAACCTTCTCCAGATCCACTGAGGTTGCAAGAGGACCCAGATTTGAGTCTTGGCTGTAGGAAAATTAGAGCCTTTCCATCGCTGTGTGGTCTCAGGCAAGTCTGATCCCACTCCCAGCCTGACCTTCCTTTCTGCACAGGAAGAATGACCAGTCAAGGTACCTGAGCCCCACCTGCACAGTGCTCCCATTAAAAGGCTGAAGTATGTCCCTTCACTGCTCCTGCCCAAGACTCTGAAGTATTCCAAAAGCATGCTGAAGAATTCTGCATCACCCCAGCCATTCACGGGGCCCTTCGGCCCAGGAAGTCCTCCGTTCAGCACAGGGCCCAACAGGTTGAACACCCCTCCAACTTCCCTCCATCCTCTGCATCACAAACTAGGGGAGAGTTTTTTGCCCAATTATGCACATTATTTAGTGCTTCTGTGAGTAAACATTTAGTGGGATGCTTTTGATAGGCAAAGTGTATCACAGTCTTGTCGTCAGCCTTATATTGGATGTCAATTATAAGCAGGTCCATTAATGTGCAGGGGTAGGAGGTGGCTAAAGAATGCCAGCAGGGGCCTAGGGAGCCAGACACTCACGTGGCCCTTCCAGTGCCCTGTGAAAACAGAGTGTGGCAAAGACAGCCTGGGGGCTTTGTGGACTTCAAGGCAAAAGGGAACCAAAGGTGCATAGAGGATCTCTAATGCTCTAGATGGGATTTAATTCTCTAGAATTTCAATTGTGCCAACATTTAAGCACTCAACAGCCAGCTGTCACTTCTAAAGTCACAGAGTGGGTCTTGTGGGCCACAGACATCATTGACACAGTTTGGTGGGTTTGTGGGGACAACTGGATCTAGATTACAAAGGTTTTTTAATTATTCACTGAGGTTTGGGGGTCAGACAGTGGAGAAACAGAGTCATGGAGAGTTTCAGAGAGAGAGATCTGCATGAATGGTGGAAAGACCAGATAGGTGATGCCAGTACAACACTGTAAAGGTACCTGGAAATCCAAGGACCTGTGGTCTAGAAGGTGAGCTGAGTGGAGACATGTGACCTGCATCTTGGCCATGTGCAGACCCAAACCTGGGAAGGTGGCAGAGGCCGGGATTCGAAACAATAAAAATCCCTTTTATTTTTCCACAGAAATTGAAATTCCTTACACAGCAGCTTAGGAACAGGCCAACATTCCGACTGAGTGCCTTATTCTGGTGTGGGAATGTTCATGACACCATCTAAGTACCGCAAGAGGACATCTAGAAATGTGGTGCTGAGCACAAATTCTAGACTCTAGTGCCTGAAAATCCAGTTCTGAACCAGCCAGGTGTCTTGGGGCAATCTTCCCAGGTCCTCTGTAGGTCTATTTCCTCACTTACAGAGTACAAATACTAGGAGCATATCTAAAACATGAAGCCCAACGCATTATAAGCTTCCACTCAGTGGATGTCAGGTATCAGATGGGAGAAGAGAGGCCATTAGCTTGAGAGCAAAGTAAGTATTTTTCCATCAAGGAGCTCAGACATGGACTCTAAGTCTGATGAAAAAGGCACAAACACTGTGGACTTCAATGACACACTTTCACTGCAAGACAGAGGAACTGGGCCAAAGGTCAACAAGGAAATGCAGGATTTGGAACAACACGGTAAGTCGCCTTGAGCTGTGTGCATCTGCAGAGCCCTTGGCCAACAGCAGAATACAGTCTTTTCAAGCACACATGGAACATTCTGTAAGACAGACCATATGTTAGGCAACAAAACAAGTCTCAGTACATCAAAAGGGATCACAATCATACAAAGTAGATTGTACACCCACAAGAGAATTAAATTAGAAATCAGTAACTGAAGGAAATCTGAAAATTCACAAAAATGTGAAAATCAAATAACATACTCCTATTTAGCCAAATGGATCAAAGAAGAAATCATGAAGGAAATTAGATGATACTTTGAAATGATAGACTTTACAAGAAAACTACAAACCAAACCTCGTAAGCACTTAGATGCAGAAACCCTCCCCCAAATACTAGCAAACCAAATCTAGCAACAGACAAGAAGGGCTGAATACAAGGACCCAGCAAGATTACCCTAGGAATGCACGGTTGAATCTACACCCAAAATGCAATCAAAGCAGCACACTGTCTTGGTAGCCAAGGACAGAAACCACTCAGAAGAAAATGTAAAGAAAATCTTCACAGCCTTAAGTCAGGCAGTGAGTTCTTAGATCTGACACCAAAAGCACAATCACAAAAGAAAAAAATAGAAAAAAATCACACCACATCAGAATTAAAATCTTTCATGATGCAAGCCATACCATCAATAAAACAGAAAGACAACCCACAGAAAAGGAGAAAATATTAGCAAATCAAATACCTGGTAAGGAACTTGTATCTAGACTGCATAAGAGACACAACTCAGTAACAAAAAAGCAAAGGATTTGAATAGGCATTTCTGGAAAGAAGATGCACTACTGGCCAATAAGCACATGAAAAGATCCTGGACCTTTTTAGTTATTAGGGAAATGCAAATCAAAACTAGGCTGAGATACGTCTTCACTCACTCTGAAGTGAGATGGCTACTCTCAGAACAGGTCATAGTTGATGTTGGCAAGGGTGGTGATGTTGGAGGCCTCCTATGTGGCTGGTGGGAGAGTAGAACAGTGTGGCCGCTGTGGCTGCTCAGTGTTCACACAGTGCCACCATATGACCCAGCTCTTCTGCTCCTCAGTACATGCACAAGAACAGTGAAAGCACATATTTGAATAACAACCTGCATACAGATGTTTATAGTAGCACTGTCCATGAAGCAGAGAAATAAAGGCAACTCAGTATCTATCAACTGATGAATGGATAAGCAAAATATGGTACAGCCATATAATAGAATATTCCTTGGCCATTAAAAGGAATTCAGTACTTACAGAAAGAAAGAAGGAAAGGCAAGAGATGTGAAAGGCTGGGATCTGCTACAGCATGGACAGACCCTAAAACACCATGCTCAGTGGAAGAGGCCAATCGTAGAAGACCATGTATGACATGTTTACATGTAGATGAAATATCCAGAACAGGCAAATCCATAGACACAAAATGTAGATTAGTGGTTGCCTAGGGTTTGGAGGAGGGGCTTGCTGGGGGCAGGGAGTAGCTAAAAGGTTTGAAGGTGAAGAAAATGTTGAGGTGAAGAAAATGTTCTAAAACTGTGGTGATTGTTGCACATATCTGTGAGTGCACTAAACTGTGCACTTTAAATGGGAAATGGATGAATTGTGTGGTCTGTCTCAATAAAGCTGTGTAAAAATAAAGGCATTGCATAATGACTGCCTCCCAAAAAGTACAGTATAAAAGGGGGGAATGAATAGCTTCACAGTGGAGAACTCAGACAGACATGACCTCAGTCAAGTGGCCAAGGTCATGTCCAGAGTGATGAGTCATGTTGATAGCAAAGACCCTGCCTGATAGGGCGCAGTGAGAATGCTGCTTCACTTCTGTGGTCTGCCTCCCAAAAATCCACACCCAGCATAATCCTAAGAAGAACATCAGACAAATTCTGACTGAGGTACAGTCAAAATACCTGACCATCTTCCTTTAAACTGTGACGATTACCAAAAAGTGGGAAGTCTGAGAATCTGTCACAGCCAAGAGACCTCTAAGGAGATATGATGACTAACTGGAAGGTGGTAGTTTGGATAGATCTTGGGATAGAAAAAGGACATTAAGGAAAAAGCAAGGAAAAATCTGAATGAAGTGTGGACTTCAGTTAATAATAGTATATCAATACTGGTTAACTAATTATGAAAAACGGGCCATTCTAAAGTAAGATATTAATAATAGAGGAGCCTGGATGTGAAGTACATGAGAAGTGATTGTCATCATTTTCTCTAAATCTAAAGATACTAAAAAATTAGAATTCTCTTTAAAAAATTTTTAAAATAAATGCAGGGCTCTCTGATATCAATAAGCCTCATGAAAATGAATTCATTAATAATCAGGAAAAATCCTCAATGTGCCTGCATGCACACAGACACACGCACACTTAACATACATACACTTAATACAGCACAGAGAGAGAGCCCAGGAGCTGACTCCAGCATCACAAGGAACAGAATCCAAAAAGTAATTACACTGCCAAGTGTTATGCTAATACAATTATTGAAATTACCAGTCAAAAGCAGTTAATGAAATAATTAAGACAGATAGACCTAAAACTTGATTTAAAATTAACCTGACACGTGCATACTATCTAAATAATGACTCTCTCCTGTGATCTAGCCTCTCATTAAAATCAGATTTCTTTGGGAGAAATTATACATTTTGCACCATGATTGGGAAGAACAAATCACATTCACTGCCCCACTAATGAATGTGGAGGAGCTAAACGAAAGCGAATGTGCCCAGCCTTCCCTGGTATGGCGCCATCTGCCACTGTAACCAACTACCGTCCCTCCCATTTTCCCTCAGCAAATGCTAGGAGCCCATTAAAATTGTATCAGTGAAGGACCCTAAGATACTGGGTGTGCACCTGAAGCTCTTCCTAAAGGGAAGTTGGGCAGAGGTGACCTGTGGCACTGGGGTCTTACAGATGTTCTGTGGAAGAGGAAGAAAAATGTGTACCTCTCTCACGTAGGCAGTTCCTACATTGATGTGCATGCATCCAGCTCATTTCTCTAGAGGTGAGGAAACCCAGCCAAGAAGAGAATGGGCTTGTTGGAAACTTATTCCCAAGCTTGTGGCTAGGGCAGGAGCAGCAGCTCTGTGGGTTATGCTTTCCTGCTCAGTACCTCCTTTTACCCTCGTGATTTCCCACCAGAACTCATAGTGAGGTGTGTTGGTCTACAGTGTACCGCTGGCATACCCCAGCTCCTGGGGCCTTGCCCCAGGTTTGGCCCAGTCTAGGTGAACAGTTTTTGCTTGTCCCTGTATCTCCAGGCAGCTGCCTGCAATTGGCCGACCTCAGATTCTGTGTGGTGGCTGCCGCCCCTCCCTCCAAGGGCCATGTTCCTGGCAGGAAGACCTCAGCTAGTATCTGGGGCATGGGCACTTGGTCCTCGTTCACAATAAGCCCTGGAGTTACCTTGATAATATCTTTTAAAATGGGTCCTCTGCTCGGCATTTTTATGAGACAAAGTATTTCCCCCTTAAAATTATTCAAATTCAGTAATATTATTAGGAGAGTGGGAAAACACAGGCTGCTACAAAATGGTCTATTACTGAGAGAGTTTTAACATTCTAACGAGGAAAACCCCTCTCTGTCATGTTTTCATCCTACATCCTGTTTTTTGTATCCATCCTAACAATCTCTGCCTTTTAATCGAGCACCTTGGTCCGCTAATACTTAAAATAAATAATAATCAAGATGGCAGGATAGGAGCTACCAGCACAGGTTGTTTAGCAATCTTGAGCAAAAAGAATTAACATGGGAGGTTCATACTACCCAATTTTAAATGTACTATAAAGCTACAGTAATCAAAACAGCATGGCACTGGCATAAAAACAGACATATAGACTAATGGGCAGAGTAGAGAGCTCAGAAATACCTCCTCACACTTATGGTAAATTGTCCTTTGACAAAGGTCCCAAGAACACAGAATAGGGAAAGAAAAATCTCTTCAACAAGTAGTGTTGGGAAAACTGGTTTTCCACACACAAAAGAATGAAATTGGACCATTAACTCACTCCCTATGTAAAAATAGGAGGGGAGGAGCAAGATGGCGGAAGAGTAGGGTCCCCAAATCACCTGTCTCCACCAAACTACCTAGAAAACCTTCAAATTATCCTGAAAATCTATGAATTCGGCCTGAGATTTAAAGAGAGACCAGCTGGAATGCAACAGTGAGAAGAGCTCGCGCTTCTATCAAGGTAGGAAGACGGGGAAAAAGAAATAAAGGAACAAAGGCCTCCGAGGGGGAGGGGCCCCGCGAGGAGCCGGGCTGAGGCCGGGGCGAGTGTCCCCAGGACAGGAGAGCCCCGTCCCGGAGACGCAGGAGCTGCACCGACCTTCCCGGGCGGAAAGAGGCTCCAGGGAGGTGGAGCAGGACCCGGGAGGGCGGGGATGCCCTCGGGCTCCCTGGGACAGTAACAGCAACTGCGCGCCCAGGAGAGTGCGCCGAGCTCCCTAAGGGCTGCAGCGCGCACGGCGGGACCCGGCGGGACCCGGAGCAGCTCGGGGGGGCTCGGGCGGCGGCTCCGCGGAGGGGGCTGCGCGGCCCCGGGAGCAGCTCGGCCGGGCTTGGGCAGAGGAAGAGGCTCCGTGCAGAGGGGCCTGCGCGGTTCCAGGAGCAGCTCGGAGGGGCTTGGGCGGCAGCTCCGCGGAAGGGGCTGCGCGGCCCGGGAGCGCGAATCCACCAGCGCAGGCTCCGGAGCACAGGGCGCCGGGACACAGCCCAGGATCCCGCCTCCCCCGGGACAGGCAGAGGCCGGGAGGGCCCAGGACAGCAAGAACGCTCCTGCCCCAGCTGAGCAGATCAGCGGCCCCGCCCCGGAGCCTCCAGGCCCTGCAGACGGAGTTCCTGCCGGAGCTGAATCCAGGTTTCCAGAGCTGCCCCGCCACTGGGGCTGTTCCTCCTGCGGCCTCAGGGGGTAAACAACCCCCACTGAGCCCTGCACCAGGCAGGGGCACAGCAGCTCCCCCAACTGCTAACACCTGAAAATCAGCACAACAGGCCCCTCCCCCAGAAGACCAGCTAGACGGACAACTTCCAGGAGAAGCCAAGGGACTTAAAGAACACAGAATCAGAAGATACTCCCCGGTGGTTCTTTTTTTGTTTGTTTGTTTTTGTTTTTGTTTTGTTTTGCTTTTTGATTTGTTTCCTTCCCCCACCCCCTTTTTTTCTCCTTTCTTTTTCTTTCTCTTTTTCTTCTTTTTTTTTTCGTTTTTTTTTTCTTTTTCTTCCCTTTTTTTTTCTCTTTCTCTTTTCTTTCCTTCTTTCTCTCCTCTCTTTTTCTCTTTTTCCCAATACAACTTGCTTTTGGCCACTCTGCACTGAGCAAAATGACTAGAAGGAAAACATCACCTCAAAAGAAAGAATCAGAAACAGTCCTCTCTCCCACAGAGTTACAAAATCTGGATTACAATTCAATGTCAGAAAGCCAATTCAGAAGCACTATTATACAGCTACTGGTGGCTCTAGAAAAAAGTATAAAGGACTCAAGAGACTTCATGACTGCAGAATTTAGAGCTAATCAGGCAGAAATTAAAAATCAATTGAATGAGATGCAATCCAAACTAGAAGTCCTAACGACGAGGGTTAACGAGGTGGAAGAACAAGTGAGTGACATAGAAGACAAGTTGATAGCAAAGAGGGAAACTGAGGAAAAAAGAGACAAACAATTAAAAGACCATGAAGATAGATTAAGGGAAATAAACGACAGCCTGAGGAAGAAAAACCTACGTTTAATTGGGGTTCCCGAGGGCGCCGAAAGGGACAGAGGGCCAGAATATGTATTTGAACAAATTCTAGCTGAAAACTTTCCTAATCTGGGAAGGGAAACAGGCATTCAGATCCAGGAAATAGAGAGATCCCCCCCTAAAATCAATAAAAACCGTTCAACACCTCGACATTTAATTGTGAAGCTTGCAAATTCCAAAGATAAAGAGAAGATCCTTAAAGCAGCAAGAGACAAGAAATCCCTAACTTTTATGGGGAGGAGTATTAGGGTAACAGCAGACCTCTCCACAGAGACCTGGCAGGCCAGAAAGGGCTGGCAGGATATATTCAGGGTCCTAAATGAGAAGAACATGCAACCAAGAATACTTTATCCAGCAAGGCTCTCATTCAAAATGGAAGGAGAGATAAAGAGCTTCCAAGACAGGCAGCAACTAAAAGAATATGTGACCTCCAAACCAGCTCTGCAAGAAATTTTAAGGGGGCCTCTTAAAATTCCCCTTTAAGAAGAAGTTCAGTGGAACAGTCCACAAAAACAAAGACTGAATAGATATCATGATGACACTAAACTCATATCTCTCAATAGTAACTCTGAATGTGAACGGGCTTAATGACCCCATCAAAAGGCGCAGGGTTTCAGACTGGATAAAAAAGCAGGATCCATCTATTTGCTGTCTACAAGAGACTCATTTTAGACAGAAGGACACCTACAGCCTGAAAATAAAAGGTTGGAGAACCATTTACCATTCGAATGGTCCTCAAAAGAAAGCAGGGGTAGCCATCCTTATATCAGATAAACTAAAATTTACCCCAAAGACTGTAGTGAGAGATGAAGAGGGACACTATCTCATACTTAAAGGATCTATTCAACAAGAGGACTTAACAATCCTCAATATATATGCTCCGAATGTGGGAGCTGCCAAATATATAAATCAATTATTAACCAAAGTGAAGAAATACTTAGATAATAATACACTTATACTTGGTGACTTCAATCTAGCTCTTTCTATACTCGATAGGTCTTCTAAGCAAAACATCTCCAAAGAAACGAGAGCTTTAAATGATACACTGGACCAGATGGATTTCACAGATATCTACAGAACTTTACATCCAAACTCAACTGAATACACATTCTTCTCAAGCGCACATGGAACTTTCTCCAGAATAGACCACATATTGGGTCACAAATCGGGTCTGAACCGATACCAAAAGATTGGGATTGTCCCCTGCATATTCTCGGACCATAATGCCTTGAAATTAGAACTAAATCACAACAAGAAGTTTGGAAGGACCTCAAACACATGGAGGTTAAGGACCATCCTGCTAAAAGATGAAAGGGTCAACCAGGAAATTAAGGAAGAATTAAAAAGATTCATGGAAACTAATGAGAATGAAGATACAACCGTTCAAAATCTTTGGGATGCAGCAAAAGCAGTCCTAAGGGGGAAATACATCGCAATACAAGCATCCATTCAAAAACTGGAAAGAACTCAAATACAAAAGCTAACCTTACACATAAAGGAGCTAGAGAAAAAACAGCAAATAGATCCTACACCCAAGAGAAGAAGGGAGTTAATAAAGATTCGAGCAGAACTCAACGAAATCGAGACCAGAAGAACTGTGGAACAGATCAACAGAACCAGGAGTTGGTTCTTTGAAAGAATTAATAAGATAGATAAACCATTAGCCAGCCTTATTAAAAAGAAGAGAGAGAAGACTCAAATTAATAAAATCATGAATGAGAAAGGAGAGATCACTACCAACACCAAGGAAATACAAACGATTTTAAAAACATAATGAACAGCTATACGCCAATAAATTAGGCAATCTAGAAGAAATGGACGCATTCCTGGAAAGCCACAAACTACCAAAACTGGAACAGGAAGAAATAGAAAACCTGAACAGGCCAATAACCAGGGAGGAAATTGAAGCAGTCATAAAAAACCTCCCAAGACACAAGAGTCCAGGGCCAGATGGCTTCCCAGGAGAATTTTATCAAACGTTTAAAGAAGAAATCATACCTATTCTCCTAAAGCTGTTTGGAAAGATAGAAAGAGATGGAGTACTTCCAAATTCGTTCTATGAAGCCAGCATCACCTTAATTCCAAAGCCAGACAAAGACCCCGCCAAAAAGGAGAATTACAGACCAATATCCCTGATGAACATGGATGCAAAAATTCTCAACAAGATACTGGCCAATAGGATCCAACAGTACATTAAGAAAATTATTCACCATGACCAAGTAGGATTTATCCCTGGGACACAAGGCTGGTTCAACACCCGTAAAACAATCAATGTGATTCATCATATCAGCAAGAGAAAAACCAAGAACCATATGATCCTCTCATTGGATGCAGAGAAAGCATTTGACAAAATACAGCATCCATTCCTGATCAAAACTCTTCAGAGTGTAGGGATAGAGGGAACATTCCTCGACATCTTAAAAGCCATCTATGAAAAGCCCACAGCAAATATCATTCTCAATGGGGAAGCACTGGGAGCCTTTCCCCTAAGATCAGGAACAAGACAGGGATGTCCACTCTCACCACTGCTATTCAACATAGTACTGGAAGTCCTAGCCTCAGCAATCAGACAACAAAAAGACATTAAAGGCATTCAAATTGGCAAAGAAGAAGTCAAACTCTCCCTCTTCGCCGATGACATGATACTCTACATAGAAAACCCAAAAGTCTCCACCCCAAGATTGCTAGAACTCATACAGCAATTCGGTAGCGTGGCAGGATACAAAATCAATGCCCAGAAGTCAGTGGCATTTCTATACACTAACAATGAGACTGAAGAAAGAGAAATTAAGGAGTCAATCCCATTTACAATTGCACCCAAAAGCATAAGATACCTAGGAATAAACCTCACCAAAGATGTAAAGGATCTATACCCTCAAAACTATAGAACACTTCTGAAAGAAATTGAGGAAGACACAAAGAGATGGAAAAATATTCCATGCTCATGGATTGGCAGAATTAATATTGTGAAAATGTCAATGTTACCCAGGGCAATATACACGTTTAATGCAATCCCTATCAAAATACCATGGACTTTCTTCAGAGAGTTAGAACAAATTATTTTAAGATTTGTGTGGAATCAGAAAAGACCCCGAATAGCCAGGGGAATTTTAAAAAAGAAAACCATATCTGGGGGCATCACAATGCCAGATTTCAGGTTGTACTACAAAGCTGTGGTCATCAAGACAGTGTGGTACTGGCACAAAAACAGACACATAGATCAGTGGAACAGAATAGAGAATCCAGAAGTGGACCCTGAACTTTATGGGCAACTAATATTCGATAAAGGAGGAAAGACTATCCATTGGAAGAAAGACAGTCTCTTCAATAAATGGTGCTGGGAAAATTGGACATCCACATGCAGAAGAATGAAACTAGACCACTCTCTTTCACCATACACCAAGATAAACTCAAAATGGATGAAAGATCTAAATGTGAGACAAGATTCCATCAAAATCCTAGAGAAGAACACAGGCAACACCCTTTTTGAACTCGGCCATAGTAACTTCTTGCAAGATACATCCACGAAGGCAAAAGAAACAAAAGCAAAAATGAACTATTGGGACTTCATCAAGATAAGAAGCTTTTGCACAGCAAAGGATACAGTCAACAAAACTCAAAGACAACCTACAGAATGGGAGAAGATATTTGCAAATGACATATCAGATAAAGGGCTAGTTTCCAAGATCTATAAAGAACTTATTAAACTCAACACCAAAGAAACAAACAATCCAATCATGAAATGGGCAAAAGACATGAACAGAAATCTCACAGAGGAAGACATAGACATGGCCAACATGCATATGAGAAAATGCTCTGCATCACTTGCCATCAGGGAAATACAAATCAAAACCACAGTGAGATACCACCTCACACCAGTGAGAATGGGGAAAATTAACAAGGCAGGAAACAACAAATGTTGGAGAGGATGCGGAGAAAAGGGAACCCTCTTACACTGTTGGTGGGAATGTGAACTGGTGCAGCCACTCTGGAAAACTGTGTGGAGGTTCCTCAAACAGTTAAAAATATACCTGCCCTACGACCCAGCAATTGCACTGTTGGGGATTTACCCCAAAGATACAAATGCAATGAAACGCCGGGACACCTGCACCCCGATGTTTCTAGCAGCAATGGCCACTATAGCCAAACTGTGGAAGGAGCCTCGGTGTCCAACGAAAGATGAATGGATAAAGAAGATGTGGTTTATGTATACAATGGAATATTACTCAGCTATTAGAAATGACAAATACCCACCATTTGCTTCAACGTGGATGGAACTGGAGGGTATTATGCTGAGTGAAGTAAGTCAGTCGGAGAAGGACAAACATTATATGTTCTCATTCATTTGGGGAATATAAATAATAGTGAAAGGGAAAATAAGGGAAGGGAGAAGAAATGTGTGGGAAATATCAGAAAGGGAGACAGAACGTAAAGACTGCTAACTCTGGGAAACGAACTAGGGGTGGTAGAAGGGGAGGAGGGCGGGGGGTGGGAGTGAATGGGTGACGGGCACTGGGTGTTATTCTGTATGTTAGTAAATTGAACACCAATAAAAAAAAATAAAAAAAAATACTGAAAATATAAGGAACTTGTATACAACTCAATAGCAAGAAACAAACAACTCAACTAAAAATAAGCAAAGGATTCAAAGAGACATTCTCCAAAGAAGACATACAAATGGTCAACAGACAGATGAAAGGATGTTCAATAACTAATCATCAGAGAAATACAAATCAAAACAACAATAATATATTACCTCATATACATTAGAAAGGTTATTGTTCAAAAAACTATTTCTTATATTCCACATATGAGTGAAACAATATGGTAATCGTCTTTCTCTGATTGACCATAAGGGAAAAGGGGATGAAACTGAGTGGGGAAAAATTAGAGAGGAAGACAAACCATGAAAGACTCCCAAGTCTGGGAAGTAAACAAAGGGTGCAGAAGAGGAGGTGGGTGGGGGGATGGGGTAACTGGGTGAAGGGCATTAAGGAGAGCACATGATGAGATGAGCACTTGGTGTTATACTAAATATGTTGGCAAACTGAATTTAAATTTTTTTAAAAAAACTAAAGATTACAAGTGTTGGCGAGCATGTGGAGAAAGGGGAACTCTGGTCCACTGTTGGTGGGAATGCAAATGGGTGCAGTCACTGTGAAGAACAGTATGGAAGCTCCTCAAGAAGTCAACAATGGAATCAAACAAACACTTTTGGGAGGTGGTGAGGTCATGAGGGTGGAGTCCTCATGAATGCAACCAGTGTCTTTATAGAAGAGGCTCCAGAGAGATCCCTGGTCCCCTCCACCATGGGAGGACACAGAGAAGGTGCTGGCCATGAACCAGGAAGAGTCCTTTACCAGAACACAACCATGCTGGTGCCTTGATCTTGGATGTCCAGCTTCCAGTAACTGTGGGAAATAAATTTCTCTTTATAAGTCATCCAGTCCTTTTGTTACAGCAGCCCAAATGGACTGACAAATTCCTTGATTTTTCTTCCATTTCTTCCATTAGTTTTTGTAGTTTTCAGCATACATATTCTGTACATATAAGATTTATTCCTAACATGTTATGATCTTTGCTACTCTTCTGTGGCAGTTTAGAAATTTCAATCATTAATTGCTAGTATATAGATATACAAATGATTTCTGTATGTTGATTTTATATCCTATGACCTTGTTACACTCATTTATTAATTCTACTAGCCCTTTGAGGTTTTTTTCCAGTATTTTCTACATAGACATCATGCCATCTGTGAAAAAAGACAGTTTTGTTTCTTCCTTTCCAATCTGTATGACTTTTATTTATTTCTTTTGCTATTTCACACTAGCTAAGAATTCTAGCATGATATTGAATAGGAAACACAAGAATGTACATCTTTGCCTTGGTCCTGATTCACAAGGAAGGCATTCAGCCTTCTGCTATTTTTTTTTAAAGATTTTATTTATTTATGAGAGAGAGAGAGGCAGAGACACAGGCAGAGGGAGAAGCAGGCTCCACGCAGGGAGCCCGACGTGGGACTCCATCCCAGGTCTCTAGGATCTCGCCCTGGGCTGAAGGCGGCGCTGGGCTGAAGGCGGCGCTAAACTGCTGAGCCAGCCGGGCTGCCCAGCCTTTTGCTATTGATGTTAAAACTAGGTTTTTGTAGATGCCTATATCATTTTAAAGAAGTTCTACTTTGCTGGACTTTTTAAAAATTATGAATGGATGTAGAATGTCTTCAGATGTGTTTTCTGTATGTCATACCATTTTCTTATCCATCTTTAACTTTTCATATTCCACTTACATTTAACATTTCACTACTTCAAGTACAATGTTAAAATATTACAGCTGTATTGGACTGCACCTGCCATCCTTCATGCTGTAGTATAGTAGGTGTATGCATGTGCTACATCTACACATCTTATAAAGCTCAGAAAAAAACAGTACAGTTTTATTTAAAGATTTAATTTTTCTAGAGCAGTTTTGGGTTCACAGCAAAATGGAGACTAAGGTACTGAAATTTCTCATATGCCCCCTACCCTCCCACATGCACAGCCTCCTCTCTTATTAGCACCCCCCACTGGAGAGGTGCACTTGTTATATTGAGGAACCTACACTGGTCCATCATTATCACCCAAAGTTCATAGTTTACAATGTTTTCACTCTTGGTGTTGCATTCTGTGAATTTGGACACATGTACAACATGTACCCATGATTGTAGTGCCACACAGTATTTCTAGTGCCCTAAAGATCCTGTTCTTCACCTGTTCATCCCTCCGCACCCCCAATGGTATTATAGCTTTGACTTTAAGTTATGCGTATTACACAGAAGTTAGGAGGAGCAAGAAAAATAGAACGAGTAGCCTTTTATATATACCTATATACTTACCATTTTTGAGGCTACTTATTCCATTCTGAGGATCTACATTTCCTTTTTCTGGTATAATGTCCTTTATCTCAAAGAGCTTCCTTTAGCATTGTTTGTTATAGAGTTTTTCTGTAATTATTTCTCTAAGCTTTCTAAAATCTAGAACAGCTGTATTTCAACATTCTTAAACGGTAAGTTTGCTGTATATAAAGGAGATATATGGGAATATAAGGGATATAGGGAAACATAAGGGACATAAAGGATATGGCGGTCATAGAGGAACATGGTGGATACAGGGGACATAGGGGGCATAGGAGGACATAAAGGACATAGGAGCTATAAGGGATATAGGGGGATATAGGGAACATAGGAGTACATAGGAGATATAGGGGACATAGGGGATACAGGGGGACATAGGGGATAAAAGGAGATGTGGGGGACATAAGGACATAGGAGATACAGGGTTCTACATTTAAAGGTTTTTGTTATTGTTGTTTTTTATTTTCTACACTTTAACTCTAGTATCTCATTGTCCTCTGATCTCCATAGAGTCTGATAAGAAGTTGGCTGTTGATCGAATCATTAGCCCCTCTATGTACAGTGCCACATTTCCTATTGTTCCTTTCAATATTTGCTTTTTTGCATTGGTAAGCATCTGTTTGATTCTGATGCATCTCTATGTCTTTATTCTGCTTGATACTAGTTACCTTATATTTGCAAATATCTGTCTTCCATCACCTGGGTGATTCCAGCCACTATTTATTCAAATATTCTTGTTTACCATCTTCCCTGTCCTTTCCTCTTTTGAAGCCAACTGCACATATATTAGAGTTTGATCTTCTTAAGAGTGCCTGAGACTGTTATGTACCCACATTTCTCCTTCTGTTTTCACATTAGACCATTTCTGCTGCTCTGTTCAAGTTCATTATCTTCTCTGTCATCTCTGTGTAGCTGTCAAGATCATGTATAGACTTTGTTATTTCTGATATTGTATCGTTGAATCCTAAATTTTTTTCAATTGTTCAGATTTTTCTGCCAAGATTTCCTACTTTTTCATTTTTTGCAAGCATGGTTATTTGTCTCCATTGAGGATATTTATGACAACTGCTTTAAAATCTTTAATACTTCTGCTTTCTGCTAAAATGAAGTTAAAAGGGAACAAATTCAGCCTTCTGCCTACAAAACTAAAACTCAGGGTGGTGGTAGTGATACATAGAGCACTAGTTTTCAGACAGTGGCTCTCAGGCTGCATAGGACAGTGGTCCTTAGGGCATGCAAGGATCTGACAAGGTGAGACTTCTGTTGGCCCTGATGCCTGCAGAGAGAGGTTTTGGGCTTCATCACAGAGGGGAGAAGCTGGTGGTTTCCCTGGGCAAAGAGATGGTCCTGGGAGTGCTGGAAGGCTGAGGAGACTCATGTATACCTGGAAGACCACCAGCAAAGAGAGAACTGTGACCAGAGGGAAAGAACTTCAATGCTTGATGGGTCCCATCGAGTCTTCAGCTGAACACTGACCCATGTGCAGATATAAAGGAACTACCCAAGGGCACAGAATAAAACACCAAACAAGAATTAGAGGGAATAAACCTTGGGGCTCATGAAGAACCAGGAATGGTTTGTGTTCCAACCAGGTCATAGGTGGCTCAGGAAAGCCTCATAACACAGAGGAGACTGTATGGAGTATTCAGAATGCTTTACCTCAGGAATAGAGCATGAGTGGCCTGAGAGGTGACGCAGATCCCAACTCAGAATGTTTAAAATCAAACATAAATATGTCAAGTTTTTTCAAAGTCACACAACTCTATCCCAGAAATAAAGCTCAAGAATAGTTTTAGGAATACAAAACTATCCAGGAGCCAACAAGGAAAAATATGCAGTGTCTAGCAGCCAAAGGGAAATCACCTGGTATACAAAAAAGCAAGAAAACACATCATATGAAGAGGAGAAATATCAGTTGGTTGAAACTGACAAATGGCACAGATGAAGTAATTCACAAACAAAGATGGAATGTTGTTACTGTCACTGTATTCTGTGTGCTCAAGAAGCTAGTGAGGATGCTGGTGATGTTGAGCACAGAGAGAAGAAATAAAAAAGACCCCAATCAGACTTTTGGGGATGAATCCTACAATGTCTGTGATGAAAATTCACCAATGAGATTAAGATCAGATCAGGCACTGAGAAAGAAAAGATTAATGAACTTGAAGACACTTAATAGAAACCATCTAAAATGAAATAGGGAGAGAAAACAGAAAATGAGCAGAAAGTTAACTGGGGGGATGACTTCAAATGGCCTAAAATACATGTAGTCAGCAACCCAGAAAGAGAAGGAAAAGAAGGAAACAAGACAAAATATTTGAAGAAAAAATAACTGAATATATTCTGTATTTGAATTTTTTAAAAACTGTGACCAGCATATCCAAGATACTTAAAAATTCCCAAGCCCAAGAAGCCTGAAGAAGGCTTATCTTAATTAAATTGCCTAAAGAGAGTGATAACAAGAGAATCTTAAATTCAGATAAGGAGACATGCTACATACAGGGGAACAGAGGGAAGGATGAGAACAGGTTCCTATTGGCAAAGTGGAAATGGGGAGAGTGGAATAAGGCCCTTCAAGCCCAGGAGAAAAAACTGCCAATTCAGGGCTCTACAGTCAGCAACAAATGGCGTAAAGAAGGTAAAACATCAACTTTCTCAGACCTACAGAAGCTGCAATAATTCATCATCGCCAGCAGATCAGCACTAAGAAATGTTCAGAAAGTCCTTCAGGCAGAAAGATGACACCACACGGAGACCTGATATGAAGAAGGGGGTGGACAAAGTGCCCAACGACACCACCAGGAAGACCCCAATGGGTAATGGAGCCCTTCCACCCACTGTGAGGTTACTAAGTTGCCATGAAGGAGTGTGATGTTATTTGAAGAAGGATGAAGGTAAAGCTGTGTACTACAAACCCTAAAGCATGCATGTGAGCATGCACACACATGCACACAGTTATAGGGAACCAGCAAAAACGGGATTAAATGGTATCATAAAAATACTCAAATTATCCAAAGAAGGCAAATTCAGAGGAAAAGGGAAATGAAAGCCAGATGGACAATAAAAAACAAATAGCAAGATCACAGAGTTAAGGCTGATGCTCATTAACAGTAGCATTTGATGAAAATACTGTCCAAACCCCAATCAAGAGTCATCACTTTTCAGATTTGATAAGAAAGCAAAACTCAACTGTGTGCTACCTGCCCCACATCCACTTGACTTTTTTTTTTTTTTTTAGGATTTTATTTATTTATTCATGAGAGACAGAGAGAGAAAGGCAGAGACAAACAGAGGAAGAAGCAGGCTCCTTGAGGGGAGCCAGATGTGGAACTCGATCCTGGAACTCTGGGACCACTCCCTGAGCTGAAGGCAGATGCTCAACCACTGAGCCACCCAGGTGTCCCATATCCACTTTAAAAATAAAGATACATATAAAAATAAAGAGATAAAAAAAAATCTACCAGTAACACCAGCCAAAAGAGCCAGCGTCATTGTATTCTTATGAGATAAAGTAGATTTCAGAGCAATGAGTCCAGCCTGGGATAAAGAAGGTCAATGTGTGGCTCCTAAGGGGTCGGTTATCCAGAGGACGTAATGCTACATGCCTCTGCACCTAGTCACCAGGCTCCACGGTACACAAAGCACAAGCCCCATCTGCTGTCTCAGCACCTGGGGCATCCTGGGTTCTCTCTCCATTCACGTTCCTTTCTCCGAGGAATGTGTCCTATTTACTAGGTCTTTTGCATGTTGGGTAGTACTTTTGGGCTGTGTCCACCTTATGAATGTGCTCTGGAGGAGATTCTGGATCCTGTTATTTTTCACCAGTGACGTGTCTTGTTTGGTTCAGCTGGTGGTAAGAGCTGACCTAATTCAGCTGCCCCCGGGCGGCAGCTCCAGCCTTAGGTCTTGTCCTTGGCTGGTTGCTTTCCAGAATGTTCTGTGCATGTGGTTAGTCAGTAGAAAGGTGGGCAGGCTGGCATGCAGGTTCCCTGAACATTTCCTGCTCTCCTATAATCCCCAAGACCTGCAGTGGCCAAGCTCCTGCCACCCTAAGGTTGTCACTCTCCAGCCGGCAAAGACCCATTTGCCTCCCGGATCTGACTCCAGGATGAAAGGAGAATCCTCCTTGAACAACTCCCCCCCGAACTGCTGCTGCTGCTCTCTCCCCAGCCCTCAAAAGGCTCCTGTTTGCCTTCTCTACAGATTTCCTAGTTGTTTTTCTGTGAAGAACGGAGTGTGGCGTGATCTTACAAAATCATTACAGGAAGCACAGGCAGCAATTACCCATCCACTTTTAGGCCGCCTTCTGCAGGAACCTCACATCCTTTGAGTCACGCTGGGGGAAAGCGTACGTGTCATCTGCTCCGGAGGTCACGATGGTTTCCCTGCGTGGGTGAGAAACACACAGTGTCTCGTCGGGGACACTGCAGCCCCATGAAAGCCACCGACCGCACACGAGGAAGAGAGAGGCCAGGCACAGGCCCCTTTCATCTTGCACCGCAGGTCTCCACTGCAGCGCCAGCTCTTGCCAAGGGCCCATCTCCCTTCTCCCTTCAACGCCCTGCCCTGCACCCCCACCCGAAGAGTCTCCACCAGGAACTCCCTGATTCACTCTCCCCTCCACTCCTGGCTGCTCCCTGGCCCGGCCCCTGCTCAGCTCCCTGCTGCCCCTTCCCCGCCACACCCGGAGGCTCCTCTAGACAACACCCCACCCACTCCCAGTCAGTGCCCCCACAGAGATTTCCCTGATCTGCCTCCGGGCCCCATCCTGCCTCATCCATCAGGACTATTTCAGAGTTCCTTACCCCAAAAAGCCCGCCTGGACCCCCCAGTTGGAGTTAGGTCCTTCTGCTCTCCTTAGAACTGCTGCTGTCCCAGTCGACTCTGGAAGTCTCAGACCCAGGTGGCCACTGGTGCAGCGGGCTTCCCGGTTCCAGCCAGCACCTTCACAGTGAGGGCCACAGGGCAGCTCCACAGCTCTGCAGTGGTCAGTGAGAATGAGAGGCGCCCCCCGGCTTGGCTCTCCCCACATGGCCCTCGATGTGGCCTGGCCTTGGCCTGGGGCTACCCGGGCTCTGCCCACGTGGCCAGGTATAAGTTCAGACTCGGGTTGATGAGCTGGATGCTCAGGGTCCCCCTGAGCCTTACAGGCTTGCAGAGGTGAAAGCAGGTGTGGCCCCTCGGAGCCTTTCTTATTAGCCTTCCCTGGAGGAGGATCCAGCGGCTGGGCCAGGGAGCCTCTGGGGGAAGGGATGGTCTGAGCTCCTGGTGCTGCTGGCCATCAGAGTCCATCCTGAAATGAACAGAGTAGAGCCCACAGGAGGCCTGGGAGCAGACCCTGCTCCACTATCCCTGACCTTGAGGTCAGTTTCCTTGTCTCTGATGGAAGCTTGACAGTACTGGGCCCCACAGACCCCATGGGGCTGTCTGACGGTCCCCCTCAGCTGCCTGGGTGACACAGTGGGAGGAGGTGGGAGGACAAGCCTGGACTGAGAGCCAAGTGGCCACGCCACAGCCCTGGGGCATGAGCTTCGTGGGGGTGCTTGCCACCCCATTACAGACGGGACACTCTGGCTGAGGCTGCTCAACAGTGTGGCTGGCCACATGCCTCGAGCGAGGAACAGCCAGACTGGTGCAGCACAGACGCTCCTGGAAAGTTGTTAGCTGCGCCTCGGCTCCCACCTCTATACTCCTGTCTTCTCAGGAGCATCCAGGGGACCCAAGAGCTCTCTCATTCCTAACATTTGACTTTGCTCTTGTTCAAAGCTGATGGGCCACAGTTCAATGCCATGGGAAATGCTGGGCTTTGTGAGGATGAGTGGGCCCACCCACCTTCCAGAATGAATGCGGCATGTATGTATTCACTGGACATCTTTGTTTTACCCAGCCCACATCTGTGGCTGTTGAGTCTCAGGGAAGGAGTGGCACCTGGGCATGCCTGACATTCTCCAGATAGACACAGGACCCTGTTGTGCCCTTCCCTCCTGCGCCTTGCCCTCTGTCTCTGCCACCTTCCTCCCTCCTCCTGCCCACCCAGGCCCCAGGACCCTGGGGTCACCAGAGCAGCTAATGGATCACTGCAGTTTCTGAGCTGTGGTCTTGACTCATCCTACCTCTGTTTCTTGACTCATTGCCCTGTGACCTGCTGGAAAAACAGCAGTCCCAGCCCTGGATTAGTCCCTGGCCCCTGGGCTTCTTCCTGATGCTCTCCCAAGTCATCGAAATAGCCCAGATTGTGTGCACCCATCTTTTCTTTAAATATTTTTTGAGCAGAGCTGATTTTAAAAACATAAGTTATGTCTGTTTGGGCCAAATGCAGTGACTTCTCTCAGACTGAGAAATAAATTTATTAAAAATAATTCTGAAAAAAAATTCAAAAAAATTAAAAATAATTCTGTTGCAATGAAAGCAAGGCTGAGGTAGATCTGAGCCACAGTTAGTGTGAGTCCCCTGGGTGCAGCTGTGGCAGAGTCCCCTGGCACTGCTGGGCTAGAGGGCAGTGCACACAGCCACCCACTACCCCTACTTGCCAGGCCTGGACTGTGGGCAGAGAAAAAGAGAAAGATAAGAATTGATAAGGAGAATGGGTTGGCCAGGGGGGGCCACACAGATGGCTATGGGACAGAGGACGGTGGAGAAAGGACAGGTGCAGGGTTTTCGGTCCAGGTTGGGGGATTGGGGGGCAACCAATCCCTGTGGAGACTGGCCTGTGCCAGGGCTGTGCCTAGATATAGGGGCACCAGCAGCTGCCTTTGCTGCTGTGACTTGACTGGCAGGAAAACAGAGTGGGAAATGAACCTCAGTCAGTGTGGTCCAGGGACCTCGTCAAGGCCAGGCCTGCAGGCTGTGCCCGCTGTACCCGCTCAGGTGCCCAAGGCCACAGGGCATCGCCACGGCCCTATTACCATAAGCAATAATGCAGAGGTGTGATAAAAGCCATCTGTCATTCATAAAAGGTGATGTCGCCTTTTTGCAAAACCATAAGTCATCCTGGGGCTCAGCCAAGAAATGGCCCATAAAATCCTGAGTAATGGCCTCAAAGCATACTTTTCAATATAAAGAATATTCTAGGCAGCTGTTTCTAGAACTTATCTGTGTGCAGTAATTTTATACCCAAAACAATTACTGGGCTCAGTGTCTGATGCACCCCTTCAGCACCCCCCTCATTAGCAGCAGTAAAGTGTCTAGAATGTGTGATGGTCCTGTGAGCACAGGATCCTGCCCCCCAGTGACAAGTGGTAGGCAGTGCTGTGCTCGTGGGCCATGCCCTTTGCCGTCGGATGCATCGGCACGCAGGGGCCTGGGGGGACACCCACTGTCTTCAGGATCTCCAAAGTTACCAGGGAGGGGGAGCTCAGCCTGTCCTGAATCTGTTTCTATGGTAATGCAAGGCCAGCTGGATTTGTCCGCATTGGATGAGGGCAGGCATCCAGGGATACCGATGACCCCAAGGCTGGTGAGTGACACAGAGCGTGAACTCCACCCCAGGTGGACTCGTTCCCAGAGCAACCAAGGCTTGCCTGACTGCACAGGGGGGCGAGGGATGGTGGGGCCGTGCCTGCCTTGGGCACCACTCTATAGCCAGAAGGGAGCGGAGCTTGCTGGTGGCTCATGAAGACCCAGGAAGTGCTTTCTCTGTCCACCCTACATGAGGCCCCCGTCTGCTTGGGGGTGAGGCCAGGAGAAATCTCTGAGTGCTTCACTCTCTAGAGCCACAGCTCCTGGATGTCAGAGCAGGGATGATTCTGAGGCCCCACTGTATGTCCAGGACATGTCTCTTGGAAGGAGAGAGCAGCGGGGTGCATGCACGGGCCCTGCAGCCCTGGCTTCCAGGCACAGAGGAGCAGCCTGGGGTGAGCACAGGCCGAGATGTCTGCCAGGATGGAGACACACACACTGTGGCTGAAATGGGCACTGCACAGAACCAATCAGCCAAATCGGTAACAGCAAAATCGATACCGCTGCTGTCACGGAGTCAGTCACTTCAGTAACACCGGGCGTGGGGCTTTCTCGTGGGCCCACGGCACTGAGGTCGTAGGGAGCCACCACTGGGCGCTCTCCCGGCGGCTACACAGGCCACAACCACTATCAAATAGAGTAGTTGTGTCTCCACTTGCCTGAAGTCTCGATCCTTGAAGGCCTATTTTGATTCACCTTGGGTCATATGGACTATTTTAACTGGGAGTCAGGTCCCTGGGTTCCCATGCTGGGTCAAGCAACTGTACCCACCATGGGAAGTTTTAAGGCAAAGTGACTATGACCTTGGAGAACGTAGGGCAGGTGACACTCCGGTGGGTAGGCTGCGGCCTGTCTGATTACTAGTTTACATTCATGTGGCCACATCAAGGAGGCCCCAGTCCCACACTCTTGCCCCTAAGTGGCCATTCTGTAACCAAAGCTAGGCAGGGCTGGCCAGCAGAGCTGGAGTACCAGCAAGAGCTAGCCCGGCCAACTGAGCTGGTATAGTCATTATGGGGTGCTAGCTAAAGCATATGGTTGCCTCTCTGGTGGATGTTCCAAAATTGACCACGCTGGTCGTTGCACGCATCTATGAACACACAACAACCACGGAACCAGCACTAGGTGCTATGTGAATTACAACTCAAGAAAGCTGTTTGAGTGAAGGAAAGGACCTGAAAATTCTGGAATCAGTGATCACTGCCGGGTGTGGGATGCTGGGGACCGTGGCCAGCACCAGGGCCACCGCTGAGAGGCTGAGCGGCTTACCTCAGCTGGAGAGCCGTCTCTGCTCTCCTGAGAGCGTGCTACTGTCACCTGCAGCCCTGGCCACCCCGGCATGGGGATGCTGGGATGGTGAGTATGTTGTGCTGCCTGACACATGCGGAGTGTTTTTCTATCATGAAGACATCTCCTGAACCAATGGGGGTTTCAGCAAAGGTCAGAGGCTCCTTCTCAGCTGCAGGGAGGGGTCTGACTGGAAATGGGCACCATGGGCACAGATGTCTCTGGTGCTCTGGGTGAGAGTTATGGCCATGCCCCAGACTGGCCCTCCTACCACCCTCCCGGCAGTGGAGGGTTCACTTGGAGGCCCCTCTCTTCTACGCTCCCAAGCGGACAATGAGATCAGCCTGACAGATGGGCTGACTCCAGGCAAGCCAAAGCAAGTGGGAGTCTGTGTGCTCCATGAGTCACGGGCGACTGAGCCAGGCAGCTGAGGGCCATGCAGCCCTGAGGTCAAGGTCATTGTGAAGATGCCTGTGAACAGGGGCTCAGGCCTCGATGCTGCTTGCTGGCCAGATGCAAATGGATACAGGGTGGAAATGCTGCTGCGTCCATGCACACGAGCCGGAGATGATCCAGGCGCCCTGAGGGAGCCCTGACAAGAGGGCATAAAATGAGGAAAACTAAAGGAGTAGATAATACTGAGAAGAGACTTCTGCGGGGCCAATGGTGAAGGGAACATTCTTGTATAATCACGGTGCAAGAGAAAACCAGTCTCATTTTCCAGGCCTGATGCTTGGCATTTATACAGAACTGGCTTTTGTATCAACACAGGTGGGCCAGAGCCTGGAGGCCCCTTGACATTTGCCACCTCTCCTGTGTGCTGGCGCCCCTCTACCCAGGTGGGCTGTTGTCTAGGGTGACCCTGCTCTCTCCAGGTTCCTGGGACAGTGTGCGCTCCCACTTCAGAGGTACTGTGGTAAGTGGGGTGCCACCTCATTTGGTCAGAATAGCAGCAGGGTCTCTGTGGCCTTCTCCAGTTTGCCATTGTGAAAACCGAGTCAGAGCGAGGAAGGCGCTGGCCAGGGTCACACAGGTGCCTCGCACAGGCAGGGACTGTGAGTGCCTTTTCATTTTTTTCCCAAGTGCAGTTTACATAGATAAAAGCTTCATAAACTGAAAACACTTGTGTACTTCACACTCAGATCAAGAAATAAAAAGATCCCACAAACTTAAAAATATCCACTCTCACTGACAAGACTGGAGAATCCCAGGTGCTCATTTTTAGTATTGTCAGTAATTTTAGGCATTTGCTTCATTTTGTATTGGCCTTACTTTATACAGTTGACCTCGAATGACACGGGGGTGGGGGGGAACCAACCCACCACACAATCGGAAATCCTCGTGTAACTCTGACTCCCCAAACACTTAACTACTAGTTTACAATTAACCAGAAATCTTACTGATAGTGTAAACGATTAACACATACTCTGTATATATATTATATATTGTATTCTTATAATAAAGCTAGGGAAAATACATTACGAAGAAATCATAAGGAAGAGGAAATACATTTAAAGTATTATACTGTATTTAGTGAAAAAAATCCTTGTGTAAGTGGATCTGTGCAGTTTGAACCTGTGTTGTTCAAAGGTCAAGATAATTTTATTTTCCTTTCCTTGATGCACAACAGATGCTGAGCTTACCAGTGTTAGGTTTTCCTATGTTCTCATGTGTGCACTGGGCTACAACTCTGCCTCTAGTTCCAGCCTCACCTGCATCTCTGCCGGCTGAGCTCTGCCTGGGAGAGCTGCAGAAGGCGGGTGGAAGAGCCCTGGTCAGCGAGCCTGGGCCTTGCATCTGACAAGGAAGTGCACACCCCTGGGCCCCTATTCCACTGTGAGAGATGCAGGTGACTCCTGCATGGAAGAGACTCTCCTGGGAGCCTGGAGACCCCCAACTCCACTGCTTGCCCTGTGAGTCCAAGGAAGGGGAAACAATACTTTTGTGAGGACTAGTCCAGTCCATCCTTATGCCCGGATGGGTCAGAAAACACCACTGAGGAGAGCCGCCAAGGGCCTGGGCCTGCTCAGTCCCTTAGTCCCTCCTTGGCTGTGAAACTCTGCTAACACGTCAGCGCCCTTGCCTCTCAGGGTCCGAGCTGATTAGATCTAATTACAAGACCACCTGGTGCAGCAGAGCAGGTCCTGCCAACTGGTCAGGGGGACCCCACTCACTGTCCCTTCAGAAGTGACCAAAGGGTGATCATGTCACTGAAAGGCAGTGCCTCACCTCCAGCCCCAAGCCCCTCACCTGCCCTGCACTGTGCAGCCTCAGGCCAACAAGGGGCCCCACATGTCTGGTGCCTGCTCTGCTGTGAGAACAAAAGGTTGGTCTTACAGTCTGCTGGCATTTTGGAGTCAGTTCTCCCCATGCCAGCCTCTGCCCTGGGGTACCTACATGTTGTAGTTGTTCCTGCAAAGGCCTATGAAGTAGTAGTGCTGTTATGACACCTATTGCAGAGATGGGGACACTGAGGCACAGAGAGAGTCAGTGACTACTGGGTTCTGAACTCCTGCAGCCATGGGTGCTGCCCTGCTGAGGCCCCAACACTCAAGGCTGTGGATGCCTGGACACTTGTGAGGCTGCTTCTCTTGCACCTGAAGCCTCCTTCCCGTCCTCCACACACACTGAACCAAGAGACCCCAAGAAGATGCAGCATAGCTGCCAGAGAATGGGTTGGTACCGGGTTTTGATTGTAATCCTTGTCAGGAGATTCAGGGGTTGGAGTGTAACGGAGCTTGACAACTACCTTCCCATTATAGAATCTCCATGTCTCCAATTCCTGGGAAATGACAGGCTGGTGCAGGCAGGGCCCAAGATGTGCCGGGCTGGTGACAGAGACACTAATCAGGGTGGACACACCTAGCGACAGCGACCTGTCCATGGCACCTGTCAGCATGGCCCTGCGTTGGCCGCTGGCTGCGCCTGGAACATCCTCTCAGAGCCTGGGCCCACACTGAGGCTGGTCCCTTCCAGAGGGACGGGGTCCACTCTGAAGACAGGAGAGCAACAGAGGGAGTCTGGGGAAGAGTGTCATCCCTCCAGAGGGTGGCTGCATGGGAAAGGAATAGCATGGAGGGTGGGGAGCCCTCCCTGAGAGCCCTAGCTGCAGCCCAAGGGCCACAGGGCAACACAGGAGCTACACCCTTGGGTGGCCTTGGGAGTCTGCCCAGCTTGGGCTGGCTTAGGACAGTCCAAAAGTCACTGGGCTCTGAGTTTGAGCTAATCCTGGGGCTGGTCTCCTAAGGGAAGGCCCAGCCATAAGGCAGTAAAGTCTCCTTCCTAAATGTACCATAACCTTTCCTCCTCCTCCTCCTCCTCCTCCTCCTCCTCCTCCGTCTGCCCCTCCTCTTCCTCCTCCATTTTCCTCTCTTTGCATGCCTTATCTCCTACAAAGTCTGCCTGCTTTCCTGAACCCTTCTGAATTCCAGGTTTCTCTGGGCATTTGTTTCAACTAGAATATCTTTGCTACTTGTTTCCATAAACATCATACCATGGACATGTTCCACTGTCGTCAAATATTCTTAACAAACATGATTCTTAGGGACAAAATGATATTCACCACGATTGTGTCAGGATGCATCTCCTTGCTGGTAGGTACTCACCTGGTCTCCAATGTTTCACTATAATGAATTAAACTTCTTACCGTACAGTGTGGGCGGGGACTCTAGTTATTGTCCTAGGGTAGATTCCTGAAGCAGAACTGCTAGGCCAGAGCATGTCTGTTTACTCCAAAGTGGCATGCATGTGTGTGTGTGTGCGTGTGTGCATGTCTGCGACAATCTCAAACCTGAGAAGAAGTTGCAAGGGCAGTACAAGGATTTTTTTCTGACTGCTCTAAAAATAAATTGCTGACTAGGAGGTTCCATCACTCCCAAATTTTCCCACAAACCAGGACACTGTGCTGCATCAGGACAGCACAACTATCAAAATCAAACCAGGAAATGGACACTGATGCTTTGCTAATCCTCTTATACTGCATTAACCTACCCTCCGCCCCACCAAAGGGTCCAGTTTAGAGCCCCTGCCAGCTTCTTTACTCTCTCTCTCCTTAGGAGGAGTATTTCGTCTCATCTTGACTCTCGTGATCTTGGTGCATTTGATTACAGGTCAGCTATTTTCTGGAGCATCTGTCCATTTGGGTTTGTCTGATGTCTCTTTGGGATTAGATGCATCCCTGACAGGAATGCTGCACATTAGCAGATTTAGAAGATCCAGGTATAATTTGGTTTCAACATGTATGAAATTTTTAAAACCCAGAAGAATGAATCCATCTACTAGTCTTTGCCTTCAGGTAATGTGTGTCTCTCCTTCACTCAGACTTTTCTAACAACCTCAGTGAGATTGTGAGCATTTTCCACATTAACCCTCTGTCTTTCCAAACAATTGCTGAGTTGTTACTACTGAGATCAGGTCTCAGTTTGTCCCTATTACATTTTCCAAATCACTGCTGACTTCTACAGGAAAGTCATTCCTATAGATATGTAAAAAGTTCATTTTACACATCTTGTTGACAATGTTCTCATCACATATTTCCCCCTTACTTCCTGCCTCTTGCCCATCCCTGGCTCTATGCCCCAGAAACTTTTGCTCAGGTTTGCAGGTGCCGGCCACATGGCCAGTCCTGAAGAGCACCTGGCAGGGAAGGGCCCACCATGGTGGTCTCTCCAGAGAAGGTGGGGATCCTCTTCTGCCATCCCCACCCCACACCTAGCTATAGTCCCTCTGCTCTTTGCTCACCAGAAACACCCCTGTGGTCTGTGACTACTCACCCACGTTCCAGCTTCCTGTGCTGTGGACAGTTTGTGTCTTTTTACTTCATTTGTTCTTTATATATTTCTTAAAATTCCAGTGTCCCAGTGAGAAGGAAAGGCAGGGAACAGCACTGACACCACCAGCCCATGACCATCCTAGCCTGCCATCTATGATGGGGGAGCTAGAAACAATGGAGATCCTCCCACATTCACTAAAGGAGCAAAGAAACATAAATGAAGGCCTAGCAAAAATGCCTCCCCTCCTTCCACAAAGATCATGCTCAGCGGCAGTCAGAGCACTACTCACTGACTATCATCTCTCACTCATCCCTCAGGACCACCGAAGCCTGGGCTCCTATGGTCAGCCTGTGGCTGTGGGATCACATGCCCCTCCCTGCATGGGGGAGCCCAGGCAGAGAGGCCTTGGCGCCAAGGTCCCAGGGCCCTTTGGGAGCTGTCTTTCCTCGATGACCCCCAGTGAGATCTGTACCTGGGTGGCTTCCTGAAAATCCACCTCTTGATCAAGGGGATCTGAACTCCAGCAATTGTTTCCTGAAGATCTGGATTACAGAATGGAGGGTTCCTTGGTGAAATCTGCATTGTGTCTTTTTTCCAAGGGCATATCCAAAGACATTTTAAAAATACATGTGGAGAAAATTCAGGTT
Organism: Canis lupus familiaris; assembly: GCF_011100685.1. NCBI lineage: Eukaryota > Metazoa > Chordata > Mammalia > Carnivora > Canidae > Canis > Canis lupus. The sequence goes on along the minus strand of NC_049227.1, from coordinate 16,700,112 downwards.
TTCAGAAATAGTATGTTACAAAATAAACTGCATGTTTCCTCTTTTCTGTATAAAACAGAAAACACATGGTTATTTTTAGCTTCTGGAGCTCCACTGGGAATGGGATGGTAGCAAGTGCCAGTGTAGACACAGAGAGGTCCTTATGAGCTGCTCAACCCATGCCATCCAAGTGCCTTTGGAAAGGACGCATGTAAGCAAAACCTTATTCTCACCCGTGTCAATGCTGGTCTAAGTAACAGTAACTCACCAGTAACAATGAGTTACTGGTCTACGTAACAGAACTCACCAGTAACAATGAAGGACACCTGCTCTGGGATGAACCCAGTTAAGGTCCTGTAGCTCCCAGACTTGGTTTCCTTATGTGTAAAACCAGGATAGTGAAACTGAGACCTTAGGCTTATAATGAAGATTTCATAAGAAAAAGTACCCAAAATGCTTGGCACACTATCTGATACACTCAGTAATGGGAACTGCTTGTGATTGTACCATCAGTGTTTATCTTTAGATTCTGGTATTTATGCACTAAATCAGCTCTGCAGGGACCAGCAGTCTGGAAACTCCCTCTTCCTTGAGGGAATCGACCCCACATGTCCTTCCCCTTGCCCACAGGAGGTCTGGGAAAAAGAGTAGCTTTGAGGATTTCACAAAGCAAATATCTGAAAGAGCTCCCAGTGACCACAGCTAGAATAATTTGAGGAAAAACTAATGGTTTTGAATATGTCATTAATAATGACAGTGTTAGATAATCATCCATAGACCAAGTGAGAAGAAAGGGCAGGGAACAGCACTGACACCACGAGCCCATGACCATCCTAGCCTGCCATCTATGATGGGGGAGCTAGAAACAACAGAGGTGTTCCCCACACTCACTAAAGGATCAAAAAAACATAAATGAAGGCCTAGCACAAAAGTTTCCCCTCCTTCCACAAAGATCATGCTATGTTTATATCATACTGATATAAACATCCAAATAAGTATATAAATGTGGGAGAAGGAACAGTGTTTTCCTACAGGAAAGCTCTTGTTAATAAATGTAGAAGGGATGAAGGAAGTAAAATATCACCATTAGGCACACAACATCATAACAATAGTTTCTAGCCACTAGGCAAAAATCTGAGGGGAAACAGCATTGGCAGCGCCGGGAAGCATCTCCCCCAAGGTATGGACCATTGCTCTGGGTGGGGCTTTTGAGACATGGTTGCTCTGCACATATTTTTAGATCAGAGCTTCACAAAAGCACTCTCCCTGCACTCTTTTCCTTCACCTCGTTTTTTTTCATGAGAGTTTGGTTTACCTGCTAACTTCAGGGTGATTCTAATGTACAACACACCACATGCAATGAGACCGAACGGAAACATGTAAACACGGGCTAGCACCTGCAGCCACACATCTCAGCATCTTACCCACCACTGACCCCAGGCCCCCAAGAGGGGCTGAGGGTAAGGCTCTGGCCCCTTTCTCATGAGGAGTGAGGTCATGGTGGGCTAGAGAACAGATTAAAGACTGAGCCTGGTGCCCATGCCCACCCAGCTGCCCCAGAGGAGCCAGGAGAAGAGGGGCACAAGAGACAGCCTCCCCAGGATCCACACACCAGAGGGCAAAGGAGAGAAGCTATAATTTGAGAAGTTCCCCTTTGGTATTTTCTTGAAAGGCCATAACAAGGACTACAGATGCTTTTCTCTTATTTTTGGATGAGGGTTGATGTTTCTCTACATGACAAGGGGTCCCAGAACCACGCAGATGAGGGCCATCTCATTTTGAGGTCTTTGGTGCAGATAGGACGCCCATTTGCATCCCTCCCTGTCAACAAGGGATATTATGATGTTTTCATCTCTAGCCCTCTGATAGGAGAAAAGGAATCTTGTTTCAATTTGCATTTATTCAATGGCTTGTGCAGGGAAACCATCTCTCATGTGTGAGGCACCATCCAAGTCTCTATGTCATTGTCCACCAGAGTTTTCTCTCAAAGCTCTTTACTCAGTAAAGGTCCTAAATGTTTTATGTAATATTGAATCTATGGTCCCACCACACCATTGCTCTGCTCTTATAACTGGGAGGCTAGATATACGAACCCTTCATGTTTTCCCCATGGGGTCCGGTTCTGAAGTAGAAGGCCACGTTCAGGGACATCTGAACATGGGTTATTTTGAGACCCTGACCTGTGGCCTGAAGGACACAAATAAGCAACAGCAGAAGGGAAGACTTGCAGGCTCCCCAGGGCAGGGGCTGGGGCAAGAATAATGCTGTTTGGGGCTGAAGATGCAGCGGGAAGGGAGCAAGACAGCCAGGACGTGCTCTGGTGGAATCCAGTCTGGTATAGGGAGGAACCGTATTTCAACCCTCTTGGGGTCTCTGGCAAGGCCTGAGAATTAGCAAGAGAAAAGGACACAAGTTTATTTAACCTAAGTTTTCTATAACATGGGAGCCCTCGTAAGGAAAATGAAGACCCAGAAAAATGGCGAAACTGAAATATTCCATGCTAGTGTGAACAAAGAGGGGAAACTGTGGGAAAGTATCTGAAATACCTAGAGAGGGAGTTATTTTAAAAAGGTCTCAGAACTCTCTTGGCCTGGACTCCCATCCCCTCAGCAAGGCCATTTCCTTCCTCCTGGGGCAAGAATGGTACCTGTCATGGGGTCTGTCTCTTGTTCTCAGGAAGAAAGGGAGAGATAAGGATGCTCTCCCTGAACCTGTTGTTTTTTACTCAAATAACCTTATGCCAAACTCGGCAGATGGAGCAGGTGTGGTACATGGTATGGATGGAGAGAATGGGGTGAATGGGGCAGGTAGGGAAGATGGGGGGGTGGATGGGGAGGGCGGAGAGTATGCACTGGGTGGTGCTGATGGAGGGGGCATTCCTGCAGGCAGCAGTCATTTCATCTTTGTCATCATGTTCTACTTGTCTATTAACAGTATCTGGGCAAAGTCTGAGCTTGTGTGGCATCTAAAGGAGAGAAGACACCCCCACCATCCCTGTCCAGGATGCTGGAAGCCAACTCCAAAGCAAACATGGCTCAGGGGCAGTAGAGGTGATAGTGGATGGTTGCTGAGCTTCTGCTTCTGGTCTAGGTGCTCACCCCACTAGGACTTGAGGTCAGGGGACTCCACTAAGGGCCTGCGCTTACTCCAAGAGACAAACACTTGTGGCCCTCTGAATGCCATGTTCTCTTTAGATCTGGTTGCAGTAGATGTTGTCCTTGTTCTACCTCCATTTCCTACTGTCCATCTACTATTTCTATGCACCTAAGCTCCAGGTCTTTTGCTCTCAACATCCAGTTTCTGAGTATTTCACAGAGGGCTGCCCTCTGGCCACAAGAACCCCCTTCCCTTGAGCTCCTGGAGGGATGGAATTGTCTGGGGATTACAACACTTAACTGGTCATTGACAGGAAGGGTTTGAATCCAAAGCCTTTGCCTCTAGACAGAGACACCTTTGAGCTGTGACCTGTAGTCTCCAGAGTCTCTCCCCCCACCCCATCTGCTTCCCCCTGGCATGCCATCACTTCCAAACTATCAGAGTCTGCTTCTGAAACCCAAGACAGGAGACACCCACCCACATTCACTTGCCAGTAAATGAATTCTCTTCCCAAAAAGTTGCCTGTGGGGGGAAAAAAAAAAGTTGCCTGTGGGGTGATCAGAGAAGGTAGAGAATGGTGATGGAAAACTTGAGACCATCTAAGTGAACAAAGCTGTCATACCATGAGTCCATAAAAAGATGATGCCAAGAAATGTCCTATGGACCAAGGAAAGGGATCCAGTTAGAACAAAGAAAAAGTAGGTTGCAAAACAAAGTATAGAATGTGATTCCATTTCCAAGGGGGGGAGAAAGCATTGTATAGGACTGTGTGGTAAACAACTTAACCTTGCCCAGAGAGAGGCTTGGCCTTGCCCTCAGCTTCCGAGGGGGGATGGCTAAACGCTGGATGCCTGAGCCCCATGAGAAAGTCTGTGACTTGGGGTGGGGTTTTTGAGTCACTCAGCATCAGTGCACCTTCCAGAGGGGCTGTAGAAACATCAGGTACAGGAGCAGCAGGTGACAGAGCCCCAGGAAAGACTGGCAGCTGAGCTCCGGTGAGGACATGTGGCTGCCAGGAAGGAGTGCCGTCTGCAGAGGGCTGGGAGCTTGGAGCTTGGAGTCTGGATTCTTCCCTGGGTGCCTTCTCCATGGGTTATTTTAACCTGTACCCCTTTGCTGTACTAAACCACAGCCATGAGTGTCTCAGTTCTCCGTGAGCTTTGAGTGGCCTCCTAGGGAATCTTCACGTGCAGGTGTGCACATGCACTGCTCCCTCCAACCCTGAAATAATGTTAACTCCACATACACGACAATGTTTGTGAGGCTGAAGAACCATCCGGAAACATCCTGAAAATAGATACCCCTGGGATACAGTACAGGGACGTCTATAAGTCCCACTTCTGCTTTATCACTCAGCAAAATGCAGTAGACCACTTTCTACCATAAGTGCAGCTGGAAACTTTAGTTTGCACCTAAACCTATGTGTGCTGCTTATTGACATTCTCCCTATTGCATAGCTTGAGATTATGTAAACCAATCACCTGTCAGTGCAAAATGAAAAGAAAGCTGTTTCTATGAAGACCAAGATAAAGTGATTTGGAAAATCAAGATAAAGGCAAACTGAACTTGCCTTAAAAATTGATTTTTTGAATTAGGTACAGGCAAAATAACTCTTAAATAGAAAATAATTCTTGGATATTTGGAAGCATTCTGGTCTTAGATTGCTTTGCAAACACTCGATTTCTCTGTTCACATCAGAAAAATATTGTAACTGCACATCTTAGGAAAACAAATTAAGGATGTGGTTTATACTAAAAATGAAGACTAAATAAAAATCCAATCCTTAGACGGTGTTCACTTGGGAGCCTTTGGCCCCATATTGAAACATCCAGAGTGGTGACTGGAGCTAGAAGTGGCCACCTGGGGATGGCAGCCAGCAGTGTGGTGGCCTCTGGGCAGGGTACAGTGAGGTACAAGAAGACTTTCTGGATCAATGAAACTGTTATGCACGCTAACGGGACGTTCTACATTTGTCAAAACTTATCAACAGATGGTATTAGAACCTGAAGGTTTCACTGTATGAAAAATATTACATTAAACTTATTGTTAAAAATTAATGCACGGCCACAAATTTTAAGTTAAAAATATATGTAAGGTATGTTTGCTTCCTTATTTTCTTATTACCTGCTTTTACCAGTTTTTATGATTAACTGACAGATCATGCTGGCTTCAGAAAAGTGTTTCTTCTGTTACTTTCACAATAAAGGAAAAATGTATTTCAAAAATTTATTTACTTATTTTAGAGACAGAGAGAGACAGCATGCAAGAGCAGGGGGAGGGGCAGAGGGAGAGGGAGAGAGAATCTCAAGCAGACTCCCTCTGAGCACGGAGCCCAATGTGGGGCCCAACCCCATGACCCTGAGATCATGACCTGTGCCGAAACCAAGAGTTGGACACTGAGCCAGTGTCTGGGGCTACCCAGGTGCCCCAGAAATAAATGCATGCTAAATAAAGTAAAATGTAATCATTTTCATCACCAACGGGGGTGGGGGCAGGATCCTCCATGAAAGGAAAAGACTATCCACCTTAGAATAAGAACTTTTCCAATTAGAAATCTGAAGTTGAGGCATATATGTGTCCTGGAGAGCTGCCTAAAATATAGAAAACGTCCCATCTTTTAGAATTCTAACATGGCAGAGGATGCAGAGGGAAGAAACCTACCGTCACCCTCCTTTCACAATGGTGATCAGTGCCCAGGAGGGGAGCCTGCCTGGCCCAAGCTCTCTAGCAGCACACCCAGGGCCAGGACATGGGCCTCCTTGCTGGGCAGGGAGTTGCCACTGTCAGCAGTGGTGATGTTATGAATACAAATGTGAAAATGCTATTAAACACTGCTTATCTGCAGAGACATTTTCACCCTTGTACCTGCTCCAATCAGACATGTGGCCTCTAACTGCAGCCGGTCTGCAGAGATACCACAGAAGCAAATGTGTGCCATGAGATCCCCTTCTTCCCCTCTGCATCTGCCTCAGACTTCCCTTCTCATCTTTCCCTCAGAAATAAGGCCCCAGGCCCCTGGGGGGCTGCACATACCCAATACCAGGCTTGACAATGATTACAGCTTTCTCTTATTGAAGACTGAAGGGAAGGACCTAGGGCAGGCTTAACTTGGCCAGAGACACTGCTTTGCTTTCACTGGGGTTCCCTGGTATGCTTTCAAGTTCACGTGCGTGGTGTTGACTTCTGGGGGGGAGTCTTGTGCACTTGAGACAGTCAGTGCCTTGTCCAAAAGCCCAAGTGTGATACACAGGGTGATGGGACAGATGGTTGCAACTCTGGAGGCTGAGGTGGTCGTCCTGGGTCTGAGACCCTGGCACATCTCTGGCAGGGACACTGCACTGCATTTGGGCCTTCAGTGGCCCAGACTAACAGGGAGCTCCACACTTACAGGGAGCAGAGGATGGAGTCCAGGCTGGTGCTCTGGGCAGCTGAAGGCAATGCTCTCCCAAAGGATCACTTACCATCCTCCATCTCCCAGAAAGGGGGCTTCTAGCCACTGAGACTCTGCCCACTCTGGAGTTTAGATACTACTAGAAGTTCTGTGAGGTCTGATGGGACAGGCTCACTCTTTTCAGGAGTTGAGGCAAGATGACCCCTCAAGTAGGCTGCCCAGGGGAAACAGCCCAGCCTTGCCTGCGGGGCTGACTCTGGCCTTACCCCAGGACCCAGGATGTGGCCTAGAAGGAATGCAGTGAAAAGATGCTTCCCTGATTGATGGGAGAAAGGTGCTGGGTGCAGGCCCATGCCCTGTGGGGTAGGGGTCACCTGTGCTGGTGTAGACCCCTCCCCACCCACAGACTTCGCATAGACCCAGCATAGCAGTGCCTGCTCTTGGCCACCTGCTGATGCCAGGCTGGGCTGAGGCCCGCAGTCCCATCCCTCTGCAGCTACTCTGGGCTGGGCTCACACTGTGGTAATCCGTGCACTTCTAGGATCCCAGGGTCAGGGACCAGGGAGATCAAGGAGGTCAGTGTGGAGAGATGTCTGGAGACAGGCCCAATCAATGGTGCCACAAGAGGGACCCCCTTTGGAGATTCACGTCAGAGGGCATCAGCAAGTTCCTGCCACTTGTGAGGGTGGGGTGGGGATGAAACACAGGCACCCAGATGCCCTTCCGAGCCTTTTCTCAAGCTAATACCTTATGGAGGTGATTCAGCACAAGTCCCCACATACTGCCACACAGGGACCCCATGCCCAAGGACCATCCCAAGAGAGAGCAGCTATGAGAGGCATCTCTTCTTGGGGTAACTCCCTCCCTTCCTTGGGGTTCTCCTTGCACTGTGCAGCTGGGGCCTCTTGTCTGCAGACACCCCACAGCAGGGGCCGCCCTGACTCCCAACACAGCTTCTGCAGGAACACACTGCTTCCAAGAGAGGAGGTCACACACAGTGGACGCGGAAGGACGGCAGCTACTCCGTCTGACCAGGCCCCTTCTCAGTGTTGGCATCGCCAGAATTACAGCCTTTTCAGAGGGGCCTCTGTCTAGTTTTCAAATTACTGGTGATCACTTCATATTAAAGATAATCTTCCGATTTGGAATGAAGACTTAGAATATGCACATGCTCTGTGAGTCTGCGTGGCTGAGGTGCAGGGGCTTGTGGTCTGACTCTGGCCATGTCCAGACAGGCCTAACTGCTGTGGGCAGCGCTGGGTACCAAAGAAGTTGGCTCCTCCAGAGGGAGGAGGAACGTGTACAGGGCTGTGGTTCTGTCTTAGCATTCCCGAGTCTAGACATGGGATAAGAACTTGGGTTGAGGGGATCCCTGGGTGGCGCAGCGGTTTGGCGCCTGCCTTTGGCCCAGAGCACGATCCTGGAGACCCAGGATCGAATCCCACATCGGGCTCCCGGTGCATGGAGTCTGCTTCTCCCTCTGCCTGTGTCTCTGCCTCTCTCTCTCTCTCTCTCTGTGACTATCATAAATAAATAAAAAAAAATTTTAAAGAACTTGGATTGATCCTCAGGGTGTGGAAGGAAAGCCAAGGGCATGCAATGTGAGCACAGCGTGTGCAGGAATGTGGGCGGCAAGGACTGGGGACGTCTGTGCACCTGTGCCTCTGTGGACCCTCTCAGCCATCACCACCCCTGAGAAGGCCAGATGGCCACACCCATGCATGGTTTCTGAATCCTCACACAGTGGGAGGCCTTGTAGCCTGAAAGAAATTGCAGAAATTCATTTTCAGTTTGGTGGCCTCATGCCACTGAGGGCAGTCCTGTGCATCCATACCGGGCACGACCACAGGCTGCTAGCATTCCAGTGGCCTACATCCTGTTCATGGTCCAGTTTCTTTTCCCAGACGCTGCAGGGTCCCCAGCCTCTGCAAGAGAAATCCTCAAACAACACGGCAGGGGAAGAGCAGGGAGAGGGGATCTGCCGTCTACCCCAGAGTGTGTCATGAACCAACATGCAGTTTGACATATAATTTACACAACCCTGGGTGTCAAAAGGTCCTGTGATGATTCCTCACTGAGATGCCCCGATCTAGGCTACAAGAGATCACCTGATTTCTTTCTAAAACATCCCAAGTGCACACAAGGGCATGTCTCCATGTACTTTAAAGTCAAAGTATCCTTACTACATCCCATTTCCGTTGCTTTGTGGTGAGCTCTGCTTAGAAACCTTTTTCCTGGGGCACCTGGGTGGCTCAGTTGGTTAAGCGTTCAGCTCTTGATTTCAGTTCAGGTCCTGATCTCAGAGTTGTGAGACTGAGCCCTGCTTTGGGCTCCGTGCCAGGCATGGAGCCCGCTTAGGACTCCCCCTCTCCCCCTCCCTCTGCCTTGCCATCCCCCACCCTCAGTCTCAAAAACAAAATTTCCTAAGCTTATGGAGGGACCTAGGGCTGCCTGAGATGCTGCAGTCCACTGGTATCTACTGCCTGAGCCAGCCTGCAGGTCCAGGGCAATGAGGGCAGAAGCTGGTATTCCCTTTCATCAAGAATGCAGGGTTGTGGGGCACCTGGGTAGCCAGTTGGTTAAGTGTCTGCCTTTACCTCAGGTCACGATCTCAGGATCCTGGGATTCAGCCCAAGTTGGGCTCCCTGCTCTGTGGGGAGTCTGCTTCTCCCTCTGCCCCCCCCCCCCAACTTGTGTTCTCTCTCAAATAAATACATAAAATCTTAAACAAACAAACAAAAAAGAACACAGGCTGTAACTGAGTCAAAGGGGGTCCAGCACCTCAGTCTGCAGCAGAAGAGCAGACTCTTCTGCTCCTACCCCCTCCCCCCAAACAAGCATGACTTGAGTGGGACTAGACATTGGCCACGCTGACAGAGTTCAAAATGATCCTGTCAAACAACCACAGAAAAGCAAGAGACTCAGGATGAACTAAAACCAAAATGGGAAAAAAATGAAGACATTAACAACTGTCCACTACACAAAATTGGTTTGTGCCTTTTAAGCTCCACATTCACAACATCATGCCACACCAGCCATTATGTCACCAGGTCCCCTCCTCAGGTCTCTCCCTGAGCTAACTGAAACCATTCCCAACCTTTGTTTACCCATTGTTTGGTCTGCTCCCGCCCCTAAATACAAACTGCAAGAGGGTGAGGACCAAGCCTGTCTTACCCTGGGGCACACCTGTCTGGAGTGCACAGGTATCGTCTAGCCATCTCCCCAGGGGAGGGCTTCTTCCAACTGCATGAAGGGTCTGTATGAGCTACAGGTGGCCCTTATGGTCTCCCCAGCCCCAGGCACCACTCCCAGTGTAAGCAAATCCCCATCACTGTCACATCTCCTCCACATGACCACCCCCCTTCATCATCTCTCACCCATGAACCCCACACACATTTTAAGATGTGGAATCTACCAAACATATGACTCGCCCCAGTTTTCATTATCGAGGGTAACCCGCCCACACACAGTCTGAACACGTTTGGTGCACAAGATCATTATGGTGACTCCAACAAGCTGAAACAAAATCAAAATACAGTGGACACATCAGCAAGTGTGGCCAACGATGTATGGATAAATGCTAGAATTTCCAAAGCCTTTTAAAAATATTGGGAAAAATACTTGAAGTATCCCATTGTCAACCTTTTTGGCATCCTGAATTTTCCCCACCAGAGTTTTTTGATCAGACTTATGTAACTGGAATCACATGGGACATCCTCCCTTAAGACTGCATTGTGCGCATCAGTAGCTCGTTTCCTTCCACCAAATAACAGCCCATTGTGTGGACAGAACACAGTTTAGCCATTCTCTACACGGGTACGGGGGCTGTTTTCAAGTTTGGTTATTATGAACAAAGTTGTTGTAAATATTTTTGTACGAGCCTTTTTCAGACATGGGTTTTCATTTCTCATGGGTAAACACCTAAGAGTAGGATTACTGGCTCACAAAGCAGGTATGCACTTAATTCTGTAAGAAATTGCCAGAACTTTCCCCAGAGTGGCTGTCCCATTTTACACTCCACACCCCTATCTGTGTGTAGTGTCTGGTAGCATCTTATTATAGTGAACCTCATTTACATTGTAGTGAAGTCCAATTTATCAATAAGACAAACAAGTTGGAAGCTTAAGATGCTACACAAAGACTTCCATGCAGCTGCTTCCCCTGCAGAGGATTTACCCAAGGGAAAAGAACACATGTGTCCACACAAAAGCCTGAACAGAAGCGTTCACAACAGCCCAAACCTGAAACTCCCACATGCTCATCAGCAGAAGAATGACTAGAAAACTTGCCCGATGGCACTCAGCAATACAGGAGGACTCGTTAATAGCAAAGACATGCTGAGTGAATACACCACTAACCAGGGCACGCTGCATGATTCCACTTAGTTTTGGGACCTGTTCTGAAAACATAAGCTGTACTATACAGTTGTATTATTTATCTAACACCATGTTCTGTTCTTTTCCTGTGTTTCCTTAAGCCCAGTGCATGACTCATCACTAACTTTGCCCTTGTCACCCTACCTCTTGTTTGCACACTGATTGTAAGAATCTGATGAAAAACAGGTGATATTTTTCTTAAAACTATCTTATGTACCAGGTCCCAGATGGTGCCTCACTGTCCAGAAGACTGTGAACCTTCAGTAGTTTCAAGACTACCCCTCAAGTTTCAAGAAGCCCATTACCTTCCTTTCACATACTCATATCCCTAAACAATCATGTATAAACTGCCCCTAGATTCAAGAAGGCAAGGCAACTTTGGCAATGATGTCTGGCCTCTTCACTGGGCTGCCCTTCCAATAATAAAGCTTGCTGTGCTTCAAAATTGGTGTTCCAATCATTGGCTCACTGTACATCAGGTGCATGAACAAAAGGACAAATCTCCACAGGGACAGAAAGAGGATGGGAAGTGCCTGGGACTGGGATATGAGGAGTTGGTTGGGAAGGAGCAAAGGGCAACATCTCTGGTGAGGGAGATGTTCCAGATCTTCACTGGGATCTGGTTACATGGGTGCTCACATTTGCCCAAGTTCATCAGAGTGCACACCTAAAGTGGCTGCGTTTTATTTTGTGTAACTTATACCTCAATAGAGCTCATCTTTAAAAAGACATAAATACTGTTTCTGGCTCAATACATCTTCCTTAGGTAATTCCCCTCTTCTGCGGCAGCACCACCAACTGAGTCACAGCTTTGCCTTGTGTCTACAGTCTCAGAGCACTGTCTTGACAACATCAACATCCTCTTCATTCTCTGTAGTTACCTGCTTTGCTGCTCTTTCGTATACTGGACAAGATAGAAACTTCAGAAAACAGTACATTCGGTCATTCATTCATTCATTCATTCAGCTGGTCAGGCAACCAGTGACCAGTGTTTATTGTGTCTGTTAGCTCCAGGCACTGTATTAAGTGAAGCTTGAAGTATCAATAAGACACAATGTCCACCGTATATCTTAGAAGAGATAGGGCAATACACCATACACAAAGATAAACTCAAAATGGATGAAAGACCTAAATGTGCGACACGAATCCATCAAAATCCTAGAGGCACACAGGCAGCAACCTCTTCAACCTCAGCTACAGCAACTTCTTGCAAGACACATCTCTGAAGGCAAGGGACACAAAAGCAAAAATGAACTATCGGGTCTTCATCAAGATAAAAAGCTTCTGCACAGCAAAGGAAAGAGTCAACAAAACCAAAAAACAATCTACAGAATGGGAGAAGATATTTGCAAATGACAAATCAGATAAAGGGCTACTACCCACGATTTATAAAGAACTTATCAAACTCAAGATCCAAAGAACAAATAATCCAGTCAAGAAATGGGCAGAAGACATGAACAGACATTTCTCCAAAAAACAACCTACATATGCCAACAAGCACATGAAAAAATGCTTCCACAGCACTTGCCATCAGGGAAATACAAATCAAAACCAGGATGAGATACCACTTTATACCCGTGAGAATGGCTGAAAATAACAACTCACGAAACAACAAATGTTGGCGAGGATGTGGAGAAAGGGGAACCCTCCTGCACTGTTGGTGGGAATACAGGCTGCTGCAGTCACTCTGGAAAACAGTATGGAGGTTCTCAAGAAGTTAAAAATAGAGCTACCCTATGACCCAGCAATTGCACGGCTGGGTATTTGCCCCAAAGATACAGATGCAGTGAAACGACAGGACACCTGCACCCAAGGTTCACAGCAGCGATGTCTACAATAGCCAAACTGTGGAAGGAGCGGAGATGCCCTTCAACTGAAGAACAGATAAAGATATGGCCTATATATACAATAGAATATTACTCAGCCATCAGAAAGGATGAATACCTACCATTTACATCGACATGGCTGGAACTGGAGGGTATTATGCTGAGTGAAATAAGTCAATCAGAGAAAGACAATTATTATACAGTTTCACTGATATGAAGAATATAAGAAACAGGGCAGAGAACCATAGGGGAAGGAAAGGAAAACTGAATGGGAAGAAATCAGAGTGGGAGACAAACCATAAGAGACCCTTAACTCTGGGAAACAAACTGAGGGTCGCTGGGGGGGGGGTGGGTGGAGGGGGGGGTAACTGGGTGATGGGCATTCAGGAGGTCAGTAGTGTGATGACCACCGGGTGTTGTACAAAACTGATGAATTATTGAACTGTACTTCTGAAACTAATGGGCTATATGTAGGCTAAGTGAAGTTAAATCAATAAATTAAAAAAAGAAGAGGAGATAGGGAGATACAAGGTGAAATAAGTACACAATGGCATCACTAACTGGTTGTCCAAGTCCAAGTTCCGGAGCACAGCATGACCACGAAAAAGGGATCCAGGCCTTCTCCAGAGCGAGGAGAGGGTGCAGAGAGGCTGTCTGAGGCAGGTGCGGAGGGAGGGAGCACAGGAAGGACATCAGAGCCGGGGAAAGGGATTACGGGAGCCCGGGGATGCCCGGGGCTAGAAATAGGGTAGAGACGGAGGGGGGAGGGGACGCCGCCTCCCACACCACTTGTTTCTGTCACCCGGGAATGTAAAAGCACAACTTTATTACTTCACATACCGGGCCACCACCTGACCACCCCAGTCACCCCTCCGCAGGGGCAGGAACAGACCAGGACCGCGAGGCCGACTCTGGACTCCGCTGGGGGCGTGTGGGGGGAGCAGACTCGCCGGGGTCACGTGGCTTAATAATGCATGGCTAATTACAAAAAGCCGCAGAAATTGCTATTAAAACCCTCCTTAGGGGATCCCCGGGGGGCTCAGCGGCTTAGCGCCTGCCTTCGGCCTAGGGCGTGATCCCGGGATCGAGTCCCGCATGGGGCTCCCTGCATGGAGCCTGCTTCTCCCTCTGCCTGTGTCTCTGCCTCTCTCTCTCTATGTCTATCATGAATAAATAAATAAAATCTTTAAAAAAATAAAACCCTCCTCTACACTCGCGATCAGAAGATAACCGAAAGCAGTGTTCCCCTTTTCCACGAAGACTTTCTCAACCAATTGGATTCCGTGACGCGCACGTGACGCACTTCCGGGGCCACGCCCACACCCCCAGAGAGGAAGTGGGACGCCCGTCTCCTCTCGGAGCCCTGAGCGGGCGCTCACGCGCCGGGGAGAGTTCGCCGGCAGCCGGGGAGGGGCAGGCTCCAGGCGGCCGCCGCGGGACAGCCGCGCAACGAGGAAGCCGCGGCTGGCGAGCAGAGCTGCCACGTTCACGGGGGGGGGGGGCGGGGGGCTGGGAGTCACCTTCTCGCGAGGTGACAAGGCCGGCGGCGCAGCCCCGTCGCCTCCCGATGGCGTCACAGGCCTGCGCGGGCCCTGATACTCAAAAGTGGGGCCGGCTGTGCACGCAGGCTCCTGCCCAGGGGCTGCCGCGGCCGGACGCACCAGTAAACACCTGCGGAACGGGACTCCGCGGACAAGACAGGCGACACGCGCTGGGGGGCAGGGGGCCAGCCTCCGTCCTTCAGCCCGCGCCTGCGCAAGGCTAGCCGCCACAATGCGCCTGCGCCGTCTTCATCGCCTTTTCTCCTCGGGCACATTGGAGTCTTTGCTAAACCGCCGCGGGGACCAGGCGATTCAAGTCGAGGCCTTCTTGGCCCGCCCAGTTCGGCGTCACACGCTGCACCTGTGCTTTCCGCCTGCAAAGGGGCCCTCCTCATCTCGCCTAGCGACCCTCTTGCCCCGCTGCCCCCAGTGTCTCCGATTGGGCGCGCAGGACCTACCTCTCCTCTCTCTCCCTTCCCTGACCTCTCGTAGCCGCCATGTTGTGCAGCTCTGCGCGTGCGCGGGCCCCTCCCCCCTTCAGCCCCCCGGCGGTTTGCGCGGTGGTGTCGGGCCTCTGCGGCAGAGCGCTGTGCGCGTGCGCGGCCCGGAAGGTCTTTCCTGGTTTAGCGCCTCTAAGCGAGGGTGGCCCTACACGGCGCTTGCAGGGTTTTCATTTTTAGCGTAAAGTATCTCCAACAAGGACGTCACGAGAATTATGTTTTCCTAAATAAACATGATTTTTAAAAAAGATTTATTTTAGAGAGCATGAGTTGAAGGAGGAGCAGAGGGAAAGAGCCCAATTCCATCTCACAACGCATGAGGTCCTGACCTGAGCTGAATAAGATGCTTCACCAACGGCACCACCCAGGTGCCCCACACCAATGCTCTTCCTTGAACATACTTGGGGACGTCACACTTGAATGTTCTCCTGTGGCCTGGGTACCACTGATCATCTTGGCTCATTTTGGTTCTAAAAGCCCGAGGCCAACAGAGGTCCTTGTTGCCTTGTTGTCTTTGTATTGTTTGCAGGGGAGGTGGCTTCTCTGTAGGGGACCCCCGCCAAGAGACCCTCCTGGACTTTGCAGAGAGTGCGGGGTCTCCCCAGGGCCAGTTCACTGACAAGCTCAGCACTATGTGGAATATTTCCACTTTTAGATGGGGAAACTGGCCCTGGGACGCCAGCTAGAGGTGTTGCAGGGATGATTGCTTGGCCAGAGTAAGTCACCACCACCTTTGCTCCAACCCCAGCTCTGAGACCTTGCCCTCCAAAGGGCAGCCTTCCTTTGAGGCCACAAAGGATGCATGCACAGTCAAGGAAGTGGGTGGGAGAGGCTGGTTCAGAAAAACCCGAGAGCATGGCCCAGTGTGCGGGACAGAGGGGCCAGTGTCAATCCCTGGGATGCTAAGGTTACCTGTACAATAATGGGGAGAGAAGGTAAATGCCATGGCCATACAGACTGTGCAGTCAGGACCTGAGGGGTCAGAATGATGCCTTCTTTTCCCTTTGGGTGGGAGATGGGCTGGGTGGGACTGCAAAGACTTCTGTCAGAGTTGGGCACTCAAAGGTGCCCAGAGCTCCCTCACACCCCCAAGCCCCCTGAGGTACCCATGCATCTCACCACTTGTTTCTTGAGATTTGGAGCCTGTGACTATGGGATACCTGGGTGTTGGGACGGGGAAGGGGATGGGAGTATGTCATGTCCTAATCACTGTATATGCAGGAGTGATGCATTCATACAAGACAATGAAAACAAAGGTCAGAGAATCACAGCCAGGCCTGCAACCCAGTGTTTGGAATGAGAACAAGAAGTCCATGCTCAAGCTAAATGTAGGTTGGGAGGGAGGATCTCCAGGAGGAAGGCAGGGGACCTGGCACCTCCAGGGTGGGAAGGGGTGAGGGAGACTTGGACCTGGCAGATTGAAGGGGGTCAGGCCACCAAAGCAAAGTCCCCATAAGCAAATTTGAATGTGTCCTGCATTATGGGCGAGAGCAGTGTTAGACCAAGATAGACATGTATCAATCCCAGAATGTTGCCTGGAATTTCTATTCTAATTTAGTTTTAGATTATATTTCTGCTTGATCTCTTTTTCTTAAAAATGGAATACAACATGGCAATTCTAGCTATCTCAGTTCTGGTTCATCAATATTTTATTGGCTAATTAGAATTAATTATAATTCTGGGATACTTAACAATGCCATTATGCAATTTCCACTGTTGCCAGTGGAGAGTGAGATCAAGTGCATGTGGCGCCAACAGAATCTGTTCCTTATCGGCCACTCTAATGGGGTCACATAGTGTAGCCCTGGGTGGGTGACCCAGTCACTGAACTGCCTCCACAACCCTACCAGAAGCCCCAGACTCAATCCTGGGGAGTTGAAAGCACTTCAAGGATCAAGGGAATAATGACAGACATAGATGAGACAGCTCACAGGATCCTTTAGCGGGATCTTTTCAAGATCCAGCCCAGATGGCTTGTTCCTGAGTTCCCTCATTATCAATAGACGTTTTATCCTGTTTATCTGAATTATTTGTGCAGAAAATTGGTTTTGCCTAGTTGGGAAGACCTGTTTATATGCACATTTCTTTTTAGACAATCCCTCTATTGTCACATATTTTTTTCTATCATCTGTTTTTTAGTAATTCCTGGCAATAACCAGAAGAGGCATTAGAAGGCCAGCCTGGGTGGCTCAGTGGTTTAGCGCTGCCTTCAGCCCAGGGCCTGATCCTGGAGACCTGGGACCGAGTCCCGCATCAGGCTCTCTGCATGGAGCCTGCTTCTTTCTCCCTCTCCCTGTGTCTCCGCTCTCTCTCCTTCTGTCTCTCATGAATAAATAGATAAAATCTAAAAAAAAGAAATGATGGTCACCTGGATGCAGGTCTCAGTGTTTCCTCCAATGTGCTCTCCTACAATAGGTGAGAGTGGAAACTGCTATTTTTAGATGAAATTTCTTGGGGGAAATAGTTTCTGTTTAATCAGTAATCCTCTGGCTAATTTTTTGAGGTGAGGTCTCTGGCTAATTTTTTAATCCAATATTTATAACACTACCTAAGCACTTTGGGATCAATGGATTATAATAGAGAAAAGCGCTTATTGAGTTCACATTACAAGTGGGCCTTGGCAAATAAGGGTACAGAGAAGATGCTAACAAACAAGAGGGGCGGCCCATGGGGCCGAGAGAGAGCATCTGAAAACAAGACAGGAGTGAACACATATCTGCAGCAGGACAGCATCGGTGCCTCCCAGGAAAAGAACTGGGCTGTGCTAGCTGATCCCCACACATCTAGGAGCAGTTCATCTGTCCTGTCTGTCCCTGACAACATAAAGAGCCTGGTGCCCTGCCTGGCCCTCTGCCTCTCCAGCTCCTTTCAGGTGGTTATTTTTCTATTGCGAAGCTGAGTACCCATAATGAAGTCTCTCTTAGTCTTGGGGGGTCTGTGAGGCAATGTGTTTAGGGACCAGGAGAGCAGGCCCCCACCCCATCCCCCTGCAGGCCCAGGAGCAGGAGCCTGAGCCAGTGGGAAGGAAACATTGCCAGCACTAAGGCCAAATACCTTTTCTGTAGGAGTCATTTTTTTCTTTAAAATCACACCACATCTAAATTTCTTTACATTTACACTAATAACTTTATCTCTCAAAATTATAATTGCTATTCTTTTTGGGGCAAGAGATTAAATAAGGCGGACACATCACAGTCTCCTTTTCAGCATCCTCTAGGAGGCTGGACCTCTCCAGTGACCCCATGCTTTCCCTCACCGTCCAGAATCTCCAGGACCCTGGACTGTGGCTGCCACCAGCCTTGAGCCATCCCTTCCCTCCCACAGCCCTGCTCTGCTGGTCTGGGACCTGCTATGCTCCACATCTGCATTCACAAGGGAGCTGGGAGGTTCCTGTGGCAGGAGCTGAGAAGTGCCAACCAGGCCTACTGCTTGCACCCCAGTGGTCTGGTCTTTCTGGAGACATCTGGGAAAACACTGGTTCTTGGGATTCCTAAGGTGGGAGAAGGCTGGTCCTGGGGGCACGCGGCCAGTCCCTGCTCAGGACAGAGTGTGAGTGGTGAGGTTTACCTCTACAAATGCGGAGACCAGGCTGGGCTCTTCTCACCCCCAGAGTAGAGATAGAAGATTTGAAGGCTTCGTGGGACAGGAGTATTTGTCCGTGCTGCTTCTGAATGGAGCCCCCCAAGAAATACACAGGGATTGTGTTTGTGACATGGGTGCAACTCATGATGCCCAAAGATGTCAAGTGGGGCTGGTCGTTGGAAGTCTGTGCAGCTCTTGACAGTCCTCACAGGCCACCTGGCCACAGCCAGCCTCTTCTTGGGACTGGCCCAGGAGACTGCACAGCTGTGCACCGTGGAGCCTGGAGGGAAGGAAGGAACAAGGGCTTCTGATCACTTTTCCTTGGAGTAAGTAGGCAGCCCATATGACCCCTTTCAAGTCCTATCAGCAGCTGCAGGAGTTTTCCCCACCAATTCTCTGCCATCCATATGGGCAGCCTTGCTTTCAGGCTGTAATTAAGGAAAAAATAAACATTACTGGAGACATTACAGGATGTGACACTTGCTGCCCTCTTTCTGAAGCTGTAAACGTGATGGATGACCCATTGTTGGATTATTATGAAAGATGAACTAGCTTATGAATTTCAGCAGAACCTAAAATATCATCAATGAGCACCGTCAGCTTAATGGTTCATAAACCAGCTGCTTAATTGTTGTGACACAGAAGGTCGAGAAAGATTGCCTGGCCTTTTTCCAAAAGAGGTTAGCCGAGAACATGGGTTTTCTCAGTAGCCTTCCGGTTCTTTTTCCTTCATGTCCTACAGCCAGTGCCCTAGAGACTTCCAGAACCTGCCTTCTATGCGGGACATGTTTTTCTTGGGCAGCAGCATGGTTGTGCACTTGGAGCCAAGTGCAGGTGACCAAGCTGGCCAGGGCTCAGTTCACATGGAGTTCAGGGCCCCACGGGCAGGTGACACACTCTGTCAGAGGACACAAAGGTTACAGGTGCCTGTGAGTGTACAGCACCTCTTGGGCACAGACTCTCCCATGGATCCGAAGCCTGGGCACACAGAGCAGTGATTGAGAGAACGGGCTTGGAACAGGACAGATCTGCCATGAACCTGCTGCATGACCTTAGGCAGGGGTGATCACGCCCACTTCAGAGGGCCATCAGGTAGTACAACATAGTGAGATGCCTAGTGTGAGAGTGTGCATAAACCCAGCCGGTAGGCAGGTGGCAGTGACACACATTCCTCTTCCAGGCTCCTCTGGCTACTGGAACCCCCTAGTTCTGTTTCTGTTTAAACCTCAGCATTATAAGCAGCACAGAAGGCCTGTGATAGGAGGGCAGGGTCTGCACGGCAGAAAACCTGGGTCCAGGAGATCTTACCTGGTGAGCCCAGGGCTTACCTGACTCCAAGAGGTGAGCAGCCAGATGTGGAACCAACTGAGGAGACCAGAGAGGTGGGACTTTACATTAATCAGGTGGGGGAGGGGGACTTGTGAGTGAAGGGTGGACCAAATCAGGGGATGTTGAGTCAGAACCAAAGACAGGTGCTGTGGATTTCCTGGAACACAGGAGAGATGTGTCCTGAATATCAAAGCAGCATGGTCAGAGCGATCAGCTGTTGTTCCTAGACAGCAGCCTGGAGACTCACAGTCACCACAAAAATCGAGATGTGTTAGAGGATGCTGAGCAATGTTGTACTGTAGGGGGGATGGGCCTTGGGATAATCGCAAAGGTGGTCACTGGCATTTGTTATTCCCTATCATTTGGTTCAGCTGCATCAACAGGAAGCCAAAATAACACTGGCTGCAATAAGCCAGAAGTGCATTCTCTTTCTGGTGAAGGAAGCATGGAAGTTAACATTCCCTGCTTGTATGAAATTTGCAGAGGGGTCACTAGCGAGCAGGAATTCCTACATCCCACTGTGTGCGGCTTCTGTTTTCCCTTCCATAGTGGCTCCAGCCTTCATATCTGGTCACTCTTTGGCTTCAAGGAGGCCTCCAGAAACTCTCAGACACCATTCCTCCCCAACCTAGATGCCCACCTGCACTGACTGCAAGGGATTCTGGGAAATGCATCAGTAATTCAGGTGGGAGAAGGGGGTATCGATATTGCTTGTGATGTTGGGATATAATGAAAAATATCTGTTTTGGTCTTCATGCCCAGGTCCTAGCCAGAGCTCCTAAAACCTTCGTACTTTCCTAAGTGGTGACGGTGCCAGAATCTTTTGTTCTAATATTTGAACTTTGACCCTAGTTCCCAGCACAGAGCTCCTTGGAATTTCCTGGGTTATTGGAACATCTTTTGTTCCAATGAGGTGGCTTTTGGTGGGTCCTGGATAGTCATCAGAAAGACCAAACCTTAATCAGAAGCTTGGGACTTGAAGCCCCATGCCCCACTCTCCAGAGAGGGCAGAGGGGCTGAAAATGGAGTGAATAATTGATCATTCCTGCGTGACAAGCCTCCATAAGAACCATGATAGAACAGGGTTTGGAGCACTTCCAGGTTGGTGAACATATCCACCTGCAGGGAGGGAGTGCACCCCAATGCCACGAAGACAGAAGGTCCTATGATCGGGACTGTAACGGACTTCATCCCGTGTGCCCCTTCATCTGGTTCATTCATACCCTTTATCACATGATAAACCAGTAAATGCTCATACGTGTTTCCCTGAGCTCTGTGAGCCACTCTAGCAAATTACTAAACCCAAGGAGGGGGTCGTGGGTTGTATAGTGGTCAAACAGAAGCACAGGTGACATGGCTTATGACAAAGGCCGGAAGTGAGGGCAGCCCTGTGGGGTCAAGCCTCTCACCTGTGAGTGTGCATCGACTTCTGGAAGACAGTGTCAGCACTGAACTTAGTTACTAGATGCCCAGCTGCTATTGGAGATTCGGTGGGTGTAGGCAAGCCCGTGGGGTCAGTGCTACAGGTGAGGGGTTCTTCTGGACATGGGCTGGGCGGACACCCCCGTGTCACAGGCCTCTCAGTGTTTCCTCTTCTCTCTCTCTCTCTGTTTTGTTTTGCTTTTGGCTTTTCCTCTGATGAAGTAGAAGGCCCCTGAGGGAGGCAAGCAGCCGATTAGCAGGTGCTGGGTCAGAGCAGCAGAAAGAGGAAGGTAGGAGGCAGCCACAGCCATGCTGTGCAGATGACAACAATTCTTACCAGTGGAAAGGTCAGAAGGAGAGGGATCCTGTGAACAGAGCGGAGGATCCACTGGCAGGATAGGTGTGAGTGGACCAAGAGGGGATGGTGCCTCTCAGGACAGCTGCCACTTACTGGAGAGGAGGACCGTGGCAGGCCAGGCTGGGGCAACATGTGGGAGAAGGCCGTCAGCATGCCTGTAACCAACAGGACACAGCATGGGCAGGGGGTGTGTGGATCTGAGCCCATGAGGAGGCTCCTCGGGGGCATGTGAGTGCAGGAAGCAGTGCTGCAGGGGGAAGGCGGTGCAGGGCTAGGGCCCGGGGCTCTGATGCCGAGGGCTCTGGGTAAGGGAGCCAGTGAAGCCAGATTAGAGCAAACCACACCAGGGATGTGGAGAAGGGAGGAACCAGTGTGGGGGGTTTCAGAAAGGAATGAGATCCATGGTAGGGAGGGTGGCGGAGAGGGACCTCATGGTCACGGGCAAGCCTGATGTGTGGGTCTGTATGAGGCATCGCGCTCGACCTGAGTAGCCTTTTACTCCTTCTGAGCCCAGCCACCAGCCTGGTCAATGACTTTTTAAAAAATTGTTTAGAGACGCCTGGGTGGCTCAGTGCGTTGAGCGTTTGACTCTTGGTTTCAGCTCAGATGGTGATCTCAGGGTCATGAGATCAAGCCCTACATTGGGCTCTGCACTGGGTGTGCAGTCTGCTTAAGATGCTTTCTCTCCCTCTGCCTTTCCTCCCTCTCTCTCTCTCTCTCTCTCTCAAACAATAAACATTTAACAAATTAAAATATGTTTAAAGAAATACTCTGAAATCCCTACCCAACTGTGCTTTTGGCATGTGTGTCCGACACAAGGCGCTTCTCACCCTCTTACTCCCACTCCTGCTAACATACAGTTATGTTGTGTTACTCAGCTGTTAGGGAACAGTTAAAACTAAGCTATTTGTTGCCCTTTTATTCAGGAAAGGCCTATGAAATATGAATTCTAATGACAAAGTTTTGGTCATCAATGCTGTTCACTTTCAGCAAATTTTCAGGTCTCAACAGACTTCCTTCATTATGGGGTGGCCTGCTTCTGACACCCATCCTTATCTCAAACTGGACCCATTGGAGGCGCCTCTCAGAAACGCACACAACGTGCGTGATGAAGCACAGACTTGAGAGGATCAAAGGGAAGAGGAAATATCTACAGAATGACGTGTTTCTCCTGGATTCCCACCCGGCTGCCAGAGCAGGCCTGCCTGTGGGGGTTGAGTCCTGTCACGGCGCCAGGACACTGCTGGTGTGGTGCTCGGCCTCAGATCCGTCACCTGGGCTTCCCAAGTGCGGCCCCAGAGGGGCTGGCGGCGTGCGCACACTGCCTGCACAGAGCTGCCTCAGGGCTGGTGGGGAGGCCGATGGGGCAGCGAGCTCCCCTACTTCTCCCTCGTCCTTCATCAGTGCAGATCGGATGAGAAGGCATAGAGATCACACAGGGACCGGAGCAGCCAATGTCACACAGAAGATTTTATCCTTGCTGAGACGGGATGCTCGAGGGAGATGTAGACTCCTTGGACCTGCCCGAACCCACAGAGAGAGCCCATCGAACAAGCCCCTTCAGTGAATCCCAAGTGCATTCAAGCTTGAGAGCCACAGCTTCTGAGTAGTGACCAAGGTCACTGGAGGTCAGGGAGGCTGCACCTGTTCCGGCTGGGTGACTCAGGCAAGTCCCCTGCCCATTTGTCCTATTCCATGCTAGCTGCTCTAATAAAAATACCACAGCCTGGGTGGCTCATAGACAACATCTATTTCCCAAAGTTCTGGAGGCCCAGGATCAAGGAACCAGCATGGTCGAGTGAGGGCCAGCTTCTCACCATACTCCTCACTCGTGGAAGTGAGGGGAGCTCTCTGAGTCCCTTCCGTAAAGACGCTAATCCCCTCTGAATACCAGTGCATGGGTGTTAAGAGTTACCACATGAATTTGGGGCACACAGTAGTCATTCAGTCCAATGCACTGCCTAAGCCTCAAATTTCTCTGAGGCAAACTGGAATAACATCTCTCTTACATGTTTTAGAACTAAAGATTCTCCTGGTTCCAAGTAACAAAGATCAAAGCCAAACTACACCAGACAAAATAGAAGTTAAAGCATAATAATTGTATTGGCTTGGGTCATTGAAAACTTCCTAGAGATCCAAACTGTGACCCTGGGCCCACTCTGTGCATCTGCCTCACTCAGGAAGCTCCTCACAGACAGCAGCGAGGCAGCCCTGGGCTTGTGTCACTCTTGGAGTTGGTGACCTCTGCCCCCAGATGTGTGTTAATGTCAGCCTGGAAGATGGTCTTACTGCAGACCAAGCGCGTGGCCAGAGGGACCAGGAGCTCGGATGGGCCAGGAGCTGCCCCAACGAGGCGCCCCCAGATCCCACCAGGTGGCAGGGACAGAAGAGACAGTGCCCCAGCAGAGCTGGCCCAGGCTGCAAGGGTCGCAGCTGTTCTCAGCACTGCATGATTTCCACACAGGATTGCTGGAGGGTTTGGTGCTGCTCCCTCGGAGCCCTTGGAGCCCTCAGGCCCTGCAGATGGGCCTGGTCACATTCACAGGTCTACGTGACAGTGGCATTCCCAGGACACTCGGGCCTGAGTGGGAGATGCTGGAGCAAAGACTCTCACACTCACTTCTGATTCTAGTGGCTCCTCAGGTAGGTTTCCCGTCCCTGCTGGATGTGGGGGTAGGTACCCGGAGTGGAGGCAGAGACCTCTCGCAAGGGTATGCATTGCCCCCTCCCCTGACGCCCGCCAGAGATGTTGTACTGGCAGCCCCTGGAGAAGGGTCCACTGAGCAATCTTTTATTCTGCGAAGTAAAAATTAAAAGCCCAGGTCCCTGTTTACAGGAAGGTAAAAAAAAATCATAGTTTTCAATGACAGCAAAGTAGTCATTTAACTCGATACGAGCTGTATACTTACAGTGTCTGAATGTTTCCTGATGGAAGCGTTTTCCAGGGCATTTCTCTCAGCTGCTGGTTCTGTTGGCCAGCCACACAACAAGCTAACACCCAGGGCAGCCCCGGTGGCTCAGCGGTTTAGCGTCGCCTTCAGCCCAGGGCGTGGTCCTGGAGTCCCCGGATCGAGTCCCATGTCGGGCTCCCTGCATGGAGCCTGCTTCTCCCTCTGCCTGTATCTCTGCCTCTCCCTCTCTCTCTCTCTCTTTCTCATGAATAAATAAATAAAATCTTAAAAAAAAAAAAAGAAGAAGCTAACACCCACCTTGGAGGACAGTTCACAGGGATGCGGGAGGAGGAGAGCTCTGCTGCCCAGCACCACTCCGACAGGAGCGAGAAGACACCACCTCCGTCGGCAGCAGCACCTGCTGGGGCCCATCCCCGAGAACCGGGTCCACCAGCACGCACCTCAACTCTCTGGCAGGCAGATTCCCGGGGCTCAGGAGCTGAATTTGTCACTGGCCCAATGTTCTCCTTCGTGGTGCCACCCACACGGGCCTCTCTTCATGGGGCCTGAGCCCTTTGCAAGGACTGTGTCCTGTGTGCTCTGAACAGACAGCTGTTGTCAATGGGGACTGGAATTACTCGGGGGACATGAGCCCCTCATTTTACATTGCCTTCAACTCATGGGATCCTTAGAGTCGTGACTCCAAGGCAAAGCTGGGGGAACTACCAGTTCTTCAGCAAACTGAGCAATCAGCTCTCAGCCTAACAGAGCCAAACTGGGTTCCAGGAGCAGGTTTTCTTTCTTTCTTTCTTTCTTTCTTTCTTTCTTTCTTTCTTTCTTTCTTTCTTTCTTTCTTTCTTTCTTTCTTTCTTTCTTTCTTCTTTCTTTCTTTCTTCTTTCTTTCTTTCTTTTGTTCGTGTTTTTTTTTTTTTTTTTTTTTTTTTTTTTTTGAGCAGGTTTTCTTAAAGGAAGCTATGATCCGCTCTGCCTCCCCACCGGAAGAGATGACAGTGGTCTCCCAGCTGTGAGGTTAATTTGTGGAGGACTCTCAGCTCTGGAGTCAGAGCACACATAGATGGCAGTTGTCTGGAGCTTCATTGCATGGCTGGAGGACTTCCCTGTGCCCCGGACAGGATTCCCCCTCTAAGGGACTAGACATACTGCTTCTGGCCACGTGCCATGTGTGTCTTCTGACCCCCTCCATTTCCGCCCCACCCCTGACCCACCCTCTTATAGGAGGCAACATGCCAGCTGGGAAGGATCCTGGCCACTGCCAAGCCTCCAGCCCGGTCTGACTGTTCCCATAGTGTGGTGCTACTCGGTCTGTCCCCCTTGGTGGAGCCCCTCAGCACCACCCCGGGGGTGTGACAGGGCTGAGCAGCCTCCCACACAGGTGGATTAGGTGAACATACTGGGCCACAGCAGGTACCTTTTAGCCCAGAAAACAAGCCAGCGGTTTTCAAACTGTTGTGCTCAGAGAGCACTTTACAAATCAGAAATATTGGCAGGCATCATAGGAAGGGTGAAGCCAACCACAGAAGTTGCCCCCATGCACCACCAGGCTGCTTTGGCATTGAGATGTTTATAGCAGTGTTCCCTCTCGGGTGTTCTTGAAACCAGGGCTTCATATCAAATCATGCCACTAGCTTCACACCATCTGCTCAGGCGAGGTGCTGTCTCAACGGCTGGCAGCCACACAGCATGGCCCAGATATAACTCTCGAAGCCCGAGCAAGGGCTCCCACCTCTGAGAGTTCAGGGGCTTGGGCAGCAGGCAGGAGGCATGGTGGAGTCTGCTCACACAGTGCTGGCCTGACCATCAGCAGCTCCACTGCCACCGCCAGGGCATTGCTTCACCCCCAACCACGTTGTAGGCACCAGGAGTGTTCGACCGCTCTCACTGTACTGTCACCAGTGGGAACCATGTGGGCCAGGTCTGTGGGCTCTCTGTGACTGGCCACCCTTGGCCCAGCCCGACAGGAGCACAGAGCCAGGGTGGGCAGGAGGAGGCTGTTCTAGAGTGTCTCCCCTTGACTTTCTTCATTCAGTCCTGCTGTCAGCAGCTGTGCAGGAGCTCCCCTTGGTGTGGCCACGTGTGAGGCACACAGGGCCCTCCTGAGCTCTGAGCTGCTGGAAAGACAAGCAGACATTGCACGGGCCTGACAAGAAGACCAGTGGAGACCTTGCCTGGGCTGGGAGGCTGCTCTGAGGCTCACAGGCTGAACGGTTGAGGGGGCAGGAGTGAGGGGTGGGGGTGCTGCCTTCTAACTAGACATGCACTGGAGAATTTCCTCTCTATTGGCTGTGGATGCGACAATGCTACTGAGCAAATGACCCAAATTAAGCAGCTTCAGTGAAAGATCATGGATCCCTTCCTCACAGATCTGTGGGTCAGCACGGGCTTGGGGGTGCAGGCATTTGCTTGAGTCTAGGTCTGCTCTATGTGTATGTGTCTTATTCTTCTGGGTCCATGGTGGCAGCAGAAGCTCAAGAAGAGAAACCCAACCCCTTATGCACATTGCAGGACTGGCTGGCATCAAAACCCACCAAAACCCCACTGAGAGACAGGTTCCTTCTGTGGAAGCCAAGGGCAGGAGTGCTACCTGCAGAACAAGATCAAGTCTGCCCTGCCTGGGCACCTCACCTCAGTACCTGCTGCAGTCATGTGCCTGGAGCAGCCGGGGTGTTGGTGAACACACCCTGAGTGAGACCTTGCATTCCTGGATCTCTGCCTCCAGGATTAAGTCTCTCCAGAGCTCCCCAAGGCGAGAAGCAGCCCCCTGAGCATTGCCTCCACTTGCCCCAGTGTCCTGCACGACCTGTTCCATCAACCCGAATATGCAATCCCAGCTTGACACGTCTGCACGGTGGTGTGCAGTTTGTGCCAACGGAGCCGCTGCGCCTTCCATTGCCACCTGGAAATGTTCTAGTAACCCTCCAGGCTGGTTAAATCAGCAAAGTGTTTTTGGAGAGGGCCTCATCCTGAGCTCCAGCCCTCATGGTAAAAATGCTGTGAGGAAGGTCCTGTGGGGAGGGTGCTAAGTTCCAGTCCCTGGGCGGTGGGGTTGAGGGAGTGTAATTCTAGCAGAAAGGCCATGGAGTAGGTGGTCTAGCGACTCCCGCTCTGAGGCTTCACACCTTCCTGACTCTGTGTAGGAAGGAGGGTGGGGAAAGTGGGTTCCAGTGGTCAAGGGATCTTCCCAGCGGGCACCTGCCCAGGGGTCAGCTATTATGTTCATGGGCAGGAACCAGAGCCCAGGTGAGGGGGACCACTCTCAGGGGTTTGGGTGACAGGTCTTGGCTGCCAGGCACCAGGGCAAAGTCTCCTGGGGGGCAGTTCAGGGTCCCATCCCAGCCACTCACCATAGTCTGCTAGCCCTGAGGACAGAGAGTCCCCCTCTTGGGGACGAAGTCAGGTGGAGAAACAATGTCTATATGCATTCATGCTGAGGAGGGAAAACAGAATCAGCATGTATGAGTGCTTATTGTATACTTGATTCTATCCTGGGTCACAATATAGTCCAGGCTCTGACACATACCAGCCCCGTGACCCTGGAAAACCCACCTTAGTTTCCCGAAGCCTCTGTCTACTTATTCTTAAATTGGGCAAAATAATCCCTCCTGGCTGGGTGATTGGGAGATGACATGGGATAGCCCCTTTCTGGATCCAGATTGGCAAGCCCAACCACGGAACCAACAACGCTATCACACTTAGCTCCCTCCCCACCTCCAAGAATCCTCCTGACCATGCAACAGGGAGCTAACCATAGACTGACACAGCCTGCTCCCCAGGTACAGAGGTCATGGTAAGAGGTGGCTCCTAAGACAGCTCTTCTGGGGGCCTCTGCATTTGGTGACCGTATGTGCTGGGATCTGCCACCTTGCCTTCGAGAGACTAAGCAGTCTGCTCCCTCCCAGAATGCAAGGCAAGTCTCCGGGTCTGGTGACATCAAGCATTTGTAAAACCCCGTGCAGCCCCAAATATTCCCTTGCAAGGAAGTTCAACTCATCCCCAACCCGTTACTTACAGAAGTGCCCAGAGACTGCTGGGACAGGTCACCATCTGGCCCCCGTGGTCAGGCCTGGGGCTTCTCAAAGCCGTATCAGCTGAAGTAATCTCAAAGCATTCCTGCATCTGAGAACGAAGACGTTACCCCGTACCTGGGAAGAAGGGAGTCTGATGCATGCCTGGTGATGGAGCATGGTGGTGGGTATCAGGAACAAATAGACACTTCAGCACAAAGTTTTGGAATCTAGATTGCAAAGAAAAGGCAAAATCACAGGATTAAATATGTACAAGGAAGCTGAGGTTAGAGTTGCCCATCAGTTGAACGTGGCCTCACTCACTCTCCTGTAGGCCACCACGGCCACAGCAGGCAGTTGTGATTTCATGAGGCCGTGTTGGCAGTTTCCTGGCTGTAAACCTGCACAGAGCCCTTCCTGGCCTCAGAGAAGGGGAAATCCAGAAGGCCGCCTGCCTGCCGGATGGTGGACCCAGGGGCTGGTATGGTGTTTAGGACATCAAGCTCCAAGAAGACGGTGTGGTGTGGCACGGGTTGTCACATGTCACCAAATACTTCATCTTGCTGAGTGTGCTGTGAAAATATGCCTCACCAGGAAGGGCTGGGAGGTGTGTGTCTTCAAAATGCTCTCAGCAACCAATCATAACGTCTTCCTGGTTTCCTCTCAATGAGTGAGTTAACTGAAATCTTTGACACATGAATATTTTTTATTTGCTTGAGGGTTGTGATTTTTATCTCTTTGAAAATTATATTTTGGCAATCTTAAATTATTTTTATTTTATTTTATTTTTTAAAAGATTTATTTATTTATTTGCTATTTGAATTTTCTTTTTTAAGATTTTATTTATTTATTTATTTATAATAAATTTATTTTTTATTGGTGTTCAATTTGCCAACATACAGAATAACACCCAGTGCTCATCCCGTCAAGTGCCCCCCTCAGTGCCCGTCACCCATATTTATGAGAGACACACAGAGAGAGGCAGAGACATAGGCAGAGGGAGAAGCAGACTCCCTGTGGGGAGCCTGATGCAGGACTCAATCCCAGGACCCTGGGATCACGATCTGAGCCAAAGGCAGACAGTCAACCACTAAGCCACCCAGGTCCTCCCCCGCTTTTTAAAAAATTATGTTTAGAGTGCACATAGATACCACCTTAAACTCTTTGTGTACTTCAAAGGCTGGGATAAGGAAGGAAGGGAGTAAAGGCCATTGGGTAGTCTTGTCAGGACTGTGATGTGGAGGGGAGGAGTGGCTGGTTTGTAGAACACTGACTCATCTATCTATTAACCCATCCACTCATCCATGTATCTACCCACCCCATATCCATTCATCCATCCATCACCCACCCATCCACTCATCCATCCACCTATCTATCCATCCATATGTCCATCTGTCCATCCTTTCATGGTGCACCTCACCTGTGAGGGTCTGGCAGTAACCTCAGGAGAGACTTTGGCAAGAAGCAGACAGAGGGGGGTGAGGGCCACTAGACAAGGTTAAGTCCCTGAGTCGGTGGAAGGCAGCTGCTTAGAGGAAGCAACATCTGAATAGGCCTTGGGGGTGGGGTTGGGTTTTAACAGTGGAGACGGGAGGAGCAAGTGTTCTCATGTTTCCAGAAGAGATGGTGTGAAAGGAGGCACAGAAGTGGCAAGGAGGGGCATGACCAATTGGGGAAAGTGCTGGGCTCATCAAGGGTGTGAAGAGGTATGCTCAGAGGCAGCTTCATTCACTCACTCTGCACCTGGGTGGGGCCCACAGATATTCATCAAAGGTGAGCATGTGGAAGGGCCTGGAGGCTACCTGAGCGTGGCCCTCTGAGGGCCTGTCTCTCTCAGGAGCACAGTTAGGGTGCCAGTCCTCCCTTGACATCTCTGGGACCTGGCTCTTCATGACAAAATGACAGATGGCCTCCACACACCTTGGGAGCCCTGATCCTTTGCAAATGCATGCTTGTCTTGTATCCCTGGTGACAAAGATATTTGTTTCATCAAACCCCTCATTCTCAGCCTACTGCAGCTCTGAGAATCCCTTTGTTTATCTTGGTAGATAAGCAAAACCCCTCAGTCGGTCACTGACTGCAGTCTCTGTCTGCTCAGGAGGTCCAGCCGTAACACTGCCTCCACCTCCACCCCACCCCACAGAGCTCTGATCTGGAAGCCATGGTCCCCAGGGGAAGGATGGAAGGGCAGTGTGAAAGGAGCTGTCTCACTCTGGGGAGGGGTCTTGTGCTTAGGAAGGGCTAAGGGAGTAAGGGAGCCTTCTGAGGAGTGGGTCCTAGTAAACCCCCTGTGTTCATAAAACCCCACACTTGGTTGTCTATGTCTTGTGACTGTTGCATATGCCAGCTTGTGGCTTTGCCTGTCCTCTGCCCCACTAGAGCCACATGCAGGAGATGCTGGTCAACCTTCATGGGCTTCCTCTTTCTTCTCCTAAGTTGTCCCCAGACTCCCTGATTTTGCCACTCCTTGGCAGAGCCATTAAGACAGTGTGAGACCACCCTGCCTGCCAATCTCAGAGCATCTGAGGAAGGCCAAGAGGCAGACTTGAGGCTCTTGCCTGTGGCCCAGCCCAGAGACTACGGGGTCTCTATGACAGGCCAAGGTAAGCCCGGGCTCTGGAACATGGGATGAATGGGGCTCGGTGGTAGTGGTGGTGGGGAGGTGGTGGTGGTGGTGGTGGCAGGTGTCTGGTTAAGTCAGCAAATGGTTGGGAGTGTTCAGAGGTAGCCACATCCCCAATAAGCACCCAGTGGGAAAGAACCTCTGTTTTTTTCTTTGGCTGCTCACAGCCATCTCTTACAATTTTTTAAAAAATGAGCTTCTCATGGCACCAGCGCCAGCCATCTTCCCACTGGACATGCACTTTCTTTCAGCCTAATCAGAGCCCCCAGCTGGAGGACTGTGGACACTGTCATCCCCACTGTCCTGGTTTGTTACAGTCACTTCCCCATTAGAAATTCAGGATAACCAATGACAAGGACAAAGACAATTAATAAATAGAGGGTGTTGCCTCTCCCCCTCACTGGGTGCTCTTGTCTCCTGTCTGAGGCACACGCTCATCATCACCCCTGACCAGATCCACGAAGATGCCCCACATGAGGACACTCAGAGGCTGCACGTTTGTAGTTTGCTCTGGTGAGGGGCTTGGCATTGTAGTGAACAGGGGCCCCAGGAAGGCCCTGGTGGTGGCCACACGACTGGGAAGTGAGGTGACTACCTGGTCACAGGCACCCTGCGTGAATGGTTAGAGGAACATATTTGGCTTTTTCTGGCTCGTCCTGAGTTGGAAGTGATGAGGACCAACAATGCAGGTTGTTCTCTAATTTTTGCAGCCACTGATGAGGTCATGACCTCCTGGGCTGGTGATTGCCAATGCTGTGGGTGGGAGCTTCCGTCCTGCATCATGGTCTGGCCAAGCCACACATCGTCTGATACCATGCCTGTCTTATAGGACGAGGTGCTCAAGGCCCAACCAGCCAGCCCTCCCAAAGAGGGGTCCACTTGGAGGGAATGCCCATGTCGTCAGACAGGTGTGCACAACGTGAAGGGACTGCTGGCACCAGGGAGGTCGGGGTCTCTAACAGGGTCCCTTAGATCCTGCAGAGTGATAGAGGTGTCCCTGGCACCATCCAATAGGGGTGAGGAAAGGTCGAGGAGTGGATTCCAAGCCCCTTTCGTCGGCAACCCCCTAGTAACTTTGTTGTGATGTTTTATCTGCTTTTATTTTTTAAAAAATTTTAAATTTTATTTAAAAATCTATTTTATTAAAAATAGAATAAAAAATCCTTGAATCTAAATCACTTCAATGTTAGGAATCAAGAGGATTATTTCAAAGGGAAATGGACTTGACTTGCCCCCTGCTTCAAGGGAGACCCTGCCTGCGAAGTCTTTAAATGCAGCCTTGCTGGAAGCAGGACACCTTGTCAGTTCAGCCCTGTCTTGAGGCCCAAGTGCATAGGTGTGCCTGTCGCCCCTTCCTCCAGAGCACCTAGACTGTGTGGGGGGGACCTGTGCATTAGGCAGTCATCACATGCCTCCTGCCAGGGGCTGCAATTTCCTCCTTGTGTGGGTTCCAGCCTTGCTTTTAATAGCACCCACACCATTACCAGGAGGAGGAAATGGGCCCACTTACTCTGTGCAGATAAGAATTCCATTAATGTTCTAAGAATTCCATTAACGTTTGCTCTGACCTTTGCTAATTCCAGCATCATTAGCAGTGCATACGTTTCAAAATCTCCTTAATGCCAAAAAGCAGTAATGGGTGTCTGCTATGCTTGCTTAATGAGCCATAAAATGAACCAGTGGGTGATGTGTTTCTTGCCATCAAGCCCCTGGTTAAGTAATGGCCAGGCCGGTGGAATGAGGCTATGCATCTTGTCACCAGACAGCAGCTCAAGGCACTGGCTTTTCTAATCACAATTGATTAAAAGGTAAAAATATTTATATGCACCCACCTTATTTTCCATTATCTTAAAAAAATTTTTCTCAGTAATTAGTTTCTCCATCATCATTTTGAGAGAATGTTTACCATCATTGATCTTTGTTTCTTTAATTATGATAGATCCTCATGGGAGGCTCCCCCAGAGGCTGGGCCTTCCTCCTCAGGACCAGCCCCTACCTCCTTCCCTGAGGACCCAGCTCCCCTGTCAGCTTCCCTGCTCAGCTTCTCCGTTCTCCTGCCAGTCAGGGCCCCACACAGCTGGCCCAAGTCTCTGTGTTAACAAAGCCTGTATCTTTTCATTAAGGAGAAATGTGAGAAAAGCGCACACCCCAAATCTGTTACTCTACCACATTTTTTTTTTTTACATTTGCTTACATCAAGTAGCATTTTTAGTACATGCAGACTTTTTAAGTGGTTTCTGTTTCAGTGTGCATATAATACTGTTTTAATATATAATTGGCACTATTTTCTCAAGATCTAAGTCATTTTGAAAACTATTATTGCAAACAATTGCATCACATTCCAATAAACTCGTAAGTCAAAATGCACCTTCCATCCCTTGAACGCTGAAATACTCTTCTTCCCCTGATATACTTCAACAGATAATGCCACAAATATCTTTAAGAATGGAAGTTGGCCTTTTTGTTGTTGTTATTATGTGTTTATTTGCTTGTTTCTTCAGATGATGATTTTTTTGTGGGGTCAGTTGTGTTGAATAGATTTATGGGTCTAGATTTTCAAAAAGGCTGTGCAGGGGGGATCTCTCTGGAGGGAGCTGAGTGATAGGCCCTAGAACAACTTCTGGGGTCAGATGGGTCCCCTCGCTTTGTTCTCACTCCCGTGTTTTGTGAACTCCTCCCAGTTGCAGTCCCTCCGCTTTGTGCGGCCAGAACCCAGCTTCCAATGGATGGTGGGCTCTTCCTTGGAGATTGGGTGGTAAAGACTGTGCCTCCTAAGCCTTTTTGTCCCTCCTATTTGCCCCCAGCTTGTTCCCTCTGGGGAAGCCCACATCCTGTTGTGAGCAGCTGACAGAGAGTCCCACATGGCCCAGAACCCAGGGCAGCATCACCAGGGGCCTGGGGCTCCGACAGAGGCACTGAAGAACCAGCATGGGATGTGACCTCTCCCAGAGTCCAAGCTGTGACATGGCCAGGGTTGGGGGTAGTTGTCTTCCCTGACTGTAGGCCTGCAGGGGGAATTCTGATGGTGCACCCCTCTCTCACTCTAAGACCCCTGTCAGGAGCCACACTCAGATGGTACCTTGATGCCAGGCAGAGGCAGCATCCCACACTTCAGAGCCACTTTCTCTGGGCTACTCAACCCTGGCTTCATTCTGTAAACAGAGCCTGAGCTCTCCCTAACTCCCCTGTCAGGCTGGTGGTATGTGTGGGAGAGACAAGTGAATCTCAGAGAGCCAGCACACAGTAGGTGCTCAATACATGTCAGCCACCGGCTTCTCCAGGCCATGCATTTATCCCCTGGAGCCCAATGCATTTGCATGCCCTTCTTCCACTTCAGACTGGATGCAGCTGTGCACTCTTCTGGTACCTTGAGGGAGCACTGGGATGCCTGTTCAGTTAACAAAGGGGTGAAGGGATTAGCAGGCCAACCAGAGGCCTCCATGTAAGGGCAAGGCCACTGTCAGCCCCAGAGGACTGTTTCTAAGGGTCCGGGCCAGGAGGCCACGGTGTAGCCAGAGGTATGGGTCTGGGGACTGCCAGCGGGTTTGCCTGCTGTCCTCTCACGGCATCTCCTCTGTTCTCCGTCCAAGGCCCTGAAGCCAAACGATTCAGTGAAGATAGAGAGGGGAAGAGAAGCAGGGTGTGGATGTGTGGACGCTGGGGTGTGCCAGGGGAGGCTCACTGAGCCTCGCTGGCTTGGACCAGTCACTCCTACGCTCCAACAAGTGAGACCAGGCCACTGCCCCTGGGGCTTATACACCTCAATGCAGCTGTTCCAAGAAAGGGGCCAATGCACACACTTCTGGGTGGGGCTGGGGTCTCCCGATCCTTGCAGAGAAGCATGGGCACACACACACCAACACACGTGTGCACTCAAATATACATGCGTGCACACACACATATGTGTGCATGCACGTAAACAAAAGAATGCATTCTTCATCCCTGAGAGCTTCCCGAAGGGGCTCATCCTAGTTTCCTGTGACAGGTGACAGGTGTGCAGCCTCTGAGGTCTCGGGACTCTTGGGAGATGCCCCTCTGTGCAGTTGTGGACCTGTAGGGAACAGGCCATCCTCATTGTTCCCCTGCCCAGACCTGAGCTCACTCCCTGACCGACCTTGAGCACCTGCCTACTCTGCCTCAGTTTACCCACAGTAAGCAGTTGGACCAGAGCATCAGTGGGGTTATTTCAGCTTCAGCCATGGAGGACTCACCCCTATGCTACCCAAATCCTGGCCAGTTTTTCCTGCATCCCTGTGGTTTTCTGACAAAGAGGGGCATGCTAGCACTTGAAATGTTCTCACCTCTTGCTATTTTTGCAAGAGGCCTGAACGCAATTGTTAAAAATAGAAATAATGAGGGAAGGCAGAAGCTTCTGACCTTGAGTCACGAGGCCAGGACAGGTTCCCAGTATCCTCCCGGCTCACGATGATAGATGATGGTCGCGCAGCATGTGTCCTTAGCTAATTTATCCTTGGCCTAGAGAGAGAGAAAGTTTTCTGCTTGCTTTTTTTTTTGAGGGGATGTTGCTGGAAAGGTGCTTCAGGACCAGTAGCTTTGCCTGCTCTGTTTTGGGTGCTCTCTGGCTGGCAGTGCTGGGGGGAGCTCACCCAGGTGCTCTGAATCATCATGCCACCTGTGCTGGCCAGAAGCCAGCAAGGCCCACCAGACATATTCCTGCTCCCCTGAGTTGACCCGTCCCCCTGCAAAGGGACCATGAAGGCTGAGGATCTTCCAGCATCCTTGGGAGGCTGTTTGTCCATAGAACAAGGGCTATCCTCCCCGAGATTCCACAAAAAGGCCGTAGGGCAGGGCCTGGGAGGTAGTGGGACTCCAGCATCTGACTATTGCAGGCCTACTCTGGAAAATACAGAAGTTTGCATCTGGAAGGCCCTTGGCATCTCCTACCCAGGAAGGTTCAGGACAGCAGCTTCTTTCCACTCTCTTCCCACATACACAGCCACCCCTTGCCCCATGCTACTAACCTCTCCCAGACAAGAGGCGCCCCCACCCCTCATGAGTCATAGAGAGAGGCAGGAGATCTTGAGAGAGGCCTGCATCCACCACCCACAGCACCTGGAACAGAGCTGAGATGCTGTACCCATCCTGGACTTAGGTCTGCACAGATTTAGAGCTTCTTTTTTAAAATCCAGGACGCTGCTCAAAGCTCACAGTTGTACCTCCGCCTTCAGGTGCTGAGACAGGGAGAGATTCAAACCAAAGGGCTTTCTTGCAAGTTGCAGTGTGGAGAAGGCATGTGGATGTGGCTGGGGAGCGTGGATCCATGCAGGAGGGCAGGTGGGAAACCCTGGCCTGAGGGAATGCATGGGTATGTTTTGGAGATGGGATGGGCATATTTAACTTTTTGTCGTTTATAAATTACTCCAAGGCAGGTTCTGGATCAGTCCCAGGAGCGATGGGACAATGGCTGATTGCACCTATCTGCTGTGACCAAGGGGGCATTTTGGCATGGGTGTTCCCCCCGTCCTGCCTCCTTAACTTTTGCATAATTCAAGATTCACAGTGTGGTTCCTGCTAAAGTGAAGAGGGTGCATATGTACTTGTGTGTGTGTGTTGAGTGTGTGTAAATGTGCGCATGCACGTCCCACATATTTGCCTGCGTGCACCTGTATGTGTCACATGTGCATACACAGAAACAGACTACGGAGAGATGTGTGTGGACCTGCCCAGATACTCAGCTGCACTCTCTGCTCTGAGTCCCCCTCCGCTGGGCCCCCCATAGTTGACAGCTGGGGGTAAGTCTTGCTGAGGCCCAGGCTGCGGCAGGTACATCCTGCCACCAGGACAGAGTGGCTCTCTGAGTCCTTACTGAATAGGAACTACACCTCCGATCTGGGGATTCTCAGGTTTTCCTCTGTCAGCCAGGACGATGACAATATGGAGAGGCCCCGTCAGGCTTTAACATAGTGTTCCAGGGGTGTAGGCTGGTGAGAGGCGTCCAGTGGTCTTGCTTTCAAAATCAGCATCATCTACCCAAGATGGACAGGGAGGTAGGTGCCAGGTGGGTTCCAGTAAGCAGGGCTGCTGTGGAGTCGGCTCCAGTTACCACCCCAATTCTGACCCTTCCAGAATCAGTGCATGGAGGGCCATTCTGTTAGCACATCCAGGCTCGACAGAAAGAAAAGGAAGAAAGGCATCTGCTGATGCCCCAAACAGAAAATCAGTTAAGTACCCTGGGCCAGGAGCAGAGGGTTTAAGTGAAGGAAGAGCCAAAGTCCAGAAGGGGCCAGGCGTCTGCGACTCAGCCTCAGCAGAGACAGCCTGTTTCGTGCTTTGTCCAGCCTCCCTGTCCTCCTGCTACCGTGATCGCCCAGGAACAGAACACATGCAAACACGTGCCACTGGAGACACACGGAAGCGAAGGCTGGCATCATGCAGGGGCAGGACCCAGGCATCCGGTGTCTCCCCCAGGCGGTCTGGGGAAGGCTACTCCCAGCGCAATCCTTCAGCTGAGGCCTGACCACCACTGTGCGAGCGCCCTCCTCCTCTTCCTTGGGGGGGGGTGAGGCCCCTCCTGGGGTCCCATGCTAACTGGACACCCCACCGTATGCTGTCTGCATCAGTCTCCTTCCTTCGAAAGACTTCTCTCGACTATGAAGTCCCCAGGCACAACCCCAAACCGTCCCAGTGGGCCTTCTGCCAACACTGCTGGGTCCCCTCTGGGCAGGCTCCCTGTTCTGAGCACCTTCGGACATCTGACACATGATGTGCCTGCAGGTCTGCTCCTGTGCCCCGACTGGAAATGGAGGCTTCAGCCCACAGAGCTGGGCCGGGGTCTGGAGTCCCTTCCGGCTCAGGACACCACATGGCCTCGGGGATCCCTGAGGCTGCTGGCCTGCATGCCATGCCACGGCCCTTCCCACCAATCTCGGTGGGGCCCAAAGCCCCAGCCCCTGGACAGGCGGACAGAAGGGTGGTGGCAGGGGTGGACGCAATGAGCCCCCAAAAGAGGACAATGTACCAGTGGGAGTGTGCATGAGTGCAAGTTCAGAGGGCAGGCTAGACATACGCTGGATTTGCTGGGATGAACCCCCCTGTGACGGCTCTTCTTTCCAACTGAGAAGACTCTGAGGTTGAGGCCCTCTTTCCTCCTGGAAGGTCAGCAGTGGAAGGTCCCCACTGTCCACTCTCACGGCCCTGGATGTGACCCTAACTCTGAAGGGTCTCTGCTTACCCCTCCCCACCGCCCTCTCTACAGGGCCATGGTGGGGACACACGGGCTCTGGGGTCATGGTGCACCCAAGCCTCGGGTCCCTCATCTCAGGCACAGTGAGGGCATCCCCTGTGGGGTGTCTTGTGACATAGCAGAGTGGAGGCACCCAGCCCCACACCCAGCAGACGCTGAGTACATGCTACCTCCCAGATCCCTACTGCCCTGGGACCTCTGTCGGCCCTGGCCACCCAGTGCCTGCTGCCTTTGGCCTGGGCCCTCCCCCAACACCCTGGTTCTAGGCTGCCCCCTAAGCCGGGGAAGACAGTGGAGCCCAGCCAGTGACATGCTCAGGGTCAGGCCCCATGGGGGGAGGAGGGAACAAGGAGGAGGGACAAGCCAGCCCAGTCACAGAGGGCTCATAGGTGCCACAATACCTGAAGAGGCTCTTGAGGTGTGTGTAGGAGTCTCCCAGGAAAGCAATGGAGGGCCCGCCAGGCCATGGGGTGAGTGTGAACAAAGGGCTTGCATCCCCAGAGCCCTGGAGGGTCTTTTCAGGTATCCCACTGTACTTCCCTCTCCTGGGTTTCAGCAAACTGTCTTTAAGATTTGCACCCTAGCCTGGCATGCTCACCGGAGAGAGCCTGGACCTGTCTGCAGGGATCAGCCTCATGCTCAGGGGAGGGCAGACTGTCCAAGGTCAGAGGTCCTAACCCTGCCCGGAGGAGGTAGGGGCTGGCTGTCCTGAGGGAGGCCCTGGACCCCAATATTTCTGTGCAGAACCTGAGGAGGGGCTGGGGGGATGAGGGAATGTCACCTGCAGCCCACCCCAGGGCAGGAAGAGACAGGGAGAAAAGAGGAAGGACAGATCTGGGATGGGGGGTGGAGTCAAGGGACAAACTCAGAGCGCCCCGAGAGGCTTCCCTGCCCACACTGACCCTTCCCTACTCTCTCTGAGGCCCCACTCTGGTCCCAGAACTCCACCATCCAGGCCCAGAACTCCAAGCTGCACACATAGCCATTGGGTTGAGCTCCAGAGGGGCCAAGTCAACCCAGAAAAGCAAGGATGCTCACACAGACGTGGCACTGGCCTCGTCCTTGGCCGGTGGCCGCTGCCTCTGCCTCGGGGGGGTCCCTCAGAGGCTCCAGGGATACGTCTCCCCACCCCACTCGAAGGTGATCCTACTCAGCCTGAGGATCCTCTGGGTGGTCTGTGCCAGAGGGAGGAAGGGGCATCAGGGCAGGACTGACCCCCGCCAGGGGACTCCTGTGTGCGAGCCCACCAGGTGTGTGTGGTTCTTGGGACTGGCTGCTGGGGTGGGGCCCAGGGCTCTGAAGTCCAGGAGGGAAGCCACACACTTGAATCAAGCAAGAGGTATGGCCCTACGTCAACACAGCTGTCCTCTACAGAATGTGTATCAGTGGAAACTTTACCAAATACTCAGTATTTAAAATATGCAAACCCAACTATCCCTTTAGGAAGAATCCTCTAACGCTGGAGCGGGAGCCACAGATCCAAGGCCATCCTTCTTGTCAGGGGGCTGAAAATGATTTCTATATGTTGTAATGGTTAAAGAAGGAGATTTTGTGACACATAAAAATTGCAGGAAATACAGGGACACCTGGGTGGCATGGTGGTTGAGCGTCTGCCTTTGGCTCAAGGCGTGATCCTGGGTCCAGGGATCGAGTCCCACATCGGGCTCCCTGCGAGGAGTCTGCTTCTCCCTCTATCTATGTCTCTGCCTTCTCTCTCTGTGTGTGTTTCTCATGAATAAATAAAATATTTTTAAAAGTTATAGGAAGTTCAAATTTCAGTGTCCATGAATAAAGTTTTACTGGGACATAGGCACTCTGTCACTGGCTGCAATGGCAGAAGTATTGTGACAGAGGCAGGCTGACAGCCTAACTATTCACAGAAGAGCCGTGACCCCTGTCTACTGCAGAAACCCAAATTTCCTGTTTTGGGGTTTAAATTAAAGCCTCAGGACAGAAAGGCCAGAGAGACCAACACCACCATTCCTCCAGCCTTCTGTCGGCAGAGGAAAGATGACAGATCCATAGGACCTGGGAATAATTGGTCCCAATGCAGCCTGGGTTTGGGGTACCAAGTCCATGAGGCTAGCTGGGCTCACCCTCACAGGGACAGAGAAATGGCTGGGGGTCTGAGGATGGTGCAAATGCAGGTGACTCCTCTCCCGAGAAGAGGCAGAGCCGCAGACCACGGGGCCGCAGGCAGGAGTCTGGCCACGGCAGGCGGCCCAGGGCCTATGGCTGCTGGAAGGCTCCCATTCCTAGGGAGACTCCCCAGGAAGCCCCTATGGATTTCTCCTCCAAGAGGATGGTGCTGGCCCTCCACCGTCACTCCCAGCCTCTCCCTTCTAGTCCCTCTGATGCCATGTCAACCCAGTGGATTCCCCTTTGACCCTGGCACCTCTGTACCTTGTTATGCTGTTTATAGGATAGGTGGCCAGGACAGTGGCTGGCCTAGGCAGGGGTCAACCATCTTCTGTTTAACTGATGGATTTGGACTCTGGGGTGAACTGAAACCCCAGCGCATTTCCTGCACCACTTTTGCTATAGACTGAATGCCTGTGTTCGCTCCTCCTACCAATTCATGTGTTGAAAACAGATGCCCAATGGGATGGTGTTAGGAGGTAAGGCCTTTGGGGGTGATTAGGTTATGGGGTGGAGCTCCCATGGAAGGGATTAGTGCCCTTATAGGAAGAGACCCCAGAGAGCTTTTGTCCTTTCAGCCATGCAAGGACACAGTGTGAAGACGGCCATCTAGTGTCTAGGAAGCAAGTCCTCAGCAGATATCAAATATGGTGGTCAGTGCATCAACCTTGAACGCCCAGCCTTCAGCCACCTGAGTGGGCGTCCTGTCTGAAGCTGGACCAGCCCATGACCTCCGTGCTGGACCGTGGGCAGACCAGGAGCTGCCGGGAGGGTGCAGGCAGTGGCAATAGCCCCACCTGCAGACCTGGATCTCCCCACCTGCTTTATCAACAAAGACCATGAGGGAGCTCGGGACCAGAGTGTAGAAGGAGGGATGGACAGTCTGCTTCTTTCACATTCAGTGATTTTGATCCGTAAGTGCTTAAAATAACAAGAGCCATATCCCAAATACTCACTTTGTCCCTGGTTTAGCAAGTGGAATTGGGTCCATGGTGCAGGCTGCTCCTCCCACTCTGGGGTCTTCCTGGTGGGGGTGCAGCATCAGAGTTCAAAACCCAGGGCTCTTCTTTAGGCTGGGCGGTTCCAGTGGTCACCTCTCAGGAAGTCAGGAATGCATGCCCGCAGATCACACCTGGGCTTCTGCTGCCCGGCCGTGCTGGCCTGTTGCCTCCCCCAAGCCCAGAATCAGGCTGGGGCAGCTCCAGATCCCTGGGCAACCTGTCCCAGGAAGCCCCACCCCGCCAATTCCGGGGCTCCCCCAAGTCCATCTGCAGAGCAAGGCATGTTGGCAGGGTAGGGGAGCCCAGCACCGAAGCAGAAGGACCAGGACCCACGGATGTCAGCACTGCTGTGGGGTCACCATGGGCACCCAGTATACCTCCACTCCCTGGTTCCTGCATCTCCACTTCTCATTTTACCATATTCGGAGTCCAAATTGCCAAGGCCTCTGAGAACATGGACATCTTTGCACCTGCTTTCTCAAGGGATGGGCCAGGCACACTGAAGAGTAGTGGGTAGGAGAGACAGACTCTGGAAGGAGGCTGCATTTTCCAGGGAGGGGTCAAAGGCAGCCTGGGCCCCTTTGGGGTCCCCTGAGGGTTGGGGTCAGGGGCTTTCTAAAGGGTACTCGGTGTCCCCCCAGCCTCTCCAGGGCTCCTCCTTGGCTCCACAGAGAAAATAAAAACTTCCTTAAAGGCACCAGCAGGGACCATGTTCAGATCCCATCTGAAGGACAGCAGCCTGGAGCAGGTCCTGCGCAGAGGGATGGAGGAGATGTCACCTGGCCACAGGGTAGGGAGCATGGGGTCCCTGGGGTGCTGATCCTGAGACCCAGCTAACAAAAGTGCTCCAAAGGAAAGTGAGCTACCTCGGTGCTTGCCTGTCCTCTAGCCTGGGTGTCGGTAACATGAGCTTGGCCCCTGAGTGAGATCCCTTCAAGAAGCTTCTGGACTCCCCACACATATCTGTCCCAATCCCTATTTCCACCATAGCCCCTCTGCCTCCCAGCTTCTAGGTCATCTTCATCCTGCACTTGCCCTGCCTCACTCACCCCAGCTGACCCTCCTGAGTCTTCTCTTATCCTTGTCCCAGCAGCGCAGTGTGGGCCCTGGAAGCTGGCCTCTCTCTCTCAGGGGGCCGAGCTCTCCTTTAAGCCTTTGCATGAGGAGCCATGCATTTGGTGGCATTCATGCCATTCTTCTTTGGGCCAAATGCAGTGATTTCCCTGGACTGAGAAATCTTTTCAAATTCTTTTGCAGTGCCAGGAGGCTGGGGATTGGAGCCACAGTTATGGGATTCCTAGGAGACAGGTGCCCCTCCAGCAGGGACTCAAGGCAGTGATAGGAGAGTATGGAGTTTTTGGCCTTGACCACTAGACACAGGCCTCACTGGGAGGAGTGCAACAAACACTGACTTTTGTCTTCTGATAAAGAGAATGGGTTGGCCAGGGGGGTCCACGCAGATGGCCACGGGACAGAGGACAGCAGAGAAAGGACAGGTGCAGGGTCTTCGGTCCAGGTTGGGGGATTGGGGGGCAACCAATCCCTGTGGAGACTGGCCTGTGCCAGGGCTGTGCCCAGATATAGGGGCACCAACAGCTGCCTTTGCTGCTGTGACTTGACTGGCAGGAAAACAGAGTGGGAAATGAACCTCAGTCAGTGTGGTCCAGGGACCTCGTCAAGGCCAGGCCTGCAGGCTGTGCCCGCTGTACCCGCGCAGGTGCCCAAGGCCACAGGGCATCGCCACGGCCCTATTACCATAAGCAATAATGCAGAGGTGTGATAAAAGCCATCTGTCATTCATAAAAAGGCGACGTCGCCTTTTTGCAAAGCCATAAGCCATCTTGGGGCTCAGCCAAGAAATGGCCCATAAAATCCTGAGTAACGGCCTCAAAGCATACTTTTCAATATAAAGAATATTCTAGGCAGCTGTTTCTAGAACTTATCTGTGTGCAGTAATTTTATACCCAAAAAGGATTACCGGCTCAGTGTCTGATGTACCCCTTCAGCAACCCCCTCATAGGCAGCAGTAAAGTGTCTAGAACGTGTTTGATGGTCCTGTGAGCACAGGATCCTGCCCCCTGGGTGACAAGTGGCAGTGCTGTGCTCATGGGCCATGCCCTCTGCCATCAGATGCATCGGCACGCAGGGGCCTGGGGGGACACCCACTGTCTTCAGGATCTCCAAAGTTACCAGGGAGGAAGAGCTCAGCCTGTCCTGAATCTGTTTCTACGGTAACGCAAGACCAGCTGGTTTTGTCTCTGTTGGATGAGGGCAGGCATCCTCTCTGGCCAGGGCTGTAGGGGACCCCTCTGACCACCTGCCCCGGGCAGAACCTGAGGTGTGCAAAGGACAGGGAGCCTCAGGGGAAGAGGCCCCCGGGAACTGCTTGGGGCAGACCTGGGGCTTGCACCCAATAAACAGAGGAGACTGGAATTTTCGTGATTTGGCTGAGGAGGTTGTCAGCACTGGCTATAGGGGTGGGTCAATGCACTTCTTCACATGCTGCCCCCTACCCCTGGAGAATTGACACCCCCATACCAGGAGGAGTAGCAGCATGGGATTTGTGCTCTAAACCTGGAAATTTGAGGGCTCTGTATAAGAAGTTTTGATGTAATTTAGCCTCTCATTTGAATCTTGCATTTGCCTCCAAATATCAGAACTTATTTGTCTAATATCTATATTTTCATCTCTGCTCAGCAAAGCTGTAGATTCCATTACACATAAAATAATGTTTGATGA
Organism: Canis lupus familiaris; assembly: GCF_011100685.1. NCBI lineage: Eukaryota > Metazoa > Chordata > Mammalia > Carnivora > Canidae > Canis > Canis lupus. Next base: position 16,656,093 of record NC_049227.1, on the reverse strand, counting down.
ATGCCTTTTAATATCACAAGATGCCTCTTCCTAAAATTATTCCTCTCTACCTAGGAAGAGACAGAATGATGTCAATGGAAACTTGGAGATAGAAATGTCTTGCAAGTTTTACTGCTCTGGCTTTCTTCATTCAGGCTAGCAAGCTTTGCTGGGCCTCAGAGTGACGTCCCCAAATGTTGAGACGAGGGGGACTGTCTGGCTGGTAACAGGTTCGATTACTCTGTCCCCTTCCTCCCCCTGACCCTTCCCTCATCAGGGGCCTCAGCCCCAGATGAATCGGGTACTCCCAAGGCAGCACCCCAAGGCCTTGCAGTCTGGATCTGGAGGCATCTGCATTGTAATGTCTGTGTTTACAAGGAAGCGTGCATTTTGCTGCCGGCTGCGAACCACATCTGGGCCAATCCAGCCAACCGCGTCTAGCCAGCCCTGCACCCACAAAAGCTGCACAAGGGCTTCTGGGAGACCAAGCGCTGAGGATGCCCCTAGCTGTCTGCACACTCTGCCCAGGTGCCAGTTACCACCTTCTTCCTTGACCAGGTCCTGCTTCCAGGCCTGCTTGCATGGCCCTGCAGAGGAACCTCCCAAGCTCTCCCAGCAGCAGGGATCTCGTACTACCAGCTTCTACAACTCTCTACCCTGTTTTCCATGAGGCCCGAGCCTCTGCTTCCTTGGGGAGGCCTGTGCATGCTTATTAAATGGTGAGTGGCTCCTGCGTGATGGCACTCAGCTGAAAGGCCTTCATTTGGAAAGGAAAGGCAGAAGCAGTCCCCTGTGTCTATTGAGCATTTTCTGTGCTATGCACAGGGCTTAGAGCTCTGGCTCCCCATTAAGACAGGCTGACCCTGCCCTCCCGCATCCTTCCCACAGCCCTGGGAGGACGAAGGGTACCCCAACCACTATTGCTCAGGGCAGAAGCCAGGCTCAGGAATCCGAGCATTGTCACACACTCATGGATGGGATGAGACCACAGCTGGATAGTAACCTGGCTAACAAGACCCAGGGCCCTGCTCCCAGTGACCCACCAAGGCAAAGCAGAGTTGCTCCAAGTGTACGGACTGACTCACGTGGGATAGGAGAACTCTGAGCACCAGTGATGGCATGTAAAAGGCACTAGGCACTTCCAAGGCAGCTTGCCACATACACATCCCTTTCAGAGCAGAGAAACTGAGGCCCCAGAAATGTATCCATATGCTCATCATCACTTTGCCAGTGAGAGATGGACCCGGCTGAACCCAGGTCTGCAGGGCTCCCTGCCCCACCTGGCCCCAGGTGGCCCCAGCCAGCTGTGTCCACAGCCTCCCTCCAACCACCTAGTCCTGCCCCAATGCATACACAGCTATAGGAGACAGTGTGTGACTCTGCAGGCCTTGCTTCCTCATAAAAAGCAGTAACAGGAACTCTGCTTTGTAAGGGTGATTCGCTATGTGGCTGCTCTTGGTGGCTGTTGGCTGGTCCCACCTCCAGGTCCTCTGTCCTTCCAGGGCTTGCATCTGGGGTCCCATCCGGACAGGTGACAGGGCCTGGGCGGGGGGAGCTGCCTCCTTGTTTTCAGAGGCCAGTGTCTGCAGGATAAGGAGTCCTCTTCCACACCTGAGGCCGACTCAGCTATGTGCCCAGGCAAGACCTGGCTCCCTGACAGCAGGAAGAGGCCTGAGGCCCCCTGACTCCTTCCCATTATGCCCTGGGTGCCCAGTCCTGCTGAGGGCTCAGGAAGCAGAGGCTCTGGTCATTTTTTGAAATATTTCAGATTATTGTAATTTGCTGATTTCAAAGTTCAGGGATTATTGTAAGCAGCTTCTTGGTATGAGTTCCAGGGTGACAAGGTTATGTGGAGCCTTCCGGCAGGGCCCTGTCTGGCTTATTCCTCTATCCCTTGAATCCCTAGCAGAGGGCCTGGCACACAGTAGGTGCTCAGCAAACAATGGCAGACTTGAACAGATCTGGGTGATCTGTACTCCCCCTCATCCTCGCCAGACTGAGTGCCCCAGACGCTGGGTGGGTGGTGTGACAAGACACAATGAATATAAGGCAAGTAGGGTCCCAGCCTCCAGAAGAAAGCACCTGTCACTGCAGGAAATAACACTCATCAAGACGGTCCCAAGAAGGTGAAGCTCAAACCGGGGCCTCAGGAGATGAATGAGAGAAGGCAGTGCAAGGTGACCTTAGAAGCAGGGGTCACTTTGGCCAGAGCAGACATCAGCCTGGTCCCAGCCCTATTGAGCCACCAGGGTCTTTCCAACAGACTCAGCCCAGATCTTCAAGCACGTGCTCCTTCTTTCCTGTCTCTAGGGGCTGACAACGTGGACTCTAGGATTCTCCACGGGATCACACATTACCCATAAGCGTCCTACTGGTCACTAAGTGTGGCTCCCATGACCAAAGGGTGACACACCATGAGAATCTTCCAGGACTCAAATGTGTGCTCTTCCACGGAGCTACGGAAAGAGCCCTGGGCCGCAGCCGATGGATAAACTTGGGTCCTAGCTGGGAGGCACAGCGTTTGCCATATGATTAGGGATTACAGCTGCTTTTTGCTTCATTGACACCAGTTGAGTCGGCTGAGGGCAGTTTGGTTAACCATCAGTGAGCACATTTTCATATTTGTAACCTGTACCAACCTGATAACTGGTTAAGAACTACATATTGAGTATCTGGACTGTGAGTCACCCTACCCCCGCAATCAAGACTGGTGTGTGCTCCCTGCCTTCTGCCCCATGAATCTCTACATTCGCTCTATTTTCCATCAGGGAAAGTGTGATTATTTTATAAATTCAAGGGCATTGTTTTATCATGTAAGATTATGACTGCAAACCCACTCTCCTCCATGACACAGGTAGAGACACAGGGTATGGCCATGGCCTCTCAAGAATGCCTCGCTGTGTTGAGTTACTTCCTTCTGCAGGCAGTGGTGGGAAGCTTGGGTCTGGCCCTACCTGGCTCAGAGCAGGACACACAGTGAATTTTTTCATCATGCTCCTTCTGAGGTGGATGGAAATAAAGTGATGTGACTAAGTATGTGGCATGGAAATGGAAAGTCAGACCTCACATAAATGATGTCAGGTGGCAACTGGGTATGCAGAACATGGAAGCAGGGTGAGGGGTAACAAGTGAAGGCGTGACGATCTAAAACAAATGAGGGAGCAAGCCCACAGACTTCTGGGCAAAGAGTCCTTCAACAGCTCGTGCAAAGGCCCTGGGGTAGGTACCTGCTTGCCTAGGAAATAGTGGAGAGAGAAATACAGGACAAGTCAGAGAGGTAGGGTGGAGGCAGATCCAGGATGGCCTTGCAGGCCATGGGCAGTGCTTTGGATGGAGAGTAACTGAAGGGCTTTGGGCAGAAAACCAACATGTTTCATTTGTCTTAATAGGATCACTCTGATGCCATCTGCAGTATACAGCAGGGGGTGGGGAGGGCAGGGCAAGGACAGAAGCCAGGAGACCAGGGAAGAGGCTATCCCATCAGTCCAGGCAATCAACGCCAGCTTCAATCAGCCCTGGAGGTAGTAAGAACATGTTTTGAAAACTGCATTAACAGGCTTTATGTCCAAGATGATTCCAAGATATCTTGGCCCAGGCAAATATTTGACCAGGAGGAGTATTGTGGCAGCAGGGGGACTTTGGTCGTGGACATACTGGGTTTGAGATTTTCATCGGTCATCCCAGCGGAGAAAGCCACTAGGGCATGAGTTCTGCAGGGGCAGATGTGGGGCTGCCAGTGCACTGATATTTAGTGGGACTGGAGGAGACACTGGGGTGCATGGAGACAGGGGTCCTGGGCCTGAACTCACATCTCCAAGTGCAGGATCCAGCCATAGGACTGCCCAGTGAGGGCGGCAGACATGCGGTGGGAGGTTGGAGGGGATTGGGATCTGCTCAGTGGTCTGGATCTCAGGGCCAGAGTCGGGGAGATGGGGAGAAAGAGCCGTGGAAGCCCAAGCCCATGGGGGCACGGCCACACATGTGTTTCAGAAGCTCCTCCTAGTTGAGTGGAGTGTTTATAACAAACCTCTGGTGAGTGGATGGAGCAGCAGGTCTGAGAGACGCAATTTCCGACCCTTCCTGGTTTGCCAAGCTGTTTTAACACTGATAAGTATGGAATTTACAAAGTGGATTTTCAGCACCTATGAAACAATCACAGGATTTTTCTCCTTCATCTGTGAAGTGAAAGAAGCGCTCACTGCTTAGAGATGGGATGGCCTTATCTGTGGTGTCTGAAGTGGCCGGTGACTTCCCATCCTTCTTATCCACTTTGGAGCAGTTTCCATAACATATTAAGTATCTGTTCGTTAAGTGTCTGGTAAAGGTCAGGCAACACAGGCCTGACTTTTAAATAAATAAATAAATATTTGACCATTTTCAACTTCTCCCACAATGATGAGTCTAGCCCCATTTTCTAGGCCTTCCTTTGAAACTTTTTTAAAAAACACGCCTTTTTTTTGTACCTTCAAGCTGGTGCAGGTGGCACCATCTCTTTAGGGACTCTGCAGCCAGTCCCACTCCCAGCCCTGTGCCTCTCTCGGGGGCAGGGGGTGCCCACACGTGTTCCCTCTGCCCCTTTCCGAGGCCTTACCTCTTACCACCTACCCCCACCTCTTCCATCTCTGAGCGGCCTCCAGCACTGCTCACTTGCTAATGGCTGTGCTTTTGGCTTGCTCTGCATTAATTCATCCCTTCTTTATTTGGGATTTTTAAAGATTGCTCTTCTAGTTTCTTGGAACAAAAAAGCTCAGTTCATGTACATTTGGTCGTTAGCATGTTGGAGTGAGTGTGGTCATCACCCCAACCTCCCTCTGAGCACCCTTCAGTGGCTGCCTGCGGGTTCAATGGGTGCTGCTCTTACTTGCTTTCATTTTAAAATGAAAAGTGTGCAAATTCTCTTCTGGCTTCCTTCATAAGCCCCAAATTATATATGAGTGTTGTTATTTGTGGTATTTATTTCCAGGTAGAAATATTTTTAAAGGTGAGCTCTTGTTTTTAATAAACTGTGCTGTGTTGAGTGAGCAGACTGCAGATCATGTATGCATATGCTTCTGCATGAATGTATCATATGTACGTACACTCAGTGAACAGACTGCAGATTATCTGCCTTTGCAATTTCTTGACATTTTCCTTATGGTCCACAGATGGTCAGTTTTTATGGCTATTCCATGTATGATATATATAAATCGTGTATTTGAGCAATTCAAGACATACAAAATAAAGTCAAGTTTTTTTATTGTTTTCTTTGTTCATTTTTGGCTTTTTGAACTGTTGCTTTAAATTAGGACAAAGAAACCCTATTTTCCAAAGACCCCCGAGGCTGCGGATGAATGGGCCAGAGGCTCCTCCTGGTCCACTGAATGCTTCCCCACTCCCCCTGCTCCAAGCTGCCTCAGGAGACCCTCAAACCCAGACTGGAGGGACACTGGTCTCAGCTCGCCTTCTCCTGGGGAGGGGGCCATCTCTCCTGGTGGTGGCACATCCCTGTGTAAGCTCTGCTGGCCCATTATCCCATCACCCCTGCCTGACAAGTCCAGTTCCACGTTCCCTGATTCCACCAGACAAAAATTAAAACCACACATCCCATGATGTCTGAACACAGGTGCCCAGTGAAGCCCATGTCCTGCTCCTCCTCCCTGCTGCCTGCCCGCCCCCAGCTCCCAGAATAGCCTGTGGCCAAGGCTGGCCTGTGGTAAACAGCCCCAGAAGCTTCCTCAGTGGGTCCTGGATGAGTAATCCCTAGGAAAACATCGAAGGGTATGAGAGGTGTAGGTGCCAGGACCTAGTGGGTGGGTCCCTCTGGGCCTCCCTCTTGCACCCTCCTGGAATGTTCTCTAGTCATTTGGGCAGGAAAACCTGTCATCCTCCCCTGATGGGCCTGGAGCTTCCAGGACAGTCTTTCTCCAGCAGCTCTGTCTCTTCACCTCATTGCACACCCCCCTCCCGCCCTTCGTCCTTGTGGTGGGGGGTCCATGTCACGGTGACCGCCGTACTGACCTGCCCTCCATCCACACCGCCCTCCATCCCTCACACAACCGTCACCATTATGCCTGTCCTACACTGCCGCTCTTCTTGGACCTCACCTCAGTCACCCACAGGAGCCCTGTATCCATGGTGGTTCTCAGCCAGGCCAGCTGTGGCTTCCCACAGCCAGGGGGATGTTCAGGGTGCGAGGCTCACCTCCTCTGTGCTTTAACCAAGACTGAGGACTGACTGGCCGCTGGGGGAATCTGGGCAGACTTCTCGGCTGCCCTAAGCACATTAGAGCAAGCGGCATCTCCTCGTGTTGCCTGTCCCCAGGGATCCAGCCACAAAACCCAAAGACCCAGAGTCCACAGTCCTGGGCCTGTGCCCAGGCCACGTGCTCCCTCTCTGCCTGGAAAACACCTCCCTCCACCAGCCACCGGGGAACTCCATCTGTCCTCTGGCCCAGACCCTGTCATCCCCACTGCTGCAGCCCATCGCTTTCTCCTTGCCCCTGGGAGGCCTCCTGGGCAGATGTCATTGGATGGCACCCTGGGGACTGTACTCTCACTGAGGCATCCTCAGAAACCCAGAGCCCAAGAGTCCAGGCCCTCTAGCTGGTCTAAATGGGAGGTTGGTCCTGCCTTGCCCCCAGCCATCGTCCCATTTCTACACTCCCTCCCGCACAAAGTTCTTCAAAAGTCACGTCTGCCCTATGGTCCCCACCACCCTCTGCTTCACTCAGGACTCCTGCCTGCCTCACCTGGCCCCACCAGGGCCCTGTGGGTAAGACCACCAGCAGGCCGACATGGCTTGGGGTGCTCCTTGTCTGCTTACCAGATGGGTCACCTCCCTCCTGGCCTCAGGGGCAGAGGTCCCAGGGCCCAAGTCTTGGCCCTGCCACCCATTCTTTCCTGATCCTTTGGGCACGACCTATGGCTCTGTGTACACCGGCAACTCACAGTCCAAAATCAGACTCCTTAACCCTAGCACCCAAACCTGGTCTTCCAGGGCCCATCCTGGGGCACTCCCCTTCCTTACCCATGGCAGATTCTTTATTCTACTTTCAAATGTCTGAGCCCAGGACATGGGGAGCCCACCCCACCCGGGTCTGACCTGCCACCTCCCACCTTTACGGCTGTGCTGCTGTTGCCATGTGGGCACAGCCCCAAGCCAGCCTTTCCTGCCCTGAGGCTACCACGTCTCTCTGTCTCTATCGTCTGGTGGCTGCTGGCCTCCTGTGGGTTGCCCTAGCCTGCTGTCTCCATCACTCAATTCCAACCTTGAGGAAACTGCCAGACATCATCCCATCCTAGGACCGTGTCACCTTCAGCCCCCCACCCAGACCCCATTCCCACAGACCTCCAAGTTGCTTATTCTTTCATGTGCACATTTCTGACCAAATGTCACTTTCTCAGGGGTCTTCCTTCACCTCAGCCAGAATGTCCAATTCCCTCTCTCGGCTGCACCAATTTGATTTTCGACATAATTCTTGTTACCACCTGACTTATTTTACATCAGTTCATTGGAGCTCCAGCCCCCAGAACTGTTCCCTGGTCTCTGACAAGGCCTCATGTCAGTCCCCTGGGGCCCTTCCCAGAGCAGCCCAGCCTGGCCCCCAGGCCTTTGTCCAGAGACCATAAGGCAGAAGCCTGAGGAGCTTCAGGCACTATGTGCACGTGTGCATGTGTGTCTGTGTGCATCTGTCTGTGTATATGTGTGTGTGAATGTGCCTCTCTGTGTGTGTCTGTGTGTGTTTGTTTTTTGTGATTTCCACAGATAAATGGATTGAACCAAATCAAATTACTCCTCAGAGCAAAGTATAAAGACACTAGGCATAAAAATTCAGCCAAGGGTTTTCATGGTCCGTCCCCTATAGCATGTGCTCGGTTTTCAAAGGCCATTTCATGTGTGCACCTTAGCTTGCTAACACCTGACCCCAAGTTGGATGGTGGCTTGTGGTCTGCTCTGAGCACCTGCTCTGCACCAGGACAGAGTTGTGAACAAGGCATCATGGAAGGCTCCTACTTAGTGGGGCATGTGCCTTTTAGGGGAGACAGGCCATAAACAAAAACAGAAGATGTTGCCTTCCAATAGTGGTGGGTGTTGTTGGGAAAATAGAATGGTGGGACATTGAGGGAAGGGGGTGAGGATACTTTGAAACCATGTGGTCAGCGAGATAATGCTTCTTCAAGGTGATAGTTGAAATGAACCAAGGACTATGCAAGGGAGCCATCCAGTGGTGAACAGAAGTCCAACTAAGCTCCCCAAAGAATTTAGCAGGGGAGGGGCATGAAAATAAGCTCCCCTCTACATGATGTCTACGGTTCATGGGGTCAGGCCACCCCACAGCCACCCTGAGGACATGGACCAGGGGACCGCTGAAGCAGCCAGAGGCTACAGAATCCCAAGGCCAAGGAAGACGTGTGGAGCTCAGGGTCCTGCTCCCTTCGTGAAAGGGAGCCTCCATCTCAGCGTGGACGCCGTCTCCTCGGCCTCTCTGGGTAACCTTGCCCAAAGTGACCTCTTTGGCACACAAATGGCGCCGTCAGTGTGGGAAGGAGGGGGAGCTCCATCTCCAGATCAGATCCACGCTCACACTCTGCCCGTCCAACTTCCATTTCCAGCTCCAGAAGGGCTGAGTGACCTTTTCACTTACTTCACTGACCAGCTGGGCGGGGACTCCTCTTCTTCACCACAAGCAGCTAGTGGGTGCCTACTGCATGTTGGGCCCTGGGCCAGACGCAGAAGTGCTGTGAATGCAGGTAAGGGGAAACTGAAGTCCAGAGAGGGCAGGGAGATGCCCAGGCAGCACTGCAAGTGCACCAGACAGTGGGGGCACCCCGCCAGGCTCCCCACCAGAGACTGCTTCTCCACAGAGAGGCTGAAAATTCACAGTGCCTTGAGGGCATGGGGCAGACAGCCTGTTTGCTTGGCTGCGGATGTGTTTGGACTGCCTTCCCCGGCCAGGGTCACTTACACTTCTCACCAGGACTTTAGACATTCACATGAATATTCCCCACTGGGGGCCCAGAAGAGGCCACGTAGAAGTGGCCCGCCCCTGGGTATGGGTGGGTGATTCTGCGCGTAGGAAGCAAACGGCGCACACACACCAGCCAGGGAGGTGCGGCCTCTGCAAACGCCAGGTATCTCTCAGTGCCAGGCGAATCCTTGCACGGGGGCGCCCGCGCCACCAGAGTTAAGGCGCAGGCGTGTCCCCTTGGGGTGGGGTGAGGCCCGGCCGGGCGCAGGGGCAGCTCCGGCATCCCCTCCGGATTTGCTATTGGGCCGAATACCGAGCTCCTCGCGTTTCTTTCGCGGCGGCGCCGGGGCTCCCCCTCCTCCCCGGCCGGCAGCGGGGCGCGCGGGGGCCTCCCGGGGCGGGGGCGGGGGGCACCAGGTCGCCGCCCGGCGGGGAGCTCGTCCGGCGGCGCAGACGCCCCGCGGCTCCGGGGAGGGACTTGGCCTGGGCTCTGGCCCTCGGCTCATCTGGGGAGGAGCCGCGCGGCTGCAGCTGGCGGCCGCCGGCCCGGGCAGGCGAGGTCCCGCGAGCGGCGGCCCGGCCCGGGGGCACCCCCGCCCCCCAGCGCCCGCGCCCGCTCCCCTCCCGCAGGAGCCGGCCCGCTGCGCCCGCGCCCCCCGGCCTTCGTCTCTCGGGTCTCTCCGTCTTCGCTCGGCAGCCGCGGGAAGGAGGCGCCCTCTCCTTCGCGGGCCCGGAGCTGCAGAGGCGGCGCGGGGCGCGGCCGAGGGGAGGAGAAAGAGGGAGCGGAGTCGGCTCGGGTCTGGCCGTGACTCGCGGGGCGGCGTCTCCGCCAATCTGCGGGCGCTGACGCGGGGGGCGGCTCCGCGGCTCTCGGATATCTGCCGGCCCGGGCGCGGGGCGCCGAGAGGCTCCGCCGGGCGGGCGCTGCGCTCGGGGGACGGCCGCTGCACCTGCCTGGGGACTCCCCGGCCGCCCCGCGCGCCCCCCGCCCTGTGCCCGCCCCCGCCCGGTCCCCGCCGTCCTGCGCCCGGCTCCCCCCCCAGGTCCCCGCCTCCGGGCCGCCGCGGGAGGGAGACCAGCCCTGCCCGGAGGAGCCGCCCCCTCTCGGCCGGGCCGGCCCACGGAGCGGCGGAGGGGACTGCGCGGAGCCATCTCACCGCCACCCCCAGGCCGCCGCGCCCTGGCCTAGATGGGCCGCAGCGTCGGGCCCCCGCGCGCCGGATGAGCGCAGAGACCCCAAGCCGGCCGCTGCGTGCGTGCGGCCTCGCCGGGCTGCGCACCCAGCTCCGCGGACGAGGGCCGCTGGGCCCGGCCGCCGAGGGCGCGGCCGCTCCGGGGAGGCGAGGGGGAACGGCCCCCGAGATGGCCCGGCGAGCGGGCTCTTCGGCGGTGGGCGCCCCACACGTGGTGCGCGCCGGGGGACAGCCCTGGAGCTGGTAGCCGGCCGCCGCCAGATGGACCTTGACCTGTGCCTCGGCAGTGCGTTCGTGCCAAGCCAAGACTAGCCGGGGCCGGGCGGAGCGCGCCCCGGGAGGGCTCCCGGAGTCCCAGGCGGCGCTCGCCCGCGCGGCCATGAAGATGATCCTGGTGCGCAGGTTCCGCGTGCTCATCCTGATGGTGTTCCTGGTGGCCTGCGCGCTGCACATCGTGCTGGACTTGCTGCCCAAGCTGGAGCGGCGCGCCGTGCGGCCCTCGGGGGAGCCCGGGTGCTCGTGCGCGCAGCCCGCGGTGGAGGCGGCTGCGCCGGGCTGGGCCAAGGCGCGGGGACGCCCGGGGGAGCCCGCTTCCGCGGCGGGCGACGGGGGCTGGCCCAACAAACACACGCTGCGTATCCTGCAGGACTTTAGCTCCGACCCTTCCTCCAACCTCACGTCCCACTCGCTGGAGAAACTGCCGGCCGCGGCCGACCCGGCCGAAGGCGCCTTGCAGGGGCAGGATCCCGGCCGGCCCCGGCCCCGCGATCCCGCGCACCGGCCACTGCTCCGAGACCCCGGGCCGCGCCGGTCGGTGCCGCCCCCTGGCCCGAGCGGGGACAGCTCTCTCCTGGCGAAGCTGTTCGAACACCCGCTCTACCAGGTGTCCGTTCCACCGCTCACCGAGGACGACGTCCTCTTCAATGTGAACAGTGACATCAGGTTCAACCCCAAGGCGGCCGCTGAGAATCCTGACTGGTGAGTGAGGCCGGAGGCCGCTCAGGGTGGGTGCCTGCAGGCCCGGAACCCTCAAGCAGCCATCAGCCTGTGCTCCCCTTTCCCGCAGATGCCCTTGCACATCCAGGCATTGTTTAAAGAGGCGTAGGGGCTCAGGAACCCCCAGGGGGCATGGACCCCTGTGGCAGAGTCCCCACCCTGGCAAGGAGAGCTCTGTGGGGCGGGGCAGCATGGTGCCTCCTACTCAGGGCAGTGCCTTTGTCTCTGGAGTGACTGCCTCCTTGAGAAGGGCCTCTGGGTGGTTTGGGAGCTGCTCCCTGTGGAGTCAAGGGAGGGTCAGTGCTGACTCTATAGCAGAGCAGTTGCTGGCCTGCAAAGTCCTGGTCACTGGCTCTAGAAACTAAGTCAGGCAATGCATGCCCAAGCTGGCAAGGAAGCGAATGAGAGACAGAGACTGCCCCTTACCTTTCCCTGGGGAGCTGCTGGCTGCTAAGATTTTAGATTCTCGGCGACATTTCTCTAGTGGACACGTCAGGAAAGTCTGCAAAAGCCTAATGAGCCTTGTAAGCCAGCCGCTGAGAACAAAATTAGCAGAGGGGCGTGCTGGCCCCAATGAGGCATAACAAAAGGGCTCTCCCAGCCGGGGTGCAGACAGCAGCTGCCCTTGGAACGGTGCCAGCTGCGTTGGGTGACAGCTTCATAAAAGGTGAGAAGCATCCTCAGGAGCATCGCTTTAAACTGTCCTGGTTTAAACAGGATCCCCCACCCCCACCCCACGCCCTCCTCGGCCACACAGATCAGAATAAACGGATGCTACAGCCCAGAGTAGTGAAATATTAACTAGCAGCAAGGCCAGAATAAATACCTACCTGCAAAAGGTTACCCAAGGAACTCAGGGGGAAGGCCAGCTTTCCAAAACATCTTATAAAAATCCTTTCTACCCTGAAATTTGACCAGGCCCAGGCTTTTCTGTCTAAATACACCAAGGTGCTTGGTGGCCTCTGAGCTTTGTCTGCTGGCCAGGTTCAAGGAAATGCTTAGAAACTTGAGAATCAGAGCAGTGACCTAGGCCTGGGGCTCTTCCCAGGAGAGACAGCCCAGGGCTGGGGGTCAGTGATGTGGCCTCTGGAGGACAGGACCCGGGGCCAGAAGGGCCTCATCCGTAGGTGAATTAGAGTTAAGACAGGTTCCACTTTCCCTCCAGCCCAGCCGCAAATAGGCTCTGTCCTCCCCCAGACTGGCCCCTCAACTCCAGAGATGTGAGGAGGGGCCACGTGGGCGGCAGGTCCTCACTTTGGGCCTCAGCTGGAGTGAGTGCCTGACTCTTTCCTCTCTCCCCACCCAAGACTGCTCTCGTTAAAATCAAATTTAGCTTCTTGCATCATTTCTACGCTTGGTTGTTGGAACCAAAACAGAGCGTCCAGGGAAGGTTTCTGACAGGCGGGGCGTGTCTGTGATGTGCACACAGCTCGTGGTCAAAGATGGCTTGCTTGTCTGCCCCCAGGAAGAAGTGACAGCCTCCCCTACCCCAAGCTGACATAACACTTGTTGGGCTGTTTTCGTGACCCCAGGACAGACGCGGTAGGGCCTGGCACTGATGTTCTGGGCTCAGTCTTGATTTAGTTATAGCTGTCTGGGCGTCTCCCGAGGGTAAGTAAGAATTACAGTTTAGATATGTTATTAGTTAGTAGAACAACAGCCGCGGAAAAAGTACAGGGTGTCCGCAGGGTCCTGTCTGAGCAGAGGCATCTTTGAATAAATCTGCATTTGTTTAGATCCAAAGTTAAAACCTTGGCATTGGCACCAACTCCCTCTTATTCATCCAGATTTTACCACCCTGTTCTTTCCCTGCTGATTCCGGGTCACCTTCATTTTCTGTAGGCCACGTGAAGGCACTGAAAATGAAGAATTCTTGCCCACGGGGGAGGCGGCAGTGGACTCCTACCCCAACTGGCTTAAGTTCCACATCGGCATTAACCGGTACGAGCTCTACTCCAGACACAACCCTGCGATCGAAGCCCTGCTGCGCGACCTGAGTGCTCAGAAGATAACCAGTGTCGGTAGGTGCCCTCACTGTGCTTCTCAATGGGGTAGGGTCTGCTGGGTGGGGGCTGGCTTTCCTGTGGAGGAGAACTGGGAAACCATGGCTCCTTGCTGGAACATTACCTCCTGGAGTGATTTATGAGGGCAGCCTTCTAGAGGGACAAGCTTGCGAGGCCTGTAAAGGAGGGGAGGGATACCTCTGAGCAAGGCCAGTGAGGGAGGCAGAGGTGCTGTCGCGTTCTGCAGGGGCGAGGAAGGAGCAGGCACCCCTGCTGACTGGGGCGCCTCCCTCGGCACAGCAGGAAGACAGCGGGCAGAGCTCAGAGACCCGCTCTGCCCTGCTCCTGCCCCTGCCGTTTCCATGCACAGGGAGTGACCAGGGCTCAGCTCTGCTAGGGTGGAGGCCCATGCGCTTAGTAATTCAGAGGCAATATCACCGAGTACTTTGGGATCTGCTGAATTGGACAAAAAAAGGCATCCAATTACTGATTTCAGGGAAATGTGTCAGCAGCAGTTTCTGAGCACGGAGGTTTGGGGCCATTGTTCTCAGGCCTGTAGGCGATCATTTGTGAAGATCCTCATTAGTCACCGTGGCTTCCAAGAGGCAGTGAGGGATGGGCTGAGGCCCTGGGGTGGAGGGAACAGTCTGGGGGCTTTGCAGGAAGCTGGGCTGAGTTCACACCGCGGGAAGGGGTGGAGGGAGGCCAGTCGGGGTTAAGGCGAGTGTAGGCCCCCACCCTGTGCTGTGGAGCAGACAGTCCGAGACACTGTCTTCTTGGCATTCCCCTAAGCAACGCTGATGCCCTGGGGCTCGGTCCAGCTGCTGACACAGGGGAGTGCAGCTGACAAGTGGGTTTTCCAGAGCTCTTTAAGGACTGTGTTTGGCTCGCTCTGCCCAGTACTGAGGTGTCTGCTGGGCATCTACTTGCTGTGTAGCCTCTCTCTAGCCTGTGATTGCTCACCCTTGGGAAGGGGAGCGAACAGGAAGAAGCTGGTGTTTCCTCTTAACTGGCTGCACCTCCCAGACCCCCATCCTGCCTCGGCCTTCCCCGTGAGAAGCTCAGCCTCCCTCCTGCCATGCGTACAACACAGACCATCCCGTGGACAGCCACGGCCAGGGTGCCCCTTTCACTCTTGATAATAGACGAGGCCAGTATCCAGGGCGTTGACTCACTGGTTCATCCACTCAGAAGATTTTCTTGACCATCTCCTGGATGTCAGGCCACTTTCTGGGTAGCGGGTTGAGGATGAACGAACCTCAGCAGGATTGATGCTGCTGACCCAAGACGTCCGGGGGCAAGCAGGACACGAACACACAATGAGGAGGCATGAATGCTTTGAGCACCATTCACATAAAATCTAGGTGACCTCCATCTAGAAGGAGGGCATGGAGCATGTTCCATAAGAAAAGATGTCTGACCCAGGGCTTAAATGAAGTACAGGCACTTGTCATAGACAGGGATCTGGAGGGCTGGGGCTTCTGGGAAAATGAGAACATATTAAAATTAGAAATGTTTTTAGGGAAGTACAATGTTAAAGGAACCTGCGCTGCTGCTGTCTGTGGCACCTCTCTTTGCCTCAGTCTCCCCATCTGTCAAATGGGCTTGTGGCTACTCAGGTACATTGCATTTGTTCTAATAAGATGATGCATATGACCAAGCTTGTAAATATGAACTAGTTTTTTTTTTTTTTTTTTTTTGCACTGCGTGCTTGGAGGGTCACCACTCTCAAGTGCAGGGTCTGGGGTGGAGGAAGGGCTTTTGGGATTCAAGGGCTGGCCAAGCTCGCCATATCCCTCAGGGAACAAACAGCCTGCAGCTCTCCCTGGACACCCACTGTGCAGAGGACAGGGCCCAGCAGCTCAGGGAGCAGCTAGAGTGAGAAGACAGACCTCTGGGGCTCACAGGCATGTTGCCCACCCTCAGTGTCCTCCTCTCTCTGTCTCCCCAGGGGCCTGTCTTTGAGGCGCCGCCTACCCACAGTAGTCTGACTGCCCTGGGCAGTGGTGCCTAGGCTGCCTGACCACAGTGGACTGAGCCTGTGCCTGGGGATCCCATCCTGGCGGGATGCTTGGTGGTGTGACTGGGAATGTGTCCTTGCCCATTGTCTCTGGTGGGCTGTCTGTGTTTCTGCCACTCACGCCTGGACTGCCCTGGCCAAGCTGGTCCTGCCCAGTCACCATGTAGGACCTAATTGGTACTGGAAGGTTGACTGATTCATCTGTGTGTGGTGTGAGTCTGGGCAAGTGGATTAACCTCTATGCTCTGGGTTCTCACATGGAACATAAAGATGGTGTAACCTAGTACCTATCATCTCTGGCTTGCAAATCTGAAATCCAAACATAACTTGTTCAGCAAAATCTGACTCAACCTGAACTTATATGGGAGCAAAACCTAAATTGACAAAGCTATTTATAAATCCTTATTTTTCTCACTTGGAGCGAATATTCACATGTTCCTCTGAGGAAATAGGAGTGTGTTTAATTACGGAGTTCTGCCCAGACCCATTTGGGCCGTTACATAATATGTGGGATGTACACATTACCTGCGCCTTTTGTCATCTGAAATTTTTGAAATCTTTGAAATCTATGAGTACTTCTGTCCTCAGAGATTTTGATGACGGGCGTGGACCCGTGAAACCTGTATCATGGGGTTGTTGAGAGACCTCAGCGAGTGAATAAGAGAAAGAGGTCAAAACAGAGCCTAAGCTGTGTCCCTGCCAGTAGGTGTATGTGTGGCACGAGGGTTTCGGGGGCAGGCCAGAGCCTCCTTGACCAGAGCAACCTGTGCCGGACAAGCCAATGGGAGGCCTCAGCCAACACTGGGCCCCACTGTCCCTGCTGGTCTGGTGTCATTGGTCAGAGGCGGACCCTTTGGAAACTGCCTTCCCAGAGAGGTCACAGTGGGTGGCTGCAGTGGGTCCCAGGTGAGTTCATGCTTGTGAAAAAGCCCTGGTCTACAGGGAGCAGCAGGAGAGGGGCTGGCCCTGGGCCAGGCTGCAGGCATCCCTTGGAGATGCACACTCTCTGGGCAGAGTCTGCCCTACATCCAGTTGGATATTTTGACCAAGAACCCAACCTTCTGCTTGAGATAGCAGCCCCTGGCTGGGCCCTTGGCTTAGCAGAGCCAGCTGGGCAGGTTTGGAAATGGAGGCCCTAGCTAGGAGCTATCTGCATGGCTGTGACCCAGAGCAGGATGCAGCCTTTGAAGGCCTGGTGGTGGGGAGCCCAGGGCTGCCTCAGGGTCAGGGTTCAGCAACGCCACCCTCCTGAGCGTGAAATGGGAGAGAGACATTGAAGCCACACTGAGCCACAATGGTGGTGTAGAGAAGAGCCTAAGTTTAAAGAACTGGAGATCCAACCCACTTCTAACACCCCTTCTGCAAGCAGAGAAACAGGCCCTGGGTTGGGGGTGGCTTGCGAATCTCTGCTCCCAGCTCAGAGCTCTGTCCCCTAGCCATCCAGCCATAGTAGTCCCTTTAACCTCCAAGGTGTGCATCCCGCTGTTAGGCGTGAGCCCAGAAACGTTGTTGGAAGGGGGAAAAGTTGCCGCAAGGTTCCCAGAGCTTCCTGTCGGAAGGGTTCCATTAACTCTCCCCGTTCAGAACCACTTGATCCACTTCACGAAGCACGTGTGGCCTTCGGTACAGCTGCTGTGGCCGACAGAGATTTATTTATAGCCGGGCTCCTGGCTGCTTGGTAACGGCCATTCACTGCCTTTAAAGAGGCTCGGGACGTTATCTACCTCTATTCAGCTTGAAATCAGGCATGCGGCGCCTTCAGCTCGGGCCGCCGATAATTAAATTGCTATCGTGCACAATTATGGATGCAAAGAATAAATGACACAATTAACTGCTCTGTACTTGGAATCGCTTAAAAAGGAAAAGAAGTCACATAACACGGAGAGGATCCAGGCAGCCTCTGGCTGAAAGACACCCCCGTAGCTCCGTCCAGGTTGGACACAGCTGTGGTCGGTGCGTGAACAAAGGAGAACCGCTCCACAGGACCAAAGTCCCGGGCACTCAATGATCTAGCTAGGATCCAGGACTAATTGGCCGGCTAGCTTCCAGGAATAAAGACTGTCATTGGGGTAGCCCAGGGTGGGCAGCTGCCTGAGGGCCCCCCCGGGGGGGCACCCTGTGTAATTGGTCAGAGGCAGACTCCTTGGGAAGGCAGTTCCAGACCCAGAGACGGCACAGTGGGTGGCTGCAGTGGGTCCCTGTCTCCAGGTGCTGGCTCTCCAATAACCAAAAATGCTCAAGTCACTGGAGGCATTTAGGGTCATCCGGGAGGAAGGACGTAGCCCACCCCAGACCATCCGGAAGGACAATCTGGTGCCAGCAGTGCACCAGAGAAGGTGGCAAATAGCTGAGCCCTTCCTCAGCTCTCCTTCCCACTGTCTAGTCCAAGATCAAGAACAAAAATCCACACGAGTGCCTGGGCACCTGCTTTTTCATCTTGAGCAGGCCACTGGGGGTTCCAGAATCCAACAGGCATGTATTCCGATTGCGTTCCTTCTCATTCCAGAGAAGGTGCTGGTCTCCAGCTAGGGCAGCGCTCTACTTTCGAAGTAAATTTAATTATCATAACACAAGTGAGCTGTCTTAAAGAGCTTGGCTACACCGCTGTCTAAGCTGGGGGTGGTGACAGCTCAAACACCCTAGGGGTGCCTGTGAGGGACTAAAGTTTAGTAGAGGTCTGCTAAGCAAGTAGGCAGGAGAACCCCGGCCTCAGAGCCTCTTCCGGTCCCTCACTTGGAGCAGCCCCCTCAGTGCCAGCCCTGGGTGTCCACCAATGACGGACAAGTGAACACACACCACGCTGCTCTCTGAGGGCCCTCATCCTGGATACCCGCAGGCAGGATAAGGGGCTCTGTGTGGCAAGGGATCTAGAGCACTGGTTAGATCCCTGTCCCACCAAGGGTGAGGCATGTGGGATGGGTGGAGAAGAACAGGTGACCTCAGTGCTCCTGGCATCACAGTCCTCAAATCTGAGCCATCCTTGGCCAGGCGCTTCTTTCCTCTCACACTTAAAAATAAGGCAGTGGTTGTGAAAATATTTGGAGCGCTTGCCTGACCATGATCCCTGAAGACAAACATTGATCCCACTTCCAAGACGAGGTGACAGAGGCCAAGGAGAGTGACGTCAGAGGGCCCCACTGGTGGCTTGGCAGCGCCTTACCCGTGGGCGTGTTTGTGTGGCCCACAAGTGTCTTAAGAATAGAATTCATTATTTAAAAATCAGGAGGTGGCTAATGAAAATATGACTTGGGGGTTCTTGTTAGAAATAGGGAGCCTGGCAGCATTGACCCTGGTTTCCATGGGGAAACAAATTGATGAGTGGGGGCTGCAGCCAGTGAGTCAGGACCCAGGTCACTTGTCCCTGCAATCACCAAGGTGTGTGACGCAGGAATAGCTGACAGCAGAGCCCAGAGCCCTGCGTCTCCCACTACTCACACCTCCTTGGTGTGGCAGTGTTCGGGTTCCCGGCCAGGAGGGCACCCCGTTTCCCTTCCCTGCTCTCTCCTCCTCAGGCTGCTCTTCTTGCTTGGTTTACTTGATGCTTCCTTGGAGGATCCTAAGAAATGCAGTTCCCGTTCTAGTTCTTCAGAGGGGAGCTGTGTCTTGGGGAAAGACAGCAAAACCACACAGTGTCCGAGTGTCTTAGTGGTCATGAGATTTATAGCATCCATGAACATTAGAACAAAGTATAGTGTGTCCTGTTAGTTTATATGAATATGTATAATTACTGCGTGTCATTAATCATCACTAATCAGTGCTAATTAATGTATGTTAACGCATAGCTGGGGCATATGGCTCTCGAGGGTTAGCAGGAAGGACAGAGCTGACATCCATGGTCTGAATGGTGGGACGTGCCTGTAGGAGCCGGCTGAGGAGGTGAGAGCCTATATAAGAGGCTCAAAGGAGCCAGGCAACTAGGTAGGTGGCCCCCGTGTATTAGTGATTTGGTGACAGTGAGGCCTAGATTTGGGTGGGACCATGGAGATGGAGAGAAGGTGACAAATGGGGCTTCTTTGGGGTGAGTGTCTTCTGGGGACATGGCCACTGGGTGTGTGCCAGTACAGCCCCAGTCTTAACCTGGCCCCGAGTCCATGGTGGGCTCACTGCACCCAGGTGTCCTCAGGGCTGAGGTTGGCCAGGTGTTGACAGGCGTCTGTCCCCCGAGAAACCCGGAAACCTGACCAGGTGAGGGCATGTCCACCACCTCTCACGTGGGGTCCTTGCTGCCCACATGGGCTCCTCTCTGAAGTTTGCCTCTGCTCCACAGCGCCTCCCTACCCTGCACGGCGGACAAGATTCCTCAAGCCTGTGTTCAGGAAGAAACCCCAAACTCACAGCCTCCTTCTGGAGGCCTAGTTAGTGTCCTGGCTTTGCCACCTGGGCCCTCAGATTGGGCTCATTCAGTAGCAGCAGAGCAAAGCCACTCGCTCCATCTGCCTGTCACCCACCCCAGATGAACACTTGGCCTTTGCCGTGACTCGAGGAGTTGGAGTTTGCATGTGGGTTTTTGCAGGGAGACCATCCCCCATTTCCAAGCAGAATTCCAAGTGTCTTCTAGTTTTGGACTCCAGCTTGGCAGAGTGAACGGCGGACCCAGGTGGGAAGGCACACGTCCTTAGACAAGAGGAAGGCAGTGTCCAGGGCAGTTAGCAAAATCCTGGCCTTTCCAGAGTCCTTAGTCACCCGGAGCCTCTAAGGCCCATTAATCTCTAGTTCCGTGCTTGCTCCGCGGAGAGGAGCTGGCAGTGCAGTGGAAAACACGGGGCAACAGTGCATTGAGATTCGCTTCCAGAACAAGAATGACTAAACCGACCAGATTTGCATAATAATTTATTATTCAAGAAAACCAGGATTACAGGCCCTGGAACGAGCTGATGTGCTGTCCCCGATTGGCCCGGGAAGGAATAATTAAATCCGGTGACCCCAGTTATTACATGGAAATGGGGACATCGAATGGGGCTTAATCGGGCCACTAATTTTCTTAATGATCACTTCTGTTTTCATCTTATTAAAAATGTAATAAATGTTCATTGTAGAAATTTAGAAAGCATAGATAAGGGAAAAAAGGAAATTAAAATCATCTGTGGTTCTACTCTTGGGGGTAACCACTGGGCTGTAGCTTCGTATCTGCATCCAGATTTTCCCACCCGCTTACGTACACACCTTCCAAAGAAGGCAGCTCACGGAGCGTAAATGCTTCATAAGCTGCTTTGCTGTGTCATTAGAAATTCTTTGGTACTGTTAAGAGGGCTACAGAGTATTCCCTCACATGAGATTACCCTGCATTGTACTTCTGCCCCCAGGGTTGGGCAGAAAAAGCCTAAAAAGGCTATTTCTAGTGTTTTGGAGTGAAGTGGAATTTATCGCTGGCTTTATGTTCCTGAAGAGGGTACAGGCTGGAAGGGCATCACCGACAGACCTAAGTCTCACACTGGTTTGGGGGAGCTATGCCTTCAGCTCCACCTCCTGGACCCCAAGACAAGGGCGTGTCCGACTGCAGCCAGGCTGTCCCTGCCACAGCCACAGACTCTCCAGAGGAAGGAATGGCCAAGTGGCTGGGTTGGGTACCCAGGGAGTAGGTCAGAGGCCATGAGAGCCCTTCAAAACACTCAGGGAACTTAGACCTCCTGGTCATTCTTCGCACTCATGGGGCAGTTTGCCATCTTGAATGTGCCATGTGCCCTGTGCCATTCCGGATGCTTCACAAGCATTACCCACTTAATTATGACAGCAGTCTTGCGAGGTAGATGTGATTGTCATCCCCATGCTGCATGTGGTCAACCTGAGGCATTGTCAGATCAAATAATACATTGCTCTCATTTGTCTTGACCTTCACCATAGCGCCATAAAGAAGGCTGGGCAGGCATCTGCTGAGCTCCATCCAATACAAGGGGGAAACCAAGATTAGGGAGAGTGAAGACTCCCTCTCAGGCGCCTGGACATAGGAAGCTGGGCAGAGACTCCAGCCTCAAGGCTCCTCCATACCAAAGCCCCCCATTATGGCACCCTCTGAGTATGGTGCCCCTCCAGTATGGTGCCTCTCCAGTATGGTGCTCCTCCAATACGGCACCCCTCCAATATGGTGCCCTATAGTATGGTGCTTCTCCAATGACATTCCTCCAATATGGTGCCCTCCAGTATGACACCCTCCAGTATGGTGCCCCTCCAATATGGCACCCCTCAGTCATCTCTACTCATCTGGCCTTGATCTTCACCTCCATGCACATTCCTCCCCATTCATCTACTGCTCCAACTGGAATCCAAGGGTTATCCTAGGTTCCTTTCTCCCCTCCACACCCCACACCTACTCCACTAAATGGTTCCTTGGAGCCTCAGATATTTCTTAAATTTTTCCATTATCCCCATCTCTGTCATCCAAACCACCATTGTCTGCTATGGCTGCCTTGGCCTCCTTCCCCTGGCTTCTACTTTACACCCTTGTAGCCAGCCCTCTACACTGTGGGGGACAGCATTTACCTGGTTCCTGGCTATTCTGCAGCCTAGCACCAACCACTCACCCCATGTTGGAAGGACCCCTCTGAGAGCTGCTGCATACCCAGGCCCCCAACCCACTTCCCTCCTACCCACTGGGATGGGGGGGGCCCCACGCGCTTCCTCGAAGGCTATAAATGTGCCTAGTTCTCTCCTTCTTCAAGGCCTGTGCATTCCTTCTGCCTTCCGTAGTGTGTTCAGGCCAACCTCTACTCCTCCCTCAGAGCAGCTTAGGTGTCACCTCCTCAGAGAGGCCTTCCTAAGGGTTCCCCAGGGCCTTTTGTCCTCTTGTACCAAAGCCTGAAGTCATCTTGCTGTCATGCCATACCAGACACAGACTCTGGTGGGGATACTTTGCCTCTTCCTTGGTCATACCTGTGACAGTAGCACAGCTCGTGCCTGGTGTGGATGCAAGAGGCCCTCCGTGTGGCCTCCTTCACATGGTCTGGGGCTCTTGCCATGCAGAAGGTGGGGTGGGTAAGTGAGCTCAGCTTCTAAGGTGGCCAGAGACCAAACCCAGCCTCTCACCCCCACATCTTGTGGAAACCCCTGAATATTTTCCTTCCTTCAACTCCATCAGCATATAGGAGATCCAGAGTCTGGGGAAGAGCAGGTATTTTCAAAAAATCTTTAAGCTTCTGAGCTGGTGTGGCAGTTGGGAAGCCATAATGATGCTTTTGGAGACTTCTACCCCCATAGTGTCCATGTGGAGCCCCTGAAGCCCTCTGTGATGAGTCAGGTGCTTCTGGCCAAGGGGTCTCCAGGGTCTCCTCAGACTAACCCTGCTCAGACTTGCAATCGAACCCCAGAAACTTATACTGGGCAAGCAGTAATGTGGGGAGGGGTTGGGGGGGGCGTATAAGTAGGTCATCCAGGTGTCTGGGGAGGGAGACATTGCTGGGATGTACATATACTTGGCCATCCTTTCTAGAAGCCAGTCCCTTTGTGTCTGGGTCAGACTGTCTGAGAGATCCTGCCTCCAGCACCAGCACCTAAATATCAGGTGGGAGTGTGTATCAGCATCAGTGGCCGTTGGAGCAGAGTGGGAGCTGGCCTCACTTGCCCATAGGAGGAGTCTTGGGTAGCAAGTGACTCCATATCTCTTTCCCTCTCCCTTGCAGCCATGAAGTCGGGGGGCACGCAGCTCAAGCTCATCATGACGTTCCAGAATTATGGGCAAGCGCTGTTCAAACCCATGAAGTAAGTGCTGGGGGCTGGTTGGGACTGGGATGCCAGGGGCAGAGACAGGTCTGTACCAGCATGTGCAGCACCAAGTTTCTGGTGGAAAATGCAGTGTTTCCTCCCAGAGGTGTTTTGAGGTGAACTTTGGGTGACTGCTCTGGGCTTTCTCTGCATCAAGGCAAGAAGTTAACGCAGGTGTCCTGCATCCTCACCTCCTCCTCTCCCAGGCCTCCCCAGTCCTCCCCATCCCCACCTTCACCCACTGGCAGATCATTCCTACCCCAGTGAGCATCATAAATGTTTTAAACAAGGAGCCTGAATATGGACACCAAAGAATGCTCCTAGAGGAGGCGGCTTTCGCCTCTCCTGCATGCCTCAGGGATCAGCAGACTGTTTTTCTATAAAGGGCCAGCTGATAGGTATTTTAAGTTTTGTAGGCTATATGGTCTGTGTCTCCATGCCTCAGCTCTGCTATCCTAGCCCAAAGCAGCCAAATGATACATAAATGAACAGGCATAGCTGTCTGTCAGTAAAGCTTTATTTATAAAACTAGCGGTGGGCTGGATCGAAACCCCCCACCACTGTAGTTTCCTGTTCCATAAAATAGAAACCGTGCTACCAAAATAAATATTAAGGCACTTGTTGGCACATGAAAATTTATGGGAGTGGTAGAAAGGGGTATTTGAAAGCCAGGCCACCGCAAGAAAATTCATGAGGAGCATCCGTGTTTTTGGTGTCCGCTCCGAGGATGCTGGGGCATAGGTATCCCGTGTGGTCCAAGGTCGCTGTGCCATCTCCTGTTAGCCCCACCAAGGCCATTTGTGAACTGACAAGAGAGAGTTCGTTGCACTTAAAGTGTGGGTTGTACCTCCCAGTGCCCACGAGGACCATGCTGGTGGTGGGAGCTCATGGCAAGCTGCCGGGGCTGGGCTCCACCAGAAGGGGCAGTTGCCTGTGCTCGCCAGATCTTGGCCATCTGTCCCGATATCCAGTTTTCAGGATAAGCTAGAAATACAGATATCTTTCTCTGCTAATTTTCAAATTTCAAAAAGGTTGGTAACTAATTAAGAAACATTCCAAATACCTTAGAGACCCAACAAAATACAGCTACTAGTTGGTAACTTGTTACCAAAGGGGTGATTTGGGGCTGCTGGGATAAGGTGCAAATGCCCCACACTAAGGCGTAGTGAAGCTACCCGTGATGCTGTCGGATCTGTGAGTACAGGCCCCTCCTTTCTGGGTCTGTGCAGAAAGGGAATTTTACAGAGCCTTCAGGAGAATCAGTATAGAAAAAGGAGCTGCAGTGGGCTTGGCTGTCTTGGGAAGGTGGCTGGATGCAGGAATGTGGACAATCAGCATGGCTCATATAGGCCCCCCCCCTCCAGAAGGATGACTGGGGCAGGGTCCACACAGCTGGAGGGTATGTAGCCTGGGCAGGGTGTGGGTTCCTCCTGGAACATTCTGGAAGGAATGAGGCCTGGGCAAGCCTGGGCTCCTTGTGGAACATTCTGGAAGGAATTGAGAACTAAGCAGGCATGGGCTCTTCATGGAACATTCTGGAAGGAATGAGGCCTGGGCAGGCCTGGGCTCCTTGTGGAACATTCTGGAAAGAATTGAGGACTAGGCAGGCATGGGCTCCTCATGGAACGTTCTGGAAGAAATGAGGCCTGGGCAGGCATGGGCTCCTCATGGAACATCCTAGGCTCCTTGGGCTTCTTCATGATTTCAGCCCCTCTGTTGAGGAAAATAGTTGAAAGGGTGTGGCCTCTCACAGGGGAGCTGAGGCAGAAGGACTACTTCCAGGTCCCTGATGCCACGAGGATGCTCTTCCCGCCCCTCCATGGGATTACCTGTGTGAGCACCTGTGGTCGGGATGCCCAGTGTAGGCTCTAACAACAGCAGGAATGGTAACGTTGCTTGAGTGGCTGCCGTGTGCGTCCCTTGGGCCTGGCCCTGTGCCAAGGGTTGCAGGTCTGTTGTTCCGTCAGCACGCCTCTGGGAGTTATAGGAAGTATTATTACTCCTGCTGCTGTTCTGCCACATAAAGAGGAGGAAGCCGGAGCTTGGAGAAATGGCGTAGATTGCCCTAGGTGGAGCCCAAAGCCCAGGCTACCCAGCCTCCCCCTCTGCCCTCATCTCCCTGACCACCACCACTCCGGCCTCCCCCTCTGCCCAGCTCCCCCTTCCCCCACCGCCCCCTTTTCCCTGGTCTCCCTGACCCCCTCCCCCCTCCCCTCCACCTGCCTTCCCCCCACCACTGCCCCAGCCTCCCCTCCCCTCCCCCTCCTCCCATCTCCCTGACCTCCTCCCCCACCCTCCACCTGCCTCCCCCCCCTCACCTCCCCCTCCCCTTGGTCTCCCTGACTCCCCCCCTCACCTGCCTTCCCCACCCCACTGCCCCAGTCTCCCTTCCCCCTCCCCCTCCCCCTCCTCCCATCTCCCTGACCTCCTCCCCCACCCTCCACCTGCCTCCCCCTTCCTCACCTCCCCCTCCCCTTGGTCTCCCTGACTCCCCCCCTCCACCTGCCTTCCCCCCACCACTGCCCCAGCCTCCCCTCCCCTCCCCTCCCCCTCCTCCCATCTCCCTGACTTCCTCCCCACCCTCCACCTGCCTCCCCCCTCCTCACCTCCCCCTCCCCTTGGTCTCCCTGACTCCCCCCCCTCCACCTGCCTTCCCCACCCCACTGCCCCAGCCTCCCCTCCCCTCCCCCTCCCCCTCCTCCCATCTCCCTGACCTCCTCCCCCACCCTCCACCTGCCTCCCCCCCTTCACCTCCCCCTCCCCTTG
The DNA here is from genome assembly GCF_011100685.1 of Canis lupus familiaris. Taxonomy (NCBI): domain Eukaryota; kingdom Metazoa; phylum Chordata; class Mammalia; order Carnivora; family Canidae; genus Canis; species Canis lupus. Next base: position 16,630,494 of record NC_049227.1, on the reverse strand, counting down.
GTCTCCCTGACTGCCCCCCTCCACCTGCCTTCCCCACCCCACTGCCCCAGTCTCCCTTCCCCCTCCCCCTCCTCCCATCTCCCTGACTTCCTCCCCCACCCTCTACCTGCCTCCCCCCTCCTCACCTCCTCCTCCCCTTGGTCTCCCTGACTACCCCCCCCACCTGCCTTCCCCACCCCACTGCCCCAGCCTTCCTCTCTGTCTCCTTACCCCCAGCTGCGGCAGCCATGGTGGGCAGCACCCAAGGTCACGGGAGGAGCTGAGTGTAGAGATCTGGCAGGTAGGACAGCCAGGCTCCTGGGTCCCTGGGAAGCCTACGTGGCTCACCTTTGCCCCTTCTCTCCTAAACTGTCAGTCCCCAGCCCATTTAGAGCAGGAAGGATGCCTGGTCCTGCCTCTCCAGCATCGAAGGCCGAGGCCACTCGTGGACAGTCTGGGGCAGGGTTTGTGCCAGTGCTTGGCAAAGACCAGTGTGACCTGTGGGCTGAATGGGGATGTTGAGGCCAAGTGGTAGCCATGGAAACAGGGTTGAGAGTCTCTAGGCAGTTGGGGAAACTGAGGCCAAGAAGGGCAAACACATGCTCATGGTTGCCAGCTGGACTGCTGGAGGCAGAGCCACGGTGGGTGTTCTGAGGTCAGCTCGTTCCTGGGCAGCCGACGCCCCCCTCCGCCACCCGCCCCGGGCAGAGTGGACACACGTTGGGTCTCTGATGTCCCTCTCGCCTGGTTCTCTTGCTATTTCTGCTGGCTTGGACCCAAGCGCTTCCTCGCACCCAGACCCTCCTCGCTGACCATGTCCTGAGTCTGGCATTGATCGTGGTCCTGTTGCCAGCACCCTGCTCTCCCCTGAGGAACCCCGGGGCCCAGGCCCACGACCTGAGGAGGCTGCACACGCCATTCCCGTCCCCAGTGCTGCGGTCTGAACATGAAAACAGCTGTGGTTTATGACCATAGCATTACAAAATTAAAATCCATGATTAATAGTTCTTTTTAAGAAAAACTTTCTTCTATGAGCTCCTAATGGCTTTATGTTATCAGTAGCATATTATGAAGTACTTTTCCTGTTTCTGGACATTCTTGCTTTAGGATTAAGTAAGTAAGCTTTCCAACAGCTTCATCAAGACGTAATTCACCTCTCACACAGTTCGCCCACTTACAGCCTGCGACTCAGTAGCTTTTACTCTATTCACAGAAGGGCATGTCCACCACCACCATCCACGGTAGAACCTTTTGGTGACTCCAGAAGGAACCCTGTGTTGCCATCCCTCCCCGACTCCCCCTGGACCACCACCCATCCATCTTCTGTGTCTGTGGAGTCACGTTCTGGAATTTCATATACATACACTAGGATATGTGTTCTTTGTGACCAGCTTCTTTCACTGCGCATCGCGCGCTCCAGGCTCATCCACGCACGGCGGGCGGCGGTGCCCTACTCCTGTCTGCGGCCAAATGGTACTGCATATGCTGTGGATGGGCCATGTTTTATTTGTATTTCCACCAGTTAATGGGCATTTGGATTATTTCCACTTTGGGGCTATTACAGATAACGCTGCCGTGAACCTTCATGTCCATGTGTTTGCGTGAACCTGTGTTTTCATTTCTTTTGGGTCTAAGCCTAGGACTGGAGTTTCTGGATCTGATAATAACTGAACGTAACTGAGGGGCTGCCAGAGTGTTTCCCACGGGGCACACCGCTTACATTGCACGGCGACCTTGTGCCCTGGCCAGCACCTCTTACTTACTACCTGTCTGATTCTGGCCCCCCTGCTGGTGTGAAGTGGTGTCTCCTTGTGTTTTGTTTTGTTTAAAGACTTATTTATTTATTCATGATAGATGTAGAGAGAGAAAGAGAGAGGCAGAGACACAGGAGGAGGGAGAAGCAGGCTCCATGCCGGGTGCCCGACGTGGGACTCGATCCCGGGACTCCAGGATCGGGCCCTGGGCCAAAGGCAGGCGCAAACCGCTGAGCCACCCAGGGATCCTCTCCTTGTGGTTTTGACCCACGTTTTTCTAATGACTTGTGATGTTAAGTATCTTTTCATGTCCTTGTTGGCCATTTGTGTATCTTCTTTGGGGAAATGCCTCTTCAGATCTGCTATTTTTTGGTTGGCTTGTTTGGTTAGTAGTTGTAAGAGTTCTTTATTTTGCACATGAAGCCCTCATCACATATGTGGGGTCCTTCAAAGCACGAGCTTTTTATTTTGAGGGTCCACTGTGCCTATTTTGGCATGGTAGTGCCTGTGCTTTTAGTGTAGCATGTAAGTGTTCTGTGAACTAGGTATGCCGTGATGCAGGTGAGGAGAGTGACAGCAGTTTGCAAGTGCTGGCTTGTCCACAGAGCCAGCAGGCCTGGTGGTGGTGTGGCCACAGGCACCACGTTTCTCAAAGGCAACTGTGAGGAGCTGGTGGTTTAGCAATGTGAGGTGGAGACAGTTGGACAGGCCAGAGAGTATGGGCACTTTGCAACAATTCCAACTTGTTTCTTGAAGAACGGCCATACAGGTAGGTGCATGATGCCAACTGTGAGCACCTCCTGGCAGAAACATGCACAGCCATCCCACAATTGCCCACAGAGCCCTGGGGCCTGGCCTCGTGCCTCGGACCCACACTGTGCAGACCCCACTCTCCTGCTGCTCAGGTGGGATGGAGAGCAGTGTGTGTCTGCTCCTACCATGGCCCCGGGGGTGGGGGCTGAACTCAGAGTTGGTGCTGTGTACGTGTGTACAGAGCAAATGAGGGGGTGGGCGGACAGTGGCAGACATGAGCATGTGGGCAGCCACCCTCACCTCCAGGTGTGACGGGGGGCTGGTGAGTGCATGTTAGGCAGCTGGATAGCTTCTCAGAAGGGACCTCCAGCTGAGGCCTGAGGTTGAGGTCCTAGCACTCCAGACCTGGGGACCCGAGAGCTGGAAGAGGGTGAATGCTGGACTCCCTTCAGGGAGCACCAGTCAGCAAGAAGGTCCATGCCTACTGCTGGCAGAGGGGTGCAAGTGGTGAGTGGGGGAGGGCTTTGTTGGGTGTCAGACGAGGCGGTGGTGTAGATTCAGGGCTAGGGTGAGTGAAGGGTTCTGCCCGGGGGCAGGAGCACCCAGCAGAGAGGTGCATGTGGTGGCCTGGAGCCTTGCAGAGCAAACGTGCCTGCATCAAATGTCATCTGCTGCTCCCTTGCCTGTGATGTTACAGATGCCCCTTGTCTGCTCTGTCCCTCGGTTTCCTTACATGGCCCCAGGTTGGATTCCATGAGGCTGAGGGTCCCTCCATGTCTTGGGAGGAAAAGGACTTGATGCCCAGCATGGGCTGAGTGCTGGGTTTGGTGGGAGATCCAGGGAGTCACCTACAGTTTCCTCCATAGCGTTAACTCGAGCTCTACAATGATTTCTGGGCACTCTGGGGTTTTGGGTTCTGACTATCCCAGGGAAGGTGACTATTTGATGCTACTGCAGGCAGGCCAGAAAAGGAGTGCAGACACGCTTCTCCTAGGGTCAGCCAGTGCCCGGGAGGCCAGTGTGAGGGTCCCATCATAACCAGCACTACTGGGCTGTCCCTCAGCATCGGAGGCCCTCAGTGAAGTGCACACCAGAGGCTAGAACGCCTCCTGTGCCTATATGCGGTTTGGGATCAAAGTGTCTTCAGAGGCCGTGAGGAAGGGGAAATATCATGACCCATTGGTAGCTTCTCAGGGAAAACTAACTTCAGCAACAGGAATGACATTACTGGGGTTATGATTGCTGGTGCTCTGAGGGCTAGCCTTGCTTGCAAAAAAATAAAAAATAAAGAGAGAGAGAGAGAAACAAGAAAAACCCTGCAAGTCAGGCTCAGTGAAGTCTGGGATGGGTCATTTTGAGGCTGGGTTAATGACTGTCATCCAAGGCTTGGGGAAACCTAAAACCTCGGGAGGAAGGTAGGAAGCTCCCCACGGGAAGCTCACTGTACCTGGCCTGAAGGTGGACAAGGTTGAGGTCTTGGGTGTGGCGCAAGGGTATCACAGATCCCCTGAAGAACCCCATCATGGAGGAACAGACCAAAGTTTAGGGTGGCAGGGGGACATGCCTGAGGGCACCCAGGTCACCCAAGGCCACACAGTCAGGAGGTGAGGCTGGAATAGGCTATGCAGATAACTGACCCCAGCGCAGCTGGGGTGCTACTCAGATCTCAAGGCAGGCGCACCCCAGCCCAGGACCACAACCGTCCCTGATACTGTTAAAATGTAGGTTAACTTCCTAATTCCTCATTGATGATACTTGAATTCTACACTTACATATGCACCCCTGTTTGAGTGTCTGGGGCCAGAAGTATGAACCCAAGGTGTCCGGGCCACGCTCCCTCTCTGGGCTCCAGGGGAGGGTCCTTCCTGCCTTGTCCAGCTCCTGGCTGCGTGGCCTCCTCCATGCGTGCACATCCATGCTCCCCTCCTCCACGAGGACCCCACCCTGCTCCAGCGTGACCTCAACGTAACCATCACCACCTCAGAGTCCCTGCTTCCAAGTAAGGCCACGTTCGTGGGTACCAGGGCTCAGACTTGGACGTACCTTTTGGGGGACAATTCAACCTGTTAGCGCCCCCGGGTAAGACACGGCCTGCGTGTTCACCAAAACCTCTTCTCAGCATCAGGGTTGACAAAGGTACTAAAGACTCTTCATCTCTGCTGTTCATCTGTTCACCCTCCAACCCCCCAACCTCCTTCTCTGTGTGTTGAGAGATTAGATTAGGTCAAGAGTAAATATCCTAAGCATTGCTACAATCCAATTCCTGCATGCAGACAGCTTACCCTGGTCCTTTTTTGTGTGGAACATGCCAGATGCCTTATGCTGAGTGCTGTGCTTGCAAGATGCCGCTACCTGCAGCACATCTGCTCCCCTTACCAAACTGGGTTCCGTTGTATGAGTACATCCCCCATGTTGATGGATGTGCAGCTTGCTTCCAGTTTGGGAATATTATTAATAACGCTACTATGACCACTCTTGTACTTTTGGAGGACCCTGTTTTTGGGAGGTGCAATATGCTCAGAGTGAAGTGCTTGGTCTCAGGGCGGGGTGGTAGTGGGCTATGGTAGGTCCTGCCAAAGTTGTCCAAAGGCTGTATGGTAGTCTGTGCTCCAGCAGCCTAGCATGAGGGTTCCAGGATGGAGCCTTGTGCCTGGGCTGGATGCTGAGGTCTCTGCTGGCCGTGGGGCTGCAGGGGGTCCTCACAGGCCCATGAGAGGTTGTCCACACAGCCTGGAGAGGTCACAGGCAGCAAATGTGCTGATCCCCAGGTCAGGCCTGGGTCCCCACTGCCCTTGCCTAGGTGGGTGGGAGGCTCCCTGCTGTCCTGCTCTAGGCTCCTGCGTCTGAGAGAACTACTGGATGGTGTTGGGGCACCCCGTACCCACGTATCTTGGTGCAGTGTGGACATGTGTTGGTGGCGATTGTCCCCATGGGGAGAGTGTGCCCCTGCTTCCCCCACCATGTACTTCTCTTCCTCCTCCTCTTTAATGTCTTGACATGGCTGTAGAAGGAACGTGCGTCCCAGGCAGCCATGCTGAGTTTTGACCCTCACACTCAAGAAGGCCATTTCCTCATCTTTGCATGTCCATCAGGGTTTTCCATCTCTGCTCTGGCCTGCATCGGAGCAGGTGACAGGGGATGTTACGTGGCTCGCATCAAGTCGTCTGACCTTTTCAACCACAGAGGTAGGCTTTATTTTTATTGCCAACTCTCCTTTAAGGAGGAGGAAACTGAAGATCCAGAGGGTTTAAATATCAACAGGGAGTGACTAGGTGGCCAGGGCACAAGTCCAGCACCTTGGACACTAGGTCCTGGCCCTTTGAGTGGCAATAGGCTGCTGAGGCAGGGCCGTCTTGGGAGTTGGAGCCTGCCTTGCTGGGACCGGGGTGCCCACAGGGAGGCACTCACTAGGCTATCCTCCCAGCCTGCAGATTTCCGGAACCACCACACATGGTGAAGAGGCCTCAGTACTCTGATTCGTCTCCTGTCTGCTATTTTGCTGTGTTGACGGTGTGCAGGGCAGGGCCTCCAGCCCTGCATGTCCGATCTGCCTTGATTTACCTCTTCTCTGTGGCTGGGGATGCAGCTCGGCCATGTGTTCTGTGCATGCTGCAGACCCTGCAAACTGGCCATCTGCTTTTCTTTCCTCTTACAAAGAACAGAAACGTGTGTGTGGATGTGTTTGTGTCCCAGAGAAGCCATCTGCCAACAGCTGTTTGGGGCCGAGGAATTCCTAGCAGCCAAGACGCATACACAGAGGCAGCTGTAGAAAATGTGCAGGCCGAGACGGTATCTTAAAATGCTCTGACCAAGTGTGGTCCACCAGGCAGAGTGCATGCCGGCAGGAGAGCAGGACCCCTCCTCATGACCCAGGCCCTGCTCTGGGCTGCAACCATGTGCCTCCCCAATGAACTGAGGGCCCAAGTGAACCTGGGCCAGCCCATTCCCTTGTGGGATAAGCAGGTTCAGCTGGGAGACTCTTAAACTTAGCATCGACTTTCCCAGGGGCCCTGGGGCCACTCAAGGGGCCACACACTGGAGACCACTTACCTACCATCCGCCCCCCCCCCCCCCATTGACGTTTGGGCTTCCCGCATGACCCGTAGCCCACCAGGGCCCATCTTCCTGTGCTTGTGCTTCCTCTGGGTTGCTGATGCAGGGGCCTACCCCTTGCTGAGGCCCATCCTCTGTGTAATGTGAGGCCTCAGGGGACTCCAAGTTCTGAGAAGAGCAGGGTCTACCCTGGGGCCATCAGGGGGTAGAAATTGTCCCTGTTGCAGCTCTGACACAGACTGGTGGCTGGGAGGTGCCAATTTCCCCCTGCCTCCCCTGGGCTTGCGTGGGCAGAGAGGCTGTGGTGGGCTCTCCATGGTCCCCACGATGCCTGCCCCGTCGGCAGATTTAACCACAACCTGGGGTTCCAGCTTCTTTGTAAAAGCATGAAACCGTGCACACTGTCTCCCCTTACCACGTTCATGGGGACAAGGACTCAGGCCCCATGAAAGCTTGTGTTTGCCCGGTCATCCTGGAGGAAGACACATACAGCCATGGGCTTTAATTCCGTTTTTACCGTGATAGTATTGGGCTGTGGCATGATGTGAGTTTCAGGGGGTTCGACATGTTGATCTGATACATTCACATGGCAACATAGGTCAGCAGGCCTGACCACCCCGTGCAGTGGGAGCAGTTAAGATCTAATTTCTTCCCAAGCCTGAGGGTTAGGATGCAGGTTGGCTGCATCCTACCTACCCAGGACCCACCTATCTATTGGCTGCAAGTTTATGCCTTAAACAGCATCTCTCCAATTTTTATTTTTATTTATTTTTAAAAAATTTTTTAAAGATTTTATTTATTTATTCATGAGAGACACACACAGAGAGGCAGAGACACAGGCAGAGGGCAAAGCAGGCTCCATGCAGGGAGCCTGACATGGGACTTGATCCTAGGACTCTAGGATCAGGCCTTGGGCTGAAGGCGCCGCTAAACCACCCAGGCTGCCCCATCTCTCCAATTTTTAGCATCATTCCACATTCCTGTTAGTTGAGCCACATAGCTCATGTCCAGACACATAGCTGCAGAGACATAGATGCCACTGTGGTCAGGCTCCTAAACCTCCCTGGGCCTCAGTATACTCTTCTGTGAACTGGGGTCATGTACCAGGGGCACCACGGGACATGCTGGGACACATCATTAAGGCAGCCCAAGTCAGACCCGTAGGCCACAGGAGGATTCAGTACAGACAGTGTAGCTGGGCCCTTTGGTGGTCTTGACCCCACTGGCCTGGCCTCACTACCTCTGCCAGCTGTTTGCCCAAGGGAGGGCCCCAGCTCAGCCCTGCACACTGGCCTGCCCACTGCCTTCAGTTTGTCCAGTTGGTCCCCATCGAGCCCTGGGAGTGGCCTTTAACACTATTACGTGACCTGTGTAATGTCCCCAGTAAGCACAAGGCCCAGGGACCTCAGAGGAGCCTCAGCCTCCAAACTCCATACCTGGTCTCTCAGGGTGACAGGGGTCTGAGAACACTTCCTATCGGTGAGCATCATGCAGCTGCTGCTCTGACCCCTCCTGGCTCTCCAAGCACGGCCCATGTTCAATAGCCAAGGCTCAGCCCAGGCATGGGGCTGGCCACTCCTTCCTCCCAGGGTCCACTGTAAGTCAGTGCTTACTGACTGGCAGGGCTAGGAAAGGGGGGGGTGAGGTCGCTGACAGGAGTCAGCATGGGACCCGGCCCAGCCCGCATCTTACAGATGTGTAAGCCCAGATTGGAACCAGGGGTGACCTCAGAATCACTGAAGGAACAGCATGGCCAGGCTGTGAAGGGAAGAGTCCCCAGTGCTCCCACCCACAGCAACTGGAGAGACAGGCACACAGCACAGCACATGTCCTAGCAGAAAGCCCTTCATCAAGCAAGAGATGCAAACAGTGAACCCACCTGGCAGGGGCAAGGCTGACCCTCCCCAAGCCACAGGTTTCCTCCATGAACACCGCGGTCCTGAGGCCCAGAAGTACAACAGGAGGGCTCTGTGGGTAGTGAGACCCCAGAGGCCTGAGGGTCGACACAGTTGAGGCCGTGTAAACAGCAGATGAGACTCTGACAAGAGGTGATCCTGAGAATGATTCACTGATCCTGTAAGAACCTTCGGTCTTGTCCTGTCCTGTGTTCACTGTGCTGGACTCAGGGCTAAAACAGCTCCTGGAGGGGAAAGCTTAGGCTGGTGTGTGGCACAGACCCAGGCAAGACCACACGACAAGGTCAGACAAGGTGGGAGGGCAGGAAAGAAGGGTTCTTGGCTGCCAGACCACCATGAAGATGACCTTTGGGCCAAGTCTTGTATATATAGGTATATAGGACTTCTTCCTGGAGGCAGGAAGGGTGCTAGGCACATGCCCTACATACTAAGGCTCAGAAAATAAAAAGATTTTGAGGTTCGGTGAGTGAGCAGTTAGGAGTTTCAAGGATTTGTCATTCTGCTGCAAAATAATCCACGTTTTGTCTGCACTGGTACACTGACCCAGGCCCCAAAGGCAAACTGATTGCCCAATAGCCAGTCCCCGGGTGTGGGGCCAGCAGAGGCCTGGCCCGACCAGAGGTGAACAAGGACCCGTTTGTGTCCCTGCTCTGCTCGGGCCAATCTCCAAGCTCACTTCCCACCCTCGTTCTGACTGGCTTCCAGGAGCTCCAGCATCCTCCCTTGTGGGGAGTCGGGCCAGCACCCTTGGTCAGACTTGACCCACTCAACAAGCTGAGCAGCGATGAGGGCCGTGCTGCGGTCCATGTGTTTCTGAGGAAGCTCTTAGGCTAGTGTGGGCAACGGGCAGGAGGCACTGGTGCGGTGTGAACCCAGGGCCGGCCAGGTCCAGGGGGCTGATGGTGAGGAGGCACTGCTGGACATGTCCAAAGCAGTGAGTGGGCTGACACCATCAGCCTCCCACCAGGGCCCTGAATCCTGGAAATCTTTGAGAAGTGGCCTGATTGCCCCCATGCAGGGAGCAGAGGGCCACCGGGGAGTGGCTCCAAACCCCAGTGACCTGAGCACCAGATGGAGGCCAGTCAGATTTCTTCTGACGCTCCACCCTCTGGGAGGCTCTAAAACCCTGGGGCCTGGCCCTAAGCAGGGGTCTCTCCAGCTGGCTGCAGGGGTGAGTGGAGGGGGCTCCAGGGTGGCCATCCAAGGGATGGTGAGCAGCCCAGTGCAAGAGTGTGCATGTGTGCACACGCACATGCAGGTAGGCACACAGGAAGTCAAGACCAGCACTCGTCTCCCCAGCCAAGGTTCAGAGGTTGTGGGACTGGCTCCTCTCTGGCCTGAAGCTGGTTGTTGGCTTAGGGCCACACATGGGCTATGTCTTCTCTTGGAGCAGCAACCAGGCTCCCACCCAGACGGGCAGTTTGATGCTGAGAGCTCAGCCAGCAAGCGTCTTGTTGTCAGGGGGTGCCCACTGAACACTCGATCCTTCCAAGTACCTCCCTGCACACACGCAGTTACAGTAACAGGGATCGGGGGTCTAACTGTTATCTGTGCTCTCTTAGACCAGGAGCAACATGGGCAGGTCTTGTGTTACTTTTCCTCAACTCTATGTCTGTAGCACAAGCCACATGGTAGGTGCAAAATAAAATGAGTGTGTGAATGAATGAACGGAAGGACAAAGAACCTGATGGGGTTTAATGTGCATAGCCCACCAGTGAGGGGTGCATGGGGCTCCCCTGGTATCTGGATCACCGGATGGGCCACACATGGTCCCCGCTGGAAGGAGTAGGACCCTACCAGGCTGTCCTGGCCATGGGGGAGTGCATGCACATACAGCAATCAGAGTTGCGGGGACCTGATGCTCTGGATCTGGGGCAGGTGGAGGTCCCTGATATGGGGTATGGACAGGCCCCTCAAGTGACCTGTGGGCAGGCTCCAGGCACAGGTGGGAGCCCTTCTGTTGCGGTGCCAGGTCCCACTAGGGCCTTTGGCCTGTGTCTCTGGAGCACTCAGCCTGCAAACCTCCCAAGTCTCTGGGAGTGATGAGCAGATGCCACATTTCCTATGGTCATTTACTTGATAGTCCCTCAGCTGCAGGGCACTTGGGTTGTCTCCAGCTTTGTGGGTTATTTTTAGAGTCAGGAAAAAAATGGACCTTCCTAATTGAAAAACAAGTAAGTTACAACCCAAAACAGGCTTTTGGGAGACTCTCCTGGGCCTCCCCAGCCATTGCTGGATAGCACTTGCTAGTGCCACCCTCAGAAGACAACTGTTCACCCTGAGTTCCGCTGCCCCAAGAATAAGTTGGATTTCATCAGCCTGAGAAGAGACAGCAAGATAAGAAGCCATGGGGACAGAGTGGGGCTCTCTTGATCTGCAGGGGGCTGTGACCAGGAGCCATATGGGGAGTCCCATCAACCCCGGCTTAGCTCCCCTGGGGTCCCCTGCAAGCATTTTCCCTGGGATCCTAGTGTCCCCATGCATGACTGAGGAGGACACAGTGACCTGCTCTGCCCCTGGCCCACTGAGCCCACCGGGAAGACTGGCATGGCACTGCCCACTCAGAGAATGTGGCACATCCCTTACAAGAGGGCCTCGAGCTCTTGGGAGCTGGCTCAGATGTCTCAGCACTGTGTTCACAGAGGGGACCCAGAGTCTCAGCACGGAGATTGCTGCCCACGGCCACAGAAGGGCAGAGCTGCTGGACACCAGTGCTGTGGCCCCGAGGGATTGTTGCTCCGTGGCACCCACAGGTGCTCATGCTGGCTCACCCTTCCATGGTCCCAACACGGCCAGGCCTCCCTAGCCGCTGAGGTCACTGCAGCTTCCCCAAGCGCCCTGCTGCTGTACCGTTAGCCAAGACTGCATTAACTCAGGCTGCCCGCAGAAGCTAACCATCCTCTCCTGCGCTTACTTGGCAGCTGGGAATTCCTTTGCTTAGCAAAATAAAAAGGAAAGGAAATTATTAACAATTCTAAAGCAGTTGCAGAAACCTGGCGGAAGATGAATAAATGGTAAAAACATCATAAAACCTTCAGAGAGCGTGGTTCTGAACCTGCACCTGCTTTGCCCCTGTGGTGCAGATGGAGAAGTGGAAATCCGTGTGGGGAACTCCAAGCAGGACCCATCACCCCACCTCTCAGCCAGGCTCCTGGCTCGCTGCGGCACATGTTTCCTTGGGGGCGTCTGGCAAAGATCCCTTTTGTTTAAAGGGAAGTCATTTCTTCCAAAAATGTTCTCCCAAACAGCAATATCAAGGGTGTCTTTTTGTATTTTTCTGTGGTTATCATGGTCTCTGGGGTGCCTGCCAGTGTGTGGGCCGTCATTCTAATTGTCTTGAAAGAGAGGGAGGATTAAAAGGCGGGTAAGAAAATACGATTTTCATTTTCCTTGTGCTGGGGAAGCAAGTGGAAGCCAGGGACTTCTCTCAAGTCCAGCTGTCTCTTACGCCCCAGAAGGAAATATTGCAGACTTTAGGTCTCCTAAAACAAGCTTGGAGAATGAACTGGAATGTCCCCATCCTCTGGATGAGTTTGTTTTTCTGTTTTTCAGAGCAGTCACTTTGGTGCTGAATATCCACGGTTTAGTGGATCGGGAGTCAGTAGCATCTTGTCTTATTCCCTATAAAAAAAAAGTGTTGAACCGCAAGGCCTTGCACACCTGTGTTTTCGGGGCTGCTGCAGAAGGTGTATCCATGTCCATGCTAATTTCATTTGTTAAGTCATCCCCGTGAACGCTGAATGAGCTGGCAGGAGGGTATTTAAAACACAGCGGATCTTAAACTTTCGAATGAGTTGTTTTCCTCCTTGACTTGAAATCAAATGGCTTTCTTTACAGTTCCAAATCTTTGAATCATTTTTTTAAAGATTTTATTTATTTATTCATGAAAGACAGAGAGAGAGACAGAAAGAGAGAGAGAGGCAGAGAGAGAAGCAGGCTCCATGCAGGGAGCCCGACGTGGGGCTTGATCCCGGGTCTCCAGGATCAGGATCTGGGCTGAAGGCGACGCTAAACCACTGAGCCACCTGGGCTGCCCATGAATCACTTAAAAAAAAAAAAAAAGAATATTTATTTATTAGAGAGAGAGTGGGGAGGGAGGGGCAGAGGGAGAAGAAGAGAGAATCCCAAGCGGACTCCTCACTGAGCATGGACCCAACCTGGGGCTTGATTCTACTCCCTGAGATCACAACCCGGGCTGAAATCAAGAGTCGGATGCTCAACTGACTTGAGCAGCCAGCCCCCCACCTTGAATCACTTCTACATTGGTTTTTACTGAGTTGGCCATAAGATGGTTAATTTTTTCACCCAAGCAGGTGTGACTTTCTCCTATGTAGCCTACCTTGAAGAGACCTGTGGGGAGGTCTGGAGGCTCCTTGTGGTCACTTGAATAGTGGCAAGTTACCTACGGTGCTGAAGCCCAGGTGGCCAAGGCTCATAGTATAGCTGATTGGGAGCATGTGCAGGTGTGTGCCCAAGTAACATGATGGCAGGAGGAGGACCCATCCACCAGCTATGGTCATGATGAGGCCCATGACCATCAGAGAAATTTTGACAAAAATAGAAGCCAAGTTGGTAGGAAGCCCCACCCCTGGGCACTGCCTTGCCTTGGCGACTCCCATCCCATGGCTTCTGGAGAGAAGGGCTCAGCAGCTAAGCTCAGAAACCTCTCCAGCCTGTGCGATGCCAAGGGTTTCTGTCAAGGGCCGGCTCCTTGAGGGCTAAGGTCCCCTGTGCAGGTCAGGGAGGCCCCAAGAGTCTGTGGCACTTTGGTGGTGGCCACTGGGGCCAGCGTCATGGCTCAGCATGGCAACAACAGGCCAGCTCTGCACCCTTGGACTGGAGGTCACCTCCCCTGTCCTGCACAGCTGAGGTGCCAGTACCATGGAAGGCCCTGAGAGGGTGGCAGGGACAGTGTGCACAGTGGCTGCACGCTACTGGCTCTCAGTGGTTTCCAGAGCTGGTGTGAGCCACAGAAATGAATGTGTCCCACAGGGAAGCAGCAGGCACTGGCCACCACTTGCCAGAACCAAGGCCTTCCTATAGGTGCCGACCTCCTGGGCACACACCATGTCCTCCACCAAGACCAGCTTGCGCCCGCTGGACAGCGCCGCAACTCAGGCCGCATCAGCTGATGGCATGGTCAGGGCCTGGGTGGCCGCCTTGACAGGTTAAAGTCCCGTGAACGTACAGGTCCCTCCCTAGGCCACCTCATCCTGAACTGGAATCTCGACCAACTGTCTCATGTACAGACAGGACCAGAGCCAGGTTCTGAGCAGCACAAGGGCACAGCCCGGCCTGCAGCCCTGCTCGCTCTCCACCTTGGGTGCCCCCCCCCCCCCCCCCCCCCCCCCCCGCCAGGCCCCACAGAGGTCAGTCCGCCCGCCTGTCTTCACGCCTGGATTAGCAGTTCTCGTTGTAACCTTCACACCTCCAGATTCTTGTGGAACAGACATGCTTTCCAGGGCTGAGTGTGCGTGAGTGCGTCTTCTGCTCGGCACTCATTATGCAGGGTCTTCCCGCCCCATGACGAGTCTGTACCTCGCCCATTCCTCCAGGGTTTTCTGTGGCCGTCAAGTTTATCTGGCATGCACGTGCCGCAGGCGTGGAGAATAGGGAGAGGTCTGGGGGGCATGGATTGGGGTGGTAGCCTGTCCTTTCTGCAGCCACGGAGTCTCCAGAATAACACAGGTCTGATCCAGAGAGTCTAGGTAGATGAACAGGTGCCAGAGGTTTTGAATAGGACAGGCACGTTTTACCAAATAAACAGATTGCCCCACACCTGCATGGGACCAGAATTGGCAGGAAATACTCAGTGGGCCGTAAGGCTAAAAGGTCACGCTGAAGGAGCTGCCAGGAGCGGCCCTTCTCTCCCCTTCTAGAACATGTGCCAGCTGAAAACCTGATATTAAACAGCTTAATATATCTCTTTAATGACAAGGTGGTTGTTTTCTGCTGTGTGAGTGATGGGAAAATTATCCAGGATAGAAAGGCTAATTTTTGCTTCTCTGCCTTCATTTGGTGAGTCAGGGATGTGCTATGTGTTTAGGAGGAAAGGGAAAGCATTTGCCTTATCTGGTGTTTTCCCTGCCTGAGGCTAGCCAGGCCCCCAGCGAATCAGACCCCGGTCCCAGGTGCCGGGACGTGAGGGGATCGCCCTGAATTCAGCCTTGTGTGTCCTTGTAGGAGGGAAGCAGGGGAACCAGGGACGGTGATGGGACTGCCCTGAGGAAGCTACTCACACAATGGTCAGGAGACCAGCTGATTTGCTCCACCGTAGTAGCTGGCCAACACCTGCCTCGGCCTTTCATTAGCAAAGATGGTCAGGGGCCCGAGCATTCCGGGGACAGCGGGAACAGTGGTTAAGTGCAAAGGGCCTGGGGCTCCAACACAGAGACCCCATCAAGTTCAGCCTATTCGAGGCACAATAGGCAGATGGTGAGAAGTGGGATTTGGACCATAGCGGTGGGGGTGGGGGTGGTGCACATCGTGATAATGGGGTCCATTGGAGTGCAGTGGGTGCTCTTAGGGTGAGTGGGAGTGGCAAGAGCAGCATTGCTCATGGTCATCAGGTAGGAGACACTGGTGGGTGGTGCTTAGGGACATGCCCTGGATGGGATCCTCTTAGGTGGAGGGTTCCAGAGGGGGCCATCCAGGCAGCTACACTGCACGTCCCCAGCTAGTAAGGGTGTTGGAGAGCACTGGCTCTGTTAGTTCCTACAATAGAGTGAGCAGGGAGCCCGGCACACGGGAGTCCTGGCAGCCTGCTGTGTGCCCCAGCATGGACACGCGCGTTTCCAGCTGAGTGGAGGTGCAGTGATATCTGCAAACTTGCTTCCCAGCGGTTTCTCTGGGGCCCCTCAAGTGTTCTCTTTCTCTGCTTCTGCCCTGCGGGTTTGGCTAGGAGTGCTTTTCCCCTGATACACAAGAGGTGCATGTGTGGCCCACCTCTCTCCGGGCCTCAGTGTTCCATCTGCACTCAGGGACCTCAGGGGCCCTCAGCTCTGACGAGAAAACAGTTGTGGAACAGCTGTCTGTGCCCCGAGCAGTCCCACAGCTATCCCTGCTCCAGAGCCTGACCTCAGAGTTTGCAGTTGGCTCTGTTCTGGCTCTTGTGTCCCATCCGATCGGCCTCAGCCCCCATGCCTGCCATATGGAACCCACTGACCGGACAGGCATTTGGCTCCCTCACATGGGACTGCATACCTCTGTCCCCCTCTGTAAGGCCATCTGCAAACTGAGCCCTTTCTTTTTTTTTTTTTTTTTTTAAGGAGGGGATTTGTGGCTCTAAAGACTCTTTCTTTGGATTTTTAGTTGCCTTTTGGATTTTATCTCTAGTGCGCACATGTTTTTTTTTTTTTAATTTTTTTTATTTATTTATGATAGTCACAGAGAGAGAAAGAGAGAGAGGCAGAGACACAGGCAGAGGGAGAAGCAGGCTCCATGCACCGGGAGCCCGATGTGGGATTCGATCCCGGGTCTCCAGGATCGCGCCCTGGGCCAAAGGCAGGCGCCAAACCGCTGCACTACCCAGGGATCCCAAACTGAGCCCTTTCTAACCGGCGGTGTCCTGGCTGTGGATGGGGACACTTCACAGGCTGTCATGAAGGTGCGGGGAGTGGATCCACATACACAGCTTAGCTCATAGTAAGAGCTGGATACTGCTGGATTTTCTTCCCCCACAGGCTTTAGTAAAAAGCTGCCAATTTCCTCTATTTTTAACCAAGCACAAGTTTTCTGTTTTCCCACAACTTAAAGAACATTGAGATGTGAATAGCGACAGTAGGGACTGGGCGGGGAGGAAGGGAGTGGTCCCACTGCGCTGAGGGCCAGCGGGATGGAGAAATCACAGTTGTTGGGAGCCAGGGCCTTTCTGGGGACTCGGGGACCGTTCCTGCAGCCAGCCCTCTAAGCCGGCACATGGCCTCCCCAAGTCCCCAATGAAGCCTGGCACCTGACCCAGTCCTAGTCCCCAGAGGTGGTTCTGATCCGGCAGGAAAGGCAGACGTGCAGGGCCAGCGGGAGCCACGTGTGACCTTGGTGCTCCCTGGAGAAAGAACCCAGGACCTGCTATTTCTGGCTGTGTGATTCTGCACAGGCTTTTCCCCCTTCCTGACCTTGGATTTCCTTGTCATTAAAATGGGAACAAGGACCAGAGCCCTGAGGGACTCACGTGGTCTGTACTAGATCCTGCCTCTCTGGCTTCTTCAGAGGCACCTTCTCTCAAAATGTTCTGCATCAGTTCTTAAAAGTCTAATAAACGTAGCAGTGATGGCATGACCCAATCTGAGGAAAGAGACCGGATTTCACAACTGTGCCAAGGTTGCTAAATCGCCGTGTCCTCCCCGGTGCTTTCCTGTGCCAAAGGTTCTGTGCCAGTGGCCTGTGCTACTGTGGCCAATTACCAGAAGCTGAGTGGCTTGAGGCAACACGAACGTGTTCTCCTACAGTTTTGGAGGTCTGCAGACTGTGCTACTTCTGAAGGCTCTGGAAGGCCATGTGTTTGCTTGCAGAGAAAGGCAGGAAGCCTCTAGAAGCTGGAAGGTCAGGAAACAGATTCTCTCCCAGTGCCTCTCTCTGAAGCCACCACTGTGGCCTCTTGCGCAGTTAGATCTCCCTCTGCCTCCTTATATGGACTCTTGGGATGACGTTACACCCCAGATGATACAGGATAATCTTCCCATCTCAAGATGCCTAACTTAATCACATCAGCAAGGTTCCTTTTGCCCTTTAAGGAAATTCAGACCATAGATTTCCTAAGAGAGTTCAACATAGTAGTCATTCTCACTTTAGTATAAAAATGCATGATCAGCTCTTACTGTGCTTCCTCCTGAGCTAAGGGAAGTCTCCTCTAAAGGGAGGGAGTTTGGGTGTGGTTGACTCTGGAGAGGAGGGAAAGAGGGAATGTGGAAGAGTGGGAGGCCCCAAGAGCTGGTCCTGAGCAGCCCCTTGTCAGGGTTTAGCAGGCCTGGACTTCAGGGTGTCAGGATGCTCAGCATTCCCCTGGGGGCTGCCCTCCACTGCCTGTTTCTCATGGCCTGTGGGGCTCAGTGTGGTTGTCCAGCCAGGCAGAGGTACGAGGTTCGGGGGCCTTCCTCGAGAGCAGGACCATAACCTCCCCCAGGGTCCGGGCCTCCTGAGTTCACCGTCTTCCTGCTTTGACCTTGAGTCACTGCTGCCAGGGCCTTTCCCTGAAACCATGTCCTTGGCTGTGCTTGGTGCCTGGTTCCTTAGCTGCTATTTTCCGAGGAAAGTGAGCTGACACTCCTCCGTTGGAGTGGGGCTCCCAAGCTCTGATTGCTCGCTGCGTGGGGGCAGTGACCCCGGGGGGGGTGGCCAGACCAGGAGCCTCCTCCTGTGCCTGCGCCCCTCGGAGGGGCTGCCGCCCGCCTTGGGCCCTCCCAGTCCCCGGGAGAGGACAGCGACTTGCTGGCACTGTGCTTCCGGGTGCACACTCGTCCCCAGGTGCCTGGGCTCCCCGCCCCTCGTCAGGGCAGGCACAAGCTCCGGGTGCCGAGCCAACCCCGACTGTCTGATAGCATCTTCTTTCCACATTTCCATGCTCCGCGCCCCAGGAAGAAGGCCAGAGCCCCGGGCAGACCACTCCCTTGCCTGGGCCCAGCTTCCGCCACCCACCTGGAGGAAGGAGAGGCCGCCAGGCGACTAGGTTCAACCGTGTCCGGTCTCCTGCCGGGTGCAGTGAGTTCAGAACTTTTCCAAAGTGTTCTCCCCAGATGGCTGAGTGAGCATCAGCATCTGCTCTCCAGTGCCACCAAGGACGTGGCAGGAAGCTGGCAGTCCTCCCCAGAGGGGACCATGCCCAGCTCCTCCCAGCCCAGGGTGAGGTGAGAAATCCCTGTCTCCCCTCCACTGGTGCCCAGAGCCTCCTCCAAAGCCCTGATGCTGTGCCTTGCTCCACAGCCCAGCCCTGAGAAGAGCTCTGGGACCCCCTGATTTTTCCTCTCAGGCGGGGATTAGCTGGTAAGGATGTCCTGCAGGAGGCAAGCTGATGGGTCATGTCGTGTCACCAGACCGTGCAGGTGGGTGGCGGGCACAGCTAGCAAGTGTCTGCTCCCCAGATAGTCAGCAGGAAGAGCCAGCCTGCCCGTCTCGAGTACCCTTACCACTTAGTCCGGGCCTCTTCTTGCCATTCTTCCTGCTTCAAGCCCATTTGTGTGTGTGAGTCTTGGCCACTCTGATGACAGGAGCCAGGGTCAGCTGGCCGCACCCAGAGCCCTGCTCACCTCGTGGGGATAGAGACTCACAGAACTACCCCCATTCCACAGCTGGGGAAACCGAGGGTCCTTCACTGCCACCCACAGGCACTCTGTCTGAAACAAAAGCCTGGGGAGGCCCACCCTGGAGCCCACCGTCCCTGCCACATGCCCTCTCCCCTTTGGGTGTTTCCTGAGTTCCCAGCCCCACCCTTAGCAGGACAGGTTAAGCTAAGCCCCTACCTCAAGTTGCTCACAGCCTACAGGAGCCTTAAGACCATGCCCAGGTCTTTCACACATCTGGAGGCATTGCTCAAGGAGCACACAGGCCCCGGGAGCCCCTCAAGCACCTCAGGGGTAAAGACAGTCGCTGAGCATACAGACAAACAGCATTTCATCACCACTTCTCTGCACTCGGCCTCATTCTGGGGAGGGGCATTTGGAAGCTGAGACAGCCAAGCAGAAGGCCTGTGTGTGGCCTCAGGGTGGGGGGAAGAGCTGTCTCTTTGTGTGGACAGCTTGGGGACAGAGGTCACTGGAAAGCCCTGAGGTGGGAGACAGGAGGGAACCAGGAACTGTCCTGGAACCTGATGACACCACCTCCAGGAAGTGTCTTGGCGCTTCCCAGGTAGCAGGGCTCGGAACCACCTGCTTTCCAGGTGTGCAACCTGATAAGAGGGATGAGCTGGAGTGAGGGTGAGGGAACAAAAGCCAAAGAGTTGGCAAGTAGAAATGCTCACTTGTTAGCATCACAGATAAAGTCGCTGCACATGGTGATGATGGTGGTGGTGATGGTGTTGATGGTGGTGATGGTAGATATTGAAGAAATGAGGGAGGGAAGAGCTCGAGGCTGCAGACCGATTTGCGCCCATTCCCTGTCCCTCCATCAACTCATTTATTTATTGCACACCTGTTCTAAAGCTAGGCACTCCTGCCCCAGGCCCTGCGAACAATGCTCTGATGTAGCAATGCCAAGTTCCTCTGCAGAAGGTGCGTGCCAGCGCAGGCCTGCCGGGTTGCCAAGGAAAGCCTGTGGGGGCTGAGGCTGATCTTGAAAAGGACGGAGGAGGCCAGTATAGGTGGAAAGCCCATCAGAGGCAAAGGTGCAGAGGTGGGGAAGTCCGGGGAGCTGGGTCTGGGAGAGGTGTGGTGATGCTGGAGGCAGCGCCGGGGTGAGGAGAGAGGAGCGCAGAGCTGAAGAGGGAGCCAGGAGGTCTCTGGTGGCAGTAATCCTGGGTTGGGGGTAGGCACCAAGGAGATGGGGTGATGAGGGCCATTTGGGGAGGCTGAGCCTGGCCAGCACCCTGTGGCCACCTGCCCCATACACTCTCATGGCTGCTCCCTCTGCTTCCCTCCTGCCTGGACCCTCAGTGCTCACCCAGGGCTCGCAACCCTAGGTATGCTAATCTGGCTAGAAGGCCTTGGGGCTGAGGGTGCAGGAGCTGAGGCCTGGCCACAGAGCCTGGGGTGGACCTGCCCCTGGCTGCCCTTCTGCTTCTAGGCCAAGAGCAGAGCAGTGGGCAGTGGGATGTGCTTATGCCTAGATTTGTGCTGGTCACTCATCTCTGGCTTGAGCTTGGAGCCTCTTTTGCCACAAGGAAGCCAAACTATCTTCTGTGCCACCACAGGCTCCTTTGCGGGAGGGTGGCTGTGCCAGAGAAAAGGTAACAGACCAGGTCCTACTTCTCTTGGAGATGCTTCTGACACCCTGTCCTGGCGAGGAGTGCTTGCGAGTGTGTATGTGTGTACACATGTGTGCGTGTGTGGTCTGTAGCAGGCAGTCAGGACCCTGGCCCCGCCATCAGTGACCCTCCCTGGGCTTCAGTGGCCCTCCTGTGAAGACGAGGTCCTTGAGGCCCACCCTCCCTCCCTGGAGGCCCGCCCACACTGAACCTCATCCCACAGAGCCCCAAGAGGCAGCTATGCCCACTGTCCCTTCAGGGTGTAGAACTGGGTATCCCAGAGGGGTCACACACCAGCCAGTGGCAGAGCTGGGCCTGGGGACGTGCTCTCTGTTCCATGGAGGCAGATCTGACAAACGTTCTCCTGCAGACAGGGTCTGGGGGAGCCAGGAGGGGTCTCCCATCTTAGCATGCATGCATGCAGACCCCAGGTGCATTTACCAGGAAAGGCCTCTGAAAGGAAAAAAACTATTCTGGAGGGGCTTCCTGGAGGTGGTGGCCACAGATAGAGCTGGCCCACCTGGAGGGCAGACAGAAACCACATCAGGCCAGAGGAGCTGCCGGGGTCAAGGGCATGCAAACAGCCCTGGAGAGGCAAAGCCAGAGAGACAGCAGGCAGAGAAGGATCTAGGTAGGCCCACTATTCCGCTTAGGTGAGGAAAGCAGCACAGAGGACGAGGACTAGGGAGGCCTCAGGCCTCACCCACTAGAGCTGCACCGTCCAGGACAGTGGCCCCTAGCCAGGTGCGCCCACTCACATCCAGATCGGCCAGAATGAGACACATCAGCCGGTGCCTCAGCCACACTAGCACACTGTGTGTCTAGAGCTGCACGTGGCTAGTGATACGTAGAACGTGGTCTTCTCCACAGCATGTTTGGACAGCACCGGCTGGGGCTGGGGCCATACGAAGAAGCCCATCCTGTGGTGCAAATACTTCCTCATTGGCTGATTTGAAGTTCTCAGCAAGAGGTCACTGAAGGTGGCCTTGGGGACATGCATCAACTCATCATATGCTATTTGCACCTGCAAACGCAGGAGAAGTCAGCAGCCAGCCTCGAGAGCAGACAGTAGGATGCCGTGAAATAACTGGGAAGTGATGAGATTTAAATGTTTATTACTTTTTAAATGTAACTTATGTGGTTGTGTGTTTATATATAAGCTGATTTTTAAGGATGACTTTAACAACTGGCTCAGAACATTCTTGGAAGTTTGACAGTCTGTTTTTGCCAGCCGGTAAAAGCCACCTGTACCCTTTCACTGGAGGGTTTTGACGGTGATAAATCCTTTGTTTCATCCCATTTTCTCCAGGCAAACAAGGGAGCAGGAAACACCACCTGACTTCTTTTATTTCTCTGACTATGAGAGGCACAATGCAGAGATCGCTGCCTTCCACCTGGACAGGTGAGCTGTGCCCCAGATCCATCGCCCGTCTTCTGGGATGGCTCTACCGCGCACAACATGAACTCCTTTTTGGTCTCCGCACTGCCGCCTGCTGCTGGGGAGCTGGGCAGGCGGTAATGGGTGGCCGTGTAGGTGTGCCCTCCAGAGGTTGTCACGGGCCAGCATCCGGGGGGCGGGGGACCCCATCTTGGCCTTCTGGAGCTACCCTGCTTACATGGCAGGGACCTCCAGCTTGGGGTGTAGTCCAGGCCGCAGCTTCACGGTCCTCCAGGCTGGGTAGAAAGCAGAGTCCCCGGGGTCCCCCCAGACTTGCAGATGAGGGTTTTCTTAAGACCCCCCGATACACTGAAGTTTGCAAGGCCTGTTTTGTTTTGTATTTTTAAAGATTACAAATCCTGTTTGGCAGCCACAGAAACCCCAAGTCAGATTTTCAACAATTTCAGCTACTGAGCATCCCAAACCCAGCAAAGAGCCCTTCTGTGAAGAGTAGTTGCCACAAAGGCAACAGGGGTCACTCACTTGGGAGGTAGAGCTTGTTTATGACACAAGGCGGCAAATATAGCAGGCAGGGCATGCCTGCAGGAGTGTGTAGGGGGATATAGGACGCCCGGCTCCCCATGCCCAGCCACCTTCCCTCGGAGGGCATCCGGGGGCAGCACATGGGGCTCGTATCTGTGCAAGTGGGTGAGTGCAGTGCAGTTCAGATGGCATTCCGTTAAAAAGTGGCCAAATTAATTTTAATTTATTGAGACCTGAAAGGAGGGTCTGGGCACCTGGCAGGCCTCTGCTAGAAATAAAGTAGTCTCATGGAGCCCATGTCTTCTGGTCGCTGACAGCACCAGGTAGAACTGTGGGCTCCAAGTTGGGCCTAACCCCTTAGGCCCAACGCAGAGAGATGGGTATTCATTCTGCCCCAGCCCGGGCATGAACCCTTTCCCTGTCACTTTCCCGCCAGGATCCTAGATTTCCGCCGGGTGCCCCCCGTGGCTGGCAGGATGGTCAACATGACCAAGGAAATCCGGGATGTGACAAGAGACAAGAAGCTGTGGAGGACCTTCTTCATTTCCCCAGGTAACCAGCTTATTACATGGTAACCACCAGTGTGTACTTACCTTTTTGACGAAGAAGAAGGATTATAAAGAATAGTTGTATAATCCAGCCCGTTGCTTTCATGGGGCCACATGCAGGGCATCCCTTCTGCTGGACAACACAGTTATGTGTTGGGGTGTGTCTACATCGTAATTTTAAAAGGCTGCCAAATGGCCAAGTTACCATCCTTAAATCAATCCCCTGGTCTGGGTATAGAGGTTTTTCCTACCATTTGTTTGTTTTCGAAGACAACATGAGTTCATTTTTTTTTTTAAGATTTTATTTATTTATTTGTGAGAGACAGAGAGAGAGAGAGGCAGAGACACAAGCAGAGGGAGAAGCAGGCTCCATGCAGGGAGCCTGACGTGGGACCCGATCCCGGGACTCCAGGATCACGCCCTGGGCTGACAGCGGCGCTAAACCTCTGAGCCACCGGGGCTGCCCAAATGAGTTCATTTTTGAAAACTCCCAGCCACTCTGGAGAGTCTTCTCCAGGTGGCCGGGCTAGAGGAACCTCTGTTCTCTGAAATGTCCCCTGGAGTAAGAAACACCCTGGCAAGACCCTCACCCAGTGGCAAGGCCTGGGCTGCCTCCTGGTGCCCTCAAGGGTGGCAGGGGCCTGCGTGTACCATGTGCTACAGAGAGAGAGGGGCTGACATTTATGGAAAACTTTAAGACTATATCCTCAATCTCCAGCGCACACCTAAATGTAAGTCACACCCTCCAGAATCATGGGTCCCGGGTGCTGAGTGACAGCAGGTATCCCTGTCCCTGAGAGAACTTGAGCCAGCAGGGCTGCTAGCAGGCTTGCTCAGCCTGAGCGTGGGGAATACCTTCAGTCTCAGGGATCTGTCCCTTGTATGCGGTTCCTGGAGGTGCCAGAGTGTCCAGGGGATGCCAGAGAAGTGGAGCACAGGATGAGCATGGACCTACCCTGGGATAGAGACCCTCCTGGTGGTGAGGGCCTGTCCGTGGGAACGCCGTGGCCACACCGTTAGTTCATGCACATCAAACCCACGTAAGGCCCTTGACTGGCTGTGCCCGGGGGTCCCCGACATCTGGCTTCTGCTGGTGGTTTGGGCTGCATGGTTTCTTGACAGCATTCACAGATTTGCCTGGGGTGAGGCCCACGGCTTAACCAGGCTTCATTTCGGTCATCCGCAACTCAGCACACCCTCACGGGGCTCCTCCTCTCTGACCCCATAACAGGGAAATAGGACAGAAATCTCCTGCCCCTGCTCTCTGTGCCTCAGCGGCTCACCCCGTGACCAGAGACCAAAGGGTGCTTCTCGGTCAGCCTTGTCTAAGCCTGCCCTTTCGGTAAATTTCTGTGGACATGTCTCATACATCCTGGGCAGCTTACACACCCAGAGACGGGAGCTCATCGGCTCACTGGGAACTCAGCTCCTGTTTGCACAGCCTGAGCTTCTGGGAAGGTCCTTCTGCAAGGGTGGAAACCTGCGTCCCCAATCTTGGGTTCTAGTGCCCTCTGCTGGAATTACGCCCCCCTCCTCCCCCACCCCAAGACCTCGAGCTGCTCCTTTCCCTCTGCCCACAGCCTACCCCAGGAGCTCTTATTCCCAGCATCTGTAATCGGCCTCCACACCCTCACACGCCACACCCATGCTGCCCCAAGTGCTGACGAGCCTTCCGAGTCCAGGCTGGGTCACACCGCGGGACGCCCAGGCTCTGTGGCTGCTCCTTGTCCGTGGTTTTGTGGTTTTTATTGTAACATTCCTGGTGATGTTGTTCAGTGTTCAAAAATTACAACATACCTGCTTCCCACACCCACCGCCCAGTTTATCACTCACCAGTGTCCCTCTATGTTAGGTGGATGCTCTGTATTTCTGTCCTGGACTAGTTCTGGGGCTTTCACCACAGAACCCACACCCACCGAGGGACTGACATAGGGTCAGCAGAGATGGGCCAGAATGCCTGTTATTGCCAAGGGCATACTTGGGGGAGTGGCCGTTCAGGCTGGATTGTGTCCCCTCGGCAGAAACTAGCCCATTCCCATGTGGGCAGCCCCCAAGCCCCTCAGACGGGGCTGCGCCTGCCAGTGGGGCCTGCAAGGAGGCTCCCTGGGCCCTGCGTCCTTCCCCTCAGTCATCACACGGTGGGGACGGGACACGTACATCACTGAGCACCTGCTATTGCCAGGCACTGCTGTGTGCACGCTGTGGGATTCCTCATGTAACTCTCAGGCAGGACCGGGGGGCAGATTGTTTCGTCATCCCCGTTTTTAACCGATTTTATCAAGGTGTGATTGACATGCTCTTTGTAAATAGTGTCACAGTGAGAAGTTGCATGAGTTTTGATAAGCAGAGAACTGGTCCATCCTTCCCGGTCCCATCCTGGCCTATATCCTCCGAGACAACACAATCTGTTATGTATCTCTGAGGGTGACTTCGCTGCTTCTGCAGTTTGCACAAGCGGGAGTGGCACACGGTGTGTGCTGTCGTCTGTCTGTCTGTCTGTCTTCTGGCTCGGCAGCACCATTCTGAGATCCATCCGCATGGTCGTGTGGTATCCAGCATGTTGGTTTTTAAGTCAGAGTCCGGTTGCACCAGACGGATGCAGTGCACGTTGTCATGCAGTCATCTGTTGAAGGCACCATCCAGAAGGGACTCAGTAACTTGCCCAAAATGAAGAGAGGAACTACAGTCTGAAGTGTCAAGAGAGGAAAATGCATCAGGATGTTTCCATATTTAGTTTTCTCAGGGCAGAGGGGCCTCCCCTCAGGAGCTGCCGTGCCAGGGCTCTCAAGGAAGGAAGGGGCCGCGGAGCCACAGCATCCAGGGCCCCAGCACTGATGTTCTGCGTGTGGTGGGTGATGGGTTGTGGATTCCTTTCTGTCAACAGAAGCCAGAGTCAGTCCCTCCTCTGAGCAGGCACATTAGGACACGTGCTGCCCACTGTGGTGGTTTGGTGCTCCGTGCACTGCAACTGTCAGCCCTGGCCTGTTCCCAGTGTCCTATGGCGATAGCGAGGATGCCTGCGTTCGGCACCATGATTGCCGGAATCTTCCATGGTGCCACTCAGATGGCTGGATCCCTGTTCCTGGTGTCTGGACCTGATGGGACGCAGCGCCACTCCATCAGCCGGATCTCTTCCCAAAAGCCCTTTGAAGTGTGTGGTTTTCTGTAACGCAGCTGGATGGTGGGAGCCAGCGTCGACCCCATTCTAGAAAACAAAGTCTATTCAGATTCACTTGCACCCCTTCTGCTTTGCATTGCTAGAACCATCCAGTCGCAAAGTAGCCACAGAGGCCAAGCTTCACTTGAGCTTCAGGCACATGTTGGAGAGGTTAATCTTCCTCCCACCTCAGAGGCCCGAGTAGTTCTGCTCTGGGGTCAGTCATGAAAGGGGAAAGTCACAGTCACCAAGAGGGGAGCTTGGCACCAGCTGAGAGCCGGAGGGGCCTGTGGCAGGTACAGGCAACCCTCTGGCCCAGCCCTGCCTGATGCCAGCCTCTGGCAGGAGGACTGATACCCTAGGAGGTGGGCTGAGCTCAAGTACACTGCGGTCCTTCTGTGCGCCAGAGACAGGGCCCTGTCAGTACGGAGGATGGTGTCAGGATGCAGAACTCACAGGAGAGCAGCCAAGTGCCCCCCGCCACATAGCAGTGCAGAGGCAGGACAGGTCAGAACCCAGTGAGCTGAGCCCCACAAATTCCTTATGCTTTTTCGGTAAATATCTGTGGACACGTCTCATACATCCTGGAAGGTGCCCACATCCATGGGTTTCCATAGGGGAGCCCACCTCCAGGATGAGACACAGAATGTGAGCAGCTGGGAACCCCTCCCAGCCACTCAGCCCCCACCCACATCTTTAAAGTGGCTCTTGTTCCTGCCACATGGGCCAGGGGTCTGGGGACCCTGCCCACACACTATGGACACAATGTCCAATTTAAATGCACGTGGAGGGTGAGAGGGGGTCCCAGGCTGGGCCCAGATGTCTTCAGGCCACTCCTTTATATATATATATATTTTTTTTATTGGATTTCGATTTGCCAACATACAGTATAACATGTGCTCTTCCCATCAAGTGCCCCCCTCAGCACCCATCACCCAGTCACCCCATCCTCCTGCCCACCTTCCCTTCTACTACTCCTTGTTCATTTCCCAGAGTTAGGAGTCTCTCATGTTTTGTCACCCTCTATAAAATGAGTGGGAAAAATTCAGCCACTCCTGAGTGACGGTAGCTCCCCAGCATTCCAGCCCCACCTGACAGCCACCAACATGTCAGAGCCACCCAGGTTGGACAAGGATAGCAAGCGTCCCATTCTTTGGGACTCACCTTCTTGCCGGGCAGATCCCTGAAATGCTCCTGGTCTCCACCCTCAGGCCTCACAGGTGGGGGGAACGCGTCAGTCCTTGTGCAGAGACCAGCCTGTCTTCCCCCAAGGTGTCAGGTGTTGAGGAGTGGCCTAGAGTGCTGGGGAAGGCAGGTTTTCCTGTGTCTATCTCAGTTGTCATCACGGAGATGAAACAGGCCCCTGCTCCTTCCTTTCCCTCGCCCACTTCTGTCCAAGGGCAGGGGCGAGCTAATGACCGCTCACATGCAGTGGCCCCTGACTTGCTGCTACATATCTGACTTGACCTGGTTACTGTGTTTAACACCCAGCCCCCTGAGCAGGTGCTGCTGGAGCCGTCATTCAGGTGTGGACACTGCAGCCCAGGGCAGAAGCACCCCACCGGGGTTGCACCCCTGGGAAACTTTCCGGGCCTACCCTGGATATCCCTTTAGAAACCAGACTTGCATCTCCGAGGAGGAAAACGCCGTGTGCTCACAACATGCCTTTGTCTCCCAGCGTGAATCCATCTAAAACTAGCTCCGGCTCCTAGATTAGACACCCCAGGGCTCTGGCCAACAGGATCAGAGAAAGACTTTCCTCCTGAAAGTGGAGCCGCTGCCTCGGCTGAGGCTGTTTTGGGTGTTGGTGGGATGCTGACAAACGAGGTCACAGACTGATCTTTCCTGGATCGTCCTCTGTGGCGATCATCCAGCGCTGGCTCTGGGGTCACGAGGTCCTGGGAGGAAGAGAGACAGGCGATCCAAGCAGGGACGCGCCGTATGCCAGCAGGGCGCCTTCCCGTCTCCTCTGGGTGGCTGCTCACCGGGCGCGGAGACTCTTCACTTGCAGGAGAGCAGACAAGTGCCCCCCACCACGTAGCAGGGCCTTGCCATGCATGTTTTCATTCCATGAGGAGAGTGAACCTGTGGCTGGAAGACCCTGGGAGCCTCGTGAGTGTTGCTTGGGCAGGGTGTGCAGCAGCAGCAGAGGAGACGCCTCGTCTGAGAAACTGGCTGTTTGCACCTTTGGGGGCTTGTGCGTGGTGCCTGCCCCTCTGGCTGCCGAGTTACTACACACTCCAGGTCTGGAGGGTTTCTCCCCCGTACCCACAAAGCAACTGAACTCCGTCGGGAAGCACACATCAGGGACAACTGGTTGGGGTCTCCAGCGACAGCTCACCAAAGCACAGCAGCCAGCGATGCGCGATTTATCAATGACTCGTCTTACTGAGACATGAGTCAGATACTATACAATTGGTCATCTTTTTTTTGGCAACAAAATGACCATGGCACTTTATTCTTTTTCTTTAAATAATGTGCCCATCGTTTGTGCTTAGATTGAGTTAAATTTGCCCTGCTTTATTATTATTTTTTTAATGAAACTCATCATTTTGAAGTGTGCAATTCAGGGGTTTTGAGTACATCCGTGATACAGTGCCACATCACCACTAGTTCCAGAACATTATCCTCACCCCAAAAAGAACCCCATCCCTGTTAGCAGCCCCCCCCCAGGTCCCCCAGCTGCTGGACCACCACTGTTTTCTGGATGGATCTGCCCATTACAGACACGTCACACACACGGAGCGTGCCAACCTGGGTCCCTCGTGTCTGGCTTCTGTCACGGAGCATCACGCTCTTGTGGCTCATCCACGATGGAGCCTTGTTGTGTCAGCAAGGCTGACACTTTCCCATTGTGGGTAAACAGTGTTCCATTTTATGGATGAGCCACATTTTGTCCACTCGCCTCTGGAGGGACACGCGGGTTGTCTGCATTCGGCCACTGAACTGAGCTGCTGGGACCCTCTCTATACGACGTGGATGCTCGAGCGTAGAATTTCCACGTCGTGTGGTCATTGTGCGGCAGACTTAGTGAGGAGCTGCCAACCCGGCTCCCAGGGGGGCTACACTACTTGGTGTCCCTCCAGCACCGTGTGTGCCTCCAGCTACTCCACACCCTCAGCAATACTGGTCCATGTCTCTTCCCCCAACCGAACCTAGCCTGGTGGGTAAGAAGCAGTGTCTCACTGGGGTTTCAGCATGCACTCCCCGAATGACCAAAGACATGGAGTATCTTTGTCATGTCCTCGTTGGCCATTTCTATATTTTCTTTGGAGAAAAGTCTGTTGAACTCCTTGGGGGCATTTATTAGTTGGGCTATTTACCCTTTTATTATGGGGTTGTACAAGTTCTCCTGTGCTGAGTGCTAGATCCTTGTCAGGGCTACGAGTTTTGAACATCCTCTCCCACTGTAGAGTGTTTACACTTTCTTCATGGTGAGAGTGCCTTTTTTTTAAGGCACTGAACACTGACTCTAGAATCTCAGTAGATGCCAGTCTGAGATCCGAACGCCAGCTCCCCCAGCTGTGTGGCCTCAGGCAGGTCAGCTCCTGTCTCTGGGCCTCTGTGTCCTGTAGCATGGGTTGCAGCAATTCGTAAGAGCCGGGGTGAGACGGTGGGTGAGCCTGGCCTGCCAGAAGGTGTGCCCCGGGGCCTGGCCCCAGACAGACAGGTGGGGAGGGCTGGCGTGAGGGTGATGCTCCCCCCCGCCCTACTGATGCCCCCCCCGCCCCCGCTCCACTCACCAGTATGTCCGTCTGCCACCAGCCAACAACATCTGCTTCTATGGCGAGTGTTCCTACTACTGCTCCACCGAGCACGCCCTGTGCGGGAAGCCGGACCAGATAGAGGGCTCGCTGGCGGCCTTCCTGCCAGACCTGTCCCTGGCCAAGAGGAAGACATGGAGGAATCCCTGGCGGCGCTCGTACCACAAGCGCAAGAAGGCAGAGTGAGTGTCAGCTGGACAGGCCCTGCGCGTGGCCCGCATCCTCCTTACTCGGACATCCCGGGGTCTGAGAGGCTTCTGCCCACTTTGCTCAGAGGGGCCTCAGGCCCGTTGACAGCCACAGGGGTAAGGAGTATCAGGGAGGGGAGGCACACCCCCTGCCTGCCCCCTGCGTGGCTGGCACCTCCCCTTTGTGAGTAGATGGCGGTGAGAATCAGATGCACCCCCGCAGTGGAGCGGACTGGCCTGCTGCAGCCCGAAACACAGCTTGTCCGAGTTTGAACTCCACTCACACTCCCTGCCCTTCTTGTCCCTTGTGCAGAAGGGTGGCCATGGAGGTATCTCTGTGACTGCTGTCCAGGCCCTGTTTCTTAATGGCAACCCTCCAGATGTGGTTTGACCACCTCCCAGCCCCACACTCCTGTTGATGCAGCCTCAGCTGTAGCACTGTTCTGTGGTGACACCTCTTTCCACCCCCAGTCCTCACTGCAGTAATTCTGCTGTGCTGAGCTGGTTGGGGCCTCCCTGTCCACACAGAGGAGGCACCTGGCCTTCTCACACTGGCTTCCCTGCAGGTGGGAAGTGGACCCTGACTACTGTGAGGAGGTGAAGCAGACACCCCCCTATGACAGCAGCCACCGCGTCCTGGACATCATGGACATGACCATTTTTGACTTCCTCATGGGTATGTCGCAGCCCCAGCCTGCACTGGGAGCTCCCACCCTACATGTGACCCTGCTGCGGCCAAACACCTGCTTTGCCCCGTGGCTCTGGCCTTGGGGTCAGACGTGGGCAGTGGGGGACAGCCCTGAGTTTTCGGTCTGCTTCTCTCCACAGGGAACATGGACCGCCATCACTATGAGACTTTTGAGAAGTTTGGCAATGAGACGTTTATCATTCACTTAGACAACGGAAGAGGGTGAGCCTTCTGGACCTGGGAGGACTCGGGCTCCGAGTGCGGGTGGTGGCCGTCCCCTGGGGACGCTTTGTGTGTGATGCAGCTCCTGTCGGCAGGAAAGGCCTGTAGTGTTACTCTTCCTGACCATCAGGGTCACCCTGTGTGCTGAGTCCTGTCATGTCCTCCTGTTACCCTGGGGAAACTGAGTCCCAGAGAGGCTACTTGCCCAGAAGGCATCTTAGTCATCTGGGACTGGCTCACTGGGACAAATGGCTCTCCCTGCCCTACGAAGAGGGCCACTGCTGGCTGGCTTCTGGGCGGGCCTGGGCCACCTAGGAGAGCCCTCTGCCTTATGAGCAGAGGGGTGCATGCGGGGACCTACATTCCTAAGTGGTTAGAGCTGCTGGTCTCCGATGCCTGGACAGTTGTATGTGGGGGCCACAGATTCCCAGCTGTAAAAGACAGCACTGCGGCTGGACCCTGGGCTGCCCCACCCTGGTGCCTTCTCCCCTCAGCCTGCCTCAGGTCCCACATCTATGAGCTGCTGCCCAGTGCAGTGGCCAGAACACCAAGCAGCTCTCAGGGGCCTCTCTCATCCCAAGCCCCACGTGTGCTGCTGGGGACAGCAGAGACCGGGACACACTGCCCAGAGACATACTGCCCAGGGTGCTGGGGACACACACTGGGGACAGACTGCCGGGAACACACTGCCTGGGACACTGGGGACATACTGCCCAGGGTGCTGGGGACACACACTGGGGACAGACTGCTGGGGACACACTGCCCAGGGACACATTACCAGGGGACATATTGCCCGGGGCACTGGGGACACACTGCTAGAGGACATACGCCCAGGGGTGCAGGAGACAGACTGCCAGGGACACACTGCCTGGTTTCCGTGGCCCTGGTGGCCTGGCAGGGCACACACGAGGTGCTGCTCACTGCAGTGCTTGGGGTCCCC
Organism: Canis lupus familiaris; assembly: GCF_011100685.1. Taxonomy (NCBI): domain Eukaryota; kingdom Metazoa; phylum Chordata; class Mammalia; order Carnivora; family Canidae; genus Canis; species Canis lupus. Next base: position 16,598,718 of record NC_049227.1, on the reverse strand, counting down.
CGGGGGATGCGTGTGGGAGGTGGTGCACACAGGAGTCCTGCTGCCCATGGCACCCTCAACAATCCCGCTTTCCCTTGGGCAGGTTTGGAAAATATTCCCATGACGAGCTGTCCATTCTGGTGCCTTTACAGCAGTGCTGCAGGTACGGTGTCCACCCTCTGCCCCCCTAGGGAGCCCCCAGCCTGGCCACAGGCTGGGCAGAGCCCCCCGATCCCTGCCAGCCAAGATACAGAGAAGAGGGGCTCCCCCGAAGCCCCACTCCCACTGCACGGCAGCACACAGGCTGGCACCCCGACACCTGGCGGCAGGAGCTACGGCTCTGCAAAGCTCTTCCTGGCACGCAGCTCATGCCAGCTGTAACGGCCCATCTTACAGATGAGGACAGTGAGGCTCAGACAGCGTCCTGCCCCCAGCGCTCTGTGCCACTCTGCAACCCTCTCTGTGGGGCTCCACCCCCCCCCACACTCCCCACCCATGCTTCCTTTTACGGTTGATGAAACAGGCCACAGGGCAGGTGTGGAGAGCTGAGCTGGGCACCGTCCCCTGGATGGGTGGGCTGTCCCTCCCCACCCTGTGTCTGCTTGGAGTATTGGGTCCCTGCGCTCACCCCTCGGGTCTCAAGTGGCCACCTGCGCTGCCGGGCAGGACGCTCACCACGGTGCCTCTGAGCAGGTCAGGGACCAACCCGGGACCACCCCACATAGAGCCAACACGGCTCCTCATCCCGGCCTCCCCATACCCAGTTTCTGGGGGTCAGGTACTGACTTCTGTCTACACTGCAGGATCAGGAAGTCCACCTACCTGCGGCTGCAGCTTCTGGCCAAGGAGGAGTACAGGCTGAGTCTGCTGATGGCCGAGTCCCTGCGCAAGGACCGAGTGGCCCCCATCCTGTATAGGCCGCACCTGGAGGCCCTGGACCGGCGGCTGCGCATCGTGCTGCAGGCCATCAGGGACTGCGTGGAGAAGGACGGGCCCCACAGCGTGGTGGAGGATGACCTGGACCCCGAGCACAGAGCGCCCCCCGGCAGGTAGTGACCGAGAGCCGCCAGCCTGCCGTGGAGGAGGGACACGCGCATCTGCACCGTGAATTCGGTGATTTCAGGAACAGACAGGCCACTCCGGGAATTGGGGAACCACGGGAACGTGAGGTCCTTCGGCAGTGGGTCTGACAAGACACGTTGTATTCGCTTTCAAGACCAGAGAAGGTTGGGGAGGGGGCGCTCTGTGCTCACGGACGAGGCGGCCTGGCGGCGGGGGCGACCCACCCTTTTTCTACGGAAAGGAAGCCTTTATTTACTATTTTGTATTTATACATGGTGTCTATGTACATAAATAGTGACACCTATGCAGACCCCAGACCACCTACCAAATGCACACAAGAGGGCCGCGCCCACTGGGGCCGGACTCTCCCCCCAGGTGCACTCACTCTGGACCTAACTTGAAACAAGCCCCCATCTCTCCCTCCTGGGGCCCCAGCCCCATGGCTGAGTCCCGTCTCAGTGCAGAAGGCACCCGGTGTCATCATGGGCTGGTGGACGGACAGACTCCCAGTTTCAGAGTGACGCCAATGACCACGTCTTCCATTTCTCAGAGCCGCCCAGCAGCACCTGGACTTTTCTCGGCGGCTGAGGGTGCTGCTCATCTTCTGACTCTGCTTTGATAGTTGGTGTAAATACGTCACATGGGCTCCTCTGCGGGCCTCGGCAACAGGCTGAATTTTGCAGCATTTTTGTGGAATAGTTTGCAATGTGGTAAAAGTGCAATAAAACTAGAGCAAATGTATGTTGGAGTCTGGGTCCTCATGCCCTGAGCTCCGCTGCCACCCACCCTCCACAGAAGTAAGTCCTGGAACTGGGTGGAGCCAAGGCTCAGCTTTCCAGGCGCTGTGGCTGGCACCGTGGCTGGCACCGTGGCTGGGAGGAGGGCCTGCAGGCAGGAAGAAGAGGGGGCGAGCCACATGTCCCACTTCTGGTGTGGCAGACAGAGCTGGGTGAGGGTCAGTCCCAGAGGGTAAGCATCATGCCTACACAGCCCTGGCACCTGTGGGCATACTGTGTTTGCCCAGCGGAGCCAGGACATTCAGGGCCTGAATGCTCCCGGGAGCCCTCCTGGAGGCTCCCCCTAAGCCTGTTGTCTGCGTGGGGCGCCGTGTGGGCACAGGATTCTATGACAGGCCAGCCCCAGGGCTTCCAAGAAGAGGACTCCCCTGAGGGCCAACATAAACCCTGGAGCTCAAGAATCCCTGGGAGCAGAGCACGCTGGTGCCTCCTGGGCTCTGCATCCCATTATGCCCCAGCCCCCCTGCAGCCCCTTTTTTGTGCACCAGCACCTTGCAAACCAGCCAACATAAATTATCACTGTCTCTAAAGCAAGTGCAAGGTCGGCTTTCTTCTCATTTCACAGGTGGGGACACTGAAGCTCAGTGAGGGGCTGACACTCTGCCCAAAAGTCAGGTTAGGTTTCCGGAACGGCCATGCCCTTGGCTCCAGGGCCAGAGGCCTCCCCTCCATCCCTGAATCCCACCTGGAGCTGCACTCAGTGTACGGCAGACCTGCCTGCCACAGAAATACAAAAGAACCTCGACTACAAAGGCAGTGAGTGGGGGGTGTGCTAATGTGGCCCCCAAAGCCAGCTTCTCCGCAGCCCCCCGCTTGGCGCAGGCTTCCCACCCACCACTCACCCAGTGATCCCTGGCCGAGTCATCCCTGCCCCTTCTTGCCAGTAGCTGGCACCTGTGTACCTTGGGCCTTGCCCACCATGCTTCTCCAGTCTTCCGCTGTTCCCCATCCCTGCCCCGGAAAACGCATCCCCCCAGCTCCCAGGCCATCCAGAGAGAATAGAGTGCTGCTCTCACAGCCTCTGACCCAGGGGCTCCTTGGCCCCCTTGGTCCACTCACCATCAGTCCAGTAGAACGTGCTGGGCGGCTGTTATATGCAGACCCTGACTCGCCACCAGACAGTGAGGGGGTGACACATGACCAACTCATACGTACACCACAAACTAGACCCCTCCACACAACAGGGACGGGGAAGGGAGAGAGGAAATGGAGACACCAGGCCAGGCCACGTGCAAAGACGTCTCCCAAGTTCCTGGGTGGAGGCCCGACCCCCATTGTGACTGCATTTGGAGATGGGCCGTTAAGTAGGCGATTCAGGTTGAATGGGGTCAAGAGGTGAGGCCCAATGCCCGAAGACTGGCGTCCTTGTAGGAGGACGAAGGAACACTGCAGATCCCTCTCTGCACCTGCAGAGGACAGGCCACGTGGGGACAGGCCATGTGGGGACAGGCAGCAGACCTGAGCAGAAACCAGCCCTGCACCTGCTCTTGGGAGTCCAGCTTCCAGACTGCGAGAATAAACATCCACATGCAAGCTGCCCGGCGTGCCTGTGCCACCGTGGGAAACACACATTTGGCCTTTTTCCTCGGGTCCCAACACAGAACCCCCAGGTCCTTTGGAGCTGCCTGAGCAAAGACCGAAAGCAAGCACGTGATTGTCATGCAGATTCAAGCCAGAACCTGCCTCTGTGACCTGTAGTCCTGGGTCCTCCTCGGCCACAGCAGGACACACCCCTACATGTGGAGGTGCCCTTTTTCGATGCGAACATCCCACTCTACAGGGTCACTTCCGCTCCGCTTCAGAGCATCTCCTGTGTCTGCTATTTCTCAAAATAACCAGCTCAAAATAATCCTTATGCCAAAGAGGCCCACTTTGGGGTGACATACTCTGCTTCCCTTCAAAAGCCAGGCAGCTTCATGAGGAAACTAGAACATGCAGATGTGTTGAAGGAAGACCAGCTCAGGACGGTGGCGGTGGTCACGAGACCTCAATGTGGCCCTGGGCTCCATTCAGACACAGCTCAGAAAGTGGGGATTCACAGACCAGGGGCAGGAGGCCCCTGAGGAAGTGCAGGGTCTGGGCAACCGGACACCACCTGGGTGTGCAGGATGGGGACCCCCATCAGGCATCAGGAGTGCTCAGGGCTCTCACTCAGTCACTTCAAAGGACTCATGCTAACAGTGGCCAATGCAAAGCAGAGCCGGAGGTTCGAAGGCAGACAGCTGGCTGGGAGGAAGGCAGGTCAGGTAGAAAGGAGACCCCTCACTCCCAGCACACACGGAAACACTTCCCAAAGCTGGACGATTGGGATGTGATGGTGGTGATGCTGGAAGCTATGGGGAGGTGGTGATTCCCTCAACAGCCTGGCCAGCCAACCACCCAGCGAGGAGACCTTGGACCCTGGACAAGGACGCAGGCCTGGACGGGAACTGCTGGAGGACGGCACCCAGGGAGAAAGCCAAAGAAGAAGGAAAGTGGGCAGGGGAGTGTCCGTGCCACCCTGGCTTAGCGGGCAGAGCAGGGTGTGGGAGGGCCGTGGCCAGGAAGACACGGAACAGAGGAACTGGCTCTTTCTGCAGAAGAGGGGATGACACAGCCGCAGCCGGTGATGCAAACCTACTGGGAACGGGCAGACAGGAAATGCCTTCCTCCCAGAGGATCAGCAGGGCAGGAGAGGACGTATAATTACAAGAACTCATGACTCAGCACTGTATGGTATTCACAGGCATAATCAACATTCCTTCTCCAAAGAAAGAAAAGGTGGTACAACCGAGTCGGGACTGAGCGGGGAGGGCGCTGTCTGGGAGCTGAGTCCTCTCTTGCAGGCAGAAAGTTGATAGGTGTTAAACTTAAAAACCACTGTCACATCTGTCTGTGAGTTAGAGACACAGAGGAAAGACAGACGCAGATGAGAACACACCCAGGGGAACGTGGGATGTGGTTTCTCAGGGACACGGCGATGGGGACAGGAGAGACGAGGTCTGCGGCTCTGCTCAACCCTACCCCAGTGTTACTAAGGCTTCGCAAGGCATGTTCATCAGTTTTTTTGGCACAAACTCGGTATAAAGGGAGGAGGTGAGATCAGAGCCTGGGCTGCAGGCCTGGCCAGGATGCAGGACCAGCCCCCGTGCCCCCGAGAGAAATCCCCACCCGACTACACCCATTTCACAGCTGTCACACTGAGGCCCAGACATGAGAGATGACTTCTGTGAATCTAACACTGCGCATGTGGTGTTCAGGCCTGGCCTCTAGATGCAGGAGACCCCTCTTTCTGTATTCAAAATCAAGCCAGACTGGCCCCCGATGCACCCACAGCTGCGGAGAGAGAACACAGGCCCAACACCCTGACCAGCCTGCGCCCCGGGCTCCCGTGAGACCTCATGGGGTGGAAGATGCCAGAGTGGAGGGAGCCATCCCATCCCGAACAAAGAGAAGAAAAGGACTTTCCTTTTTTTTTTTTTAAATGTATTTTTTATTGGTGTTCAATTTGCCAACATATAGAATAACACTCAGTGCTCATCCCATCAAGTGCCCCCCTCAGTGCCCGTCACCCAATCACCCCCACCCCCGCCCACTTCCCTTTCCACCACCCCTTCCATTCCACTCCTCTGCTTACCCAGCCCGGAGGGTCCACACACCAGACAGCATCTCTCCAGAGGTGCCTGAGGGCAAATGCAAGGAGAGCTCACACAGAGTCTCCCCTCTGAGGCCTGGAAGCTCATTCTGGAGACTCAGGGGGCAGGCAGGAGTGGGGGCAGCACCCCACCAGGGGCTGCAGGCTCTGTGCTCAGACTACCACCTAAGGTAAAGTAAGTGAAAGAACAAACAAACCAATATATAAGCCCCAGTCCTCGTGGGCACAGGGCGCAAAATGTGTGCAGTGACACTTTGGCAATGCAGGGAGGAGGTGCCCCCGTATCCTAGCCCCTACCCAGAGGACTAAGATGCACAAAGGACACACCCATGCCCCAAGGCTGGGTGATGAGGGCGCCTCATCGACTGCAGCCCCTCCTGGGTGCTCCCCGGGGGGTCCCCAGATGTCACTGCTCTCTGTCACCTGGGAGCAAGCTGGATGCATAGACCCCCGGGCCCAGAGCCCCAGAGGCCAAGCCCCAGGCAGAGGAGGCCTTCGTCAGTCTCCTAGGTAGTCCAGCGCCATGCATCACCCAAGTGGCTTCCACCTGCCGCCCGGGGGCACAGACTCACCCTCCTTCCCACATCCGGACCAGTTTCTGAGGAAAACCCCTCCCCACATCCCCGTACCCCACCCAGAGGGGTGAGCCAAGACAGTCTCGAGCAGCCTCTGCTGGGTGTGGGGTGTGGTTAGTGGTGAAGGGAGATAGACCTCAGACCTCTGTTAGGAGAGCAGCCCCTAGAGCCCCCACATGGGAAGGAGGTCCCCATATGCACAGAGGGGGCCTTTCTTATGCTTCTTGGAGATGGCATTTGAAAGGAAGGGTTCAGAGCTGGCTGGGACCTGCCCACCTGGGAACTGGGAACAGTGTACACTCTGTCTCAGAGCGGGGAGGACGGCTCCTGGCCTGGAAGTTATAACCGGACAAGTGGGATGAAGCCAGGAAAGAAGTCAGCTGCAAGGTGGGGTCGGGAGGGGTACACACTGGTGCCTCGGCCCAGATCAGGCTAGGTTGCTGTGCCCACCGGAGGCCCTCGGTGTGGCCATCCCATGGGTCTCCGCACCACACTGGCTGTTGCAGCCAGATATGTCCTGTGGCCACCATCATTCTGGAAAGGTCCTCCGGGTTGAAGGGGGCCACCAGAAACACTGCCCAAGACTGGCCCACTTGCACCATCTAGAGGAGAGCCCGAGAAAAGCAAGGCCGCGTCCACAAGGCCCACTGACCAGAGCCTGGCCCCAGGAGTCTGTTGGTCCTCAGGACCAGAATCCAGGACCTCAGAAGCAGAAAGGGGCATGGGGACACTCAGCTGCCTGGCAGGTGGGCCCCTCAGCCAGGAAGGCCATCAGCAAGCCCCTGCCAGCTGCTTAAGCACCGACCGGGCCAGCCTGTCCTCCCATGTCCAGGGCTCAGGTGGCCCCAGGCAGAGGGCCCATCAGGCTTGCTCTGCACTGTCCCACCAGGATCGGCACAGTGCCTGCCATTCAAAAACCAACCCTGAATGGATGAGTCATTCTTCAAAGACAATTGAATGGAAACTCTGTGCCCCTGTAAACGTGTACCGACATTCTCAACACAGAAGTCAGGGGCTCATCTGGAGGGCAGTGCAAGCAGTAGAAGTACACCTTCCTGGGGCCACAGGGCCTTTGCACAGTCTCCCAGCCTGGTGTTCTCTGCCCCACACCAACCGTATTGTGTTAATTCCTATCCTGAATGCTGCTCAAATATTCCAGCAGTGGAGAGGAGTTTCCTGGTACTTCAAGGCCATCTCAGTATGTCCTGTCATGGGGACATACTGTCCTGCTCTCTTCCTGAGAGCCTCTGCTTTCTTTCCAGGCTGGAAGCAATGTGAGGACCGGGAATGCTCTCCATTCTCCCCGGCTCCCGAACACTGTGGATGAGCAGCGTTGTGTGGATCAGTCCCCACCGACCTTCCTTCTTGTCTCCTGCGCTGAATTTGTAACGTTCCTCTGAGGCACCTCCCTCTGGCACCCTGAGTGCTGGGACCCGGCTCGCCTGCTCTGCATCCGGGGCCCATCACCGTGGCACTGTAGCACTTGCTATTTCTCTCCATGCTGTCCTCACCACTAGAGTCGAGGGTTCCCAATTCCCATGGTAGCAGCAGCCCCCTGTGGGCCCCCTGTGGTCTACGCCTCCTGGCAATCACAGCCCTGTGAGCCCCCCAGGGGTCACAGAGGACCCTGGGCCTCTGCTTCTCTGTCTCCCAGATCTCCTGTGTGGGGCACTTACCTGCCTTGTTATGAGTGGCTTGCTGGAAAGGCCCATGCGGTGAGGACCGGAGGCCCCCCCAGCCAGCAGCTGGGACCAGGACCAGCTTGGGGAAGGCTGCCTGCAGGGGAAGCCTCCACCCATCAAGCTTTCAGAAGACACAGCCCCAGCTGCCATCCTAGCTGCAGCCTCGTGAGAGAGCCTGAGCTGGAGCCGGTCAGCTCAGCCACATCCAAATTCAACTCTCAGAAACCCTGTGACACAGTGAAGGCTTATTGTGAGTGTAAGCCACTAAGTTTGGAGTGGTTCGTAATGCAGCATCGCTAACAAAATGCATTGTGTCAAGACTTTTACGTGATCTGCACAAACCTCTCCATCTGTTCACAGTTGCTGGAAGCTCACTTGTTAGGAGCAGAGGATCACCCTGGCTCCAGTTCAGACATCTTGGCTATCTGTGTTTTTCATGAGCTATTGCATAGGTCCTTGCAATGAGCAAAGCAAGGGACAGTTTGCTCTCCTATACTGTTTGTGCAGACAGACTGCACAATCTGCATTATGCCTGCCGCCCCACAGCCTGCCTCACCTTGAAAGGCAGGTCTTGCTTTTACCAGACCTTGGCTCCACTGTAGGGAGTCCCACCTCCCTTGTGAGCTTCAGTCTTGTGGCTCGAATAGGACTGACCTTGCTTCCGGACACCAGACCTGGCCCTTTCTAGTATGAAAACTGTAATCATCCGGCTGCAATGGTTGAGGGGCAGAGGTGACCCTAGGCAGGCCAGCGGGGAGTGACACAAGGAGATCTCTGTGGGCAGGAGTGAGTGTGAGGCACAGATGGAATGCAAGGGGGGGCAGTTCACTCACCCCGTTTGGGGGCTGGATTTATGTAATTAGCTCTGTTCTTTCTTTGGCTATTTATCTCACTAAAATGTAGGGTTCTGGAAAGAAATTTTTAAATCTCTGTGAATGTTCCATTTTGCTTCTGATTTTAGAGGAGCAATGATTGCTTGCCAAGAAGAAATCCCGAGATACTAATTGCCTCCATTTATATTGGCGGCTGAGAGCACACACTCAACCACAGTGATCAGGAGCTTATGCTAATGCCTATACTGTTGGTTTGGAAAAGGGACATTGATGTGATTTTTATATTTCTTTATTCTGTCCATGCATTACCCATTGACAGTCTGGGAGCAAAAGAACCAAATCTCCCCTCCTGGCTCCAAGAGAGCTCAAGCAAAATCACTTGGAAAAGACCAGGACCCTCCCTTCGTGGGAGCTGCTGCATGCTTGCCAAGTTAGAGAACTTCTCACCAGGTCTGGAATGTGGCACATGCTCTGCCAACGCCAGCTGAGCACGAGCAAGCCGCGAAGGCTTCTGCTCTTTAAAGTTTGGTCGGATTTTTAAGGAAACTCAGCATTAATAAATCTATATAGCACAAATTAGCAGATGATTATCCACATAACGAGGTTCCTGAAATTATTTACATTTAAAACATGACTTATAAGTGAATTCTGATACATTCTATATTCTGTAACATTAAAAATCAAATTCTTAAAGAATATTACAGTTAGCAGTTTTGCGAATGCTTCCCACCTCCCGAAATTGAAATAGCATATTCCAGCATGTGAACAGAGCCTGCTTCTGAACAACTGAATTATAGCTGATTTTTATTTTTATGCCTTTCTCTATTTTATAAACTTTCTATAACAAAAGCAACTTTTAATTAAAAATACAGCAGTGCCCGAACAAGTTGTGACTTGGCATTACAGAGAGCTCCTAAAGACCCCCAAGGCCCTCTCTGTCTGTAATGCAGCATAGCTAACAAAATGCATTGTGTCAAGACTTTTACGTGATCTGCACAAACTTCTCCATCTGTTCACAATTGCTGGAAGCTCACTTGTTAGGAGCAGAGGATCACCCTGGCTCCATCCTCTTTCCCTCTGCTTGAATTTGGTGTTTATCAAGACCATAATTCTATTTTTGCCATTTATGAGTGTGTCACAAACAGCACAAGTCACCACTCCACTTGCGACATCCATGAGTGGCCCTGCAAGGCTGCTCTGGGTCTGCTGATGAGGCCCGCTGACTCGCTGATTTAATGGTGGCGTCGGAGAAGCTCCCCACAGTCTGGGCAGCCCGGTGGTCCCCTGCATGGTCCCATTCTCCATCTCCGCCCAGCCACGTGGCCACACATGGGACTATTCCCAAACCGTGTTCTGACACATGCAGCTGCTGTCATCCTCCTGGAGGGTCTGGGTTCAAATCCTTTCCCCACCACCAGCAAGTGGTGTGACGTGGGTGAGAACTTATAAACCAGGAGCAACCAGGAGTGTCTGACTCGGGGGATTGCCCCTGAGAAGGGAATCGGTCAATATACGTAAAAAAGTCTTAGAACATTGCTGGTCTTGTTTGCTGCTGACGTCACCATGTTTAGGAGTATTTCAAGAACATTTTGGCTAAAGATCAGAGAAGTCTGCCTTCTCACTGCCGGGACCCACATTAAGAAGTTAATTTTAAAGTAAGTCAGATAAGTGTTTCAGAACCCTAAGAAATCAAAATTCATTAGGGAGGTTTCCTAACTAACCAACAGGTACTTCTATTGAACTGAGTGAACACGTGTGCTTTCTCCACCACCATTGTAAGTGCCATCCTTTCATGCTTCAAATGGTGGCCCGCCCATCCCTGAACCACACTAGCAGAGTTCAGGACAAGAGCTACCAAAATGTGAGTGGGGGTGCGGGACCCAGCCTGAGCTCCCCTCCCTGGGGGACTGTGCGAACTCCCACCCGCCTGTGATTGGCTTCAGCAGCGCATCCTCCTCGCAGGCCCACACACCACACCTGTCGCAGGTCAGCAGGTGCTCAGACCTCAGACCCGCCTGGGGTGTAACTTGTTGCCCTGAAACCTGGGTTCTCTGACCACCAGGAATAGCCATGATGGGACACTTTGGTCTCCTGCCACGGGGCTGCTTATGTTGCTCATCTCGCCATGCTCATGCTCATCTCGGCGCACTCATCTTGACACAGAGCTGCAAGCTGACAGGTGGATGGTGGGTGAAGCCACTAAGTTTGTGACAATTGGTTACATCACAACAAAATGGTGATTATATACATTTGTTACGCTAGCAATACACTGTCCTTATAAAAATTTACATTTGGCAGCCTGGGTGGCTCAGCGGTTTAGCACCGCCTTTGGCCCAGACCATGATCCTGGAGACCCAGGATCGAGTCCCACATCGGGTTCCCTGCATGGAGCCTGCTTCTCCCTCTGCCTGTGTCTCTGCCTCTCTCTCTGTATATTCTCATGAATAAATAAATAAAATCTTTTTAAAAAATTAACATTCGAGATGCGTGGTGGCTCAGTCAGTTAAGCATCTGACTCATGGTTTCTACTTAGGTGGTGATCTCAGGTCTTGATCGAGCCCTGCATCCAGCTCCTCGCTCAGTGCAGTCTGCTTCTCCCTCTGCCCCTCCCCTTACACCACCCCCTGTCCTCCGGAATTAATAAATAAAATCTTTAAAAAAAAAACTCAAAGTCTGTGGCTGGTTCTCTCCCCAAAGGTCACCACTGTTGTTGATGGATGGATGGATTGATTGATTGATTGATTGATTAAAGATTTTATTTACTTATTCATGAGAGACACGCAGAGAGAGGCAGACCCAGGCAGAGGGAGAAGCAGGCTCCATGCAGGGAGCTCGATGTGAGACTCGATCCCAAGACCCCGGGATCATGCCCTGAGACGAACGCAGACGCTCAACCATTGTGCCACGCAGGCACCCCTGTTGTTGATTTAGGGTGCCTCCTTCCACGTCCTTTTTAAAGAGACATGAGAGGCATGATACCCTGACTCTGCCACATACCAGCTCCCCTGGAGTTCATATAGCAGGAACTCAGAGCAGTCCTGGCACACAATAATTGCTCAGAAAATGTTCCTTGTGACTGCTGGGAATTTCTGTGTGTGTCTGGGCCCAAACAAAGTAGGTGGCTATGTTTGATTTAGTTTTTTGTGGGCAGCACCAGACTGAAGGTAGGTTCAGTTCGTTGCTCTGAGGACCTGGCTGTCCTGGGTGCCGGCTTCTGTCTCTTGTCTAGCTCAAGGGGGCAGCTCATCCCCTTGGTGAGTTTCAGAGCAGCTGGCAGGGTCCCGGGAAACTTCCCGCGTGCTGGGTTCCAGGTACAAAAGGAGCTCCCCGGGATCAGCCAGAAGCAGATGTGGACCAGGCCCCCAGACAAGGTCTCAGACCCACAGATTCGGAAGGGTGATCTGGTTTGCCCCCGCAAACACAGACTCCAGCAGAGCCAGCCATCTCGTGGACTGTGTCTACTGATTCTATACAAGAAGCAGGATTCCACCAGGGGTGTTACAGGGCGCATCATGGGGTTTGGGCCAAATTCCCAACCCAAGGAAAGGAGCCCAGATGGCAGCTGGGAGAGAAGGTTGCCTCCATGTCATGTTGTTATGACAGTGAGTGTTTTCCATCAGCCCCTGCAAGTGACACATGGAGGGAGGGCATGGCTTTGGTGATGAGAGCTCTTACGTTAGAAGTGGTTTCAAACTTGGGCTCTGATCTTCACAAGCTGTGGGATGCAGGGCCGGGGATCACTGTCATCTGTTTATCCACCGGCTGGGATGTGGCTTTTCCAAGGGAAGGGACCATTTCCAGGGGATGGGGCGGCGCACACAGATGTGTGAACTGCTGTGGCCCCAGCATAACCCGGCCTCGGGGTGATGGCTCCCTGAGCGGTAAGTCTCCGGGCTACTCCAGCTCAGGGTTCCCCTGCTCTGGAGGCTCAGGTTTGGGGTGGCCCCCGGAGCCAGTCCCCCAAAGCTGTGGAGGGCTGAAGTGAAGTAGCCATGCTGTTTCCTGCTTTTCCACCATCTGTGTGACAGAGGCTTCAAGATCCCCAGAGCACGGGGTCCCCTGGTGCTGGCTGACCTCACTGACCGGGACAGAGGCGGGCCTGGAGCCCTGCCAGTCGCCACCACATCTCCTCCCACGCTTTTGCCTGACCAGCGGGAGGACACGCCTCAGAACCTAGGCTCTCCCGAGAAGACAGCGAGAGGCTTGACGTGGAGGGGAGGGGCTGGCGGGGGAGCACGCAAGGACATGGACATCAGGCAGAGAAAACCCCCACTGAGTGGGGCTGATGGGATTCTCTCTTGGGCACAGACTGCTCTGTCTCAAATCTCCCTCCCGCAGCTTGGCATCTCTAGGTCTCCAAGCCCGCTACAGGATAGTTTAATTAAACTTTTTTATTTTGAGATACTTGTAGATTCCACGCAGTTGTAAGAAATAAAACAGAGGGGGGATCCCTGGGTGGCGCAGCGGTTTAGCGCCTGCCTTTGGCCCAAGGTGCGATCCTGGAGACCCGGGATCGAATCCCACGTCGGGCTCCCGGTGCATGGAGCCTGCTTCTCCCTCTGCCTATGTCTCTGCCTCTCTCTCTCTCTCTCTCTCTGTGTGACTATCATAAATAAATAAAAATTAAAAAAAAGAACTTCAAAAAAAAGAAATAAAACAGAGGGGGGGATCCCTGGGTGGCTCAGCGGTTTAGCACCTGCCTTCGGCCCAGGGCATGATCCTGGAGTCCCGGGATCGAGTCCCGCATCGGGGTCCCTGAATGGAGCCTGCTTCTCCCTCTGCCTGTGTCTCTGCCTCTCATTCTCTCTCTCTGTGTGTCTCTCATGAATAAATAAATAAAATCTTAAAAAAAAAAAAGAAAGAAAGAAAACAGAGATCCCACATACCCTTTACCCAGCTTCCCCCTATAGTGACATCTTGCAAAACTCTAACACATAATCTCACGACCAAGACCTTGACACTGACACAGTCAGGACATGCAGAGCAAGGCAAGGCCACAAGGGCCCTTGTGCATGGTCCCATGACGCCTCCACTTCCGTCCTGCGCACACCTCCTCTTAACCCCTGGAAACCACTAATCTGTTCCTCATGTTATCATTTTGTCTTTTCAAGGGTGTCCTATAAATGGCAGTGTGTTCTATGTAACCCTTTGAGGCTGGCTTCTGTGCTTACATAGTTGGGGATCCATCTAGGCTGCTGCTGGACTAGTGGTTATTCACCTAGCATAGCTGAGGTGTCCCGTGGTGTAGAGGGGACCAACACCTATGTAACCGTCTCCCCGTGTAAGGACATTTAGGCGAGTTTCAGTTTGGGAATGTGAGCACAGGTGTTTGCATGAATTTACCTTTCCAATTCTCAGGGATAAATGCCCCAGAGTGTGATTTCTGGTTAACACTGTGGTCACATGTTTAGTTTTTAAAGAAAGTGCCAAAATGTTTTCAAGGGGGACTGTACCACTTATGTTCCCACAGTCCAGCGAGCATAACTGACATCTGACAGAGAACAGCAGAGTCAGTGAATGTCTCTGAGCCCCACTGTGCTTCCGACCCTCCACAGAAGCCAGCCATAGCACCCCTGCAGAAGGGGCGACTGCACAGCCTCCCCCGGGGAGCTGGCAGGGGCGCTGCCCCCTTCTTCACCATGGGCTGTGTGCAGCATCAAGCCCTCATGCAGCCAACTGGCTGGACTGAACACAGGTCATTTCTGAGCAAAGGGTCCTGCTTCGAAGGGAGAATTTTCTGGAGAAAGACTATCCAGGCTTCCAGGCCTTAGGCAGATTCACACATATGGGTCAGTTCAAAATTCTGCAGAGTTGGGGCACCCAGGTGGCTCAGTCAATGAAGTGTCTGCCTTTGGTTTACGTCATGATCCTGGTGTCCTGGGATCAAGTCCCGCATCAGGCTCCCTGCTCAGTGGGGAGGCTGTTTCTCCCTCTCCTCCCTGCTTCTGCGCTCTCTCTCTCTCTCTCGCTATCTCTCTCTCTCTCTCTCTCTCTCAAATAAATAAATAAAATCTTTAAAAAAATAAAAACAGTTCTGTGGAATTGTTCATGGAAATGCCTTTGGTAGTACATCCACCGTGAAACAAACTCCCCCCTCACCACTACCACCCCACGCCTGGCAAGATCCCACCTCATTCTTTTTCCTAAAATTCCCATACCTTATCTTCTCTCCTGCATGCATCTACCCATACAAGGAATCACAGCCTTGGAGCTAGAAGGGACCAGGAAAGTGTGGCTCAGCTCTTGAGCCTGCCCCCAGGACCGAAAGCTCTGTGCTCCAGGCACTCAGGGGCTTCCTTACAGAGCAAGCTCCTGAGCCCCTTGCTGGGACCCCTGGAAGAGACACCCTTCTGGGCAACAAGAGACAGTGCCTCTGGGATGCAGGGCCTTGGAGGAAATGCTGGCCGCTTTGTCTCTGACTCGGCTCTGATCCGGTGCTCCAGGCAGGGACAGGCCAGCTGGGCCCAGACTACCCTGCCCGGATCCTGCCGCTCAGGGGCAGGAGGTGGGGCCCAGCCTGGTGGTGGAGGAGGTGACAGCCCTGGCCCTGTCTGTGGCCTGGCTCATGATTCTGTTCTGGCAACCCAAGAGTCCACTCTGGGATCCCGTGCCCGGGAAAAACCTAGTGACTCCCTGGCACCGAGGGCGCACAGGCCGGTGAGCTCTGAGGAGACATCCGCCAGTGCAGGGAGCCCCCGAGGAGCCCTAGCTCTGGCTTGCGGGTGGAGGGGGGTGGTGGTGGGAGGGATGCCCAGCAACTCTGCCTGGAAATCTGGGGCCCGCGCAGGGAGCAGAGAGCGCGGCGGCGCGCACGGGGCGGCGGGAGCGGGAGGCGGGGTGGCGCCCCGCCCGTCGGACCACCCAGCGCGAGGGTCCCTCCTCCTCGGTCCGCCGCCGGTCAGCGGGTCACTGAGAGCCCCGCTTGCTTCCCTCGGCCGCTTTACCGGTGGCTGGGGCCTCCCCCGCGCTGGGATTGGATGCGAGACAACTGGGTGGGTGCGGGCGGGGGACCCCAGAAACCCAGGCTCCCAGCTCGGGCGTAGAGCAGCCCGCAGTGCAGACGCTGCCGGCCCGAGCCTGGGAGGACTTCAGCACAGACCTGGCGGGCTGGCGGGCGGCGCGGAGGAGGTGGCAGCGACGCGGAGGCCCCCCGCAGGCACCCGGTGCGCCAAGATGTTTGACAGCTCGCAGTATCCCTACAATTGCTTCAACTACGACGCCGACGACTACCCAGCCGGCAGCTCCGACGAGGAGAAGCGGCTCACCCGGCCCGCGTACAGGTGCCCGCGGGGTCGGTGGTAGGAGCCTGGGGGCCTGCGAGGATCCTGCTCCAGGAGCCTCCCGGAGGAGGGTGGGCTTTCTTCTCCGGAGCGGGGGGCGGTGGGTACCCTGGGAAGGGACCCGTTCCTCCTTTCTCCGCATGTCTCTCCACCCCCTTGAGGAGACTCCCAAGTGTGAAGATGTGCTCCTTGGGTCTGGGCAGAAGCGGGGAGCGGGGACCTCCGGGGTGCACCTCCCACACCCCCCGGAGCCCTGGGGGCGAGGGAGCGCGCTTCTGGAGGGCCGGCCTCTGGGCAGGGAAGGGCTGCCCGGAGGGGACTCCAGACCCCCAAGTCGTGAGTGGTCCCCTCCACCGCCCCGTGTGGCCCGACGCGCCCCTATTTGCAGCTACATCGCGCTGATCGCCATGGCCATTCAGCAGAGCCCCTCGGGCAGGGTGACGCTGTCCGGCATCTACGACTTCATCATGCGCAAGTTCCCCTACTACCGAGCCAACCAGCGCGCGTGGCAAAACTCCATCCGCCACAACCTGTCCCTCAATAGCTGCTTCGTCAAGGTGAGCTCCCCACTGCCATCCCGCTCCCCGAAGGGCCCGCGACCGTCCCAAGCTTGGGGGCTCCTGGGCCAAATCAGCCCCATAGGGGGCGGGGCCAGATCTTGCAGCAGCAGCTGTTGGAAAGTTCATTTTTAGCAAATGGGGTGCCTCCAGTTTGCTCCCTGAGCAACGCCACCCACCGCAAGGACAGGGACCTATCCAGGGCCTGCCCCGGAGCCCTCGGAGAGCGCGCAGACCGGGAGGGGTGGGCGGGAGCGCCCAGAAAGCCAGCCCCTCGCGGAGCCCCTCCCTGCGCACAGGTGCCTCGGACCGAGGGCCACGAGAAAGGCAAGGGCAACTACTGGACGTTCGCAGGCGGCTGCGAGTCGCTGCTGGACCTCTTCGAGAACGGCAACTACCGGCGGCGCAGGCGGCGCAGGGGCCCCAAGCGGGAAGGGGCCGGGGAGGCGCGCGCGGGGGGCAACGAGGGGCCTCCGGGGTCGCAGGAGCCAGCCCCCCGCCCCCGCCAGCCCCCGGCCCCCGCCAGCCCAGCCGCTCCGGGGAAGGAGGAGCCCAGGGGCATCAAGTTCAGCATTGACTACATCCTGTCCTCCCCAGACCCGTTTCCTGGGCTCAAGTGTCCCCTGGGCCTGCAGGACGGCAGGAACCCCCGGCTGGAGGCCCAGCAAATGAACCTCCACGTTTGGACAATATGAGACGGGGCTGGCACCCGGGCAGCCCCGGGTCTTCCCAGGTGATTTCAGCCCCACTTCCAGCCAGAGGCAAGGTTTTGCCACAGACTAACTTGCACAGCCTCTTGCTCCAAGCTGAAGACCCCCCGGGGGCCGGAGAGACAGGAACTCCAGTCTTCTGGCTTCCTCCTTCAGAAAAGTTCCCTTGCAAGAAGACTCACGGGGTCCTGCTCGCCTGAAGCGTTTGCTCCAGAGCTCCTGAAGAGTCCTACTCTGAGGAGTACGAAGACAGGTTCAGGGCCACCTCCATCTGAGGATTTGCTGCTTAGACAGCCACAGCCTGGAAGGTGCCCACGCACTGGGCATACAGTTAGCCGGGCGGGTGGGCTTCTTCCCTGGAGCTGAAAGTGATGCTAATAAAATGCAAACAGTGAAGTCAGATACTAGTTGATCCCATGAATGTCGCCCCAAGGTTTTTGACCGTGGCCCTGGTGCAGATGATGTGATCAGAAGTGTAAGTGCATCTCATGCTGTGGACAGAATAGTTCGTAATTGCATAAGAAATCTCGTGCGCTCTTCTATCCAGGAGAGAAGGCAGAAAGAAGGGAAGAGCGGGGGGGGGGGGGGGGGGGATTCAAATTTGGGCCAACATGGGGCAAAGCACACTTTTCTTGCTTCTTCTGAGCAGGCAGTAAGCTTCTATTTGGGCACGTTCCACCCAGCTGGTTTTCTGAGGAAGCAGACACTCCATAGCAGGCGGTTGATAGATCCCTGCTACGCTGTGAGGTGTACGATTAGGGAGTGCACAATTACAAGCATTGGAGGTGGGTTCACTCCATTTGAAATGTAAATGATTTAATTACTGTGTGGAGACGGGTGTTTTAAAAAACACAATTATGCACAGTGAAACTATTTGACCAACCTTATCATTTTTCACCAGCCCATTTTTGCAGAGTTAATTGCTTTCCATGACTTAATTTGAACATTAGTATGGATTACACCTAATCTGATCCACTAGGTGACAATGATTGGCTAATTGTGTAAACAACAAAAACACACCCAAGGAAGCTGACTGTCTCGACTGGGAATTACATGGTTGTGCTTTATCAGACTCTGAAAAACCCCGGGCCGGTAAAGGCAGGCAGGAGACCAGGACAGAAAGAGCCATCTCAGAGACCCACTTAGACTGGCTTGCTTCTGATTCAGACACCCTGATGTTTCATCAAACTACAGCACTGTTACTCATCCGCCTCGGGTTGATGTGACTGTTTTGAGAAAGGGGAGAAGGCTGTCACAAATGTTGTGAAGTGCCTCGTCCCCGAGTCCAGAGATGAGCCCTGGTGGTGATGTGCCCACTGCCTGTCTGTCAGCACTCTCTTGGTCCATCCAGGTCCCGCCAGCGGGGCAGCCTGTTGGCCTCATGGAAGGAGGGGAGCCCTGCCTCCCTCAAGCAGCCCTCCCGAAAGCAGGACTAAGCCTGCAATACAGAGGAAGGACATGTCTCCTTCGAAAATGCCAGCTACCAGAACTCTTTGCTGGGAAAGCATTCAACATTGGTGGGCCCTCGCTGCCCACAAGACCTGGTGCTGAGCCCGGGACAGGGGTTGTCTCCACGGCTGGCACACCAGCCCTGATGGCTGGTTGCATGATTTCTCATTCCCATTTTATAGATGGGGGACCCGCATGCAGGTGAACCCAGGCCCCAGACCCAAGCATGTGGCTTTGGGGCTGGGCTGCTCACACTTCCTCCAGGCTGTGGCTCGTGCAGGCTCAGAGTGGTCGTGTACACGGATGTGTGTATGTGCATCGTAGGTGTGATGTCTGTCTGCATTCCTATTATTTATATCCCTTTGCCAGTTGTCCTAAAAGCATTGTTTTAAATGATAGTAGATATGACATAGGTGATGCAATGCAGGTGGTACTTATTATACATAAGTAGATGGCATACAAAGTATCTGAAGATATATTTTTCTGCTACCGGTCAAGCAAATAAAATTTGCATTTTATCTTTCGGGTTTTAGCCGTGTCCCAATGTTTTGTTCTGGTGAGCAAAGCCAGTGGGACGGAACATTCCTCTGTCCTAAATAGAACAATTTTGGAAGCCCCGGCCTTGGAGGGGGAGAGGAGGTCTGGTGACCTGACATGTTGTTAGCAGGTCCTCCCATTGCACACGGGCCGGGGCAGGTGCTCACTGGCTGCCAGCGAGCAAAGGGGAGGCGCCAGGCAGGCAAGGTCTGTGCACTATGAGGTAGAACATTTGTTTTGCAAAGGATATCAATCATGTTTTTAAAAGCGAAGGGACATTTTCAATTTGCCAGTGTGTGATATCCCGCGACTCCGGCAGGTCTTCCAGTCTTTCAAGTGAGTGGCATTTAATACCAAACAACATCGCAGGGGTGAGGGCCGGCTCTGACCTATTCAAATACCGCCACCACACAGACCACCCGGCGCACGTATAATTAAATACTTTATGCCTCTCTTGCAAATCCGCTGATTGATCACCGATATGTACATTACCACCACATTACCCCCGAGCAGATGTCTGCCACACAGTTACGGATCACCGGGTTTCCATTAACAAAGTTGGGAGGCGCTGCTGTGCAGGGGTTCAGGGGAGCTGTATGCAAACCACCATGGTGCGGCGCCGAGTTCCGGGCTCGGTGGCATCCAGGCCGAGCTCTTCCTCACCGACTCCAGGGAGGATGTCTGTCCTCACAGCAGCCGGCCGGGCCGGGGCCCTCCACCGCAGCCAGAGACAAAAGGCGACCACATCTGGATGGACGCGAGAGAGCACCCGGGTGGGAGCACGAGCAGGTCCGTGGGTACAAAATGGTCTCGGACGGTGCTCTTCCCCATGCCCGCCTTGAAGTCCAGCATCGCTGCGTCTCCCCAGAGAGGCCTCCTTCGCTGACAGTGCCCTCCATACCAAGCCATCCTTTGGAACCTTGGTCTGCCCCTCCTTTCTCTTCAGATTCCTTCCTTCCCTGATTGAGTGGCTCCCGGTCTGTGTGCTCATTCAATGAACATCTGTGAGCCCCATGCTAGGTGCTGGGGTGCAATTATGGACCAGCCTGTATCCCCACAGTGTGCATGGAGCCCTCACACAGCCAGGAGGCCGGGAAGTAAGCCTGCGCCCAGGGAACTGAGAGACAAGTCAGGGTACAGCAGTTAGCTCAGACAGGGTGGCTGGGCAGGGCCCTCCAGGGGGCCACGTTCAAGCTGAAGCCCTAAAGATGGCCAGGCGGAAAGGGCATTCCAGGTGGAGAGTAGTAAGCCGAGCCCCTGAGGTAGGACGGAGTGGCCGTGGGGGCTTGCAGAAGGCCAGTGTGGCTGGAAGGATGCACAGGTAGGGGGAATGCTCTCCCAGCCTCCAAGTCCAAGACAAACACCCATGTCTTTAGCCTTTGAAGTTTGAAGTCCATCTTCTGCATTTGCCTCCGTTTGTCACTCTTCTTTCTGATACATAGACCTGCTGACGGACAATCACTTGCCAAGTTCTGGGCACTTGCGTCGGTTAATGTGGCCTCCGTACAGTTCACTTACTAGAGCAGACACAAGAGACATATCTCCTGCTCTGGTCCTCAAGCCTCTCTTCCTGACCTGTCCCATCCTGTACTCATGAAACGAAGACACAGGTCCTGGCTGGGTGGGTGATCCAATGAGGATAGTGTACAGAGGGGGGGACAGGTCTTCTAGAGTTCCCGTTGGCACCAGCTCTCCTTGGCATCTTCTAGGCCTCAATCAGCTGCCCCAGAATGACCTTGGGGGTCTTCAGACCCATGGTCCTAGGAGCAGCGTCAAGCTGGGAGCCTTGCAGGTGCATGTCCTCGCATAGGCCATCTGCCCTCCTGAGCCCTGGGTTCTTCATGTGTAGCATGGGGGGCTTAGCTGAGACGGACCGTGTCTCTCATCTCATGTCCCCCCCACCCCCACCCGTCCCGATCCTCTGCTCCGCCCACACCCAGTGACAGAGGCAGGGAGGGACTGGGCCATGACCGGCCCCATGGAAACCAGCTCCCCCAAGCCGGGCAAGTCCTCTGGGCGCCTCCCTTCCTGGAAGCAGCCCCCAGGGCTCCTGCTCCTTCCCTGGGACCTCACGTCTGCCCCGGCCACTGCCAGCTCCCTGCCTCCCTGCAGGCAGGCAGGGATGGGGCCACCTGGAGCCTCCAGAGTGGGAGGGGTGGCCCCGGGGGGCTCTCCTTCTCCCACATGGGTGGCTTCCTCAGTAAATCTACTCTGGCCTCCCACTCCAGGGTTGGCACCATCCCCCTCTCTGCCTCACCCCTCCACGGTGAAGTGAGGCCCATGGTGCTGAGCTGGGTACAGGGCCAGAGAGGAGCCTCCTGCTCCTGCCACCCCAGGGTCTGGGCTCCCTCTGAAATTCCTTTGGTTCCAACACCCCAGGATAGACCCTCGGCTGTGTGGGTGCAGCTCCAGCAAAGGCGAGATTATCTAGTTGCTGAGGACCCTGGGACCTTCTGCAGAAACATTCCAAGAAATCAAACAGGCCTGTTTCTCACCAAAAGTATAAAACTAAAAATAAGCATTGCAGGGCCTGCAATGGGTGGGGATCTGCCTTGGGAAAGGGCCCGCACCCCAGATGCCCAGCCATCTTTACCACCCCTCCTGGTCACACCTCGCCCTTCTGTGGTGGGTTATTCAGAGTTTCCCATCCTGGCCTCCAAGCTGGCTCTGTTGAAACTTCTGTCCTGGACACGTGAGCAGATTTGGAGCAGATCTAAGAAGTCCAATCCAGGACAGATAGAAGTCCAGCCATGGCCTAAGCAGACTTGGGGCCTCTTAGGGGAGTCCACCTGTGTATCTTAGTTGTGAATGCAGAACAAGGAGACTGCCCACCACAGCAAGTGGGGGAAGGACCCATGGGGGTGGAGATGCGTGGGCCTGTGGGCCTGGCCTTGCAGGGGAAATAGGGGATGGGCACTCTCAGCTCTCATTCCTGGTGCCCAGGGTCAGGGGCTGCCCTAGAACCTGGACTGGGTGAGGGGACCCTGATAGTGGAGGGAGACCACTTACCCGAGGCAGGGGAGGCTGACACTAAGGGGCCTCCCGTCGGAAGTGAGACCAGTGCTTTACATGAAGACCATGGACTCAGTCGGGCCGGTGTCCGAGGGGACAGCTCTCCTGGACAGCACTGGGATGGAGAGGGTGCTCATCTGAGGAAGTGCGGCTGAAGGCAATGCCAAGGAGGAAAGTCCTCAAGGGTTTGGTGACCAGGCCGAGGCTCTACGACAACCACTTGCAGAGGGTGTCTGCCCAGGGTATGCGTGAGGACGGGAAAGGACCTCTGGGTGTGAGACCCTGGTGGGGAGGGCGGGGGCGCTTTAGCTCCCAGTCAGGCAGGCAGCCGCACACTCCTGCAGGGAAGTACCCAGTCATATTGCACGCCCAGGAGTTCCTCTGAGGAGACAGGGCAAAAGGGCATCCCATCCTTCACAGGAAGCTATGCTCACCCCACAGACCACAGCCTGGCAGGCAGGGGTCCAGCCCAGATGGCCACCCAGGTAACAGAGGTGGCAGGGTGCCAGGTCCTGTTCTGAGGATGCTCAGGCCATATTAAGTGCCTCACCATTTCATGGGTGAGGCAGAGAGAGGCGTGCAGTGGGGTTTGAGCACAGGGGTCTGACCACACATGTCAGCAGTTTGTCTTAGAGGGCCCCAAGGTCCCTGGCCAGGCAGCAGTGTGACAGCCAAAGGTGACTTTGGGAGATGAGAGAGGGCAGGGCCAGGGTCCAGGGTCCCCACCCTCCCTGGGTACTGGCCCCCCACCTACCTCTTCTGGATGCCCCTCCAGCTCCATGCCCTAGAGAGGAGGATAATGTAGTGACAGCCAAGAAGAAGGGGGATCATGCCCCTCCCAGAGCACCTGCTGCCCACTACGCAGCTTAGAGCAGGGACGGGGCAGGTGTACAGCTCCATTTCACAGGGGAGAACACTGAGGTTCAGAGAGCCCTCGTGGGAGCATCTGGGAGCAGAGGCAGGCCCGCGGTCCATCCTCTACTAGCCAGATGCCCGGGATGCCAGGCTGAGGGCAGAATAACACCTTCTAGGCTGGAGCTTACATGGAATCAGACTCCAGGACCTACGCCCCCACCATCCCTGAGCTACAGCCACCGTTCAACAGTGGGACTGTTGAGCTGGGAACCCAGATTCGGGACTGCGAGCTGGGCGTGGACCCATGCCTTCTACAGGAGGGGGTGCGGGAACCGCCACCCCCTTCTCCACGGGGATGAGCCCGTTGTGTGGCCCCGGCGGCAAATACTCCAGGAGGATTCCAGGAAGGCCACACGCCTTATCACCTGTTATCACCTGTAACTTGATTTTGCATTCGGCCAAGTTAGCAATCCATAAACATTTGCAAAATTAATGTTTTCATCCCATTAAAAATACCAAGCGCATCTTAGCAGGTGGGCTTCACCCATGCGCTTGCCGTTCTAGAGAAACTGGCTCCTGGAACGGAAGGCGCTGCTTGTCAGGCCACGCCGCGATCGACTGCAAATTAACAGCCCCGTGTGCTCTTGTGAGGCCGCGTTTCTCCAGCTTTAGGCCACTTCAGACCTGGTCCACATGCATGTGAGCTCGCTCAACCAAGACAACAGAATTAGATTTATAATGAAGCACAGTCACGCAGCCACGCAGCTTCTGAAGAAAAGGAAATTGAGTGGGAACATTTGAACTGATTTAACTTCACTCTGCAACGTGTTGGTATGCACACCGCGGGGAGGCTGCTGCCCTTCCCGCTAACCCCTGCTCCTTCCGTCCAGGTCCCCGTCCTCACGTGGCCTGTCAGGTGCTCCGACAGCCATCGCACAGCCCCACACTCACCGCGCACACACCCTGGGCCCCAGGTCCTCGCAAGCCCAGGACTCCCTCACCTCGGTGGCCTAGCCTCACCCTCCAGACTTGCTCAGCTTCTAGGTTTGAGAGACACCATGGTATTTGTACCTGAGTTTGCAGCCAGAGGAAGAGAGTTGGACCAGGTCTCTGTCAAATGATTCACGGGAACTATCCAGTTGTAGAGAGTGAGCATATCACACCCATTCCCGACATTCGTTGTGTCACCGCCTCCATCCCTCGGAGTGTGTCTGTGGTGGGTGAGCCGCTGGCCCCAGGTGTGGGAGCCTCGTGCAGTGCTCAGCCAACGTGGATGAACTTAGAGCCGGGGCCCCCTGATGGCTCCTTATTACAGGCCACAGATGCAATTGGCCACCAGCGGTTGGAACGCTGGAGGACAGGGTACAGGGAGCTCTGCTCCCCAGCAAGAAAGTGGGGCGCCGGGTGGCTCGTTGGGGCCACGCAAAGTCTGCCTGCCTGGCAGGCAGCAGAGCCAGAGCCCATCTCCACACACAGGAAAGGAAATACAGGTGCATTTGGGGTGACAGTGCAGCCCATGGTCTCCCTCAATGTCACAGGTACAGGCTGAGGGCACCTGCGTGGCAGGGATTCTGGGCATCCATGCAAAGCCACTTTTGTCTCCACCAGCCAGGCAGGTACAGTAAGACAAGAGCCAGAACCACTCAGACCTGGACCAGTTCTATTGATGGGAAATTCTGGTGCCGGGTGAGGGTGGTGACCCACAGGGGGCCTGGCCTCCCCTGTATTGTCCATACCTGAGAGCAATTTAGTAATGCAGACGTGCCCTGAGGCCAAGAGAAGGAAGAGGATCTTTCTTTGGTGGCCTCTGACAGCCTCATCTTATCATCCTGGGAGGTGTGGGCAGAGCTCACCCTGATCTGACAAAGGGGGACCCTGAGGCTCAGAGGGAGACCACGGCTTGCAGCCATCATCGCCACGTGTAAACTGGTCCCTCAGATTCCCACCCAGCCATCATGCACGCCCACCTTCACGCACGCACACACTCACGTGCGCTTGCACACGCACACGGCATGTGAAATGCACACTCTCGTGTCATTCACCCACAGGCTTGGGGAGGAGATGGGCGTCTCCCTGGGCGCTGCTGGCCAGATCTACTTGCCGCGGTCACGCCTGCATGCCCTGGCACGTGTAGCTCCCTCTCCTACGATGCCTTTTCCATCTTCACAGCCTCATAAAAACCTATTTGGCTTTCAAGTCATGGTGCAAAATTCCCTCCTCTGTCCAGGCCCCTGGCGCTCACGGGCAGAACAGAGCTATTTGGGCACAAGCTCAGATGGTAGCGATAGGACAGCCAGCCTCTAACGGGGACCTGCATCTTCTCTTGTGACACAGAGGAGAAAGTGGAGCCTCGGAGGGATGTGCCAGGGCCGTGTGGCTCAGGGCGGGTCAGGGGGGCTCTCAAGGTCCCTGGCATCGCCCACCCCAGAGGGGCAAGGACATGATGGAGCAGAGGGGGCAGGAGCTCTCCGGGCTCCTGGGGTCACCCCACCCCCTGGAGTCATCTGACTTCCTGGCAATCCTGCATTTGGCAGGCGCCTTGGTAAGTGCATCTCGGACATGTCCTTGTCTCCGGAGGAGTCTTGGGCCTACAGAGCAGGATGTTCCAGACACGAAGACGAGCAGGCCACATGTGTGTGCAGTTTCTGAAAAGCTGGGAGCAATTTTTCCCTACTGTTTTCTGTTTAGATTAACTGACTTGGCCGGATGTTGTCCAGGAAACTGACTAGTGTGTCTCACATCAGCCCAGAGAGGGGGGCAGGCAAACCTCCAGCTCCCTCGTCACAAAGGGTTGACATTGCCCCCCTGGAGGCGGTGGCCTGGGCTGGCGTGGGGGGCCGAGCCAGACCTGGCCTGAGGAGCCCAGCATCCCGAGGTGGACATATCTACCTCACATGTGGGCTGGGCCTGGCTGGGTTGCTGGGGATGCCTGCTCCCCATCTGCAGCTGCTCCCATCAGGGCCAGCACTCAGGGCCCCCATGGTCCAGTGCTAGAGCAGAGGGACCCTCCCAGGCACTCTCCACGGCACTTGAAGCAAAAACGATGGGGCGAGCAATTGGTCTTCATTCTACAGATGAGGAACCAAGGTCGAGAGAAGGGATGGGCCTCCGAGGCTCCATGTCCCCCACCAGCAGCCCTCCGAGGGCCTCACATCGCAGTCCATGGGACGAGGGGTGGCTGGATGTGTCTGTAGGCCTCAACAGTGCTTCTGGGCTGTCCCAGGTTGGCTCCTTCTGGGTCTGCCTCTCTGGCTCCCATTCTTCCTGTCTCTGGAGCTTTGCCCCCAATACCTGGACTTCACCCAAAGGAGCAGACCAAGGGGCACGGGACCTTCCCCGAGCAGAGTGTCACTGGTGGGGAGGGTGGGAGGGAGTCAACGCTGGGGTAACCAGCCCCTCGCCCAGAGGAACCCCCACCTGCAACCGAAGAGTGTCCTGCCTGGAGGATCACCCCTGAGAATCAACGTCCTCACCATGTTCCCGTTGGGACAGACCCTCCCATCTATGGCCACCTGGCACACCCCTCATCCTTGAACGATCCAGATCTCCCCAGTCAGATGACTCCTTCCCTTTGGTCACAGACATTGGTGCAGGGAGGGTCACATGACCCTGAATCAACTGAATAAACCCCAGCCCCAGGGCCTCCGCTGAAACAGTGGGAAAAGAACAGTTTCTGGCTGGTGCAATGTGAATCTGGGGCTGTATGTGGACATCTTGCCATTGCCTAAGAAAAGCCTGTTGGAGGAGAATAAATAGAACAGCCAGAAGCAGAGCCAAAAGGTGGGGAGAGACAGATTCTTGACAACATAACTCCTAGATCCAGCCATACCTGAAGTCATTACTTTCCAGTTATCTATGCCAATAATATTCTATTATTGGGCTCAAAGTAGTTTGGCTTGTAATTCTTAACACTCCCAACTGAAGGGACTTTTTTTTATACAAAAGTGTTTTGGTACTTGCTCCACAATGGAGAATAAATGCTTTCACCCAAGAAATATACCCCTAATGGTGGAATTATAACCAGTGAGACAGACATAGCAGCTTAAAGACCTTCATGCTCAAGCACAATGTGGAAACCTGGTCTACAGGTCATTGAGTCTGAATCCCCTAGGAAAGAAATGCAAATTCTCCGACAAGTTCTGAATTGATACAACTGAGGAGGGCTCTGGAATCTGCATTCTCATAAACTTTCTGATGCATAAGAGTTTGGGAGCTGTGGTCCTGGTCTCTGTTGCTGGAACAGTTGCAAGAGGGCATACCTTCTGGTAATCAAGACCCCTGTGCTGCCCGTCTGCCTGCTCAGTGCTGGAGGCTTGGTCTCAGGCTCACAGCACTGGGGAGGGGTGCAAACAACTCTGCAACATCTCTGTCCCAGAGAGGGCAGGACACAAGCCTGCAGCGGAGGCCAGGACCATTCTGACCCTGGCAGCCAGCTGGGAGGTGCAGGGCAGGGATGGGGGTGCCCAGAGGAATGGCCACACCAGCCACCAGTGAGGCTCAGAGCTGGCATAGAAAGGGCATGCTGGGCAGGCACAGCAGTGGGGGGCACTGGGCACTGCGTCTCCTGCATCCCCACACAGGGGCAGCTGTCCAACCATCAGGGCTGGGTGTGGAGACCCTCGGCTCAGCCTCCTGCCCCTCCAGCCCCATCTCAGTTGAGGCAGTGCCAACTGTCCAGTGGTCTTGAAGCTGCACTCACTGCCACCCTCCCCACCCCCTGCCAGTCTCCCTGGAGTCACCTCTGAGGCATGCGCTGCACCGATTCTGGCTCAGGCCACATGTGCAGGACCAGCGGCAGACCCCCAGCCTGGCAGGTGTGATGCCCAGCCCTGTCTGTCCTGGTGCTCTGGACCTCTGGCAGCAGAAGGGGCTTCTCCTTCCATCAGTTCACCCATGTGACATTCCCCACGTGAGTGTGAACATGCAGTGTGCAGAGGGCCCATGTGTGCATTTCTACCAGTTTATGCCTGTGAGCTCCGTGTGAAGTGGGTACTTGCAAGTGTGCACTGTGCGTGTGTATGCATGTGTAACCATGCAGGTTTTGCTGGTGTCTGTGTGCATGTGCACACGAGTGTGCAGAGTGTGAGTTCTTGGTTGTGTCGGTGAGGGCGTGACACCATGCACTTAGAGCCACACTCTAAGGGACAGGTGGCTGTGGGAGGGTGGGGCAGGCACGCGTGGGGGTCTCTGGGACCTCACACCCCCTCACTCCCAGCTGCACAGTCACACGGGTCATATGGGTCTGTCACCAATCTCACATATGGGTCTGTCACCAATCTTAGCAGCCTCTCCAATCCTTTCTGTGCCAAGACATGAGTGTGTGGTGGCACCTGTGAGGGCCCAGTCTCGTGGGAATGTCCCCTCCCAGGGCAGGTGGCGGCTGGGGACGCGCCCAAGGTCTCGG
The DNA here is from genome assembly GCF_011100685.1 of Canis lupus familiaris. Classification (NCBI taxonomy): domain Eukaryota; kingdom Metazoa; phylum Chordata; class Mammalia; order Carnivora; family Canidae; genus Canis; species Canis lupus. The sequence continues at coordinate 16,570,352 of NC_049227.1, read as the reverse complement.
CCGTGAGCCCGTCTCACAGAGCCGCTCAGCGCTGAGAAGCGCTCCCAGAGCCGCCACCACGCAGCCCAGCCGAGGCGAGCAATCAGTGCACCGCGCCGCTGCATGTAAAGGTTAGTACATAAATCAAGGGAAATGTCAAATGCCTTTTTACACTGATTGAGATGTAATTTGGGGCGGGGCCAGGCCGGTCACTCGCGCTCAGGGAACCGGGAAGAAATCATGTCCATAATCACCTCGAGATTGATGGCCGCTCGCCCTGGTCGGAAGCCTCTGCGGCCTTCCAGGACGGAGGGAGTGTGGCTAGTGTGGGTCCTGTGTCTGTGGTGCTGACCAGAGCCCAGGACATGTCACAGACATGGGCCGGGCCCTGAGGACTTTCCCAAGACAAGGCACAACCTGGCATCATCCCTGAGGAGCCGGGGACACAAGGCCCAGCCCAGGCCTCTGACTGCCCAGATCGGGCCCAGGATCCGAGCCGCCGTGAGGGGTGGGGGGCTCCAGCCTCACAGGTGTGATGAGCTGCAGGTGCACCTTTTATAGAATATTGTCTTCAAGTGAGGTGATGATGTGTGTGCATTAAATGTATCATCAAATGGAAGCATTAAAAATACTCTTAAAGATCACAGCCCAGTTTGACCAGTTGTTCCATTAAAAGAACTAATTCCTCGTGTTTTCACATCCTGTGATGCAGTAAATAAAAGAGGCGCTCCCCCATCCGCAACCCCCCCCCCCACCCATGCTGCCTGGAGAGAGTCTCCAGGCCCTGCTCCTGGACCTGGAACAGCTTCCCAGGCTGAGCCTGGGCCCCAACTTTCTGCCGTCCGCTAAGGAACCAAAGGTCACCTTCCCTTTGCAGCCCAGTGGCCTCTTGTGTTGCTCTGAGACTCAGTGCTCAGGCTGCTTCTCTGAAGAAGCCTTCCTGGCTGCCCCCACCCCCATCCAGGCTGGGCTGCAAGATTCCCAAGGGCTCCCACCACCTGCCCCGTGTTCCTGACTTTCCTCCTGTGGGGATCATGGCACCTCCTGGAGCAGCCCTGGTGTCCCCAGAATGGGTTCCACTAGCCCCTTCATTCCTCTTGGAAAGGAGCCTGCCTGCCCACAGGGCCCCAGGGTTCGAGGACGAACCTCGAATGCTGTCTGTCCCCGCATCCCCACCATGGCCCCTGAACCTGTTAATCATATAACGTGCAAGCGTGACTTTAGATTTCAGACTCACCTCGTGGCCTCACCCAAAATAACAATGACAGTAGCAGTGGCCTGCTCCCCACGGTGCTGCCCGTGGGCTACACTCTGTAACAGGCACTTTGCCTGTATTCACTCATTTAATTGTCCCAACAACCCTATGTGGTTGGTGCCACATCTCCCCATGTTACAAATGAGCAATCCAAAGCACAGAGAGGTTGAGTCACTTGCCCAAGGTCACACAGCCTGCAAATTGGCGAGGCAAGCAATGAGACACAGGCGTTCCAGCTCCAGAGTCCTTGCCTTTATGCTTCCTTCCCAAAGAGTGGCAGATTGAAATTTTACAAAAGGGCCAGGACCTTATGGTAAGCCTCGGCTTGAGGTGGAAACATAGCTCGGTTAGCACACTACTAGGACGGAGGTCCATGCCGGCGGAAGGGCGGTGGTACTGGACAGAGACGCACGCAGAGCAGCACCGACACGCCAACCAGGGGCAAAGTGAGTGTCGGCAGCAAAGCAGCGCTCACAGCGTTGCATGGAGAATCCCTGCAAGGGGACAGCTCTGAGGGGGTGGGAGGCACAGGCTCCCAGATTGCAGCAAGGTGGGGAAGTAGCCACAGACGACAGCAAGCCCAAAATCTATTATAAGGGCACCCGGGGGGCTCCGTGGATGAAGCGTCTGCCTTCGGCTCAGGTCATGATCTTAGGGTCCTGGGATCGAGTCCCACGTCTGGCTCACTGCTCAGCGGGAAGTCTGCTTCTCCCTCTCCCTTTGCCCCTCCTCCCCATTCATGCTCTCTCTCTCTCTCTCTCTCTCTCTCTTTCTCTCTCAAATAAGTAACATCTTTTAAAATTTTTTTAATTTAAAAAATTTAAAAATAAAAGAAGAATCTATTTGCAATTGCCAGAGTAGCCGTAATGAAGAATAGTGAAGGAATATAACCAACAAGTTAACAGAAAGACAAAGTTAATTAAGCATTTGATTCACTCAAAAGAAATCAAGAAAGTGAGGAAAAGCAGGAACGAATGGCAGACGGGCAATTGAGAATCGGGCAGTGAGATCGTAGACATAAATCACGGTAAATGCCAACGGAGCAAGAGAGGGTTGCGGACCGACGCGCGCTCAGCTCACGACAAGGATGCAGGGGGGCAAGGGCAGAAGCGGGGCTAAGCCCTGACTGCACGGGGTGCAGGACGTGGGTGTCACTATAGGAAGGTCATGCTGGGTGGGCATGGAAACGACATTTCCGGAGGTGCAGAGGGCCGCTCAGAGTGACAGACCAGCACGCGGCCAAACCCCGGGAGGGAAAGCACACAAATCCACATGTTGAGCTGAGACTGGAAGCCGTCACTTTCGACAGCTGAGGCGGTGCAGACGGAGCCTGAGAATCGCCGGCTGCCTTTCAGGCGGGCTCCCCGCGCCACCGTGACCAGGACAGGGGCGCCGGCCACCGGGGTGGGTGACCAAGCCAGGAGAGCAACTAACAGGCACACGACTAGGAACAGAAGGGACAGACCACACGGCGGCTTACGTAGAACACCCAAAGGAGCCTGCAGACAATTGCGTTTGAGCAGTTGTTTTTGCACAGACCAGCAGCAATGTCCTGTACAACTGTGTTGCACACGCAGGAGCCTCTAACGGAGACAGAGAATTCTGTGTTGGGAACACAGACATTCTCAAGAGAAGCTGGGAAGGACCCGCGTAAGGGGAGAGAGCACGTCCCCTGCTCAGGATGGGAAGACCCAATACTGAAAACTAATCTACAGATTCAACCCATGCCCATAGAAACATTCGCAGGCTGTTCTTTTTGTTGTTTTGTAAAGTGACAATTCTAAAATTAACATGGAAGGAAATGCAGTGTCCAGAAAACCCAGAGCCATCTCCGATGAGAACAAAGCTGATGGAGCACCTGGGTGGCTCAGTTGGTTGAGCGTCTGCCTTCGGCCCAGGGCGTGACCCTGGGTCCCGGGATCGAGTCCACATTGGGCTTCCCGTAGGGAGCCTGCTTCTCCCTCTGCCTGTGTCTCTGCCTTTTTCTGTGTCTCTTGTGAATAAATACATTTTTTAAATCTTTAAAAAAAAAAAAAAAAAGCTGAGGACCAGCGCTGGTGACCCCGGGAACTACAGGGCAGTCCCTGTGAGCACTAGCGGGTGGGGGCGGCATAGCGGGAGCTCAGACGAGGCTGACCCCACACACGAGGAGCTCTCACACACGAAAAGAGCAGGGCAGCCAATATCAGAGGGAAGTGGCTGCCCAGCGAGCCCGGGCGGAGAGGCTGCGGTTCAGGAACATGTAGGTGAACATCTTCCCTCCCTCCCGTGCGTGTCCTCGTGTCCTCGTGGAGCAGCCCTTGGAGGTGGGAGGTGGCCTCACTCAGCCAGCTGCGTAGGGCGGCCTCGCCTGGGGCTGCGCAGTCCTGCTACCCACGGGGCTCTCGATGCAAACGCTCTTTACTCTGGCTGTTTCCTGATTTGCTCAGGATCCTGGTGGAGGAGAGAGAGTTTCTTATTGAGGGCCCCTAAGAAAGCTCACCACGCCCTCATCCCCGTTTCCTTCGGAGATCACCACCTTTCCCCTCTGGCTTGGCTGGGTGATGCCATGGGCTACGGGGAGCCCAGCCCCTGGGATCCCCTAGTTTGTCATTTTCCCATCTCCCGGAAGCAGCTTGCCACACATTATGCTGGATCTGTCCCTCCCACACTCGAGAGTGGGTCCAGCGAGGGGAAGGTACTGGGGAGCTGGCGATGTGTGGGATTAAGGCGTGCCCTACAGTCTGAGCAGAGGCCGGCATCCAGGGGGCAGAAGGCAGAACAGCAAGGAAGAACACCTCAGTTCCCACCTTCCCTCGGCTCGGCCAACAGCTGCTTGCAGAAGTTGTGTTTCCACCCGCGTGGCCTCTCAACTACGGCAGACACGCCCCGCCCTTAAGTGCTGAGTGCTCCTTAGGCAGCGGCAGGGACTTTGCCTGGGCTCCGGGTCACCCCTGCATCCCCGCCACTTGGGGCTCACGGCACCACGTGACTAGCTTCTGGCTGAAAGGCCAGGACAGAGCTGTGAGTGCATCTTCCAGATCAGATCTTTAAACCGGAGGAAGGAACATGCTCTCTCCCCCAACCCCATTCCACTGCCCACTGGCTCCACGAAGCAGCCAGACAGACGTCCAGCTACAGGACGGGGGTCTGAGGACGCACAGCCAGTCCTGGAGCACCACCTGGGCTTCTGTAACAGGCACTTGCCTCCAGGGTAGGGGTGCCGCCCCCACCCGCTGGTGCTCACAGGGACTGCCCCGTAGTTCCCAGGGTCACCAGTGTTGGTGACCAGTGTTGGTCCACCAGTGTTGGTCCTCAGCTTTTTTCTTTAAAAAAAAAAATTTTTTTTAATGTATTTATTCACAAGAGACACAGAAAGAGGCAGAAACACAGGCAGAGGGAGAAGCAACCTCCATGTGGAGAGCCCGATGTGGGACTCGATCCCAGGTCTCCAGGATCACACCTTGGGCCGAAGGCAGATGCTCAACCACTGAGCCACCCAGGTGCTCCATCAGCTTTGTTCAACTGCTACACCCCAATTTCTCTGGCATAAACCCTTCCCGACGCACATCGGGGAGGACTGCTCCCACGGGAGGATGGACAGTCGTCCCCAGGCCTGGAGCACAGGCTTCTAAGCAGCCCCACACCCACCCCTCCAAATCTTATAAGTTGATCAAGAGACCTGAACTGGGCTCGGTCACCTACATGGCACAGCTGTGACCACCACCACATCCGTGTCAAGGCCACGTCCTCGGGGCAGCTCCGGGAGCCAGGGTAGTGAGCGAACCTGCATTCCCAGGAAGGAGGGGGCAAGAAGCCTGGAGTGCCCGCCCGGATCCAGCTCACAGGCCTACTGGCAGTCACATCGATTTGACTGCGTTCCCAGGACACTTCAGGTTCCTCTCGGCACCGTGCAGAACGCAGGCAGTGGGACGAGCTGAGGAAGGGAAATGTTGCTGTTTCTGTCCCCGCCGAGCACCCGGGGCCTCTCAGTATGGCAGGATGGGGCGGGAGGTGCGGGTGCAACCACAACACAGAGTCATCATGGACCCAGAGTCACACTGCCGAGGACAGAACCCAAGCCTGGGAGCAGAGGGAGCACATCAGATGGTGGCGGGGGATCCATGAACTTGAGCAGAGAGGGGACACAGCCTCCCTCCATGCTTCCTTCCTCGGCAGCCGAGTGCAGCCCTGTGGGGTGGACTGCCCTCTTTCATGCTCTGTGTTCCCTCTGGTGCGCCGGGGCTGGTGACACCTCCAGGATGGGCTTGGCAGAGTCCAGATACAACATTAATGCTCCCAGGACGCCTGGGTGGCTCAGTGGTTGAGAGTCTGCCTTTGGCTCAGAGCATGATCTGAGGATCCAGAATCGAGTCCCGCATCGGGCTCCCTGTGAGGAGCCTGCTTCTCGCTCTGCCTGTGTCTCTGCCTCTCTCTGTGTGTCTCTCATGAATAAAATAAATTTAAAAACAAAACATTAATGATCACAACTGGGAGGTAATGCCCATTGTGTGCACTGCACAAAGGCAAGGATCCTGGCTAACACCTGACAACACACAGGACAGCTTCCCCTCCAAGGCACTATCTGACTCCAAATGTTGATAAGGCCGAGGATGGGACCCTGATGCAGGCTGCACGGCGCTGTTTGACCTTTATGTATTAGGCCTCTGATCCTCAACATGGGCTTGAGACTGAACTAGAAGTAGAGACATTACCCGACAGTGTTGAACTTGAAGGCGCATGAGACCTTATAAGGCTACTGAGTATAGTTACACAGGTTGTGCACTGCACAAACAGGAAGTTGCACTCATGTTGTACACATTATACACTTATACGCTCGTCTATTTATTATGATGGTTTTCTGGGAGGTGACAGTAAATACCTACTTCTAACAACATCAACATGTGCTAAAATCTTCCAGGAGATGTAAGTAAAGTGCCTTAGAGAAGAGATTCCTTCTCCTAATCACACATAGGAGCCACATAGGCTCATGACCCTGAGACTCTGGGTTAGCCCGTTAGGGAGAAGATGAGTGCATTTTACTCTGTACTAGGAATAATTGGATTATGTGAGCTGAGAGCACAAAACGGTTGCCTGGAAGTTTAGATTCCTTCGTTAATGTTGGAAAGCACAAGATAGGCTCCATATGCAGACTTGGATCAATCTCCTTGCACTTGCAAGATTGCCTGCGTATGTGATTCCTGACTCCATAGTAGATGTAAAAACAGGGTCTCCGGGTACCTCTATGGCTAGGGGCATGTGGCCGAGGCTTCCGCTTCTCTGGGACACTGGCTCAATAGCCAGATTGGATCTGTACGTGGCCGATGTGAGTGGATAACGGGCACAGGGGAGGCTGTGTTCTGGGGAGCATAGGGCAAGGAGCCCAGCTCTTTGGGACAGATGCAACTGAACCTCTTCTGGGTTACCCTGTGCCACGTTCTTCGCCAAAGACGGGGCCGCCCTCCCCTGGAAGACCTCACGAATGTATCTGTATTTGTGTTGACACAAGGCCATGGGCGTGGGCTGACCAGTGTTAGGAGTGGACCAGGGATGTCAGGCAGCTGGTGGTCAACTACGCTGTCCCTCGCATCAAAGAATCCTCCTTCTCAAACGCCAGCGTGCTCCATGGAGAGACCCTGCCCCAAAGCCGTTGGGCCTCACCCGAGAAGCCCCGCAGCACGCTGGGCTCAGCTTCCGTCAGTGCACCTGCGGAGCTGGGGCCCAATGTTCACTGACAAGGGTGTTCTCTGCTGAAACTGAGCCAGAGGAGGTGTCCTGTTTGCAGCTAAGTATCAGGACTGATCCACGTTCCACCTTTCATCTCACTCAGGAGCGCCTGGATAGTTTCCAGATGTTGGCCGTCTTCTCCACTGACAGTCCATTCCTGCATCTCAGACTTTCCTCTTGGGGTCGCTTCTCTCCTTCCTGACTTATACCTTCCAGTTCTTTCTGTCAAGGGTACTTCCTCAGTCTGCAGATGTCTTCTTCCCTCTCTCCTCCATCCTTCCTCCTTTGTGTCCTCCCTCCCTCCTCCCTCCTCCCCCTTCCCCCTTCTCCCTTCTCTCTCTTCCCTTCCTCCTTCCACCCTTCCCCCTCCCTCCTCCCTTCCCCCTCCTCCTCCCCTCTCCTTACCTCCTCCCTCCTCCCTCCCCTGTTCCTATTTCAAGAAGAGGGCATTCCATCTTTCATTGCTCAATGTGATAACAGCCATGGGTTTTGTAAACAAATTCTTTATCAGGTCAAAGAAATTCACTTCTATCCCTAGTTTGCCAAGAGTTTGTATTGGGAATGGATGTTAGATTTTGCCAAGTTCTTCCCCCGCACTTACTGAGATAATGACGCGGCTGCTCTTTGCTGCTTTGTTAATATGGTCAACTACATTGATTGATTTGCAAACATTATATCACCCCTGCATTCCCGGGATAAGCTCATTGGCCATGATCTATTTTTCTTTTCATACATGTCGGAACCAATTTTATAGAATTTTATTTAGACTTTTTATCTCTGTCTATGAGGGATATTGGTCTGTAGTTTTCCTCTCATGACTTTGGATCACAGCCTGGGGGCTCCTCAAAAAGGCAGGCATAGACTTACCCTGTGACCCAGCAATTCCACTTCTAGGTATGTGCCCCAAAATATAGAAACAGGGACTGAGCAGACACCTTTACACACACACACACACACACACACACACACACACACACGGCAGCATTGCTCGCAAGAGTCAAAAAGTGCAAATAACCCACATGCCTGCTGGCGAGTGAACGGATGAACAAAATGTGGCATACCCATGCAGTGAAATATTATTCAGCCATAAAAAGTAATGCACCTGCTACCACACGGATGAGTCTGGAGAACATGGCAAGTGAAAGAAGCCCATCCCCCTAGGTCCTGTGTTGTAGGATTCCGCTCGCATGCAGTTCCTCAGCAAACATGTACAGACAGCACATCCATAGTTGCCAAGGCAAGGAGGGAGGAGGGAGTTGGGAGTGACTGCTCATGGCAGAGGGGTTTCTCTTCGAAGTGATGAAAATGTTCTGAAATTAGACATGCTGCTCAGCGGTGTGAATATACTAAAAACCACTGAATGGTACTAGTTAAAATAGTGAATTTTGTGCTACATGGATTATACCTCAGTTTTTTAAGTCACACACACAAGCCTAATGTCGGTGAAAGCCCTGCTCAACCCCTCACCACCATAGAAACTGGGAGCACGTCGCTCTCCAAGCTTTCTCTTCCTTATGCTTGAAATGGGGGCAATAACCCTGACTCACAGGTGGTTGTGCCAATCAAGTCAGATAAGGCATGGAACGCCCTGGACTATTGTGCTAAATAATGAGATAATGCATGCAATGTCACCATTTACAAAACGTCACCTGGCCCTGTTCCCACCACACCTGTGGGTGATTTGGGCCTGACACCTGGGAATCAGCCTTCACCCATAGCACCTCCTCCGGCTCTACCCTCAGCCTTGTCCCCCTGAGCCTTGAAGGCAGCACGTGTCCCCAACTGCTTCCTGCTGGCTCCAGCCAGAGAGGGACTTCTGGATCACATCATGCCCACCCCTTTCCCTGCCACCCCCTGGGTCCCCACCAGGCTTCTCACGCACCTAGAATAAGTCCATGTCTTTGCCACGCCCCACAGGGCCTGGGGATTTGCTTCCCTTCACCCCACTTTATCCTCCATGCTCCCTGCCTTTCCCGCATTCACTGGGCTCCAGCGATGGCCTCCCAGTTGCTCCTGCCCCAGGGCCTTGGGACCACTGTCTCCTGGCCTGGAATGGTCTCCACTCCTTGTCCTCACATCTGTCCAAGTCAGCAGCGCACCACTCACTGACCTCTCCCTTGGATTGCTCTGCAACTGTGCTTCCCGCTACAGGACACAATGATATGTCATACTCTGGGGTCATGGTGCGTTAACTCTATTACAGAGTTTGGCATTTGTCTCCTTCTTTATTCGCTTTCCACTCTAGAAAAGAGGCTCCATCTACAAACCAGAGCTTTGTTTGGAGGTCTCTTAGGCCCTAGAACAGTGACTGGTATGCAGCAGGACCTGAACATCCTCACGAGAGAAGCACTACCACAGCCTCAGTTTCCCTAGCGGTAAAGTGAGGAGAGCAGCTCATGAATGCACTACAGGTAGCACCACACCACAGGGAGCAACTGTACTCGTCGGGGACCCAAGCTGAGTCCAGAAGAGTGGACAGCTTCCCTTTCATCCCCACCCTACGCCCATCACTGCGGCCTAGAAGCTCCTCTGCGGGGTTGGCCTTCCAGGAACGCAGGGCACCTGCAGGTCCCACAGGTGAGAGCCAGAGGGTGCACGTCCGCACCGCGACACCAGGTGGCAGCAGAGCGACAGCGATGGGCCGGGCCGCGGAGCCTGGAGTTGGCAGCGGCCGGAGCAAGCGCACACGGTGGCGATCTGGCCCCGCCCCGCGGCCCAGGCCCCGCCCCGCCCCGCCCCCTCCGCGCCCAGGCCCCGCCCCCTCCCCACCCCGACTGGAAGGACTCAGGTTTGGGGTGCAGTCTTCCAGGGGGTCGTCCTGAAAAGGAACGTGTGCCGTGGGTGATGGAGCTGGGGGTGGGGCGGCGGGACGGCTCTGCCTGTGGAGCCGACTTCACTGCCAGGCCTTTCTAAGCCTCTGAGTTCATGGAATCATTTCCACCACCCACCCACCCCCCAGCCCCCCCAACCCCCCCTCCCCCCAACCCTCCCCCCCAACCTTCCCCCCCCGCCCCTCCCCCCCCCCCAGGAGACACGGACAGGGAAATGCCAGATGTCTCCTTGGAACATGTGCGGCCCAGAGAAACCAAGTGGAGGGTGGGCTGAGTCATCCTGGCCACGCCGGGGCCCTGCTGTGATCTGGCCCCTAACCAACAGCCCCGGGGACACACCATTGGTACCTTCCCACCTTCCCACACCTGCTCAGCTCCAGCATCACCTGAGACAGGTGAGCACTGATCCCAGGTCCAGGTGGGTTCTGACCCTCAGCCCAGGTGGGCTCTGACCCCAGGCTCAGGTGAGCTCTGTACCCTGGCCCAGGTGGGCTCTGACCCTAGGCCAAGGTGGGCTCTCTGATCCCAGGCCCAGGTGGGCTCTGACCTGGGGCTTAGATGAGCTCTGCCCCCCAGCCCAGTGAGCTTTCTGACCCTCAGCCCAGGTGGGCTTCCTGGCCCAGCTAAGCTCTTCCCCACTTCCTGTGATCTGGTGGGGTGCATCCAGAGGACAGCTGTCCAATGGGACTCACAGTGGGACCCACCTGAGAGGCAGGCACAGAAGTTGGACCCAAGTATCCAGGTCCTGTTTGGCGGTATGTTCCCTTTCTCCCGTCCATCCCCAAATACTCTTTTAGGGTCTCTGAGCAAACTTAAAGGCTAGTCTCTGGATTTACTCCTCATCAGGCTAACAAAGGGTCTTGCTCTTAGCTGTGGCCAGGAGGGACCCCTGAACTGTCACCCTTGAGGGGGACTCTAGGGAGGTCTGTCAAACTGCTACCTTCAGGCACCCTCCTGAGGGAGTCATGGAATTTGGAAATCCACATGCTGATTCTAACCTGTCCCCCTAGTGTTTTGTACTAAAATAAACACAGATGTCCTCTGGCATAGAATTCAGATTTTCCATTAAATTCTATTTTAAAAGCAGGAATGTTGAAGAAATTCTGAATCTGGGTAGGGCTGATCCAGGTCAAGGGCCTACTTTGAGTATCCTCTGGTTTTAAAGGTATGTCCATAGAAATGTCCAAGAACATCCATGGAAAGCCAGCATCAGCCACTAACACCCTAGTAAGAGTGAGAGTGAATTCCCTGAGTGAGAGTCTGGAGGTGCAGCAGCACCTGTATGAGCAGGATACCCACCGCTGCAGGGGGCAGGGGGGCAGGGCTATCACACAGCAACCCTGGGTGCTGGGGAGGCCCCGTGGGAGAGGCGCTCAGCGGGGAGAGGCAGGGCAGCCCGTCCTCCGGCTTAGCCTCTCCATCTTCCCTGGAGCCCTGCCCACCCCAGACCCCTGGACCACACCTCGGATGACCAGATCCAAGTCCAAATCATGACTGTCACACAAGTATAAAATGTATCAAAGATTTTATTGATCTCATTAATCAATGAGGAAACCAGTAGCTTGTTAGAACTAGCTGGCGGGAGAATTCAAAACGCCACATTAAGTAGATTAGGAAGGCAGGTCTCCCCGCAGGGCAGCGATCGATCACATTCGCCAAACAAAACTCACTTCATTTGTAGGACTGTCCATCAGTGTTCTGCAGAACAGCTCACCTGAAAGATGGGGAGCGCCCGGCAGGGTGTGCTAGATGGGGCCCCTGCAGAGCCTCTGGGGGGGGTGCTCCTGCTGGGACCACTCACTTGCTCCCTCCTTTCAGACGCAGCAGGTCTGAGAGCCCAGCCGTGGGCTCCCCGGAGCCAGGCTCCCCACCGGGCTGGCCCCACAGCCTCCAGGACCGGAGCCTGGGCTATCTGGATGCTCAGTGCCCCCTCCCTGGGAGCAGCTGCCTTCCTGGACTTGCAGGACAGGCCTGAGTTCAAATCCTGCTGCCATCTGCTGGCTTGTGATCTTGAAAGCTGCCTGTTGTGTGCAAGGTCTCCGCGTCTACAAGGAGGAATTGCGGGAGTGCTGGGTCCAGGAGAGGCACACAGCTGAGGGTCAGTTGGGTTGGGGGGAGTGTCAGCTTCAGGCCCCTCCCCCCTTAAGCCCCTACCACCCGCTGCCTCTGGGGCTTCATGCCCGGCTCCCTGCCAGAGCGTGCTACTCCTCCCCAGACGAGCCAGGAGACACTGGCCTGCACAGATCTCTGTCTGTCCTGCCCCCAAGGCATTTGACTAGAAATAAAACCCAGATGCCTTGCTGCAGCTGCAGGCTTTGCTCCATCTGGCCCTGCAGTTCTCCACCTCCACTCAGCATCCTGCCTCCCTCCCCACCCCCAATACCCACAGCCCGGACGCTTGGGTCCTAGCTGCCCACAGCCCCTCTTCCCTGCAGGGTGAGATTCACTGATGTCCATCACATCTTCCTCTCTCCTGGCCACAGTCAGGGCAGTTCCCTATGGGGACCACTGACACAAACACATTTTCTTTCCCCGGGGAGGGTGCTATTTGGATGTGAAGTCTGGAACTGGAGCAGCCACTTTGTGCCCATGAGAGAGAACTGGATTTGGAAGAAGGCCAACTATGCTGAAGACAGGCAGAGATGGAAAGAAATTGAGGCCTTGACTGCATCTTTGAGCCACTGGACCAAACGGACCCGGGAACCTGCCCTGCCTCAGGAGCTTCAGCACAGTCAGCCAGTGGCCCTCCCTAGGTTAAGGCACTTAGGTCTGGCGCTTCCTTTCTTGCAGCCTTGTGCTTCCTAAGGCACTTCCTTCCCCTCGCCTGCAGCTGGAGCAGGGCTCCATCTTTATTCCTATTTTTCAGGATGCTCTGGGCATCAGGTGGCTATCTGACTGGTGTGTCCTGTACCAGCCCGCAGGCACTTTGAGCCAAGCTCCCAAACAGGTCTTGTTCTGGGGCAGTTCAGACCAAGTGAGCACTGGTTCCTGTTGGGGAATCCGATGTGGCTGCTGTCATGTCGCTCTGGAAAGGACGAAGCAGATGGGCACAGAGGTCAATGACACAGGGGTCCCCACTGGCTTTGGAGTCCTGGGAGGTATTACCAACCCTCCAGAATATACAGACTGAAACATCCACCCCTTGGGAGGAGGCGAGGAACCTCCTGGCCTACTGTAGCCCCAGGACCCCTGACTCCATGTCAGTGGTTGGTGCAAGCTCAGCCGCCCACGAGTGCTGGGCACCCTGGCTGGTGTCCTGTGTTCTCAAATACCCTGAAATGCACTTCATAATTCTGGAAGCTTCAGCTGGTCTGTAATTATAAGTAGCCCTTACTAAAAGGCCGCATAACCTCCCCTATCAAACAAGATTAATCAGTAACAAGCTGTAATGTTATGAGGTCATTTCCCAACACACAGTAACTCCGGGGCAACCCTATCTGATTGGCCAATGTGTAAAGCCTCGACTCTCCCGCATTTATCTGTGTGCCGTGAGCCTTACGCGAGATGTTTGCCTGTAGTTGGATTATACGTGGGTGTTGTTTTGCTGCGTTATCTCGGCTGACCTGGCAGGTGTATCTTATGGGGCATGCGCCACGCATACGGTCCTCTTGTTCAGGCCCAGACCATGAGAAAAGGCATGGTTCCCTTAAAGCGGAGGAACTCACACTGACAACGTCCGTGGGGTCCTGACTGGTCTGCTGTGGTCACCCGCATCACTCTCTATGGTGTGGCCAGTGTCAGTCCTCGTGACATCACCCAAATCTCATCATTCACTGAGGTCTGATATTTTCTTTCAGTGTGTCTCGCTGCACTTGTCCTGGGCCAGCCCACAAGGCTTGCACCCTGCATCCTTGCTGGCCTGCACACCAGGCCCTCGCTCCACCCCAATGGCCCACTTGCACGGCCATGTGTCGTGGCAGGTCATGTCCCTCTGAGACGAGCACAACAGCATGTCCATCCCATGGCTCCTCCTACAGGAGGAAGATGGACCCAGTTTCCAGCCCTGGACTCTGGGCAGGGCTACTGATGGCCTGGTCCTCCAGGGAGGATGCTGGCAGCCCTGAGCTGCCATGTTGGTGTGTGGGTACACAATGCCGCTATGATGTAAGGACACCCACACCGGCCTACACGGAAGGCCATTTGTAGAAGCCCCAAGGTGACAGAGAGAGAGAAAGGCCTACCCGGCCCAGCTGGGCAGCTGCCCCGCAGAAGCCGCAACTGAGCCAGAACCCCCCAGCTGAGCCCTTCCTGAAGTCCTCCAGTACAGAATCTGTGAGAGAGTGTGAAAGGACCGTTGTTGTTTTGAGCCATGGAGCTGTGGAGTGCTTTCTTACACAGCTTCACATGCCTCTTGGCTCACCCCAAATGCCCGGTGCAGTGCCTGGCATTCAAATGGCCCAGGCTCCAGTGCTGTGACCTGCAAGCTGACTGGCCGAGTGGGTGGACAAACAGGAGATCATGGCAGACAAGGAGCAGGCTCAGCAGTGGGTCACACACCTGATGAATGTAGGGAATGTTGGCCCATGAGAGCCTCGGGGACCCTAGGGAGGGAGGAAGTGATGGCCTACAGGGTCTGGGGTCCCTGTTCTGAGGGCTGAGGAAAGGGGACTCTCAGCACCGGATGAGAGGGAGGCCAGAGCCTGGTCAAGCCCAGTCCCTAGCGCCCAACCCATGCATCTCTCCTGGCAAGTGGCACAGACCAGCTCCTCCAACCAGACAGCTTTGACATGGGCAGCAGCACAGCCACCTCGGAAGCAAAGACGTCAAGCCCAGAGAGGAGAACAGTCAGGCCCCACGGCTGCTACATGTCAGAGCCAGCAAGGGATCATTTGGCTGCATTCACCTCAATCTTGCTCTTCCGTCTTGTTAAATAAGCACATTTATTTTAAGAGAGAGAGAGAGAGCTTGCGTGCATGCAGCGTTGGGGGGAGGGGGGTGGCTGAGGGAGAGAGAGAATCTCCAGCAGACTCCACACCCAGCACAGAGCCCAACGCGGGGCTGGATCCCACAGCCCTGAGATCATGACCTGAGCTGAAACCAAGAGTCAGACGCTTAACTGAACGGAGCCACCAGGTGCCCCAAGAAACTCATGTCTTTAAAAGATGTATTACTTTATTTGAGAGAGAGAGCACAAACGTGGCAAGGGTGGTGGTGCAGACAGAGAATCCCAAGCAGACTCCAGACTAAGCATAAAATTCGATGGTGGGGGGAGGGAGGCGGTGGGGGGGGGGGAAGGGCTCCATCTCAGGACCCTGGGATCACAACCTGAGCCAAAATCAAGAGTTGGATGCTGAACCAACAGAGCCCCCCAGGTGCCCCAAGAAACACATGTTAAAGCGGGTTGCTTTCTGTAGAAAGTAACAAGACCCCCACCTGACCTCCGTGAGTCCTCCCAGCCAGTTTCAGAGGTGTGCAGGTTCCAAGTAGATGACCTGGCTGTTCAGCAGATCTTCCAGGACCCCTCGCGTATGAGCTGGTGGCAGTCCCACCAGCTTCTCACTGCCCACACAGAAGGCTGGGCCAGAACATGAGGCTGGTGGGACAGCTGAGCCCTGAGGCCCGCTGCTCACCGGGAGCCAGGTGCACAGCAGGTGCCAGACGGTCCCAGCCAGGTGTCCTCACCGTGGGTCCAGGGCCCAGGTGGGGACACAGGTACTGCTTTGTAGTTACCTGGCCCTTTATGGGGACAAGAGGGCAATTCACCCTCTAAAATGGTTTCTGGCATTCTATTTCTTGTATCACATGCACACACATTTCTCTATATATGCACGTATACATACATATACCTCTCTCTCCATATACATACATGTCTTTATGACCTCATGTGAGGTCATGAATGTCATGAAATATTCCAAAATATCACTTGGAAAGCTGCCCGGAATCCCGTCGAATGGATGGCATAGCGAATTTGCCAATCGCCTACTCTGAGACAGGCGGTAGGCCCGCTCACAGTGCTCTCCTGGGATGAACGCCCAGAGCGGGACTTGCTTGTGAGGCTGTGGTGTGTGTTGTCCAGTTGTTCTCTAGAAAAGTTATCTGAGAAAAAAAAAAAGAAAAGTTATCTGAAGAAGAGCACAAAAATACTCAGTCTCCCGCGGAATGGGTGCTCTTGTTGCATTTTCTCTCACTCTGGAATTTATCACTCAGAGAAATCTTTCCACTTTGGTGGGCAAATAAAGTGCCATGTTTCAGGCATGGGTGAGAAGGGCACTTTTCATGTTCTCATGTGTATTCCTCTGTTGTGCAGAGAGGCCTATTTGTGCCCAGTGCCCAGGTTCCTGCTGGGCACCAATCCCGCCCCATCCAGCCTGGTGCTCCCTGGGCGGCCTATACCAAGCACATTCCACCTATGACAACAAGGTCCTGACCCTTTGCCTGGCACCACCCACCAGCTGCCAACCGATGTGTACTTCTGTGTCCTTTTTCAATAGATTCTGCATGATTCACAAGGACTCAATCTTCTATCCCTGTATCTCCTCAGCACCCAGTAAAGCCTCTTCACTCAGAAAATATTTTAAACCCTAGGTAGGTGCCCAGTAAACATTTGTTGTTTGCCCAGTTGGTTGGGTTGACTTTATTTAGCATTGCCAAGGGTGCTGGGCTCAATAACCAAAGAGAGAGATCACACAGCATATTTTAGCAGCAGCAAAACAGCAAATTCCTAGGAATAAACATAACAAAAAATTGCAGGATATACATAAAGAAGATATTAAGATGCTACAACCAAAATCAAAAGATAGTCAACCAACTGGGGAAAAGATATCAATAATTATAAAATAAACCATGAGCTAATCTCCAAAATATGTAAAGAGCTCCTACAAAACAATAAGATAAAGTCTTGCAACCTAATTGAAACATGTGAAGAGAATAAGCGTAAGCAACTGACTTGTTAAAAAAAAATTTTAAAGATTTTTATTTATTTATTGAGACACAGAGAGAGAGAGAGGCAGAGACACGGGCAGAGGGAGAAGCAGGCTCCACGCTGGGAGCCCAACATGGGACTCGATCTCGGGTCTCCAGGATCACACCCCTGGCTGCAGGCGGCACAACCACTGCACCACTGGGGCTGCCCAGCAACTGACTTTTTAACATATGGGGGGATGTTCAGTCATACTCACAGCCAGAGAAATGCCAGTTAAAACTAAGGGAGATTTCACATTATTATCCAGATTGGGAAAAAGTAAAGTGCTGGACAATCTTCCATATTTGCAAACTCGTGGGTACCCTTGTACCCTGCTGATGGAAGCTCAAGTTAGCACAACCACATGGTCCATAAGTGTCACTGTCAATAAGAGATTCTGACACCCCCACCCCCCCGCCCAGCAATTTACTTATCCTGTGTGTAGAGTTGCACACAGGTAGATGGTTTCCCTACAGAGTCATGCACTGCATTATTATTTGTGATGACCAAAAAGCCCTTTAATAGGAAATTATTAAATAAATCATACAGGGCCCATAAAATAAATAGTCGTTAAGCGTAATGAAGACTCGGATTTGGGCTTTGGTTAGCCAGGTGGGAGAAAGCACCTGCCGGCACGCAGCAGAGCACCGGCACAGCCAGGGCGTGAGGCCCAGGACATCACAGAGAAAGGAGGCCCCAGACTCAGCACTTCTCCCACGAAGCAGCTGCCTGGTGCTGTGAGCGGAGATGCTGAGGGAGGCCAGCAAGACACACAGCAGGTCAGCAGGGCTTTCACTGCCATGAGAGGAGGAAGGCGACAGCGGGGTTGGGGCCCCTCACACAGCCAGGCACTTGGGAGCAGGATCCTGGCGAGAAGACTTGTTCTGAATAGAACAGGTGTGGTGTTGGGGAACTGAATCAGTAAATCTCGGGGTGGGGTTCCCTGGTGTGCATGCAAGCACCTGTGGCATGCGCACCCTCAACTCCACGTTTATGTGTCCGAGGCTGGACACTCACCTGCAAGCCCCACAGACATAGGGGTAAGTACACTCAGAACAAACCTCCTGCACACACACCTGCTCCTCACCAGCCACTTCCCTCTGGCCCAGCCTGCACACCTCCCCTCTTGGCTGAACCTGTCTAGGCCCCTCAGCATCAGGGTCCCCCCCCACCCCAGCACTCACAGAAGCAGAAGTCAAAACCCAGCTTCCTCAGGGTGCACATGGTCAGCCTCCCACTTCTTCTGTATAAACATTTTATTTTAGGGGCTCAGTGGTTGAACGTCTACCTTTAGCTCAGGTCGTGATCCTGGGGTCCTGGGATCGAGTCCTGTATCGGGCTCCCCTGCAGGGAGCCTACTTCTCCCTCTGCCTGTGTCTCTGCCTTTCTCTGGGCCTCTCATGAATAAATAAATAAAACCTTTTTAAAAATTTATTTTAGAACATTTTTAGGTTGACAGAAAAGCCATGCACACAGTGCCAAGAGTGCCCAGACCCCAGCACCCCTTCTCTCCTGTTACTACTGTCTTTGGGGCATGTGGTGCGTGCCAGTTACTGACCGGCGTTGACAGGTGTCACTGGTTGGAGCCCACACTTCACTTGCATTTCTTTGGTTCTCCCACTGGGCTCCTTGCTCTTTCCAAGCCCACCAGAGTTTTGAACCATGTGACTATATTACCTGTTAATTAAATTATTCCATTTCTCTTTTAAGCATGTCCCAGTCCCAGGCTGGCCCATGAGTGGACCTGGGCCCACGGCCCACGAGTCCAAGGACCTCTGGCAGAAAACACCAAGGCCAGGTCTGGCTGACACAGGTGGGCCCTGTGGAGGGGGGGGTGGGGGGAGAAGGGGGTGCGGGGCAAGGACCCTGAAGCGCAGAGATCGCGCTGGGCCCGGCCTGAGTTCCTCCAGTGGGTGAGGGAGGACAAGGTTCGGGGCGAGGAGCAGCGGGTGTTTCTTCCCAGCTGCCTAGAGCTCGGGTCGGTGGCGGATGACTGACAGGGTTGCCTCCTGACCTCGGGGACCAATGCCTGCCACAGCTTGCAGGGCTGCTTTCCAGGAGAAATGCTATCTGAAGTGTGAAATCAGCCATTCCCGGGGTATGAAGTCACTGCTGGGGTTGGGCAAGGAGGGGGCCCCAGGCTCACCCCGAGCCCTGACCTGGAACGGTCACTTCCCAGGGAAAGTGTGGCCGTCCTGCAGGTGCCAGGGCACCCCGGGGCAGGAAGGAAGCAGTGGGCTCTCCCAAGCACCCTCACCAAGCCCCGAGCCGCCACAGATGGAACAGTACAGGGCCCAGCCCCAGGTGCTTACCCAGCCCTGCACCCTCCCAGGCGGCTGGCGGGTGCACTTTGACCTCTGTCTCCTTTTGCAGCCAAAGCACCTGCAAACCCACATCGGCCAGCAGGGGCGCCTTTGTCTGGCTCCTCCAAAGGGGCCGCAGTGCCAGTCCCTGTCTTGGTTTGAGGGCTAAGTTGGTAGGAGAATTTTCTCCAAAGGGGTCCTGAGGATGGCCTGGGATCTCCCCAGCACAACAGCCGTGGGCTCCGAGCTTCACCAGGGACACTCCGTCTGTGCTTGCCTCCGGGGAGTACAAGGACCCCCAGGAAGGAAAGGGTGCGTCCCGGCAGCCCCTCCCCTGCGGCTGCCCACACCCCCCAAGGTGGAGCCACGTAGGGTGGGCCCCCGGAGGGCCTGGGGCCCTGACTGCCCCCTCCTGCAGCCACCAGCCCTCTGAAAGGCCTTTTCATCCCTGTGTGGACAACACCACTGGCCGCATCAAAGAACTTCTATGGAAAGTCATATTTTTCCCCAAACCAGAAAAGTTCAGGCTCAGAACACAAACATTCAGCTCATTATTTAGAAATAACAAGTCCTCTGGGTCCTGGTATCAGATCAAAGCTCAGAAATTAAATTCTCCAAAAGAGGAGGCGGCCTGGGATCAGCAGATTTGTGTTTGCTTATTTTTTTTCATTCAGCAGCTAAAAAAAGGGAATCGAAATCTGCCTAGCGGTTTGGAAGTCTGGCCGGGGTTTGAGAGCCGAGGAGACAGTGTGCTCTGGAGGCTCCTGGGCGTGGAGGCTGAAAATATTTGGTTGACATGACAATGGAGACAACTTGGCAGTATCTCAAGAGCAGGTCTGCAGGAGGAAGCCGGTCTCACTGCCCCCCTCATTCACACACACATGCAGACAGACGCACACACACACATGTCTACTAGGACATCTGTACCCTGGAATCCACACGGGAGCGCACAGGGAACATGCGTGTGGGCACACACACAGAGCGCACACACCCGTGAGAGACATCGGGAGGTGCCACTCTGCACTCTCCCCTCAAGAGCCCAGAGCCTGGCACAGCAGGAAAGTGTGTCCCTGAAACCCAGGGAAGACCCAGGGCATGTGCCCCAGGGTCGGCAGCCCCAGCGCGACAGCCCGAGGCCTCGAAGGCCAGACAAACTGCAGACCTGGGGCGGGGCCCCCACTCTTCTTTCCCTGCACTTCTGGGGGTCCCAGGCCCTCTGGCCCCACGGCCCCCACGACACCAGGTGGCACAGGTCACTGGAGGAAGGCACAGAGGGCACTGAGCCACCCTCACAGTGACCATGTGTCACTGCTCACTGCATATCTCCAGGGGTCTCTCTCCACTCGGGCGGGCCTCCACCACCCGTCCCCAGACCCTCACCCTTATGTGGCCAGACTGAGCCCCACACACAGCCCTGCCCTCTCCCCTGGTCTGCTTTGCCAGCCGTGACCCAGCACCAGCTCATCTCAGCCTGCAGGGAGGGCACCAGGGCCCGGACGGTCCATCCATCTCAGTAGGGAAGCCAGGTGCCCAGTAGCATCACTGAGCCCTGAGTTACACCAGCCCTGAAGCCCACAGCAGCTCCCACCTTCCAGGCTCAAGAACCCATACCCCCCTTTACTACTTCAGGTGGTTTAAGATGGGCTTCCTCTTACCTGTAAATCCCTGCAGGCTGGGCCAGCCCTCCCTGTCTGTCGTGAAATAGGCATCTGCCTCCAAAGGCTATCAGGGCGACTTCCCCTGCTCACTGCCACCAGTGGTGCCCAGTAAGGACAATCCCTCAGGCCCAGCATGCTGCCCCTCCTCAGTATTTCCAGGTGCCCCCCTCCCATCCTTCCTGCCATGTGGCCTTCGCCTGTCCCAGCCCTCCCCCTGCCCCACTTATGATGCACCTGGGGCCTGCCCAGACAACCCAGGACAGTCCACCTGAGATCAAAGCCCCCACTGTCATATATTTCCCTGTCACATCTCCAGTTTCCAATAATTAAGATGTGGACGTCTTAGGGGTTTTTTGCGGGGGGCACACTTTCTAGCCTACCACCTATACCAGTAACCCTAATCATGTGTGTACACACAGCAACACGACCAGCACACACAGAAACAGGCATGTTCCCTTCACCTAGGTTCCCTAAAAGCAGAGCCTGAGACAAGGATTTGGGTGTGGGTGGTTTGTTTGGGAGGAGATCTCCAGCAGCAGGAGTGGGAGGGTGTAGCTGAGAGCTGGACCCTTCACCAGAGGATACTTCCCTGGTCCCCGGCCCACCTGCCCCGGGACCCTCTGAGAGACCATGAGGCTGGAGTATTGATCTATCATCCAGTCCCTTTGCTTGTCAGTTGAGGGTCACTCCTGATACATTATGGTGCCAGCTGTCCGAGTCCACAGACAGAGGCTTAAAGCAAGTACACAGAGGCAGAGGCCTCTGGGGCCAGACATGCTCATGACACCCGTATGGGCCCATGGGTGCTGCTGGGTGAGCCCTTGAGCCCCACAGCATCCCGTGTCAGGAGCTGGTCCCAGAGCAGGACGCACCAGCACACCCCAGGGCAGATGCTCATCCCCACGAGGAGGGCTTGTGGGCGTGGACTTAGGGCACACTTGCACAGAATGGGGCTGATGGCCTTGAACTTTCTCCCAGAATTCCCAGCTGTAAGTTTAGCACAAAACACCAAATAGAAATGGGAAACAGCTATAAATGCTGAAATGTGATGTTTTTTTCCTCAAAAAAGTGATAAAAATAGTATCATAGGTGAGTTCGTTTTCTAGGCAATGTTATTTTAGGCAACATGTATTAACGGCACGAGAATGAGTGCAAATGAAGCACCTAGGTGCCAGAGCTGATGTGAGGGCACTGGCCTGGCCACACAGGCCAGGGAGACCCGAAGCCAGCCAGGGCCCTTCCTCCTGGACTCCCTCTGGACACGCTGTCCTGCAGGAGGTCCAGTGTGCCAATGCGCACAGCAGGGCACGGAACCCACACCCTCCGAAGCCACCCTTCTGGGCCCTGACGCCCTCACACAGCCACATGCTGAGGGAACCTCGAGCCCCTTTCACAGATGAGCAAACAGAGGCCTGGGAGGAACACACCTGTGCCACGTTCCTGGGGGTGGGAGACATGGGTCTGTCTCATTCACTACACACCTTCCCAGGTCTTGGGAGCACAGGGCTCAGTGTAGACCCACCCCAAGCCCTGTTGTCTGGTGGTGAGGGAGACCGTGAGCCATCTCCAGAGTGCCTACTGGCTGCCCGGGGTCCTAAGGACAAGGTGTGGGGTGACGTTCCCCCTTGGGGTCCTGGGTTCTCCTGGCTGGGACTGGGCACATCTGGGTTCTGTGCTGCCTATGGCCTGTGTGTGGCCTGGAGCAAACCCTTGCCCCCCGCCTCCCCTGCCTCAGTTTACCCCACTGCACAAGAGGCTGGGAGGGCTGCTCAGCTGGGAGCTGTGTCCTGGGAAGGCGAGTATAAAGTACTCAGTAATGACCACTATTACTGCCACCAGCATAAGCTCTCAGCCCCCAGGCAATGTCCAGTCACCTCGGTGACCTCCTGAGCCCACAGTTTGCCCCCTTTGTTCTGTATGTCTTTTGGAAAAACCGAGCTTCTGGTAGGATTTCCTTCTCAAGGACATCCCCAGACCAAATGGGACCCCTCTGACCCCTTGCCCTGTATACTCTGAGCTCCTGAGGGCAAAGGTTGCCCTGCTTTCTCCCTGTTTGTCCCGGCACAGGCCCAGCAAACAGGTGCTCAGACAGTGTTGGTTGGCCACGTAGATGGCCAGCAGGCGCTCCCTCCTCCCAGCCCCCCACCCCAGCCCCCTGCGCGGCCTCTCCAACCCAGAGCTCCGAACTGGTGGGAGAGCTGTGCCGCCCACCCAGGGAGCCCCCATCCCACAGGAGCCTGGCCGTGGCCCTGAGACTGCCTCTGGCTAAACTCTCCAAGTCCTCCCCCAGCAGAGACCTCAGACCCCATATCAGCTTCGCTTTGAGGTCCCCCATATCAGAGCCTACAAGGCTGATGCAGGGGATTTGGGGGCCTGGTGTGAGCATGAGGTGGGGATCGTGGGTATCAGGTAATCCACTGATGTGCAGGTTCTGGCCACGGGAACCGGGGCCTCCCCTTGCTGCTGACCCGAGGACCTGGGGCACATCCTTCCACATCGTCCTCGGAACGACGGAGTTTGGGATATGAGTCCTGGACTTCAGTCTGTTGATAGTCGGAGGGCCGCTCTGCAGGAGGTGGACACCAGAGAGGGCCCCTGTGCCGAGAAGCCAGGACGTACAGGTGCCTGACCAGCACCTGCCGGAGGGCGGGAGGGCGGAGGGGCTTCTGGGCGGCGGGACCCCGCAGGGGCCGCTGAAGCAACAGCTCCCACCAGTGGAGAAGCAGTGCGGTCTGCCCCCTTTCCTGAGGCCTAGTGAAGGTGAGGAGTCCCCGGCACACTCCGGGGCAGGGCCTGTGAAGATCCTGGGCTTGAAATGGGACACGTGGGTCCTATGCAGATGCGGGATCTTGGCCGTCCAGCCTGAACGGCCGTGACAAATGAACAGCTGTGGTGTGGGAGCCCCCGGCTGCGGTGCTCTGACACGGCCACCGAGGGAGGTGCTGGACGGAGGTGGATTTGTGGGCCTTCCTCTGAAGGGTTCGGGGAACACCGGGCTCACTAGCTGAAACAGCGCCGCCCGCAGGGATGACAAGGGCCGCAGGGTCACGGCAGGGGCCTGCTTGGCTGCCAGACTTCAGGTCATTGGGCCTCCACGGTCCCTGCACTGTGCTGTCCCCTCCCGGAGCCCTTCCCACCCCGGAGGGGAGACAGGCATCTCCTCCCCTCGGGCTCTGCAGAGACCCAAAAGCCCTTAACTTGAAGGCCGTGTTTTCTGCAGCCTGGCACTCAGGGTGGGGCATCACCATTGCAGGAGCTCGGGGACGCCTAGGCCTCCTGAATCAGAAGCTATGTCAGGACAGGACCCTTGGCGGCCCGGGCACATGTCACAGTAGAGAATCACTGGCCGGTACAGCCAGACAAATGGAAGACCTGGCCCTGGCTGTGGTCACCTGGACAGGGCGGGGCCGGGCGTGAGAACGACAGCCACTCCCAGCCATGGAGCCCCAGCAGGCCTGGCCTCAGGCCCAGGGTCCTGGCACAGCCCTCCAGGCTCTGGAAATACGGGGGTCTGCGCTTACTCACTCTGGTGACATCCCACCTTCTTTGACCATCACTCGTTTTCTTTCTAAAAACTTCTCGCTGCCCGACAGAAGCCGCGTCCAGCAGGGGTGAGCACCATAAACCAGGTCGCACATGGAACACGTCCGAGGCCACCTCTGCGCCCTGTCCCCCGCCTGCCCCTCCTTGACCAGTGGGGAAAGCAAGCCTGGCAGGGGTGCGAGCCTGTCCCTGGCCCCAGCTGTGGAGCAGCTGAGCTCACTGGGAACCAGGCTGTGGCCTGAATGCTCCCTTGTCTCCGGGCCCTCGTCAATAGCCTCCATAACCGCCCAGCGTCCTATTGACTCAAGATAAGTTCCGGGAGGCCCAGAGCAGCTCTGTCTGGCCCTGTGTCCGCTGGCCAAGGCCGGGACCCAGCTCCGCACACACCCTGGCCGGCCGCAGGCTTCACCCTTATCCGTGGGGCCCTACCCCAGAGCCCTGCGGGCAATCACACCTATCAGCTTGGCTTGGCAGTGCCAGTGTGTAAAGACCGTCCCGTGTCCTCACGGCTCTACAGAAACAGCTGCTGGAGGTGACATCACCGCTCCTCGCAGGGAGCACTTAGGTCTCCCGACTTCTATCAATATTTACGTTTCCAGTTCCACGGAGGATCTAATCAGACTTCTGATGACACCTGCCATGTTTCTGGCCCACGGTGCTCCTGGCTGGGGGCTGGGGGGCACTTCAGAGCATATCCTTGTCAGGGCCTGGCTAGCTGACAGGCAGGGCTTCGGGGGTGCCAGGCGAGGGTTAGAGGACGAGGTGCAGGAGCGGGAATGGATAGGGCCCCCTCCCGGCCCCAGACCCCGATGGGAACAGAGGGCATATCCCCTCCATCTGTTGCCCCAAACTTCATCACTCATGCCCAATGAGCAGGCCCCACACTCAGGTTCATCTGACAAAGAAAGGGGTGGAGAAGCTCTTTCCAGAAAATAGTTTTTAGAACAAAAGGCACTTTGCAGTCCAGCCCCCAGGGAGCAAACCCAGTACTCGTCAGGCCCACAGCCTCGAGGTCTCCTGGGGAGGGGCCTGGGACTATCAGGGCCGGGGCTGTGCTGTGGGGATGCCACGGGGGCCTTCGTGCTCCCCGCCCGCCCGCCTGCCACCACTTTTGAATCCATGTGGTTGAGGGCTCACCCACTCTGCTTCAGGCACCTGCACCCTTAAACTGGCAGCAGAACCCAGCAAGGCAGCCGCCTGCAGAATGGCCCCAACAGACCCTCATGCCTCTGGAGCTTTGGTTCTTGAGAGATGTAAGTCCTGACTGTGCATTGTGACCCCTCAACCTGCCCCAGAGGGCCCCAGAACCTCGAGAGATTTCCCAGCAGCGTCTGGGGTTTTATTGACACGCCAGAGCAGGAGATAAACCCCACCTAATGTCAGAACAAATACGAGGCTGAAACCTGAGAGGCCTGGGAGAGATAAGGCAGGCATCCGCCCCCGGCTGTGAGGTGAGCAGGGGAGGGAAAGGCTGTGCCCCCAGCCACCCCCACCCCCACCCACGAGAAGCAGGGAGCCATTTCTGGTGGGTCCAGGGCAAGGCCCAGCTCCAGGGACTCAGACAGACCCCATCCCTGCCCAGTCTGGCAAGGGACACATTTACCAGGTGACCACACAGCTGGTGGATGGTGACACAGGGCGCAGTGGGCCCTCCCTGGTTGGTGGCAGGGCTCTGGGTCTCGCACAGGCCAGGGGGAAATGGAGACAGGTCACTCTGGCTCTGATCCCATCTTCAGCAACCTGAATGGAGGTCGAAAGGGGCCCCATCCCCAAGCCCCTGTGCCGCCTCGTAATTATCTTGGGGTCTGTGTGGAGAGGGAGGAAGATGTTGCCCCCAACACCACCCCTAGGGTGACACTGGTGGAGCTTTCAGAATTCCAGGAGGTGTGCACCCTGGGCTGCCCCCAACCCCTGGCAGAGAGGAGCCCCCCGGGGCCTGAGGCCTCACAGTAGGTGCAAGGCAAAGCTGGGTGAAGCCCATCAGCTGCCATGGGCAGACCTGGGGTCCAGTCCTCCCTGCCACCATCTCCAGGCTAGACCCAAAGAAGCCCAGTGATCAGAGAGGGGCAAGCTTGGGTCCTTCCCTAGAAAGCTGGGGGAAGAGCTCCAGGTTGCCCAGGAAGGGAGAGAGGCCGCGGTGTAGGGAGAGGGACACCAACAGGTGACCACTGCCTGAACTGCTCAGAAACATGAGGGCAGGTAACCTCCTCTGACAGGCTGGGAGTCTGCAGCCCAGAGGCCCTGAGGGGAAGAGTGGAGAGCCCTGGGGGCAGCTGACAGGAGGCCCCGGCCAGACTGACCCTGCCAGGCTCGTCATTTCTCTACTTTACATCAGTTGGATTACATTATTTTAGTAAGTTGACTATATTTTATGCCAACAAAGTGGTTGTTTTAGATGAAATGAACAAATTCCTAGGGTAAAATGGCTTACAGGGCTGGTACAGAGAAAGCTTAGGGCACATTGATTAGGATTTGGACACCTGTGAGATCCCAAACAAGGACTGAAGCCAGAGAGCAGGTCCCTCTGACCCCAGAGGCCTGGCTTTTCGCTAAAAGAGAGACGCATTCCGTGACCGAGGGAGAGCTTAGCTGGCCCTGGACGGGGCGTGTGCGCATGCACGTGTCTGCAAGATGTGTGTGCGCATGTGTGTGCACACACGTGTATGAGTCTGTTGTGCATGCCTCGCGGGGGTTGTGCACACATGAGAGCATGTGTGTGCGCCTCCGTGTGTCCTTATGTGTGTGCATGTACACACATATGCACACAGAATGAAGATGCCCAATGACATTTGAATAAACAAGGTTACCCTAATCTCACCTTCATTGACCAATGTCCAACCAAAAAGTATTTTCCAGAGCAAACCATTAATCCAATATAATTAATCCTGGCTCAGTTGTCTAACCTTGAAATTGGTTTTCATTTCCCTGGAATTATACTCATAGCAATCATTTCAGCTTCACAGCAAAATTGTGATTTCCTCATTGTTCTTTGTTCCTATCTGGTTTTGGGACTATGACTTCTCATACAGGATCTTTGGGGGCAGGGGACCCATGTAAATCCCAGTGGGGGACAAGCCAGTGTGTCTCCCCTTCTTGCCCACTTCCTTAACTTTGCAGACACAATGTCTACTGTTTCTTGATCACAATTCTCTCTCAACCTAGAGTCCAAAGCAAAATTTACCATGGACAGTTTAGTTCGATGATTTCTACCATTGTTACTTTTTTAAGAGATTGTATGAAAAAGTGATTGTTTCTGGCTTTTTTTCTTTCTTGTTGTTTGGTCTTGTTTTTGTTTTTTTAGCAAACCTAGGAGAAAGTTGCAAGCAGAGTTGCAGGAGTGAGGACAGGAGTGTGCAAGGGAGAAGGGGGCAGGGAAGTGTAGGGGCACAGATGGTCCTGAAGGAGAAGCAGATATGATGGCCTCCTGCTCCAAGAGTGGGTCAGCACATTTTCTGTGTCAAATGCCAGTGTCACAGTTAGTTGACACTATGAGGCCAACCTCCACACTGTCTGGAGGCCACCTTATGGAACCGAGGGTTTGGGGATGTGGGACCCAGACACCAGGGTGAGTCACATGGATACTAGTCCTCACAGAGGGGGCTCAGAGCGCCACAGGGGTTCATAGAGAGGCCGCTGTGAGCACAACTGGCGCCAGTGCTAGGTGGCCTCAGGGAGACCCAGATCCTGAGGGGTTCAGACCTCCTTGACCTTTGTCCTCTGTGTTACCTGGAACAAATCTCTCACCTGCTTTGAGCCCAGGCTCCTCCCTGCATCATGGCAATGCACATTCTGAGGCATCAGATGCAGAAGTGTTTGGAAACTGCAAACTTGAGTTTTCACTGTCGTGCCCCTCATGGCACTCACAGCACCTGGCAAGCCCACTGCAGAACTCAGCCAAGAAAAGAGCTTTCACAGGCCGCAAGCAGGGCCTTCAGTGGCTTCTCCCTCAGACCATCAGTCCACAGGGCCACCACCATGTGGCCTGGACATCATTGGATATCTCATCCCACCTCCTCCCTGTACCTGGCCAGGTAGGCGGCTGGTGACTCCTTCTGGGCCTTTGGTTCCTCATGATGACCTGGGGCCCCCATATAGGAAGCCAGTGCCAACCTCGTGTCCACGACCTCTGAGAGCTCCGATCAGGGTCGGAGCAAGTCCTACATAGGAGGGGGGTGGAGACCCTCAGAGGCCCCTTACCCGTGCGCCCCAGGAGGGCAGGTCTGGGAGAGGGCTCCTGCTCCTGCTCCTCTGTGTTCTGTGCTCCTGTTTACACTTCATCTGAATTAATTACAAGAGGGAAGGCTAATGTCTTCAACTCTCTCCCCCTCATGTGCTTGCAAACAGCTCAGTGGCCTGTGGAAGGAGGCTGAGCAGTGGAGAGCTGGGTCTGCACCTGGAGCCCTCCCGGTCCTGGAGGGTGGGCTCCCCGTTGCTCATCTCTGCTGTGCCAGCTTCAAAGCCCTTTCTCCAGTGCAGCAACTTGGGTTGTAAACCAATCAGCAAAGGATCAAAGAACCAGGGTCCTGGGGAGCCCCAAACGGCCTCCACTGTGTAGGGTAGAGGAATGCCCTCTAGACCCCCTGGGCTGTGGACTCAGCTCTGAGCTGGTCTGGCCAGACATCTGCAGACCTGGGTTTAGTGACATCCTTGCAATGAAGAGGAGCTAGGAGCACAATGGGATGGAGAGGCTTAGAGCACGGCCCCAGGACAGAAGGGTCCGGAGCACTCTCATTTGAGGCCACACAGGAGTACTCCAAAAAGTAAAGAGTCAAGAGTCAGGGTCAGGGTCTCCAGGACTGGAGGAAGGCAGTGAAGGAAGTAGCTCGGGGGGGCCATTCCTCTGCCCTCTGTTCTCTGCCCTGAACCCTCTGTTCTCTGCTTCCTGCTCTCTGTGCTCTGTGCTGCTGCTGGTCATGGGCCCTGTTTCCAAGGAATCTGGGAGATTCTGAATTGCACAAAGGCAAACAGGGACGGAAGAAGGAGCCAGGGGCATCTGGCTGATGGTCCAGATGCTCATGATTCAGGACTGCAGGCACAGCGCCCACAGGGAAAGCCCTCAGGACAAGCACCAGACACTGACAAGCTCCCGGACATTCCTCCCAGGCTGATGCGAGTTGCCAGGGAACAGATGCCAGGAGGGAGTGTAATGCACATTCAGTCGCCACAGGATGTACCTCTCTGATGTGCCCGAGACTGGCACAGTGCCCCCAGCTCACTAGACCCCTGCAGGCCCAGAGAAGGATGACCGGGGACATGCAGGGGCAGTCTGGGCACTGGCGATGGAGGCCTAAGGTGTGTCCCTGCCCCTTCAGTTGAGCAGGATGGTCTTGGGCAAGTTTCACATCACCTTCCCTGGACAGTGGAGGCCACATAGTACCCATCTCAATGATTCACAGGAGATGATCCAGGTAAGATCATTGGTCCTAAGGTTTGCACACAGTAGCTGCTTAATAAGTGCAGGTCTTGACTAGGGCTTCTGTCTTTAGGAAGCATGACTACATATTGCACATGTACCTCTGAGTGTGCAGTTAAGTCTGGCTGGGAAAAATCTTGAGCCCCCCCCCCCCACTTCTCTGGAGAACGGCAGGTTCTGAGGTCTGTAAGATGCTCCAGAAAAGGTGGCAGTGCTCCACATGGCACAGCCACTGCCTACCGCCCCGCCCCCCCGGCCCACCTCAGGGTTGTCCCAACCCTTCAGGCAGCAGCTGTTCTGATTCCTTCTTTGAAGCGCTGCTCTGGACCCAAGGCAGAGCCATGTGGGTCTCAGAGTCCTCACAGTCCCTGCAGCTTCTTCTGTAATTCAGGTCATCTCCATTCTGGTGATCATGCCTGGGCCAGGATCATCACCACCACCACCACCACCACCAACATCACCACCATCATCATCGCTGTCACCATCACCACCATCACCACCATCACCACCACCACCACCATCACCACCATCATCATCACTGTCACCATCATCACCATCACCACCATCACTACTTCTCTATCTCTCGGTCTTTTCCTGAGACACTGATATGTAAATTCCTCACCCTTTTTTAGCTTAAAAGCTCATTTTTGTCAACTGCAGATTTAACTGGGTGGGGCTCAGGGGAGTTTCTATCCTCTCCGCCAGAATTGGCTTAGACAGACTTCAGATCCCTGGCTATTCCCATATGTGAAATATCCAAGGAGCCTTACACCCTCAATCTCATTTAAACCTCACTGTAACCTTGGTAGGTGGGCATTGTTTTAGTATTCCATTTTATGGAGGGGGAAACCAAGGCTCGGAAAGTTGATGTGTCCAAGGTCGCACTGGTACCCAATGGTAGAACCAGGGCCTGAGCTCATCTTCTAACCTCAAAATGCTTGCAAATCTGTTTTTGCCCAATGAGTGACCCCTGACACCCTGGTTCCCTATTCCTCTCACGATGCCCTTGGCCTCCTGCTCAGAGCACTGCAGCTGTCCCCACAGCTGAAATAAATGAAGAGAAGAGAACAAGGCTTCTGACTTCCTCCGTGCTGGGCACCTGACCCCTTACAACTATTCTGGAGAAATGGTGGGCCAGCGTGGGCTCATTGAAGTTCAGGGAACGGAGGGGCGGTGAAGGCTCCTTTCTCTCTCCTCTCCGAAGGCCTTCCTCATGGGGTCCTGAGCCACGCCTGACCCAGGAAGCTCTTCTGGGGGTGGGCAGAGAGAGGGGAGAGCCCCATGGGCCTGGTTAGGACTTGCCACATTGTGGGAAACAAACTGTCTAACTGGCAGGTAGAGGACATTCTCCCAAATCCAGTTTCATCCCTTTCCAACCACCGATATCCCTGATGTGGTCATAGTTCAAGCCAGATGCTATTTACACCCCTGCCTATCCTGTGTGGACCCCATCCTCACTCCCTCTCCCTCCCCTGGGCATCGGAGTTCTCCTCCAGCCCATCACATGCCCACTGCCTCCAGCCCACCCACCCTAGCCCCAGGGATGTCCCTTGCTTGGAGACAGGACCACAGAGAAGCAGAAAGTGCCAAAAACCCAGCCCTGCTCCAGGCAAAGCCATTCTAGAGACACAGTCCCTCCTGCTCTTTCCAAGGAGGGGAGAACACTTGATTCCCCTCCAGGCCGGTTTACCTGCTTCTGGGAATAAGAAATGCCTTACGAACAGAGGCCTTCCTGTGGGATCTGGAGCAGAGAACAAAGGAAAACTAAGCAAAAATGGTTTTGGCATGAGGCACTGGTAACTCCCTTTCTCCCTTTCCATAAAAACCTTCTGCCAAAGTCGTTGCCAATCTTTGTGATAGCCAGACCCCAGGGGGCCCCCAGTGATCCAGCCACTTGGCACTCACTCCTATATGTGGCCATTCCCATAATGAACACGAGGAGGTGACAGCATGTGACACCCATGGCAGGTTTGTAGGTCTCTGTGGAAGCAGCCCCTCCAAGAGGAAGCAATGTCCCAGCCACATGATGGAGCCACGTGGGAAGTGACCCTCTGGCCCCGGTCAAGACTCGAGAGCCACCCTGAATCAGACTGCCCAGCTCTCAAACTCCCAATCCATGGAGGCCATGAGACAGGGACGAGGTCACTGTCCTTGTAAGCCTCCAAGTTTGGGGATGACTTGTTACACGGCCACACATTATCAATACGCTTTCCAACATTTTTGAAGCTTGATTGTGGAGCTTTGTCGGGGGCAGTGCAGGGCAAGTTGGGGGCCTTGGAGACCAAGCAAGAGCCCTGGCCTGAGAGGCCCTTCTTGTCACTCAGGCTGTGAAACCAACACCATAGACCCTCAAGTCCTGGCAGCCCGACCTCTCCAAATAAGGTCCTTGGGGGGCGTTTCTGGCGAGGCCGCTCTTCCCAGCTTGGAGACGGCCCCCTCCCCGCCGCCGTGGGCTTGTGGCCTTTCCTAGGTGTGAGCGTGGAGAAAGAGCTCTCCCCCTTTTCTTTCTTTTTTTTTTTAAGATTTTATTTATTTATTCATGAGAGACACAGAGAGAGAGAGAGAGAGAGAGGGAGGGAGAGGGAGAGAGAATGAGAGAGAGAGAGGCAGAGACACAGGCAGAGGAAGGGAGAAGCAGACTCCAGGCAGGGAGCCCAACATAGGACTCAATCCTGGGACTCCAGGGAGGCGCTAAACCGCTGAGCCACCTGGGCTGCCACCCCTCTTCTTATGAGGACACTGTCCTATTGTATCAGGGACCCACCTGCATGACCCCATCGAACCTTAATTACCTCCTAAAAGCCCAATCTCCAAACATGTCACATTGGGGTTAGTGCTGCAGCCTATGAACAGGTGGACACTTCTGACCACAGCAGACTCCTTCCTTCTGAGTCCTGCCCTTTGGGAGCCCCTTTGCATGTGACCTCAGGGGCAGGGCAGGTCCAGCCCAGCGCTGGGCCCCTTGTTCTTCAAGGTCTCGGCTCCCATGGGGGCTCCCTTGTGCCTTCCTGAGCCACCTGTTGTGGGAAATCTGGCTCTGGAAAGGCTTTCTGAAGGGGGGCCTCGGGTGCTGACCTCCAACCACATCCCAAGGAACCTCTGGGATCCAGGGTCCCATGTTGTCCGTCTGCCTCCGTGGACCAGTCACCTCAACCTGACCCCACCTATGGGGAGAGAAGGTAGACAGCAGATGCTCTTGTCAGATGCGCTCAGCCCTGCAGGGGGCATAGGACAGAGTCTGACCTCCTCCTACAGATGGAGACACTGAGGCCCAAACGACCATGGGATCGGCCAGGGGTTATCCAGCAGTCCTGCCTCAGACCAGTGCTCCTCAAAAAGGCTAATTGCTCAAAGACGCCTAAAAGCTCTTTTTTTTTCTCCTAAAGTTGAACACTTTGCTGTCATGGATGGAACGTCAGAAAGCATCACACACACTGCTGATCCCAGGCTGTCGCTCCCTGGGCCCCGCCAGCCAGCTGTGAACAGACTCCCTGGTCCAGGTCCCCAACCAGAAGGTTCCCAGCAGGTACAGAGTGGCCAGTGGAGCCCAAGACCCCTGGGCAGCCAGTCTACTCCACAATTCAGTCCAAAGCCCAGGTGGTTGTATTTCCTGGCACATTTGGGGTCAATGGGGGTGCTCTCGTCCCTGGAGGCCCCGGGAAGGTGTGGGCACGCTGGAGTGGCCAGGGTTTGCTTACCCCGCAGGCCCAGCAGGGCACCCCCGGCTCCTCTGGCGACTATTTACTCAGACCCTGACCACTTGCAAACGGGATCTGAGGTGGACGGCTTGCTGTGTGCAGCAGCCAAAGTCAATGGAAAATCCTGTCCGGGGAGGAAGGGAGGGATGCGGGACGTTTGACCTGCGGAGCGAGGCTCCGGAAGCAGGTGCACGGGAGTGGGGGCGCTGAGGAAGGCGCAGCCTGATCCCAGCCCCAGGGGAACCCATCCGTTCTGTCTTCAGGTCCAATGCCCTCCCCTCCCACTCCCTGCCCGGACGATGTGTGGGTCACCGTCTGGCCCCCGCATGCTTTCACCGGGGGGCAGTCTAACCGTGCCCTCCCTCCTGGTGCTGGTGGCTGCGCCCTGTGGATTCCCACACGTCCTTCCCACACTGGGAGGGCACATCTGGGCCACGTCCAGGTTCCTGCTCCGTAAATAGCTGCCCCGACATCCCCACGGAGCCCCCGAGGACACCGCACAGGACTTTCCCCGACGCAGCTGAGCGGGCTGCAGGCTCAGCCCCCCACGCCGGCGCCAGGTGCCTGGGCCCGGCGGCGTGAGGGTCCCGTGGCCTCGCCAGCCCTTGGTATGGTCAGACTTTTCAAACTTTTGCCAACCTGCCGGGTGAGTAATGATCTCTCATTGTGACTCTAACTTGCTTTTCCTGATTACTAACGAGGTCTGATCCTATCTGGGTTTCCTCTGTGGTGAAGTCACTGGCCCGTTTTTACAGCGAGGTGCTTTGTCCCATTGATGCCTTTTAAAGTTTGTTTTTCATATTCTGGACCTTCCATTTCTGGTTGTACGT
The DNA here is from genome assembly GCF_011100685.1 of Canis lupus familiaris. Lineage (NCBI taxonomy): Eukaryota > Metazoa > Chordata > Mammalia > Carnivora > Canidae > Canis > Canis lupus. The sequence continues at coordinate 16,536,235 of NC_049227.1, read as the reverse complement.
GTGGCAGATCCCTCCCACCTCCTGGTTCGTGTCTTCTCTCCTTTTATGGTGACTTTTTATGAAATGGAATTTCTTAATTGTAATTAGACTATATCCATCTTTGCCTTTATGACTATCATTTTGCAAATTGTTTAAAAGTTATAAAAGTGTCCCCCATCTTCTATCCTAAAACTGCTATCGTTTTGTTTTACATTTAGCATTTAATTACACAGACGTGTGAACCTGATGCACACGTTGCACTTCCTATGTGTGGAGACCCGTCCTGGAGACCCAGACCCATGGATCGAGACACCATCCTTCCCACTGTGCCTCCTGCTTCGTGTTAAGAACGATGTCTGCTCGCAGAGCAGCACCTTTGTCGTGTCACCCTTGTGCCTCCCTGACCACAGCTATTGCTCCGTCTGAAACTAGCTATCCCGCTTTGTTCTGGCTACTGTTAGCATGGCGTGTTTCCCTCCATTCATTTACTTTTCATCTACGTGTGTCTTTACATTTAAAGTGGGTTCCTTGGGGACACCTGGGTGGCTCAGCAGTTGAGCATCTGCCTTTGGCACAGGTCTTGATCCCCCGGGTCCCGGAATCAAGTCCCACATCAGGCTCTGTGCATGGAACCTACTTCTTCCTCTGCCTATGTCTCTGTCTCTCTCTCTGTGTCTCTCATGAATAAATAAAGAAAAAAATTTTTAAGTGGATTCTGTGTGGACAGTGTCTAGGGTGTCTTGTTTCCTGATCCACTCCAACCGTCTGTCCTCCACAGGAGTGTGGGGACCACTGATGTTCTGAGGGGAGATGCACACACTTGGGTCACATCCATCCGTTGCTCTGTGTTCCTCTTTTTGTCTTCCACTCCTTTTCTTGGTCTTGTGGTTTTAATTGGCCATTTTACATGGTTTCATTTTGTATCCTTTCTTAGCATATTGCTTACACTTCTTTTTTTTCTTCACTTTTTTTTATTTGTTACCCTGAAGTTTGCAACATACATCGACAGCTAATCCAAGTGTGCCAACTGCCCTCACAAGTTCCGGGATGTTTGCCGCCATCCACCAACAAAGACGCAGTTTAGACTGTGATTATGAAGTGCACAGATGCAGGTGGGAACGGAGCCTTCTGGACAGCACCGGCCTTCTGGTTCCTAAGCTCCGGGTCTCATTGATCTCACTACTTGGGGCCTTCTTGGGCATCTCAAAGATGTTCTTTTAGTCAATCTCCTTGATAAAAGTCTTACACATCTTTTGCCTTTTCTATATTTCTATATGCCCTTGTAAATGATGTGTTTCTGAATGCACTTTGTTGCTGGCATACAGAGAAGCAGCTGTTTTTTTTTTTTTTAAGTGACTTTTTTTTTTTTAAGATTTTACTTATTTAACAGAGAGAGAGAGAGCAAGCATGAGCAGGGGGAGGAGCACAGGGAGAAGGAGAAGCAGACTCCCGGCTGAGCAGGGAGCCCGATATGGGACTCAGTCCCAGGACCCTGAGATCATGACCTGAGCTGAAAGCAGACGCTTCACCAATGGAACTACCCAGGCATCCCAAATCACCTGGTTTTATATATTAATTTTGTGTCCAGGAAACTTCCCACGAGTCTTGCTAATTCTGACTTCTCTGAATGCTCTTCAGCTCCTACTACACACATATCCTCTGAAGATACTGAAAGCTTCATTGCTTCTTTTCCAATCCTTATACCTTGTCTTCATTTTTCTCACCTCATGGCTTTGCCTAGCACCCCCAGAGCAATGCTGAGTGAAATCCTTCTTTGTCCCCAGTCTAGAGCAAAGCTGTCAAGTGCGGTGCTCACGGGGGTTTGTACACCATTGATCAGGCTCAGGACTTGCCTCTATTCCCTGGTGAGGCATCTTCAAGAATGGATATTGGAATTCATCAAAAATTTCTCCTTGCCTATCGACATGACCTAGGATTTCCCCCTCGAATTTGTTGAGCGTGGTCACCTTACTCTCTCCTTTTTCTGCACTGAGGGCTCCGGGCCGAGGTCTCAGGGCCTGTCATTTCCCTTGCTGTGTTCTCAAGTGTCTATTTGCTTTCTCGAGTGCATCAGATAGGATTCTTTTTCCGCTGTACCCTAGAAGACTCAAGAGTGGATTAGGTTGTTTCTCGAACATATTGGCAGAAATCATCCCTGAAGGCATTTGAACCTGGAACTTTCTGAATAAGAATATTTTAGTTTTACATATCTAAAAGGAATAGATGAAGACTCTAATACATTGCTGGTAAGAGTGCGACTTGATGTAAGCACTGTGGACAACAAGCTGGCGATTTCCACTGAGGCTGAACAGCCACATTCCCAGGTGGGCACCCCCAGGGACCTGGGCATGGGCATCTCCTGAGAAGTGTGGATGACAGTTGCGTCTGTGTTATCTGTGCTAGCTGAGAACTGGAGACCACCCCAACATCCATGTACAGAGCAGTGGGCCACCGAGCTGTGCTTGATCCATCCCACGGAATAGTGCACTCCCGTGAAGAAGCAAGTACAAATTCACACAAGAGTGGTGTCCCAGGCATCGTGTTGAGTGAAAGAAGCCAGGCCCTGAGGCGCATACGCCATGTGATTTCACTTACATGCGGCTTCAGAACAAGCAAAAGTCACTGAGGAGAGAGAGGCCCATGAGGCCAGGCCCAGCGTGCAGCCAGGAGGCGCTATCCTCACCCTAGCACCAGCCTGGAGGCAGCATGCTGGCTGGGGAGACAGACATCCAAAACTTGCTGTGTCCTGTGCAATTTGACCATCTGTACACTTAAAGTTAGCGCGTTTCACAGCGTCCGCTGTGTGTGCTATAGGCCAATACAAAGGACATAAATACATGTGATATTATATTTTTAAACATGAACAACAGAGAAGAGAAAAATCTCATCGCTGGTTCTGAGCTGCCCTGTCTAGAGGCTTGTCCTCCGGGAGCTGGAACAGGAGGCCACGGGCGCTCGGCTGCTCTGTATGCTCTTTCCCTTGATAGATCACGGGCACCGCTTCTTCTTTCTGCGTTATAATTCCAACATGGGCTCATACATATGATTGTTCAGGGGGCTTTTTGCTGACAAGTGGCCCTGCACCCCAAAACCTGATATGGAAGACCTGATCCCACCTCCTCCATCACCATTCCGGGAGCCATAAACCCACTTTGTAGATCGGGCAACCAAGCCCTCAAACCTGCCAGGCCAAGGAGCCAACGGGGCACCCGTCCTCTGCTCCTTCTTTTCATAAAGCGCCCTCTCCTGACCTTTGATTCTCCCCTTACCGGGATCTCAGCACTTTTCATCACCCATTCACCTATGTCATCGCATAATTAAAATGCTAATTCCTTACCATAGTTATTGCAAATCATGTGCCTTTTACTTCAGACAGGAGTGTTGGGCAAACAAATCTTTAAATGTCCTTTTAGATAAACGTGTATCTGGATCGTGAAGACTTGTGATTCACACTCACTCTTGAGTGGCCGTCCCCACCTTTGCCTCGGCTTGCTGCCTCTGTGGCCGAGCAGACTGAGCATCCTTGACACTGGACCCCGGCTGTGAAATGGGCATGAGCTGCCTGCCCTGGCTGCCAGGTTTCAGAAAAAAAAGTGAGATTGGGCATGGAAAGCCATGCTTCCCAGAGGCTGGGCCAGAGCCACGCCAGCCCTCCACAGCGGGACATGAGTCACACCACGAGCATCAGAAGCACCTGTAGGCTCATTAGAGCCTAGACATTTGCATTTCCCATGGGTTCTGGGGATGCTGCTGCTGAGGACCACGCTGAGGTCCCAAGACGAGACCCAACAGTGACTTACCCACGACCTGCCAGGGCCTCGGGGAAGGAGGACTGGGCTTAGGCTGACAGGAGAAGCACTAGACACTGCGCTCAGGCCTGAAGGGCTGGAAAGGCCTGGAGGGATGCCATGTGCAGGGGTGATGGCCAGAAACTCTGGGTGCTGGCGTACTGGCCAGCCACATGGACACTGCAGGGTGGTGGGACCCCCGATCAGGCCTGGTACGTGGATGAGGTGTGGTGGGCGGGCAGGGGGAGTCTTGCTGGCTGTCACTATCACCACATCTTCTGTGGCCTCCTGTCACTCAGACAGGGGGAGGCAGGGGGTCTGAGGACCTTAGCCCACCTGGAAGGGGCTAACCACTGGGCGCCCAGCCTCCCTGGCCAACAGATGAGTTCCCTGAGGACCTGAATGTCTGGTGAGGTTAAAATTGGTCCTTGTACACCTGCAAATATAAGAAATCCTCTGCGGGACGGTTATTAGACAGCTTGGTGGGTCTCGGGGGGGAAAGGTGCATTGCAGATCCTCTCATGGACCAGGCAGGGAAACAGATCCAGTGAGGTAAGGGCCTGCCCAGGCATGGAGTAGGGCCCACAGGTCTGAACCAGGGCTGGAAGTCTCTGATTGCTGAGAAGAGAAGGTCACAGGCTGACCCCATGTGAGAGGCTGCATATTCTGTGGCCTCAGGGCTCAGAATGGGGTCTCTCCAGCTTGGTTCCAAGCCCACTGAGCCAGCATGAGCGGGGGGGGCCCCAGGACCACCTGGGCCGGCTGAATCAGAACCCCGCAGCTAGGAACTTGCCCTGAGGATCCTGCAGGACATTTTACGGACACCTATTTTGAGACCAGGTCCCACAGTGGTCTTGTTTCTCCGTGTGCCCACCAGACCTTCATCTAGTCTGCCAGCTGGCCACCTGAGACTGGCAGTGTCCCTCCAGTAGCTGGCACCCTGGACGTCACCAAGAGGGTGGGAAGACAAGGACAGATTCCTCTGTCAGTCTCGAGCATTGGGGTGACCCACAAGGGCATCACAACCTGCAGCATCTCTTCAGTGTCCCTCGGTGCTGGGGTGTCAGAGCAAGTGTCCCAAACCTGTGGCTCGGTGCAGAAATTCTCCCCAGACTGCATTTCGGTCCTGGACCAACCGGTCCTGAATTCCACCCAGGAGCTAAGCGACTGGTTGTGTTTTATTTGGCTGAGACACTGTTTCCGAATCCACAGGCACTGCTCCCCCTACAGAAACTCTGAACCTAGATTCGTACTCCCCAGGGAGGACCCCAGCAAGATTCCCCCAAATCCCCCTCCTGCATATTTTGGCAACAACTGGTTCTCCTCCAGATACTCGTGTCTGCTGGTCAGAACCGTCTTATTGCCCCAAACCTGTTGAGCCTGAAGTGAGGAAGCGCGCAGGAAGGGGGCCCAGGAGCAGGCGGGTCCGGGGGGTGGGGGGAGGACAGCAGGACATTCCTGGACAGGAGGAGACACAGGCTGCAGCCGCGAGTCCCGGATGTGGCTCGGGGCACATGCCCGGTCTTGCAGACACAGGCAGCCCCGCCTGGTGCTGACAGCCCGGCCCCTGGGGCGGCCTCTGCAGGCTGCAGGTGGCCTATCAGAGGTGGGAGATTGATCGCATTCCTGGGGACCCAGCCCGCGCCCGCGTGCCAGTCCCCAGAGCAGAAACCGTGCGCCCCAGTCAGCGGCGGCTCGGCCCCCAGGCGGGTGACGGGGTGAGCCCAGCACCCGGCCTCGCTTGGGCCACAGGGAGATAAGACACCTACACAAACAAGGAGACAAAGGCGGCTCTCACGGCCGCACCAGCTGCGCGCCAAGCCCTCAGCGGGCACTTTATGGCGCATTATCTCCTCTGTGCCCCACTACAGCCTTGCCAGGTGGGAATTTCGCTCCCATTAAACAGATAAGGACACAGGGTTCCGAGAGGCGAGGGGGTGGCCAAGGTCACCCAGGTTATAAAGCGGCTGGGCCTGGATGCAGCCCAGGCCCACCTGGACACTGAGCCCACCCCCCTTTAATGGGATGTCCTAAATAGACTCTTTGTTCTCCAGAGGACGGGTGGAAAAGCGTCGGTTCCAGGGAAGGAGCAGGGGCAGGACCCAAGTGGTGGCGTCTCCCCACTCCTCACTCACACACACTGGGGGTGAGACGAGGTGCTCCTTACACTCACACAATCACACTCACTCATACATTCACACAAAGGTGAGACAGGGCCCTCTTCACACACACACACACACACACAGGGAGTGGTATGGGGCCCTTCTCACACTCACACTCATACTCACAGACACACACACACACACACACCACACACACACAGCAGTGACATGGGGCTGGCTGGGGCCACCCCAGGAGAAGATGGGAATGGCTGGAGGCTGCATGAAGGACACACGGGGGGCCGGGGGTGGTGCCACCAGGTGTCGGAGCCATAGAGGTGACGAGGGTCACAAGACAGCAGGTGGGGTGAGCCTATGTGAGCACTCCAACTGTGCGTCCCTGTGACTATCCCTGACCCAGCAGGACTTGGGAGGTTTGTTCAGAGCCCCCAGGTCTGGGATGCCAGGCATAGTTGAGAGCAAGGAAGCCTCAGGACAGAAGGGGAATTCTGAGGGTGGGTGAGTGAGGAGCGCTGGCAGGAGTGGGGGGGGCGGGTGGTCTTCCCGAAAACAGACCACCCGGGAGGACTTGGCCTCGGGGTTTCCTGGCAAAATGGCCTGGCCTGATCACCCCACTGAGGCACGCCAGTCAGCAGGCTACAGCAAGAAACGCAGACCTAGACAGAGAGAAGCTGCCTGCAGGGCAAGACGGGGGTGGGGCCGTGTATCCAAAGAGAGAGCAGTGCCGAAGCCCCCCAGATGTGGAGCGACGCTGTTGCAGCCGTGACACAGCGCTGGGCTCCCGGAAAGGAACCCAGAGAACAAAGAGCAGCTCTTGCAAATAAAAAAATTCAATAGTAAAACAGATCCTGGATGACAAAGTTGAAGAAATCTTCTAGAAATAGAGCCATAGGACAAAATGATACAAAATTAGAGACAAAAGAGTTTTTAAACTGTGGGTGACGAGGTTGGAGGCCCAATATCCAAATAGGGCTTTAGAAAAGAGAATAGAGAACACAGAGGGAAGGAAATCATTACAGGAATGATTCAGGAGAACTCCCGGACCTGCCGGACACTCTGGGGACAGGAGGACGCCGCAGGGGCTCGCGGTTCCCGGGCCAGGCCCCGTTGTAGGAGCGCTAAGTTAGTGGTTCCAAGCTTTTCGACAATATGAGAAGATTCAAGACGGATGAGGTGTCCAGAATTTTGAAGGAAATTATTTCCACCTGGGATTCAATAGCCAGCCAACCCCTCACTGGTGCGAGATGCAGACAAGAGACCTGATCTGGTTCCTGTCCTTCCAGACGTGTTGTACACTGACATTCTCACACACTCAGCAACAGGCGTGCTTTTCACAAATGAGCTGACATTATTAGGGGACGGTTCTGCAACCTTTTTTAAATTCAAGACTATGTCATTGACAGCATTCTTTGTTCATTCTTTTTGCCAGCTATGTAGTGCTCCTTCCTACGGATTACCAGGACTTACTTCGCCACTCCCTGTTGGTGGGCTTGTTCTGTGCCAGTATTTTTCACTTTTGCCAGTACTTGTAAGGGCTCGCCCAGGAACAGCAGCCCCGGGACACTTGTAAGGGCATCTTGGCAAGACAGGTGCCCACACAGTCATAGACGCCATGAGGATGGACAGACACGGCCCTCCAGCCCCAGGGCGGTGTGAGAAGTCCATCTACCTGCATCCTTGTCCGCCTGAGTGCCAGGAGGAATGTGGATTTGGGGAGGTGCTGGATGACCCGCCCACCCTCTCTTCCTTTCTGAAAGACCCAGCCAATCCACAAAGGCAGGGAGGCCCTCTGGTCAGTGAGGGAACAGCCCACCGGTGGGACGCTTGCAGAGCAGGCAACTTAGCGAAATCATCTCTTGGGCTGGGCCTGGAAGCAGGCCGCCCCGGTGGTGGTTCTGCCAGAAGCAAGCCCTGGGCTGCCACAGGGGATGCAGTGGACGGCGAGTGCCCAGCAGCTGCAGCGTGCCCGGCACCCTCCCAGCCCCACTGGTGCCACTGTCCTTCATTTCAGGAATGACAGGCGATGTCTTGCCCAGGCCACACTCACAGCTAATGCCAGGCCTGGATTTGAACCCAGGTGAAGCCTGTCTGCAATGCCCACCGTCACGTTCCTGGGCCTGGAAATCGGGCAGCCATCCCCGCGCTGATGGAGCAGCCAGCTATGTCGAGAAAGGAGGACCAGCAGCCTCACTGCCCTCACTGCATGGCTCAGTTTCCCCCTGTGGTCTGGAGCCGCCAACCAACACCACTCTGGAGATTACCGAGAGGGAGGAGTGGGGGACCTCCCTGCCTGCAGGCCGGTGGGGGGCTGGCTAGAGAATCCTGAGCTTGGGGCTCACTGTAGCTCTGTCACTGGTCCCATTCCCTCCCCAAGGCTGCTCTCTCTTCCGCAGGGAACATGGTCCACTCTGATTCCCGAGGAGAATGTCTCGGGACCAAGTCTGTTCCTGGGAGGCAGGGTGCTGCTGGAATTGCTAGACGCATGTGGGTTTGAGGGTAACCGTCACCCAGTGTATGTGCGTGTGAGTGTGTGCACGTATGTGCACATCATTCAGCTCACCCGGTCCCTCCAAGGAGCCCTGACATGCAACTTATACCAATAACATTCCCCAGACAGATGCATCTGGCTGGAAAGTAAAGCTGAGCAGCCAGTGAAGGGACCGGCCCGTGTGCCCCTCCACAATGGAGCAGAAAATCTTTGCATTGAAAAGACAGACATTTTTCTTCTTGTCCAGAGACTTCACCTACCCAGCGTTTCTCTTTTGAGAACTCTTGCTGAGAGAAGGGTTGTGAATTCTAGAGAAAGAGAGGGGAGGGAGGGGCTCGCCACATCCAATTCTAGTCCAACTTCTCTTAAAAAACAGGCCCGTCGGGAAGATACTCTGTCTCAGGCCCCTCGAGCCCAGCCCCCAACCCCAGCATGGGGTTCCTGCCACGGTGGCCCTCCCTCCGGGTCCGAAGCACCCACACTGGCAGGCGTCATTCTGCAAGCCCCTGCCCCTCCCCGTCGTGGGCACACAAGGAGCCTCCCAGTCCAGAGAACTGGCTTTCCACCCATCCTCGTCCTCCCAGATTCGCAGATGGTCCATCTTCTCAGGGATGCTCCTGTGAGCCCAGCTGGGGTTCTAGGGAGTTGTTTTCCAGAACAGCACAGCAGGAGCTGTCTGACAGGTGTCCCTGCCTTGAGAGGAGCAAACTCAGAAAACCCAAACCGTGAGAGAAGCCTGAAGCCTGAGGGCATGTGACTCTCCAGCGAGCCTGATGGGCACCATGGGTGTCCCTGGGCTGATGGCTGGCCCACCTGTCAACCCCACCCACTCTGAGATTCAGAGGCCTGTGGGTGCCAGCCCCAGAGAATGCAGGGCAGGTTGCCCCTCCATCTGCATCTCTTCTGGGGGGTGGGGTGGGGCAGAGTGCCTGGAGCACCCAGCTTCCAACCTGGCTCCCCTTCCTCCTCGGCCAGGGGCTTCACCAGGGGCCCCAGAGAGCCCACCAGCATTCCTGCTCCTGCAAGCCCTCCTCAGCTCAACAAACCACCCAGCCTGGGCCCCCATCAGCTTTGTAATGGTTAACCGGAGTAATAAAAACAGGCGATAATGCGGTTTTTGATTCCTTATCAGCATCTCCAAGGGCTGTGAAGGCTGTGAATACCCCACTCTGGGCCCGACCACCCTTTCATGTGCAGCCAAGCGGCTCAAAGGAGAGAAAGCGCTCCCAGACCAAATGCCGTTGCTGGTGCAAATTCTGCAGTAAAAACAGAGTAGGAAATTCCTAATCTGCTTGCTTTGTATGTGACAAGCGGTCCTGCTGGGGACAGCAGCTGGGTGTGCCCTGTCCCTTCATCTGAGGCCTCCCTGCCTTTCCCAGAGCGAGAAAAGACCACAGTGCCTGGAGGACTTTTGTGCTTTGCCACCAGCCAGCCAGGCTTTACTGTGGGGACCAGAAACTCTTAGGGGTTGCATTTGGCACCATGAACACTCAGGCAGCAGTCTGTCCATGCATCAGACCCTTGGGGCCTCTGTCCCCACATCACAGCTCCCCCAGGCCACTCTGCAACTGTGCGCACAAGCATGCCTGGACGCAGGGGACAGAGAGGCCCTGACTGATGTCCACCTGTGCGGGGCAGCCAGGACTCCTCCAGAAGTCAAAGGCCATACTCTTGGGCCCTCGGGTCTGGGATCTGCTCTCCCCATTTGCTGAGTCTTCACAGCTGGGGTGCATCTCACCCTCCGTTCCTGAGAAAGCATTCAGATTGTCTTCTCAAGCGCAGTAATTGTGAATATACTTTATCAAAAAAAAAAAATTCCAGAAAAATAGTTCCAGCTGGTGCTTTTTGAAGTTTCAGGGCCCTGGGCTCTGTGATGGGATGAGGCCAGATGCAGGAGTGGTGGCAACAGTAGGACAGTGCATGCATGAATGGGCGGATTCTCCCAGGGGCACCCTGTTTGAGGCCTGGGGTCCTCAGGGCTCCTTCTGTCTCTCCTAGAGCCTGGTTCTGGGCTGCTCACACAGGGGCTGCCCTGCCTCCTCCTGCCCCAGCCCCGGGGCTGCCGCACTGACCCTCCTGTCCTGGGAGACCGGGACCCTGTTCTGAGTCTTGCTTTGGGTCATGGCTCCCTCCCACTCACATTTCCCACCTGTACCCACATTGAGCTTCTTAATGATGCTTTGCTGGCTAGCAGAGACCAGATGGGATTCACTCACTCACTCATTCACCTGTCTACCTCTTCGAAGGGTGTCTGCACTGGGTGCTTGCGACCCACCGGTAGATAGGGACACAGTTCCCACCCCTGCAGGACTCATAGTCTACTGGTCTAGGAAGGTATGGAAGCAAATTGTCCTGATTCAGGGTTCAGGCTTCTATCTCATTCCCTATCCCCAAATGCTGAGTTTGGCCAGAGGGGCAGGTGGCAGGCTGACACTCCCCTGGGGAGGGATGGGGGGATCCTCCAGCAGGTGCAGCTCTCAGGCCCTGCATGTGCAGTGAGGGGGTTGGACACACCTGTTCCAATTCCATTGGCACTCATGTCTAGGTCTCTAGATTTATTGTGCCAACCAGAGTTGCTTGTTTCAGGGACACAAGGACTGCGCGCCTTGTTCCCCTTGGAATGCACAAGTGATTGGTGAATATATGGGGTATATAGAAGGTGTGTAGCCCCTGCCACCTGATTGCTGGGTCCACCCTCCATACGGCCCATCATCAGATGAGCCCACAGCAGCCTGTCCTGGCTCCCTCTGGCTGGAGGAGACTGGAGTGTGCCTGCAAAGCGACCCCAGGGTACCAAATCTACAGGGAGGCCCACAGAGGCAGGAATCCCACAGATGGACCCTGCCTGAGTCTGCACTAGACATGAACCAGGCCACTGGTCTCCCCAAGCGCTTCTAGTATCCTAGGGGCTTGGAGGAATGAGACCACCCAGCAATCCCTGCACAGCCTCCAGGACGGAGCCCGGCTGAGACAGGCACTCTGCCCAGCAGCCAGGCTCCTGCCGTCCAGCCACTACCCACCAGCTGGACAATCCTAGGTGGGCGAGCAGAACCTGCCTGCTTTACGGATGGTGAGACATGAGGAAGGCGCCAGGGCATGCAACCCCTGAAAAGTACTTAAAGCTAAAAAAAAACCCATCTCCATGAAGATGATGGGATGTCTTGGGTTAAGATGTGAAAGTTCACTTGAAGTTCACTGAGGCTTTCAGTGCCCGTGCCATGAAATCGCTTCCTGGGGCCGTGAGAAAACTGTGGCCGAGCAGAGACCCAAAGGCCATGGTGAGGAACAGCTTCCCGGCTCGGAACTCCGGGTAGGCCCAGCCAGGAGGGGAGCAGGAGTGGTCTCTCTGAAGATGCAGGAGGCCTGGGACCCAACAGGGAGGGGGCAGGCCGTCAGCCTCCAAGAGGCATTATGGGAGGGGCCAGGGGGACAGTTCTGACTCGTCTCACCTCCCTTTCCTGGGCCCACACAGTCAGCTCTGACATCTCCCCCTGGTCCCTCCTGCCTGCTGACGTGAGTCCAAAGGTCTTCCTTTGCAGGATGGTAAGGAGCTGACTGGGCAGAGAGGAGGGAGGCCTACGGGCGTGGGAACCCTGGAGCGTGGACCCGAGGGAGAGTACACGCGGTCAGAACTGATAGGAGATGAGGGGCGATTTGCAGAGGGTGGTGGGGACGCCCAGCCGCCAGAGGCAGGAGAGCCCCAGAAGGGGAACTTCTCGGCTCTGGAAAGCCCCCAGGCATTGGGGGGGGGGGGTGTCTCTGCAGGCTGCTGGTGCAAGCCCCAGAGAGGCAGGCTGCCCTGGCTGGTGACTGGCGGCTTCTCGGGAAGAGGTTTTCCTTTCTTCCAGCTGGAAAGGAAAGATGAGGGAAGTGGGTGGGTGGCAGCTGTGGGGCAGGGAGGCATGGGGTGGGGGCCCCTGCGGGCTGGGCTCAGGCATCCAGGAGGAAGGAAGGAAGGCTTCAGGCAGGCGGCCACTTGTTGGAGTTGAGGGCGGCTGCTCAGCCAGGCATGAACCACCCGAGTTAGGACACGCCAGCCACAGCAGCCTCTGCCACCACCTCCCACTCACAGCCGGCTCTCTCCTGACATGTCCCAGGAATTCCTGGCTGCACATCTGCTCTCACTGCTGCAGGTTGGGGTGGGGGGTGTGCCTGGGAGAAGGGGTCCTTATGGTCTCATGTCTGCTCTGTGACCAGTCCAGTGTTGGACTGTAGGGACAGAGGGAGTCATCTTCAGCTTGGAGAGCCTGGGACACAAGGCTTGGTCCCCAGGGAACAACCAAACAACAGAAGGAGGTGGGGCATGTGCCAACTCTCCCAGCAAGAGTGGAAGGCTCACAGAGCCTAGGAAGAGGGCCTGTGTGAATGCTGGCAAGTCCCTTCCCCTGTCTCAGCTTCCTTGCCTGAGCAATAGCCTATCACAAGGCTCATCTCATCAGCAACATTAGGTATAGATGCTTTCTATAGGCTGTGTGGATGGGTGGATGGATGGATGGATGGATGGATGGATGGATGGATGGATGAATGGATGGATGGATGGATGGATGGATGAGTGGATGGATGGATGAGTGGATGGATGGGTGGATGAGTGGGTGGGTGGATGAGTGGATGGATGGGTGGATGAGTGGGTGGGTGGATGAGTGGATGGATGGGTGGATAATGGATAGATGAGTGGATTGGTGGGTGGATGGATGGATGATTGGATGGATGGATGTTGGTACAGCAGAACTTCAGAAAATGTGGAGACAAACACAATTGGAAACTTTCATTTAGTTCAGTAGTAGTTGCTGTGTTCTTACATTGTGTCAATCTCTATGCAAAGCATCAGGGGAGATTCTACATGAAAAGTAGAAGACAGAGGGGAATTTGGGGTTGAGCACAGAATTTTCTGCTAATAATTATAATGCATGTACTCACTTGATACTGGAGACAGCCCTGACAAAGAAGGTCCTTATCCTCCTAATACTGTGGCAAACTAATGGTCAGTGATGTCTTTGGCCCTGAAGAGATGAGGCTACGGTGCACACAGGGCAGGCTCCACAGTGGGGAGGGTGAGCATCAGTCAGGTCAGTGTCCTCTCGCCTGGCCAAGGATGCCTTGTGAGTGGCCTCTGAGGGTCTGGCTCTACCCCAGCACCTGGCCTAGCCAACTTTTGTTTCACTTTGTATCCCCTCGATGCTGGGCTACATGTCGGCTCACAGTGCCACTCACTGGATGACAGGGACCCTCTCCCATTATCATAGGGAACTGGTAGTTTGAGGTCAGGTCACTGATGATGCTGGTGGACAGCGTCTGGAAGCAGCTTAGAGCACCACCCCTCACGTGAGGAGTCCCCAGGCCTCACAGAGGACCCCTGCCTCCATCTAGGCACGCAGCTCCTCCTCCAGCTCCCACTGCTCCCACATGTCTCAGCCTCCGATGAGACCCTGACCTTCTATCAACTCAACTAACGAGATTCCTCAAGTTTCTGAGTCCCAGTCCTGTGACAGGGAGAGGTTCTGATTGTCCAGGTCACCACTAGATCCCTGCTTGTACTGGTGACAGGGCTTCAGGCAGCCTCTGGATGGGGGAGTCTCTGCTGGGCTGTCTTTCCCAGATCGGGCATGGCCAAAGTGGAGTCCCAGAGCTGGAACCCAGGGCCCATGGCACCAGGGCTGTGGGCAGAGATGGCTTCGTGGCTGACACATCCACGGCATCCTGCACGTGTTTAGAGTAGAACGAGGTACCTGCCAAGATGGATAATTTTATGTGTCAACTTGACCGGCCATGAGGGGCCCAGACATTTGGTAAGCATCACTCTGGACATGTCTATGAGGGTGTTTCTGGATGATGTAAACATTTGAATTGGTGGACTGAGTCAGGCAGATGGCCCTCCCCAGTGTGTCTGGGGTGGTCCATCCACTGTGGGCCTGGATAGGACAGAAGGTCCCCCAGGAACCTAGAGATTCTGCTTCTCTGGGGAGCCCTCACTAATGTGTCTCCCTTCTGGAATCTCAGGGGTAGCTGCCCCCTTCCATGGCTTCCTCCTCTGTCAGGGGGAGTAAGGGTGTGGGTCCAGAGTCAGCTGGGTAACTCTCATCTGGACTCAGGATCACAAACTACAACTGACCCGCAGCTCTTATGGTTAAAAACAAAAAACCGAAATGCATCACCCAGTGTCAAAAAGACCCACTGGCTTCATCTTGCACCTTGCTGCTCACTGTGTCTCCGACCATGTCCCTCCAGCTTCTCAGATATGTCAGCACCCTCCAGCCCCGGTGGACAGGCACGTGGGAATCCCTGCCCAGAATGGCACTGCCCAAGACTGGCAGCTGCTAGCCACACGCACCTATTGAAAGTTAATTAAAAATCAGTGAAACTGGGGCAGCCCAGGTGGCTCAGCGGTTTAGTGCCTGCCTTCAGCCCAGGGTGTGATCCTGGAGACCCAGGATCAAGTCCCACGTCAGGCTCCCTGCATGGAGCCTGCTTCTCCCTCTGCCTGTGTCTCTGCCTTTCTCTCTCTCTCTCTCTCTCTCTGATAAATAAATAAAATCTTTAAAAAATAAATCAAAATCAGTGAAACTAGAAGGCCAGTTTCCAGAGCTCCAGGTCAGGTTTGGTGGTGGCTGCAGTGCCCAGGGCTGCGGGACACTAGAGCATCATGAGCAACTCTGGCCTAGCCCACGCCCCCACGCCCCTAACCCAACCACTCTGGCCTGGCTAACACCGCGCCCTCTTCACTAGGCCCAGCAGTGGCCCCAAGGAACCTATGTCCCCATCTTGCTCCCAGTACTTTATTCGGTTGGGGTCAGATGCCCCCCAGCCCAGGCACACTGTGGGTGTGGGCACTGTCCCTGTCTGCTCCAGGCCCAATCTGTGTCTGCAGCGTGGATGCAGGAACACAGCCTCGCAGGCGGCTTCATGCCAAGACCAGGTTGACAGAACCACATCGATTTCAGATTAAATCCTGTTGTGTCGAGAGTGTGACCAGTTGCAAGGCTGGCAGTGTCTGTTGCTGCTTGCTAGAGTAGGACCAAGAGGCTCCCTGGCTCTGCCCCAAGAGGGACTCTGCGTCCCAAGCTTAGCCAAGTCCGGGGCTTTTAATCTCTGAAGGAAAAGTCCTTGCAAACTAATCTTCCGAACGCCCAAGTGGAGCCGCTTGCAGGCTGGGAGCAGAAGGCCTGGGTCTGAGGGAGGCTCAGTTTCCTCCTCTGAATACAGGGTGAGACTGCCAGTCCCTGTTCCCAGGGCAGAGAAAGCTCGGGGCTCCCTGTGCACATGGGCGGGGGGAGGGGGGAGGACCTCATTGTCATCGGCTCCACATCAGGAAAAGGAATCAGCACTAATGGTCCCGGGCTCCAGGGCTGCCCCACACCCTGCTTCTGGGGAAAGACAATGGGACAGGGCAGGGGCAGGGGATGGACGCCAGAAGGGTGGAGGCCCCGTCAGAGGAGCTGAAGGATCCCAGTAGGCAGCCCGGCCCTTGGTCGGGTGAAGCCGGCCATCCCAGGGCCAGGACCCTTGACACAGAGGGGCGTGGGGACGGGAGATGAGGGGCTTCTGCTGCCAGGGCCAGGGCGGGACGGCCTTCTTGAAAGAGGCAGGAAACAGATGGCGCAACCAGGATGGTCTATCGGGCCTTCTGGGAGCAGGGAAGGGCCAGGAGGAGGGACGAGGCCCCTGCCTGTGCGGGCACGATGCTGGTGGGGCTCAGAGCCAGGTCCCCCATCAAAGGAGAGACTCGGGGCCATCTCTGACCCACCCGCCCACTGGTGCTATGGTCACCCTGGATAAAGGGAATGAGGCCACTAACAGGTGCAGAAGGGGCCAAAGGCTCAGAGTGGCAGGGCCTCCTGTGATGTCCTGGTTCGGTGGAGATTGTGGGTGTGTGGCCTTCTGTCCACGTCCACACAGCCAGGGGAAGTCTCGGCCTCCACCCTCAGCAGGGGAAGTGGGACAGGGGCTCCAGGCTGGGGCTCAGCACAGCTAGAAGAAGGCTCTCGGCCCCTTCTCCCATCACGAGGGCACCTGCTGTGGGCAGTGTCCAGCAGAACATAAAAAGCTCATCCCAAAACTCCCACCTCCCCACTCGTCAGCTCTGTGATGTTGAGCAAGTCACTCACCTTCTCTGAGCCTCAGTTGTCCACTTCTCTAGGAGGAAGTCCAGCCCCTGTGCGAGTTCCTGGCTCCTGGCTAAGCAGGCCTGTCCCCTGGGTCTTAGAGGGGACAGCCAGTAGGACCACAGACACATGGAGGACACCTTGCAGGCTCTGGTCCCCCAACAAAGGTCACTGCCTCAGGCCCCCTCCACAGTGTCTGGACACTGCAAACTGGAATTCAGAGGAGACGGCATCCTGGAAGCCCACCATGCTGGGCAAGAGAGGACCGCAAAGCTGTGGCCACCCACACACCTCCCTGATGGTGACTGTCCTCTCTCAGGCTCCGGGACACAGGGCTGGGGTGGGGACGGGGCACATGGGTCCCCCAGGACCTCAGCATGGGCAGACCCGTGCTGCAAACACTCCCCGCTCAGTCTGTCTGGGGTGCTCAGAGGGAGGACGCCCGACCCAGACACACCTGTCCGGAGCCGCCAGGAGGAAGGTAGGAAGGCATCTGGATGAGACATCTGCCCAGTCCCATGCTGGCACCTCCACTGGCTTGTCTGAGCTGGCCCCCCCGTCTGTGAAACAGGTGTAATGGCCATCCCTGGGAAAGGGGGTGCCCACAGGTGGTCAGCCCTCTGGCCGGGGCCCCACAGCTTCTGCAAGCACGCATTGAACTTGAGTTTCCCAGTCTATAAAGTTGGGGTAAATGACCCACCCAAGACACAGCACCATTTCACAGCAAACTGCAGAGTAGGGTGAGAGCCCGGGCTCCTGGAGAGACAGCCTCGTCCCTGGGCCCACTTTGTCCCGGCCTGTGGCTGTGGCCGAGGGCAGAGGATGTGGAGGTCAGGCTGTGACCCTGTGGGGGACATCACCCTGCTGGCTGGCAGCTCAGGCTCCGCCGTCTACCTGCCCACCCCTCCCTCTGGTCACGGACACTAGACTGAGATAAGCGTCGTCAGAAGCTGTGGGTCACAGTATAAGTCACAGCACCTCAGGACCTGAGGGAGGTGTTGGGTAAGGATGTGCCCCAACAGGCCAGCCTCTGAGGAAGCTTCTGGCCAAGCTGGATGCTGGCTCACAGCCTCTCCTTCCTCGGAGGCTGCTGCAGGTGAGCACTGGTGCCCCCAGGCCTCCATCCCCACCCACATCCCCCTGGGTGCACTGGAGCCTGCCTTGAGAGCAGGGCTGGCATCCATGTGACATAGGAAGGCTACATTGTGCCCTGAGTCCCGGATGGTTGTAACAACAGAAATGCATCTGGAGGCCGAAGTCCCAGATGGAGGCCAAGTTCCCCTGGAGGCACGGAGGGAAGAGAGCTGCTCCTGGCCACTGCCCTTGCCCCTCCCCACCCTTGTGCATGGCCCTCAGTCCTTGGGGTTCCTGGTCTGTGGACACATCCCCCCAACCCTGACCTCTTCCTCCATCACACGGCGGTCTCCCTGCTTATGTGTCCATGACTAAATCCCCCTTTTGTAAGGATACAGTCACTGGATTAGGGCCTGCCCCACTGCAGCATGACCTCGTCTTAACTAATTACATCTGCAATGACCTTATTTCCAAATAAGGCCACATCTGGCCGGCACAGCTGCTTTGGGGAGGGGGAGTGGCTTCTGTTTCCCAGGATCCTCAATCCCGAGGAGAACGGAGACTCCAGAGCAGGCTCTTAGTCTGACTTTCCCGGAAAAGAGATCTCATGGCAAAGCCCATGAGCTCAAGCTTTATTGTGGGCAGAGTCCCAGGGCAGCAAGACCAAGAAGCAGGAGGAGAGGCAGGTGGCTAGTTCCTGAGTGAGAAGCAGCTTCCCCAGAGAACAGCGGATTATCAGCCCCGTTGGGCCCCTGGTCTCCCCTGAGGACAGACAGGGAGGAACTCACCTGTGGTTCCCTGCCTCCCGGGCCCACTGGCAACATGGCTCACAGGGTATGAGGCTCCATAGCCCTGCAGGTTGCCCCCCGGCCCCTCTGAGCAGACCTGGGGAGGCAGGGGCACAAGGTCCCAGGAAGGGAGCACAGGCAGGAAGGAAGGGGGCACCCACGCAGAGCCCATCCCAGCATCTGACCACACGCACCATGTTTGAACCTCCAGCTCCCGTGTGGACCCTCCAGGCTCCTCCCAGCACCCCCTTGGCACCACTCACTGAGCTGAACAAAGGTTCCCCTGGGCACCAGGAGCCCAGCCCAGCTCTGTCATCCGGCTCAGATGTGCCCTCTCTCATGGAGAGGTGGGGGGTGCCACAGCTCCCACCCCTGGATGCTTCCTGTGGGACTTGCAAGTCACCTGAGGACAAGGTATGGAGATACCAAATAGATGGCTTCTAGGGACCAACTGTCGGGCCCCCTAGGCCTGCCATGCTTTGCAGATCTGGAACATTCGTGAATGTTCTCGCCTCAGAAGAGCTAGAGGTGTAAGGACCCCAACAGGGGAGGACACTAAGGCAGAGCAAAGGGACCTACCAGGGCCTCACTTCAAGAAGGACATCGGGAGACATCCAGCCCCAGCCACACGGCAGAGGCTCATCGCCTCCAGCTCCTCCTCACTAAGCCCAGCTGCAAACCCAGGCAATAACAGAGACAAGGAGGCAAGAGTTCCAAATGTGTCCTGGGTGGGGGGGTCAGGAGCCCCAGGACTGGAGAGGCGGCACAGGGAGGGTGCCTTACACAACCTCCCGCCACGACCCCCGGAACACATGAGGACCAAGGACTGGCACCTCCTGATGCCTAGCCAGCGGGAAGGGGTCATATCACCATCCCTGGAGCCCAGCACCCCCCACCCCAGAAATCTCCCTGGTCCCCTAGGCAGACCCTCTCCCACCAGGTAACACTAGGTAGCCCCAGCAAGGGGATCCTCACATCAAAAACAACTCTAGCCCCTCCTGGCCCAGAGCCTCAACGGGGCCTGGGGAAGCCCCCTACGCTTAGGGGGATCCACAGGGGATGCCCCAGGGCACCAGGTAAACCAGGTAAACCTGAAAAATGCCACAAAGTTTCTGGAAACTAAGACATCACTGAGGCCACAGTGCAGGGCATGGGCCAGGGTGCTGCAGGCTAAAACAAAATATTCATTAAACATCCAGGGCACCATTGAAAATCACACCCCAGGTAGGAGGGACAAGCAGCCAGCACCAGCACCAGCACCAGGATAGACAAGCACTTTCTGGCCAGTTTAGTATTACCACCTTAGGAATGCTACAAAAAAGCAACTGCCAGTCCTCCTGAACCAAAGGAAAGAATAGAAAATCTCAGCAAAGGAGCAGAAATTACACAAAAAGACCAAACGGAAATTCTGGGGCTGAAAAGTGTGTAACAGAAACAAAACCTCAGTGGATGAGCCCAGCAGCAAAGAGGACGCGAGAAGGACACAGTCAGGGGGTCTGTGGGTCAGTGGGTGACGAATCAGGAGACAGACGAGCCATGCAAGCGAGGCAGGGAATGCGGACTGAAGCAAGCCAAGCACATCCTCCAGGACAAAGACCCACCAGGTTTCCAGAAAGTGCGTGCAGCCGAGAGCATCCGAACAGGTCATGATGGAAAGCTTCTCAAACCTGATGAAAGATATAAACCCACAGTAGGAGTGATCGTGAACGCACAACACGTCTGATCTGCAATCTAGACAAAGCAGTGCTCAGAGGGAAGGTTATGGCACCAAATCCACGCGATACAAGTTCTCAAATCCATCATCGAGACCTGAAACAGAAGGTCGGTACATGAGAGCGGATCACAACATGGATCGGCGTGCTGGAAAACAGGAGAAAACCGAGAAATCAGTGAGTTTATAATCCTCTAACAAGACTGACAGAGAGACAGACAGACAGACAGACAGTGCCACACCCCCAGGAAAGGCTGGGACCCGCCATCCGTGTCTGCAGCAAAAGAGAAAACTGAGTCACACATCACAAGTTCCGCACCCAAGGACAAGCAGCTCCCATCAGAGCTCAACCCCGATGAAAGACACATGGTGAACAGTCCTATAACCACGTGAGAAATTGAACCCAGGGTTTAAAAGTTCCTAAAACAGAAATCTCCTGGATCTGATGGCTTTACTGGAAAATTCTACGAAACATTTAAAGAAAACACAACACAAATTTACACATTTGTTTTCCAGAGCAGAGAAGAGGAAGGAAGATTTCTCCGCTTTCCTTAGGAAGCTGGTGTTCTCCTGACACCAACACTAGACAAAGACAGTGCCCACCCTCTCCCCCAAAACAAAACCACTATAAAGCAATGTCCTCCATGAACATAGGTGCAAAATCCTCTGCAAAATACAAATCAAATTCATCAATGCATAGAAAGAATGACACATCGTGACCATGTGGAGTTCATTCCAAGTACGCTAGGCTAGTCCAGTACTTAAAAACCAGAGGATGTGATTCACTGTATCAACAAACTGAAAAGAAAGATGATGTAATCATATCAACTGATACAGAAAATGCATCTGACAGAAGCCAGTGCCCATTCATGACAAAAACCCTCACAAATTAGGGATCGAGGGCCCTTCCTCAACTCAGTAAGCATATGATGTGGCTCCCAAAGTAGGAAATCATCCCAGATAGCCACAAATATCATTAATAAAGAAGAAAACCCCAAAAAACAAACAAAGGAAGAGTCTTCATTTTTGAGGACCTACTATGCAGCAGGTGCCACCTGGAGGCACTTACATAATCACTGTCTGGGGAGAGGGAATCATCCCAGTTCACGGTTCTGATCCAGACGCTGAAGGCTGAAGCTCGGGACCCAGGTCCCGGCTCTGTCCTGCCCTCTGGTCTCCAGGCCTGAGCCTGGGAGCGTGGATCATCTTCCCCATTTTCCTGGACTTGATTTCAGCTCCCGATGTAGTCGGTGGTAGATCCTGCCCTGGGTGCTCCTTCTGGGTAGCACACAGCGGCGCCACTGTGGTGGGGACAAAGGACAGAGCAGGCCCTGGCTCGGGAGCAGAGAGGTGGCAGGGTTTCCTGGCAGGCAGGGCGACTGGCCACCCGGGGGAATGCTTAGGTCAGGGATGCCCCACGAGAGGGCCGTCGCTCAGCTGCCCTACGCAGCCTGGCTGCTTACCTCTGAGCAGACCAGGCATAGTCAAGTGTCTGGAGTATGATGGACTGTTTCTCCTGCAACTTGGCAAAATGCGAAGGTTTGGCCCTGCAGGTGGAGAGTGAAAGGGAATGTGTGTCCCCTGGGATGTGCTGCAGCCCTCACAAGAGAACAATAACGGAGCCCCACCTTGTTCCCCTGCAGCCCAGATGGGACTGGAACCCCGACTCACTTCCTCACAACAAGCAGCCTGTATCCTGGGTCCTGCGGGACTACAGGGGACAGACATCTGGACATCCCTCCACCTCCAATCCAGAGTACTTCACAGGGACGGGCCAGTTCTGGGCTGAAAGACACCCCAAGAAGCAGAAGGGGCAGGACTTCTAGGAGGAGGTCAATGGATCTACATGACTAAGGGCAGGGGCGGGGCGGGGGAGTGAAGGGTGAGGAAGGAGGGAGCCTTCAAGGATATGGGGAAGATGGTGACCAAGGATGCTGGCCTGGGCAGCTCTCCTGAGACCAGGTCAATAGGACCAGGAGTGCTCAGAGCTCAGCACAGAGTAGGTGCTTGGTACCTGGAGGTGAGGACTTCCTGCAGCCAGCCTTTCCAGAGACATTCCCCAGGGCCAGAGATTCATCTTGTCCCCCTCATCCTTGCAAAGAGACTCCCTCCAGGGCAGTCCCCCTGCTCACAGCCCCCCTCCTGGGGCCTCCCTTCTCTCAAAGTCCTTTAGCAGGATGGGGACTTTGAATTCATGTCACCCAGCAAATGACAGCTATGCCTGCCCCATTTCCCCACCCAGTAAGGCTGGTCAGCTGTCTGGCTGGTATGACATGTGACAGAAAGAACCCACCCCACCCCCCCAGGAAGGGGGCCTCAGCCCCTCTGGCACTTCCTTATCCTACATTCCTTTCAAAGCAATCCCCGCAGGAAGTGGTACCTTGCTGCTGGATCCTGGACCAGGATCTGCTCTGAATGGGAGCCGGAGCAGCGGGCCAGTGGCTTCTTCAAGCCACTAGTTTGGGGATGCTTGTTAGGCAGCAGCAGTGCTAGAGTCACAGGTCCACTTCTCCACACAGCAAGGTCTTCTGCTTGGGGCTGAGGCCTGGGCTCACCTTTCTGAAGTGTTGGCTTCTGAGCTGGTGAGTCTCGGGCCATTCCTACCAGCAAAGCCCCCAAGACCCTGCCCATAGTCCTCGGTCCTTTCTTCTTCCTCTAACAACCACTGAACATCTGCTACATGAGGGCACCATCCTGGCCATGCATCCACCTGGTGCCCTGCCATTCTGGAGGAGAGAGATCTGGTGGTGTTGTGCGAAGGCACAGTGCACAGCCTGGGAGAGGACCCTGGGGTTGAAGCACATGTGCTGGTTCCTGGGCTAGACTTGCAGCAAGCCTGAACCCTGACCCCAGCCTTCTGGACTCTCTGACTCACCCCCTACTCTCTCTATGGGGCTGCTCTGCTGGCCTTCACTGCCTCTGTGAATACCTCCAGGTCCAGTCCACCTCAGGGCCTTTGCGCTTGTCCTTCTCTGCCCAAAGCTCACTCCCTGGCCACCTGCTGAAGTTGTTTCCCTCCTCTTTTGTTCACCTGCCTGCTTGCTAGTTTGATGTTGCTTCTCCCACTGGCTTGTGAGTTTCTTGGGAGCGGGGACCAAATCTTCTTGGCTGCCCTATGATCTTGGTGAAGCACCAGGCCTGATAAATATAGGGCACCAGATAAATATTACCGGGTGCACGCATGAATGAATGTGTTTTGTAGCAGGGGAATGGCATAATCTGATTTGCATTTTTGAGAGAACTCTCGGAGAAAGGTGAGCCTGTGGATATAGGAGACAGAGCACAGTTGCCAGGGTTTGGGAGGACAGACGGAGGGACAACCAGGTGGAGCCCGGGGGCTGGTGGACAGTGCACGTTGCAGGAAGGGTGGGTCTGCAACATCGTGCATTTGTCAGAACCACAGAACTGGACAGCACAGAGAGAGAACCCGAGTGCAAACTGGGGACTTTAGGTAATAAGAATGTGATAAGGCCAGCTGGTCAACCAGTCGTCGAGAATGTCAGATGTTCATAACCAGGGAAAGCCCGTGCGGGTGGTGGAGGTGGGTATCCATGGGAACTCCGTTCTTTCTGTTCACTTTTTCTATAAACCTAAAACTGCTCTTAAAAATTAAGTCTATTAACCTTTAAAAATCTCCGGGAAACGACGATGAGGTAATCCTGTGCCCACCAGAACCGTTAAAATAAAGACAGCAGCAGAGGCTGGTGAGGCCATGAAGCAAGGAGAAGCCCCGAGGGCCACGCTGGGCGCCCGCCACCCCCACTGAGCGCCAGCAGTGCCTCCCGGGGCTGCCCTGAGAAGGCCATAGGAGCCCGGTGCACCCACAGAAACTCGCGCGTGCGTGTGTTCATCAAAAGACAAGTACAAAGATGTTTTAGGCATTGCACCAAAAACAACCGGGTCGGTAAACCGTAGGCGGAGTGACTCCACGGCGAACCGGAGAGCAGAGCGTGCACAGGAGGGGTCATGAATGAACGCGGCTGCACACGGCGCACGGGTGAACTTCATAAACACCAGACTGAGTGATGGGAACCAGACACAAGGACAGCGTGCCTGGTTCTATTTATACGAAGTGAGAAAACAGTCAAAACCACGGTGTGATGACAAAAGTCAGTTGTGGCGGGAGCAGAGAGGAGGGGGAGGAGGCCAGGCCGCGGTGGGCCCTCCCTTCCCTGGCCGCCTGCCCCCAGCTCGCCCTCCCCCGCCCAGCTTCCCTACCCCCCTCCATCTCCAGCTTGCCCCCCCCCCCCCCGGGCTGCCCCCCCCCCCCGACCCCCTGTCGGAACCACGGCAAAGGCCAGTAGCTTCTCCAGGGAATTTGCCTCACTGGGCGAGGATTTTTTGAACCAGACTTCAGAGTGGAATTTTTTTCTCTCAAAATAGAGAGGAATTGGCTGTCCGGCAGTTAAAGATAGAATCCTGTGGCAAGGCCAGGGTCTGAGTGCCTGTCCCAGCGGGCCAAGGAATGGGGTGTGGAGGCCCCGCCCCACTGCTCCCGGGGGCTTCCGGGGCCTGCCAGGTCAGGTGGCCAACACTCCCCCCACGGGCTGGGCCCCCCCCAGGAGCCGGTGGGAGAGCCAGGTTGCCTCCCACAGAAGTGCTCCAGAGAACTTCCTGGAGAAGGTGACCCCATGGAGCAACAAACCATGCTGGTGAGCAGAAAGTGGTGGCAGCTCAGAGGCTGGAGCTCAGGAGGGCGGGAGGGCAGCGCCGGGCAGTCAGCGTGGGCCAGATCAGGTCAGCGCCAGGAGGTGTATTTTATCTGTGGACAGTGGGGAGTCATTGAAAGACGTGGAGTGAGGGTGGTGCATGAGGCACGTCAGGCACCGGGGAGAGCCCGCCCGAGGCGAAGATAGTCTGCCCAGAGTGGGGTCCAGCCTGGGCATAAAGTGGTGGGGGGCCCAGGGGGAGGGCTGAGCAGAGCAAGGCTCTCCACACTCCCCACTGCTGAGAAAGCAGGTGGGGCTTTTGGAGGCAAACTCTGGGCCATCCTGAGGCTTCCTGTACCTGGGTAAGGGTCACACCCAGGCTGACGCAGGGGTCCCCAGCCACCCTGGGGCCAGAGAAGCAGCAGGCCACAGGGGCAGCTCCGGGTTGGCCTTAAGACCAAGGACAGGCTTACAGCTGCCATCCCAAGTAAGGACAGGTTCCTTTCTTGGGAAGCCCAGGCATGTACTCATTGCTGTGGAATGTGTGTGTGTGTGTGTGTGTGTGTGTGTGTGTGTGTGATAACACATCTCCACCACAGACCCAGGTGGAGGGCGAGACACCTGTGGGCTGTGTGGCCCACCCTGAGCTCAGCGCCCCGATGGGCTGTGCCCACAGGGTCTTAGGGTGCCACCCCTGGGGCTGCACCTGGCAGGGACCCAGGCCTCCCTGACTGTGCTGGCAGCCCTGCCAAGGGCTCTGACTCACCTCTCAGGGCCACTGCTCTCCCAGTGCCAGGTGGGGAGGTGGCCGTGCACCTGGAGGGGCCCTGAGCCCCCAGGAAGGATGCACTGGAGTGATGACGGAGGGGGGGTGGGGGGAGCAGGTCCCCGCCCCGCCACCTGTGTGCCTCGGGGCACTGGCTTCCCTTCCCATAGCATGCTCTACACCCGGACCCCCTTGGCTTGGCATCTGGAGCCCCCAGCGCTCCATGTTCTCTCTGAGTGGGAGGAGGTGATTGGGTAGACCACGTGGGTGATCAGTCTCCACTATGCAGCCAGGGCTTGTAGATGGAACCCCTCGTGGGGCAGAGGGGCTGGGTCCCATTACAGCCATCCTGAGCCCACTGTCCCCAGACACATGGGAGGCTGCTGAGCTGACACAGCCCCTCCTCCCCTATGCTACTTCAGGTCACAAAACACACCACCCACGTGGTGGGGAGGAAATTAAGTCTCAGAGCTGATGAGCCTCTGCTCAAGGCCATGCATTGGCAAGAAGAGGAGGAAGTAATCCAACTGGACCCTGCTCCCCCAACCCCATGGCCTCACGGTCACCACTGTGTGCAGGGGCAGAGTGCAAGGCACAGGATGCCCCATGGTAGTTTGGGGGCACATGGACCCAAGAGAAGCTGGGAAGGAGAAACTGAGGCCCAGGCAAGGGCCCTGAGGGCACTGTGTGCTGGGCAGTGCTGGGGGCCACAGAAGGAAGGCCCCCATGCAGCCCAATGGGGCTCTGACCCCAGGCCCAGCTCCTGTGTCCCCATCAGTCAGCCAGGACCCCCTGCCCATCACAGAACATCTTCCTAGATGCCCCAGGCAGACCTACATAGTTCAGCACCTAATGGCCAGCACTCCAGGGGAGGAGCCTTGGCTTGTAGCGCTTGCCAACTTCCATGATGGGAATACTCCCAACACGGCTAGTTTTGTGCTACTGGTGACATTACAGAGGGCAAAATTGGGAGGGAGTGCCACTTTCAGCCAGCAGGTGCACTAGATAGAAGTACCTCCAGCACAGACAGTGTTTGCAAGCCACAGCCCAAGACCAAATCCAGACTTACACCTATTTTGTGCAATAAAATGGCATGGAACACAGCCATGCCATTCACTGACATATAAAAATAAGAAATCAATGCTGTAAATAAACGTCATAAAACAATTAAGAAGTGATGTTTTAGGTATTTATTAGTTCTTTTAAAAACAACTTTGTTGAGCTACAATTATCATAAGTCACACATATGTAAAGTATAAAATTGGTAAGTGACATGTTGTATAAGTATATTATTTGCACATATACACGCCTGTGAAACCGTTACCACAATAAAATAATGAACATAGCCATCACCTTCATGTTACATCAGTTTGCACTTCCTAGAGTTGTATACAAATAAAATCGTATCATTTGGAATCTGACTTCTTTTGCTTGCCATGATTACCTTGAGATTCAGCCATGTGGTGGTGTGTGGCATTCTGTTTACGTTGCTGAGTACTATTCCATGAAATGAACATATTAGAACATTTCCTATAGCCACCCGCTGATAGGTATTTGGGTTACTTGGGCTATCAAAAAGTGTGAACATTCGTGAACAAGTCTTTGAAGGAACATATATCGACATTTCTCCTGGGTGAATTGATGAGTCACATGGCAGGTGTAGGTTTAAGTTTTTTAAAAACTGCCAGACTACTTTCCAAAATGTTTTATATATATATATATATATATATATACAGCTGCCATCCCAAGTAAGGAGAGGTTTCTTTATATATATATAAAGAAAACATATAAGAGATGCAGTTTCTCCACAGCCTCGCCAACACTCAGTATGATCAGTCTTTCATTTTAGCCATTCTGAATCATTATTTCCCAAATTGCCAATGATGTGGAGCATCTTTCCATTTGCTTATTTGCCACTTGTACATCATATTTTTATAGACCTTCTTTTCTTTTTCTTGGGTTGCTTGTAATTCTATTATCAAGTTTTGAGACGTTTTACATATTGTGGATACATGTGGTTTGCCAAGATTCTGTTCTGGGCTGTAACTTGTTTCTTGTCCTCTTAACTGCATCATATGGAAAACAGAAGGTTTTTACTTTTGATAAAGTCCATTTATCAATCTTTTCTTATCATAGATTATGATTTTAGTGTCATAGCTAAACAATCTTTGCCCAACCCAAAGTCACAAAGCCGGTCCTATGAGAGCCTTACAGTTTTTTGCTTTACATTTAGGTCTATGATCTATTTTGAGTTAATTTTTGTGTATGCTGAAGCAAATAGATCAACGTTCTATAGGTAGGTAAGTGGTAGACGAGAGGAGAGATGACAGATGATAGAGAGAGAGAGAAATGATAGAGAGAGATGATAAGAGCTATGCACTTGCTCCAGCACCATTATCTAAGAAGACTATCCATTCTCCATGAGTTATCTTGGCTCCTCTGTTGATAAACAGCATTGTCTGAGTGTACAGGGATCTATTTCTGGACTCTCTTCTGCTCATTTCTCTATCTTGACACCAAGATCACTCTCTCTCTCTCTCTTTCTCTCTCTTTTTAAATAAGCTCATGCCCAGGTTGGAGCCCAACACAGGGCTTGAACTCACGACCTTGAGACCAAGACCTGAGCTAAGATCAAGAGTCAGACACTCAACCAACTGAGCCCCCAGGGACCCCAACATACTGTTTTGATTACTATAGGTTTATAATAAGTCTTGAAATCATTTGATATAAGCCTCCAACTTTGTTCTTCTTGAAGTCATGTGAGCTATTCTGGGTGCTTTGCAATCTCACATGAATTTCAGGTTTTAACAGCACGTTCACTGTC
This sequence comes from Canis lupus familiaris, assembly GCF_011100685.1. NCBI lineage: Eukaryota > Metazoa > Chordata > Mammalia > Carnivora > Canidae > Canis > Canis lupus. The sequence goes on along the minus strand of NC_049227.1, from coordinate 16,507,949 downwards.
TTGAGCAGATAGAGAGCTGTTTAGTTGTGTGTTTCTTCTTGAGTGAGATTTGGTAGTTTGTGTCCTTCACAGAATTGGTCCTTTTCACCTAAGTTGTTGAACTTATTGGCATAAATGGGTCACATTATTCCCTCCTAACCTTTCATTTTATCCTACAGTGATGTAGATATTGGTGACCTATGTCTCATCTCTGTTTTCCTTCTGAACAGTACATGTGGACGTGTGCCCAGTTTACCGATCTAGAAGAACTGTGGCCTCCTCTGTTTCCTCTTGCTTGCGTGTCTTCCATGCCATTCAGTTTGTGCTAATCTTTAATTTTGCTCTTCTTTTTCCAGCTTATTACATGAAATTGAGGCCAGTCTTCTGCGTTCAACACAGGGATCAGCCAACTTTCTTAGTAAAGGGCCAGATAGTAAGTGTTTAAGGCTTTGCTTCTAGTAACAATTTTGCCTTAAGGATGTTTTCTTTTTTCTTTTTTTTTTTATTGGAGTTCAATTTGCCAATATATAGCATAACACCCAGTGCTCATCCCATCAAGTGCCCCCTTCAGTGCCCATCACCCAGTCACCCCCACCCCCCGCCCACCTCCCTTTCCACCACCCCATGTTTGTTTCCCAGAGTTAGGAGTCTCTCATGTTCTGTCTCCTTAAGGATGTTTTCTTTGATGTTAATGAAACCACTGTGGCCTTTCCATGGTTGCTGTTTGCATGGTACATCATCCTCCATCTCTCCTGTTCTCTTTATTTTTTTAAAAGATTTATTTATTTATTTATTCATGAGAGACACAGAGAGAGAGGCAGAGACAGAGACAGAGGGAGAGGCACGCTCCTCGCAGGGAGCCCAATGCGGGACTCGATCCCCAGACTGGGATCACGCACTGAGCCGAAGGTAGACTCTCAACCGCTAAGCCACCCAGGGTTCCTTCTCCTGTTCTCTTTAAAATCCAGTCTGACAATTTCTACCTTTGATTGGCTCACCTACGTAATCCATCCACACTTGATGCTGTGATCAATATAATGGGACACACATCTGACACGTTACATTTCATGTTCTGTGTGTCTCATTGCTGTTTGTGCTTCTGCTCTTACATGACTACCTGCCTTGGTATTTAGTGGACATTTTGTAGTGTATCATTTAAATTCCTTTGATTATTTGTAACTGTATATATTTTGTATTTACTTTTTTAGTAGTTGCTTTAGGACTAACATTATACAACTTAATTTATCAGAATCTACTGCAGAATGATACTAACCTATTTCCAATAAGAAATTCTACTCCTGTGTAGCTCTGTCTCCCCCCTTCTTCTGCTATTGTTGGTCCCCTAGGTCACCTAGAGCTAACAAAACATGCTATAATTATTGCTTTATATGACCTCATGGCTTTATTGACCATGTCCCGTTCTCTTTGTCTCATCTGAGGACTCAAGTTACTCCTGGCACCATTTGCTTTCTCTGGTACAGCTTCATTTTCACCCCTCCTCTGCATTCTTGTTGTCAAATATATGACATTTCTATGTTATAAATCCAATGGAAAATTTTATAGACATTACTTTATGCAATTGCTTTTTAAATCAGATAAGAGATACAAGAAGAATACATGGAATTATAGTGTCTTTTATTATTATATTCACTGGCACTCTTTACATTTTTTTATTAGAGTTTATTTTATTTGAGAGAGAGAGAAAGCAGAGCTAGAGAGAGCATAAGCAGCAGGGAGAGGGGCACAGGGAGGAGAAGCAGTCTCCCTGTAGAGCAGAGAGCCCAAAATGGGGCTCGGTCCTAGGACCCTGAGATCATGACCTGAGCCCAAGACAGATGCTTCACCAGCTGAGCCACCCACACACTCCCAGTCTTCACATTCTGGTGTAGATTTGGATTACTGTCTGGTGTCACTTCCTTTCAGCCTGGAAAACAAACTTGAGTATTTCTTGTATGACAGGTCTGCTAGTAATAATTTGCTCTTCATTTTTGTTTGCTTGTTTACCTAAGAATATCTCTATCTCACCTTCAGTTTTGAAAAACAGTTTTGCCAGATATAGGATTCTTGAGCATTTTGCACGCAGCATCCCACTGCCTCTGACCTCCAGTATTTCTGATGAGGAGCCAGATGTGGTTTTTTTGTTCAGGTCCTCTTGTCCATGCTGAGTCTTTTTCTCTCACTGCTTTCAGATTCAGACACTTTGGCTATGACATGTCTGGCTGTGTTTTTTTGTATTTAGTACTTTTGTATTTTCTCTACTCGGAGTGTGTAGAGCTTGGATGTAGATCATTGTTATTTGTGAAATTTGGGAAGTTTTCAGTCCTTATTTCCTTGAATGTTTTTCTTCTTCCCTGATACTCCATTATATACATATATTGCTGTACTTGGTGCTGTTCTACACATCCCCTTGCCTCTGCTCATTTGCTTTACTCCTGTTTTTTTTTTTTTTCTTTGTGTTGCACAACCTCCATCATGCTATCTTCAAGTTCATGGAGTCTTTCTTCTGCTAGCTTAAATCTACTGTTGAGCCTCCCCAGTGAAATTTTCATTTTGATTATTATACTTCCACCTCCAGAATTTCCATTTGTTTCTTTTCATAATTTCTATCTCTTTGTGGATAGTCTCTATGTTGTGATTCATTATCATCGTGCCTACCTTTCAGTCTTTCGACATGGTCTCCTTCTTTGCATATATTTGCAATAGTTTCTTTAAGGACTTTGCTAAATTCAGTTTTGGCTCCCTCCCTGTCCCTTCTCAGAGGGAGCAATTTGGGCAGCACGGGGTCTGACAGACCACCAGGAACAACTTCAGTGTCAACTGGGCTCCCTTTGATTGCCTTTTTCCATGATATCCCACTAATTTCTGGTTGTCTGCCTCTGTTGATACCACACCAATCTGCTGACTGATTGCTCTATTGTTTTCAACAGTGCCCTGGAGCATGAATTGCTCCATAGTGTGATCTGATAAAGTCAGGCCTCTTGGCAAAGGAAAGGTGTTGGTAGTCTTTGAAGCTTGCCATGACCCTACCCTGGACAGAAGCCCTGTGTTCATGGAGCAGGAGCTGGTGGTAGAGGTGCTCAATCTTCACCAGCCATCCCACCCGGATCCTCACTATAGAGTAGGAGCCATAGGGAAGGCAGTGGCAAAACTGGTGCCACCTGCTGTCTGCCTGCACCACCCAGCATTGATCATGGACAGTATAAGGCCAAACAGGCTGGGACCTGCCAACATTTCCTGGCAGCTGAATATACCTAGAACAACTCTTCCACACTGTGACACTGGGGGAGATGGGAGCTACCACCTTGCTGCTAAGCCCAGCAGGACTGCCCTTCTGCAACACAGATCCTGGGGGGCGGGGGGTGGGGGAAGAACTGTACTCTTCACCAGTTTCTCTGCCTGAATCTTCCCTGCAAAGCAGTAGCCAGAATGGGAAAACAGGTGAGCCTGCCCAAATGCCATCTTGCTCTTCCATGACATTGTCTGAAGGAGATGGGACCCACTAATATTCACCAGATGCTGAATCTACACAGGGTGCTGAAGGAGGCCAATTTCCACTCAGCTCCCATCCATGGAATGACTTTCCTGCAGCACAGAGACATGGGAAGCTCAAATGTCACAGCTTCTCATTGTTCTGGACAAGTTTCTTAGATTTCATTGAATAAATTTCTCTCAATTTTCTACCAGGTTTTGGCCTATCTCTAGACACTTTGAATGACTGTTTTTGTTAATTTTGACCAGTTTAGTAGATTTCTGTCTGGAGGAAAAGCTTTGCCAAATTCCTCACACTGCCATTCCCAAAGCTCAATTACCCTTAAGAAGATTTAAATAATGGGGCACCTAGGTGGCTCAGTCAGTTAAGTGTTCAAATTTTGATTTTGGCTCAGGTCATGATTTCAAGGTCATTAGATCAAGCCCTGCATTGGGTTCCTTGTTTGGAGGGGAGTCTGCTTGAAGATTCTTTTCCACTGCTCCTCCCCTCACTCATGCTCATTCTCACTCTCTCTCTAAAATAAATAAACAAATCTTTTTAAACAAATATTTAAATAACAATAGATTATATAGATTTATTCCCATGTGTACTATTTCTGATGCTTTTTTCTTTCTTTGGTGTAGATCCATATTTATATCTGATATAATTTCACTTCTGCCTGAAAGGCTTTCTTTAGTATTTCTTATGGTATAGGTCTGCTGCCAATGAATCTTTCAGGTTTTTACATCTGAAAAGCCTTTATTTTGCCTTTTTATAGAAAAAGATCTTTTCATTCAGTATAGAATTCTAGGTTGACAGGTTTCTTTTTCAATCGATAACATAAAGAAGCTGCCCTGATGCCTTTCAGCTTGTAGTATTTCCAGGGAGGATCTGCCACCATCCTTGTATTTGTTCCTCTGTTCACAGTGAACCCTTTCTCCTCTGGCTGCTTTTAAATTTTCTATTTATCACTAATTTTAAGCAATTTTGTTAAGTGCTTCAGTGTGGCTTTCCTCATGTTTCTTGTGCTTATAACACTGAGAATTCTGAGACCTGTGCACTTATATTTTTATCAAGTTTCGATATTTTCCATTATTTCTTCCAATATTTTTTTCTGTCCTCTTTTCTCCTCTCTCTCTTCTTGTTCAGGGATCCCAATGACACATATATCGGGTCACACCTATACAGTCCCAAAGCTTACAGAGGTTTGTTTGTTTGTTTGTTTGTTTGTTTTTCCTTTAAATTCTTTCCTCTATGTGTTGCATTTGGGACAGTTTCTAGTGATATGCCTTCAAGTTCACTAATCTTTTCCTCTATCACGTCTACCCTGCCATTTTTTTCCCTCTCCAATGAGTTTTTCATCTCAGACATTGTTGTTTTTCATTTCTAAAAATCCAACTTAGGTCTTATTCTATATCTTTTTTGTCTCTAGTTAACTTTTTGTGCATGTGGAATACCATGTTAATAGCCATTCTGATGTCCCTCTCTGCTAATTCTAACACCCATGTCAGTTGTGTTGCTTTCAATTGATTGGTTTTTCTCTTCATCATGAGTCATATTTTCCTCCTTTTCATGACTGCTATTTTTTGTTGGGTGCTGAACATTGTATAATTTACCATGTTGATAATATTTTCCATTCTTGAGGCTAGACCTCAGAACCTGCTCCCCAGTGCCATGAATGCTGAGTATCCCAGTTTGGGTGGTAAAAATAAGGCTTCATTCTTGACACTGGTCATCTTCTCCTTGCCTGGGGTACTTCCCTCACATGCGCTGATCTCCTGAATACTTAAGTGGGAACTTCGCAAACTTCTGGAGCTTTCTTTCCATGTATTTCTCTGTCCTAAGAACTCTGGTCACCTTGCTTTCCCCAGAATCTCTCCTCTGTCTTCTCAGCTCAGTTTCCTCTCCATGATGTGCCATGGCCCATCAGATCTTTGGGCAGTCAGTCATGCCTTTGTAGGGTTCACCCCATTAGCTTCCCTTTTACAGACAGCTGTCCTTCACTGCTTGATGCACAGGTTCTCAAAAATCAGTGCTTCATATATTTTATCTGTTTTTAGGTAGCAGGATAAATCTGGTCCCTTAAGTGCATCTTGGCCAGAAATCTTCACACATATATTTAATTGTACAGGAAAAAAAATGTGGTTCCTCTATTTTTCTGGAACTGAATTGATGGTGGGTGGATGGATGGATAAATGGATGGATGACAAATGGAGTAGATATAGGTGGGTGAATGGTGAATGGATGGATGGGGAGGATCATGGATGGATGGGTAGATGGATGGATGATGGATGAATGGGTGGGTAGATAGATGGGGATAGATGGATAAATGGATCGTGAATGGATGGATGGGGTGGGTGATGGGTGGATGGATGGGTAAATGGATGAAAGGAACAAAAGGAGAGCCCTGAGCCAGATCATGGACATTCTCAGATGCCTCTCTGAAAAAAATGGATAGTTTTCAAATGGCAAGAAGCTTCTGTGCTCTCAAATCCCATGCTCTCTAACCTTTTTTCACAGACATCTCCTAAAAAGACTTAATAGCCATGTGTCCTTGTACATGTTGAAGTTGATATTTAAAATATTTCATCAAAAAACAAAATAAAATAAAATATTTCATCATAACTTTAAATAAATTGTTTTCTATCGATAGTGTTTATAAACTATTATGCTTTTCATAAAGTGAAATAGAATGAAACTTGGATGCAACTCAAATCAGTATTTTGTGATATAATTTTATTAAATTCATTTTAGCTACCTTGTTGATTAATGCAGGTCATTTCTGGAAGAAATGATGTACAAAATGTTGTCTATTGGTGTTATTAATTATATCCTAAAAACCAAAGAGAACAGGAAACCTTCCAGTAGAGAAAGAGCCTGTGGCTGTGGTTTGCCTGTGATAGAGCCCGAATCAAGGCCTCACACACTAGAAGAGCCCTGTCAGGAGGAGGCATACAGGATAAGCTGGAAGAAGAGGTCACTGTGGGGTCTGGAAACACCTAGAAGCCCAGGACAAAAGTATGTCTACCCTGTGGCCACACAATGAGGAGAACAATGAATTTCAGAGACCCCCTCCCCCCGCCCCACACACACACCCTGGACACTCAGAGCATCTTGGGAGAAACATCATGGATGATCCAAGGATAGGAGCTTCAGGACAAATGCATCATTGGCATTGCAAGTTTGGGAAAAGTGGCCCTCATATATGGTGCACACCAGAGATATGGAACAAACAGGGCCTTGCTCTTCTTGGGATAAGCTGAAGCTGGCCAGGCATGTTGAGTCATGCACCTAGGTTTATACATACGCGTGTGAGCAGATTCACAAACCTGTACATACATGCGCGTGCACATGCTTGCCAATGAGGGGATCAGCCAAAGTCCTGGGATTTCTTTCTTCTGTTTCTTCACTCAGATAGCCACTTACATAAATAAAGCCAACAACTTTCAAGAAATAACAGTACCACTGGAAGAAGCAGGTCCTCAGGCCTGCAGAAATGGGGAATGAATGACACTGGATTATGAGTAAACCAAGGCCTCATGCTACACACTGCTAGTGTCCACACCATAGTCAGGACCCTCAGCCCAGTGGAGCCTCACTGAGTGTGATGGTCCAGAATTGTTCCCACTGGACATCAGGCTCAGGGCTGGGCAAAATGCTGCAGCCACTTTCAGGAGCTGTTCAGCATTTTATTAAAAAGGTGAGTATTTGTCTACCCTCCACCTCTCTACCCATTACACTCCAGTATTCCCAGAAATGAAGACATACCACCAGCCACCACCAGCCTGCATGAGAATGTTCAAATCAGGTAAGAGCACAAATGTCCACAGTAGGAGAATGAACCAGTATCCATATGTCCACACAATGGGATATATCTCAGCAAGAAAAAGAGAAGCCACAATGATTAGAAGAACCTAGAACAAACCCATGAGACAGCAGATGCATTGTTATGAACTCTGATCAGTGATTGCCTTGGAAGAGGTGGTGAACGGGAAGGGTGACAAGGAACCCTCCCTCTGGGGGCTATGTCGATGCTCTGTGTTTGTCAAAACCAGTCAAACAGTGTACCTGAATGTGATCTGAATGTGATCTGAATGTTTTGCTACATCTCAGTTGTGCTACTAGAAAAAGCTTCCAAGCAAATGAAAAATATCCAGCTTCACAAGTCAGGGGGGCACTCTTCTGTGGGAAGGGGACAGGAGAGGCCTCTGGGTGCTGGTCACATTGCCTCTTGACCTAGTGCTGACTCCTCAAATAAGCCTATTTGGTCTTCTTTTTTTTCAATGATGAAACTACATTTAGGCCGTGTGCACTTTCCTACGTGTGTGCATGTGCTAAAGAATTTACAAATTAAAAAGCCAGTCTTAGGGATGCCTCGGTGGCTCAGAGGTTGGGCGCCTGCCTTCTGCTCAGGTCATGATCCCAGGGTTCTGGATCGAGTCCTGCATTGGGCTCCCTGTGGGGGATCTGCTTCTCTCTCTGCCTGTGTCTCTGCCTCTCTCTCTCTTTCTCTCTCTCTCTCTCATGAATAAATAAACAAGTCTTAAAAAAAAAAAAAAAAAAAAGCTGGTCTTACCTCAGGTGAGCTGGGACAACTACTGGGACCCTCCTGAAGCTGCCATCAGCCGCCATCACCATTAGACCTAAGGCCACTGCCCCAGGACTTAGGACCCAGTTGGCGCCAGCCTCTAAGGTAATGAAGTAAGTCTGTGGGACAGTGGACGCCAATATCAGAGATCCAGCAGGAGCACTGAGAGCTCCTTGCACTTCCTCTCCTCTTCACGCTCTCTAGTGTCCAGCCTGAACACCCCCACCTCCCCATGCAGGGGGCTGTGCCTGCCCCACGCAGAGCATCTGTCTCCCTGTCACTGCCTGTTTCTCCATGAAGCCAGAGCTCAGAACTCTTTCAGGACCCACTGTCCCCCTCTTGTTCCGGGTCTGGGGAGCGTCAGGACCCAAGGTGGGGCAAAAACCAGCTATCTGAGCTGGTTTCTGGAGTTTCTGGAGCCCAGCAGTAGAAGGGGAGAGGGATTGACAACCAGCTGGTGTTTTGAAAGCTCCTGGGTGAGGGTAGCAGGAGGGAGATAGGCCCACAGCCAAACCACCCCTTACTCTGGAACCCCTTGGGCTCCGAGCCTCCCTCCCCTGCTCTCCCTGCCACCTTCTTACTCACCCAACAGCTGCAGGGCAGGGTAGGGGCTCTCGAGGACTGGCCCTGGGCCTCATCCCTCTCCCCAGGAAGAGCCGCCTGATGCCTCTGTCCTCTCCTCTCTGGAAAGGCCAAGATGTTCCCCCAAACAGGTCTTCAGAGACAGCAGGCAGCACAGGCCTGTTTGAATATCAACGTTTCCCAAAGATCAAAAAAGAGAAAAGAAAGAAAGATATTTTGGAAACATCTAATGTGCCAACTAATTAAGTGTCTGATTATTAACGAGCTCCCTCCCAGAAGAAGGGGAAAAACAGCCAGGATCCTGAGCCACCCTTGATAAAATCAGATAGAAAGAAAGGGTTTCTCACACCAGAAGCACAGCCAACGGAAACAGAATAGACAAATGGAACCATACTGAAATCTTAAAATCCTGCAAGGCAAAGGAAACTATCTTGGGAGTGAAGGGGACACACAGCAAGGGAGAAAACGTTCGCCAATCGTTTCTCTGCGAAGGGGCTGGTATCCAGAATACGTAAAGACCCACAACTCAACAGCAACAAACACCGATAACCTGATTTTAAAATAGATGAAGGACTTGAACAGACATTTCTCCAAAGGAGACGTTCAAATGGCCAACAAGTGTGTGAAGAGAGGCTCAGCAGCAGGGATCATCAGAGAAGCTAAAATCAAAACCACAAAAAGGTCGGGATGGCTATGATAAAAAAAAAAAATAGGGAAATAACAAGTGTTGGCAGGGACACGGAGAGAGGGGGAGCTATGCACCATCCTTGGGTGGGGGTGCATTGAGGGGTGGTCACTGCCTAAAACACTGTGACTTCCTGCAAAAGTCAAACATAGAGCCACCTACCCGCGGATCCTGTGATCCTGTTTCCATGTGTGTACCCAAAGGAAGTGAAGCAGGATCTCACAACACCCGTGTTCACAGCAGCACCTGCTCCATCCCCGAGAGGTGGAAGACAGGATGGAAAGGCAAAATGTGGTGTGGAGACACCATGGAGTGTCCCTCCACCTCAGAGAGAAAGGAAGGACACTTGCCACTGCGGGGACGCACCCCGAGGATGGGAGGCCAAGTGACACAAGCCAGATGCAGAAGGACTCTCGAGGGGTCCTCGCACACACGAGGACCCGGCGTCATCAGACTCAGAGACACAGAGAGTAGACGGCAGGGCTGGGCTGGGGGAGCGGGTGGGGGTCAGTGTGGCACAGGGACGGAATGTTCTGGAGACCTGTTGTAACAACAGTATGCATATAGATAACACTACCAAGCACTTAAAAATGGTTAAGATGGTACATTTATGTCATGTGAGGGTTTTTTTAACCACAATTAAATGTTTTTTTAAAGATTTTATTTATTTATTCATGACAGAGAGAGAGGCAGAGGGAGAAGCAGGCTCCATGCAGGGAGACCAGGACTCGATCTCTGGTCTCCAGGATCACACCCCAGGCTGAAGGTGGCGTTAAACCACTGGGCCACTGGGGCTACTCTAAATTCTTTTTAAAAAAGTAAAGTAAAAGATGGTTTCTTCTCCCTCATCCTGAAACTCAAATGTCCTGCAACGGGTCCCAACAGTCACCAGAATGAGGCTACGTGTTTAAGGGACCCACAGCCACAGCCAGACTCTGAGGTCCCTCTCTTACGCCTCTTCTTAACCCTCTTAACCCTGCTGCAGAGTCTCAGGAAAGCCGGCAAGCACCCATGCCCTTGGCCGTCTGCCCGTTCACCGGTCCACCCACCCGCCACACACGCACCCATCCAACAGATATTCACAGGTGATTGTCCTGTGCCACCTGCTGCTCCAGTGCAGGGACCATAGATGGTGGGAGGCACACAAGTCCCTGCTGTCCTGGGGTTCTCAGTGGGAGAAGACAGGTAGGTAGACAGGTAGATGGTGCCAGACAGACAGACAGATAGAGAGGCAGGCAGCCAGGCAGGCAGGTGAGCTAAACTGTACAAACTCTAGCAAACAGGCTACTAAGATCAGAGGAACTGGTGGCAGTTGTTTTCAGAGTGAAAGAAGGTGAGGTGATGGTGAGTCAGCCCTTCAGAGAGGGGGGTCCCAGCCTTGCCCCCAAGAAGGGGCTCCAGCCAGGGGCGCTGAGGGAGGAGTCATAAGCTGGCCACCTGTTGCCCCAGCCAGCGGGAAAGAGGGGACAGTCTGAGGAAGGGGGATGGGCTGGGTCCGAGCAGGGTGGGAACAGGCAGGGAGGGAGGAAGGGCTGGACCTGGCGATCTGAGGTCCAGGGCCCGGTGGGGCTGAGGGGCAGAAAGTGAATGAACGGGGACCACAGGAAGCACCCTAGGCCCTGGAAAGGCCACACATGGGGATGAGGGAGGGGAGTGGCCCCCCTCCCCTGAGAGGGCCTGTCCCTTACCCAGGCCTCCTCCTGGCCCCACGGCAGTCTGTCCACCGGGGCACTTGCTCTAGTGTCTGAGGCCCCCAGAGACAAATCCATCTGGTGGCACTAATCCAGGCTCAAAGGGAGCCCAGCACGTGGGGGTGGTCCTGGCCCAGCAGACGCCAGAGAGCTCACCTGCAGGAGGGGCCCCTGGCCCCCCAGCCAGTCCCCCGCCAGGCTGATCAGGTTTCCCAGGGCCAGTGCCCCACCAGGGGGCTTTCGGGATTGTCTTGACAAGCTGAGTGTGAAGGAAGGGAGAAGCCTCCTGTCACCAAGAGTCCCCAGTGGCCAATTATCTAGGATTAGCACAGCTGGCTCCTCAAGAGGGCACTGACCCTCCTAACCCACCTGGGCAGAAAGGATGTGCCCGGCCCCACCTGCTCTGGGCCCTGTTGGTGGGGGACCTGACCCCCAGCTCCCACCACGCCCCGCCACCGCCCCCCGCCAGCCTCATCCTGGAAGAAGAAGCCTGTCCCTTCCCGGGAGCCAGTGTGTGCCGCACAATGCTGTTTTTGAAAAGCCTGGCAATCTCCTCTTTGGTATCAGATAAAACATGAAAGGGAGCATCTTTTCATCTCGTAGGGCCTGGCTTAATACTCCACTGACCTTGGTTTGGGATTTTCAAGGTGTTTGTCTGGAGGACGAACAGTGTAGTCCTGGGAGGGTCGGGGCCTGGCATGGGGGAGGCCTCAGCCTCTGAGCCCCCACCTCTGCTCCCCAGCAGCGAGGCAGGGCCCAGCTCTGCCCACCTCCCTTGCATTTCCTGAGGCTGTTCGGTCTTCCAGATTCAGAAATTTTGAGGCATGATGGTTTGGTTTGAGTAAGCGGAAACACCTAGAATTCATGCTGAACCAGTTCCACTTTCCCTGTAAAAGCTGCCTTGGCTGTTGGAAATGTGTATTCCTGCACACAGTGCTGGAGCCAGGCCACTGACCTCTCCAGGTTGGGCAGGCAGGAGCCTCGGGGGGTGGACTGGACAGGGGTACAGAGCAGGGCCCCAGACAGACGGACAGAGCCTGAGGACCCACCTGTGCAACCAGCAGACCTCCTCCACCTCTCCTGCCAATGAGACCCCAGGGAGCTGTCAGGCCACGGAGGACACCGGGACCAGTCAAGGGGTGCAGATCATGTTATCACCCAGGCCTGGGGTATATGCACGTGGTATGTATATGTGTATTTAGTTTGAGACAGAGAGAGGGTGCACACACACGTGAGAAAGAGAGAGTGGGGTGGGGGAGAGACAGGGGAGAGAGAATCTCAAGCGGACTCTGGACTGAGTGCGGAGCCCGACATGGGGCTCAGTCCCATGACCCTGAGATCATGACCTGAGCTGAAACCAAGAGTCGGACGCTGAACCGACTGAGGCACCCAGGTGGCCCTGTATATGTGTTTCTGTGTGTGTGTGTTCCTGTGTGTATAAGTGTGTGTGTTGTGTATTGTATGTGTGTGCATGTGTGTATATGTGTGTTGTGTATTGTTTGTGTGTGCATGTGTGTGTTGTGATTTGTATATGTGTATGTGTGTATATGTGTATTGTATGTGTGCATGTGTATATATGTATGTGTTGTGTGTGCATGTATGTATATGTGTGTGCTGTGTATTGTGTATACATGTGTGTTGTGTGTGTGACTAGTGGCCAGGGTGGGGGCTTGTGTCGCCCTAGAAGGCCGTGGGAGCTGATGGCAGGGCAGCCTCTGCCCCAGCGCCCGGGGGCCGCGCTGCCCCCTCCCTGCCTGTGGCCCCGCAGTGGCGCACACCTAGAGGCGTGTCGTCGCAGGTGGGAACTGAAACAGACCTGAATGCCCGAGTCTCAGCCAGGAAGCAGGGGTTGCACCGCCTCCCACCCCCAGCCTACCGGGACCAGGGCCGCAGGCTGCCCACCTCAGAGCCCCCTTGTGACAGCCGCTCCACCCCTGGACAGTCGGCCCGTCCAAGCCCGGATGACCAGGGCGCACGGTTTGGGCTTGGCCAGGTCGAGTGGGCCCAGAGTGGGTAGCTGGGTGGGAGGAGGGAACGCCGTGGGGCATGAAGGAGGAGCACGGGGGTGGTGGCCGCAGCCACGCCAGGCCTGTAAGCAGGGAGGGCCTGCGTGGACGATGGGTGGAAGAGGGAAGGAGGGCGTGTATCTGTTACTGATCAATAAAAATAGTCACATTTTCCAAGTCATGCCTCTCTTCCCGTTTGGCATCCGACTGGGAGAATGCGGTGTCCTTTGGGCCCCTGAGGGACACACGGGCACTGGGGACGTCCCTACCAGCAGTGAGACAAGCCAGGCTGAAGGCAGACAGGAGGGAGCAGAGGAGCTCTGGAGCGGACACTGGCCTGTCCCCTTCTATTCTGGGTGGGATTCCGCAGTATGGACGGGCCACAGCTGGGTTGCCACTGGCGCATGAGAGCCTGGCTGGGGCGCTCCCAGTTTGGGGCTGTTGTGCAGAAAGCTGCTGTGGGAATGTGCACACGGGGTTTGTGTGAGCAAGTTTCCCAGGAGCGAATGTGCAGGAATGGGGCTGCGGAGTCTTAGGGCAGGCGTGTGTTTGACTCTGAGAAGCTGCCAGCCGCTTTGTCTTCCGGAGCAGCTGTCCCCTGGTGCATTCCCGCCAGCCGCGTGAGAGACCCAGTCATTGGCACATGATGTCGTCGGTATTTTTAAATCTTAGGCATTCTGATGGTTGTTCTCAGAAGCTCATCGTAGTTTTAATTTGCATTTCCTTACAGCTAATGATACTGAGCATCCCACATGCGCTCGTTTGCCAGCTTCCCGCCCTGCGAGGTGCCTGTTCAAGTCCTGCGCCTGTTTCCAACTGGTGGCTGTTTTCTGATTGTTGAGCTGAGTGCTCTTTATATATGCCAGGTACAAGTTCTTTGTCAGACACCTGTTCGCAAACATTTCCTTCCAACCTGCAGTGTGTCATTCATTCCCTTGAGAACATCTTTCACAAAGTCAGAGTTTTTAATTTTGATGAAGTCAGTTTATTGATTTTTTCTTTCTTTTACAGACTCTGCTTTTGGTGTTGTTCCTAATATCTTATTTTCCACAGAGAAGGGATTCCTGCCTGTAGCCGTGGCCCCGGGGGCCCGGAGGCCCAGGGGCTGGGGGGCGGGCGACACCGGGCGACAAGGGGCTGGACCAGGGTGGCTGGAGAGGGATGGAGAGGAGGACAGATGCACACAGAGCAGAGGCGGTGTCTGGGCGCTGGGGGTCCCAGCGTCCACCCGGGACAGGTCAGTGCAGGGGGGCAGGCACACAGAGCCCAAGGTGTAGCAGATTGCTGGGCAGCAGGTCACAGGAAAAGGACGGTATGTCTGTCCGCAGATGGTGAGTCTCAAAGGCGCAGCCACCCTCACTCGGGCAGCTGCACACACTCGGCAGCTGTGGAGAGCTGGGGGGACCTGGGGTCCACCCGCACCAGGGATAGGGACATAGACACCCTGAAGGAACAGCGTGCCCGGGCTCCTAAGACGGGAAAGTGCGGGCAAGGCCTGGGCCCTTCAGCACAGCGGGCCCCACGGGGTGCCCAGGGCTCCGTTCCGAGGACTAGCAGCTGCCCTGGCTCCGTGTCCCCGCTGCCAACGCCCACCGGTGGGTGGTCAGGTCCGGAGGGGACAGCCTCCTGATGGGATCACTGCCCTAAGAGAAGACCCCAGAGCCTGCACCCTCCCTGCTCTCAGCCCTGTGAGTACACAGCAGGGAGACGCCACCATGAACTGGACATGGGGCCTCCCGGGACACCGGATCCGCCAGCAGCCCTGCTCATAGTTGCCGGGAGAAAGCCCTCAGTCCGCGGTGTCCCGTTACAGCCGCCAGGACTCAGCATCCTGTCCTGCCCGCCCCCAGCATCGGGTCCCTCCCCTTCGCTCCTGCAGGAGCTCTGGGGGCCCGGAACACCTGGGCGTATGTTCAGGATAATTGAATGGGTGCCAGCCCACCTGTCCTTTGGGCTAAGGGCGCTTGGGGTTATTTTTGCTCACATGTGTTGACTGTGGGTTGGAGCATTCTCACTGATGGGCTCTGCCCAAATCCCCGGCGGTGCCAGAAAGAGTCCCCACCGCCTGTGTCAGCCCTGCCTGAGCCCAGGCCAGGGAGAGAGGACAGTGCTGAGGCCTGCCCTGCTGGACGCCTGCTTCAGGGGCTGCCTGTGGACCCGTCTTCTCAGAGCAGGGATCCCAGATGACACCTGTCCACCTGACGCTGTGCCCTGTCCCCATCTCCCCAGCACCCTGGGCCCTGCAGGGGCTGGGTGTCAGGGTGAGGGAGACCCAAGAGGTTCCTGCCTCCTGAGACACCTCTACACCTCTACCACTTGCTTTCTAGGGGAACCACTGCCAGAATGCAGGACAGACATTCTCTGGAAGGGAGCGTGAGGTCTGGCCCTGAAGGAAGCAGGTGCCAAGAAGGGAGAAAGCCAGTGACAATCAAGGGTGAAGGTGCCAGGTGGGAGCCTGAAGACCAATCAGGGAAGACAAAGAGCTGGCCTGGAAAGGGCCCCAGGGAACCCCAGGTCCCCAGGTGCCCTGGGGCGACCTCAGGCCAGGCTCCAGGGGCTCCTCCTAGGCCGCCTACATCAGGGAGCCTTGGGAAGCCCACTCAGACCCACTGAACCAGCCTTGGAATCTGCAGCCACCCAGGCTTTGGTGGACAGGGTGGCAGCCGGGTCAGCTGCAGCTCTGGTTCAGCCTTGCTGGCGTCCGGGCCCTCAGAGGCCCAGGCTGACTGGCCTTACTCTCTTTTCCTTCTCTTGGGTGTGTAAGGATGTTCCACAAACTCTCTGCTTCCTCTAGTTGATGCCAACCAGCACTGGTTTAGCACTGTCTGTATGCTAGGAGCTGTGCCAGTTGCTGTGGCACCTGCAAAGATGTGCTTGCGTCTGGTAGTAGGGTTGGGGGTTTTCAGCGGGGGCAGGGCCACATTCGTCACCTCTGGGCAGGGCCACCATCACCCCACGTGCCAGGATCATGAGAGGCTGCTGCCCGATTCTCTGCAGGCCTAGAGCCCAGAGGGTCTCCATGGGGCACAGCACCCTGGGCACAGGTCCTGGCATGAGGTCAGATGCTCAGACCTCCCTGCACCCAGGTTCCCTATCCATGAAGTGGAAGCTCCAGTCATGGCTGCATCACAGGCTCCAGGAGAGGACGGACAGACGGGAAGCCACTGTGATGCTGTGGTCAAGTCCCACGGGCGCTGGTCACCACCCCTGTCAGCATGTTTTCGGTATGAGTCACGCTCCGTGGCCAGGCTCCAGTGACTCAGGAAACCCCCTGCCACGGTAGCGCTGGGACACACGCCCTGCCACCCACCACCCTGGAAGTGGCCCTGTGAGAAATGTGCCCCCTGGTGAGAAAGAAGCTGACCCAACAGTTTCCATGACAACAGGGATTCAAAACCATTTTCAACACTTGGTAACGTGCGGTACCTTGTGCAGTCTGGACCACATGGGTGCTGTGAACCTCTGGGTCCTGACACTTGAGGAGAATGAACAGAAATTCTAGAGCCTGGGGACCCCATGCTGGTAAGGGCTCACATTTCCTGGGTGGCTGCTCTGTGCCCAGAGCACTCGCTGTGTGTTGTGCTACCTAGAAGCAGGGTCTGGACCCACTTCTCAGATCAGAAAACCAAGGCACAGACAGGTTGCCACTTGCCCTGGATCACACAGCCACAGTGGAATTGGGGAAGTAGGACCACCATGCAAGGATGGGGACTCCGTGATGGTGTCCACTGCAGTGGGAAAGGTGTGAAGAGCTGGGAAGGGATTCAGGATTTCCCAGGAAATCAGCAGGTGGCTGCTGGTAGTTGAGCTGTTCCCCAGAAAGAGATCTGCTGGCATCTGCAGAGTGGGACCTTATCTGTGGGCAGTGTCCTTACAGAGGTCATCAGGTTACCATGAGGTCACTGGGACCTAATCCAGGGTCACTGGTGTCCTTTTGAAAAGGGGAAATTTGGACATGGAGTGAAGTGCTGCGGCCACAAGCCAAGACTGGCGCATCCTCCCCCTGCACCAGCAAGAGCTCGGCCCTGGGACCCCTGCTGCTGACTTCCAGCCTCAAAGCTGCAAGATGAGGATGCGGGGATCTGTGCTGGGTGGACACCTGGAGCTCCTGTGGAAGTCAGAGTGGACCCTCAGACAGGAGGAGTGTTTGAGGGTGCTGGGGACGCACAGGTAGGCCTCACAGGGGCCCCTGGGCCCCTGGTCAGGATGCTGCCTCCCTACTGCTTGAGAAGAGCTCATGTCTCCAGGGCTCAGCCTACTTCCTTCCTCCCTGGTACTTTATTTTAAGCCCAAACATTAAGGACATTTGCAAAAATTTAAAACAATGCTCTTCTTCCTACTATTTTTTGAGCAGATAGTTATTTTTTCTAAAAAAAGTGTTACTTAAGTTAACATGTCATGGGTCTATTGCTTTTCATGATAATTCTACTGAGTCAGATTTTTATCCCCATCTCTGAGATAAGCAAATAGGGACTGCTCACCCTAACGTTGGTGCGACCTTGGTATGACCTTGCTGTGACTTGACTATCAGTCCAGTCTTGATCCTTGACTGCACGCCCACTCTTGCTCTTGGCAGGGAAGGTCTCGCTGGCACCTCCTGCCCCAGCCCCACTCAGGAGGCCGGGGGGCAGTCCGGCCAAGGTGGCCGGGAGGGCAGGATGTTTTACTGGAATCCTATCCCAGTTGGCCAGAGGCAACTCCAGTTTGTGCAGGGAACCCTTGGCTCCATCCGCCTGGAATCCTGCCCCTCTCTGTAGCTCGGGTCCAGGGCTGGAGGGGCAGCCAGCAGTGAGAGGGAGAGCTGTCCGCCAGGCACGTGGCCCGGGAAGGGCCAGGAGCTGCCCGCAGCAGCAGAGGCTCCGGAAGCTTCAAGCCCAGGGCTCTCCATCAATGCATTCCCCTTCAGCAGGTGCTCCCAGGAGAGCTCCTGACATCAACCTCTACATGAGCCTGGGGTGTCCCAGCCCCGGGACCAAAGGTGCATCCCTGCCCAGGGCGGGTGCACCCTCCAAGGCCGCCCCCAGCTCCTTCCCGAAGGTCATGCAGGGTAGCTCCTGGCCACTCACATCTGGCCTCACTGTCAAAGGCCAGAGACCAGAGTTAGAGGGACTCCCGCCTCCACTGGGGAAACCATTGCCTGGGTCTCCCTCTTGAGGCCCAGGGTGTCCTTCTTGGTGAGGCCCGCAGTGCCAACCGGGCTCAAAACTCGAGCACCCCCAGGCCCTGAGGACCCAGCCTGGTCAGCACAACTAGACAATCCAGGCCTGTGATTCATGTCCTCCTCGCCGTGGGGGTGCCCGTGTCCCGCCAGTGGCCAGCGGTTAGGGACCACCATCTCCGCAGCTCTTTGTGAGCACAGGCCGGGCCCTCACACGTCAAAAACCACCTCCTCCACCCTGAGAATCTATGTGGCCGCCGGGGCCACCCTCCTTTGGTGTGGTGTCCACAGCGATTCTCAGATATCCGGCCTTGGGACCCTGTGACACTTGATGACTCAGTGAGAATCCCCAACAGCCGCCATGGAGAAGGTTTTATTCTGACACTCCATGACCGAACTTAAAGCGGAGAGCCATTTTCATGTTCGGTTATTTATAAATAACAATGAAAACCCCATGCCATGCGAGCAGGAAGGGCCACGTGCGAGTGTCTGCGAAGCCTGTCTGTCCTGCTGTGGCTCGGCGTGTGGTCCCTGGAGAGCCCCATGCCCATGACAGGGCAGGAAGGGACAGGCACCCCCATCATTGCTGCCTTACCTCCCAGACGCCAGCGAGAGCCTCAGGGAACCCTCAGGGGTCCCCGGGTCATGCTTTGAGAAGCACGTCTTCCTCTCCTGTCTCACGGTCCGTGCCTCCCTGCCACCTTGGCTCTGCCCTGCTAGGGACTGGCCTCAACCTCTCCCTGGAGCTTCATATTTCAAAATTGTTCTGCTCTCATTCCTTCTGCTAATGGCACATTCCTTACATATTTTCTTCTCCAAACTCCTAAAGGAGAGAATCCATTTGGCTTGGCTCTTTCTTTTTGAGCCAGGAGCCCCCACTCCCAGCCCTGTGCCCACTGTGTGGGGTAATGCTGCAGAGAGAGCTCCCCGGTGCCCCCAAGTCCCTATGGGTTCTGGCCAAGCTCCACCATCCAGGAAGGGTCAGTGCAGCCAGGGGGTCCCCGGGGAAAGGAGGGCGCCTCTCTGGTCCCTCACTGAGGCCATAGCAGCGATGCCCATAGGATCCGGGGCCACCTCTCCCCTGCAGAAGTGTCTGTCCCCAGGAAGGGCAGGTGCTGAGAGCACAGGAGGAGGCAGGGCCAGGAGATGCCCTCCACCAGAGAGGACAGGGCCGCAGAAAGGTTGGAGGAGCAGAGTCATGTGTGGCCAGGAAGCCGGAGCCCACACAGGAAGAGCCCAGGCCTGGCCTCAGACTCCAGGCTGTGACCTCTCTGAGCCTCCGCGTGCCATCTCCTGGTGACTCTCTCGCAGTGATGGATGCAGTTCTGTGTCTGCACTGCCCAGTTCGGGGCCACTAGCCACGCTGGAGACTGCGAGTTTCATGTCACTTGACTGGAATTAATTTCAGCTTGAATGGCTCCTGGTGGCTCGCAGCCCCCCCAGAAAGTGCTGTGGCTGCTGCCCCACGAGGTCAGGCAGTGAGATGCAGGCACGGAGCCAGGCCCGAGGTGCTGTTGGTGGCAAAGGTTCTTGTATTTAGTGTCACCTGCCCTGTCACAGGGCAGGCCAGGCTTCGGTCCAGGGTGTCTGACGGAGGGCCACAGGGCCCGGCGGGCTCAGGATGCCAGGAGCCCCCACCCCAGCCTGGCTGCCTGGGCACATGGCTCCTGGAGCCCCAAACATGCCCTCCTGCAAAGGAGCGAGTATCCAAGATCAAAGTCCAGGACATCCAGAGAGGGAACCTCCATGGGGAAACCGAGACTCTGAGCGTCCACAACATAGAGGTGTGTGGGGGCAGAGGGAGGGCCAACTTCCAATTATTTCAGAATAAAATTGCCAACTGCCGACAGGTCTGATGTAAACTCTCTGCCCAGCCAAGCCCCGCGGGCACCTGGAGATGCACCCGACCCCACCTTACCTCCACAGATGAGGCCGCGGCGGTCCTCTGCATGCTCCTGGGAGAAGGGGTCCTGGGCGCTGTGCCTTGGGAGCACAGCTCCACCTGCGGAGGTCCTGTGGGGTCCAGGCCTGAGCAGCCTCCCGCTCCCGGCCTCCTTCCAGCACACCCTTGGGATCCAAGTTCTGGGAGACCCATGAGCACCAGGTCCTGTCTATACCCGTGGGCCAGAAGCACAGAGCCCCGGGTGGCCTGTCCACCCCTCCTGGTGGGCTCTGGGCTGGAGCCAGGAGGGGTGGAGGGAGGGGGGAGGGCAGGCATCCTTCATGAGAGCACGCTTTCCTAGAATGCACTCAACCTCCAGGCGAGCAGAACTCATTCACTCGCATCTAGAGACCACACACCAAACGCTACTACTTGACACGGTGGAAAGCGAGGTCCTTCTTCACGGTGAGTGAGCTGAGGGTGGGGCGAGGGATCGCTGCTTGCTGCTGTCTCAGTGGTGGCTAACGGGTTGGGGGGCAAGTGTAGGGCCGCACAGACCGGGGGGACCTCACAGGGGCCGTGACATCAGAGGGTGCACAGGGGGGCCCACTGGGATCCCTGTGTGACAGAGAGAACCTGCCCAGAAGGACAGGGAAACTGAGGCCCAGCTGAGCAGCCCACCCTGGAGTGGAAAGCAAGTAAGCCAGGCTCCTCTGGGCTGGCTCCAGCCCTTAGGTCCTCCCTCCACTGCCCATGACTCAGTGTCCCCAGGCACAACCCCTCCCTGGGGAAGTAGCTGCCTGCTTTCTTCCCAGCTCCGGTTGGTCCAAAGCCCCTTTCAACATGCAACCAGCCCTCAGCCCACAAGGACTCACTCAGCCACGGGGAGGGCAGGGCCGGGGAGCTAGAAGAACATTCTTTAAGAGTACGAGTCATGCTTCCCTCCAAGGGCAAGGAGAGGCCATTCCCAGGAATGGAGACACGGGCCCCCAACACACGGGAAGACATGGCCCACCTTGTCCACAGCCAAGGATGTCCAAATCAAAACCCACCAGATGGCAGAGCGGGGTGGCCTCCCTGATGCCCAGAGCCCTCAATCCCTGCAGGGAGGTATGCGAGGCCACCCCGGAGGGGACCGTGCAGAAGCTCCCTGAATGTGGTGCCCGTTTCCTTCCCTTTCCAGCAGACAGAGGGACCGCTGGAGGCACGTGGCGTGGGCCGTCAGCAGAACAGGCAGTGCTGAGGGCTCCGTGTCCAGGTGAATGATCACCAAGGGTAGTTCGAGTGGACAGAGCAGGCTGCAGAGCAATATGGCACCGGAAATCCATCTTATCAAAAACTAGTGTGTGTGAATGCATGGAAGTGTGAGAGGGTGTGTGTTGTGTGCACACGCATGTGCATGCAGGTGTGCATGTGGTTATGTGTGTGCATACACATTTGTTGTGTTTGCATATATGTGTGAGTTTGCACTGTGTGTGGCTTTGCGTGTGCGCGTGCATCCGTGTGAGCATGGCTGAGTGCATGCACACGTGTGAGCATCTGTGCTCATGTGCACACAGACCTCCATGAGTGCAACCATGTCACTGGCACAGGTCACCCTGGAAAGTGGCTGGAAAGGATAGGACTGACTCACCGCTTCATCACCTGGGTTTTCACAGGGACGAGTTCACACTGACTTTTAGGGAAAAGTCCCCTGAGGCTTTTAGTGAGAATCATTTCTGCTGCAGAGAGTGTGAACAAAGCCAGCATTCTATGTGGGCCTCAGTTTCCTCATCTGTGAAGTGGGGGTGGCAGCCCTCTCCTATTTGGTCCTTACACACAGGGATGGCATGCAGGTCCTGGTCCTGGGCATGGCGCTTTGGGTGGCCAGGCCACGTGTCCAGATGATTCCCACCCTTGGCCAGGCTGGTGTTCCCGCATGTCCATCCCCAGTGGACACCCCGTCCTGCACACACTCCGGGTTCCCTCTGTGCAGGTTCACAGTGGGCCACCGGGCAGCAGGCCATCCTCCCAGTGACAGGGTCCTGACCTGGGATTAACATGCAGACCAGGGGAGAGGCCACAGCACTGCCCTGGGGATCAGTTGAGGGGAAAATGAGAACTGTCTTCCCACAACACCCAAGAGGGACCCCATGCCCCTCCCTGAGGGAGTGCCCCTCCCCAGGGAGCATCCATCCTTAGGGAGCATTTCACGATACTTCCCAACCACTCTGGGAGGGGGCTGAGCTCAGAGGGTCACAGGGGGACCAGGGCAGGGGTCCACCGGACAACAACAGGGCATCGGGTGGGATGGGGCTACAGGAGTCAGGAGGAGCAGGTTCTATTCTAACGAGGTGTCTGTGACCCCCAAACAGGCCCAGCCTCCTCTGGGAGCAGAAGACCCATGGCTCTCAAGCTGGCCCTGGGCTACAGAGCTCCCCCTCTTCTAGCTCAGGTAAGAGGAAAGTGGAGGACACACCTGCAGCCACCCGAGGGAGTCAGGAAGGATGGTGCTATGGTGCCAAGACCCCCAGGATCCAGCAAGAACCTGTGGAGGCCACCCTGAGAGGATGGGCCAGGGGAGACACGTCTGGCCCAGAGTGCCCTCAGTGTCTGGACACGCACCTCAGGTACTGGTCGGGGAGGAGGCAAACCGTAGAGGGCAGTGAACTGCCTTGCAAATGCTGCTGCTACAAAGCAAGGTGAGTGATAGCAGAGCAGAGGCCTCTTGAAGACACCAGAGCCCGGAGCCCTTTGGGGAGCATCAGGCCCTCCAGCAGCCATCCATCAGCCAACGGGGCTCAGGGATTGGGCACAATGCCGACTCGCCCCAGGAGCACAGGTTGGGCCCAGGAAGGAGCACAGCTTCAGTGGAGGGCGGAGCGTGGGCACTGCCGGAAGGGAAGCATAGCCCCTGTTCTGGGCCTGGGAACAAGGCCATGCGTGGAGTGTGCCCCCAACCCAGGTACCGCGAGGACCTCCGGCCGTTCCCCTCGCCTGCAGCACCCTCGGGGTGTCCTCCTCCCCCTGCCCCGCCCCCATGCCTCCAGAGGCTGGCTGGACGCTGTTCCCCTGGCATGGTGGGGGCAGGGGGGCTGGCACCCTGGCCTCTCCCCACATTCGGGCTTCTGCATTTCCTGTGAAACCCTTTACCCACTAGCTTGACTCCACAGTGAACCTCAGGAGCATCTTCTTCAGCCACGTCCGTTCTCCCCACCCATTCTGCGCACCGCACTCCGCTAACTGGAGTCCGCATCCGTGCTTGGTAAGCTCTGCAACCACCGTGCAGTTCACAAATCTTAAAGCCCCCAGGGATCCCTGGGTGACTCAGCGGTTTAGCGCCTGCCTTTGGCCCAGGGCGCGATCCTGGAGACCCGGGATCGAATCCCACGTCGGGCTGCCGGTGCATGGAGCCTGCTTCTCCCTCTGCCTGTGTCTCTGCCTCTCTCTCTCTCTGTGTGACTATCATAAATAAAAAAAATAAAAATAAAAATAAAAAAAATCTTAAAGCCCCCAAAAAGGGAGTCATGAAGAGTGCACAGCGCCCTCGGGACTGCCGTCACCACCCTGCACCATTCCACGTGTAGCTACCTCAAAACTTAAGTTAATTAAAATGAAGTAAAATTGAACAGCTGCTCGTTCACACCAGCCACATCTCAAGAGCTCAGGGATCAGTGGCTCAAACCCAGGGTCCTCTGTCACCGCAGAAACTCTGCCCAGAAACTTCTTTCAGACTACATCTTGTTCTTAAAACTCAGTTTCCCTCACCTGTTCTGCCCAACACCTTCCTGAAAGGTCTTGAGGGAAACCACATACCTTACTGCCTTCTGGGCAGGGTTTGTGGGGCCCCAGACCCCAGGGCAGAACCAGGCCCCGGAATCCCTGTGCCCCTGTGAGCAGCGTGGACATTGCTCAGACATGCCCCACAAGCCAGGGTCACTTACCCGCTGGCAGCGTGGGCACCCAGCTAGAGCGCGAAACCCCAGCCAGCTCTGCACGGAATGGTGCTGGGCGTTGTGTGGGCCGTGTGCCCACATCATTATGCATTTTTCATGCAAGGCAAACGGTTCTTTGAGCGTTCGTCTTCCGATATGGGGCAATCCTGACACAGCAGCCATGGGGCCTTTGAAGTATTTCAACCCAATATTAATAAATCATAAGGCACAGACTATGAGGAGACCAGGCGTTGGAAGGCCAGGCTCGAGAATGGCATTCTGCAGAAATGAGGCTGCGGCCAGGCAGGGAGAGGAAGGACCCGGCTTCTGTCCTCAGGCACACATGGGCCCTGTTCTGCTCCCTCATGCCTGTGCTGTGTGGCCTCAGCCAAGTTGTCTGACTTCTCTGAGTCAGAAGGAGGCTCCCATCAGCCTCGGGGGCAAATCCAAACCTATGAATCCAAACCCACAAAACCCTGCCAGGGCTGGGCTGGCTGACTGCTCAGACCCAGACCCCAGGCAGATGCCCAGACCCGCCTCCGCTGGACCCGGCACGATTTCCACTGGAGGCCCTTTCACTGGTCTGCACCCCGTCTGCAGTGCCCAGGGCAAGACTAGACGGGATCTGTGCTCTGCGTCGGACGTTGAGAGTTGCATGTCAGCAAATGAAATTGGTTCTGCCCTCCGACCCCAGTGACCATCCATCATGACCTGAATAGCAGATCCAAGTCTAGAATTGTCAACCTCCTTGGGGCTCTGTGGCAAACTGAGGCCAGCTCCTCCCCTGTGGCCTATGGGCTCCTGGGCACACCCGAGGCCCTTCTGAGGTCCCAGGCGGTGCCACCCCAGCTGGATGCACACACTCAGGACCCTGGGAAGCTGCCCCAGGGCTGGGCGGTTCACTAAAGATCCCAGAATTGTGTGAGCCGGCTGTAAGTCCAGTCGTGACTAAACATTACACAAACTGACAGATAAATATGTTACACTAAAAACAAAAGTAGCAAATCTTAAAAACCTCTCACTTTCCAATTATTTTGCTCAGCTGCGCTGAGGGTCATCCACAAGCCTCCCATCTGTAGGGTGGATGTGATACAAGGCTGTGCCCCGGCCCATCTCCTCCCACCACTGGGCATAGTGACCTCATGCTGGAGCTCAGAATCAGCCCCGCGGGAGGAATGACCCCACAGAAATTGGCAGGCTCTCCGTCAGGGGTTTTCCCCCCAAGAGCCAGGAGTCAGGTTACCAGCACCCCGCTGAACCACCCACTCAGCCTCAGGCAGAGTCTGCAGACAGACTGCATCCGGCCACACCCGTTCGGAGGCTGCCTTTCCAAACAGAGATGCTGTTCATCAAAGGTAAACTGAGGTGGGCCCCCGGAGCAGGAGCAGAGCGAGGAAACCGCGGGATGGGCTGTGATCACTCGGGCTGGGGCTCGAGCGCAGCACCTTGCTCAGCGGTCCGCCCTCGGAGCTCCGGGCGTCAGAGCCTCCAGCCTGCTGTCCCGGCTGAGTGACTTTCTCTCTGTTCTTCAGGCTGAAGACTCGGGGAAGCCAGGCCCTGAGAACCACTCAGCCCGGGGGAGTCAAGCACCCCGAGTGCTGCACTTTTGAAAGCTCCAATCCAGGAGAGGCCCCAGTCTTCCCTCAGCTGGTGCCCACTGCCCGCAGGCTCCCCGCCCGACCCCTGGCCCTGGGTCTGCTCACTTGCAGCGGGAAGGCCTCGGTCAGCAAACACCACGTCCCCAGGAAGGAGACAGGCCTGGCTGGCACTGGCGGGGGCGGGGGGCTGTGCAGCCATGGGGACCGTCCTCCACCTCCAGCGGCCGGCGTGTTGCCCAGATGCCAGCCCTGCACAGCCGGGCGCGTGGGGGCCGCCGACAAAAGGACCAGCGGGTGTGGCAGCCTCGGCCCCCTCCCCACGGCTTCCAGTCTCTGGCCCGCATTTGAGTTCTGTGTGGCCTCCAAGGGTGGCCGGCGCCCGCGCCCTCAGACTGGCAGCCTCGCAGGTCCCGTGGTCCTCCAAAAGAAAGGCCGGGGCAGTGGACAGGGAGAGCTGTAGGACTGAAAGGACACAGGCCACCGAGGGCGGCAGCCGGGGAGGCAGGGCGGGGAGCTGGAGCCAGCAGCTGGGCAGCTGGAGACGGGGAGTCAGGACACGGGGACCTGGAGCCGGGGCCAGAGCAGCCACCCACAAGCTGTGTGTGCAGGGTCAGGTGGCTCAGTCTCAGAATGGAAGAGGTCACCAGCCTAGGCCGTCATGGGCCACGGACGCTACAAGGGACCTGAGGGTTCTGACTGTGCCTTCTTGGGCAAGTCGCCGCATCACGCTGAGCCTCCCTGGTTCAGTAACTCTTCCTCATAAGGTAGCTGAGGGTACAGGGAAAGTGTGCAACCTGCTTGCATGGGCCTGGCCCAGCCGGATCCCCTTCCTTGCCCTGCTCCCTGGGGGGGCCAGTGGCTCCGCTCAGCCCGGCTCAGGCATAGTCTGGTGTTCATGCTTTCATGGGAGCAATGACTCGACAGCCTCTGATCTTCTAAGTAACTCTATGTAACCTACTGCAGAAGATCACACAGGGCTCCCCAGACCAGGGGCCCCTGACCCCCACCCCCAACCAGCCCAGCAGTGAAGGTGAGGGAGGAAGGGAAGGGCTGGGCCGGGCATCCTAGAGCACTGCAGAGGCGGCAGGATGTGGCACCCTGCCTGGACCCAGCTTGCTGGGACGAACCTGGCACTCTTGACTTGGTGAAACACTAGGCTCTCCTTCCTCCCCTGGGTCACCCGTCTACCCACCCACACAGCAGGTGTACCACCACCACCCGGGGCCAACCACAGGCCAGCAGGCGTGGGTTTGGAGGTGGCGGATTTGGTGCCTCCTGGGTGGGCCTCAGGCCCACTGTCCTGGGTAGGGCACACAAGCCGGGGGGGGTGGGCAGCCCTTCTGTGAGCCAGGGTGTCCAGGATATGTCACCCCAAGTCCTAGAATCTTAGGAATTCTGGGAAAACTGGCATCCCATTTCCCAGCTGGGCCAACTAAGGCTCAGAGAGACTCACTTGGAGCCCAGTGTAGAGGCATCTCGGGCACACAGTGGGCCCAGCCCAAATGCACCTTCTCCAGCAGCCCAGGAGCCAGCCTGGCTTGGCCTGTAGGCCTCCCTGGGGACATGTGGCACCTGAGTGGCCTGGGACGGAGGAACCACCTGGGGGAGCTGGGCCCTCACTATGGCCAGAGGCACGAGGCCCCTACTCTGGGAGTCCAGTCCCATCCGACCTGGAGCTTTGACACCCCAGCGAGTCTCAGGCTATTGGGCCACATAGTTTCCAGATGACAGCTGCTGTCCGCACAGACTGGCACAGGTCAGACAGAGCAGCCAGGCTCTACGCTGGGCTGGGGGAGGTCCCCAGACGTCCTGGGACTGCCCAGGTCCGCCCTTTCCTCCCGGCCCAGGCATGAGGGACAGAGAGTACCCAAGATGCGACAAGCTCCCGTCACAGACCTTCGCAGAGCATAGGGACCAGGCTGGGTCTGCAGGCAGACAGACAGATGATGGGGTCACCCAGACCCCAGTGCAAGACCCACTCTGCCTGGCTCTGTCTGTGAGACAGGGCCTGTGAAACTCACTTAGCCAATGCCCTCAGGATGCCCAGGGTCCACCCCAGGCTTGCAGGCAGGATCCCCCCCTTCCCTCAGTCCCATGTGGAGGCTGTGCTGAATGCCAGAGCTGGAGGGATGGGCTGCTACCCCAGAGACCACCACTCGAGGCATCATTCCTCAGAAGTTCCACTTCCCTGTATCCGCCTCTCCCTTGTCTTCCCATTTAAACAGATCTCCACACCTCTGCCCGCCCCCTCCTCCAAACACACAGCTTTCTGGCTCTCACTAGGTGAATGAGGGACCAGTTTCCTGAATGAAAGTCAGTGTGGAGGTGAAGGAAGGGTCAGGCTCTGGGGCCTGGGCCACCGGCCAGAGGTGTTATCCCAGCAAGCTGCTCTCCTGGAGGGACAGCGGCAGCCACTTCTTGGGAGGGTAAGGATTAAATTCAATGAGTATTGTCAAATGGTTGGCCCAGGGGCCTGATTCAGTAATGGTCAGCTGTCTCTGTGTCTTGTGATGGTGACCACTGTCCGACCCCACACCCGCTGCCCGGCCCGGCCAGCACTGGTTGGAAGCACCCCTTCGGAGAGGGAGCAGCGCTTGGTGCCTGTAATAATCAGACACTGCTTCTGCGCCAGGCTGCTCTGGGCTGGGCCACGGACCCTGCAGAGGCGGGCTCCCACCTTCCGGAAGAAAGCCTGGAGCAGGACAAGCTGAAGGGAGAGAGTGTCACCAGCCAAGGAAGGAAAACAAGCTGCAGACAGAAATCCAGCAGAGCAGGAGCCGGGCCAGGAGGCTCACCAAGGCTCTCCGGCCTGACGGATTGATTGCGGCTCCGCTCCTGATCCCCGCTGACATGTTATTTATGTAACCTACGGGTTTCTATTCACATACTAATTTTCGCCTCCCTTCCTGTCAAGCAGAAGACAAGTTTTCACCTTAAAGTCGCAGCTGATGAGCAACCAAAATAGCAGGAGAGGTTGTCTAAATGAAAGTAATTCCACAAAGGGACCTGATTGACACGCGAGGACAATAAGAGTCGGGATAATGTCCGGGCTCTCCGAGCAGAGGCAGGCGGGCCAGCGAGAACGGGCATGTCCCCAGGAAAGGCCCCGCTCACTCCTCACTTATCTTCCTCTCGGGGTCCAAAAGCACGAACCAACAGGCATATTGCTCATTGGCCCAGGGCGTTTCTCTGTAAACACTTTCCAAATCCCAACCAAAGTTTGATTACAATTCGGCCGAGACAGAAAATGAGAGGAAGCGACCACGGTCTTCAGCAGTTGGAACCCCTTCCTCTCTGAGCAGTGTGTCCCTCTCCGCAGGGGTCCTGACACCTTGACCCTAACCCACCCCCTGCGGTTCCTAGCCAGTGTGCCCCTCCGTGGTGACAGCATGCATCAGTAGACAGCTCTGTCGGGAGGCCAGGCGGGCCTGATCTCGGCAGCTCTGTGGCTCAGTCCCCGTGCTGGCTTCAGACAGAGCTGAGCTTTCCTGGTGCTCTGCTTCCTCACCTGTGAGAGGAGGGACTGCACCTACCTGGAGGGTCCCCTGGGAGTCCAGTGAGAAAGCTCAGTGACAACCACGAGTGAGCATCGGGCACTGTGCGCAACAGCATATGCAGTGCACCTCACAGCTCAGAGGCAGCCCCACAGAGGAGCAGGCTCAGCTCAGAGGCCGTCACTGCCCCCTAGACCCATTCAACACACTAAGGGGGCCCTCTGCCTGGCTCCTCTGAGCGCATTCCTGAGTCTGGGATCTCAGGGGGAGATCTGGAGGGTGGCTCGCTGGGTGGCCCAGCTGTAAATCTTGAACAATGACATGGCTCAGTTTCCCCTCCTACAAGATGGACTGAGCTACCTCCCGAAGCTGTGGGAGGCTAATGAGTCAGTGTTTGTAAAACGCTTTGCGGATCAGATGAAAGGGGCTCCGGGAGGGCGGGGGCTGCCCATCGGAGGCGATTACCGTGGGTGCACATGCACACACAGCCCTGCCCGTACATCCCACACACAGATCTCAGCACCGGCCCAGACCTGGGGGCAGAGGGCCACAGGCTGTGGAGGCCTCCCGGTGGGGCCGTGGGTCCTGCCCCGAGTGTGGCCGGGAGAGCCTTGCACACAGCTGTGAAGTGGCCGCTGCCCATGCGCCCGGCAGGTTGGTTATAAGGAAAGAACAGGAGGTAGTGGACCCCTTCCCTGTGGCCTCCTTGTGTCCCACGACATAACCCACTTCATTCACAAACCACAGCGGGGGTGGACACTTTCTCTGCACTGGTCCATGGAGAGGACACCCAGGGCTGGCTCTTTTCCAGAAGCATACCTGATAGCAAATAAGGGAAGCCCCCTCACTGCAGCTCCAGGGCCTCGGGCCCCAAACCCGACACGTGCCCTGTGGACACCGCAGGAGGAGAGGTCCCCCTGGGGGAAGCAGGGAGCAGCCCCTCAAACTGGCAGTGGCCAAGGGCCCCAGGCCTGCATCCCAGCTCAGCTCTGCTGGCAGTCTCTGCTCCCAGCCAGGGACTCCCTGGAGGAGGTGAGGGTGAGGGTCGGATTTGGGCCCGGCATCAGCCATCTGGTACTAAGAAGGTGAAATGCCCTGGTGACCCACCTTGGAAGGATGGCAGCCTGAATTATTGGGTTAAAGTATAGGATCGAAATTAAATTTCATGGATTCTTTTTACGCCTTCTAATGCAGACACAGGTGACTTTAGAATTACATGTGCGTCTCCCCTCCCGTCACTATTGGACACTCTGAACTGGAAAATCCGTCCTGTGCCAGTGTAGGGACTTGGCGCAGGTTCTATAGGGAGGGAATGAATGAATGAATGAATGAATGAATGAATGAGTCCCTGGGGGAAGAACCAGGTTCAGAGAGCAGGTGACCTGTGGGGTGGGTCACAAGTACCCTACAAGGGGGTAGCCTCCTCCTTATTGAGGATTTTTAACTGTAAACCACAGGATGGGTGCAGACAGGAGAGCCACGGCCACAGGGAAGTGCCACGCTCGGGCAGGACGCCCGGGGAGGTCAGAGGCATGGGGTCACTTGTAGGATATGCCAGATTGTGCAGGGAACCCACCTGCCGGCTGCTGCCCCGGAGCTCCCTTCTCTCGCCCCGGGACCATGTCCACTTCCCACGCGGGCGCCCGGACACCGGCTCCCCACCCCTGGGCCATAACCTGGAGCCCGGGCCCATCCATCACTGTCAGGCTCCGAGACCCGCCTGGCTGCGGCCGCTTCCGCCACACACAAGGAGTGAAGAGAGGGGGTCGCCCGGGGCCAGCGCTGGCAAGGGCCCGGCGGGTCAGTCCGAGGGTGCCTTGCCAAGCGCACACTGGCCCGCTCCGGCCGGAAGCCCGGCCTCCTCGGGGTCACACAGCCAGACCGGGCTGAGAAAGGGGCTCCTCTCTGCACAGCCCCAGCTGGACAGAAGCCCTGAAGTGACGAGCGTTGGGAGTCAGGCCTTCCTCTGGGCTTTCAGGACAGTTTCCAGCTGGCAGCCCATCTCCTAAGCACCCTCGAGGCCCCCACCCTAGGGAGTTCTGGGGGGAGCCAAGCTGTCCCTCTGCCCTGGGGCCCAGCACACACCTGGGGGGGGGGCAGGGATGGCCCGATGACTCACTCAACTCTGTGTCCTACAGGGCCTCTATGCTGATGAAGGGGTCCCTTGTGGTGGGGGGGGAGCAAGTGCATTCCACCTCCCGAAGTGTTTGCCCCAGGGCCGAGCTGTGGCCCTGAAAGCCCAGGCAGCTGCACCCCGCCAGCTCCCACAGCCTTGCCTGCTGAGGGCCAGCATCGTCCTGGACCTGTGGGGTCAGAGACAGTCTTCCATCATCCCTCAGCCATCTGCAGGAGTGAAGTTCAGGAAAACCCATGGGTGACGCACATAAACTCAGACCCTACTGATCTAGAGCTACAAGGACCCCGACCGTGGTCTGACCACACTGCTCCCTCCATAGATGTGGAAACTGAGGCCAAAGAGAGCTGGGCATCTAGGCATGCCCCTGGCTCCTGACTCCAACCAGAAGCTGAGGGCTGTGAGCATTCATCACACTCCCTGTGGCTGGATTCAGTGTCCCCAAGATGCAGAGGAGAGAAGCCCAGATCACCCAGGCACCAGTGAGTGTGCCAAAGCCTCCAGCCAGGCTGGCTGGATGATGGTGCTTCTGGGGCTTGCCTGCACCGTGGACAGCAATTACACAAGGACAGCCTCTACATGGGGGCCCCAGGGTGCCCCCGCCAAGTCCTAGGAATGGAGAGGAGCTCCAGGGATCAGGGACCCAAGCTGCACCTCCCCTGCCCCATGTCCTGAGAGTGTACTGCTGCCCTCCCCAAGACGGGGCCCTTCCCGGCCAGCACATGGCCTCAGAGGAGCAGCCAATGAGCGTCAGGTGGGGAGAAGCCTCGGACGTGACTCAGCACAACATTCCCATCTTATGTTGGGAAACTGAGGCCCCCAGAGTTCACACACCGGAGCCAGCCAGGGGTTCAGGTGGGCCTGGGATGCCCAATCCAGGACCCCTGCCATCTCCGGGGCTCCCCCCAATCCTTGCCATGGGACTGGACAGGTGCAATGCTCTGTTGGGGTTCTTGTGACAAAATAACCCAAATGGAACAGCTTAAACAACATTTACTTTCCCACAATCCTGGAGGGTGGACCGTGTGGGGCTGGGTTCTGGTGAGACACCCCTGACTCCCCATCTTACAGGAACTTCTCACTGCTGTGTGCTTGTGTGACCTGTCCTTTGTGTACCACACAGCAGGGGAATTCTGTGTGTCTTCTCCCTCTAAGAGGGATACCAATCCAATTGGATGGGTGGCCTCGTTTAAACTCAATGGCCCCCTAAAAGTCTATCTCCAAATACAGCCTCACTGGGGCCTAGGGTGGACACAATTCAGTCCAGAGCAGAGTGTCAGATGCAGGAATGGCTCCTCTCTGTGGAAAAGCTCCAGGGTGTCCAGCCCACAGCTCAGGGATGGGAGAGTAGGAGTAGAGACTCGGCCTGTCCCCAGGAGCCACCTGCCTGCTTCCTGGAAGGTTCATAAACTCTCAAGCACCCAGGAACCAGAACGCTGCCTGCATTAGCTGCACACCCATAATGAAGATGGGACCGATTTTGTCCTCAGCAGACAAGGAGCCTGGAGTGCCTCTGCATGGCAAGGAGGAGGACATGGCAAGGAGAGAAGGTGTGAGCACCGCAGGCGTGCGCCAAGCCCTTGGTGCTCACTCCCCAGAACGATCCCCAGGAGGCCTCAGCAGCCTGATGTCCAAGTGGGCACTGAGGCACAGAAAGACCACTGGGTTGCCTGAGTCATTGCCTCCCTCCGGGTGGGGGTCTGCTTTCTGACTCCAGGTCCAGTGCTCCTTCTACGCAGCCACACCCACCCCGCCCCCACCTGGCAGTGGCCAGCCACAGGGGAGAGTGAGTTTCCAGGTCCAGCTGGGCCATGAAAGGCCCTTGGCCGCCCACCTGGGCTGTTCCTGGGCTGATGCCTCAGCCCTGGATAGAGTTGTTTTTCAACCATCAAGAAATCTTGGCAGAGGCCATAGAAAAGCTAAGGCTCACCTCAGGCCAGGACCAGGAAGCCCTGGGATAAGAGGTCATGCTAGGGTGGCTTCCTGACATCCTGAGTCAGCTCCCAAAGGAAATCGGATTTGGAGACTCTCGGGTGTCCTTGCTGGGCCCTCGGCCACCAGCAGCCTGGAGGGGCAGGTCCCCATTGAGAAACACATGCTAGAGACACAGCACCTGGGCTCAGACCCTCCAGTTTCTACTTGTCTCTGCAGGATGGATTCTCCTCTCCATCTCCATCTCAAGTGTGGGTCAGTTCATCACTGAGTGAGGAGTACCCCGCAGGTGCTCAGTAAGTGTCGCCCCAGCCTGATGCCTGTCAAAGGCTTATGGGATCCTCCGTCAGTTCTGTGGAATAGTGCCTGGTGCCCAGGACCTCTGGGTCCCACATAGTAGAAGACCTCAAGCCCCCAGTCCCCAGCTAGGTAGAACCCCAAAGCTGAGGCATGTGGGTGCAGGGGCTCTACTCCCTTATGCCCAGAAAGAGTGAGCATAAGACCAAGAGAAAGGAACCAGACACAGACTGGTTAATCTATCTCCATACTCCCTAGGGACTAACCCTGCACAGCCACATCATGGAGGGGAACCCCAGGGGCAACAGAGCCCCTGGCACTTCTGCCCTCTACTTCCCTCCATGCTTTAAAGCACTGGAGTGTTAGCTTTATGAGGATAAGGCTTCTTGTCACTGCTTTGTCCCCTCATCTAAGGCCTGACACTGAGAAGGTAATGGTAACTATTGGATGAGAGAGTAGGTGGGTGGTGGGTAGATGGGTGGGTGGATAGATGAATGAATGGTTGGATGGATAGTGGATGGATGGATGGATGGTGGGTGGATGGATGGATAGGTAGATGGATGGTGGGTGGGTGGGTGGATGGATGGATGGATGGTGGGTGAATGGATGGATGGATGGTGACTGGATGGATGGATAGATGGTAGGTGGATAGATGGGTAGATGGATGGACGGTGGGTGGGTGGATGGATGATTGGTAAGAGGGTGGATGGATGGAAGGACGGATGGATAGATGGATGGATGGATAGATAGGTACATGGATGAGTAGATGGATACAGGGATGGAGGAATGGATGTGAACAGATTGGAACAGTGTAGGTAGGCTCTGGGCACTCAGTCAGCCCTTCTCCTGCACAGTTAGAAAGGGTTTCTCAGTCAGGCACTCCTTGCCTCAGTTTCCCTGGTAAATCTCAGGCCCTCTCTTGTAGTCAGGAAAGTCATTCCCCAAGATATCTCTCCTCCAGTGGCTAATTATGCTGACTGTGAAGGAACAGGCCCAGGTGGTCTGGACATCTCCCATCCCTGTATGTTCTGCTTTTCCAGTGGCTCTATCTATCCTCCCTAACTTGGGAGCAGGAAGGAACCATGCCCACTGTCTGGGCACCCACTGGGTGCTGGTTACACTACAGGAATTAGTGCACCAGACTCCTTAGCCACTCTGCTGGTGAGTGTTATCTCCAGTTTACAGGGTGAGGTCCCATGTCATTCCCTCTCAACCCAAACATGGCAAAACAGGAATGAGCCCTCCACTGCGGCCCCCCACCCCCACCCCGGCTACCCTCTACCTCCTCGGCCACTGGGTTAGGGCTGGGGCATTCCAGAGGCAGCCCCTCAACTCCCTTGACTTTGAAACAGGATCTTCCTTCCCACTCATGGTCTCCAAGAGACAGAGACACATCTGCCCCCTTTCCTCACCCATCTGTCTTATCGAGATGTTCCACCTGCCAGAGACCTGGGACTATAGGGACAGTCAGTGTTTCTTGTCATGCAAGACAGGGAGAGAGAAAACCCCTCAAGGCCTCTACTGTCAGCTCAGGAACAAGGTCCAGACTGGAGCAAGAGCCCTAGGTCAGCTCAAAGCTTCCCATTGAGCTGAGGTCCCAGACCTCCACTGTGCCCCCAGCCCTGGTCCAAGGCCAGCACCAGGCAGTCCCTTCCCACATTGTGACCAAAGAGGGCCTCCTCTGAACTCCGTGGCCTCAGCCCCATGTGTGCAGTGCAGAACCACAGTGCAGAGCCACCATGCAACCACGGTGCAGAGCCACAGTACAGAGTCATGGTGCAGCCAACATGAGCCACAAGTGCAGTGTTGTGTTTCTAGCCTCCCTGCCAACTTTTGAGAAACATGCCTAAGCATTAAGAAGATGCTAAGGACTTTCCAAGTTTCTTCTTTTTCTTTTTTTCTAAATGTGGTCTGCTGGCTTCCACATCAAGCAGCCCTTTCTGAATTACAGGGTGTATTCCCCCAGTAAGCTCAGGCTCTGTGTCTTGGCCCCCGGAAATGGGACGTAGCTCAGGGCCTCTTCCTGAGGCTCCCCTGGATCCTGAGGAGTGCAGCCCCTGGCTAGGGTTAGCAGAGTCCTGGCACCCTTCCACTGTGCACAGAAACCGGGAGCAGGGAAACAAGGCCCACGTGCCTCCTGGGGCAGTGGCCACTTGCCCAAGGCGAACAGAGGAGGGGCGGAATGGCCTCCTCTCTCCAGCTGGAGCAGTGTCCCATGAACAAGAATATTGGAACTGCAGTGGGGCAGGGATGCACACCTATTATGTGCTACAGAAAGGCAAGACCCTGTTGTGAGAAAGAGCAAGGCCACTGTGCACTAGCACTCAGGTCACCTGGGGTCCCCTAACAAATGCCCCTCAGTTTTCTTGCATCTGCACACAGGTGAGCTTTCAAATTCACAAATGGGTCCCTGTCTACTCAGAGTAGGACTCACACACCTGCTCCCAATCTTGGCCCAGCTGACATCCTGGAAACCACCACTCGACCCTCTGCTGCTCCCTACTCTTCTACAACCCTGTCCAGGCCCTGATGTTCCTCACCCTGCAGGTCTCAGGTCAGATGCCCCCAGGAAGGCCCTCTAATGCCCCTGTGTAAATGTCTCTAGCGATCACTCCCCACCCCCAAGCCTGTTCATCTTCCTAACACACCCAACTTGGTCGCTGCTACAACCTAGCACCCAAAAGACCCCATGGCAGGAGCGCAGTCCACCCATGGGAGCAGATCTCCCACCTCTAGCCTGTTTGGTCTGATAGTTTATAGCCTTTGGAAGTGATCAAGAAGCCACCAGGCTGGTGCTATCCAGTTCGGCAGCCACTAGCCATATGCTGCTACTAGGCACATGAAATACAATAAGTAAGGAGCTGAATTTCTTATTTTATTGCAATTTAGTTCATTTTAAATCTAAATGTAAAAAAAAAAAAAAATCTAAATGTAAAAAATAAGCAGCCATGAACATGTGAACAAGCCCAGTGTGGACATATGAAGACCTGGATACGAGGTTCACCAAAGTTTCATTTGTCATACCTACAACCTGACACCAGCACAAATGGCCGCCAGCAGCTGGATGGATGAATAAGTATTGCATAGCTGTTCCCCAGATCCATCCACCCCAGGGATCCATCTATCCCAATATCCATCCATCCCAGGGATTCATCCATCCAGGGAGCCATCCATTACCCAGATCCATCCAACCCAAGGATCCATCTAACCCAAGGATCCATCCAACCCAGGGATCCATCCACTCCAGGATTTATCCATTTCCCAGACCCGTCCATCCATCCCAGCGATCCATCTATCCCAGTATCCACCTATCCTAGGGATCCATCTATCCCAATACCCATCCATCCCAAGGATCCATCCATCCAAGGAGCCATCCATCCCAGTGTCCATCTATTCCATGAAATACTATACAGCAATAAAAAGGGGTGACCTGCTGATGTGCTAAGTTAAAGAAGCCAAACAAAATAGATTACATACCACATGACTTCATTTACATAAAGCAATCAGAAGTGCCAACCAATCTGTGCAGGGTGACTGGGGGAGGCAGGTTGGTAGAGGAATTACTCAGAGCATGGGAAACTTTGGGATCATGGGCATGCTAATTATCTTGATTTTAGTGATGGTTTCACAGTACATACTTATGTCAGAATTTACCAAATTACACACTTTAAATATGTGCAGTTTGTTGAATGTTCATTGTACCTCAATAAAGCTATTTAAAAAGGAAAAATGTGGTTTGGGGATAATAAGATAGTCATATGAAAAAAAAGATTAAATTGGATTCATTCCCCACCCTTTACACCAGAGGTAAACAGCAATGGATCAGATATAAACATAAAATAAAACAAAATAAAGCCACAATGAGAGATCTTTGTGGTGGCCATCTCCATGCCTATGTTGGTGGTTCCACAAATCTACATGATAAAATACCACAGAACCACACACACATTGTCTCAGTGCCAATTTCCTCATTTTTATATTGTGCGATTGTTGTAGAAAATTCACCCATTAGGGGAAACCTGGAGAAAGCTACCATCTCTGCCACTCCCTCCAGATCCACCATTACTTCAAAACAGAAAGCATTTGAAATAAATAAACCAACAGCCCCAGAGGCCCTGGCAAAAAACATGGGTGGGTTTTTCTATAATTTCTATGTTTAAAAAACTTTTTTGCTTTTTTAAAAAAATTAGAAACCAAACAGGTAAGTGGCCATCAGAGAAAACATCTTCAAACCATCATAGACAAAAGGTGAATAGTTTGGTGTGTAAGGAGATTGTACAAAGAATAGGCGAACAGCAGGAAGGCGGACTAAAGAAGCGTGCAGGCGCTCCAGCTCTGCCAGGCGCGTGAAAATGTGCAGAACCCAGCCCGCAGGAGAACACGAAAGTGAAGCGGTTTTGGCGGTGACAATGAAAATACCAACAAACAATGAAGTGTGGGGGATATTCCAATCAATCAGAAAACTGTGGTTCGGGCAACCCAGTCAATGAATCCATTTTTCAACTGTCAATTTTAGAAAATCTAAGTACAGATAAAGGATTTCCAGAGAAAATGTAGTGTACAGGCTGCAGTGCACTGTAAATGGAAAATATGCACCGGATTTTGAAGGCTTTAAAACATAAAAACAATAAAAGTAGCTCATTAACAATGTTTTTATTGATTACATGTTGAAATGCTATTTTGTTGGTCCAAGGCCCAATCACCCTCCAAGCCTGGGGACGGGAGCCCCATCGTTTATGCTGAACGTGGACCGGGAGTCGTGTGCCACCAATGGTCCTGCGGCACACGTGTTTCCATGGAGGACAGCCCGAGAATGGGGCCCACACCTCAGGGGTGGCAGCACAGAGGGGGCGCCGTGGGTCTTGGACAAGGCACTGAGCTGCTGACCATCGGGGCTGGCCCTTCTCTGGCTCCTCTTTCTTGAACTACAGTGTTGCTTACTTTGTGTCAGGCTGGATGGGTTCAGTTTCTGCAGCCAAAGCACCCCCTGATGCCCGGCAGCTCTCAAAGTTGGGGAGGACTCTGACAGGGGTGGAGAGGTGATTTAGGAAATACAAGGACAGGCTAGAGGAAGTTGCCTACCCAGAGGGGGAAATACAATTAAAATGTAGCCTTAAAGGAGAGAAAAAGTGAGGTGATTTATTTTTGTTTTGTTTGTTTTTAAAGATTTTATTTATTTATTCATGAGAGACACAGAGAGAGAGAGAGAGAGAGGCAGAGACACAGGCAGAGGGAGAAGCAGGCTCCATGCAGGGAGCCCGACGTGGGACTCGATCCAGGGTCTCCAGGATCACACCCCGGGATGAAGGTGGCACTAAACCGCTTGACCACCGAGGCTGCCCAAGTGAGGTGATTTAAAGAAAAATATTGGGTAAACGGCAACACGGTATACAGTAGTGAAGCAGAGATCACGATGGCACTAAACAATGGGGTTCAAGCCAGGCAGAGGCCTTTGAGGTACAGCTGGGTAAATTGAGGCCCAGGACAGAGCAGCATGTCTCCCAAAGTCACAAGTCTCAGGCTTGTCTCAGTCAAGCTCCCTTCCCCCAACCTCTGTCTCTGTCTCTCTGTATCTCTGTCTCTGTGTCTCTGTCTCTCTATGTCCATCTCTGTGTCGATCTCTCTCTCTGTCTCTCTATCTCTCTATCTCTGTCTCTGTCTTTTTCTGTCTCTGTCTCTCTGTCTCTCTATGTCTATCTCTGTCTCTCTGTCTCTGTCCACTTCTGCCCCCATCTCCTCTCTCCCCTCACCACTGTCTTGGGAAGAAAATTTAGGGACACATCCCACTCTCTCAGCATCCCTGGGCCCGGGCTGTCCTGGCAGGAGCTGAGCGGGAGCCGGCGCTCTGTTCTGCACCCAGGGAGGGTTCGGGGTCAGGATGGGGCTCCTTAAGTTTCCTCGTCCAGGGCCAGGTAGGAGCTTGGCTTACGTGGGCCCCGGGCTGGGATAGAGCCCATCCATGTGGGCGCCCCGCTCCAGCCCTCCCTTCTGAGCTCGGCCGGCTGCCCTGGAAATGACAAAGGCCAGTTAGTCACTTCCCTGGAATCGTCACATCCAGCTGCCCTGTCCTAAACAAACAAACCAGCCTGAGCCCAGTGTTTGCAGATGCATCCCAGACCCTGCATGGCCAGGGATCTCCCAGGAGCTCTGGGCCTGCCCACAGGTGATGGTCTGGGGTTGGCTGGCAGGAGGCAGTGGACGGGCCCCCCAGCAGGTGCCCAGGGTCAGGCCCATTGCCCTCACCCAGTCCCCCAGCAGAACCCCTGTAATTTGGGGTGACATCACCCCATCTCAGCCATATTTGATGAAAATTCCCCGTTGGCGGAAAGAGGGTGATATTTGTGACAATCCCAAAATAGCGCCTAAAGCTACCCGCCACCCCAGGGATGCCCGGAAACCACGCCCCGCTGAGGACAGAGGTCGCTCAGCTCCCAGGCCTTTGATGTTCCAAAGAGGAGCAGGGCCACAGCTCCACCAGGGCCTGGCCCATGGGGGTCCCAGAAATCTCCCCACTGTGCTCAGGCTGTGTCCTCCTGGAGGACGTCCCGGTCCTCCAGGCTGTTTGGAGGCCACAGCCAGCACCTTCCTGTGTCCCCTACATCTGGCGTCTCACCAGAGCCGTGGAGGAAGGCCACAGAGGTGCTCAGACCAGTATGCAAACATGCAGGCCTAGAAAGAACCCACATCAGGTGCCCCAAACCTGTACATTGCATGTCCTGTCCACAGACATGTCTGTTTATTGACTACAGACCCCTGAAATGCGACCTGTGAGCCCCCATTTCCCAGGTGAAGAAACTGAGTGCAGGGGTATGGGCAACGTCCCAAGGTCACACCATGGTAGGGAGAGACCCTGGTCCTTGGCCTCAGCTCCACCCTTAAGTGTGTAGATGACATATTGCTGTTGTGGGCGGCGTTGCTGCCATCGTTGGTCATGCAAGGTGAGGTCCACGTGGGGTCACATCTCCCCATGGGGGCGCTTCTGGACCAAGTGCTGGTGCTGTTCCCGGGACCTACAGGGATGCTGGATGCTAGTCCCACACCCCCGGGCCCCAGAGGCCCTCGCGGGAGGGAAGGCGGGCTCCCACGTCTCCCTGACTCCCAGGGTGGAGTGAGCGCTCCGGAGGCCCTGGCACACACTGGGGCTGCGGATGTCCTGCACCTCGGGAGGGGAGCGGGCAGGGGAGGCGGGCTCTCCTGCAGGCCTGGGGCTGAATCCCCAACCACGGAAGCACACCCCAAGGACCTCACTGGGCTCAGGGCAGGGGGCACACACATGACGTGGGTCCCTCGCTGAGCCTGTTCCCTCATCCCTCCGTTGGGTTCCCTCGGTTGGGTTCCCACTAGCGGATGCCAAGACTCGTGGCCTTCCTGGCCTCAGGCTCCCACCCCAGCCGGCACGGTGGATGGACAGAGCCACAACAGGGCTGGCTTTCCCGGCACAGGGGTGGGCTGGGGTCTCGCCCTACACTTCCCTGTGGCTCCCGGCGACGGGCCTGCTCTGTGGGCTCCCTGCCCCTACACCCACATGGCGGCTGGCGGGACACTTGCTGGCTGCCTGCCAGCCCCTAGCATGCCTGCGGGTGACTCCTGGAGCCTGGCCAGATGCTGTCACACGTCCCGGGGGCCCCATGGCATTCTTGGCTTTTGTTCCCGATGACGTGGGGTCCGCCGGAAGAGGGGAGTCACGGCGGGAAGAGGCCTCGGGGTGATTCAGGATCCTCAACAGGATGTTGGGTCCCTCACCAGCGGCAGGGAAAGGGGGCTGGCCATGAGGAAGGGGCCACACAGACCCCCATGTGGAGCAGAGGCTGGGGGCTGAGGCCTGGGTGCAGGAAAAGCAGGACAGCTCAGGCCTCAGGGACCTGGGGAGCTGGGGAGGGGGTTGGGGGGGCTGGGCAGGTGGGACCCGCAGCGGGCCTCCCCCAGCCATGGCCACCAGCAGGGCCCCTCCGGGTGAAGGGCAGCAGCAGCTGTGCCCTATTTATATCCTCGCTCCACTGTCCACGGGCTGTGGCCGGCAGAGCCCATCCAGGAATTCCACTGTGATCGGTTTACATTTAAAATAAACGTTTCCTTAACTCCAGTCTGATCTCCAGCAGTGAATTTTGGGAAGCAGTGAGTCCAGGTCCAGACTCCAAGGGAGGCCTGGGCACTCAGAGCCAGCAGCAACGTGGCAAGCGCTAGTGGTCCCCCAACCCTGCCATGACCTTGTGGCTCTGTGTGCCCTGGAGGCCCCACACCTGCCCCCCCCCCCCGTCCCCATGGAGCCTCAGCTTCCACATGCTCCACATGGGGCTTCGCATCTAGGTCTGCCCACCTGCAGAAGGCTCTGGAGCCGTCCCAAGGCAGGCAATGGGAGGGACGAACCCAGGCACCCAGAAGAGGCAGTTACACTGAACATCATGGATCTTCCCAAGATGCCCCTGACCCCTGCTTTGAATGCCAAGGGGCTCTCAGAGTTCATGTGGGGAATGCAGCCCCCTAGCCTGCAAGGCCACAGTCAGGACTCTGTTCCCAGCTCAGCAGGTCCCTGGAAGGTGGACAAGAGAGAGAAGGGACAGGGAAGAAGCTGGGGCACCTGAGGTGAGCATAGTCCAAGAGGGGACCTCAAAGACAGGACTGGCCAGGCTCCCAGTGAAGCCATTGAAGCCCCCAGACCCTATCAGCAAAGCCTTCAGAGGAAGCTCCTCACTGCCTCTCCATCAACCCAAATTCTCCTGGAAAGTCTTCTTTGAAGCCAGCTGAAGCCCCTGGGCACTGCTCAGATGAGGGGTCAGGGTCAGCAGCCCCTGCCTCAGGAGGCTGGCACACAGGCTAGAGATGCTGAGACACGGGCACTTGTCCAGAGTGTGAGGGGCCTCCAAGCCCAATGCTCCCAGAGGGGCTGCTCTAGCTCCGCCCAGGAGCCAAGCCCTGACATGGGTCCCAGGGGTGCCAGGTGGTCAGGGGTAGGCAAGAGTGATGGGGACCCCCTGTATCCCACCCTGGCCCCCAGCATCCCTGCCCTGGAGACCCCATTTCTAGGCCTCACTGTTATGAGGCTACACTGAACCCCCCAGCCACCTGAAGGCGGCCCCCACCCCAGGGAAGAAGGTGAGGAGAGGCCATGGCGTGGCTGCCCAGGGAGGCAAGAAGGAGGTCATGGTCATCCCAGGAAGGTGTGGGGCTGACCACCCCTTCATTTGGGGGGGGGTGACTCAAAGAAGTGGTTATGACCTCCTGCTGGGGCAAGGCCCCAAAATCCACCACCACTGAGCCCTGCTAGGCCCATCTTCTCTGCAGCCAGGAACCCGTCGGAGGTGGGTAGTAAGAAGAGCAGGGCACATTACCGAGCGCTTCCCAGACACCAGGCCCTGTGCCGGGAGCTCTTCAGCACCCCTGAGGTGGGCATGCGGTGAGGCTCCGCTGTCAGAGGAGAAACCCAATAAGGGCCCGCGGTAGGGGCAGGGCTCAGATGCAGGCTTGCTGACCTCTGAGGCTGAGCGTTGGATCATACGTCCAAGGAGGAGGCTGCTGCCAGACCGGCGGCAACAGTGGGTGAAGACAGTGTCCCGGGTCCCCCAGCCGTCTCTCAGGCAGCTGAAACCACGAGCCTGGCAAGCACGGGGTGCCGGAGCTCATGGCCCAGTGGAGGACATGGAGGAGTGGGTGGGTGACCCTTGGGGGGGGACCAAGGCAGCAGACCCGCAGGAGAGCAGGTTTGTCCAGAGGCTGCTGCCGAAACTGGGTTTTGAATGCTGAATAGGAGTTTTCATTTGGGGAGAAGCTCTCCGAGGGGAGAGACAGTGTGTGCAGAAGTGTGCCATCTGGGAGAGCACGCTGAGTGCCAAACACGTGGAGGGCCTTGTGCTCCCGGAGGGGAAGCTGAGCGGGAGCCCCACGCGTGTGGCCATAGGGACAGGACC
Source organism: Canis lupus familiaris (assembly GCF_011100685.1). Classification (NCBI taxonomy): domain Eukaryota; kingdom Metazoa; phylum Chordata; class Mammalia; order Carnivora; family Canidae; genus Canis; species Canis lupus. Next base: position 16,464,635 of record NC_049227.1, on the reverse strand, counting down.
CGCTGTCCCGGTTCCGGATCCCAGCTCCTCTGCCACCCTGGGGCCCCTCCTGTCTATTTCCAAACATCCCCCTAGAAGCCTCTGGCTGGGAACCGGAGGTGGTGCAGGGCAGGCACCCACTCAGCGGGGGCCAGAGCTCCCGAAGCCAAGACAGCAGGCACTTCCTGACTCTGGGCTCGGATCCCGAGGGGAGGCTGGGAGGGCCACCGAGGGGTGGCATTCCAGCTGGCATTCCAACTCCTACTGCACAATTTGTCCATTTCCTGCCCTGGCTGCAAATTTCAACCATTTCCCTCACGGGCCACCTCCGGCCTCTGCCCGCTGCCTGGCCCTGCATTGACCCTGGCAGGGGACAGGACGGTCCTTGTCCTGCCAGCTCAAAGTTTGGAACCGGCCGTGCCTTCAATCAGCATCCTGCTAAGAGGTCCCTGGATGCGAGATGGGGAGCTGGGCCAGAGTGTCAGGGAGATTAGGGTCTAACCCCCGTTGTGCATCCCCATCCATGTGCCTGGCCACAGCCGCACACCTACGGCACCTGCTGTGTGGCCACATGGGGCCGGTGCTGGAGACCCTCTAAGATAGAGGCACCAGCCAGCGATGGGACATGGGCATCTGCTACGTGCCAAGGGTGGGCTCCTATCTGTTAACCTGGAAAGCACAGTCCCTCCACTTGGGAAGGGTGGGCTCGAGGTGGGGCCCCAGGACCAAGCCCAGGCCTGAGGCATCAGCAGTACCAGGTCCAGGACTCAGATGCCCAGCACCCCGACCCCTAGCAGGCTGACCTGAACAGGTCCCAGGAGGTCTGGCAGGAGTCCTTCCAGAAACTCGGCAGAGCAGACAACTGTCTCTCTGCAGGCTGCAGTCACCCTCCCCAAGCTCTGAGAATGTCCCACCCGTGAGGGCAGGATCCCCAAGGTGAGGTGAGGGCATCCAGCCTCCCATGCAGCTGGAACGCAGTCCTGTGACCGGGCCATGCCCATCAGGGTCCCGTGTGAGGCTCCCGGAGAGGCTGGTGAAGGAAGGCTGGTTCTGGGGAAGGTGGTGATCCCAAAGCCCCCTCCTGAGGATCTGTGGCATGCAGGACCCCAAGGTTATTTAGGGTTTGTTCAAGTCCTGTGCTCAGAGTCTGGGGGCTACCCTCACGTGATCTTTATCAAGTGTCCTTGACCATAAACTAATTGGAGTGTGGCCTGCCACCTGTAGCTAATAATTCAATCCAGGCTGATGCTGGACAGGAAATTAGGCCCCTGGAGAAGAGGTCCCACAGGGCTGGGGGCCAGGGGACACTCAGCGGATGGTGGCAGCTGCCTGTGGTGCCCCCCAGCTGGAGATCACTCCTGCTCAGCTCTCAGCTCCCAGCCCCAGCCTGGCCTGCCAGGAAGGACATCTCCCTGATGCCCAGATGGGGCCCGTCTCTCTCTATTCCCCAGAAGCAGGCACCAGCTGAGCCCCTGGGGGTGAGGTGGGGGTGAAAATGGAGGGCCCTGGTAGCTCCCCTGGGCACCGAGGAGGACAGCACCCTTGAGAAACCCTGACAGGGTTCCTCTCCCCTGTTCGGGCCCCGGACCAGGCCCCAGAGCACATTCCCCCCAGTGCTTGAGGAAAGGCTGTCAGCACACGCCTCCCTTCAGGGGACACCACCCGGTCTGGGCCACATGGCAAGGTCCCGAAGATGCCCTGGGGTCAGCCTCATGCCAGAGTTTGCATGGCAAGCCCAGAAAAGCCAGCCATGTGTCTAAAACAGGGATACCATGGCTCTCCGTGTGTCTGTGTGATCTGACCCCACTGACCACCACACCCGTGACCAGTGATCTGTGTGGCATGGGGGCTTCAGGAAGGCAGAGAGTGCCCTGTGGACACAGCCCCTGGGGGCGGCCCCGCCAACGGGGAGCCAGGACAACACAGCGTACAGTGTGGGGCCAAGCGCACATAAAGGGTGTGTTCATCCAGGCCGCGTGGGGCTGGGCGCCCTCCAGCACAAGCTGTGAACCCAGGCAGATTTTCCATGCTGGGGCCCAGGGTCCCCGCCAGCCTGCTGTTAATAAAAAGTCCCAAGGCTCAGCCAGAGCAGCTCGGAGAGACAGGACAGCCCTCCAACACATTCTAGCTTAGTGATTTAATGGCGGAGCATGCGTGCACTATTTATGCAATAAATCCATCCATTTGGGGGTTTTAATATGTCATAGGAGGCGCCTCCCCAACCCCACCCACCCCACCCCCAAACATAGAATCCTGAGAAAATCTCATTTCACAGGTTCCCATAAAGCCAGGTGCAAAGCAGCCGTGGCATGCGAGGAGCCCAGCTCCTAAGGAACATTGCTGCTGGCAGCCGCAGGGGGAGAGTGGAAGCGAGGCTTTTGGAGGTGTGGCCACCCTCCGGCAGGCAGGTGGCTCTCTGGGAAAACCTCCCTGAGGCCAAGACCCCACTCTGGGGAAGGGCGCCAGCCCCTCGGGGCAGAGGCCACATCCCAACTAGAGAAGGTCCTATTGCAACTTGCCGAACAGTGGCCACACACATACAGAGACTTAGACATTAAGGCAGATGCTGTGGTCACACTCTTAAAAACTCACTTCTGGACTAAATACTCAAATAAGGGTCACAGACTGATTTGAACCCCCACATCAGAGCAAAGCCTGCTAATGTGATGCACCCGCTCAACCCAAACAGCCTTCACCCCAATCTGCCCCAGGGGAAGCCAACCAAAGGCCTCCTCATACTTGGGGTCTCCAGGGAACCAGAGGCAGGGGGTCATAAGGAAACATCCTCTTCCCAAATAACTCCAGCCTCGGAGCCGAGCAGAACACTGGGGTCAGGGCTCCCGGCTTCTCCTAGGGCTCGGGGCCTCTGGTCAGTGACTGCCCAGGCCCCACCCCATCTGCTGGGCACCTTCTCCCCCGGGCTGGCAGATGGGATGTGCAGTGGGTTTGCTTTGGGGCAGGAAAGTGCAATGCATGCCGGATCACACACAGGGCCCCCAGGCTTCACGCGCATCCCAAGAGCAGGAGTCACGATTCCCTATGACAGCTGAAGGCCCGGGAGCCAGGAGAGTTGAGGGACTTGCCAGCACACCCCACTCCACCCTCACCCCCACCAGAAAGGGAGAGACAGTGCACAGAACCCAGCTTCCCAGAGCCCACCGCCCACCCCGGGAGCCACTGGGGCCCTGTCTGCTTCATGCCGCTCCCTCAGAGCCCCGGCCAGGGAGGGTACAGATTTTGGCAGACCCATCCTGTGGCCCAGCTGTGCAGAAGTGACAGGCAGACGTGGGCACTGCCCGCATGTGTGCCCCAGGAGGCAAGGCCAGGCGGGCCGGCGCTTCCCAGAGCCCTGAGCCTGCTGACCAGCCACCCCGGGCCTAGGCCGGTGCCACCAGCGTCAAGCGTACAGCGAGACAAGCAGGACGAGGCCACAGACGGCTTTGGGGCATCTGCCTCTCCAGGGCCGCCCGGGCTGTCAGTTGGTAGCAAACACAACTCGCCTCTAATAAAACAAATCATCTGAGGCTGGGGAAGCCACAAGAGGAAACAGCTGTGTGCTCTTGGCCGCGAACACGTGTTTCTACGCCCATCTCTCACTCCCCGCTCCGTCCTGCGGAGTTCCGGATGCTTGCCTCTTTCTGACAGCAGAGCCTCTGTGCTGTCGAGAGCAGAGTCACAGAGGCCTTGCACGCATCACCTGGTGGCGCACATGCGGAGACCAGATCAGCAGGCCACACCGAGTGCCCACTGCATGCCAGGGACTGCGATGGGTGGGTAAAAGTGAGTCATGGACCCTGACACAATTGCACACCCCACAGAGGCCGTCCCAACCACAGGTGCCAATGAGGCCAGAGGTGAAAGTCTCTGTCCACAAAGACTGACGCCGGGATATTCATATGGGTTCTATTCATAATTGTCCCAAAATGGGACACATGCAAATGTCCACCAGGAGGTGTAAGGATAAACAATGTGGGCTGCACAGCAGGACCCTCATGAGAAGGACAGAGTGACACGCTGATAAATTCAACAACACAGGTGACTCTCGGGAGCATTACACTGAATGTAGGCTGCAAACCAGAAGCAGACACCACATCTGTGTCCATCGCTGTGGACTCTGATGTAGGGGCACCGGGCTGTGCTCATAGGAGCCAGAATAGCAGCTCCCTCGATGGGGAGACTGGTTACAGGGCTGCAAGGAAGCATCCTGGACACCAGGAAATGCCCCGTACTTTGACCCAGGTGTGTACATGTGTAAGAAGTCACGGAGCTGGGCGTGCAGATTTATGCATCTCAACAAAGTCCTGTAAAAAGACAGGTAAGTGCTCGAGGAGTGTCACATCCTCCCACAGCTGGGCCCTCCTGCAGCTGTGCTTTATACCCTAAAGGCAGGAGGCAGAGGTAGGGCCTACAGAGAAGGTGTCGCCCCTGTCACCACCTATGGCTGCAGAGAGCTTGCTGGATGGTGGTCTCCTCAGCCCAGGTGGACACGGGTGGTTACTTTGGCCCTAGGATGAGGGTATTGTCGGAACGTTACAAATGGAAACACACTGAGATCTGAGCCCAGTCATTCCGGCCTTGTGATGTCTGAGTAAAAGGGTATCAGGCCCGCCAAGCCAGGCAGGTTCCCTCAGGATAGACACTGGGGCCAATGGAAAAGTCCAGAGCATCACCAGGCACCTTATCCCATAAACACACTTCCACAGTATCAGTACCACAGCTGCCAACACCATCCCCACTCTCTCCACCATCACCTCCACCATCACCCCTATCATCACCCCCCATCACCTCCAACATCACCTCCAACACCACCTCCACTAGCACCTCTACTAGCATCTCCACCTTCATCATCATCACCTCTACCATCACCTCCATCATCAGCTCCACTATCACCGCCACCATCACCCTCATCATCACCTCTACCATCACCTCCACTTCATCACCACCACCTCTACCATCACCTCCATCATCTCCACTAGCACCTCCACTAGCATCTCCAACTTCATCACCACCACCTCCACCATCACTTCCATCATCACTATCACCATCTCCACCATCATCTCTATCATTCCTGTAACTGTCATACCACTACCGCCATACCTTCATCACCATTATCACCCCTCTCTGAGCCTCCTATTCCCTCAATTACTAAGATCTGGGTGTGTATCTAGTATCTAGAGTCCCCAGGCAAGTGGCAAACCCTAAAATGCAACATGGGTCTTCAGACTCCAACCACAGGACTCTTGCTTCTCTGCTCTTGGTCCCAGGTCCCCACCAGGTCCCCACAAGACCCCATTCCCAGATGCTAAGATGTGTCCACTTAAAGCCCAGCTAAAACTCATTCTGAGATTCTGTTTTCAAAGCTCTATGTAATCCACACATATCTGGACGCCTTTCACTTTTCCTAACAAACCCAAAAGTGTTAACTTTACAGTAATTCCATGACTTGTTCAAAGCACCTGGGCTCTCCTCGAAGCCAACATAGTGGCACCCCCAATCTCAGAACCCTGAACTCAAGCTTTCCTTGTTGGAAGTCTGACATGAAGAACTGCCCCACGGAAGAATGGCCACCACCAACAAAACAGCCGTGCCCTCCACAGGCACATCTCAGAGCAGGACTCGCTCCCAGGACTTGGCAGCCATGCAGAGCTCCTGTCCAACATGGTAGCACTATTCACACGTGGCTACTTACATTTAAATTAAAAGTGAGGGGCACCTGGGTGACTCAGTTGGTGAAGTGTCTGCCTTTGGTTCAGGTCATGATCCTGGGATCTAGGATCAAGCCCTGGGTCAGGTTCCCTGCTCCGTGGGGAGTCTGATTTTCCCTCTCCCTCCCCCTGCTCGTGCTCATGTTCTCACTCCTGCAAGAATAAATTTTTTAAAATCTAGAAAAATAAAAGTGAAATTTTTTTAGAGAGCGGGGGCTTGGGGAAGAGCAGAGGGAGAGGGAGAATCTTAGGCTCCAGACACAGCCCGAAGCCCAACATCGGGCTTGGTCTCACAACCCTGAGATCATGACCTGAGCCAAAATCAAGAGTCAGATGCTCAACTGACTGAGTCACCCAGGTGCCCCAAAAGTAAGTGAAATTTTAAACATTCAGCACCTTGGTCACAAGGCCACACTTCGGGTGCCTCATGGACACAGGTGGCCAGTGGCTGCCAAATTGGCAGCAGCTCTTCCCGTGTGATTGAACGTGCTCGTCATGACAGGAAGCTCTGTTGGAGAGCGCTGGTCGGGAGGTGAGAAGCCCAAGTAGCACTGGCTCGGGGTCCAGAGCCGAGGGTCTGGACACTGTACCAGAGTCCTAGGGCTGCCAGGACAAAGTACCACAAACCAGGTGGTTCTCAACAGCACATGTCTATCCCTTCAGAGTTCTGAAGGCTGGGGGCCTGAAATGAAGGTGTCGGCCTGCTGGTCCCTTCTGGCACCATGAGGGACAACCTGCTCAATGTCCGTCTCCAGCCACTAGTGGCTGCCGCCAATCCTTGGTGCTCCTTGGCTTGCCAACGGAGGTGCCGATCCCCACCGCCACTGCCACGTGTCCACGCTCCCCTTCTCTGTGAGGACAGCACCCTGTTCTAGCACGACCTCAACTTAACCATCATATCCTCAGAGTCCCTGATTCCAAGTGAGGCCACCTGCACAGGTCCCGAGTGGCCATGACTTTTGGGGAGACATGCCCCCCACCACCACCCTGCAGCTCCATTGTGTCTTCATCACCCTCTGTGCTGCTTTACACAGTATTCATTTGTCAACAGTCTAGCTCCACCTCCAGGGCATACACTCCTGCGTTAGGCGTCTGGCCATATCACCGCTGCTCACCCAGAGCCTGGCCCACGGTGTGCACTCAACAAGCTCGTGCCGAAAGAATGAATGAGCAACACAGGTGCCACAGTGGGTCTGATTCCAGATCTCTAGAAGGCTAGGTCATGTTGAGCACCCTATATAGAACATTCTGGATCCAGGGAGATGATGGGGAAAGATCAGCCTGGTTCCAAAGCCTGAATCTGCTGGGCGAGCAGGTCAGCCGTCACCAGCTGAGCCCCTGTCCCCTCCTCTGTACAACGAGCCAGGGGATGCTTGTGTCTCAGGCTGACCCGGGGCTGGGTAAGGGGATGGCCAGGTTCTGAGGGGGAATCACCCCAGCCTCCAAGATGGCCCTGGATGAGAATGGGTCTCCAAGAAGGGGCTGTCTTCACCCAAAAGCTCGTGAGTGTCGCACCAGACCTGTGGGGCTACTCTGTGGAATAGTCCTGGGGAGCCCATTCCACGGAGCCACGTGTGCAACATGGTGGCTGGCAGGCAGGCACAGTGCTGATGTCTGGGGACCTTGCCGCCCCGCCTGCCCACCAGAGTCCCTGGGGCCTGGGACGGGAGGGAGGCAGAGGAGGAGGAAGCTTCTGGAAAGCAGCCACGCTGGAGTGGCCTGCCCAGGCCGGGGCGTGTACTCGTCTCTCAGAGAGGAGGAGGGCCAGAGGGCCGGTGGCAAACTGTGCTGGCAGCTCCCCAGGGGCTCCCGGGCAGGCTCAAGTTTCTAAGGAGCATAAACTACGTCTTACAAATTAAGATAGCAACTCAGAGGACATTAAAAATAGCTCTACTCACTCAGCCCCTCCTCGGAGTTCTGTGGGAACGAGTCTGTCAGCTGGACAGCTGACCCCACAGGCCTCACGCTAACTCGGAGCTAGCCCAGTCCCGGAGAAAGCATGGGGGGAACTCCGGCAGCGGGCGCCCTGCGGCTGGCGAGTGGCCGTGCGGCACCCCCGGCACTGCCCCTTGGTGACAAGGACCGGATGCCACTCAAAGAGCGCACTGCTGTGGCATCTGCCCCCCCGGGACCAGTTCAGCACTGGTCACAGCTCCTCTGGCCCCTCTTTCTGTCACTTCCTCTCCCAAAACTGCCTTTTCCCAGCCTGCTCTGCACAAGAAGCAATCCATTGGCCCCATTTTCACGTTAAGAAGGGACGTGTTAACATACAAGTCCTTGCGTGTGCGTACACAAGGACATAAACAAGTTACAAGGCCTTTGGCTTGAGTACAGAAGAGCCAACTTGAAATAGCTTTCAACTGTATCATGCCATGTGCCAGGAAGTTGGGGTTGGGGCACTCAGCGATTATGTGACATCACAGGATGTGGGATGCCTCTTCTCTGTCTTGCCATCCTCACTTGGCCTCTGCCCTCAGAATTGGTCCTCATGGTTGCAAGATGACTGCCATAGCTCCAGGCATCACCTTCTTATCCACTAACCTCTAACGGTGCCCTCACCTTGTGCGTCTTTTTAAGAGCCAGGAAGATATTCTCAGAAACCCTCCGCAGTCCTCTCTAAAGTCCCATTGCCAAAATGATTGCAGGAAGTTTGTCTCTTCATCTTTGTGCTAAAGTGAACATGTATCCCTTTTATAATATGAAGAAAGAAAATTTAATATATTTTTCTAAAGACACCCTCCTGTCCGTGGAGTGCAGGGTGTGGACTCCAGAACCATGGGCTCAGTCCTTCCAATCCCGGCTTTCCTGGGAAGGTCTAGGGCGCGGTGGGTCCTGGGAAGCCAGGGCCGCATATGGGAACCCAGCAACCCTCCCGGATCCCAAATATGGGAAGCTCTCTCTCCTCGGAGCCCCCTGCCTGGCTGGCACCCCACACAGGGGGCTTGAGGCGGGGAAGGCCTTTTCCACCAACTAGCTGTGTGATCCTTCTAAGACACCAGAATGGGCACCTCGCCGGATGCTTCCTTTGCCAGCTCACAGGTTCTGCTCGGCCTGGCAGTTCTAGCAAACCCCAGACCTCAGCAGCCTGGCCTAAGAAGAGTTTCTGTCTCGCTCCCACGGAGCCCGCCCGGATGCTCCCAGCCGGCGGGCAGCAGCCCAAGCCATCATTCGGGCACTCAGACTCCAGCGACCACAGCTCTGCCCTCCTCGGGCGAGAGGGAGGGGAGCACGGTGGGCATCCTCCTTCCCCAGCTCCCGGGCGACCTTCGCGGGGACTCAGGTCCCAGTAACACAGGTCACCCCACGTCACCCGGTAACAGACCTCCACATAGAGCGATGCTGTTTCCTGATGGACACCCCGGCCCCGTGATGCAGAGAGAAAGGTTTTCGGGGCTTGGGCTCCAAGGCCTCTGAGGGCAGCAGGAAGCATTTCAAGCCTCGTGTGGTGCACGACGTCAGCACCGCGTGGCCTCATGAGAAGGATGGACCCGGCTCTGCCCTGGCAGAAGTGCTGCCATGCCACTTGTGTCGAGGAGCTGGTGGGGCAGGGGCCACGGTGCCCCCCAGTCCAGCCTGGCCTGAGCACGGCCCCTCCCCGTGGCTGGACGGACCCTCCCGCGTCCTTGAGCAGCGTGCAGGCCTGAGGCAAGCAGAGCGAAGCACAGTTGTTGTTCTTGTGACATTAAAACACAGGGCAGGGATCCCTGGGTGGCGCAGCGGTTTGGCGCCTGCCTTTGGCCCAGGGCGCGATCCTGGAGACCCGGGATCGAATCCCACGTCGGGCTCCCGGTGCATGGAGCCTGCTTCTCCCTCTGCCTGTGTCTCTGCCTCATTCTCTCTCTCTCTCTCTGTGACTATCACAAATAAATAAAAATTAAAAAAAAAAAAAAAAAAAAAACACAGGGCAGCCCCAGTGGCACAGCGGTTTAGTGCTGCCTGCAGCCCGGGGTGTGATCCTAGGGACCTGGGATCGAGTCCCATGTTGGGCTTCCTGCATGGAGCCTGCTTCTCCCTCTGCCTGTGTCTCTGCCTCTCTCTCGCTCTCTCTGAATGAATAAATAAGTAAATCTTTAAAAAAAAATAAAATAAAAATAAAACACAAAATTTTTTAAAAATTAAAAAAAACCCACAAAATTATTTCAGCCACTTCTGACCTTGAAACGTCTAGAAGCAGAGCTCATATAGCAATGAATTATTCATATCTTTGGACCCCATTCTCCAAACATGCGTGAAAGTAAATTGGGTTGTCCTCCTAAAGTGGGGCTGTTTCACCTGAGGGGCTTTCTTGGCAGACCCCACCATGGGTCCCCACTGCAGGTCACAACACCCCATATGGGCCGGGACCAGTAGGTGACTGTCGGGTCAGGACCCGTAGCAGGCCCACCAATGGGGAAGCCCATGGGAAACTCCCTGGTGCTGCATCCTGGTCAGAGGCAGGTGGGCAGGCACCCCAGATGTGGTTCAGGAAGACAAGCTCGAATCCAGCACCCTAGGGTGTTGGCTTGCTCTGCGGCCCCCTTGCCCCCTCACCTGCCCACCCTGCACCCACTTTTCTCATCCACACAGGAAGTGTGCTGACCCAGACAACGGTGCAAGGGCTCCTGAGGGCTTGGCATCAACATTCTCTGCTCTAAACCAGAAAATTCCTGGTGATCTTCCTTAAATTTACCAGCACCAGGGCCTGGATCTTTCTCCCAGGTCTGGAGCAGGACCAGGTTCCCCCAAAGCTTTTGTAAGGGGGGTGGTGGGGGCAGGACGTGGTCCCGTCAGTGGGTTTATTTTCATCACTCCATGGTTTTCGCTTTCATTTCCTTAATGGCTAATGGTGTTGAACATCTTTCTCATCTTTGCCTGTTGCCAGCCACGTAAGGCATCAAGAGGGCATTAAATATTTGCATAGTGACTGTGTGTCTGTCTGTCCCTGGCTCTGAGAATCCACCACAAAGCCCTGAGACACCATCCTTTCCTGAAGGTCACCATCTGGTGGGGACAAGGCCTACGTGTGACACCATTTGGAAAGAGAGCACAGGACTTTGGCCCAGTCCGGGCTGGGGGGCTTCCCTCCTGATCCCCCTGAGGAGTCCTGGCTTGCACTTCCACCCCTGCGGGTCCCAGGACCTGGAGAGACCTCTGAGGTCCTCACCTGCAAACCCAGTACAATAAGGGGATCTGCCCCGCACCCGCAGCTCAGCTCAGGGCACCAGGAGCCCAACCAGAGCTTAGGCAGCTGCTAATCCGTGCTACCAGCACCATCCCCACCACTGCTGGCCGGAGAGTCAGGGGCGGCTCCCTGGAAGTGGAGAATGAGTGGACAGATGCCAACCTCAGAGGTGGGCCAGAGAGGATGCGCTGCACAAGCAGACCCAGTGCAGAGCATTGGCACCAGGCATCATGTTCCACAGACATCTAGTTTGCTTTGTCTTCCAGAAAGCCAGCACTAGGACCAACCAGCTCCAGGGGAGCACGCAGGTCATTTGGGGCCCCGATCGGCACTGGGGGGCATGGCCTGGCTGGCCCCTCATCTACCTTCCCTGGCCAGCAGGGCCAGGAGGGCTATTTGACCTTCCCTCCTAGAAATCCATGCTCCGTCTCAGCGTCGCCTTGAAGGGGTATGTCAGGAACCGAGTGTGGGGCTCGGCCTGGGGAGGCCATGAGGAAGGGCCCCCCCCAGAAGACTCTGCCCCCTGGTTCTCCTGGGGCCTTTAATCGTCACTGCATGCAACACCTTTAGATTCACAGATGGAAGGGCTACCCAGGGCTGGGGGCCAGTGGGAGGCCTGCTTATAGCTCCTGCTCAGGTAAAGGTGGGGCTAGGGATGGGTCTGTCTGTGCTTCCAACTCGCCCGAGCCCTGGACATGGTGGGCACGAGGGGTAGATGATGATCTAGCCCCGGTGCCAGAGGAGGGAAGGGACATTTTGAAGGTGCTATGAAGCACAATCAGAAAAGTTGGGAGAGGCATCAGACTGCATGAAAGGCTGCCCAGGGTGGGGTTAGGTGGGCCTGGACCCCATGGGTGGCGGTGGGGGTCAAGGGCCTACCCCATGACCCTGGAAGGAGCTGACCTCAATGGGGCCCTGGGCAGGGCACTCCTGACCCTCTGAGTGGTCCCACATCTGCCCACCGTGACAAGGCACAGGGCCTCCCAGAGAAGCCCCAGACTGAGTGGCCTGGCTGCGTGGCCCCTCAAAGCCATGAACCTACCCCTCCTCACCCCAAACCAAGCTGCTCCCCACCTGGACCCCGGGCGGAGCCTCAGACCCTGCTGAGCAAGTTCAGGAGGGCAGAGGAGGCACCAGAGGCCCAGCCCCACCCGGGCTCACTGCTTCAGCTGCAAGGAGGCTCAGAGCCCGCTGGAGGACAGGAAGGAGTGAGCCCTGCACGGGATCCCAGGATGGGAGGCAGCCACGGCTTCCTGCAGGCCTCAGTTTCCCGTGAACTCCAGTGGAACGGGCAGGGCCAGAGAGCACGCTGGGGCAGGTCCTGCATACACACTGCAGGAGGTGGGCCAAGCTGCTCACGCCCTGGACCAGGAGGAGCGCCCCTGACAGGCTGGCCTCCGTGCAAGCAGGAAGGCCAAGGGGAGGCTGGCTGGCGGCAGGAAGCCAGCACCTGATCCCGCTAATTAATGGCTTCAAACTGCCCTGAGGAGCAGCCCAAGCCCAGGAGTGTCTGGCCTCCAGACAGTGGCGTCTCCTCTGAAGAGCGGCTTTGTCTAACTTTTTTTTAATGTTTGGAAACCGAAGGCTAACCTTGCCTAATCTCCCCATCTTGTCCTCACGGGCAGCCCCTCAGCAGAGCTCAGTAACAGGTGGTCTGGGGTGGGGGGCAGGGGAGGGGCAGAGGGAGGATGGGCAGCCCCTCCTCTCCCTTGCCTCACCTCCCCCATCCCCCTCACCAGCCTGACTCTGTTAGAGGCAGAGGCTTCCCAGAGTTGCCAGAGGGCTGCTCTCAGCTGGTCTGGTGGGGACCCGCTTCCCTGACACTTCACACAGGGCCCCTGCTAGTCCTGGGGTCTCCAATCCCACTGGAAGTCTTTCCTGATCCCAGAAGACTGGGTGAGTGCCCTCAGCTGGCCCCTCCAAGCTCAAAGAACCAAAGACCTGAGGGAGTTGAAACCCAGACTGGCTCAAGTTCGAATTCTGACTCCTCCACTAATGAGATTTGGGGCAGGCGGCTCTCTGAACCTGCACCTCACTTTCTGAGGTTGCTCGTGGTTCCTATCCCATGAGGTGGTTGTGAGAATCAAACACCCAACACAGCATCATGATCCAAGCTGCTCTAGCCACTGCTGCCACATTCCTTCAAGCCTTCCTTCCCTCGGCAATTTTGGTTCATTGTGTGATTGATGTCTGACTTTTCCCCTTAAGGGTTAGTTCCTTGGAAGTAAAGATTCAATGGTGCCAAGCACAGTGACAGGCCACTGGTAGGCACTCAAGAAATGTTTATTAAATACATGAAGGATGGATGGATGGATGGATGGATGAATGGGTAGGTAGATAGATGGATTAATGGGTGTGGGGGTGGAAGGGGGTGGGTGGATAGATAGATGAAAGGATGGATGGATGGATGGATGGATGGATGGATGGATGGATAGTTGGATGGATGGATTAGTTGGTGGGTGGATGATTGGATGAATAGATGGATGGATAGATGGATGGATAAATGGATGGTGGAAGAATGGATGGATGGGTGGGTGGATGGAAGAATGTAGGGGGAGGGGTGGGTGGATGGATACATGGAAGGATGGGTGGATGGATGAATGGATGGACGGATGGATAGATGGATGGACAAAGAGATGGATGGAAGAATGGATGGATGGGTGGGTGGATGGATAGGTGGAAGGATGGGTGCTTGAGTGGAGAGCTGCGTGAGATGGTAGGTGGATAGATGAATCAACGGAAGAGACACACATGAGGCAGTTACACTCTGATGTCCAACTGTGATGCCCACAGGAGGCACCCAGCGGTTCCTGACAAGGAAAACTGTCCACCAGAACTAACAGATGCTTGCTTCCCGCTGTGGAATCTGGGCTGCCCTGGAGCACAGCACAGAGAAGGGTTTTCAGCCTTGGATTTCCAAGGGCCAGGACAACAGGAGCCCTTCCAGGCCCCCTGTCCATCTCCCAGGCATCACTGAGAAGGTGCTGGGATAGGCCCGTGTGGGGGCAACCTCAAGGTGTCTGGGGAGGGGAATGTGCCCAGCCCCTGCTGCCGCCCCCCAGGGTTGGGGTGTGTTTGTGGGACACAGGCTAAGTGCTGGCTGCTCTTTAAAAGCCAGAACAGCGATCACCGCTGGGGGGGTCCGCCCTCTGCCCAAGACCTGGGGGCTCTGCGGCCTCCCCCCTCCCCTCCCTACGATGCCCTTCACGCTGGAGTCACTCTTGCCATTTTTTGTGAAAAATCCATTTATTGTCTTCATTGCTCAGAGAGCTATCATCTCCAGGCTGCGGCTTCCGAAGGCGTTGCCATGGAGATGAATTTTCTGTCATAAATAAAAGTATTCTGGGGTCAGGAGATCTCAAGCATAACTAGGACAGATTTTGAGGGGGAAATGCCAGAATTTTTTAAGCACATGAGATGATGATTCGGGCTGCTTTTTTCCAGAGGGTGTTTTTTGGGCTGTTTTGAATCTGGCACGGGTGCCCAGCCCACCTTCAAAAGTGGGGTCTATCCCTCCGCTGCCCCCAGTCGGGCTCTGCCTCTTTCTCCTGGCCATGGGCTGGGGCCTGCATGACCTGGCGGGAAATCCCATTCCTGTGCTCAGGCTGGGGGCTCCCAGGGGCCCCCCAGGCCCCAGGAAGAGCCCACAGTGTCATGGGCTCAGGCTGGGGGCTCCCAGGGGTCCCCCAGGCCCCAAGATGAGCCCATGGTGCTGCATGTCCTCACACACAGCCTCCTCTCTGGCCCTGAAGCTGCGGCTGGCTCACCCTAGATTCCTGGCACATTCCTCAGGCTCTCAGAGGCCTCGGTCTTCTCAGGTGTTTCCCTGAGAGCTCAGGGCCAGAGAAGGTGCCAGAGGGTGTGCCTTCCGAGGGCACTCCCCCCCCAAGCTCACTTCCCACCAGCCCCCTGGAAGTTAGCTTTAGGGATTTCCTGTGTTCAGGGTCACTGAAGGTCAGTGTTTGAGGAGGTGGGGGAGGAAGGTATGCAGGGCTGAGGGGCCTCTAGCCGCCACCCAGGCAGACAGACAGCACAGGCCTGCAGCCAAGGGCTGTTTGCCAACCCCCCACACCCGGTATTAGGTAAACAGAGTCCTCTGCCCATGGCCCCAGCACCATCCCTTGTGCAGAGCCCCCCCCCAATAATCCTGGGGCTGGGGCTGCTGCCTGAGGCTCCGTCAGGGAGGGGGCAGCTCCAGGGCCCAGGGTCTTCCCAAGATAGCTCCAATCCCAAGGAAGGTGGGTTCCAAACAAATGAAGGAGGAGGAAGGGAAAGGGGAGGAGGTGAGGAGTGAGGGAGGAGGGAGGGGGTAAGGAGAGGAGGGAGAAGGAAGAAGAGGGAGGGAGAGAGAGGAGGGGAAGGGGAGGAGGAGGGTGGAACAGGGAGGAGACAGGAGGAGGGGGAGGGGAGGGAATGGGAGGTGGGGGAGGGTGGGGAGGACAGGAAGGGGGCGAAGAAGGCCTGCTCTGCTGGGCGACATCAGTGAGTGTGGTCCATGTCCCCACTCCCCCACCTGAGAGGGTCTGCATCACAGTGAGATGCCCAGCTAAGGTGTCATGTGAAGTCCTGAAAGACACTCTCCTTAACCTGCAAATATTCTGCAAAGCACGGCCGCTGATAATCACTAGGACAGTCCTCTCTGGCCCCAGGCCCGGAGAGAGGAGGTCTTTCCCAGGACCACACAGCCAGGCCTGTGCACCTGTCCCACTTCCCCAGACCTGCTTTCTGCCTGGGGCTCTGCCTCCTGATGAAAATTATTTATTCAAACACAGGAGGTTTTTGAGGCTGTGTACCGATCAAGTTTGAGGTTGGTCGGGACTACATCCTGCCTCTCAAGACCAAGCAGGGGCCAGCCTAATGGCAATGCCCCCTCAGCACCATACTCAATGGCATTTCCCCAGTGCAGACCACACCACACCCCAGAAAGGATATTGGGGTACTACACACAGCCAGGCCAGGGCACGGATGCCCACTACTGGGGTGGGAGTGGCAGGACGTGACAAAGGACTCAACTGTGCTTCCACTTCCAGAAAGACTGCATGCTAGGAACTCAGCCAGACCCCTGGGAACAGGAGACCAGGGGGTCACCTACACCTACCACAGAGGGACAATCATCAGGTAGGGGCTGGAGCCAGGCGCACTCCTAGAAAGCCAGCAGAAATCATGGTTTTGAAGAATATTTAAAAACTGGAAGGCACTCTACATCAGTGGAAAAACCATGGACATACAAGGAGTACTCGAGGGAAATGAACATGAAAATGTTTGAGGTGAATGAACATGCAAATGCACACACCAGAACTCGTGGAGTGCAGCTAAAGCCGTGCTTGGAGGGAAACCCATAACTGCAAACTCCTACTTCAAAAAAAAAAAAAAAAGAAAGAAAGAAAGATCTCAAATCAGCAACTGAATCTTCTATTTTCAGAAACTGGGACAAGAAGAGCCAACTCAATCCGGGGGAATGACATAACAAAGATCAGGGGAAACCAATAACAGAGAGGTGAGAAACAGCGGAGAATGTTAACAAAGCCAAAACTCGAATCTCTGGAAAGAGCAACCAAATTGTCGAAACTTTAGCTTTACTCACACAGAGAGACAACTTAAATCACTAAACCCAGGAATGAAAAAGAGAACATTCTACTAACCTTAACAGAAATAAAAAGAACTATGAGGGAATACTCCTCAACGACTGTACGCCAAGAAATTAGATCACCTGGATGAAATGGATGGGTTCCCAGAAACCTACAACCTATGGAAACAGATTCAGAAAGAAATGACTCCAGGAAAAATGAAGATCCATACAAGCAGGGAGAGAGAATGAATTCATTAAAACGAAAACAAAAACACCTTCCACAGAGACAAGACTTCATGGGTGAATTTTACCAAATATTTAAGAAAAGAACTGACACCAAGACTTCACACTCTTAAAAAAAAAAAAAAAACAGAAGAAGAAGAAATTCATTCTCATGGAATTATTATTTTTATGTGTTCATACCAAAATCAAGTCATACTAAGAAAAGAAGACCACAGACAACTATCCTTCATGTACAGACACAAAAATCTTCAAGGAAATATTAGCAGATCAAATCTAACAATACATTAAAAAAAAAAAAAGTGATTAAATCCCATGACCAGCTAGGGTTTATCCAAGGAAGGCAAGGTTGATTTAACATCCAAGAACCATATAATACATATAGACTGTACTAAAGGAATAAAGAGAAAAAGGGATGCCTGGGTGGCTCAGTGGTTGAGCATCTGCCTTTGGCCCAAGGTGTGATCCTGGAGTCCTGGGATTGAGTCCCACATCGGGCTCCCTGCAGGGAGCCTGCTTCTCCCTCTGCCTGTGTCTCTGCCTCTCTCTGTGTGTCTCTCATGAATAAATAAATAAAATCTTTAAAAAAAAAAAGAAAAAAAATGATCACCTTAATTGCAGAAAAAGCATTTGACCACAATCTAAGACTGTTTTGTGATGGAAAAAAAACAAAAACAACAAAAAACAAAAAACACCCAGTAAAGTGGAATGAGAAGGGAACTTGCTCACCTGATAAAGGGTTTTGACACATCAAGCACCATATTTAATAGTGAAAAGACTCAAAAACTGACCCCCAAGACCAGGAGGAAGACACACCATGGGCTCTCCTTACATCTACAGGCAGGTAGTTAAACACACACACGCCACAGCAGAGCTGATACACGAGTCAGGAAGGTTGCAGAACATAAGATCAATACGTAAAACCAATTGCATATTGATCAGTATGCCCTAGCAGTAAACAATCTGAAAACTGAGTTAAGAAAACAATTCAGGGGATCCCTGGGTGGCTCAGTGGTTTAGCCCCTGCCTTTGGTCCAGGGTGTGATCCTAGAATCCCCGGGATCGAGTACCACGTCGGGCTCCCTGCATGGAGCCTGCTTCTCCCTCTGCCTGTGTCTCTGCCTCTCTCTCTCTCTCTCTCTCTCTCTCTCTCTCTGTCTCTCACGAACAAATAAATAAAATCTTAAAAGGAAAGAAAACAATTCCATTTACAATAGCATTGAACAGAATAAAATACTTAGGAATAAATGTAACCAAAGAATCGTGAGACATGCATGTTAAGAATTACAGAAATGTCACTGAAAGAAACTGAAGCCCCAATATTATGGTAGCAAACTCCCCAAGACTGATCCACTGGTTCAAGCCTCATCAAAACCTCAGCTGCCTTTTCTGCAGAAATAGACAAGCTGATCCTGAAATTCAAATGGAAAGACAATGGACCCAAAATAGCCCAAACAGTGTTGACCAGGACGACCAGAGGTGGAGGATGCCAGCCTTGCTACAAACCACAGCAAGGATGACGGTGTGGGGCTGTCACAGGCAAGGAGGAGTCAGTGCCACGTATTGAGAATCTGGAAATAAGCCCTCACATTCACACTCCACTGATTTTCCCGAAGGGCATCATGTCAATTCAACGGGAGAAAACAGTGTTTCAA
Organism: Canis lupus familiaris; assembly: GCF_011100685.1. NCBI lineage: Eukaryota > Metazoa > Chordata > Mammalia > Carnivora > Canidae > Canis > Canis lupus. Next base: position 16,446,326 of record NC_049227.1, on the reverse strand, counting down.
CAAACAGACAACTGGACATCCAGGTGCAAAAAAATAGACACCATCTACAAAAATTAACTCGGGAAGGGTCAAAGACCCAAATATAGGAGCTAAACTGTAAAATCTTAGGAGAAAACATGTCATCAATATTCACCACTGAATCCCTTAAAATCATCCCGTGCGCACAAATTTTGGGCAACTCTGGTGTACTATGGTCTCAGGCCACAGGTGAGGCGACAGAGGCCCAGCTCTGGGTGAGGCCCTGACCCCCTAGGAACAACCTTGGTGTGCACTCTCTCTGAGACAAGGACGAATGAATGAACGAAGAATGATGAGCTTCTAGAAACCTGGCAACCTCTGGCTGTCTAGAATTTGGGGAGGCCGTCTGGGTGGGCGCTGCTCTGGGGGAAGGGGCAGGGGGCATTGGTGGTGCCGGCCGCGCTGGACGACTGGGTGGAGGGCCCCGGACCAGCACAGGAGGGTAGGGGGGCCCTGGGGTCGAGCAGAGTTCACGGCAGGCCCTGAGGTGCTGAGCCAGGAGACCTGGGGCCTTGGCGCCCCGCGAGACAGAGCCTCCTGCTCCAGGGGCAGCCGCCTCTCTGGGAGCACAGGTCCCGGCAAGTCTGCAGAGGCCTCTTTCTTGCCGAAAATGCAGCTGTAGGAAAGGCTCACAGTTTCTCTCTGGGGCCCTGTGGAGACCTGGGGCCCCTGCAGGCAGGCACCAGGGGATGTGATGGAGACGCCTGCCTGGTCTCCCTGAGGCCAATGGGGCTGAGCAGGGACCAGAAGGACCTGGGAACAGCTGGACAGAAAGGGCCCCAGTCACCCCAAAAGAGGACCCCCTTGAGGCACCGGGGGAAGGTACCCAGTGCCCTCGGGCACCCCCTGAGCTGCCACAGGATGATGCCCACCCAGGCCTATGTGGAGCCCCAGAGATCTGCAGGCATGTCAGGAGCAGCAGGAAAAGCCAGAACAGGGCACCCCCCCACCCCGCCAGACCCACCGGCAGGCACCCCCTGCAGGGGCACAGCCCAGAGCCCAGAGGTGCTGATGAGCACAGGACTGAGCCACTGGCAGAGGTTGGAGGAACCTGTCCCAGGTGGCCGTGAGCATGGTAATGTGCCCTCGATGGTTAGGACAACATGCAGCCTGGGAGGCACTGCTACGGGCCTGGAGTCCCCCAGGGAAGGTGATGGGGACTCACAGCTCACGTTCAGGGGCTGACCCCCTTGAGGAGGCATGTGGCCTCCAGGGGAGTTGGCTGGTGGCAGTTTCCCCTCCACCTCGGTACCATGTAGGAGACACCCAGAGGGGAAAGAATTATTCTGCCCCAGAAAGGACCTTCTGGGCAGCACAGCGCCTGGAGGATCGCCGAGGGGGTGGCTAGGCAGAGCCAGGTGCCGGCCAGGGCCGCAGGGCTGCCAGCGCCAGCCCAGGAGCCAGAAGGGCTAGGGGGCACTTCAGCCCTGGTGCGCCCGGCGGGGGCCTCAGGACGCAGGACGCAGGCCCAGCAGGGACTTGTGGCTGGTGCACGGCGGGGCAGTCCTCCCAGGAACGCTGCCCACTGATCGGCAGGCTGGGGGCCAGATAGCGAATACTCCACATTTTTTGGCGGCTCAAGGGCCTGGTTGGAAACAGTCACCGTTTTATTCTGCAGAAACCACACGCTTTGCGTCCCAGTGCCCTGCAGGGAGTGGGGGTGGAGTCCGGCTGTAGCCGTCGGGGGGCTGGGCAGCACGGGGTGACAGGCTAGCTTCTGCACCCCGCAGTCACCTCCGAGGCCAGGCTGGGTGTCGCCTCTGCCCCAGGGGTGAATCCTGGGTCCCCTCCTTTGGTGCAGCCAGGTGCACCTCCCCTGAGGTGGAGGGCCCTGGGAGTCCCCAGGGGCAAGAGGACCCAGCCCTGCCTCTGTGAGTCCCCAGCTGGTTAGGAGGCACAGTGGAACCCAGGAAGTCACTTCAGCGGAAGAAGGTGTGAACAGGGTGAGGGGTGGTCCAGGCTGGGATGGCGGGCAGAGAAGCTTCCAGGCCCCTCATACCTGGACAGCACCTGGCTCTTCACCCACTCCACACGCTCTGTGCTGACAGCTCGGTGAGGAAGAGGACGGGAGTGTGAGTTTGCAACACTCTGCTGTCCTTGTTGGAGAAGCCACTCAGGTGCGTGGACGGGTGAGTTTTGGGGTCTGTGCAGCCTCCACCTCATGCTCCCCTGATCTGGAGGGCAGGTCCTCCCTTACCGCCCCCTTGTGACTCCATCCCAAGGGCCTGCTTGGGGCCAAGTCCTTTTGCACACACCAGGGTGACCAGCACAGCTGTCTAGCAACGGTTTCCGAGAATGGGAAGTGACCTGCTAAGGTCACACGGTGAGGATACCCAGAATCACATGACATGTCCAAGGTCATATGAGATACCCAAGGTCATGGTACTGGTGGTCCAGGGCACAGAAGAGCCCAATAGAGCCACATTCTCACACCCCACCCTCGGCTGCCCCAACACCTGGACACAGAGAGTCTGAGGTGGATTTCTTTATAAAGAGCCCTCCTCGGCCAGAACGGGCTCAGGGCATCTGCTCTGCTTCAGTTCACGGGCCCCAGGGGATGCCTGCACATTGAGCCCCAGCACCCAAAACACTGGCTCCGTTGTCTGGGCCACCCCACCTGTTCTGGGCCTGCACCCCAGAATGGACAGAGCCGGCAAGGTCAGTGAGGAGCCCCAGAAGAGCAGCTGGGACAACCGTTGGCAGCTGGGCAGGGCCCACGGCCCATCCCCAGATTCGGATTCGGCCCAGAGCGGCCGGGACATGGCCCTACCTTTGTGTATCCAGTGGCCGTCTGGGACAGCTGTGTGCCCACTACTCAGCCCACCTTCTCAGTCCCATGCAGGCGTACCCCCTGCACCCCCCGCCCCCAGCAGAGGCAGCCTGACAGCACCATCAGGCTCCCTGCCTGCCTCCTCTGCTGCCAGGGGGGACCCCATGGAACTGTGCCTCCCACATGCAGACACCCACGAGGCACATACATGCATCCACTTTTGCCTGGGCGACAGCTCCAAGAGGCCCCGGGGGGACCCCGGGAGGGAGCCCAGGGCTCCTTGCTTCCTGCCTCATCCCTGAACCTCCACTCCAAGGAACTATCTGGCCACCGGCCCGGCCCAGGCTCTGCTCTGGGGAACCAGGCAGAGGCATGACCCAGTCCACAACTGGTAGCCTGGTAGCCCCATGGCTCTGAGGCCACATGGCCAGCCACCCACCCTCACCTGGGAGTGTGACCGGCCCAGGGGTCCCATCAAGCCTGCCAGTCACCCAGCTGCAGCTGCCAGGCAATGCCTGACCCTGGTTCCACCTGAATTACTTAAAATATATATATATATATTTATTTATTTATTTACTTATTTATTCATGAGAAATACAGAGAAAGGCAGAGACATGGACAAAGGGAGAAGCAGACTCCCTATGGGGAGCCTGATGTGGGACTTGATCCCAGAACCCCAGGATCACGACCTGAGGCAAAGGCAGATGCTCAACTGCTGAGCCACCCAGGCATCCCTGAATTGTTAATTGAAATTAAAAACAAACAAACAAACAAACAAAAGCTATTTTACATCACTGTCAAAACTGAGCTACCACAGCGTCGAGGCTAACTGAATTTCTAACGCAATGTTCAGTTCATGCAGATCCATTGAGTCTCGGTCTACGCCTCTGTAAAAGGGGCCACACGGCTCAGTCCTCAGGATGGACTGAGCCACATGCATCTCCTCACTGACTCCTTCCCCATAGGCCTGGGGCACCCACCGCAGCCTTACCAAGCCCGGCACCTGGAGCCCTGGGACACAGCCGGCAGGGACTGGACGGGGACAACAGGAGGCTTCCCAGGAGAGCCGCAGCCAGGAGTCCAAGTGGACGTCAGCAGGGAGGGGCTGGGCTCACATCCCACCTCCAGCTGTGCCCTGGGAGACACCTGAGCATGGGAGCCTCTGTCTCCATCTACACGAGGAGGTCCCATGCCCCCCACAGACCATCCGCAGGACCTTCACAGCCTCCAGGGGTCTGGGCCAGGGACCAGGCGTCTCTGCTCCATTCCAGGGGAAGCAAGGCAGGTGGCAGAGAGCCTTCCACCCTGGAGCTTCAGCTCGGCTGGGACAGTCTGTATTGTGTGAGACACAGTGACAGGAATGAGCACTGCTGGGGGTGAGGGGCAGGCAAAATAGGGGAGCGAGGTTCAGAGGTACAAGCCTCCAGTTATTGAATGACAAAGTCCCGGGGATGAGAACAGCGTGGTGAACATAGTCAGCGACGCTGTAATAACGGTGTGTGGGGACACCACACTTGAGTAATGGAGTCTCCAGTCTCTTCTTGTGCACCTGAAGGCAGCATAACGCCGTATGTCAACCATGCTTCCATAATAAAACAACTCAGCTCTGCAGACAGCAGGCACGCAGTACCTGCCCAGGGCACACCTGCCATGGTGATGGGTCAGAGGTCAGGGCTTGGGTGCCCCACCACGGGAATGCGGAGGCTTCGGGCAAGTCCCATGTCTTCCTCCTCAGACCTTGCTCTGGCCCAGGGTCCGGGTGGCAGACAGGTCTCCTGACCGGGTGCCACCTATAGTGGCAGCTCCAGAGACAGACCACATAGGACACCTGAGGGCCCAGCCACCTGACATGCACAGGGCCAGCCAAGGCCCCAGCACTTCAGAGCATCTCCTGCCTAGCCCACATCTCCTGGGGAGACGGAGCCCAGGGAGGCAGGGCAGCCCCTCAGGCCCCTGACTGAACTCTTCCTGCTGCCCATCCCCTGGAGAACTTCATGTGCTCCCTGATCCTCTGCTTTTCTGCTCGGGGTCTGCCCAGGAGGGTCAAAGGCATGCCAGGGGCACAGCGTCCTGTCCTTCCTTCCCACCCCCAGAGCGTGGGAGGCACCTGGGGGAGGCCCAGCGCCAGAGGGTCAGGCACCCACGAGAGGCCTCCCACCAGAGGTGGTCTGAGCCTGGCCCAGACTAGGACACCAAGTCTGGGTGCAGAGCGGGAGCTGCTCCAAGCTAGGTGGAGAGGCACCTTGTCGGCCTGGCACACGGCACGACCCCCTGACACGGGTTAAGGACACATACGACCAGGTGACTGCAGGTCTCCAGTCAGGTGCACCTCGTGGAAGAGCTTAAGGGCTTTATTCTTCTGCAACACTGGGCCCAGAAACACAAAAAGGAAGCTATGACGTGCTTCAGCGCAGGGAGGCTGAGGACCTGGAGGTCCATGCTGGGGTCTCCATGTGCACCACGCAGAACCCTTGCCGTATGCCAAGCCACTGTCCCCACTGTGCAGATGCACACAGAGCCCCAGGGCTCAAGGGCAGAGGGCTTGCAAGAGTGCAAGGCTGACTTTTTGGCGCATCCAGGTGCCGCCCAGGGTGACAGGCCGGGAGGGGCCCAGGCAGGAGCAGAAATGCCAGGAATGCAGGGCAAAGCCGCAACAAAGCCTGCGGGGCCGTGTAGGCCTGCAATCCAGAAACAATCCAGCCACAGACCGCAGCCTCCGCTGGGCGGCCGGGCGGCAGCCCCTTCCTGGCTGGGCGTGGACGCCACCCTGCCCGCCCCGGCTCCGCCCAGCTCAGGCCCCGCCAGGGCAGCAGGCACGAGCGTCCCCCCGTCCCCCCCCCCACCCCCGCGGCCACCACCAGCCCCAGCCGGGCTCGGGGGCCTCTTCTGGCAACGCCGCCTCCCCAGAAGCGCTCAGCCTCCTGCTCCGGCTTTGGGCAAAGACCTGGGCGGTACTCTCAGCATCCCAGGGAGACATAAATACATAAATCACACGCTGTCCATCCACCACCAGACGTCTCCACGGCCCAGCGTTGTGAGCAGCGCGGCCACTAGACGCCCAGATGGAGACGGGGACGGAGCCTCCACAGGCCCCCGCACACGGCTGGGCGCGAGCCAGGGGGCGCGGCCACCGGCACCCACCTGCACCCACCTTGCACCCATCCCCTGGAGCCCCTGCCCCCCGCCTCCCTTTGCGCGTCCCGCGGACCAAAAACCACACCGTGAAGATGTGCTGCTGAAGGAATGCCTTTATAAAAACTCTCCCACGAACACGCGAACACCAGAGACCCCCGCCCTCGCTCCGGGGACCCCACAGGCAGCCAAAGGATCTTGACGGTCACATGGCCCCTCCATCTGGAGCAGGGAGAGTGGGCGACGGGCGACGGGCGACAGAGCTGCCTGCCTTCACTGGCTCGGCCCCACAGACACTGAAGTCGACTCCCTTTGGGATGAAGGCCATCGTCTGCTTGGCTGCTCCGGATGGGCACGTGGCCTCGTCTCCAAGAGGCCAGACGCCCTGGCAGGAGGGCTTCGATGGCCCACTCCCTTCAGGTTCCAGGATCCCAAGGGCAGGCCTCGGCGCGCAGGCTCTCGTGGCGGGGTGCAGCGGGCCACCTCCAAGCGACGGGCCCTGTGGCCGGACACAGGGTCTAGACTCGGTTACGCAACTAGAAAAATGTGACCACAAAGCACTTTTCACGTGTATGGGTTTTGTTTGGTGGGTTTTTCTTTTTCCTTTTGGTTCAAAGAAAAAAACATAGCAGGCTCTCAGGTATACAAAACTGGTAATATTAGATAAAAATACAAACTTCACCTTTACAAAACAAAAACAAAAACACAACACACACACACATTTCTGTTGAATACATGTAAAGCGTAACATCTTACCAAAAATAAAGAATTTAGATTCTGTCCAAACAGTGGCCCAGGGGCACCTCGCTGCGGCGAGGAGTGGGAGCGGCAGGCCCGGGACGGACTCGATTGGTTCACGCATAGTTCTCTCGAAATGGCTTAAATTAAAAAGTAAGATAAAATGGGGCAGGGGAGAAACACGTAAAGCCAGAAACATTTAGGAAGTGATGCATAGGTGGATATACCATGTTTATTTTAATACATCTCATTTGCATCCTGCGAGGGGAAATACGGTCCCACTGTCCTGACTTACAGCAGCCTGGTGTTATCGGTGTAAATGTCATCCAAGAGATAATTAAAAAAAAAAAAAAAAAAAAAAAGCTAGCCAAAGAGTAAAAAGGAAAGCTTAATAATCACTTTATGGTGTAAAAAAAAAAAATCCACTTAAGGCTCTCGGGAAGGTTTCTGTATAGACTCAAACACTACGGCAAGGAGATGTGTTTCTAAGTCCCGTGGCGGTTCTGAGACATCCCTGGCTCCCACGTGCCCCGCAGGGCCCTCGGCACCCGCCCGGAGTCCTCCAGAAAGCAGGTTCTGTGTCCCTGGCTGAAGCACCTGTGAACCTGGACAGAAATCCGGTCCGCCGAGGCACGTCGCTTCCATCCCACAGGGGTGTCCTCCATCCCGACAACTGTGTAGATATTTTTGTGAGTCAGTTTTGTTTGTCATGTTTTGTGGTTCTGTTTGCTCACGCTCTCTCTCGCTCTCTCGCTCTCTCTCTCTCTCCCTCTTTTTGACAAGGAAGCTTCTTATTGTTTCACCGAGTGCTACAATACTTGCTTTGATGTCACATTAAACAAATGTATACTGTCTCTTTGTTCTCCCGAGTGCGCATGGAGACAGTTTTTCACGGAGGAGAACAAAGATCGCACGCTGGCAATGAGCACCGTACGTAGTAGGTTCAGGAATGTAACACGCCATGTACATCCGTGTCCCGGAGAAGGGCTGCTGGCTTGTCCTCACCTCACATCTGCGGGGAGAGCGGAGAGACAGACACTGAGGCGGGGCCGGCACACGCGCTGCCACATGGACGGCAGCCACGATGACACGCTTCACCCCATCAGGGTACACACTCACACGCAGCGTGACACGTCTCAGATTTGTTGTAGCGTTTTTCAAATCAAATATGCCTCAGTACATCCTGAGCTTTCTGTAACAACCTGAGCAGAACGGAGACTAGGTTCTTAGGATCCCACAGAACGTTCCTTAGAGCAAGCCCCATTCTCCAGTTGTACAGATGAGGGAAACTGAGGCCCAGCATGGTTCTTTCTTTGCCTTTTTCCCCACATTCTTTTTTTTTAACACCCCCGCCCCAGCAGAGGACTTGATGTAATTTCTGGAGCTCTGGCAACCATCCTGGGCCATGGGACAACCTTGAGGGTCTTGGTAAACAGGCAGATCTATACTGAGCTCTGAGCTAAGAGCAGCTCTTCCCCATCCAGGTTACTGGGTCACTGCTTATCCCAGCACCTGTACCACCCACAAGCCAGCAGGGCCTGGGGTGGCAGGGACGCTCCTCAGTTCTCACTTGGGGTCTCTGTCATCGGCTGGCCTGTGGAGGCCAGAGCCCAATCATTGGTGGGCACAGTGGATGCACAAGATGACACAAAAACCACCCCCAAGTTACACTCTGGGGGAAAACTACACCCTGGGCAAGAAGTCATTGTGGGGCTGCTTCAGGAGCCCACCCACGCGGACCCTCCTCCCCGGCTCCTGAACTGGGAGCTTCCTGCAGTCGCTCCACCAGCACCTGGGCTCTGAGACACCATCTCTAAGAACTTCTCCCACAACCACCTGTCTGGGACGCCATGGGCTCACACACAGCCAGAGGCAAGGACCAGGCTTTCCAGAGCAGACAGGACTGCTGAGGTTGAGGATTGAGGTTGCCCAAATCCCATTCCCTACAAGACTACACTGCCCAGGTCCTCTTGCCACCAAAGGATGGCCAGGGTATCAGAGAAGTCACCAGGTGGGACTTTTCTAAGAGGGTTCTTTTGGCCCTCTTCCAACCTAGAGTGTACACGTGATTTGTGGAGCTTCAGCAGCCACACTGAGCCATGAAGCAGATCTGCGGATAAACAGCACCAGTCCCTCACGTCGGAGAGGGTCCCTGATGATACCTGGAGGATGCCAAACCTGCTCCTGAACATCTATCTACCTCGCTTCAGCCCTCATTGATTCCGGTGTGTCACCAGCAACCAAACACAGTTTCCAACACAGTAGCCAACAGCCCTGTACGTTTATAAAACGCTGTCAGACATGACCTGCTCGGTCTTCAAATGCCGTTACCCATCATCCCCGTGAGCCTCAGTCTTTCATCTGTCCAATGGGACGGGGAACCTGCCCAAGGTGAGCCCAGGTAACGCGCATCAGAGCTACCCCACTGCTGTTCAGGAAGCTGAATCACTGCACTCACGGGATACCAGGGCCTCCCCCATCGATGCAAGAGACCCAAGCCAGAGCGGGGACTCCGGAGCGGAAGGGGGAGCCGGGGACACGAGCGAGCAGACCCACAGCCCAGCCAGACACCGGAAGCTTGCAGGCCGATCAGGGCCGATGAATCAGGGGCGAGCCGCGAGCCGCGAGCCGGCCACGGGAGGGATTGGCCACGTGATCAGTCGGTGCACCTCCCACCCGCAGGACCGCGGCACGTTCGCAGTCAGCTCCTACCTGGTCGGCCGCGTTAGGTGGGTTTTAACCTTTTTCTTTTCCGTTTTTTACCTGACTCCCTACGCCTTCCTGTTAACAGAAGGGCAGGGAGGGTGAGCGGGCCTAAGGGTTAGGGCTGCGGACCTGAGGCAATAAATAGCTGAGGTGTTTGTCTTTCTGGAAGAAAACTCGATTAGCTTTGGCACAGAGACACTTCCTGGTGCCCTTGAGCCGGCCCGATGCAGCGGGTCACAGCACCTCTACCACGCTGCCTCGGGGCAAAGTCTGCCTGGGACGGGGTCGGGCCTCCCTGGGCCATGGGCTCCTGGTCACTCCTACACCCCGACCAGGGTGGGCACTTGGAGCGGCCACCCTAGTCGCTCCAGCTGACACCTGCAGGTGCCTCGACCCCCACTAGCCCCCACCCCGGGGGCCCTGTGCCGGATTCGCAGCGGCACCAGACGCTCCTGCCCGCCGAGCCGAGCCTCTGCGTGGAGGGCAGGCTCTGAGGACCCCTTCCAACGACGAGAGGACGAGGCCCAGGGCCGCTCTTACCCGTCTCCTCCTCCCGGTGATCTGGGTTCAGGCCGCTGGTCGTGCATGTGCATTCCAGATGCTCCTCCAGCCGCACCTGCACTTCTTTTAACTTTGGCTTCTTCCTGATGTACTCCACCTTGGCCACCTGCCCGAGACAACAGGCCCCGCGGTGAACACCTCGGCCACGCCTCGCACGAGTCACCGGGAGCGGGGTACGTGCTGGGGTGCTTGGCCCCACCCGAGCCAGGAGGGCGACGTGGGCAGGCTGACCTCTGACCTCCTCCCAGCGGAAAGGCAGAGGACTGCCAGGTGAAAAAGGCACCTTCGGGCATTTGTGGTTTGATCTATTTTAATCGACACCCGAAGGCTCACTCGTGCAGGCGGGAGGAGGTCTGCAGGACCCACCTTGAGCGAAGAGCTCTGAGCGGGCCGGGGAAGGAAGGAAGGTGTCCGTGTCCAGGTCTCAGGGGACATCTGGGGCAACGGAAAACCTCCAAACGCATACTTGATTATTAAAGGGGGAAAATACCCACAGCGAGGGAAGGGGTGCTGAGTGTGGTTTGTGGGTCGTGGCCCTGGTGTACCCTCCCTCCTGCCCGCCCACCCACCCACCCACCCATCCTGTTGAGCACAGCCCCAAGAGCCCACAAGAAGGCTGTCTGGGTCAGAACATGGATCCTGGTCTGCTAGGAACTGCAGATGAGGACCCTACAGGCCTCACAGTCCGGTCCCAGGAGGCCAGGACTGGGGAAGGTCAGAACGGAACCAATGCCTCCTCCAGCTGGGCCCCCTCCATTCACTCTCACCCTTGTCAGCCCAAATTATCCAGGTACACAACAGCAGTGTAGCAGCCCTGCCTCTGCTGGGGGAAAATGGCCGGGTCCAGCCTGTGGGGCACCAGCCCAGGCAGCCTAGAAATCAAGTCCCTACAGACCCCAAGGTCAAGCCTAGGGAAACCGGCTCAATCTGTCGTGGAAACACCACTCCACCCTCTCCACACACGCTCACATGCACACACACATACAGATGCACACATGCCCGTCCTGGAAATGACACACACATGCACACACATACAGACACACACATACCCTATTCTGGAAACTATACACATGGATACACACCCTATCCTGGAAATGATAGACACACACAGACGCACACACCCTGTCCTGGAAACGACATACACACACAAGCAGTGCATGCACATGCCCTATCATGGGAACACAGCACCACCTTCCACATATACACACATGTGCTGTCCCAAGCATGCAGCTCCATGCACACCCACATTATGACACAGCTGGTACCAGAGAACAGCCCACACACACAGTGAGTGTGGTCAAGGTGGCCTCACTTCATCCTAATTCATGAAGGAAACAAGTAACATCAGAGGAGCAACCTCCCAGCCTGTCTCTGCAGCCCCAGTGGGCTCCCCTCCCAAGAGCTCAGTCCCTGGTGGGGACAGGTCCAGCATCTTCCCATGAGCCCTGGATCCCACAGACCCGGGCACATGGCAGATGTTCCACCTATACCAACACTGGGGCTGCAGTCCTAGGTCCTGGGAATGGCCCTCAGAGATATCCATACCCTGTTTACCTGGGGAGACTGAGTCAGAAGGGGAGCAGGGCCCACCCGGGTTACGCCCCAAGCATGTGGAGGCATCAGGCCATTGGCAGAGGTGAGGGGATCCCGGATGGAGAGCAAAAGCCCCCAGCCTGGGGACAGTAGGGAGAGGGGAAAGTTGGACAGAGAGGTGCTCCTGTACAGAGGCCTGGAGTCCAGAGGCCAGAGGCCCCCGGGGCAAGAGGGATGGCCCACCCCACAGGTGAACTGGCCCCAAGGCTTGTCCAGACCTGTCAGTGGCCACTGGGCTGCATTAATGGTTAACCTGCAGTGCAAAGGGTGCCGGGTGCCCGGCGGCCGTGGGAAGTGGAATGCGGCCTCGGGTGTGAATGTGGACAGCCAGGTGTGAGCGCAGAGGTGGGGTGGGAGCCAGGCCAGGTTTGGGACCAGGTCTGGGGGGTTTCCCAAGTTAGAGAAGAGGCAGAGGAGGGGAGCTCAGGCATGAGTACCCTAGCCGCAGAGCAGGGTCTGCTCCACAAGGCACCTGCCACTCTGGGAGGCTGGGACCACACAGGAATGAGAGAGAAACACACAGACAGACTCTCGGGATGTGGCGGACACAGGGGCAGAGAGCCTCCACTTTCCTATCTATAAAATGGAACAAGAACCGTGGCCCCCAGGGCTTCACATGTATGGGAACAGCTGGGGCTTGCCACTGAGCCACGTTCCCAAGCAACTGAGCCCTGGTATCAGCACATTTTTGCCTTTGCAAAGCCAGCCCCCAGGCCCAGAGTGAACCTCCCCTTGAGGACACTGGGAGGGATGCATCTCAGCACCTCAGTGAGCCTCCCAAGAGGGCAGAGGACCGGGGCCTGAGCCTGGCCACCATGCCAGCCCTCCGCGTGGGCCTCAGCCCCTGTCCCTGAGCAGCCCTAGGGCCCAAGCAGGTAGGTCAGAGGCAGCCCCATGTCTGCCACTCCAACTCTGAGCACTACACACTCCCACCCCCATGCACAGCTGCCCTCCATCCCTGGACTCTGCTGGGGACATGGAAGGGGGGTTTCTGGGGGCGCAGCCTCTGCTCAGCAAGTACTTCACCCACTTCCTCTAGGGGGGCAGGTACTAGGACCCAGGCTGGGCGCAGGGGGGCAGGCTGGTCTCCACCCTACCAGACCAGCCTCGGTGGAGAAGATAGACGCTCCAGAACCGCCCCCCCAAAACAGTCCCCTTGGCCAAGCACTCCCAACACCAGCCACTCCGGTCTGGGAACCCACTTTCTCCTCAGACGAGCCGTTTTTATCAAAGAAAAACAAACAGCGATTTATGATTGCACCTGCTTCGGGGTATGTGAGGATTCCAGGCCATTCCGCCACCTCTGGCCAGGAAATAGCTGCATTTTTTCCCCCAAGAACACACTGTGAATATTAACTTCTCAGAGCAGCCTCTGCTCTAGCCAAGTCCCCAGAACAAGATGTTTACGTCCTTTGGACCCTTCCCATGGCCTCGGCCCCAAACAGGGTCCCCAGGCTCCTCCCTCCCCTCTCCCTTCGTGTCCCGTGTGTGGGAGCTGCACCTTGTAAAGAGGACCTTCCACTTCCCACCTCGAGTCTGCCTGGCAGGAACCACCCCACCTGCACGCTCCCCGGGCATGCAATCCAGCGATGCCGTCACCCTTCCATTCCAGGGACCCCAAGCAAAGAGGACCTGAGCTCCTGCTCCTCCCAGTGTCCTCCACTGGGCCACGGAGAGCGATGCCCTGCTGGGGGGCGCCACATCCCCAGGTCATGGCCTGACCACTCCAGAGTCAAGGGCAGAGCAGCATCTGTGATAAACACCTGCATTTACTGAACCCCAGGTGCTGGTCACTGCGACGCTCACAGCTACCCCGTGAGGGCACAATTACGGCCCGTTTTACAGACAGGAAAATGAGGCAGTTCAGACAGGGCTTCTTTTGCTGGAAGGAGCCGTATGCTTGAAAACAGCAGAGGCTCAGAGTTCATGCCTTAACCGGGGGACTTCCTAGGTCCGGGAAATCTGTCCTGCTGGGCGTGAGGGCTCTGGTCCCTGCTGATCCAGCACGGAAATCCTGGAGTCCCTCCGAGTCCACTAGATCCACTCGGAACTGAAGCGGAGCCCCAGAGTCACAGCACCAGACCTCCACATGGCTCGACAGGCGTCTGCGTGGGGAACCCTTCTCTCTGGCCCAGTTAGATAATCACCAGCACGGTACCAGACAGGCAGTGAGTGCCCCAGGAGCCACGTCCAGGGCATCTCCACCCACTGTGGGGAGGGGCTCAGAGCCATATCACATGAGGCCCCTCTCGCCAGGCCACAGATTTCTCCCCAAGCCTCCTGGACTAGATCTCACACTCACATCGGAGCGCAAACACACCCAGACCCACCTTCTGGAAGCCATAGCCGGCCACTCTGGTCATGGCCGTGGAGCTGGGTCGCAGCTTCTGGAGACCTGGGGGCCAGGCCAAGATAATCGACTAACCCATCAGCTGTGAACCCACGTGACGCCCTCAAGAAAACGGGAGCCCCCAACCTTCAGCGCCATGCAGTAAGGCTGAGGTTTACCCCACAGCGACCCCATCCAGCGCAAAACAACCAGTTGTGGGCCCCGCAGCCTATACCACTCGTTATCCTAGCCCTCGAGCCTTGGGTCTAGGAGACAGGGTCAGCCCTCACCAGGGTAAGGCTCATTCGTCCAGGACACCAGTCAGCGAGCACGCTTGGACCCCTAAAAGCAGACCCCAAATGCTGAGCATGGCAAGCTGATACAGAGACGTTGCCCCAGCCCGGACCACAGGTCCACGTGCCCCGAGGTCTGATGGCAGCCATGCCCTGGCAACCCCAGAGGGACCACCAGGGGTATAGGAGCCCCAGCCAGCCAGCATGCAGGTCCCACAAGACAAATGAGGGCCCAACCTCCAAGAGTGAAGGCCCCACACCGAGACCATCATAGAGCTGGGGGCACAAGAAGCTTTGGCGCCCCCTCCCTAGTGGACACTGTGGGAAGCCAGCCATCAATCCCAGCAAGTCCTGACACTTGGGGCCCAGGAGCTACTGGGCAGCCTTCAGCTGAGCACACTGGACAATTCACCACCTGGGCCTCAGTGGGGTGGCCACTCCTAGCCTTACCTCACCTTCTCTGTGACCAAAGGGCCATAAACCACAACACTGGGCAGGTGTCCACCCTGGGCGAGACCGCGCACCTGCCCAGCCACAGGGGCCCCAGCAGGCCCCCAGCACACCTCAGACACCCAGCCCAGGACTCCACAAGGCCCATCACCCTGCTCAGCCTCAGCCCCAGTGGAGCAGGGACAGCTTCCTGGGCAGGCGTGGGGGCCAGGCTGGCCTCCACAATGGACCTCCTGTTCCCACTGACCTTTTGTCCCTTCTCGGCCAAAACCCCCAGTGTCTGGGGCCGGATGTTTTCCTGCCAACCCTCTGATGGGTGGGCAGGGAAAAGGAGGAAGGGTCTGAGAAGAGCAGGGCGCCGGACATGGAAGCAGGCCACTGGGTTCCAGCTGCAGGACTAAAGCCCCTCTGTCCCCTCGGGTGGACCATGACCCCGTCTGAGCAGACGAAGGCCTGTGGGGGGAGCCCTGGCCTCACGCCACCATCTGCTGAGCCCTTTGGGCCTGTGCCCAAGACAGACATGGGCCCCTCCTATGACAGGGCCTGGTCCCAACCCCACCGCCTGTGCTGGAACCCCGCTCACCCACTCAGGGTGGGCCAGGAAGAGAGGATCGTGGGCAACCCCAGGACCGGACACTCCCCAGTCCTTCCCCATGGGAGGCAGAGGTCCACTTCATTCTGGCACCACTGTATCTCCAACTGGACACTCCCAGGATAGCCCTATGCACAGCGCCCAAGTGTGGGACTGTCACCCAGAGCGCCACCACCCCCACGCCCAAGAAGGAAAGATCTCAGGGGTCTGGATTCTTGGGGCTCACGAGACCCCCTCACAACATACCGTAAGCGAGGACATGGAGACCCAAGGGAAGCAGAGCCGGCCAGGGTCCCGCAGCAGGCAGCAGAGAAGTCTTGGCACGGAAGGCACAGCCCTGTCCCCTTGGGTCTCCATGTCCCTCTTTAACAAAGCGTGCGGAGCTGGACCCAGTGCGAGGTGAGGGACCCCAGCAGCATGAAGTCAGGAGGCCCACGCCTGCCAAGGCAAGAGCCAGCGCCCCGGGCAAGTGCAGAAGAGCACTGGGATCCTCGGCTTCAGGGCAGTGTCCACCGTGGAGATCACAGGGCAGCACGCCGTGGAATCTGCTTACTCAATGCCCCAAGTGCTCGAGGACCAAGTCCCCGGAGGTCAGGTGGAGCCGGGTTACGGGTCTAACATGCCTTCTCACGTGACCGACTGTGTCCCAGCCAGCTACACAGTCCTTAACTAGGATAACCTCCCCTGCACTTCACTCCGTGGCCAGGAGCCTGGACAGCAGCGGGCACTCGGGATCTGAAATAATCTCCAGTCGAGGAAGGGCTTCTGGTGCACCCCCAGAACCTTCCTTCTGGGAGGAATGGACACACCTGCCACTGGAAGCTCAGCTGAGTGCGCAGGCCATGGCCATCTCCACGAGATCAGTGCCCTGCTGTCTAAATCCATGGCCCAGGGATATGTAGGACTGTAAGCTGCCCAGAGCCAGCTTCCAGGGAGGGCAGCCCCAGGACACTCCTGCCCAACCACGTGTCAGAGAAGCCAAGATGCTCTGGACATCTCCCTCCTGCCCTATCCTTTTGGAAGCAGGAAGAGCCCCCCTTCAAACAGGGGTCAGCTTGGGACCAGCACAGGCCTAGACATCCATTTCACAGATGGGCCAAGTGAGGCCAGAGGGGAGCAGACCCATACCCTAGGAACCCCTCCAGCCACTGAGACAAAAACCCAGACCACAATGTGGCAGCCCAGAGTGACCCAGAGGCAGATTGCACCCCAGGACTAAGGTGGGGAGAACAAGGAGCCCCCACACATGTCATCTGAACCTTACCTTCCTATACCCCTACCTCGGCCAACACCCTGCCCCAGGAGTGCTTTGGGGCAAGTGCCCAGCCATGTGCTGGCTCCCAGGGACTGCAGCCAACCCAGCACTAATCCCAAGGGTCTCCAAGTGGAGCCCAGCTTCCCAGAATGAGGGGAGGGGCTGGCTTTGCAGCCCCAGCCCCAGGGACTGAGGAACCCCCAGGAAGACCGTGCTGGAGGACTCCAAGGACACACACACCCTAGCAGAGTGAAGGGCCCTCCCTGACTTGCAGACAAAGGGCAGAGGCCCCTGAGCAGGCCCTGCACCCATGCCGGCTCCCCTTTCCTGTTTCCCATGTGCTTCCGGGGAGAGGCTCTGAGGGGTCCCCCTGCAGCACACACACAGCCCGTGTTCTGAAGACCTCCCATGTTGTTGCGTCACGAGGCAGGCTGTGTGCGGTGGAGCGGGGAAAGGACCTCGACGTGCACCCCCAGCAGCTGGCCCCACATCCCAGGTCTAACACCACCCTGCTCTGTACCCAGGGCCCGGGTATGTGTCTGCCAGGGAATAGGAGCAGCAGGCTGTCACTACATTGGCTGCAGGATGCCCCTGGGCAAGGCCGTGGGCTCACCTTGACGCTGCGGTGATGGATGCGGGAAGGCTGGCACTTGACGCTGCTGGTGTTACAGCAGCCCGCACAGCGCTTCACCTCCACGCACGGGGGCCAGATCAGGAAGTTGGCAGACGTGGGGTCAACCTGGCTCCGAGGTATCTCATAAATGACCGTCCTGGTCTTGCAGACCGCGGGGATGGCCTCCTCTGCAGAACAAGAGCCACGGTGAATGCAGAGGCCATGCCCCATGTCCCACCAGCACCCAGGCCTACCCTGTGACCCGAAGCCCTGAAGGGCCTCCACGTGGCTGCTGCTTCCTCTGCATGCAGAGACACCCCAGCCCCAACAGGGCTGTATGTGGGCTGGCCAGGATGAGCAGCAGTGAGGGCCGGGCAGGGAGGCCCTAGGGACCAGCACTGTGGCAGACCATGTGACACAGGGAAGCCTAACGTGACCTGCAGGTGGAGGGGAGGGATGGTAACCGAGGCAGACATGTGGTGGGGTGGAGGGGTCCCTCCACTGATGGTTAGGGAGCTCCCAGAGCTGGTGAAGAATGGGTAGAAACAGGGAAACAGAGCCTGGGACCTCAAAGGCAAGCAGGCAACAGGCCTCACAGCTCCAAGGCCAGGCTCAGGAAGGAGGGGGATCGTGAGATGGACAGGGGACCAGGGAACGCAGGACACAGCCCACCACCTGCAAACCTGCTAAAGATCATTCAGAGGGGACCCCGGCAGCCAAGAGGCCACCCTCCCAGGAGGAGCTGCCTCTACCTTCATCTGTGCTCCTCAGCACAGGCCGATCTGTCCAACCCAAAGCCCCAAAACTCAGTGGATGCCAGAGGCACGACTGCCCAATGAGAACTGCACCTGGGGACCCTGGCAGGCACACTGTGCTCCCCACATGCCGCTTTACTAACCACACCGCCCTCCAGGCCCAGCTAGGCATGTGTCACTGAGGGCTGACCAATACTAGGCCCTCCACCCAGACATGTGCTCAGGGAGCCTGGGCAGGCTCTGGGGATACCCACAGAAGCCAATGCCTCCAGCGGCAAGGTGGTACCCCAAAACCCAGAACTGGAGGGAGCCGCTCCTGGCCACAAAGGGCTGGGCATGACCCCCGGGGCCAGCATGAGGCAGGGCCCTGGCCCCTGCAGACAAACAGAAAAGCCTGAAATGTCATCAAAGGTTAACGGGGCCCAGTCTTTGCCCCAGTGCCAGGGAGGGGTGCCAGCCTCTCTCTCCTGCCTGTCCCGTCACAGGGCCCAGGAGACCTCCTGAGGCCCTAGGAGACTCGAGGTACTTGTATCCCGCCCCCCCACCCCAGTGGCCTGGGAGCACCTGGAAAGGGGGACCCTGTAAGGAAGGTTGGGTGCTTGAGGTCTGGCCACCACAGGGCAGGAGAGGGCTGTGCTCACGGCTCCCAGCCCAGCACCCACTGGCTGGGAGGGGCCTGGGGAGCCTAGCCAGGTGGGACCGAGTATGGAGCCAGGGAGATAGTCCAGGGCTCCCCATGTGGAACAGGACAGGCCTACTGTGGTCCCCTCACTTGACACTGGTCTGGAGAACAGGAAACCTACAGCCCTACAATCAACATCCTCTGGGTGGGCCCCCGGCCTTCATGCACTGCACTCGACTGAAGCAGCATCAGAATCTACCTTCTAGAAGGAAGATAAGCTCAGAGGGGGCAGTCACTGCCCACAGTCACACGGCACAGAAAAGCAGTGTGTGTGGGGGGGTCACACCCAGGTAGTTAGGAAAAGCAGGAGGACTTTCCCGGTTGGCATGGGACTCGGTGGATCACATGCCCTAACCCTGCCTCCAGGGCAAGAAAGTGCAGGCCAAGATGGGTCTCAGAGCAGAGCCAGAGTCCAGGAGACCCCTAGCAGCCTCCAGGAGCTAGACAGACATGAGGATAGTCTGCTAGAGGGCAGGATGAAAACAACCCCCAAACCCATGCCCAGCAGAACCTAGGAGGCAAGCCTGAGTACAGTGGGGGCCGTGGGCAGGGGCATCTGCGGGGGGGGCGTGCATGCAGCAGGCTGACCCCCACACTCTGCAGCTGCTGGCCAGCACGCCCGTGCACCACATTACAAACTGGAAATGAAACACGACCACGTTTTCCAGCGAGGCCTCCTCCAGAACAGGCCCCGACAAGACCGGGCACTTAAGGAATTTATGATGGCTCTCCTCTCCTGGAATCTCTTGGCCCAGGCCAGGCTCAGCAAGCAGCAGACGGGCCGGGGCAGGGAGACGCCCCCGGCAGAGGAGGGAGGCCTCCGGAGAGAAGGCGGGCGGCCAGGGCTGAAGTCGCTGGGCCCCTGCACACGTTGTGTCTTTGTTTTATGGAGGAGCGAAGGGGTGAGGCACAGTGGATGAGAGCCCCTCAGCCCTCCAGAGGGCCTAGCCCCCGTCCCCTTCCCCACCCTGCAGGCCCAGGGCTCACCAATGCTTCTTTTCCTCCGAATGGGCACAGGCCGCTTCTCAGGTGCATGCTTGGTGGCATGGCCCCCGTGGGCTCTCAGACTTGCTTCCAAAGCATCCTCGGCCCCTATAGAAAGAGGAAATAGTGACCGGCTGGCTCCCATCAGTGTGATGCCCGGGGGCCTTTCCAGCAGCGCTCCCACCTGCCTCCCAGAGGCAGGCGAGTCCCCTGGGAGACCCTCCACTCCCATGTATCCAGAGAATGAAAGACTCCCAACTGCTGAAAACCTCTGTGAAGCCTACACGGAGGTCCCCCAAATGTGCCCCCCCCACCCCATTGCACTTTGCAGCAAAGCTACAGACCTGTGGGGAAGGGGCAGGGGATCTCCCCAGGTGACGGCTGGAGGAGGTAAGTAAGAGCCAAAACTACCCGGGGACAGGAACCCTCCGACAGCACCAAAGGACCAGCAGAGGCTGCTGCTGTGACTTTTCTGGTGTCTGCATGTGGCTCTCTCCATCTTTTTGGAGCACCCTGACCTTTGAGGGGCATGGGGAATAGGCCAGACTGGGCCAACAACTGGACCCCACTTGTTCTTGAAGTTAATCCATACCCAGGCCACAAGTGCAAGTGGGGAAAGTAAAGGGACAGAAATCCCAGTGCCTGGCAGAGGGGCCAACTGGCAGGAAGGCGAGCGTGCTGCCCATCGGCCGCACACCAACAGTCCCAGTGCTAACATCAAAGCTGTACCCTAGTTTTCCAGGCCTACAACAGCCCCTGGCACACATAGGAGCAGCCTCGCCCGCCCTGGTGCCTCTGGGGCAGCTTAGGGGAGTTCCAGGTCCCTCAGATTCCTAGAAGGGAGAAGTGGGGTGGGAGGGACACACTCAGTCCTGCCACCTGCCACTGGGACCGACCCGCTCCAATGACACTGCCTGCCCCTGGATAAAAGGGGTCACCCTTGGTTCTCCCCGCCTCGGCCCCCAGACCCAGCTAGGGGGTCTCCTTCTGCTCCCCAGGAGATGAGCAGGGTCCTGAGAAGCGCACCCCAACAGCCGGGGACTCCAGCAGCTGCGCAGACCACCCCCCCACCATGTCCTGCTGTCCCGTCCCTAAGAAGCTCAAGTGGTGTCCTGGCCACCAGGCCTGACCAGACGCCCCCTCCTGGGTGCCCAACCCACCGGGGCCTCAGCGACTATCCACAAACCTCCACTCGTTTAAAATGAAAACCGAAAACCAGGAAAAAGATACAAATGGCAAAAGATGTGTTCTTTCAGACAACTAAAGTCTGGGAAGAACCCAACTTCTCACTTAAAATGACTCAATGTTCCACTGCCACTAATTTTTTTGAGACCCAAAATAAGATCAGAACACAACTATTCATGCAATAAGAATTTCCCATCAACCAACTGTTACAAGAAGCATTTTTTCACGAAAAAGTGACATTTATGAGTCACGTCCCGGTGGTAGCCATCTTGCCACCCTCAAACCCAAGAGCAGCTGGTCCAGCCGCGGCGTCCAGGGAGACTCCCCAGCGGCCACCATCTTCCGGGCCTTGCTAAAGCCCCGCGGCTCGCTTCACCACCGGCTCGGTCCTTAGTCCGCGGGAGCTGCCACCACCGTACCGACACCAGGAACTAGGCCCAGGAGGCGGAGGATGAGCGGGGACACCAGCCCTCGCCTCCCCAGCAGGCCGCAGAGAGGACCACAGCCCCCGGCGGGTGGACAGCGCTGAAATCCGACCCGGCAGATGGGGAGGAGAAAGAGCTCCTAGGCAAACAAGCCCTCTTCTGCCCCCCGATCAAGATGGGGGGTCGCCGTCCACGCCGTGGGCAAGTGGCCTCTGACGGATACGGTTTGAGAAATGATCCAGCAGTGACTGAGGCAGACCCCGCCACTCGAGATCCTAGAACTACCCTCAGGACACTTAATCGAGGGGTGCCCCTTTTGTTTAAGTGACAGCTCAGGATGGGGACAGGTCCTCCGGCTCTCGGTCCTGCTGGAGCATGAATGGCCCAAGACGGGGACATGTGTATCAGGTGCTCGGTGACCCCACCGCACAGTCGCCAGGCTGCTAGGACAACAAAGCTCCCCTGCCTCCTTGCCACCGAATGGCCAGCTTCTAATCACACTGGATGCACAAGTCCCAAAAATTCAAAGACCACACGCTGGTCCCTCCACCCCAGAGCCCCACGTGGAAAGTCAGCGACCCCAGGCTCCGTGCTGAGAATCCTCAGGCTCAGTGCAGCTCTCACTGCCGCTGGTCGAGGAACCCTACTGCCTCCAGGTGTCATCTGGGAAATGGGGATGCAGCTGCCCACTGGGAGGCCTCCAGGATCCTATCACAAGGCCCCATGGGGGAGGAGGAGAGGGCCTGTAAGAAAAAGATCTCTTTGGCTTCCTGGGCCTGATTAGCTCTCCAACTAAAAGACCAACCTGAAGGGACTGGTTCACCCTTGGAGTGGCCCACAGAGGGATTTAGGACGACATCCCAGCTCCCTCCTCGCAGATCCCAGACAGGCCTCCAACAGGACCTCATGGGGGTCCAGGGCCCGGAGAGCAGCTTAGTCCTCAGATAACTGACCCCTCAGCTGTTTACAACCTTCCACGGTGTCAAGATCTGTTTCAACTCTGCTTTGGGTGAGAACAGGTGTTGGGGTAAAGACTGCAGTACAAGTTCTAGAAGCATCTGTGGCAACTCTGGTGCTCAGGCCAGAGACCATGCACTGCCCTGGGTCACTGCCCTGGCTTCCACGGCTGTGAGAGGGGGCCAGACCAGGATGGAGACCCACTTTGGGATGTGTGTCACAAGGGGCCTCCTAGCAAAAAAGACCCTAGAAGTCCCGCTCAGTTCTCACCCAGATTCACAGGCATGAGGAGTCCTGGCCCAGACCCCAAACCATGTGACAGAAGGTGCAGGGTGAGGGGCAGGATGAGTCTAAGCACCCAGGACTTTTTATAAGGGGGCAATTTGAAACCAGCCAGGGAACTAGCTGCAGCATCCTGCTTCTTCGGACCCGCCCCAAGAGGCTCTAGGCCCAAAAGCCCCCAGGTCAGGAATGCCATCAGCATAACCCACCAAGCTGCAATGCACAAAGTGTTAATGGGTGGGGGGTGGGGGGTAGGGGGTAGGGGGTAGGGGGTGGGGGGGCGGGGCTGCAGAGACCAGAATAAGAATGGTCCCAACAGAAAGTGAATGGCCCATTTCCCGGTGGCATCCTAAAGCCATCCCACAGGGAGGCCCAGCCCTGCAGCGCCGGCCAAGCTCCTGCAAGCCACTAAATAAATAAATAAATAAATAAATAAATAAATAAATAAATAAATAAATAGCTCTGAATCTTCTCAGGGAGGCGGCCTCCCCACTTTTACAGATCCTCCAGGGCCCAGCGGAACGTAGGCGAGTGTTTTCCTCAGCTAACCAAAGCCAAATCCTTCTCCCCAGGGTTACACATCAAGGAACCAGACCAAAATCCCCCCTGGCCCAACTCTGATCTCCTAGTGAAACTCTACCCCCTTCCTGATAAGGATCAGCCAAAGGATTTCCTGGGTCACGAAACTACAGAAACCATCGGCCTTGCTAGCAAATGGTCTTGGCATGAAATGAAAATAGTTCAGGCCTCTCCACCACCATAATTAGGTACAAATTTCCAAATGACTAGACCATGTGATTTTACTTAATTCCGCCCCCCCCCCCCTTTGAGGGTAGCCTGCAAGGAGAGCGAAATCTTTACTGCAAAAAGTTCCAACTGACCTCTACCACCGTGGGCCTCCCTCTGACAAGCCCACTTAGGGCCCCGGCCTAACCAGACGCTGATACCATGTATTTCTCTAGCTACCCCTCCCACGGGTGTTCCCACACCAAATACTACTCTGGAGCAGGAGGCCACAAAGCTGTGGGCCAGAAATCTCTGCCCTCTAGGAAAAGGATTCCTTTGGGCCACACCACAGTAGGCGCTGCCACCAGCCTGGGTCCCTGGCCACCTCTGCACACCAGTCCCCTCCAACTGTGCAACCGACACCAAGGGGCTTGCAAACTCCAACGCTTACAAATAAACTCTAAAGTGGCTAGACTCCAAGGGCCTGAGGGTGAGCCCCAAAATAATCCCCAGACACCAGATGTGTGGAAGACGCGCCTTTTATTGGCCTGTGAAAGCACGGGGCTCCTGCAACCACAAAGGCCCGGCGGCCGCAGGCACAGGACAGCCGTGCGCCGCAATGACAAAGCGCCCCTGCCCGGGGGCGGCTCCTCCCGCGCGCCTGCCCGCGGGGCGCAGGGCCAGGGCTCCTCCCGCCCCGCAGGGCAGGCCCCGGGCCCGCACACCTGGCCCAGGCGCCGGCGCCCTCAGCGCAGCTGAACTTTCCGTGACTCGCGCAGCATTTTCCTTAAATGCAAAAACAATCCCCCGGCGAGCGAGCAGCTCGCGGCCGCCACCGGGAGAGAAAGTGGGCACTAGAAGAGAAACTCCTGACTCATCCGCCTGGGCTTTTATGGCCCGGGATTGGATTCTGACCTTTCGGTGCGCTCCTGCGCGGCGCCTGGCCCGGCCCGAGCGCGGGAGGCGGCGCGGGGCGCACCCCCCGCACCCCCGCCCCGCGCGCCGAGGGAAGGGGCGCGATTTACCTACGGAGTCTATCTCCAGGAGTCGCTGGAGGTCCCGGATGCTGTGGATCTGACTGTGTGCCAGCCTCTCAATCACCTCGCGGGGGATCTCGGCTTCCTGCAAGCAGAGCCACAGGGTCAGCGTCCGCGCCGGGCCGGCCCGCACCCCCCCGCGCGCGCCCCCCCCCGCGCCCTGTGCCCCCGACAGCGCCCCCGACAGCGCCGGCGCCCCCAGCCCACGCCCTCCGAGCTCTCCGGGCGCCCGACCCCTGCCGGGGGCCCTGGAGTCAGACGCCGGGGGTGGACAGGGTGCGGACCGGGTGCGACCCCCCAATTCTCGGCCCGCATCCAGGGCCGCCTTTCCAGAAAGCAAGCCCTCCTCCCACCTTTACATTTCCACACAAAAGCCCGGCCCCCGGCCCCTCCGCCCGGGGGGGTCAGTCACAGGAGGTCTAGGGGCGCCGAGGGTCCCGAGGAGTTTCTGATTTAATAGTGAAATCGACATCCAGAGAGATCCAAGTTGAAATGCGTCACGGATCGGCGCCCCAAGCCACGGCAGCCTTCACACTCTCATGTGGCCAGGGGCTTGCATTTTCACACCCCGGAACCCCGGGCCGAACCTGCCGGGTCGGGGGGTCTCCGACGCAAAAACACGCGCGCGCGCACTCATCCGTTCACACGCGCGCCCCACCCGGCCCGGCCGCGGCCCTAGCGCCGCCCAGGGCGCCCCACATCCAGCCGGCGGCGGGAGGGTTAAATCTCCACCTCCCGCAGCTCCCAGTCCCTGCCCAGACCACCCCCACTCCCTCCAGACTGTGCCCGGGAGTCGGGGGTCGCCGTGGGGGTGTGCGGGGGAGGGGTCTCCACTAAGTTCCCACGGCGGGGGCTGCAGAAAGTCATTCATCACGGCCGGGCTCCCGGGGGTTCGGGATCCTACCCTGGGGGGAGGGGGCCCCGGCGGTGGGAGGACGCGCGCGCCCGGCCCGGCCCGGCCCCGGCTCGCCTAGCTCAGCCACCTGTAAGCAGGCCCCGGGCGGGCGGGACTGCGGGGCCCAGCGGCCCGGCCAGGCTCAGGGGCCGCGACCCGGGCGAGGGGGCTGCGGCCCCGCGCGCCCACCCTGCCTCCCCGCCCGCCGGGGGGCTTCCGCCGCGGCCGCCCCTGTGGACCCGCCGCTCGCCCGTCCCCTCCCGGGCTCCGCCAGGTCACACACACCCCCTTCCGCGCTCCCCGCACCCCGATACTGCATTGTCCGCCGCGTCCGGGGCGCCTCTCCCCGGGGAGAGCCCGCGCCCCCCGAACTTTCTCCCCACTCGTCCACCCCGCGCCACTCCGTGCCTCCACGGCACAGCGACGCAACACGCTGGAAACTCACCAGACACACTTCGGCATGGCAGAAAAGAACAGCCAGTGGGGAAAAGCAAGAACCCGACCGCCCCAGCAGAAACCAAAATGCGCTCTGCAGAGCCCCGGAGCCCGAGCGGCCCCGGCCCGCCGGCGGCCGCAGGGGGCGTGCGCCGGGGGAGTCGGAGAGGGGACGGGGCGCGGGGGTGGCACCCACCTCGGCCAGGGCATGGGCGAGGTATCCGCAGCCGAGGAGTAGCAGGCAAGCCCAGGTCCTCATCGCGTCCCGAGGCGCTGGCGGCTCGGCGGGGAGGCGAGGCCGCGGGGCGGGCGCTCCAGCCGGGCTCCTGTGGCGGCGAGATTCAGTACCATCCCTCAGGGAGCGCGGCCCGGGGAGGGTGGCGCGGAGAGCAGGGAGCCGGCGGAGCGCGCCCGGCGCGAGCAGCGAGTGCGGAGAGGCAGGCAGCGCCAGCGAGGAGGAGGAGCAGGGAGTGCGCGCTCGCCGCGCCCGCCGCGCCGGGAGCCTCCTGGGCCGCCGGGTAGGGGGTGGGGACGGAAGGGGCGGAGGGCGGGGGCTGGGCCTCTTCCTTGGTGCGTTCTCGGTGCTGGCCGCCGCCGCGCTCGCTCCCCGGCGCTGGCTTTAGGAGCGACCCGGCCGGTAATTCTGCATATTTGCGGGCATCAGCCCCGAGAGGGACCCCGGAGCGAGGCTGCAGCCGCCGCCGCCGCCGCCGCACCACCCATCACCTGTCTGGATGCCCGGCCGGGCCCCGGCCGCGGGCTCGCGCTCTCCCCGCGGGGCTGCGGACGGCCCTGCGCGCCCACCGCCGGCCCCGCGCTCGCCTTCGGCCTCCTCTCGCAGCCGCCGCCCGGCCGGGTACGGCGCGGCCCAGCACGGCGCGGCCCGGCGGCCTGCGTGCGCCCCTCCGCGGCGTGCCCTCGGCTCTGGCGCCGCGCTCCGCCCTCCGCCGGCCCGAGCCGGGCAGCGCCCGCGGCCGCGCCGCCTGGCAGCCGCCGCCCGCCCGGGGCCTCGCCGCGCCGGCCGGAGCGTGGGGCCGAAGGGAGCCGCCGCCGCCGCCGCCGCCGCCGCCGCCGGGTGGCGGAGGAGGAGGAGGAGGAGGGGGGCGGAGGAGGCACGGGCAGGCCCGGCTCGCCGGAGTTGTGCGGGCTCCGCAGGGCGCGCGTGTGGAGCCGGCCGGCGGCGGGGAGGGGGTTATAGCGCCGCCGCCGCCGCGCCCCTCCCCCGCCCCCTCCCCCTCGCCTCCCCCGGATTCCGGGCCCCGGACCCGCACCTCGGAAGCGCGCGGGGGCCGCACGGGCCGGGCAGGGCCCGGGCGCCGCCGCCGCCGCCGCAGAGAGCACCGAGCGGCGCTCACGCAGCCAGTAAAACCCATCAAAGCCCCGCGCCCGGCTCCGAGCTCCGCGCGCCCGGCGGGGCTCCCCGCGCGCCCCTCCCTCGAGCTTGCCCACCCTCCAGTGCCAGCTGCAATCCTGCGGCATCGGACGGGGAGGGGAGGAGGCCGCCGCAGAAGCGCTGCCGTCGCCGGCTCGCCTCCCTCGGGCCCCAGCGGCGGCAGCGGGCAGCGCCCAGAGCTGCTGCGCCAAAAAGGGCAAACGCGAACCGGCCCCCGCCTCCGGCCCCCCGCCCCGGCGCGGCGCTCGGGCCTCTTTCCACCGTGAGGATCCAGGGCCCCTGCCTCCCCGTCTCCATAAAAGGAGGGGGAGTGAGCGTCTGGTGAGAGGTGGGGCGGCTGCAGGGGCGCGTCCGGGGCACTCACCTGGCGGCGGCCACGCGCCCCCGCCCAGAATCCGATGCCTGGGGCGTCTGAATGAGGCACTTCCACCAGCATCCCGAGATGGGAGAGCGCCCAGGTCGGAGGAGGGGGCTGCGGCGTATCTGATCCCCACTCCCTCGTGGAAGGCTGGGCTGCGGCCTGAGCCAGGAACTCGAGGGGGCGGAAGGGAAAGGAGAGCTAGGCGCGGCTGGCGAGAAACCCCCGGAGCCGGAGCCGGAGCCTCCCACGCCGGGATCCGCCGGGCGCACAGAGCGCCACCTCCGGCCGAGGCGCGGCACCGAGCGCGATGCGGGGGAGCAGCGCGCTGGAGGCCGCGGCCTGAGCCGGCCGGACCGCTCCCGGCCGCCGGAGCGCAGGTGCGCCCACCCACAGCAGGTGGGATCGGACCCCCGCGGGCCCCTCAAGGGCACCCGAGCCTGGAACGCGGCTGGGAGGGGACACGGGCCCCGCGACCCCAAAGCTAGACGGCGAGGCCCCCGAAGGCTGGAAGACTCCCGGGTCGGTGGGAGGGTGGGCGGCGGCCCGGGAATGCCTCCCGCCCGAGGCCCCCGCCTCCCGCCCCCGAGGCCCCATCCTGGGGATTAGGCCCGCGCCCCGCGGCGGCCGCCCTCCCGCCAGACAAAGGCAGTAAAGGCGTAGCCCCGCGGGCGGTCTTTCATCCCGGCTCCGCCGGCTCCGGCATTTCAAAGGCCGAGTGGGGAGGGCGCTTAGGGGGCGCTCCCCTTCCCCCTAATACCTGGGGAGGGGGAGGGGGGACCTCTCGCTGTTCCCAGAGGGGGGGGTCCACTAGCACCCTTCCACCTGCTTTCACACACCTGCAGCCTCCCAGTGCCCTGGCCTTGCCCAGGCTGCAGCCCCACACAACCACCGTCACCAAGTCACCTCTCCGGCTGTTCAGGGTGATGAGGGTGAAGCAGGGAAAACTTGGGGACATTTAGAAGCATGTGAGGGCCCGTCCTTGTCCATCCATATGGAACCTTCAGTGGCTCCAGAGAGAGACACCACTGGCAGGTTTGGGGAAGGCAGCTAAACATGCACCACCAAGAAGACCCAGGCTGGACGATGCGGTCTGAGCCACCGTCTCCCCACTGGATTGCATCACGGCAGGTGGATCCAGCCTCCGAGTCCTCTCGGGCAGGAGGGACCTGAGGACACTCCTTTGGGGATAAAGGATGGGTTTGATCGTGGGTACAGGAATGAAGGAGGAAAGTTTGCCTTGTATTTCGGCCTGGGGTTCTTACAGCTGCAATCCCTCCACATCTGAGCAGGCCTAGGTGGGTGGCTTCCCTCTGGGGCACTTCAGGGATGCCCAGCTGGAGTTTGCAGCCAGCAGGGGAGTTAAGGGGGCGCCTTTGCCGGGAGTCTCAGGCCAGCTGGAGGGTGGAAATCAAGGGCGAGGCCTGGGTGCATCCCGCCCCCGGACTGAAGAGCTGGGGGGGGGGGGGCGGCGCCGGTGTCCCTCTAATCGCTGGCGGCTATTAAAAATAAAACCTCGGTGAGTCGTCATAGCGACCAGACAACAGCGGCGGCTGGAGGGTGGCAAAAACCGCACCACGGGCGCCTCTGGGGGGGACTTGGGACAAAGTGCAGGCTTTGGCTGCAGTGGGGCAAGGACCCCCAGCCCCACATGCCCCACCCTTCCCTGACCTCCCCCCCCCAAAAAAAAAAACTGGCAGAAATAGGCTCAGGAGCCCAGTTTCCGAGAATTGGACACGAAGACAGAAGAAGTGACTTGACCAAGAGGTCATCAACTTGGAAGAGAACCCACGCGTCTCGGCTCCCTCCCCCAGCCCTGGTTCCTCTTGACACCCTGCCCAGCCCGTTCAGGTTCCAAGCAGCCTCCTTTTAGTCCCTGGAAAGGGGAGGCTGGGTGAGGAGGTGGGCTTGGGATGCTCACCCCGGAGAGGAGACCGTAAGTCCAGAGGCCAGGCACGTGAGGGCTACTGCACCTGCCCAGCCCGCCGGTCGGCGATCCTTGCTGATTCGGCGTGGTCACGTGCTTCTTTCTAGCCAGGATTGAGTTTCACTTCCAGCCGCTATTAGGCGGTTCACACGGTTCATTGCAAATATTTGATAATGAGGCTAAATATACATTGGAATCGGTCGCGTGGGCGCGGTGTTCCCGGCTCTGCGGGCATCCCCGCCCAGGCCCCAGCCAGGCACAGACCCCCAGGCCGGCGCCCAGCTTTGTGGGGGAGGGAGGCCCGCCCCGCATGCTGCCCCTGGGCCATTCCAACCCAAGGCCCCAGCACTATCCACGGAGGCCGGCCAGAGGGCCCCTGGCGGAAGGAGGGGGCGGCGGGGGGATATCCAGGGTGGGGAGGTGCTGGCAGGAGGTGAAGGTGCACCTGGCAGCCGGGATGTCCGGTCGCCCCCCAGAGCTGGTGCTTCCAGGCTATCTCGGGCGTCTCCGGCGCGCCCCGACGTGCCTGCAGGCCCATAATTAAAGTGAGTCAGGTGCTCCGAATAGGTGGAGAGAGGGGCTGCCCTGCAGCTGGGGTGACTGGTTGGGCGTCTGCCCCTCGCTGCTCGCCTCCGGGCTCTGCCTGTGACCCCAGAGCCAGGGAGGAGTGGGAAGGGCACAGTAGGGGGCCAACTGTAGGGACATCTGCCTTTATTAAGCACCTCGTATGGTGTGCAGCCTGCATGTCCCACTAAACCCACCTCACCTCCTACCTGCTGCTGCTCGCCTGGGCCCTGGCACCAGTGGATGTTCCCTTCTTGCCGTGATGTTACTTCCCTGTGGGAGTCCTGACTCACACTCACTGAGCTCCTCAGTCCCTGCGTGATTTCATTTCACTCACAGAGACACGGAGGAGCGGCAATCTCTCCCACCTCTCCCCATTTTACAGATGGGGCACTCCAGAGGCCAAGAAGCCAGGCCGTTTGCCCATAGGGCTGGAGCCAAGGAGTGGCACACCCCAGGCAGGCAGCTCTGATGGCAGGGGCTCCTCTGCACAAGCTCTGTTAATACATCAGAGCAGAATTACTCAGGTGGCATTGGTCCTGCAGCTCACAGCCAGGAGCAGGAAGGATGCTGCAGCCAGGGGCAGCAGAGCCCCCAGGGCTGGAGGCCATGCACACTTGGTCCCTAGTCTCAACATACACAGGGCAATGAGGAGCACACCCGGGTCCTGGCTGGCCTCTGCCCCTTGGCCTTGGCCTTGTTCATGTGTCTGTGCTTAGACTGCCCCATCTCAGTTCTCTCTGGTTAACGGGAATCAACCACCCTTACCAGGGCCAGTGAGCCTCCCTGCTCGCAGGAAAAGCAGACACACACACAGCTGCAGGACTGCAGTGCCCAGGCTGGGTCCCAGTGAAAGGGGGCCCACTGGCCATCCAGACCCAGGCCTCTGCCCAGAGCCAGGACGGATTTTTAGGACCTTTTGTAATGACGAAACACCACATTTCCCTTTGTCTCTGGGCCACTGATCCCAGAACAATCTCAGCGTCTTGAAGATCAGGGTCCCAGTGAGGGCGGTCACAGGTGGTTACTTCAGGCCGCCCCAGGCCCCAGGGGCTAGGGATGGGGCCGTCCCAGTCCAGGCTCCCCAGGAGAGTGATAAACCTACCAACCGGCCCGGAAGGCATTCTCAATGTTGTTTTTTACTCAACTATTAAATGTTTTTATTTTCCTTTTTATTTTATTTTATTGTTTTTAAAGATTTTATTTATTTATTCATGAGAGAGAGAGAGAGGCAGAGACACAGGCAGAGGGAGAAGCAGGCTCCATGCAGGGAGCCCGACGTGGGACTCGATCCCAGGTCTCCAGGATCAGGCCCTGGGCTGAAGGCAGCACTAAACCGCTGGGCAACCCAGGCTGCCCCTATTTTCCTTTTTAAATACACAAACAGAAACAGGGTTTAAAATAGCTCTGAGCCCACAATCATCGTGACTATTTTGTGCATGAAGATCTACGCTAAGGGACGCTTGGTGGCTTGAAGGCCAGCCCTGGATGTCTAGTGCAGGAGCCACCAGCCACCTGTGGCCACTGGGCGTATGAAACATGGCTGCTCCCCAGGGTGACGAGCTGAACAAGCAAAGCACACGTGGCCAAGAGGGCTTCATATAAAGGAAAAGACTGCAAAATTTCTCATTATTAATTTTTATATTAATTATATGTTGAAATGACAGCATTTTCAATGTATTGAGTTAAATAAACTATATTACTACAATTAATTTCGCCTGTTTTTCCTTTAACATGGCTACTAGAGCATTTGAAATATCCTACGTAGCTAAAACGAGGTTTCTATTGGGTAAAGCTAGTCTAGACACGTGGAGTTCACGCCAGTACTGTCAAGCAATCTAGTGAGTGGGGGGTAGGCCACATCCAGCCTGGCAACCAGCAGAGCTCTGCAGCCTCTGAGGCCCCGAGACCAGTAGAACCAGGGCTCAGTTACACCCCTTCCAGCCTCAACCGCTATGTGACCTTGAAGCAAATTGGCTTCTTCCAGGTAACGGCCAGCTCAGAGGGTTGATTTAAGGAATAGTCACTCACACATTCAGCAAATACTCATGTGCCAGGCACTCTGTGGAGTTGTAGGAACAGAAAGCCAAAACCTACCCCCACCCCGGAGCCCAGGGTACCTCAAGAAGCAAGCAATAGATAAGCATATACTATTTCAAGTAACATATTTCTGGGGTGGTCAATCAGGCCTATTTGAGCGGGAGACAATTAGCCATCTAGAAAGTCTAGATCTAGCATTCTAGGCAGAAACAGCCACAGCATGTGCAAAGGCCCTGAGGCAGGAACTGCCTTGGATTGTTCAAGGAACAAGGGGCAGGGATGGTGGGAGAAGGTGGGTGAGCAGAGAGAGGTAGGCAGTGGGGCAGATCACACACACCTTGAGACAGTAAGGCATCTAGATTTCATTCTGGGGGTGTAGAAGTCACTGAAAGGCTGGGGCAAGGAACACAGAATGTGGCAGCACAGACAGGAAGTTTAGCTGCCAGCCTCGAAGGTCAGAACAGAAAATCCCCTATTCCCCTCCCCTGCCCCCTGAGGTCTACAGGACTCGTGGCCACATTCCTGAGTTGAGGGTATGAATTTCCAGGATGGGGCTGGTCACCCAGTTTGAACCCAGAGCCACCCCCACACCTCCTACCCCAGTCCCCCTTGGGTCTGTGACCGGGGATGGCATGGGAAAGGCCTACAGTGCCCCTTGGCCATTATTTTTTTTTTAATTTTTATTTATTTATGATAGTCACAGAGAGAGAGAGAGGCAGAGACACGGGCAGAGGGAGAAGCAGGCTCCATGCACCAGGAGCCCGATGTGGGATTCGATCCTGGGTCTCCAGGATCGCGCCCTGGGCCAAAGGCAGGCGCCAAACCGCTGCGCCACCCAGGGATCCCAACCCCTTGGCCATTAGACAGACAGGACACAGCCCTGGCCCTGGCAGAGGTCAGACGTCAGTCTGGGACCGGGACATGGGGACAGGCAGGCCTGCCACGCTTCCCAAAGGGAAGGCAGTGAGGGCTTGCCCTCCAGAGACACGGCCCGGGACGATGGAAGAGCCTCTCGAGGTCGGAGGGGCTCACAGCTCCCTGATGGGAGCACAGATCAGACCAGAATCGTGGGGTCCACAGTGGGGACCTCACTCACCATGGGGAGGGGAGATCCGAAGGAGCCGGTGAGGCCAGAGCCGAGGGGCTGAAGATGTGTGTGGGAAGCACAGAGGCTTCTGGAAGGAACCAGAGCCTGGGCTTGTATGAGGAAGAAGCAAACAGGTCATCGAGCTACAATAGTCAGATAGCTCGGCTCTCGCGTGACAAACACATCGGGAACCACAAGCCTGTTTATTCAATAAGACAGTTTAGAAAATTGACCTGATGAAATCCACTTTACCGCCAACACTAAATCCATGTCAGACGGATCAAAAAATGGCTAAAGAAACGTTCAGAACAAACGGGAATGTGTGCGTCTTGCTGCCAGAAGCTCACAGCATCACCTGCCGCACTCCTGCCAGCGTGTCTTGTCTGGCTCAGCCTCGAGGAAGCACAGGGACGCATCTGGAAGGCGAGGCAATCCATGAACACCTCCTCTGATCTCAGAACGTCATTGTCGTGGAGAAGCATCCGAGGGGCTGTTCCGGGGAGGGCAGGCGGAAGCGTCTGGAAGGCTCCACCCAAACCACGACACCCAGGACCGATCCGGGTGATGCTGCCCTGGGGGCGCAGGAAAACCCCCTGTATGTCCAGAGGTGCCGTGGAACGTGGGGTGAACTGGCATGACTTCTGCAGCTTATTCTTAGTGGTTGGGGTTGGGGAATGGAGATGATAGATGAATGACAGAGATTGGCTGTCAGACTGATGATGGCTAGAGGACAGACGGACTCGGCGGACCCTGGAGCATGCAGCCGGGGACATGAGAGAGGAAGGGGTCACATCCATTCATGGCACCATTCTTATGACTTTCCCATAAGGCTGAAATTTTTCAGAATATAAAGTTATGAAAAAAAATGCCAATTCCTAGTCTCTAATTTTCCCATCATTTATCAAACTTCTAGAAGGCAGAGAATCTAAGAGCTCCAGAGGACAAAACAAATCACAAATCAAAGAGCAGCAGGAGAGCCACAGTGTTTACTTTTAAAAAACAAACAAACATCCAATTTGACAGTAAAAAAATTCAAAACATAGGGTAGAAATTTAAAAACCGGAACAGATGGAATCCTTTACTGTGGGCCCTGAAGAGTCAGGGCTCCCCTGTTCCTGGCTCCCCGCGTACTTTCCATCCACCTAGAACAAGTGCATTAGCCAAAGGTTAAAAGACATTTATCTGCTGGGTCTCTGCTCCGGTTCTCTCCTCGGAAAACCACAGACTGACGCAGACAGGGGGAATGAGGACGCGGACCAGCGGGGACTGCACTTGGCTGCGCCTCCAGAGGACTCAGGGGGGGCAGGGGGGCCAGGGAGGGGGCTGCCGCGATGCTGACAGCCACTTGGCACCCTCAGCGGTGGACGTGGCTGTGACCTGACCCTGCAGCCCCACGTCTGGGCACCTGGCCTAAGAAAATGGCCCGGCCGCAGAGTGGCCTAGTGCGCGAGGGGCCCTGGGGGCGGGACTCACACCACAAACACTGGAAACAACCTAAAATCCCAGGTGTGAGCAGGCCTTGTTTTCCTGGCCCTCTGGTTGGAAACTGTGTCCCCTCCTGGGGCGGTGGCAAAGACAGTTTCCCGTGCTGTGGAAAGGGCCAGAGATGGGGCTCTACCCACGGCGGGGGCAGGGCGTGGAGCCGCTGGTCAGCTTCCTTCCACCCCACATCCAGGTGGTCTGTGATGTCTGAGGAATTCAGACACTTCTATTTTAGAAGAGACACCCAGGCATCCGAAGCGAACAGGGGCCTCGGGTTTCCTCTGAAGCAGCAGTGGCCCAGGTGACCCTCCTCCTGCGTCTCCAGGGAGGCAGGCAGTGCTGCTCCCTTGGGTCCCCTCGTCCACACTAAAGTAGGTGGGGGCCTTTTCAGAGTTTCCAGGCTGCATCTCATGGGTTGCTCCGGGATGCTGATGGGCCAGGGGAAGGGGTGCAATGCTCCAAAGGGCCTTGCTGGGCCCCAAGTGCAGGCCTTCTTGGGCAGCCTGTGGGCCTCCAAATGTCCCCCGACCCTGACCCTGGCCTGCCCTGGAAGGCTGCTCCGTCCTGGCCGGGCAACCCCTGACCCCTGTTGGCTGGGGCACCCGGGAGGAGGCCCTGGAGCTCAGGGCTCACACCTCTGCTCTGAGTGACCCCGACAGTGTCCTTCCTCCCCGGGGATGAGGGCTGTGGGCCCAGCAGAGGGGGAGCTTGACAACCCCTCCCTGTCTGTGACTGCTGGAGAAGCTATTTTCATCTGTGGCTGTTTTTCTCGACAGGAGAGAGCAAAGTACGTCAGATAATCTTATCCTTGTCCTGCTATGACCCTCAGGAGATGGGGGGGTGGGCGGGGGCTGGCAGCCTCTGCAGCCCAAGCATCCCTCTGGTGAGCAGTATATGGGTCCCCCAGCTCCCTGAGCCCCTACTATGCGCCTGCCCATGGGGGTGTCGGAAGGGCAGGAAAGAGCTCAGGCCCGAGGCCCTGAGGGGAGCCAGCCCAGGTCTGAGGCTGCCTTCCACCACCAGCTGGCTATGCTGGCCACCTGTGGCAAGTGGCTTCACCTCTCTGAGCCCCTGTGGCCTCAAAGGTGGTGGGAGTAACAACAGCAGGTAACACTGGGGACGTGCTCAGCACAGAGCCAGAGGGCAGCCGAAATTCTGCCCTGATTCATTAGCGGGGTATGGAGCGTGCTGTGTGTGGTGATGTGTGTGTAGACACTGCCTGGCGTGCAGCAGGCGCTCAGTAGTGATTCCACCTGCAGCTCAGAGCTCCTCCACCCCTGGGCCACAGGCGCCTGTGTGGGGCAGCCTTGGCATCGTAGCCGCTGCTCATCACAGGGCCACCCCCCGGGGTCCCTCTGTGCCCCATGCTACCAGCTCCCATTTACCTAGGACAGTGCTGAGCTCAGCCCTTCAAACCTCTGTGTCCAGCTATGATCACAGTGAGCCCA
Organism: Canis lupus familiaris; assembly: GCF_011100685.1. Taxonomy (NCBI): domain Eukaryota; kingdom Metazoa; phylum Chordata; class Mammalia; order Carnivora; family Canidae; genus Canis; species Canis lupus. The sequence goes on along the minus strand of NC_049227.1, from coordinate 16,410,614 downwards.
GCGCCCAGAGAATCCAAAATAAAGCCACCAGCCCCTGAAACCCAAACAGTGGTATACACGGGGATTATTTCTGGATCCTGCTTTGACACCCATGAGACACATTCAATCAACAACAGACACTGACCATGGAGACCGTGCCGTGCGTAACAGCATCCCTGCCCTCATGGGGCTGACCTCCCAGAAGGTGCAGGGGTGACAAACACAGGAGCAAGGGGTTTACCTGCCTCCTGATAGTCCTCGGCTGGATGTTTTCAGCTTCAGGGAAGGAAACTCAGCCCAACCTGGCTTAAACGATGAGGGATCTTACTGGGAAGTACAGGTGTCACGATTCAGGAGAGGTCTGATCAAGGATCCAGCTCTGTATGTTAGTGGTCTTCTCCCCTTGACATCTTCCTTCAGCAGACCCCTCCCTCATGGTGACAAGAGGGCTGCCAGAAGCAGCTTGGGCTTCCTCGTTCACACTGAGCAGGAATGCTGTGCCCCTGGTTTCTCTCAAGACTGAAGAAGCTCCTTCTCACAGGATGCTCTCCTTGGCCAGAAATGGTGGCCTGCCATCCCTATGTCCCATCCTCCACTCCCCCCATCGCCAAGATCTCAAACCCCAGAGCTCCCTCCTGAGCCCCAGGCTCCACTCAGCACATCTGCCTGGGTGTCCAACACACAAGCCAACCTTAACACGAAACTGCAAGCTCTGACCCTGGGGATACCATCCTTCCAGCTGCTCAGACCATGGCCTGGGAGCCAACCCTGAGGCCCTCTGAGCATACATCCCATGTGTCATGGAATTATTGGTGACTCAGCCCTCAAAATGCCTGGGAAACCTGACTGGTGCCCACCCAATGTCGCCTCCTGGCCCTAGCCCCCACCTTCTTTCAGGAAGACTGTCCCAATGTTCTGGCCACCCCCCCTCACCCCCCGACTCACCAATCAGGGACACGAAAACCTACGGCATCTCGAGAGAAATTAAACATGCGGTCAGGGTCTGGCATGAATGCATACTACGGCCCCTCGTGCCCGTGGCTCCTGCCAGCACCCCCATCACCAAGTCTTGGGTCCTCCCCTGAGTTACAGAGCATTGTCCAAGCAGATAACAGATTATAAATAATCCCTTCCTCCCCGTCCAGACTCCCGCTGGCAAAGCTGGTGTGGGCAGGAAGCAGCCACTCAGGGTCTCGCCCAGGCCGGGGCCCAGGGCCTACCTGGCACTTTCCCACGAGATCTGGGACTTGGGACCACCTCCAGCTCTCACCTTCCTAAGCAGCTGGTGTGACTGGACCAGAGGCCCCCTGAGTGTCTATCAAGGACCTGAGCGGCTGCAGGGTCCGGGTGAGGGCAGCTCAGCACCTGGACACGCAGGTCCAAATCCATGCTTCCGTCTCCTTCTAGCATGTTCCGTGGGTAAGTCATGGAGCCACACTGGGCCTCAGCTTCTGAGCAGTAATAACAAACCACTTCCAAACGGGAGGTTAGAACCAGCACAGAGTGTGTACCTCACTGCGTCTGAAGGCCAGCTGGCGGTTCTAGGCCCTGTAGTTTCCTTGCTCACGCAGCTTGTGTGTCCTCACGGCCTGGCACCCCGCTTCCCCAGAGCAGGTGACATCCAGTCCAAGGCGTTCTCAAGGCCCTGTCCTCCTCTACTTCCAAAGCCTCCCCCTGGTAACTCAGACCGGCCACTTCCATGTGGGGAGGGTGGACCCAAGGGCGTGAAGCCCAAAATCGGGCTGCCCCTGACTCAAAGGTGGTTTCAAGGATTAAGTGAGCTCACACAGGGAAGAGCCCCCCGCCTGCAGGCTCAGGCTCGGGGCACCTCCAGGAACAGGCCCTGAGCCCCGCCAGACTCAGTGGGAAGCGGAGCCCCAGGCCCGCCCAGCCAGCCAGGCCGGTGCAGGGCCCTGCTTAGCAAAAGGCATGCACCGCTTCTGGCAGTGGACATGCCTGGTGGCATGGCTCATCACTTTCCTGAAGGCTCTCCCAAAATACCAAAATACCCAGCCCCCCAGCTTCCCTGGGACGCCTGGACTCACCCATGTCTGACGGGAGGCTGCATGAAGCCAGGCCCCCCAGGGGCGCTTCCTTGGTCCAGAAGGCAGACGAGGAATCTGCGAAGGCTTCAAGGAGGAGGTGGCACTTGAGCCAAGCCTAGAAGGATGGCAGCCAGCAGCTGGGCTCCTCAGGCCAAGAATTTCCCTTCCAGCCGTGCCCCACCCATCTTATCTGCCTCTCAGGGGAGCGATCCCAGGGACCTTCCCGGGAGGGCAGCTCAGCCGGCTCCCCTCCCCGCCGCGGCAGCGCTGAGTCATCAGTCTGGAATGCACTTTCAATTCCTCCGCCACCCCTCCCCCTCCTCCGCTGTCCCCAGCCCCCTCCTCCCCATCCTGTCCCCCCAGGGCCAACCCATCACTTCCTGACCCGGGCACAGTGTTCCGGCCACGGGCCTGAGGATGGAGGATGGGTCAGGGACTCCCCAGGACTCCCCGTCACCCCGGAGGCCAGGGCAGGAAGGAGGAGGCGCCTTCCCAGCCTGGAGGAGCGGTTTCTTCAGGGACCTGCCCCCACACCGTCTGGCCCGGCGGGAAGTGCAGGCTCTCAGCATCCCCCTCAGCCAGGACCCAGCAAAGGTCAGGCCGGACCCAGACCCTCCAGCCCACCTCCTGGGCACCTCAAGTACTCCCTCCTCAAGGGCTCTGGCTTCTGGAAGCTGCTGAACAGGGTCTCATGCTTCCCTGATGGCCTCCCTGCAGGAGGACACGCTGAGTGTGTGTCACTGGGGCTGCCAGGGGTGGGGACTACGGCAGGAGAGCACCTCCTCATGCCTTCGGGCTCAGGGACCCTTGGAGCCTGGAGCCTGGGCCCTGCTCCCAGGGGCTCCTTTCCCCAGCGGTGGCCCCACAGTTGTACAGAGCAGGACAGAGTCCAGACCAGGTGGTGCAGCCTGAGGCCATGTCCTCACCTTCCCCAGCCCACCTGCTGACCCAGGAGCTGCCACGAAGGTGGGGAAGGGCAGCCAGGTGTGGTCAGAGCCCAGGGCCTGGCCACCCCCACAGGTGCTGAGACCCCCAGGGGCTGGTAGGTGCTGGTGACCTAGGCCCCCAGGGCTGGAGCTGGAGCAGCCCTGGGTAGAGGCCCCCAGATGCACTTGGGGAAGTGAGTGAGGTGCCCACGCTGGCTCTGCTCCTGCACTGGCCTGCTTGGAGGTGGGGCTCCTGCCCAGTTCTGTGAGCTGTTCAAGAAGAGGGCTGACCTGGGGAAGGAGCTGGGTGGGGAGCTGTGTTCCCAGCAGGAAATCTGCCCTCAGGGCACCACTGGCCACCAGCAGTCCCCTCCCATGTCCTCCATGCAGTTTCTGTGTCCTGCCAACCTCTGGAAAGCTCTGGCCCCATCCCCGCTCCCATCTCCCCTCCATCCTCCTCCCCAACTCTCATACCCCTCTTCCCCACCCAGTCTCCCCCATCTTCCCGGATCTTCCCCATCTCTTCCCCATCTCCCCGCCCATCTCCCCTCCCCCCTCCCCCCATCTCCCCTCTATCCTCCCCCATCCCCACCCCCAGCCCCATCAAGGCTGGGATCCGGCTGTATTTTCTTCATGGAACAGTCTGAAACCCACTCCCTGCCTGTGTAGTGTCTCAGGGCCCCACCACATCTGGGTCCAGAGAGAACAGGGTCCACTTGCCATGAGACCCCAGTCCTGACAGTGTTTGTGGGATAGCCCAGGTCCCCTGCTCAGCCCCCTTCTCCCCATCTCAGCCTAGAAGCTGAGCTGGCCAAGTGGCTGGCCTCAAAGACAGGCCTTGGGTGTGCGGAGGGCCATGCCGGGGCTGCCATGCACTGAAGGGGCACTGCCCACTGTACCCCCACGGCCTCCCCACACCACCCCTGCTGTCTGCCCTGCAAGGTGGTCGGGCCCAGAAACAGAGGGCTTGTGACCAGAGCAGGCAAGCGTGGCTGTGCCCGGGGCCAGACAGAGACCACAGCTGGGTAGGAACAGGGAGGGAGGTGGGTCCTTCGGAGCCTGAGAGCCCTCTCTGAGCTCTGTTTCCTCATATGTACCATGAGTCTGTGTGGTGGGGCCTGCGGCATCCAGCACACGCAGAGCACATGCCTAGCACACGCAGAGCACACGCTCCAGCCTTAACACACAGCAGTGGCTGCCAGGCTGGTGGCTCAGTGTCAATGCCCCATCCACCATGGGGCCAGCCCCTCCTTGAAGACAAAAGCACCTCTGAGTTGTCACTGGGTCCCAGTGCCTGAGAGGCCTGGAGCAGGATCTTGGGGATGGGCAGGGGCCCACCCAGGAGCCCCCTCAGTCCTAGCCTGCTGAGCAAGTGGGTGAGTGAGCCAGGCACGAAGGCACCAGCCTGACCTCCTGGTAATCCATGGGGTGGGAGCGGGGGCTCTGAGGACTCCTAGGAGTGTCCCTGAGGGGCCTTGCCCCCCGGCCCAGTGCAGCTGGTCCAGCCCCTGAAGCCATGGATCCCCAAGCACAGGAACAGTGTGAGAACAGTAGTTTGGCTCTTGGCTGGCCCAACCAAGACCCCCTCACCTCAAGGTGAGGACCCCCTCTGGGGGTCCAGTAGTTCACCTGCCCTTGCTCTGGGGCAGCAGCCACCTGAGGGAGGAAGACAGGGCTCGAGGTCCTGAACAGGAAGGCTTCCACACCCACAGGCAGGCTGCATGTGTTCCGTTCCAGAAGGTTCCTGGACTCCCATAGCCCCATGGGAGTCGAGGCCTAGAAATTCCCTGGGTCCCTACATGGCCCTGCCATCAGCTCAGGGGGTGCCTCCTGGCCCACAGAAGCTCAAGACCCCCCACCCAAGGAGGCTGGGTCGGACTTGGGCCCCACTCTGAAGCCCGAGACACCCTCCACCCCATTGGCTCTTTTTATGGCTCAGATGTCTAGGGACTGGCCAGTGTGTGCCAGGCCTGTACAGAGTGGGCAGTAACACGGACAGGATCTTTGGGATCAGAGATGGGGTGCAGGGGAGTTCAGGGTACAGATACAGGCAGAAGGAGTATCAGGGCTGCCTGGAGCTGGGGGTCGGAACACCAGGAGAGGATGGGGTGCAGGGGGAGGGCTGGTCTCTGCCTGCAGGCTCCTTGAGGCCCGTCTAGGGCTGGACTCTAAGGAGGTGGGGTGGGGGGTGCTAGGATCTGTCAGGAGGCCAGTGACAGATGCCCAGGAGCCTGGACCTGGGGTGGCCATGGAGGTGGAGAGGGAGCCCAGAGGCAGCCAGTCCTGGACTGGAACGTGTAGGGTGCCGGGGACAGAGGCCTGGGCAGCCTAGACTGGAAGAGGCTCCACTACCCACCTGTCAACCGGCCCTTGGGCCAGCCTCCTGTCTGCTGGCACCAAGGCTTCATGGTCCCAGAGCATCCAAAATCCAGTCCCCAGGGTATGGCCCCAGGGTCAGGCCTGGGGCACTGGGAGTCCACTCCTTCCCCCTCCCCCAGGCCAGGGATGCTGAGGTCGTCCTTCGCCACCCTCACACCCTCCAGAGGGGCCACCTGCAGAACACCACACCAGAAGCACTGGCTAATTTGGAGACTGCACACTGAATTGTCTAAATTGGTCGAGTTTTTCGTGGCAACCTATTTAGTCTGTAGAAAAACAAAGCATGGCAGCTCCTAGGAGTCTCAGGTATGCCCAGGGCAAACTCCTACTATTTGTTCCAGTGTATTTGGAAACCACGAGGATACAGCCAAAGGCAAAGTAACACACATTTTCTTCTGACTCTGTGGCTTGGAGGAGCTGTGTGGGGCCTGGAGCCCGGGGCGGGGCTGGGGGGTTCCAGCCTAGCTCCGCACCTACTGGCAAAGTCCCGGCTGTCTCTGGCCCAGCCTCCCCACCCCATCTAAGGTTCCTGAGGGTCCTTGACTTGGTGGTTCAGCTCATTCTGATCCAAGCAGTCCCTGCAAGGCCTTTTGTGTGGGTTTAGTTAGTCATGCATTCATTCAACAAACGTTTGTGTGGGGCTGGGGAGGGTGGGCGGACAGCCTGGTGTAGGCTGATGAGCTGCCGACGCCTGTGCCACCCAAGACTACAGGAGGGCCCCCTCTCCCCTGCCAAGGATGTGGAGAAACCCAGGCAAGGCACAATCTCTGCTGACCTCCCTCTGGGGCCCAGTTGGGTCAGGACTGTGTTACTGGAAGCTAGGAGTGTGGCAGTTTAGTAACAGGACTGCTAGTTCTGTGGTTCCCCCTCCACCGCCCCAACCAGAAGGTAGGGTCTGGGTCTCCTCCCTGAGTCCAGGTGGGCTGGTCCTACAACAAACATGTGGACGTGAGACCAGGTCCTAAGGGGACCTCCAGCCGGGCGGCTTACCTGGGTGGCTGGTGGAGCCAAGGAGGCCGGCTGCTGAGGCCACCTGGCTGTACAGAGGCTCGCGACACTGGAGGGGCCTTGGGTCCCAACAGAGCATCCAGGACGAGGTAGTTGGAACACCTCAGCTGCTCTTCCCCCGGGGCCCGCACATCAGGGAGCAGAGACTGAGCCCCACTCACTGGGCCCCATCCCACGTCTCTACAGAATCCAGGCTGGCTGTTCATGTCTCGAGGCTTCAGAGGGACACTACGAGGGGACCAGAGACCACAAAGCACACCCAGGGAGGTCGCATTTGCACCTCCACAAAGCTGAGTTCGCAGCTCAGCTCTGGAGTCCTCAGGGGCCCGCCCCAGGCTGCTGGTGGCTCAGGGAGCAGAGGGAGGGGGAGGGGGACACACTGGCAGCTGGCACAGGAGGGAGGACCGCAGCTGCCCAGCCTTCCAGGCCCAGGGGCCACACCCGGCCGAGCCCGAGGGTCTGAACACACCGGCTCTGATTCCTGTGTCCAGTGAACGCAGGAGGGCCTGGTTTTATCACGGATGCGTGTGCTCTGGTTAGACATCTTACGTGACCGTAGCTCCAAATCTGCGTGTTCCCTCGCACGGGCCCCCGAGTGAAGTGGGTGAGGCACACAATCCTGCTTCACAGGCACGCCGAATCACAAGAGCTTCACAGACAAGAGTGTGGTGGCCCCCAGAAGAACCTTGCCGGTGCCACATGGCTCATTACAAAGAGCACCAAGAGTTGGGGCCGATTGGACTGCCCCCCAAGGACGCTGTGCGTTAGCCAGCACAGCACATGCCCACCCCGGACCGTCACGATGTGGCAGGTGAGGGACTGCCGGGTTCACTGCCCAGCACATTCCTGAAACACACCGGCCTGAGTCCTCCAGCTGCAAAAGTAAATGGAACGATGGACCGGGAAGGCTGGAGGGGTCTCCAGTGGAAATGACACACGGCTCTGTCCATGCTAGAGCAGTAGTTCACCTACTGGTGAACTACTACTGGGCCCATCTGCGTGGCTGGGTCAAGCTCGACATGTGGATTTTAAAACCTGCACAGGATCTTCTTTTGCGAAGCAATTTCTGTGGAAAGGTTCCAAAGGCCTGCAGTCCCCCCAGCACGCCACGGTCTTGGGTTTCTAGGCCCAGACTGAGGAGTAATTGGAGGGTTCCCCGCCCACGGAGCTTGGGTTAGAACCAGACCAGCTGAGTCCCACAAGAGAGGGGATGCTCTGCCCAACTGGAGGTGAGGCTAGGGCAGAGAAGTGAGTCACCAACTGCCTAATTTGGTCACATCCCAGGAGGCAAGAGCTGTCCGAGAGGGGAGAGCCAGGTCAGCATGGTCCAGAGCTTCCTGGAAGGGGGTGGGGTTGAGCGCATTCACGCGAGGCCAGGGCAGACCCCAGGGCCCCCATCTGGATCTGAGTCTCAGGGACCAGAGCCCCTACGGCCTGCAGCCACCATGGGAACCTTCGAACCAGGACCCCCAAGTCACCCAGACGGACAGGCCACCGCTGAGGGCAAGGACCTCCCAGACAAGGAGTCACCCTCCCCCGGGTGCAGCCTGGCAGCTGTGGGCCTGGGAGGGAGACGCCAGACCTCAAAGTGAGTCACTGCCCGGCTGATTCAGCCCCCGAGCCAGGCGAGGTGAGGCTAGGGCGGTCAGCAGCCACGGGTGTCGCCCCATCAGGGTGTGCAGGGTGGCCAGGGTGTGCAAGGCTCTTCTTGCCAGTTAGGATCTCATTTCAAACAGGGCCACGGGGGTCACTACCAAATTTAATGGACAGGGAAGCCGAGGCTCAAGGTGCACACTCACAAGACCCAGGTCAGGGCAGCCCCTGGAAAAGCCTCCACACCTGGACTCATGTGCAACAAGAGGGGCCGCTGGGCCCGTGCAGGTCCGTCCTCTGAACACCCAGTCCACAAGAGCAGAAAGGGTCTCTCCGGGGCAGCCAAGCCACCTCCACTGCCAGGAGCAGGGTGAAAGGGGCAGGGGAACTGGAATAGGGCTGATGGTTCAGATGAAATAATGAATGAGCCTGGGTGCACACGGCAGGGGAGGCCTCTAACTCTGGGGCGGGGCCGGCCTGGGCTCCTCAGTGCTCCTCATGCCCCCCCCCCAGCCCTCCCCAAGTCAAGAAGGGGATCCTGGACCCCTGTGTTCCCTTCCAGGTATACTCAGGGGTTGTGTGCCCAGGCTATGTTAGAGAGGGGAAGGTAAGGCCCAGAGATATCAAGGGACTTGCTCAAGGCCAAACAGCCAGGTGGGCTTTCCTCTGGGAGTGTGTGTGTGGGTGTCCCGCTTAGGTGTGAGATGTGAAGACCCCACCTGCAGCACCTCCTCTGCTCCTGCCCTGTCCCAGGTCCCCCCACCCCCTCTGTCCTCCCTGCTCCCCTCCCTGGTTAGGGCCCAAGGACCTTCTAGAACATACACCAGACTCTTGGCTTCTGGGCTCCCAGTTCTGCAGGGGTCCAATGTAGCCCAGACGCCTCCAAGGGGTGTCCAGGGATGTCTGCTCCCAACCGCAGGTGCCACCACCCCACCTCCCTCACCCAGTCTCTCTTTCCCGTTGAGTGAGAACACCAGGGCCCGGGTGCCTTCACCCAGCTTCCTCCAATGCCCACGTCTTACAGAATTCAAGTGTGGTCCCAGCAGCAGGATGTTGATGTAGATGCAGCCAACACGCTGGTCACGCCATAGGCACGAGGGGCGCTGTTTGTGAGCCGCTCCCTCCCCGCACCTCGCCTCCACTGGGCTCCAAATCCACTCGTTGTCATTTCCAGGAGGGTGCACACGTGGGATCACACAGCCTGTGACGGGTGGGCCGGCTCTTCTGCTCAGCGTGATTCTCTGCAGATGCACCCGAGCTGCTGCCGTATTGCCCGCTGGCTCCTTTCCGCGGCAGAGCAGCCTCCAGTGGCAGCTCGTGGACGGCCCTGCTGATGGACGTCTGGGCTGCTTCCAGCGTGGGGCCGTGTGAATAAGGCTGCTGTGAGCATGAGGCACGGCATTTCTCTGGGGCAAGTGCCCAAGAACGAGGCGGCTGGGCCATAGGGTAGTTGCATGTTGGGTCTGGTTTAATTTTTTTAATCAGTATTTTAAAAAGATTTTTAAATTTATTTAAGAGAGAAAGAGCACTCGAGCATGCATGAGTGGGCGATCCCGCGACCCCGCATCCCCGCCGCCCTGGTGTTCACTATGTTTCCCCGTGGCCCGAACCATCTGAACCGCTCTCTGTGCTGTATTTGCCACCTGTGTGTGCCCCTCGGGGCCAATCCTGCTCACGCCCCAGCTGCGTGTCCAGAGCTCTTCCCTTCATGGGACATGTGGTTCGAAAACATCCTCTTGTCTGCGGCTTGACTTTTCAGAGGCTGTTGCAGGACAAATGGTTTTAATTTTCAGGAATTCCAAGTAATCCAATTTCCCTTTTACGGACTGTGCGTTGGGCGTCTAGTCTCAGTGCGATTTCCTAGCCAGCTGGAGATCTGAGGATCTTCTCCTGTTGTGCTTCTGGAAGTCTTATACTTGTATGTTTACGTGCAAGGCTGTGAGCTGTTTTCAGCAAATTTTTGTAGAAAGTGTGAGACCCTGGTCAAAATTTCCTTTTTTGTTGACCTGTGGAAGCCAGAAACTGAATTTCTCAACGTTTCCCTCCTTGAACCAGAAGTCTGCTTTTATGTATTTATTCCAGTGTTCATAGGGACCAGTGACTGCCCCTCCCTGTGAGGCCCCGGGCACCTGCACTCCTGGGGCTCACCCCGCAGGCCTGCCCCAGCCACGCTCTGACCACTTCTGGAAGCTGCCTCAGGACTGTGGCATCCACATCAGCCCCCAGAGCGGCTGGGAGCCACCAGGGACGGAGGCAGGCACGGCCCCTGAGGCTGGGGGTCGGGGGCTGCATGGCCCAGTCTCCATGGCCACAGTCCGCAGGCCACACTAGTGCAGACCCCTTCCTGGCAGTGATTGCGTACCGCGCCCCTGGCACCGCCCTGGGGGCAGGAACAATTGCCCGGCTTGTTGTCTCAGGCACACAAAAGTTCGCTTTCACAAGCCCTACAAGACCGGGTCTGTGCCCGCCTGGCGCCAGAGGGAACAGGCCCAGGGCCCAGCTGGGGAAGATGCTGCTCTGGCCCACGCACCCCCGCAGCGGGCAGCACGGACCAGAGCCCACCCTCCAAGGAGGGGTGCCCCACCCCTGCCCCGGCCCAGGGCTTCCTGGAGGGGCCGGAGTTCTAAGCAGCACAGGGAGTGCTTGACCCTAGTCTTCAAGATGGACACGAGCCTCGGCTCCACTCCCAGCCAGGCCTCCGTATGAGCCTCCTCCAGCTGCTGTAACAAAACGCCAGACCCAGGGGCTTGAGCAGCTGCCTTCCTTCTGAGGCTCCCGCTGGCCGCCGCCCATGCAGGAACCAGTCTCTGAGGAAGGTGGGAGGATGCTGGTTGGCAATGGCCAGCCAGGCCCAGCCTTGCAGACAGGGCTGCGGGAGGGCCAGGGGGCAGCGGCCACCTGTCTCTGGCCTCAAGCTTCTCATCCGTAAAATGAGACCTCAGAGTGAACTGACACCCCTGTCAGAGGTGCCCAGGGACCCTGGCACAGCTCAGCACTCCACTTCTCATTGGGCGTCTGGCCACCAACAGGCCTGGCAGTGGCCAGCATGACCCAGCGGCAAGAGCCCTGCCCTTAGGACTGCCCCCAGGTTCTGTGACGTCCTGCCTCCCTGCAAGTGCGACCTTGTCTAATGAACAGCTATGCTTCAAAGTGACTTTCTGGGACAAGGTCCTAAAAGGCTCCGCCGCTGCCGCCTCACTCCCTTGGGTCATTCGCTGGGGGAAGCCAAACGCCACGTTGTGGAGAAGCCCAGGCGGCCCTGGGAGTGCTCCTGTGTCAGAACAGAGCCCTGCACACAGCCTGCCCTGCACACAGAGACAGCCACACTGGAGGTGTGCGATGTTTGGGGCTACAGAATTTCGGATTTGTTATGTGGCAGAAGATAACAGAGGCTCCAGCCCCCCTTCCCGGTTCTGACTCTGACACCCACCTCCCTGCCCATGGTCTTCCCCTAGTCTTTCTCCCAACCCCAGCCCAACATGCCAACAGATTCCCACAGGGTCAGGCGCCTGGGCCCCCTCCGTCCGGGACGCTGACTGCAAACCAGGATCTTCCGTGCTAAGCCACAGGACCTGAAATGAAGCACGTTGGCAGATTTCTAGTGGACTTAGAAGGGTCACTGTATGTATACATGTGACTTTAGCAGAAGCCATCAAGGAGAGTGCTGAGGCCTCTCTGACGAAGACGGAACGTGTTGGGGACTGCAGGTGAAGGCCACACATGTCCGGCTGATTCTTACATTTGCTTTGTTGTCAGCTCAGGAAAGTCTGCATTCACGCAGATAGGATCAGAGGGGGCCGTTGGCAGGCTCTGCAGCGCCCAGGAGGAGCCACCCCCAGGTCTGCAGACCCTGGGCGTGAGCGAGGCAGCACTTCACTCGAGGCTATGCTGGCCAGACAGGCAGCCGCCAGCAACATGCAGCCATCACTGGGCACAGGAAACCAGCACAGGGAGAGGCGCTGCATGAGGACACGCACACCAACGCCAAGGACGCCGTTCCCAGAAAACACAGCGTCTCTTATCAGCCATATCCTATACTGAAAACATGCTCAAATGACAATATTTTGAACATATGGAGTTAAATAAAGTATCATATTGTTATTATTATTTTTAAGTAGGCTCCATGCCCGGGATAGAGCCCAGTGTGGGGCTTGAACCCACGACTCTGAGATCAAGACCTGAGCTAAGATCATGAGTCGGATGCATAACTAACTGAGCCACCAGGCGCCCCTAAATAAAACACATTATAATGAACTTCTTTATAGAGACAGGAAGCAGATGGTGGGGCTGGGGGAGCGCGGAGGGGTCTGTGTGTGACAGGGACAGAGTCTACGTGAGGAGGATGGAATGTTCTGGAATGGACAGTGGTGGTGGTCACGAATGTGCTCAATGACACTGGACCCGTATATTTAAAAATGGTTAAAATGCTAGATTCTACGTTATGTCTATTTCAGCACAGGAACCTCAATCTCACCTGCTTCTCTTATTCCCGTTTTTGCAGAGGTAGGAGAACACTTAAAATGGCATACTGGGCTCACATTACATTTCTATCATGCGGTGCTTTGAAGTGCGAAGTCTTTTATTATTCAAATAGATATTTCCATAAGAAATTTGAGCAAAGAATGTGTTGAATTCCTAAGACACAGCAGAGAGACAGTTTGAAGACCCCCACCAGTCCCTGGCCGCCACCCCTCCCTGTGACTCGCAGCTTCCTGCATTGTGATCTGAGCATCCTGGACCACATGGCCTGGATAGCTGGTAGCCAGGCGGCCACGTGGTCCCTAGGAGGAGCCCAGAAACCTCAGGTGGCCCGCTCCTGTGGTCCTTCGGGAAGCTGCTGAGGTGGTGGGACTCAAGAACAGGCCAGCCAGCCCAGCATGAGGGTCCAGGGAAGACCACGCGCTCTAGTGTGTAGTGTGCCTTCCTGAGTCCGCTCCTCCAGCCAGACCTTGGGCAGACAGGGGTCTCATGACAATCCCCGAGGGATCGCGGCTCAGGGCTAAGAGCCACACCTCTTACCCCACGTCCTCTGCATGCAGAGACCCTTCTCCAGCCATTGACTCTTACCAGCCTAGGGGACCCTTCAGGATTCGGCCCATCCTAGACTCACCAATCACTGCCCAGCCCAACAGCAGTGACCTTGCTGGTGTCATTCCTTGTTCTGGAATCCCCTCACAGCCAGAGCAGGGCAGGCCGACCTGCATGGGGCTGGCGTCCTTGTTCTTGGCTTGGTGGTAGCTTTCCCAAGGAGCCTGGCCCCTGTCCAGCCATGAGAAAAGGAGCTTGGCTGGTGCCCTTCCTGCTCCATTGGGCCCTTCCCAACCCCACAACAAGGCTGGCACCTGGACCCACTGCTGGGTCCCAGAGAGATAAGGCTGCAGGTACACTGCTATTTGGATCAGGGTTGAAGTGTGCCTGTTGGCCTGGGAGGGGCCGCTGGGGTGGGGGTGGGGTTGGGGGGGCTCCACCCAGAACCATGGCTTCCAAAGTCTGGACGTGAGACCTGAGTCGTGGGGACTCCCTGTCGTCACCCCCTTCCCCCGGCTTGGAAACTCAGGCTCATCCAAAGCACCTGAGGTGGGCAAGGGGCCTGTTTCCTTCCTTGTGGTACCCCACAGCAAGCTCTCAATATGGTGATGGAGAGCAGAGACACCCAAGCTTACAGAAGGGACAAGCCCACTGTCTGCTGACGGGCAGGTGGATAAACATGATGTGGTCCATGCAGTGGACATCACTCGGCCTTGAAACAGGATGGAGCCCTGCCACCTGCCACCTGGGGGACGCTCCCTGGGGACAGGAGGCCAAGTGACACAAGCCAGATGCAGAAGGACTCTCGAGGGGACCCCACACATAGGAGGACCCAGTGTCATCAGACTCACAGACACAGAGAGTAGACGGCAATGCCGGAGCTGGGGGAGCAGGTGGGGCCACTGTGTCACAGGGACAGTGGGGAGGATGGCAGGCACAGCAGCGGGAATGTGCTCAACACCCCTGAATTATGCACTGAAATTGGTTAAAATGGTCAATTTTATGTTATGTGTATTTTACCACAATAAAAACAAAAGAAAAACCCTCATCTGTTAAGGATTTCAGACCAAAACCCCAAGTCAGGAGGAGGTACTTCATTGCACATTTAATAGTACATGCAGCATTGAGAACATCGCAATAAACAGGGCAGGCTCACGCATCACAGAAAGTCCGCGGGCAGAGGCAGGGCTGGCAGCCCCCCGGGAGGGCACAGGGAGGGCAAAATCAGGGTAACTGCGCCATCTCATTTGTACTTCAGACTCCAGAAACCACCCCGAGGCTCTACACTGCCCCCAGGCCTCTCTTGCTTTCGAGGACTTGGCCAGAAAATACATCTAAGGGGTCATGGACTTGGGGGTGTGGGGCCTGGGGCTGTTTGGTTGATATTTGTCCTGCATCAGGAGGGTGCGGCCTCAGCGCGTCTCCCGGGGCAAGAGCACGTGTCCAGCGGAGCATCCGCTTGACAACTCAGAAAGGGGCTCTGGCTCTCACAACTTGACCCAGAACGTGTCTAGACAACCCCTCCCCTCCATCAGAAGATCTCCAAGAAGCGCTTTGCAAAGCAGTGGAAGAGCAGACACGATCCTGGCCCCCACCCGACTCCAGGAGAACGGTGCTGCCCAGGTCATGGAGTCCCCAGCTCCCGCCGTGCCTTCCGCAGCGAAGGCCAGGACATGCCACTTGACCACGTTCTTCCTCTAAGGGTTCCTGTGAGCCTGGGCCTGGGCGGGGCAGGGCTCTCGTGCAGTCAGATGAGGCCTCCTCCTCTATGAGGGAGGAGCTGCCTTCCATCACCACAGGCTTTCACACCTGGCATCCCTGGGGAGACCCTCAGGAGCAGGGACCCTTACAATCTCTTACCCTGGAAGCCAGGGGTCCTTGCGGGACACCCCCCCCCCCCCAGAGGTCACCACTCCACACTCGGGACTGTAGACCTGGTGACATGATGCTCAGGGCCCCAGGGCATGCGGACAACTGCATGGACTGACCTGGCTGACCCAGCCCACTCTGGGCATCCTGAACTCACAGCTGGCCCCTTGGCCACTGGGGGCAAGCTGGCTCCTGTGCCCCCAGAGACTCGGGTCTCAGAAGATGAGCCCACAAACGAGAAGGGGGCACATGGGAAGGGGCGCCAGCATCTCCTCAGCCTGGGGGTCTTGGGGGAACCTTTGCTTTTGAAATGCACAGGGTGATTGTTTTATTCCAAACACGAGTCTGGGGGTTGGCCCTGCACTGCCGGGGTGCCCGCCTCCCCGCGGCCTGCGGACACAGACAAGCACGCCACCACATGGACGCAGGGCCGCGGGGCTGCAGGGCTCACACGGTGAGGGAGATGAAGCTGTTGTAGCGCTGGATGTTCCTCTTGAGGATCTCAGAGCAGGGGCCCAGCACGCGCTCGAAGCGGGGCCGGTCCAGCTTGACGCATTTGAGCGGCCCCCGGGCCACCACGGTGGCCGCCCGGGGCCGGTTCAGCAGCAGCGCGATCTCCCCTGGGGGGTGAGAGGGTGGTCAGGGGCCCGGGCCCCAGGACGGCCCAGATCACTCATTGGAATCCAACAAATACCTGTTTACTTTGAGTATATCCCGTGGAGTATGAGGTACTCTTAGGCCAACATGGGGCTCCCATCGGTCTGCATTTCAAACTCATTGGGGCATTGCTGTGCAGTGTTGCGACTCATGGTATGCAGCCCGGACCTCCCACAGGACACATCCATGGAGAGGGTGCCCGGACCTGCCCCCCACCCCACCTCAGGGCCCTTCCAGGGACCTCCCAGTGAGACACACACCATGTGAGGGCGGGGACTCCAGACTCACCGAAGTAGTCGGAGGGCCCCAGGCGCCCCACCTCCATGTACTCCTCGTTGGGGGACCGGCGCTGGAGGACGGAGGCTGTGCCCTGCAGATGCCAAGGGGACACATGAGGGTCAGTGGCTGGGGGGGCACAGCCTGAGGTTACCCAGCAGGGGGTCACAGGTGAGGGTGTCACACCCAGCAGGGGGTGACAGGTAAGAAGTCAGAGGTGAGGAGACACAGGTTAGGAGGTCACAAGGAAGGGCCACAAGTGAGAGATCACCCAGCAGGGGGGCATGCCCAAATCCCCCTCCCACCAGCCTCCATCCATGTGCTTGCCTTCTAAGACGAATTCAGGGTTCTCTTCCTCTGAGACAGAAGGGTGTGGGGTCAGAATTACACTGGGGTCTGGCTGAGGGTTGAGGCGACCACAGGTCACACAGTGGGGAGAATCCTGGAGAGAACTGAGCTGACCTTGGGCTAGCTCTCAAGGTCGTGGTGCTCCAATGGGATGGGTGTGGCCTCAGGTCACATACCCAGTGAGCAGTGTGGCTCCCTCCCGACCCCCAAACGGGGTGCCTACAGACGCCGCCGGCTCAATGATTAACACAAGCCTTGGCGGCCAGCACGGGGCACATGAAATGCATTACATGCTGAAGTCTCTGGGTCTGGTGGGGCCTGCAGCCTCATCCTAGGCAGGAACGGCTGCATCTCTGGCGTTGGGTGGGCTCTGACCCCAAGGCTCCCCTCACCTGCCAAGCTAGTCCCTTGTTTGGGGGAACCGGGCACCAGCCTTGTCCACACCTTCCTATTCTACACCTGTTGGCGGGCTGGTGCCACTGTGGAGACTAAAAGGGAGGCTTTATAAACCGCATGGAGCACTCAGTCTGTGCTCCACACTGGCCCTGCACAGCGGGTATCAATAAATGGTGTCCCTCCCACAACTGAGCCCTGTATGGCCAGGCTCAATGGCGTGCTAAATAACGGAGCCGCTGCGAGGGGCCCCCAGCTTCTTCACCGCTGCCAAGGGGGCTTAAGCCCAGGGAGGACATGGGCCCTCGCACCCCCTGCTGCCCTCAGCCACGAGGGCGTGTCCACAGCCCTGCAGCCCAGCACCCTGATGCCTTGCAGCACGAACAAACGTGATCTTGTTCCAAGGCGGGCTCAGTTCACCGGCTCACAATTGCTGGCTGGGCTGTGTGCAGGTTAATGAGTAACTCCCGCCTCACCACAGTCTGGGGGAGACACTGTGAGAAGACCCCACGGGTGCCGCCAAGCCTGGGATCTCTGGGCACCAATCAGCAGTCCCTCCACATGGACTGCCTGTGCTCACCCCCGATCCAGCAATGGGGCCACTCAGCTCGTGGGCGTCTGGGGTGTTTATGAAGCCAGCTGATGGATGGCAGCAGACATCTAAACAGTCAAGCGACGCCACCACCACCCAGGAGTCGTGGCTGGCGGTGGGCCTGGACAACACGTGCTCCCTCTCTGAGCCTCTAGGAGGCACAGAGTCCTGGATCCCATGGCCCATGCTGGGGGTGACAGCTGAGGGTGACATGCGGGCTCTAATGTCATCAGCCTCAATCTTCCTGAAGCAAGACTTTGTGCAGATCACCCGGATGCCACATGCAGTTGCTGCCACCATGAGAGCCTGTGCCCCCTGTGCCCAAGGCTGCAGTGACAGGCATTATTTTTCTCAACACCCTGTTGTGCCGACCTAATTCTCTTTCACATTTATGTCTTTTAACTTGTGATGCACATAATCAACATGACTTTCATTCCCGTTTTAGAGAATTTTGTTTTAAATTGGGATCATTTTCCTCTTCCAAAACCCCAGGGATGGAACTGGAGGCCTCTGGTTTACAGAATTACTCAGTGACACTCCAGGCCTACAGTGTCCCTTCAAATGTTTTGAACCCCCAACACTGACAAACCCGAGTGGAGGGGTCTGAGGTTACTGGGGTCATCTGTCATGCTGTGGAACCAGAAGACTGGCAGTAAAGCCTGGGGGCTGGCTGATTCAGCTGTCTGGACATGGGTCAGGGACTGGGGCTCCTTCCTGCTTCCTGCTCTGACAGTCTCAGTCCGTCCTGGTGGCATAGTAGCTGCCATGGTTCCAGGAGTCACCAAATGTCTCTCTATGCTGTCTGCAGGAAGAGAATCACTTCTTCCTCCTACAGCTTTCCCATCAGCAGGAAAACCTTCTGGAAGCTCCTGGCAACCTTCTTTCACACTGCATTGACCCAAGCAGGTCAGACGCTCACCGAGCCACTGCTGAGGGGGTGGGTGCCAATGGGAATGGGCTCCAGTTGGGCCAGCATGGGATGAGACCACCATCCACCATGTGCCTGGTACCATTTCCTTTCTGGTGGCGCACAGAGCAACAGTCGCCTGAGATGAGACAGGCCGTGACCACCGACACAGGGAAGCACACGCAGTCTGCCCACATGCCCTTGGAGGATGTGTGTGCTCCTGCATGCAGGTGCATCCCTGTCCCAGCCAGATGGCAGCAAGGCTTGGGGCACATAACCTCCGCATAGGGAGAGCCCTCGGCAAACACACGGTAGGGGATAGCGCCGTCTGTTGGGGCCGAGGCCCCAGGCCTCCGGTCCAGCGCAGGCCTGACACTGGAGGGTTCGGACTTCTACCCAGCACAGCGCGGTTCCCACGACACGACACACAACCTGGTCCTGGCATTAACCCTCCCGTCCGAGGCCCACTTCCCAGACTGCCGCGAGGGCAGCACAGACACTCTTGAGAAGCTGCGAGCAGGAATGTTCTGGGCTGGAAAAACACACTTGCCAAAACTCTAGATCATATTCCCCAGATTTCTTAGTGATTCTAACCCTGGTCTGAAAACAAATCAGGCCACCCAGCACACGGACTGGGAGGATGCAGGAGAAAAGCGTTAGCACCGGAGTCAGTGGGTGAGGACCCGCTGTGTGTTTTTTTGATTTTTAAAAATCTTCTTTGAAATCAAAACCACAGCAGACAGGTATGACCTCCATAAGAAAGAACCAGTCGAGGTGGCAGCAGAGAGCACACCTCAAAATGTCCCCACGGGCCAGCCTAAAACATTGGGCTCAAAGGTCCCCAACAGTCAGCTGGGTGGGCTGGTCACTGGGAGGAGCACGCCTAGCCCGAAGCCCCTCCTCCGGCCGTGGCTGGCTGTGGCAGCAGGGACCCTCACCACATCCCCTCTGATTCACACTAATGGGCGTGCCTTCCCGCACCCAGTGCCTGCAGAGCGACTCCCTGGGCCGGGCCACCCTCTTAGAACCCCACCCTGGCGGAATGACAGGTGTCATCCAGTTTAGTTGGTACTGCGGGCTGGTGGTGGTCCCCCCAGTGCCTGCTGGGCCTCGATGGCACCAGGGAAGGGGGGAGGGATGCGCAGACGCTCAGCAGGGACAGGAGTCCACCAGACCCTCTATGTGCCCCTGGACAACTGAGCGCCCTCAGGCAGATGTTGGAAAGCCCTATGAGGTCAGAGTTGCTGGACCCCAGCTTCACGCTGTGCCAGCCACAGGAGGGCCCTTCGCTTCCTGAGACTCAGCCTCCTCTTCCGCAAAATGGGAATGCCACGTACCAGCATCTTCACTTCAGAAAGAGGTGCATGCGCGGCAAGTGGGACAGGCAGTCATGATGGCAGCAGACACTTGAGTAAATGGAACAAACACTCATCCTCGTGGCCACAGAGTTCATGGAACTCCTGGAAACCCACAAACCTCTGTGCACACTGTTCCCTGTGTGCTTCTGGACTTGAGCAGAAGCAGAGCGCTAGCCGTGTGTGCACGTGCACACACACAGGAGTACACCAGCCCATGGGTGTGGACATCCCGGCAGCTCTGTGGCTCCTCCTGCATAGATAAGGGCTGCATGGATGGTCTCAGGGTTTCTGAAGAAGCAATCATCATCACAGACCAACAGCGTGTCCTGCGTCGGGCCTGTCCAGCTCCTCCTCTGTCCCTTCTGCCCCAGCGCAGATCCACCTCCCTACAGCACGGCTGGAAGACTTGGAGCGAGGGCACCACGTGCTTGGTGGCTGCACACATGTCCTGGCCCATGTGTGTGCTGGCGTTCAAAAGATCCTCTGAGAGGCCGGGCCCCAGAGCCAGGTAGCACCGAGTGTGACATCCCACAGGCCCTGCTTGGGGAGGGTTCTTTCCCCAAACCCGGTGAGTATCTCATTCCCCCTGAAGCCAGCATATCCAACAGGAGCACAGCCACTTTCCTGTGGATTAGGGAGAGCAGAGGCAGGCAGCGGCGGGCAGAGGCGGGCAGAGGTGGCATCTGGGAGACATGACCTTGAGTGGAAGGACAGAGGGGTAGGCAGGTCACAGGCTATGGCTCTGTTCCTTCAGGCTCTGATTCCAACACCCAGTTCTTCCCTGACACCCATGCACCCAAGGCTTCCGCAGGCTCAGAGGAACCAGGGCATCGTGACCACACAGGCCCTGCTGCAAGCCAGGGCAGAAGAGAAGTGCCAGCACCAAGGGTTCCTTCCAGGTGGGGGTGTCATTCCAAGCACCCCAGTAATGACCCCGGGTGCTTCCAACTCGGCAGAGTCCAAGCCCAGCAGCCACCCACCCTGTCCCCAGGCACCTCAGTCTGCAGGCTCCCTGTGCCATTGGATGGGGTCCACCTCAAAACCTCCAGAGGTGGCGGGTCAGCATGCCTAGACCACCCCCCTGTTGTTCATCCTCCGTACTGAGGTTTCTGTCCCTCCCACATCACAGCCAGAGCCTGGGTCTGTGGGCTCCTCTCACCTGCTCCATCTCTGCCCCCGTGCATGCATGGTCCCTTTATAGGGCTCTCTGTCACCTGCCCCAGCTGCACCCCATGGCACTCCAGGCTCTTTTGAAGATGGGGCCCGGCCCCCAGCCTGCACGTGCACAGGCCTTCCCAGGTGATGCCAGGCCCTCTTAGCACGCCACCTTGTACAACATCACCTCCCAGCTGCGTCTCCCTCATTTAGCAGTAGGTGTGGAGCTTCTTCCCCACACACCAATTCCTGGGGGAGATGCCAGAGCCCATCCGTCTCGGCAACAACCCACCTGTCCCAGACCCCCAGTGCCCTATGGTCCCCGGAGGACCCTGATCCAGATGGACAGGAGCATCTGTCCCATCCCATGCCGGCCTTGCCCCTTAAGGCAGCGGCGCCCGTGTGAGGTCGGGCTGCATGATCCCCGGATCCCTGTCTGTAGGGGACACCTAGCGCTCCCTTCCAGGTAAGCAGGATGAGCCTGAGGACTCTCCAAGCATGAACAGCCCCTGCCAGGTCCCACTCAGAAGGTTTCAAACAGCCCCACCAAGGGTCTCCTGCCAGCTGCTCCAGCCCCTGTATTGTGCATGAGCATGGGCACCTGCCAGTTATGTTTGAAATGCTAGCACCAGAAGGCCAGACCAGAGGCCCAGACCCCCGTCCATGGATCCCAGCAGCTTCCACCATTCCAATGGCCCCTCTCCTGCATCCCCACTCTATGCAGGGTTCTGACCTGGGTGCTGCCTGCAAGGCCCCTGCTCTCCACTGTACACACTGGTCTCCCCACCCTCAAATCACCCCGAGCTCCCTAGATGCCTCAGACATGTACCCCAACACAGGTGTGGCCCCTCCCCACACTGTCCCCCCAGACAGAGGGGCCCATGATGGCGTGCACACAGGCCCATCTGCATCTATCTCATGCCCCTTCATGCCCTCCGGGGCTCCTCTGCTTTCTGCACCCTGCAGGGAACACTGTATCCCAAACAACTTAGGACTATCTCTCTATAGCTTGATGCTCTCCCACACCTCTGAGAAAGGCCACGTCCTGACCGTCAGCACTTTCTCCCCACCATGCCCCAGCCAAGGTGACAGGCCTCTGAGCCTTTGCACACACTGTTCCCATCTGCCTGGAGGCTGTTCGCAGAGCCTCTCCCTGCAGAACTGTATTTACTCCCCAAGGTGTGAGTGGAGGCCTCTCCAAACTGTACAGGTTGGGAGACATGGGACAGGGCAGGGCGTGGCACCTGGCACGTCCTTCTAGAATGAGCATATGGAAGTGGAGCCCAGGCCCATCCTGGCTGCTCTGAGGAGGATGTCCACTGGAGCCTTGGCTGCCGTGTGTACCTGCCCAGATGCCTTCCTGGGCTTCTGCCCGAGGAGGGAGTGCTTGCCTTCATCACTGAAGAGGGGTGAGTCTAATCCCAGGCCTTCTTTTACTCCATTACGGTTTTGCCAGAGGTGGGAGAGAGGCAGGAGCTTGCTGACCCAGGGGTATTCCTGCAGGGACTCTGGACAGCATGGGTGAGGCTGGGCTGTGGGGGGCGGGCAGCTCCACCACCAGCAGCTCATCTGGAAGCTCGGCTGCTTCCAGGGACTCAACCCTTAGACCCAAAGGAAGGTGGGTGACAGCTGCCGGGGACTGCAGAGTTGGGCCCAAGGCAACGCTCATCATCCTTCACCTGGGGCAAGCCTCAAGCCCAGAGAGGCTGCTAAGACACACAAGATGGGTCAGGAAGGTCAGAAGCGTGGCCCCAGCCCAAGTCCCTGAGCAAGAAGCAGAATTAACCAGTTTTTATCTCTCCTAATCACTGGTCACTGTGAGGAACTCTACTGGGGCCATCAGGACAATGGGGAAGCAGGGGGGTGGGTTTCTGGGGGCCTGGAGTCATGGAGCTGGCCTGGGCCACTGTAGGCACCATGAGGCTGGGACTTCTAACCTGGCCGGCGGCAGAGCTGGCAGCTCAGACACTGCTTCTCCTGGCCCGTTTCCCCCCAGGCTCTGGCCAGGCTCCAAGGAAGCATGGGTGTGAGCATCATTGGGAGGCTAATGGTGTCCTGGACTGAGAGGAGGATGGTCACTATCTCAGGGACTTATTGGGACACAGAGTGAGCGCAGGAAGTATTGCCAGACTCCATCAGCACCACTGTTAGCAGATTATAAAGGGGGCTGGTTGGACAGACATGTGGTCTACCCGATGGAGCGTCCCTCCATCTCAGAAAGGAAGGAAGGACACCTGCCACTGCAGGGACACGCTGAGGACATGAGGTCAAGTGACATAAGTCAGACGTAGAAGGATACAAGGTCCCGGTGTTGTCAGACTCACAGACAGAGAGTAAATGGCAGGGCTGGGGCCAGGGGTGCAGGTGGGGTCAGTGTGTCATGGGGACAGAATGTTCTGGAGCCAGATGGGGGGGGACGCTGGCCCAGCAGCAGGAATGTGCTCAGTGCCCCTCAACTGGATGCTGAGAAATGGTCAACATAGCAAGTTGTATATTATATGTATTTTTCCACAATATAGAAAAATAGAGATTGTTTCAAAGAGGGCCCTGTCCCTGAATCCTGACTGATCCCCTGCCTGGACTTCAGCTCTCCTGTCCCTGCACAGTTGGGGTCACGCTCTGGGCTCCTCATGTGGCCTTCTGTCCTCCCCACACTCCTCCACCCTCTGTCTCAAGTGGCTCAAGTGGCTCACAAGGGCTCGTCACAAGCATGACGCTCCCTGGGAAGTGGCCCCACCCAAGGGACACTGGGAACACCCCTCTTGCAGCCCACTGCTGGTGCCTGGACTTCCAGTGGGGCACAGCCTGCAAGCCTTGAGTCCCTGGGTGGGGGGGTCCTGGCTCCAAAGTGGGGACTCAACAGCCCCCAAAACTGACTTGTCCAGAACGGTGCATCTGTTAGGGTTTCCCTGAAATACCCATCTTTGCTGCTGTGGTCTGTGTGCTGCTCAGCACTCCTCCCACGGGGTCGTGGCCAGCAAACACACTTCAGGCCTGCGGGTGGAGGCCCCAAGGGCTCCTATGGGCTCTCTGTGGGGGGTGCTGTCTCCATCTAGGGCAAACACCCCCCAGACTCTTCACTTTTCTTATGCTGACAACAAAAGTCAGGAAGAAGCCATCAAGGAGAAGACACATGAGCTGCCGTGGGGATGGAGGTGGGGGTACAATGCTTTCCTAAAGACCCTTCTGTGTCACTGGCCTTATTCCAGCAAGTGACACTTTGTTGCAGAATTTTTTAATTTAAAATTTTATTTTTATTTTTATTTTTTTAGGAAAGGCTTTCCTCTGAGCTCCAGCCTTGGCTGCTAGCTAGCCGACGTGCACGGCCTGTGATTTTTCGTCCACAGAACAGTCTGGGGGCAGCCAGCACCAAAGCCCCAAGTCACACTGAAGTGCACTTAATCCGCCTTTAAGCATGTGTGCCAAGGTCACTGCAGAGCCCAGAGTGCCTGGCCTGCCTGGGTCCTGCCCAAGGGGCTGCTGGGTGTGCAGGTGTGTCCCAGTGAGCAGGCCGTCAGGCAATGAGGCAGAAACACATCAGAGCCGCCCTGGGTGGAGTCCGGGAGCTCTGGGCATGGGAGCACCTGCTGGGGTCAGAGCGGCACAGTTGGGCACCCCAGAGGAACATCCAGGCACTGAGCAGGCACTGGCGTGGATCCTGTCATCATGGATCTGGTATTTGTCCAAAGGGCCAGGATGAAAACTCATGTCCATGCAAAAACCCAAGAAGGGAGTTTACGGCACGTTATCCACACACAACAAGCAAGATGCCCCTGAGCAGGAATGTTACCCTGCATTCTGTGCAGACAGTGGGCCATGATTCCATACACTGGGAACAGAGAGATCCCCTCAACGCTACACCGTGTGACCCCAAGGACCGGGCACCCTGGGAAAGGCAGAGCTGTGGACACAGGAGAAGAGGGGCAGCTGCCAGGGGCTCGGGGCAGAGGGATGAACTGGTGGGGACACAGGAGACTTTCAGGGCAGGGAACACTCTGTGTGACACTGTAGCGGTGGATGCTGGTCATCACACATTTGTCCAGGCCCACAGAACGTGTGCCCACCCAGAGAGACCCTCGCACGAACCATGTACTCTGGGCGATGACGACACGTCTGCCTGGGGTCATCAACTGTGACAAATGAGACAGTGGTCATGGGCAGCCCGTTGGGGGGAGCACAGGTTTATGGGAAATCTCGGCTCCCTCCCTCAATCCTGCTGTGAACCTAAAACTGCCCCCCAAAAATGAAGTCTTAAAAGTCAGAGAGCAAGAACCCATCTGAAAATTCTGCTGTCTCTCATTCTGGGGACCTGGACCAACAGCCAGCAAACACCTGTGACCTTGGGCTGCCCCCACCAGGATGCTGAGAGGGCACCGACCCAGGCAGGGCCCGGGTGCTCTGGAAGCGGCTTCTTCCAGTGCAGCCCAGAAGGAAAGTGGTCATCTTTCTGCTAGAGAAGTCTGAGCCCATCAGCCTCCTTCATTAGCCACCTGTGGCCTCTGCTTGGACATACGCCTGTGTCCATCATCTCCATCATCTCCCTGAGGACCCAACCCCAACCTGTCCATGCCCCAGCCTGGCACATCGCGAGGGCGCGGTGCGGCCAAGTCACAAACAACACAGCCAGCGAGGACTGAAGCCATCTCCTTCCTGCTCCCTGGGATCCTGGTGACACGTGCCCATCCACCCACCTGGTCCACGTGTCTGGGGGGCAAGCAGGGCAAGTCCCCGGCCAGAGGCGGCCTGGAGAGCAGAGGCTGTGCCTTCGCTTCAACACTGTGGACATTCACAGAATTAATCTGCTAAGAGAGCAGATAAACCAAATCTGGAGTTTCCATGGCAACGCCTCACAGCCGCCAGCCAGTGCAGGAGGGAGCAGGAAGCTCCCTGGTAGAATTTTACGGGAACCAGCTGCCCCCCACCCCGTCCCAGTCTTGGTAGGGTCCCTGCAGGCAGGCAGAGTGGGACCACATGGCGGAGTGCCGAGACCCACCCACGTCCTTGTCTGTTTTCCTGGAGAGCAGGAACCAGGAGGTAGATCCTGACCAGGCTCCAGAACAGCTGGGCAGCTACTCTGTCCTCTCTCCACCCCAACACCCTCTCCCTGGGGAGGCCTGCCCACAGTGGGTCCCACCCCATAGGCTGGGGCAGGTTCAGGCCCTGGGAAGACCCGAGTACTTTCTCCGTATCTGTCGCCCAGGCTTACATGGTAAGGATCTCTCATCCGCTGAGAATGTTTTTCAAGAGCTCTGGGGATTCAGTGTCAAGGGGGTTCAGACACAGCCGGTGTTTGCAGAGCTGGGAGACAGGGGCACCGCCTCCCCCAGGAAGGGCTCAGCTGAGCCCAGGGATTCTGCAGCTCTGCTCAGCCTTCTAGGCTGGGCTCCCGCCAGCCAGCAGGTGTTCATGACTCACTAAATGTCTGCGGGAGCCACTCCCCACACCTGTGCAGGAGCCACACCCGGGGAGCCAGCAGGGAGGATACACACAAGTAAGCAAACTCGATGACAATCGCCAGAGTGGAGCAGAGACTCAGCCAGGCAACGGTGTGAGGAGACTAGGGACCTGGCCCCACTTGTTGCTCTGAGCAAAGCAGGGAGGGCGGCACCAAGCCCACCAGCCATGCAGAGCCCCCCAGCCAGTGTCCTGCAGCTCCCCAGCACCTCCGAGCAGGTGCATCACTCAGGTTCCCTGGAGAAACAACCAATGGGATATGTGTGGACAGAGAGGTTCATGACACAGAATGTGCTCATGCTACAGTGTGGATGGACCATGTCCAAAATCTGCAGGGCCAGCGGGCTGGCAGAGGGTGTCTCTTCTCAGGGGACCCCTCTCTTTTTTCTCTTAAGGAAAGCCTTCCACTGATCAGATGAGGCCCATCCACACCATGGAAGACCCTCTCCTTCACTCAGCATCAGCTGATGGCAATATTAATCCCATCTGAAAAATACCTTCATGGAAACATCTAGACTGTTGTTGAGCACACATCTGACATCTGGGGACCATGGCTTGGCCAAGTCGACCCGTAAAAATAACCCTCACCACAGGGACCCGAAGGGCCTGGGTCCCCTTCCCGTTGTCTCCATGGGATACTGCATGGTGGTATCCACGGGAATCCCAAGAACCAGGGATTAATGCGTTACAATGTGCACGTGTGGCGTCAGCCGACTGAAGCGAGGACAATGTAAACCAGAGAGGCCACGTGCCTGGACGCTTCCTGCAAGAG
The DNA here is from genome assembly GCF_011100685.1 of Canis lupus familiaris. Lineage (NCBI taxonomy): Eukaryota > Metazoa > Chordata > Mammalia > Carnivora > Canidae > Canis > Canis lupus. Next base: position 16,383,875 of record NC_049227.1, on the reverse strand, counting down.
CCGTCCTCACTTCACTCCCCCTAAATGTGGCATGGGCATTTCTGCTCCTATGGAAACATCAGCCACCTACCAGTCAGCGGGGTCTCCAGAAGGATCTAACTAAGGGGACAGCGTCCAAGGGGAAACTGCTCACTTTACAAAACCTACAACTAGCACTATCTCCTCCTGCTTTGTTCTCTGGCATTCCCGATCGACTCCCGGGTTAGTCCACAGGCCCAGCTCCCCCGCCTGATGTGCCATCCAGACCATGGACCACCCAGGCAGCCTCCTGAGCCAGAGGCAACACCCCCAAGGGAAGGCGGCCTCCAGCCCCACCTGTGGTGCCACCAGGCAGCTTGCTGGACACCACGGGGGCACAGTGCTGGCGGGCCTGACCCGTGTGGCAGGTGTGCCTTCTGGCCGTGCAGCAAACAACAGAGAGCCTCTGATGCCTGTAAACCCTGGGGTCCCGCGTGACCTACCCAACTTGGTTGATCACAGAGAAAAAGGGGAAAAACTCCAGTTGCCAAGGAGACCACTTCAAATAAGTTTCTGGGAGCATCGGGTTACATTCCAGAGTCTCACACCCGTCAGCAGGAAGACCATCCTGCAAAGGTCCTAGTCCCCGGACAGAGCCGTAGCAGTCACTGTCACCCCATCACTCTCCCCTGGCACCCTCTCCTGGCCTGCCCCCTGTGTCCTCGGAGCTGTCCAAGAACGGACACCAACAGCTACCAAGGGATGAGCAGAAGCAATGCCCCCAGAGCCATCACAACACAAGGCAAGGCCCCTCCCCAGCATCATCTGAGGGCAGCTGAGGGAGAAGAAATACAGGTGTGAGGCTCAGGGAGCAACGCTCATTCTATTTCTTGTGCCCTAGACAAGAGCAAGGGATGCTTGGACCCTCTCACATGCCCACATGCACACGCACATGCACATATGCATGCACACTTGGGAGCAAGGAGCAGGACCCCAGCCAGCAGGGTGCATGGTGGATGCTGGCTGGCTGTGTGGCTTGGGGTGCAGGACCCACCCCCCACCAGGAAGGGATGCTGACCACTGACCCGACCCCCCTTGGGGGTGCCTGGCCACTCACACAACACCTGGCACATCCTGGGCTCGGGAAGCACCAGCCTGCATTATCAGGATTAGCACAGTAGGTAACCAACCACTCCTTTCCCTGGTGTCCTGTGAGGACTCCTCACCTATCTGTGCCTCTTGCACACATTCTTGGCTTTTTCTACCCATGGCCTTAGACCGGCTGGGAGGCAGCCTCGGTCCACAGCAAATAATGGACAGTTGTCTGGGCTGGCTGGAGTTACGCCCTCAGCTTGGAGACCACAAGCTCTGAGGCTGCGAACCTTGAAGGCTGCAGGGTCCACTAAGTGGGCTCTACGGCCGGGTGGGGCCTGGGGCTTAGAGAGCCCACCTCTCAGGTCTGCTGGTTCTGGCTAGGTAGGATGCAGGTCCAAGGTGGTCAGACACCAGAGTTTTAAAGGGAAGGAAGAAATCCAGATTGCTATGGGAAATATCTTGATTTTCAAATATTGACAACTAATTCAAATGTTAAAAAAAATACCATACAGGCTAATAGAAACACATCTCTGGGCCAAACTGGCCCTATGAGCACCAGCTTCTTATTAATGAATTAAAACCTAGAGCAGGAAAAGATCTGTGCTTTTAAGTTGGCATCACACCCTTCCCTTGGTCCACAGTCATCAGAGCTGCCGGAGGAGGGCCTCCACGCAGGCATCACTCATGGTGACAACTGAGGAGGATGGGTAGGCAGTCCCAGGGCTCAGGTATTAGATAGAGCCACTGCCTGTCCCCTCTCATGGGGCTTGGGGCCTGGCTGGGTCTGGCTGGGTGCTCTCACTTGGGGTCTCTGCTGATGCAGGTGGGTGGCAGCTGGGGCTGCAATGTGGACAGTGGGCTGGACATCCAAGGCGGGGCATCAAGTGGCTTCTGAACTCAGATCTCATGGCCCCACTGATCAGGTGAGCCATGTGGGCATCTCAGAGCACAGCCACTGGTGCCAGGAAGGAGGGCCCCAAGGATGAGCATCTGGAGCCCCCCACAACCAGCCTGGATGCCCCAGGCCAAGGCTGCTGTGCCCCACTGGTCTGCCAATTCGCCAAGGCCCTCCCACCTGCCCAGGAGTGCAGCAAGGACTCTGCGGTCCGCCACACCCAATGCAGATTCAGGGACTGGGGAAGGGGGTGGTTCTAACAAAGCAGTGGCTGAAGGGACCCCCTTTCCCCTCAGTGAGCCTCATGTTCTTTTTTTTTCTTTTAAGATTTTTTATTTTATTTATTCATAGAGATACAGAAAGAGAGAGGCAGAGACACAGGCAGAGGGAGAAGCAGGCTCCATGCAGGGAGCCTGACGTGGGGCTTGATCCCAGGTCTCCAGGATCATGCCCCGGGCTGCAGGCGGCACTAAACCGCTGCGCCACTGGGGCTGCCCCCAGCCTCATGTTCTTAACTGAAATGCCAGGCCCACACAGACCCAGGCAGGGTGTCACCCCAAGACCACAGGTGAGAGGTCTGGGGGCATGGGGGCACAGGGGTCCTCTGGGTCAGCCATGAGCCACTGCAGAGGGGATGTCACCCCACCAGCCCTTTGATTGACAGTAGCCATGGCTTTCTGCAGAGGCCCTCAGGCCCCCTGGCCATAGGCCCCAGCTCTCTTCCAGGATGCTCAGGAGGACCACATAAACTCTGAGGCAGAAGCCTCAGGAAAGTCGCCTCCAGGAACAGAGAGGGGAGCCTGGCCAGCCTTCCCCTGACAACCAGCTCCACATCACAGCACTTGTCCAGCCTGGGGTTTATTTGTCCGTCCTTCCTTTTTTTTCCTCTTTTCAAGGAAATGTTAGCATTGAGTGGGCTCCTGCCCTCAGGACCTCAAGCTATGCCACCAAGACCACCTCCCTGTGCTGGGAACTCCTTCAGAAATATTTATGCAGCTTTCAGGGAGCTCAGGTTGGAGGCAGCCTCTTTTGCTCATGCACACGCACACACTGCCTGCCACCTGCAAGCATGGTCTATCCAGGGCACAGTGCTGGGATTGGGTGGGGAGGTGATCAGGTCCCCATAAGCACGCTCGCAGCACAACCTGGAACCTCCCTGGTGCCTCAGGTGCCCCCACAGACCCGCCTCAAGCAGGTGGCAGAGAGGAGGGACCCTGACACGCCCTCCTGGGGAGGCTTTGCAGGAGTCCAGACTAAAGTCGCAAACCAAATTTGTGTTTCGTGTTCATGGGATCTTATCTGTGTCACTCATGTTTTACGGGCCGCATGTCACCGAGGTGGATGAGCGCCGGCAGAGCAGGCTCCAAACCTCATGACCTGCATCGGCAACCTGGCAAATTCTCCTTATTTTAAACTAAGAAAGTGGATCCCGAGCACCAAGCTCTGTGTATCCATCAGCCCTGCAGAGACCCAGCAGTGATGGCCCGCTCCAGACAGCAAGGTGATGCTGCTGCTGCTCTGGGCCACCAGGCTACCACGCGGAGGGCTCCCTTTGTCCAGTGGCAAAATGCACAGCTGAAGAATGTGCTTTAATGAGCATGAATGTGAAATCCTTCCGCCCCTGAGCACCAGAGGAGGAGGAAGTGAGCCCAACAGACGGCAGCATACTTCTGGGCCTGCGTCATTGGGGCTGCCCACACGGCACGGCGGGCCCCCCATTCATTCCGGGCAGCGCCTGGGTGGAGGCTCACTCTGGGGGTCTCAGCCCAGCCCAGCCCCGGGGACAGGCAGCCACAGCAGCTGCTCGGCCCTGTCAGTGACAGGCTCGAGTGTGGCCGCCACGGATTACAGCCCCAGCCCCAGCTGTCGCTAGGCCTCGTAAAAGTGACTCATGCGTGTCCAGGCTGAGAACCTGGAACCATTTTTTAAAACTAAACTTTTAATTTGAGATCATTGTAGATTTGCACGTAGTTGTAAGAAACAGCGTGGAAAGATCCCATGTGCCCTAAATTTACGCATTTCCCCCAACAAAAACATGCCATAAAACTATAGGTGCCATGTGACACCCAGGGTTCCAGTGTGGGTTCAGACCTCTACTGAGCCTACACGTGTGTTCAGTGTAGCACCGTCCTCACATGGCACTGCATGCGTGGGCCTGGGGACCCGAACCATTTTCTAAGAGGAGACCTTTCTGATTCTCAAGGGCATGAGGACACATCAGCACTGGCCTGCAGCTGTTAGTGGGATGGAGAGTGGGAGGGTGGTGGGTTGGGGTCATGCACATGGAGCAGCAAGGGCGGGGCACCTTGTCCCCTACACCCCTGATTGGGCAGCACTCACCTCCGTGATGATGAAGAAATCGTCCCCGGGCTCTCCCTGGACCACGATCTTCTCTCCGTCCTCAAATTGCACAGGCTCCAGGGCGTCTGCCACAGTCAGGCGCTCCCATTTCTCCAGGGACTCTAGAGCGGGCGACAAGGAGACCGTCACCACACTGTGCACCCCCTGCTCTGCACCCCAATGCTTTCTCAGGAAGCACCGTGGGTCAGCCTTCGCTAGGACAGCAGTGAGTGAGACAGGGAGCAGATTTCCATGCTGGGAGGGCCTGGGCGGTTCACCAGTGAGTCAGGCGGGATGTATGGGGACAGGGTCTTAGATCGGGCTCTGTGCTCACACACGTTGTGGTTTAGCCGAGGTGCTGGGTGCTGGAAGTCGGGCCTGTGAACCCAGCATGAAAACGCTCCTGTCATCTTTAGTTGAAAGTTGCCTGTGTTCTTGCAAAAACACCATCATAGCTAAGCACTGGGAATACTACGCCGTTTAAAATATTTCAGAGTGGTTGGAGCAATTAGCTGTTCACTAGAATCACCATTCATCATGGCTCAACTGCAAATGCATTTATGTCACAGCAATGTGTATTGCACGCCTTCCATTATTTTAGGTCAAAATACTTAATTCCAATGCCACGCTCATCTTTACAGCTTGCAAATTATACATACCTTTCTGCCTCTCCCCATACCTTCCCTTCCTGTCACTGTCCATCCCTAACCCTCAGGAAGGAAAAGGAAAAAAAAACAATACGCTCCTTTGGAAGAAAACGATTGTCTGATTAACTATTTCTTTTTTGGCAGAAAAACCTTCCCTGGCCTATACTTATCAGATGCTACTTAAGTAGGTCAGCGGCTAAAAATACAGAGCAAAGCATTTATTTTAGAACTAGGTTAGGAGCGGGATTTCTCTGCTTTAAGACGCCTGCCAATGCTGTGCGTACAAAGGACGAGCTTTCGCAGAGCCGTCAGCATACGCGCCCCGCTGGCCCGCCAGGAAAGGTTTGCACGGCCAGCGTTGCTCAGGAACCGGAGCCAGTAGCATTCCCACACAGAACGAGTCCATGGTCACGGTGATGCCAGCCCGAGGGCCACATGGCCCGGGTCGGGGAAGGTCCATTCCCACCGTCCCATCAGCTGATTTCTCCATTACATCGGAAACGTGTAATACTCTGCAGTCTGAAGGTCAAGACACGCAGAGCTGTGTCCTCCAGTGGCAGAAATCTCAGGAGAACCAGCAGAAGACACAAGGGGAATGGCAGTCTTCTGGCCTCAGTTTTTGAACCGGATCCAGTCTCTGCGGCAACGCAGAACACACAAGCCCTGGGAGCCCTTTTGCAGCATTCAAGGTCTCAAGCCTTAGGTTTCTGGGAGCTGGCTGTCTACCCTAAAGGGAAGCAACAGGCCCCTTTCCTAAGAGGGATCTCAACATCGGACCAGACATGATTGCAGGAGGCAGCCAGCAGCCGCAGCCCGAGACCATGTGAGGTGCCAGACACAGAGCGCCGGGGTGGCTTCTGGGCTCATGCCTCCCTCAAGCCTGCCAGGTTCAGTGCCCGTCACAGGCCGACCCCAGTGTCCACGCACAGAAACCAGACCTCCAGGCCCCAAATGCACAACTGCCCCCCGCCATGCCCCTTCCTGCTGGCGGAGGGATGTGAGCTGAGGGCAGGCTGGCAGAGCAAGACTTCCGTGCCTCCCCGCAGACCTCCCTCTGGAGGATTCTGTGCAGTCGGGGTGACTGACAGCGAAGGGATGAGTCTCGTGGCTGCTCTGCCCAATGGCCGCAGAGAAGCACTCACTGGCAATCCATTCATCGGGGGGAACAAAGCTTATGGACAGGTGTGACCAGAGCATGAAAAAGTGCTTAGTGGACAATAAAAGGAGGATGGATGTGGAAGGTGACCATGGGCCCCAGGGTCCTAGGCTTGGGGATTTCTCATGGGGTTAAAGTACCCCTCACATAGCTCCGTGGAACCCAGGGACCAGCTTGTGAGGCTGCCAATTTTTGTTTCTCCAAGAATGACGCTGGCCACAGAGTGCGGCGTCCCTTCATAAGATGTGTCCAGCCCAGGCACCTGCAAGAACAGACTCACAGGCACAAGGCCTCCACTGGAGTGACAAGAAGGTTCTGGAACCAGGGTGGGGTGATAGGGGCACTATACTGAGTACAGACGTCCTGACAGGAGAAATGGCTGGTGCGGAGAATGCTGCGTGATATGCTTTCACCCGCAGAGGAAGAGAAGAACCAGAACCTTCTCTCACCATCTCACAGGGTCTCTGCGAGGACATGGGGTTAAGCTGCTGCATGCACCCTGGCTAAGTGCTGAGGCCAGGGTCAGAGGCCCCATGGTGCCCTCCTTGCCAGGCCTACTTTACTGTTTTGGGTTAAATTACTAATATTCACTACAAAGAACTCAAGAAATACAGCAAAGTGTAAAAAATGTGAAAAACTGCCAAGTGCTACCCAGAAATAGCTGCTGCAACGTCACACAACCTGGCCGTGTCTCCAGTCAGAGACCTGAACAGAAAGACAAGCAGAAATACTCTTATACATATGACCCACCAGCTGTGTCACCTTTAATGTGAAGTCTTAAATTCTACTTTAGGAGCCAAGAGTAACTGAGTGTCTTTTTCAATGTAAGATACATTCTTTTCTAAAAGATTCTCTTTTAAAGGATCATGGAAAAAACACCGACTCAGTCGTCAGATTGAAGCATATGGAATGTCTGCCTTTTAGGTCAAAAAATGTAGAAAATGGGCCATTTCATGTGGCTTGACTCGACAGACACTGAATTTCAGGCAGCAGTGGCTCCGTTAGGACGAGCTGGCTCCTCCTGGCCTCACTATGGGTTTTGGGTTTTGCTCCCTGGTGTGGCCTGTGAAGGAGCGAACACACTGCATGCCACCCACCCTGATCGGGGTCTTCTGGAGCCCGCCTTGGGGGTGCTGGCCATCTGTGGACACCTCGGGCCTGGCTGAAGGGTGCCCTCCTCCCTGCTCCACTGTGGCCCTGCCCTGCCCTATGCCGTTCCAGCGTGTCACAGCCTCCATGCTCAATCTCATCCACTTTTCTTCATTTGGAGAAAAAGTTAATCAAAAAAGTAGTGTGAACAACATAACCAACATCTGTCCTGAATAAAATCATATGAATACTCTGTCATAATTGCTTTGGATCTACTTGTTAAGGGTTTGTTTATTTGTTTGTTTGTTTATTTATTTATTTATTTATTTATTTATTTATTTATTTATTTATTTATTTTTAATTCAAGCATAGTTGACCTTCAGGTCTGTTTTTTAGAGCGATGTGAAATTCCACTGGAAAATCAAAGGCCCCTTGACATCAAGCTCGGCCTGACTTCTCTTCTGCCCTGGAAGCCAAGGCCTCTAAAGACCTGGCAGGCGGTCTCACACCTTTCCTGTAAGACAGCCTCACGGATGCTACAGAGGGCTGAGGCCCCTGCTGCTTTCTGCTTCTGAGACCTGCACTAACCCTGAGCTCTGATCCATTGGTTTGACTGCATTCCCCCCACAGGACGGGGCAGACTTCACATTGTTTCCACTCCCCATCTTCAGGCCGCTGCTAGCTCACTGGATTTGTGTTCTTGATGAATCCTACACTGGATTTGTTTTCTGTTTCCTCGGACATGCTCTCCCTGCACCTGGGTTCTTTTCTGTGTGTCACTTGCTCTGAGTGTTCCTCTGTTGTTCTGGCACCTGGGGCTCGTCTGTTTGGCCGCCGTGGCTTCTCCCTCCACTTATCTAAGCTTGGTATGAGCTCAGGGTGGCGGCGTGGGAGGGGGCTTCCTCCTGCCCTTCCCTCCAATCTTCCACAGGAAGGGCAAGCAGTGAGTCCTCTCTTCCTCTCCAGATGGCAGGGACTGGGCAGAGGGAGAGCCCAGCTCCCAGCAGTGCTAAGGGTCAGCCCTGTGTCCCCAACAGCTCACACCACGCAGGCAGGTGACCTGGATTGCTGTGTCCTCATCCATGAGTGTCAGCCTTTTGCTTCTTTTCCTTTCTCACTCCATTACATTCTTGGAAAAGGAGGATACCCTGCATTCACCTCTTTACCCAGCAGCCTGGCCTGGGGTTGCTACTGGGCGCTGCTGGTTTCCAACGGTTCTCAGGGGCTGGGCACTCAGCTGTCCCTCACCCTCCTAAGAGCGCCCCTCTAGAGGCTAGAGCTGCCCCATCCACAGGGGAAGTTGCCAGCCACCTGTCAAGTGCTCGACACAGACAGGGACCATTAGCTTCACTGCTGAAAGTTCTGCCAGACAAGGCTGGTCTGCATCAGCACCTGACCATCACATACGTTACAGCAACTTCAGAACACTTACAAAAATCTTGCTGGGAAAAATTTTGTTGATGCTCCTGAAAAGCAACTGAGATGTAGCCATCGAATTTATCAGACCCCAGGACAAGAAAGGACAGAAATGCAGCAGGAAAAACCACACTTAGCAAAAAAAACAAAAAGGGTCAGCGAAGGCAGCTCAGCACAGTGTGCTACATTTACTGGAACACGAGATGGGCTTTCAGCTCAGAACTGATGGACATGGAGGAAGGGCTGGAGGGGATGCTGGTGGTGGAGGAACAGACACCCACAGCTTCTGGGATGAAAGTGCAAACACTTGAGCAGAGGGGTCATGGTGGCCTGGGGGAGCAGACACAGAGTTCTTGGGGTGTGTGTGCATATGTGTGTGAGCGTGTCTGTGTGGGTGCATACATGTGTATGAGTGTGCTTGTGTGGGTACATACATATGTGAGCATGCCTGTGGGGATACATACATGTGTGTGGGTATATACGTGTGTGAGCATGCCTGTCGGAGTGCATACATGTGCATACATGTGTAAGAGCATGCCTGTGAGGGTACATACGTGTACATGTCCCAAACTTGCACATCAACAAGAGCACTGAGCCTGCCAGGCATGCAGGGAATGTGGAAATGACTGGGGTCAACAGGCAAGACTCAGACGAGACTGGAGGAAGCCACATAGCACAGAGAGTCTCATACGGGGTTGGGGCCACTGACCCAGGATGGAGACCTTGCTGAGAAACTCCTCATACATCTTGCGCTTTCTCAGTGTGCTGCCCTGTTTGGAAAAAAAGGAGAAAACAGAGAAGAAGGTGGGTCTTCACGCCTGAATTGTTTCAGTATCTCCAAATTTCTCCAAATGACTCTCAACTCTTAAAAGGAAACCCTTTGAGGGGAGCCTGGGGGACTCTGGGTGAAGTGCCTGCCTTCAGCTCTGGGATCTCAGGGATCAAGCCCCTGCTCAGCAGGGAGTCTCCTTCTCCCTCTCCCTCTGCCTCTCCCCCTGTTCACTCGCTCTCTCTCAAATAAATAAATGAAATCTTCAGAAAAAAACTTTAAAAAAGGAAACCCTTTGAGAATTCCATGTCTCAGAAGCCCCTGAGATTCCGCCCCACATCTCCCCCACATCCAGGCAGCTGTACCTCCCCTTGCCAGCAACAGTGACCTCATCCAGGCTGGGCCAGTGACGGGTCCACACAGTGAGCACTCAATCCACCAGAGTCCCACACTGGGCTTTCCCTGTGCTGAGGGCAGGTATCCCCAAGATACAATGGTGAGGGGCCCTGACTGAGCCAGCTCACTGCACACCCTCACCTCAGTCAGACACACATAAATGGGAGCAGCCAACATCAGTGAATTCCCTGGACTGGATGTGCCTAAAACTCATGCCTGGTGAGAAGAGTCAAGGAGCTGCTTCTTTCCCAACCAAACATTGGCTGAATAAGACAAAACCTGTGAACCCCATCAGCCTTTATGTAAATTAGAAATGAGAATCCACCCCCAAAATTAGAATCTGAATGTGAATTAGAAAAAGACACCTCATTCTTCAAGCATGCATCCCGGTGAGCTGGTGGCCTAATAAGCAAATGAAGAGGAAGTCCAGCCTCCCTATGGCCAGCCAGCTCCAGCCCCACAGAGAGAGAGCAGTCTGGACTTCAGCCCCTCATCCCTTTGCACAATGTACACAACTCCATAACTATATATGGTAGCCCTGTCAACGAGTACTGGCAAGTACGGCACTTTCAGAAAACACAGACATGCAATCCACCAGCAGCCTTATCCATCGATGGGGGCTAGAAGTTCACCTGGGATGTGAAAAGGATGGAGAGGCCAGTGACCACAGACTAGACAAAGGTGGGAGGGAGAATGGTGACAATGAACAAGTGCTCAGGCCAGGGCAGCAGCGGGTCTGTCAGACACTTGGATCTGCCTAACTTTGTGAGAGTCCTGTCAAATGAGGACATAATTACATTCATCCCCAGAGGAGGAGGCAGGCTCAGAGGGGCAAGTGACCACCTAGACTGGGATCATAGGAGCAGGAATAAACCCAGACTGGGCTCTACAAGTCCCAAAGCTGGGCGATGATGATGACAGAGATCCTGGTGATGGTGATAATGGTGATATTGATGACGGTGGTGATGGTGATAGAGGTGATGGTGATGATGGTGATGATGGTGATGACAGTGATGGTGATGGAGGTGATGGGAATGATGATGGTGATAATGGTGATGATGGTGGTGATGGTGATGATGGAGGTGACAGTGATGGGGATGATGATGGTGATGGTGATGATAGGGATGGTGATGGTGATAATGATGGCGATGGGGATAATGATGGGGATGGTGTTGAAAGTGATAATGCTGAGGGTGGTGATGATGGTGGCAATGGTGATGGTGGTGATGGAGGTGATGATGATGGTGATGACAGTGAGGGTGGTGATGGGGATGATGATGATGGTGGTGGTGATGGTGATGATGGCAATAGTGATGATGTGGATGACGGGGATGGTGATGATGGGGATGGTGCTGATGGTGACGATGGTGATGATAGTAATGGTGATGGTGGTGGCAGAGGTGATAGTGATCATAATGATGATGTGATGGTGGTGGTAAAGATGGTGATGATGATGATGGTGGTGGCAGTAATGATGATCCTTACTGAGCACAGCGAAAGAGGACTGACAGGGAGGATCAGCACATTCCCATTCCAACTCCAGATCACTCATAACACCCCCACGCTACTCTTAGTTCAGTCTTTCCCCCTCTGGGACTCAGTTTCCCCTTCAGAAGAATGGTTAGTTGGCACCAAGCTATCTGTGTCTTTGACCTGGGCTCCTCCCCACCTTCCTCCAGACTTCCCACTGCTGCTCTCCCATGCCAATACTATCTCAGCCCAGCAGGCTCCTTGTCTGCTTCCCACTGAGACACAGAGGGAGGGCTACCAGCCTCAGAATGACTCCTCCATCATGAGAGATGGGGCTGGAGACTTCTACAAACAGACCCTCAGCACTACCAAGAAGCCCATCCCAGGAAGAGGTGAGCAGAAGCAGCCCAGCTGAGACCTCCCAAGTGCTTCTAGGACTGGCACCTCTGAGGATCGGCTCTGTCCAACCACCTCAGCTAGCCACTGTTACAGTCTCCACTCTATAGCAGGTGTGGAGGCTCAGAGAGGGATCATAACCTGCTTGTGTCCACGTGCCACTAAGTGTGGGGTCTGGGTCAAAGCAGGGTGTTGATGCAGAATTGGTGTTCATGCCACGGAGCTGCAGACATGCTAGGTATCTTCCCTACATAGTGATGGGAAAAGGCCCACCCAGCACCCACTGTGCACGCCCTTCGGCCACACATCACCATCTGTCACTTTCATTTCTGGTTACAGAAAGGGAGGCTGAAAGATCCCCCCCCCCCCCACTATGCCTGGCCACCTGACTGGCTGAGCAGAGCTAGGACTGCCTAGCCCTTGGCCTCCTGAGGGTCAACCCACAGCAGCTCTGAGAGCATTCAAGAGCACAGGGTTGTTTTCAGATAGGCCTGCAGATTGGGAGTGGGGGAGCTCAACACCCATTCCAGAGAGCAGTGGAATCTGGGGGCCTGCCTGTCCTCTGTCCCCCAGGGCCTGATAGCTGAAGACACGGTGGTCCGGGCAGATGCCAGAAGAGCGCCTGTCCCCAGTATATACACATAAGGGCCCCAAACAGCACCCAGAGCGGATCCAGGAGCCACAAGTAAGGTACAGTTGTGCCACTGCCTGGTTGGGACGGCTGCTCCATGCAGCCTCACCAGTGCCTGACCCAGGGGTATGAGGGTCAAAGGCAGGGGAGGACAGCATTAGGAGGCTGCGGCAAGAGGCCAGCACATGGCGTCCACTGCGGGGGACAACCCTTGTCTTGCACAGCCAAGCCAACATGAAATGTGCAGGAGCAGGTGGGGGACCCTGGTGAACCAGGACAGGAGGGGCAGAGCAAAGTGAGGGTGGGGCAGGTAGGAGCAGGACAAGCCCCGAGGCAGGGAAGAGACTGAGGCTGTGCTGTGCATCTTTTCCAAAGCTCAGAGTGCCCAGGGGCCCAGAAACTGATCTGGGGAGCCCAGACAGCTGTGGGTCAGACTGCTGCCCCTCACTTGGCAGCTGGGCAAGCACCCTGTCTCTACAGACTACATCCTCAACTGCACGACTCCTGCCCCAGAGGATCCCGTGAAGGTTATAGGAGCCAACCTGGGCCAAGGGACGTGTTGATGGGGCCCAGGCCTCTCCAGCACTAAAAAGGCTGGAATCCTAGGAGGGTCCTGAAGGCCACACAGAGACCCACAGGTACCCTCAGGCCCCTCCATCCAGCAAGGCCCCAACAGGGCTGGGGACTCAGCCAGTGGTCCAAGATGCCTTATGGCCGGATGAGACACCATCAGCATCAAAGGTGCTTCTGTGTGGCTGTAGCCTGTAGCCAAGGTGAGGACACAGCCCCAGACCACCTGCGGTAGAAAGAGGGTATTTCCAACGCTGTGGCTGCCATCAGGGCAGGTGTGGATGCCCACAGCGGCAGTAGGCTCAGCCCAGGCCACCTGAGGTCTCTGCCAGCCATGGAAAAAGCATTTCTTCCAAAACAGCAGGGACACCCCCCAGTGGAACACAGACACGTTGGCTCAGGGACCTCAGACATCAAAGGGCAGCACAGCTGGCCTGTCTGTCTCCTGCTGCAGAATGACAGTGGCAGGCACTGCAACCCTCAAGTGAGAAGACTGGCTGCAGAGGCTGGCTGAGGTGCCTTCCCCTGGGGTTGGTGTCCCTCTGTGACAAAGACTACAGGTGAGGCGAGGTGGGAGCCTGAGTGTCCTTCATGCACCAGGAGGGAGGCAACCCTTAGGCACTCTCTGCCAGAGAGGCTGGTGCATGACTCTTGCTTCAGGGGTATGGGGCAGCCTGATGAGGTTTTCCACCTTGTTCAGCTGCCCATTCCTCACGCAGGGAGTGCACACCCCACACCTGACCCAGGAGGGACAGGCAGGGAGGGCACAGGCAGTGCTTCCTGACCCCTGCCATGCTGCACACATGGACATGGAGCCTGGCTCTGCTCAGTGCCTCATGGAGCTCTGTCCATCCCTCTCCACTACATGGAGCAGCAGAGGGAGGCTTCTGGATCAGATGTCCTGGGATCCCTGTCGCCTGAATGCACAGGGAGGGGCCGTCTCTCTGGAGAGACACCCCTGGTGGTACCCCCGCTCCCTGTCTCCCCTGTGGGAGTGAATGCGTGGTGGGTACACTCTGCATGACAGCTGCCTCCAAATCTGCCCAAACCCAGGACTGATGCAAACACAGGCACCCTCCTGCAGGACACTCCCTTCCGGGTCAGCCAGCACTGTCATTTTCTTTCCCAAGATGCAGAAGCGCTGCAGACTCCCAGCACAGCCACGACTATTCTTAGTGCACAGGGATCCAGAATTAAGACAGAGGAAGTGCCAGCTGCCTCAGTGGTTTGGGAACTTCCCTGAATACAAGGTTCCAGCCACAAAAATCCCACAGCCAAGAAGGGCTCAGCACTGGGGATGGTGAGGAACAATGGCTTATGCAATAGGGGGCCAGGTGTGTGAAGGGGACTGCGGGGGACAGAGGGTGCTGGGCCCTCTCCCAAACCTGCCCCTTCCTGGGAGGGGGGGGATGGTGCCTCAGGGTGCCTCACCTACACCAGCACACATCCAGCTGCTCTCTCCTGATGTATCCACAGCTCTACAAGAGCCCCTGACACACAGTGGGTGCCCAATCAACGCTTACTGAGTACACAGATGACGGTTCCTCACACACAGAGCCTGATCAAACAGTTGCCCAAAGACTGCACTGAAACCTTCCTGTGTTGTGAAACCCTGGGTGTTGCATTGGGATGAGGATGGGCAGGGTGGGGGTGTTGGTGATCCCGAGAGGGGAGGCAGTAGGAGCAGGACCCCATCTTCAGGCTCCCACCTGACTAAGCCATGAGGATGTTTCAAACAAGTGTTCCCCCAGAGCATCCCCACATCACAGTCCCTCCCTGGAAGCTGCAGCGTCCAGGCCGGCCTTGGGGAGACAGCCCAGTCCCAGAGAGCATGTGGGGGAAGCCAAGGGTCTCCCAGTAAGCAGCTGGCCTTAGTCACCTCCCTGTGGGCTGTTAGAACCCCTCCTGGGGTCTAGGCCCTGGGATCTCAGCAGACACCATCCCCGACCCACAAAGTAAAGCACCTGGTGCAGCCATGACCACCTAGAGAGCCTAAGTGACTGAGAAGCGAAGTTTCCCAAAGGCCAGGTGCTCAGCTCTGGTGGCCTCTTCCCAGTGATGGAGAGGGACCAAGATGGTGCTGGGAGGTCCTTGGACCAGTGTGGCTGGCCCAGAGCCTTCTGGCTCCTTCACTGCTGCCGGGGTCAGGATGCTTTCCACCATCTGCAGGACAGCCTCCAGTTGGCTGCAGAAGCTCCTCTGTTGAAACTACTGCAGGGCTCCCCACACACCCCCAGGTAGGAGCTGAGGGCTCTGTGTGAACCGTACCCCACATGACCTTTACATTCCCATCCATGGTGGTCTCCCTACTGCTCCACAAGCATCCAAACTTGTGCCATAGGGCCTTTGCCTGGACACTCTTCTCCAGGACATGCTGGTTCCTTGCCTCTGCTGTGATGGCACCTTATCCCAGGAGGGGGTCTTCAGGGCCTTTCTATAAAACAGTGGCCCTCCCACCTCACAGTCCCCTCCACCCTCTTCTCTGTTGTAATTATCTCTAAGGAATTGTCGCCACCTGAGATACTGCTCTACTAACTAACACGCTGGCTTCCCGAGGGCAGATGCTGCGTCTGTGGTGCCCCCTGATGCATCTCAGCCCTGAGAACAGTGCCTGGTGGGTGGTGTGTGTAGGATGAGCACTGAGTGGGCACTGGAAGAGCCTGCCTTCTCTCCCCAGGAAGAGCCTCTCGGTTCACAGCTCACCTCTAGGAGCCTTCTGTGCACCTGCCACAGTCCCAACCATCGCACAGGGACCCACACCTGCCCTGCACCAGCTAAGAGTGCATGTGGTCGCATGGAAGAGAAAACCTAAAATGACAGAGGCAAAAACACCTGGGGTTGACCCCTGTATGAGGATGTCTGGGACAAGCAGTCCAGTCCCTCTATGCTGGGGCCACCGGAGAGCCAGGCTTCTGGCATCTCTTTGTTCCACCACCTTGGTGAATGGGTTCCATCCTCAGAGTCACCTCATGGTCCAGAATGGCAGCTGGAGCTCCAGCCATCACAACCCCATTCCAGACAGCTGAAAGGAAATAGGGAAGGAAGGCAAAGAGGCCTCCCCAACTGTCTGCTTACCTTCTAAGAAGTTTTCAGAATCCCTCCCATACTTTTCACCCACCCCATCAGCCCTTTAACTGTCACCCTTGCTTGGACGAAGCTGAAGCTCCTGTGCCAGGGTGCCACTCACCATGAGGATACGCCGGTAGCTGTCCCGGTCGATGCCCCAGAGCTTGAGGTCCGTCTTGGCTTTCACGGTCGCTGCCCTGGGGGTGCCATAGATGAGCGCCAGCTCCCCAAAGCTGCCCCCTTCACTGATGCTGGTCACCCACTCTCCATTCACATACACCTTCAGGGGATAGTGAGAAATGTCAGAAATGTCACAGTGGCGCATCCTGCACTAGCGGCCCTCCTCCACACCCACCAGAGGGGGCCCGGTGAGAAGGGAACATGCAGCCGCAGCTCCCAGGCCCCCTCAACTGGGGGAGCAACTTCCCACTCCACTGCCCAAGCCTGTCCTGGATCTCTGCTGGCCATGCTGCCCGCCTCTCCCCCAGCTCTGCACAGAGTGGCAGCTGGACAGGCACCATGGTGCCCTCGAGTCCCCACCCTCCGTCACAGTGAGACAGGCCCAGGCCAGAGGCGGAAGCACTGTCTAGGGCTCCTGGCCTGTACAGAAGCCCTGCCTGCCTCCCTGGCCAGCCTTCAAGTCATCAGCCTTGGATGGGTCTCAGGACCCAGAGCCTCCCCAGCTGCACACAGTGGGTCAGACTTAGGGCTTCCATAGGCATCCCTGCTGACACCCTCCCAGGCTCTGCCCACTGCCCCCAGTTCCAGCAGCACACATGCCCGGACCAGCCAGCAAGGAGCCATGCTGACGGGGCCTCCTGCCTGGGGCCACAGCACCCAGCTCCCATGGCCTGTGGCCGGTGGAGACGCTGCCGGGGCGCCAATGAGGCCCAGCTGAGAGGGGCCCTTTCAGCCTGCATGGGTGACCCGGCACAGTGCTCCCACTATGCATTGACCCTGCACGTTCCGTATCGCGCAAGAATAGTACAGATTGTTTATTATGCGGTGCCTATACAGATTCGGTTACTATAAATTGACACAACGCATGCTTTATTCCCCCAGCGTGTCAATGAGCCTGCAGAACAGTGCCCATTGCCAAAATGGGTGCACGTCGGGAAAGATCGCATTGCGGTGAATCATGGACGCAATTCTTACTGAAATCAATGACTCATTATCTGCACAATAACTGAGGCACAGAATCGCGTATCCGCAAGAAAACATGCAGGTGATAACTCCGTGATACATGTGAGCAAGGGTCCCAGGAAGCTGGGTGGGAAGGACACCACGGCTGTGCAGAGGTGAAGCTGCCTGTGACCCTATAAGCTTCCACCAGCCTGGCTGAACACAGAGTACCTGCTCCTGGGCCTGTGTCCTCGTGCACCCAGGTCGGAGCAGCTGGGGACCTGGGAGAGGAGACGCCAGCTTCCACACGATGAGGCCCTCGAGGAACCAGGACTATGTCCCATCCTCCCCACAAGGCAGGGACACAGGAAAGACAACCCAAGACCCAGGAATGTAAGGGGTGCAAGGACCTCAGACAACACCCTCCAGAACCGGTGCCCCTGGTTTTCCCAAAGGGGACCCGGGCCTGTGTGTGTGTGTGTGTGTGTGTGTGTGTATGGGGGGTGATGACTTATCAACGGTCCTGGTAACCCAGGCCCCAGCCGGCCCTACCCATGCCATGCTCTGTTGTGGTGAAATCCTGCCCAAAACAGCCACGTGCCCAATCCCGGCAGTGCAGCTCCATGACACCTGCACTGGTCCCCCAGGATCCCTGGGAGCCCCAGGACCCCTCTCAGGTGACAGGTCCCCTCCAGCAACCATGGTTCCTTGGAAAGGAATCCTGGGGCGAGTCCTTATATCACTGACATGTGAGCTATTGGGTTTAGTGTAGGTGGGCCGGTCGTCATAGCCACAGAATGGGTCCCTGTCCCTGTGGGGGACGCACATCTTTTGTGGCTGCCCCAGGGTGAATGTGGGGGCACCGTGTGTGTGCAGGTTGTGCTAAGCGCTGTTCCCCAACAGTTGAACCAAGCGACACCCCCCCCCCGGCTCCGCCCACCAGCGTGCACTACATGCCTTCCTGGAGGCCTCTTAAAGTCGGGGCAGCGACGTGAGCTCAGGAATACCGTCTGTGCTCAGGAGACTGCCTGACCTGCCTTGCACAGTGGCCAGTGGGGGCAGGACTCCCAAGAGCCCAAAGAGCGCAGGCACCCAGGGGCCGCAGGGACCTGCTTCCCGCCCAGAAGCCCAGGCCTCAGAGAAAACCATTGTGTGGAGCCCCCGACGGGCCCAGGGCCACACTGCAGGCCGCCCCACACAGCACAAAGGGGCCATCCTTCTCGGGACACTGGCTTCTGTCACCGCAGCCAGCGCAGCACGGGGCCCCACCCCAGCTGGCACGCAAGGGGGCTACTTCTTGCTTTGTCTCATTTTTGTTTCTTCTTCTTCTTTTAGAAGAAAAATGGTGGGAGGCCCCACTGGGCTACACTTGTGTTCCCACCATTGACAGAGACTTCTCCGGCTGAACCCAGAGCTCCCACCCGGCTGCTGTGCGTTAGTGCATTCATCCATCTGTCTGTCCACCACCCCCAGTGTGGACTGAGCGCCACTCTGTGCCCTGTACATTCTAACTGCTGGTGGTCAGCAGGGGAAGGCAGGCGGGCTCCTGTCCATGGGGACTCACCCATCAGTCAGGAGAAAGACCGCAGGCAAATAATGCTACAAACACACATTCATCATGAAGCGTACTCCAGGCATGAAGAGAACAGCGTTCAGAGGACCAGGGCAGAGACCGTTTGTAGAGGGCTCTCCGCGAAGGGAAACGCGAGCCAGGCCCAAGCATCCAGAGCCAGGGCCAGCATGCAAAGATGTGGGAGAAGGGCAACTGAGGCAGAGAACAGGATCTGCAAAGGCCCTCGGGCCCCGGTGACATGGAGGGGCCTGGATGCTGCAAGATCAAGCAGGGAGAGATGCCCGGGGGCAGGAGCAGAGGGTGGGGGAGGGAAGGAAGCCACAGAAGGTTCTGGCAGTTCATCTGGTTAACACTGTGACTGCTCCCTCAGGTGGCCTACCGAGAACAGCATGTGGCCACCAGAGGGGAGGGGGGAAGGAGTGGAGAAGTAACTCAAAAGGCGGCTGTGGATGGCAGGCCCAGCAACCCCAGAGCCCGGGGGCTGAGGCCCAGTGACTGGCGCTCCAGCAGGTAGCTGTGGCGTGCGTGGTCCACGCAGAAGGAGGTGGAGGCAGTGATCCGATTGAAGGCCCAGGATCCTGCTCAATAAAATCCCAAGGTGGGGCCCCGGTGTTAGGAGCTGGAGCCTCAGACACAGACCAGGGCTGAGTGAGCACCACCCACATGCCCGCCGCCTCACTCGGCCACCTGCTCTTCCCGACCTGGGCATCTCAGTGCAATGCGCTCCTCCACAGGAAACAGAAATGGGCTAGCAGAAGCCGTCTGGGCAGCGGAGACAGAACACTGTGCCTGGAGTTATCCGTGGAATCGCAGCAGGAGTGGCAAGTGGTCTCAGCCTGCCTGCATTTCTCATACTGCCTGGAGCTGACCTGGCACGGTGGCAAGGATAACTCTAGCCCTGGCTGTTGTTTTGCTGTCACAGATGGTGAGGAAAAGCTAATGGCCCGTCTCCTCCTGCCTCCCCAGGCTCCCGCCACAAACAGCAGGAGTGTCCCCACAGCGAGTGTGTTGCAGTCACTGGGTTGGGCGGCTACAGGCGCCCTGGAGGGAGCAGAAGCCCCATCTCTGTAGTGTGGCTCTTCTCGCCAGGCCTCACTCATCTCTAGCTCCAAATGCCAAATGCCCAGGGGGTGATCTGATTGGCTGCTGCCCACAACATGACCCCCAGCACAGGTGTCCCTCCTGATGCTCCCGTTTGTGGAACCTGGGCTGTGCAGTTTCCATTCAGGTTTCCTCCAGAGGAACTCCAAATCTGTCCTGGTGCACAGTCCTCTCCCTGCCCTCCCTAACATCGACCACACTTAGAGGCTCATGGGGCAGGATTCTGTGGGAACCCTGGAGCACCCCTCCTGGAAAGGGAATAGGTATGGGATATATAGGAAGGCCCCTACCATATGGGGGTGGCTCTGAGGTCCCCGTCCCCAGTTCCTGAGGACAGTCCTTACAGCTGGAGGCAAAGCAGTCCCTGATCACAGCAGGGCTGCTGGGGCCTCAGCATAGAATTAACAGTGTGTGCTGAGCGTTCCCAGACGCACCCTGTGTGAGATAGGTGTTGGACTGCAGAGAAGCTTCTGAGCCAACTCCAGGTAAACTATCAGTGACTGATTCCCAGACATGTCCTGACGGCCTGAGCAGGTACTCGTATGTGGCTGCAAGACATGTGATGGCCAGGAGCCTGGAGCAATGCAGGTGTCCACCAATGTGACAGATAGACACAGTGGGGTCCATCCACACAGTGGGTCACACTGTTCAGCCTCAGGAAGGAAGAAAGGACACCTGCCACAACAGGGACGTGCCCTGACAATGTGAGGCCGAGTAACACAAGCCAGATGCAGAAAGACACACATGGGGACCCCACACACACGAGGTTCTGGCGTCATCAGACTCACAGACACAGAGAGTAGAAGGTGGGGCTAGGGCTGGGAGAGCAGGTGGGGTCAAGGGGTCATGGGGACAGAATGTTCTGGAGATGGACAGGGGGACAGTGGCCCAGCCATGGGAATGTGCTTGGTGCCCTCAACTGGACACCTGGAAATGGTTAGACAGCAAATTTTAGGTATTCATACTTTACCAATTAAAGAAACAAAACAAAACCAAAGAGCCAGAGCTTCAGGTACCTGCTGAGTAACAGCTGATGGTGACCCACAGAGCCCAACGGCCATGCCCTGAGGCACCCCGTCTCAGGGACACAGCTCAGAGCTCAGAGGCTGGACACTGGGAACCGGGTGGGCAGGGGCCGGGGTGGGGGGGCATCCCAGCACAAAGGAGGGTCCGAAAATAGTGAAGGCCTCGCAGGATTAGGGAGGGCTGGGCCTCAGACAGAACTACGTTCCTGAGCCCTAAAATCGGCAGCCGAGTATCCTTTTAAGTAGAAATGCTATGTTCCACGAATAAAACAAATTGGAAGATATTTTTATACTTAGAAAAATGGATTATAGCTCTTGGCAACACACATGCTGCGGTGTCTCTCTGGAAAACCATAATTTAAACTGAACCTGGTGCTTTTGGCATTGGTCACCTGGCTGTCCCCCTAGGGCGCAGCGGGTCAGAGGGCAGTGTCCACCCTGCAGAAGAGGGGCGGGGCTCAGGATGTCCACCCGAGCCCAGCCAGGCAGAGGAGCAGGGTGGGGTCCCAGGGGACCCTGCCCCCCACAGGGCTCTGACATTCAGCAGGGCCCCCACCCAAATGAGACTGGTATCGCTGGCGTCTACGAGCCAGGCTCAGCAACCCCAACACGGCTCTGGAAGGCCACAGGGCCAGGTCAGCCAGGTCAGCCAGGTTGCTCCCTGCGCCCTGGAAGGCAGTTTACAGAAATGAGCACACAAACAGCATGCCTGGGCCTCAGAGCATCTGGGGTAATTTCACGCCACGAGCAGTAATAACAGTAATTATTATAACACATACCCCATAACTCACCCCGGCTGGCCAATGTGCCACTTTTTCATCCCAGATCCCTGACTGAGCTCTTTTGATTCCCTCAAATGTGGCCGTCCCCCACACTGCTGCGCTGCCCGATGTGTCCCACATCACAGAAGGGCTCCCCGCCGCCCTGCCCGGCTGGGAACCCGAGCATCAGGCATCGCTGGGTAGCCCACAAGTCACTGCCTGTCCCTTCAAGGGCTGGCGGGCCCAAATTTGAGACTACAGCCGGACGCAAGCGTCCACCCACGGTGCCCGGACATCCTGGCTCGGGTGAGCCAAGGTCCAGCAAGCACTTAAAGCCGTCTTTGTACCTGAATCTCTGAGGCCAAGACTGGGGGCTGGACCTGCCAAGACAACGTATTTGGAGAACTCTGGTTATGAAAATTCACCTTTCTCCATCCCCAAACTGCCTCTATGGGCCCCTGGCCTCCAAAAAAGCCAGCTGTGACACCTGGCACATCATGAGGTCGCCAGCACAGAGAGGCTGGGAACTGCCCATCAGCCCCTACCCCATTCTGAGGGGGCCTGGGGGCCAGCTCTGGGACCTCTCTTGGGGGGTGGGCAGAGGCCCCCTCAGGACGAGCAGGTTCAGCCAGCCACTTCTTCCCTGTCACATCCTACCTCTGAAGGGTGCTGGGGGCAGCGGGGCAAGGAGACAGCCTCCCGTTGGACCTGACTGCAACATTCCATTCCTGGTAGATGGAAGGGTGGGTGTGAGGAGGGGGAACAGCCTACGCTAAGATGCTGAGCAGCAGAGGTCAGCCCAGAGTTACTTAGGGGACCCTCCTTCAGGCCCCACCCTCAAGTGCCTCCTGCCAGGTGTTCAGTGGTGGGCCCCCTCCCTGCATCAGAGTGGGGGGTCTCTGTGGTATGTGTGTGGGGAGGAGGAGGCAGGGTGGCGTCTGCCTAGGGCCATGGTCACGGCGGCCAGGAGAGAATGGATTAATGGGGGAGAGGGGGACTGCATCCAGAGAGCCTCCACCCAACCCCACAGTGGGCTCTTCAAGGCCATGTCAGAACTGCCCGCTTGGATCTGTGGCTCCGAGTCCTTCAAGTAAATGGACATGGTGGTCAGTGACAAGGCCTGAGCTCTGACACCCCAACGCTGAGGGGCCCTGGACTGTCTGCCATCTTCCCACATGGGTCAGGGAGGAATATCTCACGAGACCCCGATGGAGGCCCTCCAGGATCCAGAGAGAGCAAAGAACTCTGGGGGAAGGTTTACCACGTCCCATACCTGCTCACCCAGCAGAACCACAGGTGTGCCCAGAATTCCCCGGGGTCCTCTCAGCTCTCATTTCTGCCCAAACCCTAAGGATACAACTGACTCATTCCTTTGAAGATGTCTCTGGAATTGAATTAGAAGACTCATGAACTTCCATGAACACACAAGGGGGAGAACATTCCGGGGTAGGAAGCGTCGGAGCCACACGGTGGTGAAGGTCATCAGCGCAGCAGCCCAAGAGAGGAGCGGGATGTGGCTCTGCCTGGACTGGGAGGAGCCAGGCTCCAGCGGGGTCTTGAAGGATGCGTAGGAGTTTGCAAGGAAGGGCAGAAATAATAGGGATCCCTGGGTGGTGCAGCGGTTTAGCGCCTGTCTTTGGCCCAGGGCATGATCCCGGAGTTCCAGGATCGAGTCCCACATCAGGCTCCCTGCATGGAGCCTGCTTCTCCCTCTGCCTGTGTCTCTGCCTCTCTCTCTCTGTGTGTCTCTCATGAATAAATAAATAAAATCTTTAAAAAAAAAAAAAAAAAGGAAGGGCAGAAATAAGCACGGAGGGACAAGAGGAATCGAGACCCACAGGCCAGACACTCATTGGCCATGTCCTGCAAACTTACAGGCCGGAGGACAGAGGCCATGTGCCCCAAGTGTATGTTCTGCGCACAGGGAGAGTGCAGTAAACATGCATTAAACATGAGAGCAAGAATTCAAGCAAGGCAGAGAGGGAAGAGGGGCCTCTAGGGGGAGTGATGGACAATGAGAATGACGTGGAGGAGCCAGGCAGGATGAGGACCGGGGGGACAGACATGGGTCTGAACCAGGAACCAGCTGCCTCCGTCCTGGGGGTCTCCCAGAGGTCTGGGGCGCTGGCTGCACGCCTGTCCGTCCTTGGGTCTCCCCGAGGTCCAGGGCGCTGGCTGCACACCTGCCTGTTCTGGGGTCTCCCAGGGGTCCAGGGCGCTGGCTGCACGCCTGCCTGTCCTCGGGGTCTCCCCGAGGTCCGGGGCGCTGGCTGCATGCTTGCCTGTCTCTCTATCTCCCACTATTTGCTTAACCCACAGCAAAAGTAACAGGTGCTGACTGTGACTGTGGGCAGCCCAGGGCCCTGGGCTCCTGCCTCAGTTTCCTTCTTTGGCGGCAGACAAAGCTCCCCCCCACTGCCAACCCTCCCACCCTTGAGGCTTGGGCCAGGCCCTGAGCTCAGGACAGAGCAGCTCGGGGTCCCCGAGGTGACTCCATGTGCCCCTCACCGTAAGACCTGGGCTGTGAGTCACTTCCAGTGCTGCCAGCTCCCAGGAGACAGTGACACGGGCCAACACAGATGGGCTGCCAGGGAGACAAATCGTTTGGGAGCCAGAGGGTGTGGTGCCCACCTCACAGTCAGGGAGTATAGTGCAGGGGAGGCGTGAGGGCGCCCAGCACCCCGAGGCCCAGAGGTGGCCTGTGTAAAACCACAAACTGAGTTGAGTCATAGGAAGGAGACTGCTGAGGCCACAGCGGAAACCATAGGGCCAGATGCCCATGCGAAGGAGGGACATCTGCCGGAGGCCAATGGAGACACGGGGGCAGGAGGGGGCAACAGGGGTCCCAACAGAGGCAGCAAGGTGCCAACGGATCCCAGGAAGTGAGAGGACACCATGGGCTCGGGCCCGTCCTGTGGTCGCACAAAGGTCCTGGGTCTGATTCAGAGAGAAGCCCATTTGAGGGCTTTCCTTGAGACTGGTGCACATGGGGTGCCGTCTGCAAGGCCCCGTGTGGACGGCAGCCTGCAGGACCCAGAGAGGGATACCCTTACCCTTCGGGTGGGGGCCCAGGTGCGGAGCTGGGGGCAGGAGGCTGCAGGAGCATGACTCTGCCATGCTCAGCACATCCACAACAGCGTGAGCCCCTCAGCCTGAGACTGGCAAGGTGGACAGAGCAGAGTGGGCAGGAAGAAGAGGAAAGGCTATTGTGCAAGATGCTGGTGGCTCCCAGGTCACCAGGGCGTGACAGCCACGGTTGAGGCCTCTAGGTCTGCAAACACTTGGCGTCGCCTGCTTTATAAAGTGCTGACGCCCAAGGCAGTGGTGGAGTCTGGCTGACCCACGAGGCCCAAATCCACACTGTGAAATGTACTACCTCACTGACCAGGCCGCGGACAGAGGCACTATTTTCCGGAGCAGATAGGAGATACTCACGTCTACTTCTCCTTGGTCAATCACATAGAAGTTATCTCCTTCGTCCCCTGGAACAAAAGAAAGCACACATTGTGGACAACGCCAAGGGTACCAGGTGTGGCGCTTTTGGCCTCCCTGTAGGCAGTACCTGCAGCCTGGCTTCACGGAGGCCGAGCAACCCGGGCTCCCATCATTTTCTCTTAATTTTTAAAAAATAAAACTTGTACAGACACGATGGTTTGACATACATGGACACGGTGAAATGGCCAGCACATGCCCCCCCCCAGCGCAGTCACCCGTGTCCCGCGTGGGGTGGGGCACCTGAGGTCCATGCCTGGCCTGTCACAGGGTTCCCCTCTGTTAATGGAAGGCGACTGCAACAGCCAGTTGACATGCAGTTGACAAGCAGAGCGACGTGCTCTGGTTTCATGAGAGACTCCTCAAGGCAGACAACAGGTTTTGTGTCCACACCCAGGGTGAGCCCACGGCCCACGGCCCCACGCTCCTGCTCAGAGCAGCAGGGAATATACCTTGCTGTATGACGGTCTCCCCAGCGATGTGCGTGACAGGAAACATGGCGTCGAATATGTCACTGAAAGAGAAAACGCATCCCGTGGAGGAGCTGGAGCGACGTGGGGCGCGGACTCCACTGCCTCACCTCACACAGAGCAACCAGCTCTGCTCCCCCAGGAAAAGGAAAAAAGGAAATCACCCCCCACCACTACCACCCTGTCATAACCCTGCCGTCCAGGCACCAGCTCGTCATTTGCAGATCCTTCTGTGACACAATTCACTTTCTGGGTTTTGACAAAAATGGAATCACACTGTACATACTGCTTTGGACACAAAACAAAGTAAATATATCGCCAGAATGTTTATCACATTGGGAAACACAGTCCTACCAGAACGCTGCTTTCTGCATGCTTCCTGAGGGGGGGCGTCCTGAGGCCTCAGAGGCAGGAGTGTGTCGGAGACGCCTGATGCTCAGGCTATGCCAACAGGCAGTCAGGGCATTTAATTTCCTAAGCGTGGCTGTGGCCTGGATGGAACAGGTAGGATGCACAAGGCAGGGAGGTAGAGTGTGCATGGTGGGGACCCTTTGACTCCGCCAACCGCAACCAGAACACAATGTCAGAGGTCAGCCTCTTGCTCCCAAAATGCACTGGCCACCTTCAGGAGCGGGCAGCTGGTGCCCCTCATGGGGAAATGCACACCGCAGAGCTCAGGGTGGCCTTCCTCCTCTCACCTGGCTGCAGCAATAGGAGAAAGCTGGGCCCAATGGCTCAGGCTGAGCCAACCTCAGAGGTGCTCACAGGTCTGGATGCAGGTTGGGTGCCAAGCCTCCAGAAGCAAGTGCGAAGTCAGAGATGCAAACCGCCCTGTGCTCTGCTGTTTCCAGGGTCCAGAACATTACCAAGTCATTCTTAAAGTAGTAGCTGTTTCCTCTCTAAGAAAGAGGGAAGCACCATGGGGGGAACCAGTGGGTGGCAGGGGCGTCAGAGCATTTGCAGGGTCCCCGCAACCCCTCCTTCCCTGCACAGACCTGGTATCTGTCCCCTGGCCCAGGCATATTTCCCAGCCACACCTTGCCTGGGAGAGCATCTGCAGATGTGTCTGGTCTGTTTTCTAAACTGCATTTCCTCAAAACCACAGCATCAAGGATCCCAAAATGAACAGATCTTTAAAAAATAATTTTACAGGGATGCCTGGACTGTTCAGTGGCTAGCGTCTGCTTTCAGCTCAGATTGTGATCCGGGGTCCTGGGATGGAGTCCTGCATCAGGCTCCCCACAGGGAGCCTACCTCCCCTCTACCTATGTCTCTGCCTCTCTCTCTGTCCCTCTCATAAATAAATAAAATCTTAAAAAAAAAAGAAATGATTTTACAATTCCTACTTCATTTTTAAAAACGTTTACTGGTAATGGTACAATATTTCCCCAAATGCCATTAGCAGTGAAGCCAATCTCAGGACCCACCACCATGCAGCCTGGGCAGGTGCTCCAGACAGCAGTCAGGCCGCAGGCCACTGGCCACCCCACAATTAGCCTGTATGTCTGCTGCACGAGTACGAGCCTGTGAAGAGGCCTATGGTTATCATTCATATGAATATACTGGTTGTAACTCTTATGTTTCGTCCTATGCCCCTTGATGCACATCTACGTGGAGATGTACAGATCTGATGACCGCCCTAGTGGCTGCCCTACCTGGGCCTGGCACAGCACCCTACTGACCACACAGGCATCCCACTCCCTCCCTGGGTACAGAAAAAACAACAAATCTCAGAGAGCCCAGCCCCACTTACCGAAAAGTGCTGCTAGCCCATGTCTTTTGGGGTTTTTTGTTTGTTTTTTAAAGATTTTATTTATTCATGAGACACACACACACACACAGAGACAGAGACAGAGAGACAGAGGGAGAGAGAGAGAGGCAGAGACACAGGCAGAGGGAGAAGCAGGCTCCATGCAGGGAACCCGACGTGGGACCTGATCCCGGGTCTCCAGGATCATGCCCTGGGCTGAAGGCAGTGCTAAACCGCTGGGCCACCCGGGCTGCCCTAGCCCATGTCTTTTGGAAGAAGCTAACACTCCCAGTGCACCCCCGTCCCCATTATCAAGGCTTGGACACGGCTGTGTGCAGGATAGATGCCCATGCTCCCACCAGCTTGGCCCATCCCCCCACTGAGAGGCCCCCTCTTTTCCCATCTTCTGCGTCTTCTCAAACAAAACCCAATTCTTCCTGCCTCTTAGCACTTAATGGCATTAAAAGGACCTGTCTGCCTCTGCCATGAAAAGGAAAACAGTTTTCTATTCTCATCTGGAAGTGACCTCTGGAAGGCTTTGCTGAAGCTGCTGCCTGCATCCCAGGGAGTCTGACACGTGGGTCCCAGTGCCACCCCCACCAGGGTCCAGGACACTGGGCTCAGCACTCCTGCATTGGGCACTGTGCCAGGTGCAGGGACACAGTGCTCGGGGCTGCTAAGACACAGAAACATGAAGATATGACAGTCCTCAGTCCATGAGGCCCCAAGGACAGAACCCGTGCTGGCCAAGCGCCCTTCATCTGCCCACTTGCTCTGAGGTCAGAACTGTGGCTGTCTTGTCCAGACTAGGAAACCAGAGACACTAAGCAACCCTGCCAAGGCCAGCAGCTGGGAAGAGGTGAGGCCAGGCCGCACTCGTCTTCCCGTGCAGGGCTCTGTGGGACACCCAGAGCTAAGCAAGACCTAGCTTAGGGGACAAGAAGGTGTGTTTGGGGGCATAGAGCCTTCCCAGTCTCAGGAAGCACCCTCAGAGAGCAGGTGGTGGGGGCCATGATGCCCACTCTAGGGAAGCCACTAGCCTGCGACAGGTGCTGGTCATAGTTGGGAGGCAGCCCGATCAGAGGCTGCACCCTGTCCTCGACTCTCAGCCTGACTCTGAGGTCCTCAGGCTTCCCGAGGCCTGAGCAGGGCCATCCCCTCAATGGCGGGGAGCAGCTGACAAAGGGGTGCCCACTTACCTTATCCCAGTGGCCCCGTGGGCACTTTTCACCAGATCCCCCCACACACATCTGAGGCAGCCCAAGCAGCAAAGGGACCCTCAGACTCAAACCAGGAATGATGGGGGCAGAGGTATCACCCAGGATTTTGCTTTAATTCTAATTATTTATTGGTACTGTTGGTTTTTGCCCCTCTAAGTCAGGGGTTGGTCCTAGCCCTGCTGTACTGTGAACACCTGTGACTTCTGGTTTTGCCTAGGCATTCTTTCCAGAATAATGCAGATTTACATGCATAAAGTAGAATAAATAGAAAAACCAACAAAATCAACAATCTGGAAATGCAGTGGGCAAAATGCTAAAATAACCAGTTTGCAGCACAGGAGCCTGGTTTCTGTACTCCTGCATCACACAGCGAGTTCAGGGCAGGTCTAGCAACCACCCCAGTGGTGAGAGAGCCACGAGCATGAGCCATATTCTGATGTGATGCAGAAGTGGCCTCATCGCCTTTAGGTGACAAGATCATAGGCTCTGCTCAGGCCTCAGCAGCCTGCTCACACAGAGGGAAATGCCATCCACATTCATAGATTTTCAGCCCTCCCCCCTCCCTCTGTACGGGGCAGGCCTCTGCACTGGGGACCAGGACCCAGAGAGATCTGGGTCAGGGAGCAAGGTCAGGATGGTGGCCAGGGAATGGGTGGTCTTAGACCCCAGCCACACCCTGGCCTGGACCCAAGCAGAGCCACCATGATGCTCAGGGCCTGCAAAGTGCTGGTTCCCTCCAGGTGGCCCATGGCCCTTGGAAGCTCCCACCTGAGTCACTCCTCATATTGGCACCTCTCCTTCCCTGGGTTCCTCAGCTCTTGCCCTCTGACCCCTGTACCTGACAGTGTCCTGACTTCCTCCTCCCCAGCTGACTGTGAGTTCTGAGAACAAAGACTGCGTCATCACTGCAGCCTGACACACATCTGATTCACAGTAGGTCCTTGGTACAATATGGATGGAAGGCTAGAGGTCAGATGGTGGGTGGATGGATGGGTGGGTGGATGGGTGGAAGAGTGGATGTGTGGAAGGAAGGGTAGAAGGATGGTGAATGGGGGAGCAGATGGAAGGGTAGAAGGGTGGGTGGTGGGTGGGTGGTGGGAACAGTGGATGGAGGATGAGCTGTCTGTTAAGGCAGCTCCAAAATAATAGATCAGCTTGAACAAGGTATGGGTCTTCTGAGAGAAGTCCCTGCTTCCTGAAGCCATTCACTATGAAAATGGTGGCAGTCAATCTTGAATCCTCAGGCTGAACCCAGTGTGCTCCATCCAAGAGGAAGCCTCATTAACATCCTCTCATTTAAACCTCAAAACCATAGAAAAACGTTGGCCCCCATCGTTGTTCCCACTTTACAGACAGGTATATCAAGGTTCAGAAAGGTTAAGTCACTTGCCCATGGTCACACATCTGGCTTGGGGTACAGTACAGTAAGGCTGACCACTCCCTCAAGGTCCCATTCATTCTTGCCACAGAAGGTGCACAACAGAACACACCAGGGTGTGGGGTCTCTGCTCTCTCTGGCCATGCATCCAAGCCCTGACTTATGGGTGGGTCCACACTGAGGCATGGCCTCTGCAAAGGAGGCAGCCCCTGGCTCTTGCTAGCAGGACCAGACTCCTGGAGATACTCTAGGGCAGGAAGGCTGGAGGGTACCTACACTTACCAGATGACTTTGTGTCAATGGCAGAGCGTCACATCCCCTGCCCTTGAGCACACCTGGCTGTCACTTGAGCCCTGCCAGCTGACTAGTTCCCTGGGTCCTCTGTGACCTGGTGGTCTTCCCAGAGAAAGTTGGGTGCTGCCGACCAGGGGTCTCATCCTGAGAGCTACACTCCCTGGTTCCAGCAATGAGGCCACAGGCACCAACTGGGCTCCTGGAGACATGTGTCACCTTCACAGCCTAGAGCCCTTCCCTTCCTGCCTGACTCCCATGGGGGGAGGCTTCCTGACTATTCACTTAGATTCATGTTTTCAAAGACACATTGAAAATGAGGTGTCACCCTTGAGGTCAGAACCCCACCAACGAGTCTCAGCTTAGTGTATTTCCAGGAAAAACAATGCAATGTTTGTTTCATCTTGGGGAGGCTCTCCCCACCAAATAAAGTGTTATAGTGAATCCTCATCACACAGGAAAGTTTGGGGTTTGTTTGTTTGTTTGAAATCTAAACCCCACATACAGTCCAAATGCAAGAATATGACCTCCTGGTAAGTTAATCGTCTCAACCTTAAAAATAAGACTTTGCATGCTCATACTAAGCCAGCCGGACAGTTAGGTAGGTAAGCACAGGTCAAACTGCCACCGAGCTGGAAAGGAAAGTCTAAGACAAGAAGGGAAGGTACCGCCAGGGTGGGGTGGGGCAGGGCAGGCCTCTCTCCCCTTCCCATGCAGCTCCAGCAGACACTTCCCGGGTGTGAGGGTCCCCTTGTTATCTACCATCACCTCAGACCAGCCACATTTCCTCCTCTATCCCAGCAGAAGCCAAATTTGGGGCCCTTGAGCCCTTGGGGGCAGGAGGGGTCAACAGGATGTCTCTGAACACCCTCTGTCTCTCCCAGAAGAGGTGAGTTGTCTTTTTTTTTTTATTATTGGAGTTCAATTTGCCAACATTTAGCATAACACCCAGTGCTCATCCCGCCAAGTGCCCCCCTTAGTGCCCATCACCCAGTCACCCCAACCCCCGCCCACCTCCCTTTCCACTACCCCTTGTTCATTTCCCAGAGTTAGGTGTCTCTCATGTTTTGTCACCCTCACTGATATTTTCACTCATTTTCTCTCCTTTCTCCTTTATTCCCTTTCACTAATTTTTATATTCCCCAAATGAATGAGACCATATAATGTTTGTCCTTCTCCGATTGACTTATTTCACTCAGCATAATATCCTTCAGGTCCCTCCACGTCGAAGCAAATGGTGGGTATTTGTCGTTTCTAATGGCTGAGTAATATTCCATTGTATACATAGACCACATCTTCTTTATCCACTCATCTTTTGATGGACACTGGGGCTCCTTCCACATTTTGGCTATTGTGGACATTGCTGCTATAAATATTGGGGTGTAGGTGTCCCGGCGTTCCACTGCATCTGTATCTTTGGGGTAAATCCCCAGCGGTGCAATTGCTGGGTCGTAGGGCAGGTCTATTTTTAACTCTTTGAGGAACCTCCACACAGTTTTCCAGAGTGGCTGCACCAGTTCACATTCCCACCAACAGTGCAAGAGGGTTCCCCTTTCTCCGCATCCTCTCCAACATTTATTATTTCCTGTCTTGTTAATTTTCCCCATTCTCATTGGCGTGATGTGATATCTCATTGTGGTTTTGATTTGTATTTCCCTGATGGTCAGTGATGTGGAGCATTTTCTCATGTGCGTGTTGGCCATATCTATGTCTTCCTCTGTGAGATTTCTCTTCATGTCTTTTGCCCATTTCATGATTGGATTGTTTGTTTCTTTGCTGTTGAGTTTAATAAGTTCTTTACAGATCTTGGAAACTAGCCCTTTATCTGATACGTCATTTGCAAATATCTTCTCCCATTCTGTAGGTTGTCTTTTAGTTTTGTTGACTGTTTCTTTTGCTGTGCAGAAGCTTCTTATCTTGATGAAGTCCCAATAATTCATTTTTGCTTTTGTTTCTCTTGCCTTCATGGATGTATCTTGCAAGAAGTTGCTGTGGCCAAGTTCATAAAGGGTGTTGCCTGTGTTCTCCTCTAGGATTTTTTTTTAAAGATTTATTTATTTATTCATTCAGAGAGAGCGAGAGAGAGGCAGAGACACAGGCAGAGGGAGAAGCAGGCTCCACGCAGGAAGCCTGATGTGGGACTCGATCCCGGGTCTCCAGGATCACACCCTGGGCTGCAGACGGCACTAAACCACTGCACCACCGGGGCTGCCCTCCTCTAGGATTTTGATGGAATCTTGTCTCACATTTAGATCTTTCATCCATTTTGAGTTTATCTTTGTGTCTGGTGCAAGAGAGTGGTCTAGTTTCATTCTTCTGCATGTGGCTGTCCAATTTTCCCAGCACCATTTATTGAAGAGACTGTCTTTCTTCCAGTGGATAGTCTTTCCTCCTTTATCGAATATTAGTTGACCATAAAGTTGAGAGTCCACATCTGGATTCTCTATTCTGTTCCATTGATCTATGTGTCTGTTTTTGTGCCAGTACCACACTGTCTTGATGACCACAGCTTTGTAGTACAACCTGAAATCTGGCATTGTGATGCCCCCAGCTGTGGTTTTCTTTTTTAATATTCCCCTGGCTATTCGGGGTCTTTTCTGATTCCACACAAATCTTAAGATGATTTGTTCCAACTCTCTGAAGAAAGTCCATGGTATTTTGATAGGGATTGCATTAAATGTAAATTGCCCTGGGTAACATTGACATTTCCACAATATTAATTCTTCCAATCCATGAGCATGGAATGTTTTTCCATCTCTTTGTGTCTTCCTCGATTTCTTTCAGAAGTGTTCTGTAGTTTTTAGCATATAGATCCTTTACTTCTTTGTTTAGGTTTATTCCTAGGTATCTTATGCTTTTGGGTGCAATTATAAATGGGATTGATTCCTTAATTTCTCTTTCTTCAGTCTCATTGTTAGTGTATAGAAATGCCACTGATTTCTGGGCATTGATTTTGTATCCTGCCACATTGCCGAATTGCTGTATGAGTTCTAGCAATCTTGGGGTGGAGTCTTTTGGGTTTTCTAAGTACAGTATAAGAGATGAGTTGTCTGACGGTCAGAGACCATCCTGGGGTGAAATCCCAGCTCATGTACTTCCTCAGTACTACCTCATGGCATTTATCACCATCATCCCCATTGTCCTCATTTCCAGGTGAGAGGTCTGAGGCACAGACAGTTTAAGGAATTCACGCAGGGTCACACAGCCAGGATTCCAAACCAGGTGATCCGGCATGGAAGAAACATTCCCTAACACCAGGATGTTTGCTCAGTGACAGGTGCATGCGACCTTTACTAAATTACATTTCCCTTCTAGGCTTAGTTTGGTAAGAATTTTTATAGTAGTTGCTGATTGTTATCAGGCTCTTTTTCAACATGTACATGACATACCATACCGATGTTTTTCCTGTGGTCTATTAATGTGGACAGCATTCTGAGCTGGAGCTGTCCTTGAAACCCTCTGTAGTCTTGGGGCATCTGGGTGGCTCAAGTTGAGCATCTTCCTTTGGCTCAGGGTGTGATCCCAGAGTCCCAGGATCGAGTCCTGCATCAGGTTCCTGCATGGTGCCTGCTTCTCTCTGTGTGTCTCTCATGAATAAATAAATAAATAAATAAATAAATCTTTAAAAGAAACCCTACTTAGTCTCAATGGGTAGTTTTCAAAAGTCAAGTTGAATTTGGTTGGCTATTTACAATTTTTGCATCTATATTCACAGAATACATACTATGCCTCACAGCTTTTACATGGCTTCTTGTTTGTTTCCTTGTGTCACCCGTATCATGCTCGGAAGCTGGGCAGCTCCTCCCTGCTCTCTGTCTTCTGGAGCCACTTGTGATGGGAGAACACACAGTGTGCTGACGCTGGACGGGGCCTGCCCCCAAGCCGTCATGACCTGGCTTCTCAGAGGAAGGCCTTCAGCTGCTGTTTAACTTTGAGTTTATTGATTGCTCCGCATTTTCTATTTCTTCACATGCCAACATGGACACCATTTTCAAAGTTAAAAATCTTTAAAAATTGACAGAGTTATAAAAAATCCAAATTTTTAGATTTTCTTTAAAAGATAAAATGAAGCTCTAGCAACATGGGGCCTGCATTCTCACAAAGCAAGAAATTAGCCTACTCCCACCCTGGTCAGAGCACATGCTCTCCAGTCTGCCACAAGCCCCAGAAGTGCATGGATTCCTGACCCTCAGTGCAGGTGTGTAAGCCTGCCTGTGAGCTCACTGTCTGGGGGTGGCAGCTGCACAAGTGGGACTTCATCACGAGAGTGCCAGGCATCCTGTGACAACTGCTTCTCTGAGGGACCTGCTGCCAGTGCTAAACTTACCTGGACAGACCCAAGAGACTGAATCTCCAAGGACTTAACCCATCTGTAACATGGGCATAGGGTAGCACACCCACCCTCATAGAGCTCTGAGAGCCTAACCGAGATATGGATTTTGTGAAGCATTTAGCAAAATGAGCACTCACAGTCAGGAGCTTCATAACTGTTTCTGCCAGCTCCAGATCACATGCACACAGCAGTGGGGAGCCCCTTTTCCCAGCCCTGCTAAGAGGCTCACCCACCTCACAGGATCTCCTGGGAATGAAGACATTGTACCCCTGGTCTTGGCCTGTCTCATGATCCAGTATGACTTCTGTACTCCTTTTTAATGGCTTACATTTCTGATATGCTTGGAGCTGCAGGCAGAGGTGGCCTGACCTCAACCTTGCCAAGCAGCCTGCAGAAGCAAACAGGCAGGGCCAGTTCTGAGAGTGAGGCCACCCTGCGTGGGACAGGCCAGGGAGGAGGGCGCCCAGCAACCAGTCAGATCTGCATCTGGCCCCAAGCACCCGACCTCCTACCAGCGCTGGGATGCAGCGGGGCGGAAGTGACAGCGTCCCAGTGGACTCTCCCCTGTCGCCAGTTCCAGTAACCTTGCATTCCTGCATCTTAGAAACACTCCTCCGGGGTGAAGGGCATTCCTGTGACTTCAAGCAAAAGCACCCTGACACTGACCACAGGACCGCCTCCAGTAATAAGAAAAGCAAACTGCGTCAGTGCTTTCATTTCTGTCATTATTTCTTGAAAAGTCTTATTTTGAAAAATGTCAAACTTTCAGAAGCATGGAGGGACACGGATGTCAGAGCAGGATACATATTATATTCCCAGCTGGTGATGTCAAAAGAGCAGAATGCAGCACAACACACATGCACCAACCACAGGTCTGCACAAAAGCGCACATACGTGTATTGACAAGGACCGGACAGGAGCCATGAGGGATGAGAATAGAACATGAAAATAAAGACCATCCAGACCACAGAAAACACGTTCAAGTGCATACTAGTGTGTTTTCCTGACTCCAAAATAATGCCATAAATGGGAAAAGTGCAACTGACGGCTGGTCTGGCCCCTTTAGAAATGGTTCTGGAAGACCCAAACGTGCTGCTACAGCCTTGGGAGAATTTCTCTCTCTGGCTGTTTGGACTCACAGGTCAATGTCACCCAGAGAAGGAAGTGCCCTGGACCTGTGGGCAAAGCTCTGGTGCATTGGGCACCATGGCAACATCCTGTTTGACGGGCCAGTCATAGCCCGAGTGACCAAGCTGGGCACTCCAGACACAGTGGCCCCAAGGTTGTGTTTAGGCTTCTCCACTGTTTGGGTGAAAGCTCACTATGTTTCTCTCTGGACTGCAACTTTCCAAATAATTCTCTGTAAACAGTGATCACTCAGGCATTGCCATGGTGAGCGACGAGGTACTACCCACTCCTGCTGGGGCACCAGGACCACGATGTTTGCAGACCTTCAGGAGACCTGGTGCCACCGTGTCTGCAGTGCTTTCTCATCCGAGAATGCACCAGCTCAGGACTCTGAGTGGGGA
Source organism: Canis lupus familiaris (assembly GCF_011100685.1). NCBI lineage: Eukaryota > Metazoa > Chordata > Mammalia > Carnivora > Canidae > Canis > Canis lupus. The sequence goes on along the minus strand of NC_049227.1, from coordinate 16,347,936 downwards.
GCGTGGACCCCAGGAGAGAGGCCCCAGTTGAGACTCCACTCTACCCTGTACCTCCAGGGGAAGGCATAGAGGCCCAGGATCTCCAACCCAGAATCACCAGTGTACACCTCTGGTTTTGATGTTTACCGTGTCCCCAGATGCCCAGGACAACTCGAGCTGCCAAGTAAGAAGGCACCTTGGATGGGGACCAGTGCCTAAAGGTGTAGGCTGGGGAGGATGAGCTCTTCTATTAAGAATGCACCCAGTAAGGCTGCTTAGGTTTCCATTCCCTTCTCATGTTAACCATAGAGATATGTTTACACACATATAAGATGAGGCTACTGGACTGCTTGGGACAGCGCTATTTGTAGTCATGAAAATCTGTAATACCTAACAGTTGGGGACTCGTTAATTAAGTCACACAATGGAATCCAAGATGGAGGTGCAGAGGCTCATCCATGGAGAATAATGGTGTTTACTATAGGTCTACTAAGTAAAAAGCAGGTTGGAAAACTAAACCTGATAGAATTGCAAGGACAAATAGACAAATCTAAATTATAGTTGAGGATTTCAACACCCGTCTATGAATTATTGGTAGATTCACAGGTAGAAAGTAAGGGCATACCTGAACTGAAGAGCACCATCACTTAACTAGATGTGGTTGACATTTATAGAATGTCAACTGCACCAAACAACAGTAGAACACACATTCTTCTCCAGTTTGGATGAAACATTTACCAAGACAGACAACATCCTGGGCCAGAAAATACATCTGAATACATTTAAAAATATATGTCATATAGTATCTGCTCTCAGACCACAGTGGGTTAAACTAGAAATCAGTAACAAAAAGGTAGCTTAAAAGTCCCAATATTTGGAGGTTAAGCAACACACTCTGAATAACAACACGTGTCAAAAAAGGTGGCTCAAGAGAAATTGAAAACTTTTACAACTAAATGAAAATTAAAAAGCAGCTAATTAAAATTAATGGGATGTAGCAAAAGTAGTGCTTCAAGGGAAATTGTAGCACTGAATGCATATATTTTAAAAAGGGAAATACCTAAAATCAATAATCTAAGCTCCCACCTTAGGAAACTAGAAAAGAAGAGCAAATTAAACCTAAAGAAAGCCAAGAAAATAAATAATAAAAATTAAAGCAAAAAAGCAAAAATCAGTGGAACTTAAAATCAGAAATGAATAGAGAAAATCAACATAGTCAAAGGTGGTTCTTTGAAAATATCTATAAAAATCTATAAACCTCCAAGGAGGCTAATGGGGTAGGGAGTGGGGAGCACACAAAAATCACTCAAGTCAGAAGTGAGAGAAGGACAGCATCACTCCAGAGCCCATGAATATTAAAAGATCAATAAAAGAATACTATGAACAATTCTATGTCCACAAATTTGAAAACCTGGATGAAAGGGACCAAGTTTTTGAAAGACATTATGTACCAAAACACATACAAGAAAAATAGATAATATAATCTAAGGAAGAAACTAAATCAATAATTATTAACTTTCCAAAACAGAAAGCAGCAGGCCCAGATGGGTTCACTGGTAAAATCCAACAAATATTTAAAGAAGAAACTATACCAATTCTCAACAATCTCTTCCAGAAAACTGAAGTAGAGAAAACACTTTCTCATGCATTCTATGAGGACAGTATCACCCCAAGACCAAAACCAGACAAAAGCATTACAAAAAAGGAAAATTAAAGACCAATATCTCATGAACATAAATGCAAAAATCCTCAACAAAATATTAGGACATCGACTCCAGCACTGTGTTAAAAGAATTAAACACCACAACTAAGTGAGGTTCACTCCAGGTAAAGGCCGATTCAACATTCAAAAATCAATCTAATCCACTGTACCAAAGACTAAAGAAGGGAGATCACATGACCATAACAATAGATGCAGAAAAGGCATTTGACAAAATTCAAGACTCATACATGATAAAAATTCTCAGAAAACTAAGAATATAGGAGAATTTTCTCAACTTCATAAAGAACAGCTCCAAAAAACCTGCAGTTAACATCACAGCTAAGGGCGAGAATGCTTCCCCCTGAGACTGAGATGCAGTCAAATACATTCCTTTTACCACTCTTTTCCAACACTGTACTGGAAGCCCCAGCTAATACAATAAGATAAGGAAAGGAAAAAGAGAATGTGAAGGAAGAAATAAAACTGGTTTTGTTTGCAGATGACACTGACTGTGTCATTCCAAAGAATCAACAACAATAACAAAACCCACTGGAACTTATAAGTGATTGTAGCAGGGTTGCAGGATATAAGCTTAATATACAAAAGCCAGTCACTTTCCTACATACTAGCATGAAAAACTGGAATATGAAATTAAAAACACAATGCCACTTACAGTAGCACCCCCAAAAATGAAATATTTAGGTTTAAACCCAACAAAATATGTTCAGGATCTATATGAGGAAGACTACAAAACTCTGATGAACAACTTAAAAAAAAATACAAATAATTGCAGAGACATTCCATGTTCATGGATAGGAACACTCAATTTTGTCAACCTGATCCCAACTTGAGTGACAGATTTAACTCCAACCAAATTCCAGCAAGTCATTTTGTGATTATCAACAAATGGATCCTACAGTTTATATGAGAAGCAAAACACCCAGAATAGCTAACACAATACTGAAGCCTAAGGGCTGACTATGATGTCAGGACCTTACCACAGAGCTGCAATAATTAAGACAGTGTGGTTTTGGCAAAAGAACAGGCAAATAGATTCATGGAATGGTACCAGGAGCCCAGAAGTAGACCTCCATGAATAGTCAGCTGACCTTTGACAAAGGAGCAAAGGCAACATGATGGAGCAAAGAGGGTCTCCCCAACACTGGTGTTGGAACAACTGGACATCCACAAGCAAAAACTGAATCCAGACACAGATTTTACCTCCTTCATAAGAATCAACTCAAAATGGATCATAGATCTGGTCATAAATTCAATAATAACACTTTTAGAAGATAACAGAGAAGACAATCTAGGGGACCTTGAGTTTGGCAACGACTGTTTAGATACATCACCAACCACCCCCAGATGGAAGCCTGGCTCCACCTGGCTCCACCACAGAGGATACTTTCAGTTGCCTCTCCTAGGAGGGCACCAGCAATCCTCAGGGTGTAGTGGAGGCTCCAGGGGCCACTGGACCAAGAGCTCCATCATCCCTGGCTCCCATCCACTCACTGGGCACCACTGGGCAAGGATGAGCTGCCACGTGGAGGGTCAAGCACCCACCATCACTTGGGGTCACACTCCACTCTAACTCAGCTACTGGGAGACCACGGAGAAGAAAGTACATGCAGTGCCTGCCTTGAGAGGTACATGCGAAACAGGGTGAACACCAAACAGGTGGGGCCTTCCAGCTGTCATTCATTCATTCAACAAACACAAGGAGGACTAATGCTGGGTCAGCCCCCTTCCTGCCTCAGCCCATGGCAAGAGCACAGGTAAGAAAGACAACCCCTCCTTGCCACCTGGAAAAGACTGTATGAGAGGCAGCAATGTCCCTGTGTGGACAGCCATCAGCAGTGCTGTGGCCTCCTCCTCAACCTGAGGGCCCAGTCAGGATGCCCCAGAAGCAGCTAATGGTTTTTATGGCAGATCAACTGGCCCAAAGGCTCCGGGTCAGGCCCACGTCCCACATCCCACGCTGTAAATAAGCTTGTTGCTGGAAACCTCATCACCACTACTGCATGCCAGGCCCAGAAACAGTGCCTGGAAGCCAAGGGAAAAGGGCCTCTGAGGGCCTGTCTTTTGAGTCTCAGATTCTGGATCTATCTTCAAGGGTTTCATGCCAGCAGCCAGGGCTGGCTGTCCAGTTCTGGGTCCAGCTGGGGGGTGGGGTGGGGAGGGAGCTGTAGCATGGGAGCTGCAGCAGGGGCGCTGAGAAAGCCAGCCAGCAGCAGATCCATCGGAGGTTCAGACCGGGTCAGTGTGGCCTCCTAGCAGGCCAGTAGGAGGCAGTGGGCAAGTACATTCACCCTCTGGCCCTAACTCCTCAGGCCTAACACCTGAGGTTTACAAAGCTTCATGGCCTTATTCATCTCCCACTCCAACAACCCTGTCTCCACCTCTTCTAAGAAGTCCCCTGGGATCTCCCCACCCCCCAATAGCAGTCAGGGCTTCTTGGTCTCCATTCTCGTTTGTAGAGGAATTAGTTTGACCCCTTAGGAACAGGGGTTAAGATTCACAGTCCTACAGCCCACGGCCAGTGTTAATCCTGGAGGGACACAGGTCTCGGCAGGCCCAAGCTGTCCTGCGCTATCCCCGTGTGCAGGGTGGTCCCGGTGTTAAAAATGACAGTGAAGAGGGCTCCCTTTCCCAGTTGCTTCTCTGCAGGCCACATCCACAGCCAGGAGTGAGAAACAAGAGCCCCTGCAATCTTCCTCCCTCCTCATCACTTCTCAGGATGGGGATGTTCTTCAAGGTCAAAGGCATCCTGAGGGCCCATGGACCAATCACAAATCCAGGCAGCTGGTGCTGGTGCTCTGGTAACCACAGACCCCACTCCAAGCACGTGGGAGGGGAGAATGCAGTGGCATGTCTGCAGAATCACTGCAAACAGCCCCCCACCCAGGGCTCTGTGGGCTGGGGACACGTGTGTTTTCTTTCCATGGCTGCTAAACCAATCACAGCTGCATCCAAGGGCCAGGCGCAGGCCTCGGCCGTGGGAGCACAGATGCACACATCCAGGGCCTGGGACCACTTCAGAGGCTGCGGTGGAGGGGCAGGGCATGAGCATGGCCTGGCCAGGTGAGGGTGGTCCAGGCTCCCAATAGGTGAGCAGCTGAGAAGCGCCAGCACTCTGAGGGGAGCCCCTAACAGGTGGTCCTCCTGGGAAAAGCCGGGGTTGCGCAATCAAGAAACAAAATGCCCCGGGCTGTGGGGTTGCTCCAACAACCTGTCTGAGAGGTCCTGGCAGGGAGTGTGTGTCCAGGTAGCATGAACCTGAGGCCATGGACAGCGGGTGGATGGTCTGTACTGACGCCACTGGGGTCTCCTGGCTCTAGTACAGAGAGGAAACATGGCCAACTCACAACCATTTGATTTTGCTATTATTACTCTTAACTAACTCTGAACATGAGTGAAAACACATAGCTTTTAAAAGGCTGGCTCTAGGGCAGCCCCAGTGGCTTAGTGGTTTAGCGCCGCCTTCAGCCCAGGGTGTGATCCTGGAGACCCAGGATCGAGTCCCACATCAGGCTCCCAGCATGGAGCCTGCTCCTCTCTCTCTTTCTCTCTGTATCTCTAATAAATAACTAAAAAATATTTAAAATAAATAAAAGGCTGGCTCTAGTGGAGTCAGACCCTCCTCCCTTCGCAGCCATGGCTTTATGTTAAAGGGACCCAGGGACATGCCGCAGGCCACCGGATGTGAACACGCCAGCGAAAGGGCCTTTGCTCTCAGAGCCAGAGATGCTGTTGGGACCGTGGAGACGACGGGGCTTGCAAAGTCTACCCCCAACGGCCCCAGGCAAGTCCAGGGGCCAGAAGCATACACCCATGTCTGCATGGGTGGACCTACCAGGACCTGCATGGAAGGAGGGCCCAGGATGGAGTGACACTCTTAGGTCTAAGAGAAGGCAGAGATCCACAGGTTCCCACATGGTGGTGATGGTGGACTCTGATGTTAAGAGCCAAACAGAACACAGTGTGGCTAGATGCAGATGGCAGCCCACCCTCTGCTGTACCCCTAGCCTGAGTCCCTGAGAAGCCTACTGCTGGCCCAGAGCCCCCCAGCACCAAGGCAAGTGGAGAGAACTAGAATGTGGGAAAGCTGTCACTGGCCAGGCCAATTCCAGGGCCAGCAGGAGCTGTGCCTGAAGCCGACCCCATGGTTCTGGGGGGTCTACGGACCTCATGCCCACACACAGCACTGAGAAGGGAGAAGGCAAGGCCAGCCAAGGCATCAACAGATGCCCATCACAGCCGCTGGCAAAAGCCACAAAACCACCTGCATGCCTGTCACCGGGGCAGCTCGCTATCCTCCATGCACATCAGGGAGTCCTAGGCAGTCACTCAAGGATGGGGAAGCTCTCTGCGCTGATCTGGGACAATCACCAAGGGTGACTATACCATGAAAACCTCTCTGAGCAGAACAAGTGGTGTGCTACTGGAAAACACATGCACATGGACACGGCAGCAGCCCTGGGACCATGTGTACATGCACAGGGTAATGGAGAGCACCTCTAGGGAGCAGGCAGGTGCTGGGACAGGGTCTATTTATCCTTCTCGACCCTGTCAGTATGTGCCATGTTTACCTATTACCTAATTAAAAATCATCCTGTTTTAAACAATTTTGAGTCCTGCCAGACAACCGTGTAACACACACCTGCAGAAAGCCATTTATCTTTTCCATGTGGATGGGCTGTCTGGAGACCACCGCCCGAGCGTGGTGAGCACCGCCAGCCTCCCACAGGAACCAGCTCCCAGACAAAGCCTCTCGCTGCCATCCACCCAGCTATCAGCTGCCCCCACCACCAGCTACACCCTGGGGAAACTCTTCTCACCGCCCAGGGCTCAGGCCCAGCTTGGCCTCCTGGGCCGGCTGCCCCCACCTCCACCAGCTGCCAGCCCTGGACTCCGTGTGAGGACTCTCATCTGCATCTGCAGGGTTTGGGTTCCTGCATCCACAGAGGACTCTCATCTGCATCTAAAGGGCTGGGAGTGTGGAGGTTCCCGCGTCCACGGAGCACAGGAGGCACAGAGCCTCTGTGTGGGTCTGGTTCTGGGCTCTGGGGCCAAGCTGTGCTTTCCTGTACTGCAAGAATCCCATGATTCCTCCCCCTCATATCTGCTTCCCCTCTCCCCCAGAGGCAAGACAAAAGGCTCCTACCTTCAAACCCCATCATGCTTTCATAGCCACCCCCCAAGTCTGGCACCTCCATAAAGCACTAAGGTGAAGGCATGATCTCCATAAGAAAAGCAAGGTGGAGGATGCCACATAGAGGGGGCAGCGTTTGCCAGGATGGTGGGGGCAGATGTGGGGCTAACTGTAAGGGGGAAAATGTGTGTGGGGGGGACACCTTGTCCACAGGACAGCCTTGGGACCACATCACTTTTTTACATAATTACAAGATTTTGTTTATTTGGGGGGAGGGGCAGAAGGAGAGAGAGAATCTCCAGCAGACTCCCCACTGAGCTTGGAGCCCGATATGGGACTCCATTCCATGACCCTGAGATCATGACATGGACCAAAATCAAGAGTTGAATGTTGAACCGATGAAGCCATCTAGGTGCCCCACTCTTCTCCATAATTATAAAAACAAAATTAAGATCTGAAAAGTAATACAAGCCAAAAGTAAACAGCCACAAATGATAGCACAACCTCTCCAAAAGTTACCTCCGGACAAAATGAGTTTCACTGATCAGATTGCTGGTGGAAGGTGGTGGTTAACAGTGTTGTTCTCCCAGAGCGTGTGTGTGCGTGTGTGTATATGTGGCATGTGCACGTTGTGTGCTTAATAGAAAAAAGGAGAAATACACATAAAATACACATACACATAAAATCAATCAGGCAATGTTAAAAGAAAGAAAGAAACCCAACCCAGTAGCCCTGAACTTGAACTGAAGAACTCATATGAACACTTGAAGTATTTTATCTTAAAAAAAATTCCTAGTTCTGTCTACAAAAAAAGCCTGGAAACAATGACAAATCTGAGTGGTGGACACCTCCAGCACCCAGAACATGGTCTCTAAATACAAATTCCCAGTAAAAGGAGCCAGGATTTTTTGGAGAAAAAAAACAAATTCCAGGTCTAGGGCAGAAAATGGAACCTACAACATCCTAGTTTACCAGAAAAAAACAAGGACACTGATAGAAACCACAGGGATCTTGCCAGAGACTCATGAGCCATCCTGGAGGTCCTGTGGGCTGAAGATGGGATGATTCCAGCTCCCTCAGTGGATGGAAAGCACGCCAACGTCTGGGGCCAGTAGAGGAAGGGTCAAGGGCAGAGGGGTGGGAATCGGAGAGAGTCAGGATGCAGGAAGCCCCACACTGCTCCCATGCATGGGGGTGGGGGGTGTCATCCCCCCCTGTGGCCCAGCACACCCCTCACCTGTCTGTCGTGCACAGGCCTCCCTGTCGGCACTACAAGGTCTGCCCCTATTCCGCAGCACTCTGGAGCTTCATGAGTGCATGAGGCCTACATCCCTAACTGAGGCTGCCCTGACCAGGGGACCAGTGGGGAGCCCCAGGCAGGTGCCACCAGGACATGGACAGATACCCAAGTCACACCAGAAACCAAGCCTGGCTGCCCTTCCAGGGCTCTCAGGGGCCTGACCCAGGCAGAGTGACATGCTCCCTACCCCAGCCTCCCCTACCTGGGCAAAGTGAGCTCCCTAGTACCCCACGGATGACATGGGGTATGTACATGGTTCTCCCAGAACAGCCTGCCACCCCCACTCCCACGAGGGCAGCAGTGAAAGGCAGGCCATCCCCACTGTGCAGCCACCAGGACAAGTGTGGGCCCCAGTGCTCTGTTCCCTGGTCCTGAGCTGCCCCAGATGGGCAGATGGACCCAGAGGCGGGCTTGTGTGCTGCCAGGCATTTGATGCAGTGCAGTCGAGACTGCCTCAACTGGCCATGTCCCTCGACCCGAGCAGGTGCTGAGTGCTAGGGTTCTGGTTTGCTGACACCGGGTCCCTGCACAGCATCCTGGGCTGGAGCTGAGTACCCTGACACGGCTGTGGGACTGGCTTGAGAGCTCACTCTATCACACAGAGGGGGAAACCAAGGCTCAGGCCACTATGGGTCACAGGCCACACAGACACAGCACCACTGCCAGGCTACACCAGATCCAAGTGCCACTCAAACTCCCTAGGGACACCAAACTCTAAAATCTGTTGGAGGAAGATTTTCCATATGGGCTCATCCTATTGTCTGAGACACAGGGGAGCACACAGGGGGCTGGCTGGTACCCTTGGTCCCCTTCTCTGTCTCAAGCCTCCCAGCTCTGTTCACCCTTCCAGATCCAGTGTGGATGCTTCCTCCCCCAGGAAGCCCTCTACCCACCTCTATATAACCTGAACAACTCCAGCAGAACAACTCCTATATCCCTGAACAACTCCAGCAGAAGTGGTCTCTGACTCCTATCCCCAGAACAGGCTTGGCACGGAGGACTGCTTGGTCTGTGCTGGAGGGAGGCGGGGAGGAAGGGAGAAAGAGGTGGCCTCTCTGGATACTGGTGTTGGGCACCCCAAGTGGGTATGTCTCTAGGCACTCTGGGCCACCACTACTCTAGGAACAATGACATTTGGTTTAACTCTAGAAACAGCTGCCCAGAGAAACTGAGCATCTGGCAAGACTGCGGGGGAGCCAGGCTCCAACCCCAATCTGGAAAATTCCAGAGCCCCCGCAGCTTTATCAGCTCAGAGAGAAAACTGAGTCGTGGCCCCGGCATGCGCCCTCCCCTCCTACCCTTCTGAGGGGCGTCCAGGCCTGAGCTGCATCCATGGACCCATCCCACCAGGGTCTCCCGGTACCCTTAACCTACCCCTCTTTAACTCCATCAGGGATGTGATGTGGGGGTCTTCCCACCAAATGTGGACAACCCGAATCTCATCATGAGCAAACCTTAGATGGACCTGAAACCCTAAGACTGCTCTGGGCACTTCAGAAATTGGGGCAGATTCTGCATCTGGACCAGGTTAGTGTCAAATGCCATATCTGAGACAAATCCCTCAATGTGAGAACCATCCTCTGAATGCCCTTGCTAGTGCTTATGGGGGACATGAGAGGTCACTCACTCTCAAGTGACACAAAGAGGTAGACACGTCACGAATGTCAGCTGGTGAATGCTAGCGAGGGTACACTCTCCTTGAAAACTGTTCTGGTTGAGATATTTCCAAAATAATATTTTTTTAAATCAAAAGGAAAAAAAGGAGATTTCACAAAAATTTGGACTTTGAGCTTCTTTGCACAAATCTGAGATCTGGCCACCAGGATGCACCCCCAGGGTAGAGGTGTGAGAGCTGGGGCCTTGCCTGCAGGAGCTTCCCAGACCCTGGACCAGCTGCATGTCTACACTCCCTGCATCACTATCCTCTCTGAGCAGGGACTGAGGGGAGCTGGGTCCCAGGCTCAGTGGGGCCCCAACTGTGTAGGTGTTGGTGTGCCAGTGCACCCAAGCTCCAAGAGGCCAAGTCTGGTGAGCCACTCCCCAGGGTGCTAGAACACGAGGCCCATGACTGCTACCTCCAGGGAAACACCCTTCTCCCTCCACTATGTGGCAGGCGGAGGGAAGGCATGGAGCCAGGCACTCCTCAGTTCTCTGGAGCTCAGTGCAGAGAGACGTAGGCTGCTGGGCTCTGGAGCCAGGAACAGGGTCTAAATCTGTCACTTGCCAGCAGGTAAACACAGGCCAAGCTGAGCCTCAGTTTCTCCATCTGTAAAATGTCACCATAGAGAGAAGTGAGCTTGCAGGGGCTGAGGGACTAGCAGGGTGCCTGGCAGGTGGCATTGCTATGTTCCCTGCCATCAAGGCCACGTTCCTCACCTAGCACCTAGGCTCCTCCAGTGGGGGTGGGAGTCAGCCCTGGCTGACAGGGACTGGTCCAGCTCCTCTCCTGTTCCAGCCAATTCCCTCCTTCTCCAACAGATGGAGCGCAGTGACCCCAGGTGGCCGGCACCTCCTTGCTGTCAGCTGTGTAGACCAACAGCAGACACAGAATGCCCATTGTCACCAAATTTGCAAAGCAAACTCAGGGTTGAGGGAGCAGGCTTGTGTGTCTGTCTCTCTCCCCCATACCACCTCACCCCTCCTCTCTAAAGCAGCTCCCACCAACTGCAGTGACCACCAAAGGGGCATAGTGCGGGGGACAGGCATGTGTTAGGGCTTCGCATCGCCCTCCCCAGGGCCCTGAGGCCATCATAGGCTCCACATAAAAGGAAAGAAATGACAGGTCCTCCTCCCACAAAGGAGGTGGGGGAAAGCCAGCCTGCAGGGTGGGCCAGGTGGGCGGGGGCCAGCAGGTCAGCCTGCAGGAGTCAGAACAGGGTGAACGACATGGGGACCCCAGAATTGTGATGGGCTGTGCAGTCCTGGCCAATCTGCCAGCCCGCCTGCTCTGGGCCGCCTGGCAGAGACCACAGTGACACTGCCTCCTGACATTGCTGTGGGGGCAGAGGACACCAAACATGTGCTGGAGGACCAGGACTGTGCTTCCTTTGCTGCTGAAACTCCAGCACCTAGAGTGGCACCTAGCACCCAGCACCCAGCCCATGGAGCTTCACCCAGCACCCAACACCTAGCCCTTGGAACCACACCCAGCACTCAACACTCAGCACCCAGCCCCTGGAGCCACATCCAGTACTCAACACCTAGCCCTTGGGACAGCACTTAGAACCCAGCACCCAGCCCTTGGAGCTACACCCAGCACCCAGTCCTGGAGTCACACCCAGCACCCAGCATCCAGCCTTGGAGACACACTCAGGACCCAACACCCAGCCCCTGGAGCCTCACCCAACACCCAGTCCCTGGAGTCACATCCAGCACCCAACACCCAACCCTTGGACCTGCATCTAGCACTCAGCCCCTGGAGCAGCACCCAGTACCCAGCACCTGGAGCCACACTCAGCACCCAGCACCCAGCACCTGGAGCAGCACCCAGCACCCGGAGCCACACCCAGCACCCAGCCCCTAGAGTCACACTCAGCCCCCAATCCCTGGAGTCACATCCAGCACTGAACACCCAGCCCTTGGAGCCACACCAAGCACCCAGCACCTGGAGCCATACCCAGCACCCAGCTCTTGGAGCCACACCCAGGACCCAACACCCAGCCCTTGGAGTCTTACCCCAGCACCTAGCCCCTGGAGTCTCACCCAGCACCCGGTCCCTGGAATCACATCCAGTACCCAACACCCAGCCTTTGGACCTGCTCCTAGCACTCAGCCCCAAGAGTGGCACCTAGTACCCAGCACCTGGAGCCACACCCAGCACCCAGCCCCTAGAGTCACGCTCAGCCCCGAGCCCTTGGAGCCACACCCAACACCCAACAGCCAGCACCCAGCCCTTGGAGTCGCACCCAGCACCTAACACCAGCCCTTGGAGCTATATTTAGCACCCAGCACCCAGTGAGTCATGGGGCAAAGAGTACACAGACAGTGCTTCACAATGATGATGAATAAATGCTGATTGACCATCACCATCACTGTTGTCCTGTGACTCAAGCCCAATAAGATGTCCCGCCTAAGGCCAACCGGGGCCCACGGCCTGCCAGCTCAGCTCTGTTTTGGGAGCTGGATTCAACCTGAGGCTTAGAGCTAGACACTGAGTTTGGGATGGTAAGTTATCAGCATCACAGTGCCCATTTCTTGGAAGCTCTATAAACAAGGAGTCTTACTTTTCTGAGCCAACAGACCCCTCTGAGAATCCAGCAGGGCCACACTGCCCTCAACAAGATGCACATCCATGTGCTGCCTCCAACTCGCTAGGTTCAGGGCCCCCCATAGGTTCCCAACCACAGCCAGAGCACACGGTCACCATGTTTGGAGGAGGCCTAAGTGGTCTCAGCCAATTATGTACCCATGAGGCCCTGGGAGATTCAGATCCCACCCTCACTGACAATAGCCCACATGGTCCAGTGCTTGAGAGAAAGGAAGGGATGTGCCCAAACCCACTCGGTGAGTCCACAACGCATGAACAGAGCCATGGCGTCTGCACTCTGGGCCCCACACTCGCTCCCACACTGCTCCCCAATGCCCCAAAGCCCCCCACTTCCTGCTAGTCAGAAGGCACATCCCAGCCATCCAGAGCCCCATCCCACTCCAGCAGAGGCTTGGCCGGGCAGTGCGATCTTCTGAGATGGCCCCATCAGCAGTTGTGGCCATTGGAGTCCTTAGAACAGGAGTTAGGTCAGCTCTGTGTCATTATAGCCATGTGCCCTGGGACTTGGGTTCCTCACTTGTAGCATGGGGATGACCAGCACCAGCCTTCTGTGGTTTCTGTGAGATTAAATGGTCCTAGCCAAGTGCCTGGCAGATAATAAAGGCCTTAAATGTTTATTAACCGCACACGTGCATGCATGTGCACACCACCCCGCTTAGGGAGATCGTGAAGTGAAGCATAAGAACATAATGTGTCAATATGTAAAAACCCAATCCAATGAAAAATGGAACAGCAGGCAAATTTTGCTCCAGCTGGAAGATAAGTCTATGGCCAGCTACAATAAGAACTGATTTAAGTATGCAAAAAACAACAAACAGCTCCCCATAGAAAAAACCACCTGGTAGGAACATGTATAAAGAAATACAAATGGAAATACCAGCACAGCCTCATTGTGCAGGTTTAAATCTGCAAAAAATGGTACAAGATAATAAAGAGAGAGCTCATGTCTCCATAACCCATCTCTCCAAAGGTAATCCTGCAAGACTAGGCACAGTGTCCAGGGTGCCCACAGGTCATCAGGGGCCAGCAGGATGGCTCATGCTCCCCTTAAAAAGCCACACCCACCCCCTTTTCCCATCCCTACCTCCCCCACCCTGGCTTCCAGTGGCCACTAACCTTCCATTTCTACAATTTTGTCATTTCAAGAACGCATTTCAATGGAAGCATACAGGATGTCACCTTCAGGGACAGGCTTTTCTCCTCCAGCACAATCCCCCAGAGACAGGCTCCAGATGTTGCTGAGACAGTAGTCAGCTCCTGTTTGGGCCAAGGCCTTCCCTACCATGTGCATGTACCTGGGTCTACTCAACCACGTGCCCGCTAAAGGATGTCTGGGTCGCCTCCAGTTTGGGGCTATTACAAATAAAGCTGCTGTGAAAAAAATTACTGCACAGGTGTCTGTGCGAACATCAGCTGCCATTGCTCTGGGACAAATGCCCAAGAGTGAAGTTGCTGGGTCACACGGCAGGCAGTTACATGTTTAGTGTTTTTAAAAGCTGACAAAAGGTCTTTCAGGCTGTAACATCTGACGTTCCCTCAAGCCATGCTGAACAATCCCACTTCTGCACATCCTCGCCAGCTCAAGGGGTTGTGCCTGCCGCCTATCGCAGGGACCTGACAGGTGTGGCACATGGCGCCCTGCGCTGGAATCCACCTCTCCCTGGAGGCTAATGGTCTCAACATCTGTTCCTGTGTTTTTCCCATCTGTGTGTGTCCTCTTAGGGGAGAGGTCTCCCCGTGTTGTGTTTCTGACTTTAAGGGGTCTTCACATACCCAGATACTCATCCTTATTCAGGACCTGTGGCTCACAGATGTGTCCTCCCACCTGCGGCTTGTCTTCTGTCCTCTTCACGGGGACCTTCCAAGAGTAAATGCTTTAACTGAGAGGAAGTCAGCGTCTCGATTTTCCTTTCATGTATCACAATCTTGGTATCAAAAAGCTCTGCTTCTCCCAATCCTAGGGCCCACAAATCTTCCCCTACGAGCTTCACAGCCATACTCTAGTCGGTGATTCATTTTGAATTAAATTCCAAATAAGATGGGAGTTGCAGGTGGAGGCTGGGTTTCCGGCCCACCCAGTGAAAGCTGGCCCTCCCTCCAGCTCATTGCTCTCGTGCTTCTGTCATAAGTTGGCTGGGCACAGAGGTACGGCTCCTCTTTGGTCCTCTTGGCCTGTGGTCTGTGTCCTGACTGCTGCAGCTACACAGTGAGCCCCCCTTACCATCTCATTACTGCTTTGCAACATTGTTTTTGCTCTCCTGGGGTTCCATACCTTCCCACATAAACTTTAGCATATGCCTGTCTACATCAATCCAAAAAAACTGCTGAGATATTGCTAGCAATTGCATTAAACCCACAAATCAATCTGGGGACAAGTGACATCTTTACTATGCAGAGTCTTCTAACCCGTGGACATGGCACGTTTCTCCGTTTATTTAGGGTTCTTTGACTTCTTTCCTCAGCACACGTATCCCGTGCGTGCTGAGTCTGTACCTCAGCTTTTCCCTTTATTTAGAGTGACTGTAATGATAGTGCGTTTTTAATTTCTGTTTACACAAGTTCATTGCTCATATATGGAAACGGGTGGTTTTTGCAAGCTGACCTCGCATTCTGTGATCAGACTGAAAGCTCATGTTAGTGCCGGGAATTTCTGTAGATTCCTTGGGCTCAGCTCAAAGTTGATTTAACACCAGGAAAGCAGTGAATGTAAACCCACCCCAGTAACAGATTACATGGGAAAATCACACAGAAGACCTACAAATAAAATATCAGCACTAATTAGACTTGCTGCTGATTACAAATCACTTTATCAAAACCTACCACATTTCTGTATGCAGTAACGAGCTATCAGAAATTGTTATCTTTTGGGACACCTGGGTGGCTCAGTGGTTGAGCATCTGCCTTCAGCTCAGGGTGTGATCCTGGGGTCGTGGGATCAAGTCCCACAGCGAGTCTGCTTCTCCCTCTGCCTATGTCCCTGCCTCTCTCTCCCTCTCTCTGTCTCTCATGAATAAAGAAAATCCTTAAAGAAAAAAGAAAGAAAGAAAACTTTCCTAAATTCCTAAATAACATATGCACCATGTTCATATTATACTGGAAAGATGACAACTTTCACCAAACAAATGCAGAATTCAATGCAATATGTGTCACTACCCCAAGTGGTTACTCTGGGGGAACTGGACGCGCAGACTATGCACTGTGAGGAAAACGCCAAAGGCCTGTTCAGCGATGAAAATGAAGGGAACTGTGACTTCCAGCTCCGGGAAAGCTCACCAAATCAGACAGGACCCAAGACGCAAAAAGATACACACTTCACCCTGTTTATGTGAAGTTTCAAACCAGGCAGCAGCAGAGAAAGCCAGACCACATCATTAGGGCTGCGTGTACATTGGAGAACCGTAAAAAACTCAGGAGAGTAATGATTACAGACATCAGGCAGTGCAGGCAGGAGAGGCACCTCAGAGGGCTGTGTGGAGTTGCCATGCTCTCTTATCAATGGAGTGAGGCTACACAGGTGCTTGTTTCACACTTCCTAACTATGTGTGTTGGTACACACACGTGTAAATTGTGTGTGCTTTTCTGTGTAGATGATGTAGGCAGAGATGTACAAAAAAAGGGAAGCATTTTAAACAGGAGAATTATTTTAAATATAAAAGAAATGCAAAAGAAAGAGGGAGGATCTGTCTCATCAAGCATCAGGACTCCTGTTCAACTCTGGAGATTAACATGGGGTGGTGCTGGGTCAGGGAGAGGCAGGCAGTCCAAGTGTCCAGGGAAGAAATGCACTGCATAAATGACACAGGTGGTATTGCAGATCAGTGTGGGGAAGGTAGGCTTTTCAACAGATGCTTCTGGGACAACTGGTTGTCCCTATGGAAAAGTAAAACTGTACCCCTTCCTTCATACCACAGAAAACACTAATCCCAGGTATATCTAAGACATAAATACAAAAGAAAAAACTGTAATGTTCATAATGTATCATAGGAGACCATCTTCATGGCCTCAAGAGATGACAGGATTTCTTTATCCTTAAGACATAAAAACACTAGGACACCTGGGTGGCTCAGTGGTTGAGCATCTGCCTTTGGCTCAGGTCGTGATCCTGGGGTCTTGGGATCGAGTCCCACATCAGGCTCCCCACAGGGAGCCTGCTTCTCCCTCTGCCTATGTCTCTGCCTCTCTCTGTGTGTCTCTCATGAATAAATAAATAAATCTGTAAAAAAAAAAAAAAGACATAAAAACACTGGCTTAAGAGAATTAAAAGTAGTCTGTTCAAAGACCTCAAGCCACAAACTGGGGGATGAATATGCAAAATACAGACAGACAGTGGTTTAATATCTAGAATATTTTACAACTGATAAGAAGAATTAGAAAAAAACACACAACCCAATACTAAGATGGGTGAGAGACTTTCATAGGCAATAAACATATGAAAAGATGCTCAACTGCATCACTCATCAAGGAAATGCAAATTGCAACCACAATGAGGCAACACCACACAGCCGCCAAAATAGCAAAGAAACCTGCAAACATGGGGCATGACCAAGTGTCGGTGAAGATGTGGGAACGTGGGGGCCTGAACACTTGGCTTTTCCCAGTGGATGAAAGATGTGCACAGCTAACAACCCAGCAGGTCTACACCTGGCTATATACCTGGGACAACACCTGTCCATGTGCAAAGGACACACAGACTTTCACAGCTGCCAAAAAGCAGGAAATACCCAAACACCCACCAACCGTGGAGTGGGTACGTCATGGCATATCTGGACAACTGAACACTATACCCAACAAAAATGGGACAGCTCCTCAAAGGTTATGCACAGAGCTGCCACAGTGCTTGGCAGAGCTAAAAACGTGCTCTTAAAAATAAAATCATGCAGGTGTTCACGGCAGCACTGTTCACAAGAACCAAACTATAGGAACAACCTGACATCTGCTAATAGAGGAACAGGCAGACATGTGGTCTAGCCATACATGGACCACATCACTCAACCATACAAACAACCATCTCGCACACATTACAACATCAGTGAACCTTGAAAGCATCACATTAAACGACAGAAGGTGGAATCAAGACCACATATTGAATGATTCTGTTTCCATGAAGCAGCCAGAGTGGATACCGTGGTGGTACGCAAACTGGCGGGGGCCGGGGTGGGGAGAGGGAGGGAGAGATGGCCCACAGGCACAGGGGTGGCACCCTTCTGGGGTGATGAGGAGGTTTCAGAACTAGACAGTGGGGGCGGACACATACCACTCTGAATGTACTAAATCCACTGAATTGTTCATTCTAAAAATGGTGAGTTTTACATTATGTGAATTTCACCTCAATTAAAAAAAAAAAGAATGTGCTACAGTTTCATTCTTTGATATAAATGAATCTCAAAACATAATACTGGGGGCGCCTGGGTGGTACATGTGGTTCAGAGACCGACTCATGATTTCAGCTTAGGTCATGATCTCAGAGTCCTGGGATCATTGAGTGCCATGCTCAGCACAGAGTTGGCTGGAGATTCTTTCTTTCCGCCCACCCCTCCCTCACCCCGTGTGTGTGTGTGTGTGTGTGTGTGTGTGTGTGTACACATGCCCGCACTCTCTCTCCCCTTTAAATAAAAAAAAAAGCACAGTGTTGAACAAAAAGGAAGACACAAAAGAATACAAGAGAATGATTCCATTTATGTAAATTTTAGAATAGAACTGAAGAATACATTATTTAGAGGTGCACACATAAGTGGTAAAATTATAAAGCAACCCAGGAAATGAGTCCCCAAAATTCTTTCAGTTCTTTTTTTAAAGATTTTATTTATTTATTTATTTATTTATTTATTTATTTATTTATTTGAGAGAGAGAGAGCACAAACAGGGGGTTGGGGTAGAGGGAGAAGCAGACTCTCTGCTGAGCAGGGAGCCTGACACAGGACTCGATCCTAGGATCCTGAGATCATGACCTGAGCTGAAGGCAGATGTTTTACCAGCTGAGCCACCCAGGTGTCCCAGTCTTTTGGTTCTTAACCTAGACAATGGCTTCACCATTTGCTCCATTAGAATTATTTCATTAAAATGCATTATACGCTCTTTAAAACTAAAAGAGTATTTATTCTTCCTAATGTGCATAAATATGAAAGTCACCTTAAAGGAAAAAAGGAGTAAAGAACAAAACAGGGCAGCCTGGGTGGCTCAGTGCTTTAGTGCCACCTTCAGCCCAGGGCGTGATCCTGGAGACCCGGGATTGAGTCCCACATCGGGCTTCCTGCATGGAGCCTGCTTCTCCCTCTGCCTGTGTCTCTGCCTCTTTCTGTTTCTCATGAATAAATAAATAAAATAAAGTAAAATAAAAAAACAATGGGAATAGGGAAAGCTAGAACCAGACACACTCATCTCACGCTGAGGGGGAAGAGACCAATGCTGGAGGTCCCCTGGATGCTCTCCCCAGCCCCCAGAGGAGGCAGGACCCAACACTGGGGTGGGGGGCTCCTTGGACGCTCCCCCCAGCCCCTGGAGGAGGTGAAGCCTAACACTGGGGGTCCCCTGGATCCCCCCCTCTGCCCCGGGAGGAGGCCGAACTAACACAAGGAACCCCTTGGATGCCCATAACTGGTTCCTACAGTCTCTTCAGCTCAGGGCAGGAAAGAGTCTGCTCTGTTTGTGCCATGCTGGGTTCCATGGGGCTCATCCTACTGTCTCTGGAGACCACGTGCTGGGGGACCTTGCAAGCCCTGGTATATAAGTGCCATAGGCCCAGCTAGCAGGGACATGTAGTAGTCACATAGTAAATGTCCTGGAATGAAACTGGGCAAAGGCCTGGAAGATGCTTAGAAATGCCTATGAGTCCCTGCACTTGGCACATTTTAACTTCAATTTTAGTCCCACGCCCAGACAAGCAGCGCAGTAAATGTGTAGCTGGGGAATAGCTTTCCCCCTAAATGGCCCCAGATGCACCTTGCAGAGGCCAGTGAACACACCTGACATAATTATAACCCTGTCTGGAGATCTCACCCAGCCCCCCGGTTGGAGACAATATGCCTGGTAGTGACTGACCAGCTGTCCCAGGCCGGGTGCAGTGAAACTCTCCCAATAAAGTCATAGTTCCTCTGTGCAGACACGGCTGCTTCACCAATGGGAGTCTCCTGGCAGCCAGGCACCGGCTCCCTCCCTGCTGTGGCAGGCTTGCCTGCCACACCCCTGCCCACTGGAGACCCCACAGTGGCCTCCACACCAAGGCCAGCTCACCCTGCTGGGAATGCTGTCAGCTTCAGAGCAGCATTGAAAAGAATAAAATATCTATCAAGAGAAATGAAAAACTTGTCTACTGAATACTACAAAATACTGCTAAGAGAAATTAAGGATCTAAGTAGAGACACATTTCATGTTCGTGACTCAGAAGCCTTAATCCTGATGAGACGCCAGGTCTGTAACAAACTGACCTCCAAATTCAATGCAGGCTTTTTAAATAGAAAACACCTAAAATTTATATGGAAATGTAAAGGGCCTCAAACAGCTGGGATAACTTTGAGAAAGAGGAACAAAATGAGAGGCTCGTGACTACAAAGCCCTGAGCCCAACATGGTATGCTTTCGGTGTCACGGCAGGTGCACAGAGCAGCAGGACAGAACTCAGAGCCTAGAGATAAGCTTCACATTTACGGCCGATGGATTCCCATTCAATGGGGAGAGAAGAGTCTTCATAGAAGGCACTGGGACAACTGGATTTCCACAGAGAGAAATACACTTAGACCCTAGCCTCAAGCCATACACAAGACATGACTCAAAGCAGGCCACAGACCTAAATGGAAGAGCTAAGACTATACAGTTTTTACATGAAAATGTAGAAGAAACCCTCTATTGATGTGGGTTAGGTGCAGAGTCTGTGGGTATAAATAGCATGATCCACAGAAGGAATAATTGATAAACTGACTTTCATGTGAATTGAGAACTTTCACACTTTAAAAGATACCATTAAGAAAATGAAAATGGGGGGCACCTGGGTAGCTCACTCTGTTAAGCCCCTGCCTTTGGCTTAGGTCATGATCCCAGGGTCCTGGGATTGAGTCCCACATCAGGCTCACTGCTCAGCAGGGCATTTGCTCCTCCCTCTCCCTCTGCCTCTCCCCAGCTTGTGCTCTCTCTCACTTTCTCTGTCAAATATATAAAATCTTAAAAAAGAAAAAAAGAGGGATCCCTGGGTGGCTCGGCAGTTTGGCGCCTGCCTTCGGCTCAGGGCGTGATCCTGGAGTCCCAGGATCGAGTCCCGCATCGGGCTCCCTGCATGGAGCCTGCTTCTCCCTCTGCCTTGTCTCTGCCTGTGTCTCTGCCTCTCTCTCTGTGTGTCTCTCATAAATAAATAAATAAAATCTTTAAAAAAGAAAAAAAGAAAGTGGAAATGCCAAACCAAATAGGGAAAAAATATATGCAAATATACATCTGATAAAGGACTTGTATCCAGAATATATAAAGAGCACTCCAAAGTCAATGATAAGAAGACCATTGAAAAATGAGCAAAAAAATTGACAGATATTTTGCCAAAGATATTGTGCAAATGGCTAAGAACCATAGGAAAGATGTCCAGTCTCATTAGTTATTAGGGAAATGCAAATCAACACAATGTAGGATTCCACAACACACCTGCTGGGCTGACCATAATGAAAGGACAGGCAGTGCCAAACACCAGCAGGTGTGCAGAGAAATGGGAACCCTGGAGCACTGCAGGTGGGAGCACGAACGTGCAGCCACTTTGGAAAACAGGTGGTTCCTTAAAAAGTTAGACATAGAGTCAGCATATAACCCAGAAGATCCCCCATTAGATTTCTACCCAAGAACAATGAAAACATGTCCTCTCGGAGATACATATGAGAGCATCAGTAGCACTGCTCCTCACAGGAGCCCCAGCTGAAAACCACACTTTATGCTCCTCAAGGAGCACATGGATTAACAAATATGTATGGCCACATGAGGGACGTTATTTGTCAATAAAAAGACATGAAGTACAACTACATGTTGGAACATGATGAACTTCAAAGCTTTCATGCCAAGTGAAAGAAGCCAGACACAAAGGCCACACCTTATGTGGGCCCAGTAAAGGCAAGCAGGGTGGTGATGGTGCAGGCAAGGACTGGAGGCGACCAGGCATGAGGGAGGTCATGATGGAACATCTCAGTGTCATATACCTGCAGGAGACGGGCAGTACCCTGGTACAACTGCACAGAAGGATAGAGAGGGAGACAAAAGCATACTTGTGTCCTATAAGACATGGGGGGCCCCCTGGCTTCTAAAAGCAGCCAGCTGTCGGGGGCAAAGACTTGGTTTGCAGGACAGGACCTGCTGAGGAGATGGCAAGGGCCCTGTCCTCCTGTCTGTCCTGGGCCACTGCGTGGCCGCTCCCAGCCTGCCTCCATCTCAGGGAAGGTGGGCAACAGCCCTACCCTGGACGGTGAGCAGGGACATGGGAGCCCAGCACAGGCACAAAGTACCAAGTACTCCAGCTCTTGGCAGGAGTGCTGTTCAAAGCAGCCTGAACATAGTTGAACATCTCTGGAGCAAAAGAAGCAGAAAATGAAGCCTTTACCGCAAACCTCCTGACATTCAGGTATTGTTGTTGTTGTTTTAATATTTCTTTTCCTTTTTTTTTTTAAGATTTTATTTATTTATTCATGAGAGACACAGAGAGAGGCAGAGACACAGGCAGAGGGAGAAGCAGGCTCCCTGCAGGGAGCCTGATGCGGGACTTGATCCCAGGAACCCCAGGATCACGACCTGAGTCAAAGGCAGACGCTCAACCGCTGAGCCACCCAGATGTCCCCCGACATTCAAGTTTACACTTCTTCAAGTTGCATGGCACAAGAATGCACAATCTTGGGCCCAAACGCCCCATCTAGTTGCCTGTTGGTGCCTGCTGGCCTCCCTGCGTGCACTATGTGTGTGGTGTCAGGCCGGGGACCCCGGGAGGAAACAAGCTGGTGGCCAGCTCCTTCAGGGACATCCCCACACAAACAATGCTGTGGCACAGCTCCATCTTAACGGCCACATGGCTTCCTTCCACCTTGTTTTATAGGAACCCTGAGCAGTCATGGGAGAGCGTGAATGCCGAGGCCACCATGCTCCAGGCCTCAGTCCACCACACCCGGCACCAGACACAGGGTGTAGACAGGTGCATGATGCCAGCCCTCGCCATTCATTAACTCCTCATCATTGCGTCTTCCCAGCTGAGGTCCCTGTCCCCACCATGCCCTGTCTGAGCTCCCTGTCCGCCAGCGCACAGGCATGACAAGTGGCTGTTGCTCATGCCGCGAAGTTGGGAGGGGCTGCCAAACAGCACATGGGTGAAGTCTTGGCCTGCATCAGGCGGATGAGTGGGGAGGCAGGTGGGCGGGCCCCTGCTCATCTTCAGTAATGTGGGCTGCTGTGCAGACACCCAACCTCATTGAAAGCGAGCTAACAGAACACTGTTTAAATCGTCCATTCCTGGGCACCCAGTGTCATGGGGAGGTGGCGCATTCTGTCCCCGTGTGCACCCATCAGCCTTGCCCAGCCTCAAGGATCCTCGCAGGGGCACAGCAAGGCCCCATGTGGACAGGGTGGGGGACCCCATGAGGGTGAGTGAAGACACACTGAGCCTGCCCCTCAGCCTCTACAAATGAGGTACAGTGTGTACCAGCGAAGGCTGGAGGTCCTTAATTCAGAGATGCAGACAAGAGCAAGGGAGACGTCTCTCAGGAGCCCCTCCATGGCCATATCACCCCACTGATCTTGGAGGGCAAAGAAGGGCAGCACCTACCCATGGTCGCTCAGCATCTCCAGGCCCACAGGCCTCCCTCTGAGGGCACACGGGTTAGAGAGATCTCTAGTTCATCCTGGAAATGCAATGCTGTCTCTTCTAGTCAGGCCTCTCTGGGGCCAGAGGAACAAGGCAGGGCTGTGCCTTCCAGTTTGCATCTGGCATGTCGTAACTGAACACAGTAGTGAATTCACAGGCAACACAAAGGCATGCACCATAACGACCTGGAGGCTGGAAATTGCGATCATGGCCTCTATACTCGGAGGGCAGCAAACATGCATGTGGACATCAGGGTGCTGTGTGCTTTCACAGCCACCACCTCCATCACACCCCGTCGCAGGCCTATGACACTGCCACATGGCCCCCCAATGGCAGACAGGGTCGTCTGTCCATACACACACATCTGGGAAAAGTCCAGAAGCAGGGCAGCCACGTCCAAGTTCATGTTGGACCAAGCAAGGCCCGAGACCCTGCTCTAAGGAGCCACAACACCTCCAAACCCTCAACCTTATGCTACATTTTTAAGAGAAGAGTTTGGTGTTTCTGGATGGTTGGTGCCTAAATTCCCAAACTGGGGAAGTCTAATATTTGTGAACTTTTCCGGTTTGCAAACCCAAGAGCTTGACTGGTGCCACGGCGGGCCGAGAGGACAGGAGAACACCATTGCTTCCTTCCTAGGCTAGGCTCTAGCTAACAACAGCCATAAAATTACTAAAAAGAACAGCAAAGCACTCCCCAAATAGAGCTGCTTGCAGAATCATCATTATTTCCACACAATTAAACCTTGTTCTCTGCAAAAGCATCCCTTGGAAGTGGCCCTGTTCTCGGCCTGGACCCCTGAACTCACAACGAGCCACATAAAATTGATTACCTGTTAATTGCTCCAAGAGACGCTTAGCTCTGAACGACGGGCCGTCACAGCCCAGGTAATTAAGAACAAGCCATGTTAAACAAACTAAATTAAAACCAAGACTTAAATGCTTAAATTGGCTACTGGCCTGATTGTAAGTGAAGGGGGTTCAAATCCAAAAGGTCCATTAGCTAAGCTCACCATCGCACAGGAGTGGGATGGCATGCCTGGTGGGAGCGGGATGGTCTGGCAGACCGGAGCCTGCATGCCCCAGCCAGGTGGCCCAGCTTCCCTAACAGGGAAAGACCAAAGAGAGGCAGAGATGAGAGGTCACACCCCACAGCACCTGAGACCTCCCTCCAGGGTCCAGCAGCTGCTCAAACCCACCACCCTCTCCCTCCCTCCATCCATCCATCACATCCATCTACATGCTGGCCCAAACTGACATAGTCACCCAGTCTGTCCACTGCCCCCTGCAGCCTGGCCTCTGGATCTGCGGCCCCCAGCCCACACACTAGATCCCCAATCCCTCACTTCAGACCCATGACCTACCACTCAAGTCCTCTGATGCCAACAGAGTCTACCTAAAGGAGTGTTCTTAACCACATACCCTTCAGATGTTCCTAAGTTAACATCCAAAATGCTTCATTGTATGTTCACAAAGTTGCACAGTGCATGATTTCTGGCCTGCTGCAAACATCACCAGCTGTGTCCCTCCTTAAATACAGCCATGACTATAAACCCATCGTGTGACAGACCAGGACATGGCATGCCCACATGATGCCCAGATGGCTGGTGAAATGTTATTTCCAGGCGCATCTGTGGAGGTATTTCTAGAGGAGATGAGCATCTGAACCAGAGGGCTGAGGAGAGAGGGCCCTCCCTGAGGCAGATGAGCAACATCCCATCCATTGAGGCCTAGAGGGGGCAAAAGGGGAAGCAGGGAAGCTGGCTGTCTGTGTGAGCTGGGACGCCACCTCCTCCTGCCCCCCGGACAGAGGGCTCCCAGCCCTCACACTCAGCTGGACCACACAGCCAGCTCTTCTGGGTCTCAGCCTCCTGTAATAAATGCCTCATGCCTCTCTGCATCCTACTGGCCCCATCTCTTCTAGACAAGCAATATGCCACAGCGGACAGATATTCTCCAGACACTGAAAACATGACATTTCTGAGCAAAAAAACCCCTCTGAGTTGGAATGTTTAAGTGGCTCCTTCTCCCCCTTGAACTTCTCCCACAGAATTTACCCTGACGTGAGAACATTTATGCTTTGTCTTATCCATCACCCTACCATGCTTCTCCGTAAAAGATACACTGAAATTTTGGAGTTTTTTTCCCCTATATTTTCTTTAAGATAGTGTTTTTTTTTAAAAATATTGGCTGACTAAACATAAATACATTAACATTTTTTAAAAAGATTTTATTATTTATTTACTCATGAGAGACACAGAGAGAGAGGCAGAGACATAGGCAGAGGGAGAAGCAGGCTCCCTGCAGGAAGCCCAATGTGGGACTCGATTCCAGGCCTCCAGGATCACGCCCCGGGCCGAAGGCAGGCGCCAAACCACTGAGCTACCCAGGAATCCCCAATACATTAACATTTTTTTACATTAACATTTTTGATAAATTATTAAATTGAAATATTATGATTATTTTGGAATTATATCATTTAGAGTTTTTTTTAATGATTTATTTATTTTAGAGAGAGCACATGCATGACTGGGAAGAGGAGCAGAGCGAAGGCAAGGCAGGCTCCCCACTGAGTGTGAAGCCTGATGTAGGGCTCCACCTCACGACCATGACCTGAGCCAAATCAAGAGTCAGATGCTTAACCGATTGAGCCACTCAGGTACCTTTCACATAGAGTTTTTATACTTATACTGATTTATAGTGCTTTATTTAAAAATAGAGTCTCATTGTCCTGATGTTTGGTGGCCTAAGGCTTATGCATCTCAAGACAACCCACACAGATAAGACCCCCTCTCACACAGAAGGTCAATTTTAAGAGTAAATCCTGGGAAAGGTCAGAGAAAGGTGACCGTGACTACAAACACATCTCTGGCTGCTCCATCTCAAATGTAAATCCGTAAGCTGAAACCAAGGACTCTGACCCTGAATGGCCCCTGGAGGGCTTGCACACCAGAGTCTGCATGCCCTCTGGGAGACTACAGCCCGCAGAAATGCA
Source organism: Canis lupus familiaris (assembly GCF_011100685.1). NCBI lineage: Eukaryota > Metazoa > Chordata > Mammalia > Carnivora > Canidae > Canis > Canis lupus. The sequence continues at coordinate 16,321,733 of NC_049227.1, read as the reverse complement.
AGATCTGGATCACCCTCTCCTGCCTCCACAGGACCCCTCCCTTGTGCCGAGTTACCTCTGACCACCCAGGCTATCCCAGGCCTTCAGACCAGAAATGAACCTCCGGATCCTCATACTTTCCAGGTCTTAGGTTGAAATATTCCCTGGCCCCCCAAGAGGCCCTCCCTAGCTGCTGTGTCCAGCAAAGACCCTCAGCCGCCCACTTCTGGTACATTTCCCACAGAACATCCCCCCTATCCTAGAACAATGCAGAATCACATGCCGGGAAGCAAGTGAACAGGGAGCAAGCTCCTGCTTTCAAAGACAGAGGATTCATTTCTGAAGCTCACAGAGGTTACATCATTTGCCAAGGTCACACTGCCAGCAAATCGCAAGGCCAGGTCCAAGCCCAAGGTCATCCCAACAGGCTCACTCTGGACACCTCTGGCTCCCCTGCCTGACTCCGCCTCCTCTTACTAACAAAACAGTCTCTAGCACTGCCACCTCTCAGAGGGTATTCTAAGCCCTCCACCTTCTGGAAGCTTCTCTGGGCTCCTCCCTTTTTGGTGCTGAAACTATCCCAGGTGTGGAATTTGAGGGCTTCTCAAGGGCAGGAGCCAAAGCTCCACTGCCCTGCTCCTGACTCTCCATAGCACCCCACCTGGGACAGAGCATAGGGCCAAGCTCTGGCAGCCCTGAAGTCTGCAGGGGGCCTTGTGCCCTAAGTAGAAAGAGAGTGCTGAATGCTGGCCTGACCTCACCTATGAACTCCATCTCCTCACCAAAAACTATACAGGGTCACTGCAAGAGATTCATGAAATCACACACGTCAAGTGCCCACCAGGTACTCCACGTGGATAAAGCCCTGGTCAACACTGACTAATGGAAGCCACTGGGCAAAGTCAACACCTTAGACAATGATGCCTCCCAAGTCCTAGAATAAGTCTTTAAAGAACTGCCTTTTCTTTTTTTTTTTTTTTTTAATTTTTTTTTTTTATTTATTTATGATAGGCACACAGTGAGAGAGAGAGAGAGGCAGAGACACAGGCAGATGGAGAAGCAGGCTCCATGCACCGGGAGCCTGACGTGGGATTCGATCCTGGGTCTCCAAAGGCAGGCGCTAAACCGCTGCGCCACCCAGGGATCCCAAGAACTGCCTTTTCTAAAAAGTTGAGGAGGGGACTCTGGTTGGCTCACATGGTCGAGCACCTGCCTTTGGAACGTGTAAAGGAGAAATGAAGGAAGGAAGAAAGATTGAAGGAGGAACAAGTGAAGGAGGAATGAATGAAGGAGAGATGTGTGAAGGAGGAACACGTGGAGAAGGAATGAGTGAAGGAGGAATGCATGAAGCAGGAACGAGTGAAGGAGCAGTGGCTCATCCCTCCACCACAAGAAGACTCTGTGCCAACAGTGTGGAGGCCTCTTCTTGGCCTGGAGCACAGTAGGGGCACGGGCAGGGGCACTGAAGGGTTAAAGGCCATGCTGCTGGCAGGTCTGGAAATGGGGATTTAGCAGCTGGCAGTAGGTGGCAAGTTGTTCCCCACAGCTGCTCCTGGACTCAAAGCACATCTTTGTTTGCGGACCCAGCAACTGTGGCTCTTCCTGAAGGCCGAGGCGGGCCAGCTGTCACCCCACAGGACGCCATGCGGGAAGGCTGGACCCCCAGGAGTGACGCATAGCAGGCAGGACCCCACTGTCTGGGTTCTCGAAGGTCCTGGATCCCTTCTGTTCCTGGCAGGCTCACACTCTCAGGGCGAGATCCTCTGGCACCCTGGAGCAGCACCAGCCCCATCAGGGGCGGGGGCGGTGGGGAGCAGGGGTGGTATGCCCTCGAGGCCGGATCCCATGTGGGAAGCAGTGCACCCATTCCAGAAATGTGAGACGGCCTGTAGCAGCTGCGAACAGAACCTGCAACCAGAACCACGCTGCCCTAAATGCGAGGATCAAATGGGGAGTGATCTCCAGGACAGGCACAGTTTAAACATCAGCAGCGTCTCACACTGAGGTATTCACAGGCCAGACCCTCTGATGGCCTGCGCTTCAGGAATCCAGGGTCAGCAGCGGGAAGGAGGACCAGGCCACACTGGTCCCTGAGCAGGAGCAGTGACCGTGGAGGCAGTGAGCTTCATCACACTGGTCCCTCCCTGCTGTGCACGCTGCTGAGTCCCCCCACCCACCCCCACTTAAAGGACTTTTTAAAATAGTATGTTGCAGTCATTTCTACTAACAGAGAATCACCAAAAACGGTTTGCACAACACCAGCAGAGTAAGACGTTCTCTAGTTGTTAAAGGACACACACGCCTCACATGCCCACACGAGGGAACACACGACATGACATGTACCACATGACACCACACACACAACACACATCACACAATACCACACACACAACACACACCACATGTGCACACACCGCACATGAACACACACATCACACACCATGCTCACCTCTGGGACACTCGTGTGTGCCCCATGTCAGCAGGGCCAACCTGAACCCCACACACATGCATTCCCTCCACTGCCAGTAGACACCTGAGTGCACCTTCCTGGAGGCCCCTATGTCCTCAACGCACCCCACAGGCCACCAGAGGGTGCTGAGTCTGGGCTGACCCTCTCGAGAGCTCTCAACACCTTCGCCTAGATGCTGGGCCAGCAGTGGCTTCAACCCAGAGAGAGGCCACTGCCTCCTGGGGTCTCCAGGCCTGCATGCCCCATCAGAGAGACCTTCAGAAAACATGGCCTAGGCCGTTCAGAGAGCTTTCAATGTCTGGACACAGACCCCTACATGTGCAGGACTTGATTTGGTGTCTTTGAGGACACAGTTCAGACTAGCAGACAAAGGGCTGGCTCCGCATGGTGGGCAGTGTCCACACACACGGCTGTCTAGGAAGACTCAGCTGTGATCATGTCCTTAAACCAAAATAAAATCCCTGGTGAGTCAAGCCTTCAATCACTGAAAGAAAAACAAGCAACAAATAAACTGGGAAGGTTCTAGAAAAGATCAGTTTGTTTATGGTCTGACGTCTGGAAGGTGTCTAAAGAATACCAGGATCTATAAAGGAAGGAGGATAAATCTGCCAACGTGAAAGTACAGCTGGCCTGTGTATGAGTAACAGGACAGTGGTGTTGTCCATTCCATGGAATATTCATAGTTCAGCTCAAAGACAGAGGGAACTGGACACCTGCCACCGCAGGGATGCACCCTGAGGACGTGAGGCCAAGTGACACAAGCCAGATGCAGAAGGACATACACAGGGACCCCATGCACACAACGTCCCAGTGGCATCAGACTCACAGACACAGAAAGTAGATGGCAGGGCCAGGGCCGGAGGTAGGATGCAGGTGGGGTCAATGTGTCATGGGGACTGAACGTTCTGGAGCAGGAGGGGGGCACGGTGGCCCAGCAGCAGGAATTCAGTTGGTGCCCCTCAACTGGATACTGAGAAATGATTAAGATGGTAAAATCTGTGTTGTATCTGTTTTACCGCAATAAAACAATTACATGACAAAAAAAAAAAAAAAAAACCAAGATTTTAAAACTTCCACATGACAAAAGAATTTCATAGACAAACAGAAAAGACCAGTCACAACTGGGAAACATACACACTATACACCAATCATCAGAGGTCTGATTTTGTCAGACCAATACCAATAACTCATGCAAGCCAACCAAAAAAACAACGAGCAAAGGATAAATCAGGCAATTTGCAAAAAATTCAACACCAAAACCAAGTAACCAGTGGATAGAAGGGCAAATCCTTTGCCCTTAAGGAGGACCTGGGGCAAACACTATCGATTTCAGGACAGCAGAGTGTGGAAGGGTGAGCGGGGGCCTCCTAAGCACAGGGTCCACACCCAGAAGCCGCCCTGACCCCCTTCCCAGCAGACAGCCCCCGGTGAGCTGGGAGGGCGGGAAGGGCAGCAAGCGTTCTGCATACAGCCCGGGGCCACTGGAAGGCAGGGCCGCCTGTCCCCATGCACCTGCCAAGAGGAGAAGGCAGCTTCCTTTGACCAAGGGCACTAATGCCTGCAAGGAATACTGCAGGGCTGTGGGGGCCAACATGACACCACATGCAGGAAGAATGCCCCAGAAGTGTCTGCATGGGGGACGGTCGCTCAGGCACCCTGGTTTCTTGTCTGTCCTCTTTGCAGTTAAGAAAACAATGGCTTCCCCTTGAGCCTATGGCCCCTGCCCGAATTCAGTGTCTGCCCTGGCCCGTCCTTCCTTCGCCCACACTGTTCCTGCCACTCAAACGCCCTCCCCAGTCTCTTCTGCCCATCTCTGAAGACCTGGCTTCATGGTCACTGGTTCTGGCAAGTGAGTACCCTGAAAGAAGGAGAGGTTGGGGTCCGTTCTTCTTCTGTGACTCCCCCATCATGCTGAACAGATGCCCGTGGAACAACCACATCTCAGAGAAGGACAGTTCACGGTTTAAGTGTCGGTCCTCACCGGGAAGAGCTCTGAACAGGAGGAGGACACAGCTGTGTCGTATGGTCCTGACACCCGCACACACACACACACACACACACACGCACCACACCGTGCCTCACCAGGGATTACCAGGTTTTGGTTAGCAGGCAAGTAACTTGGCTGTCACCCCATCACTTACACTCATAGGGGGTGGCTGTGTGGGTCGGGAGGCAGAGCACAGCATCACAAGAATTACACTGCAAATGCCCTTGGCTTTCTTACTCTGTGGGAGCCGGGATAGGTGGTCTCTGTCTCGGGAGACTGCTGCTGACCCAAGGAACCCATGTGACCTTGGGCCAGTCACCTGTCTCTTCTGGGCCTCAATTTTCCTGCCTGACACATGAGAGCAGGGATGCTGGCCAGGCCCTGTGGAGTCCTCCTGGAGATAGGGACAAGTGTGGGTGATCACAATCCTCCTCTCAGGCCACCTGCCCTTCACCTTGGCTTCTTCCTACAACACCCCCTCAACCCCCAGCCAACTGATTAAGCAAATCACTTAATTTTAGTGTCCGTGGCTCAAGAATGGAGTGGAGCTGGTACCTGAGGCATCCACTAGGTCTGAAAGCCAGTGGGGCCAAGGCATTGTGGGCTTGGGGGGTGGAGGTGCTGTGGGCCAGCTCACCACCAGGGGGCATCTTGCAGCATGTCCTGCCAGGACTTGGTTCTGGATGGATGCCCTCCATCTCTGCTCATGTAATGGGTACAGGAAGCTGGAAGACTTTGGGTAGCTCGAATCAAGTTTGTAGGGTTAGCTGTAGGATAATGCAGAATGGTTGGGTCTACAGCATCCTGGGGACTGCACACCTCCAAATCCTAGAAGTTTTAAAGCATGATGGCACCAAACCACCAAGATGCACTGCAGGCTGCTAACTGTCCACACCTGGGCAACAGGGCCCAAGGTTCTCCTCCCAAACTCAGTAACATAAGCCCTGGCTGCCCTTCCCAGCAAAGACTCCACAGATAACCAAAACTGTGCCTTATTCTACTTCTAGAACCACACGACTCTTCATCAGCTGGATTGTTCCCAGGCACTCTTTAAAGATTGTCACCTTTCCCTAGGAGATTACCAAGCTGGGTGCTGCCATCATGCAGGAGGCAGGTCAGCCCAGTGCAGCCCTGTCCAGGCAGGGGTGCAAACCCAGCTTTTCCTAGTCCTAGCTGGGGGTTTTGAGCAGCCTGCTCACCCTCTCTGTGCCTCCATGCCTATCAGCCCAGTGATACTGGCAACAAAGCCAGTCAACCTTGGTCCAACAAGACAGTGCCCAGGAGGCCCGAGATCCAGGGACAAGTTCAGAATACATCCCATGATGCAATCCCCTTAGCCCCAGATCTACCTCCCATGAAATAGATCCCTGTGGCCTGAAATGTATTAGCCCCAAGGTCTCCTCTGCCCTGGGCAGGTGGCTTTATGTAAGATGAAAACTAAATTCCTTGCCTGTTTGAGCCATTAAGCTCCTCCTAAAATGAGACCCTGCATTCTCCAAAATGCTAATTTTGTGTTTTAGTGTTGCCTGAAAGAGAAGCAGCAAGCCCTGAAGCCAGAGCCAGGCTGGAGAGAAGGGGCTCAAGCAGCCCGGGGTAGCAGGGGCCGGGCTGCATGTGAATCCAGCAGACGGCGTGTTTTTCCCATCACCTGGGGACCCCAGCCAATCTGTGGAAAAACAGGCTGCTAGAGATGTGTGGGCGGGAGGCAGAGAGACAGCTGCTCAGGCCAGCGGTGCAGCGCTCCAGCCAGAGGCCCATTTTAATTAAAGCTGCAGAGAGCAGGGCTGCTGCCAGGAAGACGGCCCCAGGGTGAGATGCCCTCACCCACCCGTCTGGCAGCTTCAGTAATGAGGCCCCAGCCGAGGGCCCAAAGCACAGCGCTGCTTGGACTGCCTGCACCAAATGTACACAGTGCCTCCTCATTATCAACCTTCCTGACTCCCAGGGGCACAGCGATGCTCGTCTCCAGGCACCCTAATCGGAGCAACCTGGGAAGGGACCCAACTGAACCCAAGAGCTCCCCCCTCCCTCCCTCGGGTCTGGGATGCACCCTCAGGGCCAAGGCACGATTCTCAGCACATCTCAGGGCTCTGGAGTACCCTGCAGGCTGCCTTCTGAGGCTCCTTGGGTGCCTGAGCAGAGAGTCACTTCCCCCACCAGCCTCAGGAAGGACAGAAGACCTGCATTTGCTTACAGTAGCTGATGCCAAGGACCCAGACCCTCACCTGGAGTTACTCGGCACAGCAGTGGGGCTGTGGAGCAGCATGAAGACACCTGCCCCAGCCCCAGCTAGGATGCCCACTGTGACCTGGAGCAAGGGACAAAGGGGAAGAGCCCTTCCTTCACTGGGCCTTGAAACCTTCTTCTGTACACTGATGTTGGGGGATGAGTCACCTCCCACAGTCCTTTCTGCTGTGTCCCGAGGCCCAGAGCAGCCAGCTTACCTACTGAGGCCCAAGACAGAGCAGAGAATGATCCTGTGGAGTGGCCTCAGACTAAGGACTAAGAGGGAAGGAGGCCAGGATGTGGGGTTCATGTGGATGCTGGGCCTGCATCAGAGGACAAAGCAGTGTCCATGGAGATGCCCACTGGCATAGCCTGCCCTCCACACCGCCAAAGGGCTGCCAGAAAGAGGATGATGATGATGATGACTATGATGGTGAGGAGGGGGAGGATGATGGCGGTGATGACAGTGATGATGATGAAGGTTGATGATGGTGATGATGGTTGTGATGATGGTGGTGATGGTGATGCTGGTGGTGATGATGATGGTGATGGTAATGATGGTGATAGTGACCATGATGGTGGTGATAGTGACGATGATGATAATGATGATGGTAATAGTGAGGATGGTGATGATGGTGATAGTGGTGATGGTGATGATGATGGTGGTGATGATGGGGACGATGATGGTGATGGTGATGATGGTGGTGATCTTGATGGTGATCATGATGGTCGTGATAGCAATAATGGTGATGATGGTGATGATGTTGATGGATGATGGTTGTGATGGAAGATGGTAGTGATGATGTTGATAATGATGAAGGTGACGATGGAGATGATGATGGGGATGGTGGGAATGGGGATAATGATATACCTATAAACATTACCACATTCTATCTTTACTGCAACCCTCAAAGTAGATTTTATTCCTCTGATTTGACACTTGAAGAAACTGAGTCCCAAAGGATGTAATTACATAACTTAATGATATGATTCAACTGTATCCTTCCAAAAGATATTTTAACACACATACAATTCTGTAACACACGTATATGTATGTGCATGTGTAAGTGTGCACTGTGTGTATAGGCATGTACGTGTGTGACCATGTACATATATGCACTGTATGTGTGTGAGTGTGCCTGTGTCTGTACATGGATGCATATATATATGCATGTGTGTGCATATGTGCATTGGTATGTGTGTTTGGGTGTGCATGTGTTTGGGTGTGCATGTGTTTAACGCATCTCTGGCCTGGTGCAGTGTGTTCAGGGGTGTCCTGCTCTTTCCTGTCGCATCCCAGACTTGTGAGGCCAGAGCCCCGTCCCTGCAGTCCCAGTTCACCCCAGGACACCTGGGGGCCTCCCGACAACCATGCCTGGATCACCCACTCTCCCGTATTCCCTCCACTTGCAGGTGCATCTGACCTACTATGGGAGTGGGGGAGGCAGAGCACAGGCTCTGAGGCCCCAGAGACTCATGCCAGAACCCTGGCTTTGCTGTGACAAGTGCTGTGGCCTCGGGCAGAAGACAGGGAGGGAAATGGGCCAGAGAAAGCCTCTGGTAACTGCCACCTGGAAGTGCCACTGTTCCAGGAGAAAGAGCTCAGCAGTTTGCAGGGTGAGCAGCCTTCCCCACAGCATGCATGTTGCTGTGTTGCATTCATTACCTTCTTCTGAACAAAGGAGCCTAACAAAGCCCTCACCTCTTAACTCGCCAAAGCACTTCCACAGAAACTGAAGGAGAGATGCCATCCTAACCTGATAAGGGCAAGACCACCCACCTGCTACCCCAGGGTCACCTGTCTCACACCTGAGCTTGGCAGGAGGGGCTTTAAACACAGAGGCGGGCTCACCCCACAAATGCATTTGCTTGCAGAGGAGTGTTGTTTCCTCCACCTACACAGGAGGCAGCTCTGGGTCGAGGCGTGCCAGGAAAGAATGTGCCCCAAACCACAGCCCAAGCTGCTGAGTCCAGCTTCTACTAAACCGGAAAAAGCAAAGAATTTGGATGCCATGCAGGGGACATCAAGTCAAAGGTCAAGAGACAACGTCTCCGGCCCGCTGTCTCTGCAGCCCACTTCCTGAACCATCGGCCTGTTTCTTTAGAGGCTGGAGCCAGAAAAAGGAGCCCTGGAGGGTTTCAATATGGAAAGTGAGTTTTCCTGAGGGCAGAACAAGGACCTGAAGAGCAGACACATACCCCCTACATGATCGCGCCCTTCCCCAGCCAGCCTCGCCAAGAGCAATTTTCAATCCAACCATCTGCTTCCTGAACTTCTTGTCCACCTGGCTCCTGGATCCAGAAAAGTCCGAGGCGGTGGGAACCATGTGATTCTGGAAACTTGGGGCCAAGGGCACAGGACCCCAACACAAACACTTCCTGGACACGCGCAGCTGGGACAACCAGAGCCAGCACGTACGTCAGCTCACCCTCGGGCCACATTGGCCCAGGACCAGGAGCTTTACTGAACCAGCCACTACTCAGGAGCTGGGAAGGGGCCACAAGAGGGTGTGAAGGACATGGCTCAAACACAGCTGCCCCAGCTCAAATGCAGCTGCCCTATACAAGGGGAAGCTGGAAGCTCAGAGGGGCCAGAAGGGAAGCTGAATCTGTTGCCTCCTCAGAAAGGAGGGGTGATCTGCCACAAAAGCCATTCCTAGGTGTGCACCCCAAAGGCTCAGACACCCGTGTTCGTGGGAATGTTTTGACAACAACCAAAAGGTGGGAGCATTCCCAGTGTCCCTCAACCAGTAAGTAGATAAACACGTTGTGTGGGCATACCCCCACAACAGAGACCCCGCTCCTCCAAAAGGAGGGAATCACTGCCATAACATGGGTACACCCTGAGGATACCACGTGCAGAGACATATGCCACACATAGGAGGATGGACACTACATGACTCCATTCTGGAGGTTTGTCTGTACACGTGCACTTAGTGGTAGACAGGGGTGCCATCCCGTTCCCAGTCTCCTTTCCCCAAGCACAGTGTACCTGCAGCCAGGTTAGGGGAGCAGTTCTGACCCTCACATATCTGTGGCAGCAACACAGGATGGCTCTGGACCATGACCTGAGGAGCCCAGGCCTTGGTGAACACAAGCCCCCACCGGTCACTCGCTCTGCTGATCTTGGCCACATCCATCAGAATTCAGGCTCTGAAGAAGGGTGTGGCTGCTGAGCCTGACGCTCTGGGGTTATGATGGTTGGTTAGCCTCTCATGTGGCTCTGGCAACAGGAGGTGAAGACCCCCATGTGAATCCCGGGACAGTACAGAGATTCCAGCTTTGGCCACACACAAGCACTGTTCTGTGCCCTATAATGCCAGCACAGCATGGTGTTGCTCTTACTCTGGGAATGCGTGAGCAAGAAGTAGTTCACATGGATCATCATCATTGTCATTGCCATAAATAAAAATGATGACGAGCCTATGCAAACACACCAAGTTCTGGTCCTGCGGCTGTTCTTGGAAGAGCTTAATGCAGACCAGACCAGGAGACTGAGGTCCAGGGAACAAAACTCATCTTCCAAGTGAGTAGCTAGCTTTTAGGGGACTGGTCAAAACACTGCACCCCAGGACTCTCTCCCTGTACTCAGGGTGGGGCTTGACCCAGGTGAGTGGCCCACCTTCTGGTCCCCAGGACCTGCTGCGTATAGGTACACATGCTGGGCCGGCTCCAAGATCAAAGTCCACCCTGCATCCTGGGAAGCCATGTGTCCATCGTGTCTTATCTACCCAGGGGGGCACCCCCTCCCCCAATCTGGCACCAAAGTGCAAGTTAGCAGGATTCCAATGGACTCAGGCATGGTCCATAGCCGTCTCTTCCCTGAGGACCAAAACTAGATGAAGAATGGAGAGAGGTCTATGTGGCTGCTGTGGGGAACATCCGACCTCCTGCCTGAAGGTGAGGAGTCAGTCCTCAGAAAGGTAACTGCAGAGGGACCTAGGGACAAGCCAGGGTCCTGGGGCTGTCTCCAGACAGTTCACCTTTCACTCTGGACTCCTGGCACCTTTTAAATTTCAATCCATGTGAATGCACCATCTAGTCAGAAGCCAGGTCTAAATTTGGACTGAGTTTTTGATGTTTATATTCAAGTTAGTAAAGATACAACTCCTGAATCATGTGGTCCCACCTGGTGACGGTGGCCATAACCACCAGGTGGACACCCCTGTCATGAGGACTGAGAACAGTGGAAGCATATGGTCTCCAGTTCTGGAGCCCAGGAGCCCAGAATCAGCACCAGCAGACAAGAAAGAGACAGACAAGGACCAAAAATGAGCACACCAGACAGCCATGGTTGTCGAAATGCTGTTTACCATGAAAAAATGCAAGCAGTCCAAGAGGGAAATAAGGGTTTTATGACAACTCTACAGAAACTGATGCTACAAACCACCAAAATCCTTCCTGACAGAAGGACATCCATGGCCCAGTCACTGTGATAAAGTGTGTAGAATGCGATCCCATAGTGTGACACAGAATTAGCATATGCACATAAACCCATAAACACTGCCTCAAAATGGTCCCAGTGATTTTCTCCAGGTGTCTGATTTTCCCAATTATTTGCAGGATTTCAATTCCCAAAGCATGGCACCTGAGGCCCTCACAGCTGCCAAGTGCCCCTCCCTGGAAAGACCCGACCCCACAGCCACTCCTGAGGCCCTTCTGGGCTATGTGACCTGACATCACTGCCTGGCTCCGTCACCGGAGTCCTGCATTCCATCCCCGCAAGGCAGATCCTTGCATGTAGAACATGCTAGAAAACTAGGCCCCCAGTAGTCAGGGCAAAGGAGGCCCATGGTGTCTGTCAATGACAAGGTCACAAGGATGCCTCAGATCCTGACCTGGTATCGGGGAGGACAACCAGGTGCACACAGCACATCATTTCTGGAAGTTGGTCATGCTCTGCAAGCACAAGCCTCCAAAAGCTGCAGCACATACATGTCCCCCATGGCCAGCATCCTGTGAGGCCTGGGCAGGGGTGTGGATCCCAGCCCTATCCCCTCCTGGGTTCCTACCTTCTCTCGTTGTCATCCAGGTGAGCAAACAGCACGTTCTTGGAGATGGCTTTGGCAAGCGCCGTCATGGTCTTGTAGTCCTTGGGGATGACCTGCAGGGGAAGCCAGCCAAAGTCAGACTTGCAAGAGTCCCCAAAGGTCCAAACTTGGGGTTTGGCCCCTCCTAGCACCTGCTGGACCCCAGGAAACTGTGACATGGCCGGAAATGTGCCCTACCTTCAACATGTTTCCAGGTGACCACAAGGACAGACAACATGAAATCTCACATCACAATCATTTCAACAAAATGAAAGAAAGGAAAGGCAAGGAACGAGAGTGACCTGACAGGTGGCTTAAGTACCATGTAGGATTGGGGTGGTACTTAACCTCAGGGACCCCTAGACGCAGCTACACCACCTCTGGTCCCCAGCAGTATCATTTCTTTTGTTAATTTCTGTATTTTACTGGTTTTGTTTTTAAGGGAATAAAATACTCCAGTAAATATCTGAAAACTGTGAAACACACACAAAAGAGAGAAAACCTGAGCCATGTTTGGAGCCACATTCAAGGCTGATGTTCACCCTTCGAGGTGGTGACGGGAGCCTGGTGAGCATGAGCTCCAGACCCTGCCACTGACTGGGTATCAACACGGTGTTGGCCCCAGCAGACCTGCCAGGGGGAGCTTTCAGAAGCCCGTGCCCGGAGAATCAGCCACCAAACAGCCAAAAGCACCTGCATCTCAAGTTACGAGTATCTCAAACACCAAGATTTCTCCTTGAAATAAAAGTGGTAGGAGGGCTATTTGGGCCATAAGGTGGTCCCCTCATCCCAGTGCTCAGCTGCCAGAAATGTCTGCCAGACTGGGGTGGCATCAGGCCCCAGCCTGTGTGTGTGTTAGTTTAGTACCATGGCTTGTACCCAGGGATCTTTGGGGGACAAGGCTGAGGTCATAAAGGGCCACTCCACTTCTAAGAGGCTTTTGTTAAAAATTTGCCTTTTATTTTAGAATAGTTTAGATTCACAGAAAAGTTGCCAAAGGAGGTGCCCATAGCCTGCCCCCAACATCCTCCATGGCTAACACATGACATCACAGCCATGGAAGCAGCCATGGCGCTCTGTGGGCAGCATGTCTTGGTTCTGTCCCGGGAGCTCACACTGGCCCTGGATCCCACACGGGTCACATTCAGTGATGGTGCCTGGAGCCCTACACTCTGGACAGTCTCCCAGGACCCCAACAGTTTGATGGCCTGGGCAGGTCTGAGGGGTGCTGGTCAGTTACTCTGCAGAATGCCCATAAATTTGGGTTTTCTGGGATCTCCTTGAGGTTATGTGGGGTTCTGGGTGAGGAAGATAACAGAAGTGAGGTGCCCTGGTGGGTTTTAAACGGTGATTTATATCCTCTGATTATGAAAGTATTGAGTGCTAGGGGCGGGGAGCAGGTGTCAGTGTGTAATGGGGTCAGAGTCTCATGTGGGGCCTGGAACATCCTGGAGATGGACGGGGAATGGTGCACAGCAGCGCAAGTATCCTCAATGCCCCTGAACTGTGCACAGAAACATGGTCGAAGTGATGCACGGACAGGCTGTCCCTAGACCCATGTGTTGAAGCCCTGCCCCACAGTGTGTGGTGTCTGGAGGCAGCACTAATGCCCCATAGGAAGACAGCGCCCCATAGGAAGAGACACAGAGAGCCCGCACTCTGGCTCTCCTTCCCACCAGAGGACCCAAAAGGCAGCACCACTCTCACTGGGAACCAGCCCCCAGAACTCAAGAGAATGAATGTGTTACAGCCAGACTCACAGAGATGGTAAATTGTGTGTTATGCATATTTTGCCTAATTAATTTTTTAAGAGGTCAAAAACTAAAAATACCAGGTATAGAGGATATCAAGGCACAAGATGGAAGTGACAGGCCCCACGTCCAAGGGCCGGTGGGAGGCCAGGCTTGCACACCGATGGGCGCAGGGACATCATGTGGGCTCTCACGCTCCAGAGTGCGTCCTGATGCAGGTGTGCCTGCTTGGATGTAGCAGCGGCAGCAGGCTGGGTGCCAACCCCGGGGAAGGGGCATGGAGGAGGGACTTCCCACTGGGCGGCTCTGAGGCCAGGCTCTAGTCTCCAGGGCCAGAAGGCCAGGAGGATAGGGACCACACGGTCTGGACGCTGGTTCCTCCACCCACACCCCATGAGCTGGGTGTCCTGTCTCTTCCCTGATTCTGTGGGTCAGGAAACCACACACAAGAGCCCATGGGCAGTGACCATGACAATGGTGTTGCCACCACCCAGCCCCTTTTGGACCAGAAGGGAGAGCAGCCAGGAGCAGGGACCCTGGAGATGAGCCCACCTTCCTCACATAGGATACAGCATCCTCCTCCGTGTACACCTCGGCACTCACGCCCCCTCGGCGACGGCGAGCTTTCACCACGGGGTTTGGCGGGGTTGGGGAGACCTCCTCATCGTGTGAGTCTGACTTCTGCTGCGACTGAATCTGTCTGTTTTCTTCCTGTGGGGCGAAGACAGAGGGAGGGCTGAGAACAGCACCCTGCCCGACCCCCCTCCTGCAGGCCTGGCGGAGACCCCCACTCAAAGGCACCTCCAACTCCACCTCCCCTCACTCACCTAGCCCCATGGGACACAGAGAGCAGGTGCAGAAGGTCTCTGCCCACCCTCACCACGAGTGACACTGCGTGTTCTAGGTGCCTGAGGTCTGAGGTCCCCCCAGGTACTCACCCCACGAGGGCATCTGCTCCACTCACCGGCATCCCCCCATGTCCCTCAGAGTAGACATGCAGGAAATGGTAGGTGGATACATAAACAGAAAGCAAACCTCTGTTGCTGTCTTCCTTCTCTTTGTTATTTAATTGCTTTAATAACTGTGTGCGTGCAGAGGGCACAAGATTCTAAAAGCTAGAAGGAACACGCACTGTGCCCTGACAAGCAGGGCCCCCCACAACCGACCCCCAGCTGCCACATCCCCACATTGCAACAGCAACCTCATGACCAGCTAGGCCACCACAGGAAGCAGCACAGGGTGGCGGGGGCGGGGGGGGGTCCTTGGCAAACAGACCTTTATCTGTCTTCCTGCATGCCTAGGGCAAGGCCTCTGTCCCCCTCATCTGAGAGGACCACCTTCCCCAAATACCCACACCTGGCAGTCACCTGGAAAAAAAATGTGAAGTGAGGAAACAGAGGCCCACCCACAGCTCCTCCCAGGATTCTCTCTGCCCCACCTTCCAAAGCACCCCTTCCTGCTCCACCAGCAACACTTAGTTCAAGCTTCCCAAGTGCCTGTGAACCCCAAGAGAAGTATGAAGCTATATCCTAATTCATACTATTGTGTAAATTACTTCTGGAGGCAATTCTTCCCCCAAGTACTTTCTGAAGAAGATACCTTAAAAGACCCCAGAGGGGACTTTGAGGTTCAAATGGGAGGTGGGACATCCCCACACAGAACCTACAGGAAAACGAAAATCAAGAAATCATTGGATCCCCCTGCCAAAAACCAATGAATGTAGTTCACTCATTCAAGGGCAGGCAGCCAGTCACATCCCAGGCACTGGTGTTGACATTCTTCTTTTTCCTCTTAAAAATACATTTCTTCCATTTAAAAACAATCAAAGAAGACAAAGCTAACCAAAACTTCCATGTGACCTGTGTCAGTTCTGTGGCATGTAAAGTGGCCCTTGCACCCCAAGCAGGAACAGGCCAGCAGTGTGGCCTACAGAACATGCTCCAAACTGGCTGCTGCCTTGGTCTAAAACCATGTCCATGGCCACTCAGCTGCACCACTACCTCCTCTACAGTTACACACAAGGCTTCTTTTGGTGAATTTAAGGCCGTTAGCAGCCCTGTGGGTCTCCCACGGCCTCCAAGCCAGGCTCCACACGAGGGATTCCCCCTGCGCCTGGAGGCTCACAGGTGCATCACCTGCAGCCTCAACTCAGAGAAGGAGATGCAGAAGCGCAGGCTCCCTGGCAAGTGCAATCCTGCCCCTCTGGGGAGAGCAGGTAAGACGGGGAAGAGGGGAAAGAGAGAGAAAAAAAGATAAACCAGCAGAGCACCAGCAGTTTGGAGCATCTGAGAGACACATGTGCCCAGTGGGGAGGACACCACACTGGGAATGCTCCTTGCTGAGTGCACTGTGTAACCCTGAGTAAATAACTTCACCTCTCTGTGCCTCCATTGTTTAATGCAATTTCATGCAGCTGTTTAAAAACATCTTTACGGAACTTCCAAAACAAAAGATGGCAGATGGATGGCATGCATTTGTCTCCTCCCTCCACTAAATAATGGTAAAATAAAAACCCAAGTGGATGTAAATCCACACGATGAAGACAATGGGGCCAAAGCCTCAAGAGGGTCCATGAGTCTCTGGAAAACGGACAGCAAGTCACTCAGGCAGAGCAAGCCACACCAAGAGTGTGCGGTGGCCTCCGGATCCAAGGGGGACCACTGAGTCATCCTGGAGCCAGACACTGGGGCCTGGCACCTACCCAGGAGGGTACACACAGGTGGGCTTGCTACCACAGCCCCTTCCAACCCTCTAATGTGGAAACCTGCAAACTTCTATACAGAAGTAGAAGAAAGATATAGCAAATTGCCAGAAGGCCCATCACGCATATTCCACAACTATCAAAATAGGGCACAACGATTTCATCCCCCCTCCACCCACTTTACACACACACATACATATAATATATACACATCTATAACACACATACATATATAAAACACGCTTATATAATACATGTATAATATATGCATGTATGCACACATACCTAACACATGTATATAACACAAGCGTGTATACTGTACATGCCCATATATATACACATACACAACATGCATATATATAAAATACTTATGTAATGCATCCACAATACACACATGTATGCGTGCATATGTAACATATACCCAACAAACACCTGCACACATGTATATAACACATATGCATATACCATACACACATGTGCATACATACACACATATACATATGTACATCTATATAGTACACACATGTAATGCATATACATACACAATACACATATAACACAGATAAAATACATACATCCCCATATATAATATATACAATATGCACACATATAATAGCACATACACAACACATACACACAATACAGAGACACATACACACAATGTATATGCACACACACCTACATACACTACACATACATAATACATATATGAACACAATACACACACACAGAGGAGGTTGAAGCAAATCTCGGATAGTATGTAATTTCATTTAAATACTCCAGTATAGGGGATCCCTGGGTGACTCAGCAGTTTGGCACCTGCCTTGGTTCAGGACGCGATCGTGGAGTCCCGGGATCGAGTCCCATGTCGGGCTCCCGGCATGGAGCCTGCTTCTCCCTCCTCCTGTGTCTCTGCCTCTCTCTCTCTCTCTCTCTCATAAATAAATAAATAAATAAATAAATAAATAAATAAATAAATAAATAAATAAATCTTTAAAAAAAGAAAAAAGAAATACTCCAGTATAGGAACACCTGGGTGGCTCAGTGGTTGAGTGCTACCTTCTGCTTAGGTAGTGATCCTGGGGTCCTGGGATCAAGTCCCACATCAGGCTCCCGACAGGGAGCCTGCTTCTCCCTCTGCCTGTGTCTCTGCCTCTCTCTGTGTGTCTCTCATGAATAAATAAATAAAATCTTTTAAAAATAAATAAATACTCTAGTATGTATCTCCTAAAATATGATCTTTAAAAACAACCACAATATCCATTATCATCCTTCATGTGATCAAACAGCAGTCAATGCTGAAACTCCTCTGATTCTCCCTATTTCTTAGGGACTAACCCTTCTACACAAACTGGAGGAATGTAGAGAACAGGTAAAACAGAGAACCCCTGGGAGAGAAACGGCCCTGGAGAGACTTGGACGCATACTCCATTCACAAAACATGAGCAAGGAGTCCAGGACATGGAAGTCTCCCTTAGAAAGGAGGCCGCTCAAGTTAAATTCATGTGGTTTGTACTTGATGAAAATACAACTTCTACATACGAATTATGAATTACTTTTTAAAGGTAACACTACAGGGCAGCCCGGGTGGCTCAGCGGTTTAGCACCACCTTCAGTCCAGGGCGTGATCCTGGGGACCTGGGATGGAGTCCCATGTCGGGTTCCCTGCATGGAGCCTGCTTCTCCCTCTGCCTGTGTCTCTGCCTCTCTCTCTGTGTGTCTCTCATTAATAAATAATAAAATCTTTAAAAAAATAAAGGTAACACGACATATGTGACAAAGGGAACACGTGACAATAGGAACACAAATCATGGAAATATCTCAAAAGGGGGAAAAAAGATATTTCCAAGTGTCCAGGGACAAAGGCATCCCAAAGCCTGTTGACACCAAGGAGCAGCCACCAGCGTGGCAGGGTGGGCTCTGCAGGGCCCTGATATTGACATCTGCAGAGCTGGGCCTGCGCTCCTGGACAGACAGACTTTCAACAGCTGCATGCCCAGATCGCCTGCCATTCACACTTGTGGGGCTAACAAAGGCATTTTTCAAATGTATTAGTTTTCGGTTTTTAGAATAGACCCATAGACAAAATTTTTTTTAAAATCTAGATGGCATTGATACAAAGAACACAAAATGAATAGTTCCGATGAGTGGCTCCACCAGTTGAGTGTCTGGCTCTTGATTTCGGCTCAGGTCATGGTCTCAGCGTACATGGTCTAGCCCCCCATTGGGCCCCTCGCTCAGTGGGGAGTCTGCTTGCCTCCCCCACCTCTTGTCCCTCCCCCCACTCGCACATGCACTCTCTCAAATAATTACATACTTTTTTTAAAAAAGGAAAGAAAAGTTCAGATGAGAAATGGGTAGCAAAATTTGGGAGGGGAAGCTAGCAGGTGGGCACGTCTTCCTCTTACAAAGTGGGGAAGCAGACGACACAGCTTATGGTGAGTGAAATTATAAATCAAGAAGTTAATGTGTCCTTTAAAATTTAGAATTTCAGAAGGGAAACAACTCAGGAACTAAAAATAGCGCAGGCATGGTGTCGGCCATGTAAATCGTCAGACACGTGCAGAGCACCCAACGGCTTCCAGCCTTGGACATGGCAAGCGTCCCCTCGTGGGTGCCGAGGGCACAGCCTGCCTGCATCGTGCCCTCCCAGCACTGGCTTCTCACACCGCACAGGCTCCTGAGTGCACCTGCTCCTCCCAACCCAGAAAGTGCTTCCCCACATCTCAGGGTGCACCCCCCACCCCCACCCCCAAAGGCTCCTCCCCTCGCGCCTCCTCAGCTGCCTGTGGTCCTGGCCCGCCCAGAACCTACACAGTGTGCTGATCTGCCCAGTTAAGGACTGCTTCCCTCCCAAAATATAACTTCTCTCACTGCTACATCTCCAGCAGCGACCTACCCATGGTCCATGCACCACAGATACTTATTAAATGAATGAATACCTTCTTTTCAAGTTAAAGAAATAATTGTAACTTTGAAAACCAGAGTAACCCAGAATGCAGACATGCAAACATTTCCTTTGTTTTCCTATTTGTATACCATCTGGGCTCTGTAACCAGCAAGGGGGTGAGGCAAGACTACAGGTGGAAGAGCCGGCAGAGAAAATCTCCACAACTCTCCCCACCTGGTACCTCTGTGCTAGTGCCACGCAAGTCAATCTGGAGGAACAATCTGTGTCACCATTACAAATACCACTCAAAAGGCCTAAATAAATGACAAATCCCAGACATGATGGCCCCGTGCACAGAGACGTGATGCCCACGGTGGAGAACAGCACAGCACCCACAGGACCCACCTCCCCATCCCTGACAGACCTCACTTAGGGCATCCAATAGGGTTCAGCCGTGAAATGACAAGAAACCTGGGACAAAACTGAGCGAGGCAGAGGCGGGCACCATCACAGCAGACATTCCTGGCCGCAGAGCAGGCAATGTGAGTCTCTGCTTTGCCAGCAGGATAGGCAGGGAAGCCATCGCTCCCCCGATGCTGCCCAGCGGCCCTATCTCCTGCCACCACCACTCTATCCAGGAAAGTCGGATGAGGCGCACGCAGGGCGTTACCAGCTGGGCCATCTCACCACCAGCTCTCCCACCCATATGCAGTCTTGCCAAGCACCCTGGATGGTGGGAGGCAAGTCTCCAGAGAACCACCCTGGGGCTCCCGAAGCCCAGGCCACGGAAACACCTCCCTGTGCCTGTTGCCATGACAATGGCCCTCTCATAATCTCTGAGAATGGCAGCAGCACCTCCTGGCACCAAGAATCACCTGTCATGTTCCTGCCCGTCGGGAGTCAGTGGGAGAGAGATTCCTACGTTGGCCCATGGGAAACACATTTTGGATTTTACAGGATGGTAGGAACCTGCTGCTGAGAGACCCACGTGTAAGTAAATCATCCCACGTGTCAATGATTGTTCCCGTGTAAGCCTCAAATCCTAACTATAAATGCCAGCTGTATCCTGAGGGACAGACTCTGGGCCTTCACTTTTAGAAATTATTAAAAATAAGAACAATACCAGCTGTACATGTCAGCTTATCTCAAACCCGAGACTTGCGGGTGGTAGGAAGGTAAAGCCCACATGGCAGTGCAGTCTGTGTCCAGCAATGTGGAGCCTCCCTGGCTACCTAGGAGGGGGACCAGCAGATGCCAGGGCCGCCCAGATGGCAGGTGCCATGGAGATCAGAGGTGTGGGCAGGACCTCTACCTGCCAGGAGTGCCATGCCTGCCCTCTCTGCAAAACTGAAGCCACGAGAAACTGGTCCAAGCAACAAGGGCAGTCATTTTAGCAAAAGTAAAGCCAGCAACATACAGTTAACAATTCCATGGTACATCTGCAAAGTCACACAACCACCACTCATATCTATTCTAAGACATTTTCACCCCCAGAGGAAGACCCTGTCCCTCTCAGCCCTGCACCCACCACCTACTCTGTCTCTGTGGTTCGCCCATTTGGGACACCTTTACATGAGCAGAATCATAGGCCACGTGGCCACTGGTGTCTGCCTTCTGGCCTGTGCATAGCGCTGTCCAGGTCAGCTGCATGGTGGTGGGTATCAGCACCCCATTCCTCCATGTGGCTGGGCTGCCCACCAGCTAACAGACACTGGATGCCCCCCACCCCAGGGCTGCTGTGTGTGCCAGGCATGCAGGTGAGAGCTCCAGCACCCATCTCCTGTTCTCAGGACTACAACCATGAGTGGCATTGCTGGGTCACACTGGAGCCCACAGCTAACTGCTCCGGAACTGCCGAACCGTGTCCCACCAGCAGCGCCTGCCGAGCATTCCAGCCACCCCACATCCTTGCCATTTCCCCATGTTTGGATTGTTTTTCACGTGATTGATGTGCGCTGGGATTTGGACACACTGGCTTTGAGAAAACAATGGGATGCACGGATAGGGGTATGGCTCTCACAGAACCTAGGCTTTGGGCTAGGCAGACACACAACTCCCATGTGGATGCTCAGCCCCCCCAAGGGGTCCCACATAGACACCGCCCAGAGGCCATGATGGCAACCTAGTGCCAGACAGCACACCACGGGGAGAGCCAAAAGAGGGACATGGCTTTCCCCACCTTACCGCCCACCCCTAGGGCCATCCTCGGTGAACTCCCATCCACGCTTCAAGGCCACCTCCAGCAAGAAGCCTTCCCATCACCTCCCTCCTCCTCTATTCACAAGTCCTAGAGTTCATACCACGCTGCAGCCATGCGATGTGCCGTCAGAGCCCACTAACACACTCATAAGACACAGTGCCACAGACGCTGGCGAGAAAGATGAATGACCTGAGTCGGGAGCGGGTTTGAACCCCATGCCCCTGAGTTACAGAGGCTGTCATGACCACAGGGCTCAGTGGCCAGCAGGCCAGCGGCACACCCTTTGGAGCCCAGGTGTTGGGGGTGCCATCTCCGTGGCCCCCTTGGGAGGCTCGGGTGTGGAGAGAGGGTTTCCAGTGGGAAGGATGGGGTTCTAGGACGCTCCAGTGAGGGGACAGAGCAGAAGAACCGGAAGAACCAAGGTCTGCAAGGTAGCCATGTCACAGCTGGGGCCACAGCTGGGGCCACAGCTGGGGCCATGTCACAGCTGGGGCCATAGCTGGGGCCATGTCACAGCTGGGTTGCTTGGAGAGCCATCTGGCGGCAGCCCCGCACAAAAACTGGTGCACACGAGACTGGCCAGAAGCCACCCTCCTGAGGGAAGCGCACTGGGGGCCATGCTTTCCTGGGACCATGGGCATCACTATCCCGCCAGGGGCCATGTTCCACACTTGGCACCAAAGGACCTAACAGGGCCGGATCCCAGGGCTTCAAAACACAAGGCCACTTGGGGGAGGCATCGGGCGGAAACGGGGAAACGATTCCCTCTAGATTCCAGGAAAACCTCTAATTTTCCGGAGCCCCCTTCCTGTCTCCTGTTCTCACGCTGATGAGCTGTCTGGGGCAGCAGGATGGTCAAGGGCACGGGGTCAGAAGAGTCTTCACAACAACAGTGTGGGAACGGCACTTCCAGAAATCTCCGCAGCCAGAATCTGCCCCAGGAATGCCAAACACAGCTCCAGGGACTGTCCTCGTCCTGCCCCTGGGTCCAAGTACTCCCTGGACTGTGAATGACGGTCATAGTCTTCTTCTGACCATGTTTTTCCGGCATGAGGGGTGAAATGCAGGCTTGCGGCCTGAGAGGGAAGATTCTCAGCCAGGGAGGGGTGCAGTGGAGGGAGAGTTTCTGGACCTGAGTTTCTGCTCCTGAGAGACACCCACATGCCTGAGACCCAGGATAGGTGGAAACACCCCTCCACGTCCCACTCCCCATCTCGCCCTGTAGGAGGGCTCTTGGGCAGTTAGCCATGCCAGCCTGACCCCTCACCAGGCCCGGAACACCCCAGAGGAGGAGAGGCTGTTGCCTGGACTTCCTGTGGCTGCACACAGTCAGTGTTTCTGGGCCTCCCCCAAGGGGAGGCTGGCCCTCAATAACCTGTGTCCTCCAACCAAGTGGGTGCTGTGGTATTTGGAGATCCATGATGTTCAGGGCAGGGGTTGATGGTGCCAGTCCCCAGGGCAACCCCCTCTTGGGGCTGCAGCCTCTCAGAGCAGAAGTCGGGCCCAGGGCCAGTCATCCCTGCCAATGAGGCATGGAAAAGGAGGCCACGAGAGGACAAGAGACATGCCCAGGGATGCTCAACCTTCAGTGGCTGGGTGAGGAGAGAAACGTGCAGTTTCAATCATTTATTGAGCACCTCTATATACCAGGCTTCATACAGAGAGTGTTACGTAGAAAAGGCAAAGTTTTGTCATGAAGATTTCGATCTAACAGGAAAGACAGGTGAAGACAGAGCATGATAACAGCATGAACCGCAAAAGACAAGGTACAGGGCTGTGCAAGCACAGCGTGGGGTGTGGCAGGGGGGTAGTCAGAGAGGGCTTTCTGGAGGAGAGCTTAGCCTCCACCTCCCCAGGTGCCTTGCTCAGAAAAGATTCCAGTTTGCACCAACTCTTCTTCACATGGCCGCCTTCCCAGATGCCTACGTTATTCATCTTCAGAGTCACCTCTGCTCTTATCATCTGCTACCATCTCTTCCTCTTGTTTCATTAACTTCTGCCCAATCTTTATTATTCTCTGCATGCATTTACTTTGTTTGGCTCTGTCACTGGTTTCTGACTTCTCAGGCTACACACAGCGGTTCAATGGGCTCCCTCCAAAGTTCAGGGGGCAGATCTATTTGGAAATGGGGCCTTTGCAGACACAGGTTAAATGAGGTCTTCCTGGACACACAGCCGCAGGGCAGCTCTCACCCTGAAGACAGAGGCAGAGGCTAGGTGATGTGTGCATGAGTGTAGAGCTGGCAGTGACCTGAAAGCCAGGACGGAGGCCACAGCAGAGCCCGCAAAAAGACATGTCTCACTGAAGCCCTTACCTCAGCTCCTGGGCTCCGAGCTGTGGGGCAGTCGATTCCTGTGGCTTCCTGAGCTGTGATGATAAGCTCTAGTGCCGTCGGGAGACAGACACTCAGGAATTTCTGGTCTTTCTAGCAAAGTGATAATTTTCCCTCTAAGGACCGATTCTGCTGCAATCATAAGTTTTGATACGAGATGCTTTGTCACTCAGTTCTAGAGATTTCATAATGTTTTACTATAACAGTCCTCTTCAATAAATTATGCAGAAGCTCATTATTGGTTTCCAAACATATGAGGAGGCTGGCTTCCTCTTTTTTTTCTGGTTATCTCTTTATTAATGATAATAAAGTAACTTTATCAGATTATAGTCAAAGAATACAGTTTTTGAGTCAGAAAAATATTTAAACTCATCTGGGGATCCTTTTAAATAACCTGTCCCACATGTACTTGATTGTGAAGTCCTGATTTACACGTTTCCTGCATCTCCCTGCTACATGGCCTGATCACACCCTGACAAGACCCAGAATGAACACGGAGCAGACCAGGGCCTGGAGAGCCATGGTCCCGCCGCCTCGTGCAGCTGGGCATAGGGACATGGACACACCCAGCAGGGCACACACCGGGAACACCCTGCTTCTCAATGTGCTTGTCATCACGACCCAGTCCCTGGAACCACACGTGGCAAGCATTCAATAAGTATCTATGGGATAAATGCGTGAATAAATAAACCCTTTCTGGAAAATAGCCAGCATCACGGATCAGTGTTATGTCTGAGATGCCTAATTCTATTTCTTAAAATATATCCTAGGGAAGCAAAGAGAGGTATCAAAGAGATATCGGTACTAGAATGTTCTTAGCGCTGTTTAAAAATATTTTTAATCCAACTAGCAACAAGAAATTGCTTAAGTCTATTTAGAAACATCTGTATAACAGAATACCCTGCACCATGGAATCATTTTTTCAATAACATTTAGTGGTCACATAAATGATCATATAAAGTTTGGTTTAAAAAAAACAAAAGCCAGAGTCGAATCTCATATAGTTAGAGCATGAAACACAAGCCACAAACTAGGAGAAAATATTCACAAAACCCAAATCCAATAAAGGACTTGTGTCCAAAATGTACAAAAAAAATCTCTTAAACTCAACAGGGAAACAGACAACCCAACCAGAAAAACAGGCAAAAGACCTGAACAGACCCCAGCAGAAAGCATGTGCACACAGCAAACATGCACATGGGAAGATGCTCCACATCATGTGGCCTCAGGGAAATGCAGAGGAAAACAGCGAGGAGGCCACCGCACCTGCATTAGAAGGGCCACAGGCCAGAACACAGGCACCGCCAGATGCTGGTGGGAGACAGAGCAGCGGGGACCCTCTCCCGTGGTTGCTGGGAACACAGAATGGCACGGCCACCTCGGAAGAGGCTTGTGGCTTCTTACAGAACCAGCCATGCTCCTGCCGTGAGATCCAGCAGATGCGCTCCCCAAATGGGCCCCCAGGAGATGAAAACTCGGGTCCACATAAAACATGCACATGGATGTTTACGGCAGCTTTATCCACAGCTGCCCAAACTGGGAAGCGACCAGGATGCCCATGAGTAGGTGCTGGGTGTCCACACTGTGGTCAGTCCAGACAGTGGACTGTTACTCAAGTGCTAAAAACAGGTGAGCTCTGAAGCCATGGAAGACAAGGAGGAACTTGATACACGTGTTCCTATGTGACAGGAGGCTGTCTGCGCTGGCTCTGCACAGTGAGGTTCCAGTCATAGGACATTCCAGAAAAGACAGAACCATGGGGATGGGGACATATGGGTGGGTGGGTGCTAGGGATTGGGGGAGGGGTGATGGGGTGGCACATGGTGGATTTTTCAGGCAGTGAAACTCTTTTGTATAATATCATAACCAGACACGTGTCATTACACAAGTGTCCAAACCCAGAGAACCTGCAGACGGCCAGCAGTGGACTTCCGTTGAAACAGCCAGTGTGTGGCGCTGTTCATCTGCTGCAGGTGCATTAGAAGGCAGGACGGAGGTCCAGGGGCAGGTGGGGGGCAACGGGCAGGCAGAGCTCTGTAGGTCCTGCTCCATCCATCTGGAAACCTCAAACTTCTCTGAAAGAGGCAGCTATCGTCATAGAGCCTATAACCTAGGTTATAGGCTCTATGATGTGCATGGGAGGAAGAGCTAAAGCAGCTCAGGAAAACACACCTCCGAGGAAATGTTAGGAGCTGCAAGACGCCCTCAACAGACCTGACAACAATACATCTGTTTCTTTATCCTTTTCTGTACTTTCTTAATTTCCCCCAAGTTCTGGAGAATCAACCATTCTTTTTATTGTTGGGCAATTTCTGAAAGTTTTAAACCTTTTTTCATTTGCTCTGCCCAGCTGCACTGTGTTAGGTTCCACCAGATGCATGAGCAGCGGCCCTTCTGCGGCCTTGGGCTTGCGGTTCTTCTCACAAAGACTGGGTCTGCATGGGTCCACATGGCTGCGCTGTCCCCAAGAAAGCCTGGACACAGGAGGAACGGCTGACCTCCCATCCCCAGTCTGCAGATTCATCTTCCACGTGGCCATGTGATGCTTCATGTGATGCTCGGCAGGCAAAACTGAGTTCACATTTAACTCACAAGCACATGAGAAGTGTGATATACACAAACATGTATGAAGAAAGGTGAAGACCAGTTCATCTAGAGTTCTCCTGGCAGTGAATTTCTTTGTAAATGTTATTTTCTCTTATTGGTGTTAGTTATAAAATAATTCTGGAAATAAAAACAAATGTAAGAAAATTAAGAAACCCCTATTCTGGAAGTGTGTGGTCATCTCTGCCTGAAGAGGAGCCAGAGATGTCCTAAGGGAAGCGAGCATTCCCAGAGTGTCCCTAGGCACAGTGCGGGCCAAGCCAGCCTCACGCTGGGAGACAAGAGTGGAGGACCAGGGCCCAGAGAGCAGGAGCCTCTCAGCACGGTCTGGGCCAGCCCCACGCTGAGGGACAAGAGTGGAGGACTGCGGGTGGGAGAGCAAGAGCGTTCGAGGCAGCCAGAAGGAGAAGCCAGTGTGGTGAGTGGGTGGTGCGGATCCTGACAGGAGGACACACATGTTCCTAAGTGACAGAAGCCTATCTGCGAAGTCTCCATACTGTGGGATTCCAACCATAGAACATTCTGAAAAGGGCACCACTGGGGACGAGGAAAGCTCAGGGGTTGAAAGTGAGAGCCAGAGGGGTACATGGAACACAAGGGATTTTTAGAGCAGCAGCACAGATTGACATGATGCCTGAACGACAGACATGTGAGGGTATGTTTTTGTCAAAACCCACAGAATTGGGCAGCCCAGGTGGCTCAGCGGTTTAGCGCCACCTTCAGCCCAGGGCCTGAACCTGGAGGACCCAGAATCGAGTCCCACGTCGGGCTCCCTGCATGGAGCCTGCTTCTCCCTCTGCCTGTGTCTCTGCCTCTGTGTGTGTATGTGTCTCTCATGAATAAATAAATAAAATCTTTAAAAAAAAAACCCCACAGAATTGCAGGGCACGAGGAACGACTCTGACAATGGTGTCTCTCACCAGGTGTGGCCAGCATCAGCTGCTGCAGGGTTACTAACAGGGCAACCGTATCCAGGGAGGGGATGTGGATGTGGGAACTCCGTACTTCCTGCTCAATTTTCCTGTGAACCTAAAACCGCTCTGAAAAAGTAAAGCCTATCGGGGTGCCTGGGCGACGCAGGTGGTTAAGTGACTGACTCTTGATTTGGGCTCAGATAGTGATCCCAGGGTCAGGATCTCTAGGGCACGGGATGGAGTCCTGTGTGGAGCCCCATGTTCAGCATGCAGTCTGCTTGCGTGAGATTCTCCCTCTGCCCCCCCCCACTCCCACACATGCTCTGTCTCTCAAATACAAAAATCTTTAAAACCAAAAGTAAAGCCACAAGGAGTACCACTTATAAGGAGCCCCACTTAAAATACAATAAAAAATGAAATAGCAAATCTACCAAAACACCTAAAGAATCTGTATACTGGAAATAAGTCTTTCTGGGTTTTTTAAAGATTTTATTTATTTGAGAGACAGCAAATGAGCATGCATGAAGAGGGGCAGAGGAAGAGAGAAGCAGACTCCCCGCTGACAGTAGAGCCCGATGCAGGGCTCTATCCCAGGACCCTGAGACCCTTGAAACCACAACCTGAGCCAAAGACAGATGCTTCACCAACTGAGCCACCCAGGAGCCCCTGAAAATAAGCACCTTTCCTTCACAGCAGGAGAAATCAGACACTGGGTTAATGAAGAGTTGCTCTGCGTTCACAAACTGGAAGATTCGAGGTTCTCTATTCTCCTCAAACTGATTGATGTATCAGTGTAAGGCCATTCAACATCCCAAGAGGATTTTTTTGGTCTATGTCAGTGAGATCACTCTAAAATACACCCAGAAAGGAACTGGAGTAGACAAGACAATTTTGAGAAAGAACACAGGAAGACTCGCAGGACCTGATGTCAATATTTCCCATGAAGACGGTGAGGCACCCCCAGACACGTACAGGCCTCATGTCCAGTGCAGAGCTCTTATATACAAATTTAAACACAAAAGCACAATTCCTTATGAAATATAGACACTGATAAACTTGACTTCAAAAGCAGAAACTCTGGCTCTGTGAAAGATACCGGTGAGCAAACAACAAGATAGGCCTCAGATGGACCAGGAGAAGGTATGTGCAAAGCAGGGACCTGACACCATATATAAGAGGAAGAGGTGAACATATAGAGAATTTCTGAGCCCAAGAGTACATAAGAAACACAGGTAGGAGATATGAGTAGGTGCTTCACTGAAGGGACAGGCTGACGGCAAGTAAGTGCGTGAAAAGATGTTGAGCGTCATCGGTCATTAAGAAATGGGAAAGAAAGCCAGCTGAAGGGCCACCACAGACCCTTTAGAATGGCTAAAATGTTTGAAAACTGACAGTATCAAGTGCTGACAAGGGCCAAGAACCATAGTTGCTGGGAGTGCAACACAGTGCAGTTTGGCAGTTTCTTATAAAGCCAAACATGCACTTACCATATGACTCAAACATTTTCTCAAGTTAAATAAAAATCCACATTCATAAGGAAATCTGTAAAACAAATGCCTACTGCTCAGCATGGTCACTGCTGAAAACTGGAAATGATCCAGATGTCTCTCAATTGGGCAAAAGACTGCCATCTGTGCACTCCCTGGAGCGCGGTTCTGCAAAACAAAACTTGTGAGGTTCACAAAACTATGACAAGTCTCAGATGCACTCAGTGAAGTGACAGAGGTCAGACTCAAATGCCTACACACTGTAGGACCCCACTGATGGCACATTCTGGAAAAGGCAGAGCTCAGACCCTTCCATCGTTGCCAGGGCTGTGGTCTGGCCAGCAAGGACAGGACAAATGTGAGCCTGGGGGAGGGTGGCAGGTACACAACTGGAGATGCAGAACTCACGCTGTGGCACATCACATAGCACAAGTTCTCAGGTATTTACAGTCAGAGGAGAACTTTAACAGGTAAGGGGCAAGGGTCTCTCCAGGCCGCCTTTAGCGTCCTCTTGAATGGTCCCATGTCAGTAGGGAAAGGCCAGTTGCAGCTGCATACCCAGGTGCAGCCCAGCCCAGAAGCCACGCCCACACTGCCAAAATTCATAAAATGCTCCTGAGAACCACTGGACAAGGACGAGGGCTCTGGGAGGGAGGTGTGGTGGGGTGCTTCACACCCTTGGATTGTTTACCATATGTATGTGTCAGATTCTTACCAAGACTCCCAGCCTGCTGGATTTGGATTTTGAATGGTGGACCACTCTCCATCCTTCTAGCAACCTACCCACATCTGCTTCTCTGGAGCCCCCTCCTCGAGGCCAGACCTGGCCTTCCTGGGGTTCGTCACTGTACACTCTTCCACTGGTCTCTGTAAACCTTGCTGCTCTCCAGAAGCCCCTTTGAGCCTGGGGGACCACTGCCCACCCCCAGGTCTGAGCTACCCACTATGCTTGCAACCACTGTCCCACCAGCCTCGGCCTCCCCCCACCTCTTACCCACATGGGGATTCCCACAGGGATTCCCTCTGACTGGCCCCAAATCCACTTAGTTCACTTTCTGAATGTCTCTGGTCCCACCCAGCCTGCTCCCTGCTGCTACTTCCATGAGCAGACATCTCCACAGACTCAGGAAAAATCATTAGAGCCAAGACTGGGGGCACCCACTTTCTTTCCTTTATTTTTAATTTAGGGACTTTATTTTTTAAAGCTTTTTAACTTTTCTCTTTTTTAAAAGTCATCTCTCCACCCAAGTGGGGCTTGAACTCACAACCTGAGATCAAGAGTTGCATGCTATTCCAACAGGGCCAGCCAGGTACCCCAGGGACTTTTTTTTTTTTAAGATTTTATTTATTTATTTGACAGAGAGAGAGAGAGAGAGCACATACACAGCACAAGCACGGGGAGGGACAGAGGGAGAAGCAGACTCCCTGCAGAGCAGGGAGCCCAACACGGGACTCAATTCCAGGACCCCGGGATCATGACCTGAGCCAAAGGCAGACGCTTCACTGAAGAAGCCCCTCAGGTGTTCCAAGACTTTATTTTTTAAAAGCAGTTTTAGCTTCCGAGCAAACATAAATAGGAAGGTATAGAGATTTCCCAGAATTCCTGCTGCCCCTCACACATACAACCTCCCCCTTGTGTCACCCACTGTGCAGAATAATTGGCCAGTCCTCCAACCTCAGCTAGAGGGACTGGGCCTGCATCACTGATGCATCGAATCCTCTGTGGCTCCCACAGCCACCAGGACTCCAGCCAGGAATACCAGGTGCCATTTGCCCTGCCACCTCCAGGAGGGGCTCTGCTTCCCCGTCTCCCCTTCCATGACCCCACATGCTCCAACTAATCTCTGTGGCCCCAGCCATCTGACGGCCCCGCGCCCGCACGATGGGCTCATACTCCTACCTGCCAGCCAGCATGCAAACCCAGTGGAGCCCTCCTCCTCTGTGAAGCTGTCCTGTCCACCACCCAAGGCAGGGCCACAACTTATGTTATGTGTACTCTCATGGTTGCTTTCATCCCTGGGCACAGACACCAGTGACCCTCCATCCAGGGACTGAACTCTGAACAGTAGGCCTGGGCAGCTTAGCAGTCCCCTGGGAGCCCCAAAGGCCCAGTTCCTCTAATTGCTGGGGAGCAGGTGGTGTAATTCCATCCAGCTTCACCCCTCCAAGACCCCCAGGGTTTCAATAAAGCAGTCCATCCAATATGGGCCTCGTCTGCTGCCAGAACAGTGTCCACAGCACTGGCCACCAGGAAACACATGCTGAACTTCAAAACAGAGTGACCAGACTCATCCCGCGGCCCAGCATCCACCCACAGCCCTCAGGAATGGTTATCCGAGTGGGATGCAGCATCCTTCCACCAAAGCCTCACAGGAAAGCTGGCCCCAGTTCTCCCTTCTTGGATGGGTCTACTCGTTCCAGAAGTGAAACACAATGTAACTTTAGTTTTTACTGAAGACCAAGAGGTCTTATGTGACCTCCATGGAGCCAGTGTCCAAGGAAGGTACCAGGCCACCAGGAAGGAAGAAACACCCAGCTCAGGGAGAGGTGTCGATAACCACAAGTCAACACAAGGACAACCATGAAAGAAAACAATGTTGGTGAAGATTTGGGAAAACAGCACCACTCATGCACGTTAGGGAAACCATATACTCATTTGATCCTTTGGGAGTAAACTGGCAAAAAAGCTCTGGAGCCACAAAAAACAAGCCACACTCTGACACCAGAGCACAGACCCTGATTGCCTGCATACTCTTCCTCCTTCAAATCATTTCTTTGGCATAAAGGTGTCTTGTGAAGAAAACAAACAAACAAAAAATTGAAAATCGTCAAACACAAAACAATGCAAATAAAGTAAAAACTATGAATCCACATGGTTTTATGGCCACAGACACTGTAAAAATGCTATTACAGAAGACAAAAGATGGGGGTGAACGGGATGCCACCGAAATAGACACTTTAAAATGGCCAAAATGGTAAATTTTATGCTGTATAGATTTTATACAACAAAAACGATGCTAAGAAGAAAAGTCAAACTAAAAATGCACACTTGGGGGCACCTGGGTGGCTCAGTGGTTGAGTGTCTGCCTTTGGCTCAGTCTGGGATCGAGCCCCCTATTGGGGCTCCCTGCATGGAGCCTGCTTCTCCCTCTGCCTATGTCTCCACTTCTCTCTCGCCATCTCTCATGAATAAATAAGTAAAACCTTTAAAAAATAATAATAAAAACAAATTAAAATGTACGTATGCCACAACCACCCACATCCACACATGTGTATGTGCCGTGAAGCAAGGAGGTCCTCATTGAAACACAGGATGGGTGTGATGCTGGAAGCAAAGGCAGAAGAGAAATCATGAAATGTCCTTACCACCTGTAGCGCATGGACATACCCTTGAAACAGCAGTGACCCTCCTCTAGGGGCCCAGCTGCCCAGATGCTTACGCTCTGCTGAGGGCAACAGGCAGTCCTAGCCCGACCCCCAGGACCTTGTAAGCCTACTTTCACATATAAAAATTCCTTTAGAAATTTCCTTTATCTTGGGCAGCCCGGGTGGCTCAGCAGTTCAGAGCCGCCTTCAGCCCAGGGTGTGATCCTGGAGACTTGGAATCAAGTCCCATATCGGGCTCCCTGCATGGAGCCTGCTTCTCCCTCTGCCTGTGTCTCTGCCTCTCTCTCTGTCTCTCATGAATAAATAAATAAAATCTTTAAAAAAATAAATTTCCTTTATCTCCAATTCACCCCAAGATACGTGTTGGCGATCATCCCCCAAGCACATGACTGACTGATGTACATCTGAAGGGTCTCACGACTAGGGTTTTATGAGACAGTAATAAATGACCTTTCCCAACAGTAGCCAGCTCCCTCACGGTCCTGGAAACCTTGCTTCCAAATTCCTTAGAGTCTCACATTCTCCCTCACCCCCTCTGAATATGAAAGACTATAAAGGATCACGCCCCTACTGCAGCTCTTCCTGCTCTCAGGTCTCATCCCCATGCTTGAATAAAACCACCTTCTTGCACCAAAGACGTCTCAAGAATCCTTTCCTGGCTTTCGGCTTCCAACCCTAATGTCTTTCCTACATCAGGTATTTTTTTTATAATAAATTTATTTTTTATTGGTGTTCAATTTACCAACATACAGAATAACATCCAGTGCTCATCCCGTCAAGTGCCCCCCTCAGTGCCCGTCACCCAGTCACCACCACCCCCCGCCCTCCTCCCCTTCCACCACCCCTAGTTCGTTTCCCAGAGTTAGGAGTCTTTATGTTCTGTCTCCCTTTCTGATATTTCCCACACATTTCTTCTCCCTTCCCTTATATTCCCTTTCACTATTATTTATATTCCCCAAATGAATGAAAACATCAGGTATATGGGGAAAGGGTGATGGGTGTGTTCTACGGAAGGCAGTTTCCTAACAGCATCTAAAGTGTATCCCTACAGGGACCGGTGACCTTGCTCTGCTGGTGGATCAGGACTATTTTTCCCCCTCAAGTCTACACCTGGGAACCATGATCCTCTCAAAAAGCCTGCAATGAAGTCATTCTCCGAGGCCTGAGGGTCAGCTGCTGCGCTTGGCCAGCCAAGGGAACACCTTGATCTGTGCCGGCCCAGCACAGACATACTCCCTGGCTTCATTAGGGCCCCACAAACACGCTTCCTGCTTGTCCCACACATTGAGAAAAGTCTCCCTCCCCAGGCTTCCTGTCTACTCAGGCTGGCCTTGGGGCCAGGGGTAGGGGGGATGCTGCCTGGGACTCTGCCCCTTCCCTGGGCTGCAGGCGCCTGGGCCCAAGACCCCGGGCTCCGTCACAACCCTGAGCCAAAGAGCCTTCCTGCTCCTGTGTTACAAGCACTCCACAGCAGCTCACTGGGCAAGTCAGCGTCACAGGAGAGAAGACACCCATGGACTTTCAGGACACTCTTAGGGATGTTAGATTCTGGGGGGCTCAGATCTGTTTCTTACTAGGAATAATCTCCCTAGTAAAACGCACCCACATACAGAAGCATGCACACGATGTCAGAGAATTGCAAAATCATCCCCCAAAGCCTGTACACATCAGCTGCATCTATCAGCACCTGCCACCCGTTTCAGAGTGCTCGTGTGCAGCTGCCTCTCTCCAGAATGGAGCTGTTCCCCACGCCAAGTCTCGTAACCTGCTATCCCACTTACCAATGGATTGCCGTCACGAGTAGGGCTACATGAAGCTGCCCTACCTGCCCCTGATTTGGGTTCCTAACCCCAGGACCTCCTCAGACTACAAATTTCCTGGCCACAGGGTCTTTGCAGATGTAACTAAGTTACAATGAGGTCTTCACACAACGTGACCCATCCTCATGGGAAGGGAGGAGGCCACGGGAGGGTGAAGGCAGAGGTCAGCACCAAGATCCTCCGAGCCAAGGAACACCAAAGGCTGACAGCAAACCACCAGCCACTGGGGGAAGGGCCTGAAACAGGCTGAGCACGGGCTTGCAGCCTCCAGAACTGCCAAGGTGCAGCCTGGTCCGAGCTGTCTCATCTCAGCAGCTCCTGCACGCAGATGTGGTAGCCATGGTGACCATGATTTAGAACACTAGGACACCATGTAGGTCCCTCCTTTTCAATGGTCGGAAAGTACTCCATCTCATCCCCCTGCTGTGACCGGTCACCCTATCTCTTCCGGACCCCAGCCTTCAGGCAAGTACGACAAGTGAGCCCTCCCAGACCCCAGCCCTGGCCCCAGCCTCCCCCTCAGCTCCAAACTCACAGACAACACACATGACACACACGTCATTGCTCTCCCTCCCTGCCTGTCTGCTCCAATGGCCCCATTCACTCAGGGGTCCAGACCAAGCCCCAGGGGTCACACTTCCTGCCTTTTTCCTCACCCCGACAGCCACTCCACCAGCAAGCCCTGAACACCCCACCAAAATTATTGGCCTGCACTGGCCATGTTGCTCCTTCTCCATTACCCCCAGATACTCAACCAACCGACTCTAGCCACAGGTCCCACAGGCGGGATATGTCCACAGTTGAGAACCTCTACTCTGGTCTCACTCTGCTACATCAGCCATCCCAGTAGGTCCTTCAGCTCCAGTCCTGCCCATCAGGGACACCCCCACTCCCACCCTTGCCCTGAGATGTGTCACCTGGCGGATGTCCCTTGTGAGCAAACCATAGGAAGTGACTCTAGCCCTGACAGAGTTAGGGTTTGAGACAGGGAAGATGCATGGTCTCTGGCCTGACTCTCCCAACAGGCAGGGTGTGAGGACATACACCCTATGCGTCAGCCTGGGGGTCTCTCCTCAACCGTGCCCTCAAATGTCACCAGAGGAAAATGGATGAAGGCCACATGACCATTTTCATCTATCCCCTGAAAAAACAGCTTTTCAAATTTAAACAGCGAAAGCTGGCTAGGGTAGGCAGACCAACAACCAGACTCTATGGGTAGGAATGTACAAGGATGCCAATGAGATCGCTTCCACCCAATAATACCATTGGGAGTGCCAGTTATCTTGTTTCTAAAAACAATGCCACACACAGTAGAAAAAAGTCTACACATAAATGTGTTAGTGTGGCATTATTTTTTTTTAAAGATTTTATTTATTTATTCATAGAGATGCAGAGAGAGAGAGAGAGAGGCAGAGACACAGGCAGAGGGAGAAGCAGACTCCATGCAGAGAGCCTGACGTGGGACTTGATCCAGGGTCTCCAGATCACGCCCTAGGCTGCAGGCGGCGCTAAACCGCTGCACCACCGGGGCTGCCCTGGCATTATTTTTAATATTAAACAATTAACTCAATTATCCACTCGTGAGGGAAACATTGAGAAAACATCAACATGTCTTCTCAATGCAGCACCATGCACCCACTTGAGTGAGTCTGTGAAGAACACAGAGCAAATGAAAAATGCACAGTCCTGGCCGGAGGGGACCATGTATGATGGTGACCCCTTCTTTCTATTTATGAACTTTCCAAACTTTCTTTAAAAGGCATGCATTACTTGAAAATGTTTTAATGGATTGTTTTAAAAGAAAGAAATTCATCCCTCCAGGTTGGAACTATGTGTCCACAGCAGGCCCCTGTCAAACGTGAAACTGCTGGACTCAGAGGAACTCAGATCTGAGCCTGACTGGGGTACCATTCACCCCCACGAGGCCAGGATGGGAACAGTGGAGTTGTGAGCAAGGTGTACTGTCCACAGAGTGTTCAGGGTGGGGAGCCAGAGGGAGGGAGGGCGGAACCTACCACAAGGGACTCCTCCGGCTCTGAGCCTGTCCTCCCACCTATGAACCAGGAAGGGGTGAGGGGCATTATTCATGGAGGAATGAGTGGGGGGGTCCCCTCAAAAGACTGCACGAATCCAAGGGGTAATCTCCTCTGTCTGTGCCTGCTCCTCCCAGAGACGCAGATAACCATGTAGTCTGGCCTCAAATGCCCCACATCACGCGCCCTATCGCAGCCATGTTCTTTCATCCCCAAGCTCTATAACTGCAACCAGTCCCCATCTCTGTCCCCAGACTTGAAAACAGTCAGTGGGCCCCATAAGCTCTCTTCAGTCAGCTCTTCCCAAGGCTCTGCACCTGGGAGATCCTAAAGCACTGCAGAGGAAAGAGGGGTCTGTGGGGACACAATGGAGCCCTAGAACGGGTCAGGCAAGGTCAGCCCCCCTTGGAGGGCTGCTCCCCCCACACTCCCTGGGACAGCCAGTGCCACGCGGTGAATGGGTATGAGCGGCTGCCTGCACCAGTACACCTGCCAAAGGGAAAGCAGGTGGCAGTCATCACTGACCTTTTCTAGCTTTTCGAAATGCTCCCGCAGGAATGTCATGGGCCTGTCGGGCTTGGAGATGCACAGGTGCACGATGCAGTCTTTGAGGACCTGCTGGACGCCATGCTTCTGCACATAGAGCTCACACTCCTTCAGACTCTCATCCTCCTCTACCTGGTAAGAGGACTGGGACGCCATGGTGACCCCACGGCTGCCT
This sequence comes from Canis lupus familiaris, assembly GCF_011100685.1. Taxonomy (NCBI): domain Eukaryota; kingdom Metazoa; phylum Chordata; class Mammalia; order Carnivora; family Canidae; genus Canis; species Canis lupus. The sequence goes on along the minus strand of NC_049227.1, from coordinate 16,285,200 downwards.
GGAAGGGAAAATGCAAATAAGGGGAAGACAAGAGGGAAGCCTGAGGTGGCACCCCCGTGCCTGCGTCACACAAATGCATCCCACAGGCTCCTGGGGTGTGTTGTTGTTGTCACGTCCATGACAGATGTGACCTGGTGACATGGTCTATGGCCACAAACCTCTCGTTCAGAGGGGCTGGATGAGCTGGGAACCTAACAGCCACAGAGCCTTACCTCACAGATCTTTGTGGGCATGGAGGAGGATTAGACAGATCTGTGCACTGCTGAGCACAGCCCTCCTCTCTGAGAGATCTGAAGGTGGAGAGTGTCCCCCCCCTGCCCCCCCTCCCCCGCCCCCTCTCCCGAGTGGCCAGCCCACCACTTATGTGGTCTCACTTGCCACCATCCCTCCTCCCTTTTCAGGGACAATTGTGTGAACCAGGGAGATGGAGAGGTGCTTTCACAGAGTAGAGGTAGCCTGCTTTGCAGGAACAGAAAGAAAACCAGGAAAACAGTTGCAGCCTAGCTGAGGGCCCTTCTGGGAGCATGGAACGTGGAAAACAATGGTAGGACCCGGTTCTCGGCCCGCGTTCCCAGCCCCGCATTCTCAGCGCTGCTCAGGCTAAGTCACAATGACGGCCCCGGAACTGGGGGCCGCGCAGCCGCCCTGCCGCGGACCCCGGCCCGGTTCTCCGCTTCTCCGCCGCCAGGACAGCCCTGGGTCCCTGCGCCCCCGCCCCCAGGACCCGCGCGCCAAGTCCCTGCGCCCCCTCCCCCCAGCCTCCGCGCCCCCTCCCCCCCCGGCCTCTGCGCCCCCCAGTCTCTGCGCCCTCTCCCCCAAGCCTCTGTGTCCCCAGTCCCTGTGCCCCGTTCCCCTGGTCTCGGTGCCCACCCACCACCCACCCCCGCCTCTGCGCCCCCTCCCCAGGCTCCAGGGCTCCGGCGCCTGCACCCCTTCCCCAGGCCCTGGCGCCTCTGGACGCTGAGCCCCTGGCCTGCGCGCCCCTTCACGACAGCCAAGGGGGCGGGGGCTCCCCAAAGGCCCACATTTCCCGGGCGTCCTGGCCAGCGGAGCTCAGCCCCTCACCCGCGCAGGCCGGGGATCCCAACGCAGACCCGAGCCCAGCCCGGCGTACCTGGATGCGCGGCGCCCAAAGCCCGAGGCGGCAGCGCGGGGACGCGGAGACGCGGGGACGGCGGGCGAGAGCGGGTCCCCGCACTGCAGCGGCGCCGCCCTCCGCCCGCCCCCGCGCCGCAACGACCCACCCCTCCACCCCCTGCACCAGGCCTGTCCCCCTCCCCTCTGCCCCCACCATCGGGCCTCCCCACCCGCCACTCTCCTCTACCTCCTGCACCTCAGCGTCCCTCCACCCTGTGTACCGACAGACCTCTCCAGGCCCAAGACGTCCCCTCACCCCTAGCTTACCCCTATGTCCCCTCCTTCTCCCTCTCTCCAGCTTCCCCAATGACCCCACGCAATTGGAGCGAGCCCCGGCAGGCCTCAAGTTGGACAGAGTCACAGATTTTCCTGCACAGGCCAGGACCACAACCACTCCCCTCCACCACCCACTCCTCACACCTCCTCACCCCCTCCACTGACCATGTGGTGGCACATCCTGACTGGCTCCAGCTCAGGGAGGCTCAGGGAGATGGCCAGGACCCCCCACTGCTCACTCACTCTGCAGGTGTAGTGCCTCCATTCTGCAGGGTCTATATCCACCTCAGAGCCAGAAGAGGTGGCCAGAGACCCCAGACCACTCTAGGGAGAGGTGAGCTGATTGCCTTTTCTTGGTTAATGGCACCAGCTTCACCCCGATGCCTCAGTGGGAAATCAACAGGTCATCCTGAATTCTTCCCCACTATCTTCCAAAGTCCATGAGGTCGCTGAGGTGTGCAGACCCTGGGTGACTTCCTAATCTATTAGCCCAGACCCGCAGGAAGGGGGACTGTGCTTATGTTCCTGTTGCCCAACATCACACTTTGCCCCCATTCTAGCAGGTGGTGGCAGAAACTTCATCTCAATCATTTGGGGCCCCCCGCCCTTTCCACAGAGTGGTCCAAGCACCAGGAGAGGGGACAGGGAGCCCAAGTCTTGAAGGGGAAGGAGAAGAGATCTGCTCACGTCTCACACCCTCTCATTCACACTCACCTGTCCCTGCTCACCTGTCCACAAAAGCACAGCACAGTGTGACCAGCCTCACCCAGCATGCCCCTGCAGCAGGGCCAACACTGGCCTCACTTCTTGCCTATGTGAAGGTAAAGGAACACACAGGTCACACTCTGGTAGACAAACTGGGAGATCCTTTCTACCTCCCCAGCCCTTGCCCTCAATGTGGGGGAGGTTAAGTGTCAGCAGGGAAGCCATCTGGACAATCTGTAGCCTGTACCTTTATGTGAGGATGGTAAGAATGTCCCTCACAGAGCTGGTTGTGACACCATGTGTGCCATAGTGCTGGCATTCACAGCTAGGTTGCCTCCCCCCTGGATAGTGAGAAATCCTGGCTTTTGTACAGTGTCCAAGCAGCCATATCCTTCCACTAAAAACATACAACTGAAATCCAGTTACCCAGTACATTGTGCTTACCTGAAAATGTCCCCTCTGCCCACAGGGAAGGACCACCCTATGTCCTCAGCCCTCTGACATTCCCCAGCAGAAGATACATTCCCCAGCTCTGGGGGACTCTTTTTCACCCCTAGAACTTGGGTGACCAAGCCTCATAAAGACCCAACTTCAAAGCCATGTTCTTTCCCAATCACTGCCTGCCCCCACACTCCTGCCTCTGCCAACACTTGTTGTTTGTTCTGCAGGAAGACTTCCCTGGGGCGCTGCACCTCCAGACGAGGTGGGGCACCTGTCAGTGAGGGCACTCGGGCTCTCCATACTTTGTAGCTCTCATGGCAAGTGGTACAGAAGAACTAGGTGAGTCTGTCGGCTTAAGGTTGAGAGCACCAAATAGGCATGGATGCTGTTTGTTTTCTTTATTTGGTCTGCGCAGCATGGAGACAAACACAAACACTGTCTGGGATGCAGAAAGGGTCTCTGAAGAGGTGATAGAGCACCATGGCCTGAGACAGGCCTGGCAGTCCAGGGCATGAAGATGCCTGGCAGTGGGCCTCTCAGTGGGCACAGTGCCTTGGGCAGCCTGCAGAAGCCCTGAAGGGGCAGAGGGTAGTGGATGTGGCTGGCAGCTGCTTACTGAGGGCTTGCTCTGGGATGAAAACTGGATGCCAGAGCCTTCCCGGAAGAGGCCCTTGCATCTCAAACAGGTGGATGCTACTCAAGTGCAGCTTTTCCGTGAGGCTGAGGGTCCAGTGACCGTGAACAACAGTAGTTATTATGGGCAGGGCCCCAGCCGTTCCTCTGGGAGAGACGGAAGCCCTGTCCCTGGTATGCACTGACAGGGCCCTGTTGGGATGCAGAAGATGAAGCCACAGGCAAGAGAGCTGAGCTTTGAAGGCGAGATGGGAAACAAACCTCGAGCCCCATGCCTCTGAAGAAACTGCCATCAGTGAGAAAGTCCCCAGGGAGGAGGCAGCAGGAGACATTATAAGGACAGTGTTCTCTTATTTTCAGCTTTCACATTGCTCACCAGGTAAGTCTGGGATGCAAAATTTCATACCAATGTTGCCACTGAATGTCAGTGAATTCTGATCATGCCTGCTCTCGGGTGTGGCACCCGGCAGCAGGTGCCTCGATCCCACACATGCAGAAGCAGATACCCCATGGAGCCTGGGTGAGAATCCAGGGCCATCTCAAGTGTAGCTGCCAGAGGACCCAGACTTCCAATCTGCAGACACTGCAAGATAATCAAAATGTGCTGTCTGCAGCCCCTCAGTTTGTGGTGATGGTCATGCAGTTGCTGACAGCTGTCATGGGGGGGATCAGGGAAAGAGGCCCCATGTCTGGGTTGGGGGGATGGACAGAAGGAAACTGTTCCACAAATGCTATAAGCTGAATGCTTGTGTCACCCCAAAACTCCTGCTTGAATCCTAACCCCCTGTGTGGGGTGGGGTGTTATAGGAGGGGGCTTTGGGGTGAGTAGGTCATGGATGGGGCGGGCCCTCAGGATGGATTGGTGCCCTGGCCTTTGCTGCTGTTGCACACGGACACCATGAGGAGATGGCCTCGCTATGGTCGAACTGGTTGGCTTCTTTGTCTCAGAGACCAGTCTCCAGAGCCGCGAGAAATAAATGTCTTTATAAGCCACACAGTCTGTGGTATTTCTGTCACAGCAGCCTGAAGAAATTCAGACAGGAGGAGGCGTGAGTACTCAGCAAAGCCATATATGAAAATACATTGTAATGATAAAAGAATTAAAATATTACGAACCTGGCACAGGAATGAACAAACATTAAGGCATCAAAGAGTCCAGAAATAAACCCAAATCAATATCTACAGGGATTTTGCTTGTGATAAAGGTGGCACTGCATAGTTGTGGGGACAATTCAATTAGTTTGGGGAGAATTTATTTTTTATTTTTTTAAAGATTATGTTTATTTATTCATGAGAGACACACACAGAGAGAGAGAGAGAGAGAGAGAGAGAGAGAGAGAGAGGTAGAGACACAGGCAGAGGGAGAAGCAGGCTCCACGCAGGGAGCCCGATGTGGGACTCAATCCCGGATCTCCAGGATCACACCCTGGACAGAAGGCAGCACCAAACCGCTAAGCCACCCGGGCTGCCCAGTTTGGGGAGAATTTTAAAAAGTCAACTGCACCTCTTTATACAAACTTCAGATGGATCAGGGATTTAAATATAAAAGCAATGGAAGGAGCATCAGGAAATGTCTTAGAATCTCTCTGGACACAGCAGGACTTCCTAGTCATACTATGAGATCCAGAAGCCATAAATATAAAAAATTGACATACTCTGTAAAAATGAAAACTTTGTGCATAAAAAACGCTCACAGGTTCAAAGTAAAAACAAAAACAAAACAAGAAGTATATTTACAGTATCTATCACAAAGGGCTGATTTCCTTGGCATGAAGATGCCCAGCTCCACTCAAACTAAGAACAGAGCAAATTAGAAGTACATGGAGGTGCGTGTGTCACCTGGCAGGTCTGTGAGGTGAGGGCATGGGAGACACGGCACCAATGGAGCCTCTGCAGACTCCTATGCGGAAAACTTCTTTCACACATTTAAACACACCTACCTCAGCAATCCTGCTCCACTAGGTTTATCAGTAATTTGATGATAAATCAATATTGCAATTATTATCCTTACATGTGCATTTTTATGCTCATGGGTAAACGTATCTCTCTAGGGTACCCGGGTGGCTCAGCCGGTGAAATGTGTCTGCTTTCTGCTCAGATCATTATCCTGGGATCCTGGGATCCAGTCCCATGTCCGGTTCCCTGCTCAGTGGGGAGTCTGCTCCTCACCCCCTGCTCCTGCTTTTGCATGCTCGCCAGCTCTCTCTCCCAAATCTTTTTTTTAAAAATGTATCTGGAGGATCCCTGGGTGGCTCAGCGGTTTAGCACCTGCCTTTGGCCCAGGGCACGATCTTGGAGTCCCAGGATCGAGTCCCGCGTCAGGCTCCCTGCATAGAGCCTGCTTCTCCCTCCTCCTGTGTCTCTGCCTCTCTCTCTCTCTCTCTCTCTATCATAAATAAATAAAAATAAATCTTTAAAAAAAATAAAAATAAAAAAATTTATCTGTCGGGCAGCCCTGGTGGCCCAGTGGTTTAGTGCCACCTTCGGCCCTGGGTGTGATCCTGGGGACCTGGGATTGAGTCCCACATCGGGCTCCCTACGTGGAGCCTGCTTCTCCCTCTGCCTGTGTCTCTGCCTCTGTCTGTGTGTGTCTCATGAATAAATAAATAAAATCTTTAAAAAAATGTATCTGTCTGCCTTCCCAGGTGCACAGAAACACAAGAAATAACAAAAGTGGTAGGAAAAACTAAGTATTCATCAACAGGGGTCTGATGAGACACCCAGTGGCATATCTGGACAGCGGACTGTCATCCAACTGTTCAGAAGGATGTGGCAGTTCTGTTTGAACCAATGCTAACCTATCTCCACTGTATGTTCCTCAGTGAAAACAACAACAACAACAACAACAACAAAACAACCATGGTATGAAACTCAGCACATATGCTGAGTTTAAGAGGCTACTTTATAGGGCACCTGAGTGGCACAGTTGGTTGTGTGTCAGCTCTTGGTTTCAGCTCAGGTCATGACCTCAGGGTTGAGAGACAGAGCCCCACGTTGGGCTCTGTGCTCAGCGCAGCATGTGTGTCCTCCTCCCTGTGCTCCTTTCCCAGCTCATGCGCTATCTCTAAATTAATTTTTTTAAAGTGACTTTACAATCCATACATGTGGATTCTTGTGGATCGAAGCACAGGATACTTCTAGAAGCACCTGAGGGAGAGGGAGAACAGGGGTCTTAAAGTCACCGTGTCCTTGAGTGCCATTCCAACTGTACATCAAGTGCAAGTATTACCTATTCAAAAGTAATTTTCTATTAAATTTTTTTAGTCTTCCCAGAAAAGACAAGGAATTCAAAACACTCATTATTTTCACTCCATAAACCACACTAAAATCACAATAAAGGGATTTGGGTTTTTTTTAAAGATTGTATTTATTTGACAGAAAGATACCATAAGCAGGGAAGAAAGGCAGAGGGAGAAGCAGACTCCCCACTGAGCAGGGAGCCCAATGCGGGGCATGATCCCAGGACCCCGAGATCATGACCTGAGCCTAAAATAGATGCTTCATCCACTGAGCCACTCAGGTGCCCCAAAGGGATTTTTGTATCTAAAGGCACAAGCCCCAGAGGACTGGAAGGACCCAGAGAAGACCTTAACAAAATCCTGGGAGCCCAAAAGAGGGCCAGACAGTTGTCATTGACTCATTGGAACCAGGAACACGGAGCTGTGACTGGCAGAAGGAAGTGCCCAGTTCATACCGGAGAATCCCCCAAAGCCTCAGGAATGGTCTCACCAGATACCAAAGAAGTGAGAGCCAGTAGTGGGCGGGAGCTGGCCTTATGCCCCAGGAGGAGTAAGACAGACAGTCTCTGGGCCAGGGCGGGGACAGGGGGCACACCAAAAGCAGGCAGATACATGAATGCAGATACATCAGGTGCTGACCCCAACCCTGTAGCAGAACACCAGGGGCCCAAGAGCCTTCCCTGGAGAGCTTGACCAAAGACACAGAGATGAGCAATTACCATGAAGCCAAGGCTGAGCCAGCAGGGCCTAAGGGCCTTCCCACACACTCCCAGCTTCTAATCACCTCCTCAGCTTCCCCAGCAGGCCTGTGTGGCTCACAGGGTGATGCGATGTGATCCCGAGGCTAGATTTAAAAGCAACACTGGGTGCCTTGAGAGTCCACCTGCTATGCCATGAGGGAGCCCGTGTTGCCACATGGAGAGCTGCCTCCCAGTAAGAACCCAGCCCTCAACCAGGCCCATCCATCATGAAGCCAAAACCATTGTCCCCAGAGCACTCGGTTACCCAAGGGATCTGCGGACTTCGCAAATGCCATCATGTGACACCAGCAACACTGTTAGATAACTGGCGCCTACCTCCAGATCGCTGTGCCGCAAAGCACACACTTGCTCCCACCTGTGAGGCTGACTCTCCAGTGTCTATAGGTCTGCAAAAGGCAGGGCCAGAAACCCAGAGCCCCGGACATTGCCCACCCCTCAGCCCTGAATCACTGCCCCATTTTGCAAAGTAAGTCTGGCCCTGCCCACAGGCCCCACCACCTCCCGTCCCTCCCACAGCCTCCTGACTCACCCCCACTCAGACCCATCCAGAGGCAAAGACAGTGACATCTTCAAACCAACCGAGGTCCCACGTTCCCCTCCCAGGCCCGTAACCCTGTCCTCAGGCCAGCATTCCCTTCCTCTGTGTCAGCTGAGCTCCTGCCTCTCAGATCCCACCTCCAGAGCCCCTTCTGGAGGCACCTGCACCTCCGCTCCACCCCTCTGCATGAGGGCACCATCTGTGTCACACTGTTTAACGACCTCCCCTCCTGGCAATCAGGGGAAGTAACTGCATCTGCTGTGACTCACCGCTGTACCCCAATGCCTAGCAGGATGCCCGGAAATGTCAAACACCGCATAAATATTTGTTGGATGAGATAATGAATCAATTAACCAACTACATGTTATCTGCTAAAATCAGTTTATTACACTGACTTATATGACACGCTTTAAAATATATATCACCAGGACACTGAACAAGCAAGACTCTTAATATTTATTCAGTGGAGGAGTTCTGTCTTTGCCCCTAGATACACATTTGGACAGCTGCATCATGTTTTTGGCTCAAACAGAATTTCAAAGTTCTAGGGTTATGTTAAGATATAAACCCGTCAACTCAAGTCATTACAAGCATCCAGGACTAGAAATAATGCAAACTCCAAACTCGATTTAGAGAGTTGGAACATGCCCGCCTCCAGTGAAGCGCCTCTGCTGGGAGACAGGTCTGCTAGCTCCTCTCTGGCTCTCCCACCACCCTCCCCAAACTCTCTGGTGGGGGTCTGCCCCCCCCAACACACATCAGACAGCCTCTGGCATCTAGAATTCCCAGAAGAGTCATGGCCGTGTCACCAGCCCCCGTGTCACCATCAGAGACCTCACAGAATGGATCCACAATATGGGTCTTCTGTGTCTGGTTCCTCTGACTGAGCATCATGTTTCCAAGATCCACATCGTAGCCCAAGTCAGCACTTCGTTCCTTCCTAAGGCTAAATGAAAGCCCATCGTGTGGCCAACCACATGGATCACCCATGATGGCTGCTCGGGCTGCTTCCAGCTCTCGGGGGCTGTGAGCACGGGTGTGCAGGCATCTGCTTGATCCCTGCTTTCACTCCCTCAGGCAACGTAACAGGACGTGGGATTGCTGGTCACACGGGAATCCTAGGTCTCATTTTTTGAGGAGCTGCCAGACTGTTTTCCACAGCAGCTGCACCTTTTACTTTCCTACCCGCAGCAAATGAGTTTCCAATTTCTCCTGTCCTTGCCAATACTTGTTACTTTCTGGTTGTTTTTCGGTTGTGCTGTGTTGTTTCGCTAGCCCTCCCGGTGGGTGTGAGGCGCTGCCAGCTTTCCTCAATGCTGGGCATAGACACGGCTCGGCACCCTTCCTGCCACGTCCCAGTGGCTAAGGTGAGTTTGCAGGCCAGCTCAGATCGGCACGGGGCTGGGTCCATGTGCATCTACGGGAGAGATGTCCGCGGCTGTCTTTGGAACCCATCCACTGCATCTAATATGACATTTGCTATGGGATATTTGTGAATGTGCCTTTTATTCCTCACTTGAGAAGTTATCATGAATAGGTATCACGCTATACCAAATGCTTTTTCTGCACCTACTGAGATGATCTTGTGATTTTTCTCCATCAGTTTTTTAACTCAGTAAATCACATTAATTTCTTATGTTCAATTAACTTGTATTACCGGCATAAACTCAATCCAGTCACGATGTATTATCTTTTTAAATTTCTTATTTCCAGATTGAGTTAACTTTTTAAAAGGATTTTATTTATTTATTTATTCATGAGAGACACAGAGAGAGAGGCAGAGACACAGGCAGAGGGAGAAGCAGGCTCCATGCAGGGAGCCCGACGTGGGATTCGATCCCAGGTCTCCAGGATGAAGGCGGTGCTAAAGCGCTGAGCCACCCGGGCTGCCCCAAAGTCAGTTATTTTACTAGGTCCTAGACTTTCCTGCTTTCCTATTTCTTCTTGGGTAACCTTTATTAAATCACATTTTCCTAGAAACTCTCCATTTCATTTACTTTGGGAGGGATAAAGTGGTTTATATGATCCTTTTGGTGTCTTTTGATTGCTTAGAACCTGTAGCGATAATCCCTTTACACTCCATATGTTATTTTGAGCTTTCTCATTTTCTTCCCATGCTAGTCTTGACAGAGATTTATCAATTTTATTAGCCTTTTAAAAGAACAAACTCTCAATTTTATTTATATTCTCTATTGTAAGTTTTTTTTTTTTTTCCCATTTCACTAGTTTCTACTCTAACCGTCATTATTCTTTCTCTTGCTGGGCTCAGATTTGTCTGTGTATTTGGCTGTTGGATTTTAAAAATCAACACTTAGGGGGCACCTGGGTGGCTCAGTCTGTTAAGCATCTGAGTCTCTCTTTCGGCTAAGATCATGATCTCAGGGTCATGAGACCAAGCCCCACGTTGGGCTCCACACTCAGTGCAGAATCTGTTTAAGGATTCTCTCTCCCTCTGCTCATGCTAATAAATAAATCTTTTTTAAAAACACCTAAACATCCGTGTAACCATCACCAATATGCTTAAGTACTGTCACCATACACCACTGCCCCATAGGCACCTTTATGGCCATACCCAGCACCACTCCTAACTTGAGACCACAAAACTGTCTCTCATGAATGCTATGTAAATGGAGTCATGCTAGTCACCCTTCAATGATTGTCTGTTTGACTTAGCCTAATTCCCTAGAGTCACCAAGTCATTGTATCAACAGTTCATTCCTTTGTATTTCTGGGTAGACCCATGTTGAATTTCTACATTTGAAGCTTTTCTTGTTTTCTGATTTTCAGTTTGATTCTATTTTTGTCAGAGAACATACTCTGTATGATTTCATTCCTTTACATTGAGGTTGTTTTATGGCCCAGGATATGGTCTATCCTGGAATATGTTCTGTGGGCAGTAGGAAAGAATGTGTATTCTGCTACTGTTGGGTGGAGTGTTCCACAAATGTCCATTAATCTTGTCAGTTGATGGTGGGGTTCTTCTATATCCTTGCTGAGTGTCTGTCTAGTTATTCTGGCAATTGCTGAGAATGGGTAAGGAAGTCTCCTGTATATTTTGAAGGTCTGTCATTTGGTGCATACATACTTAGGATTGCTAGATCTTCCTGGTTGATCACCTTATCATTAGGTAATGTCCCTCTTTTGTCAATAATTTTTCTTTGCTCTTAAGTCTACTTTGGCTGATGTTAATATAGTCTGCTTTTTAAGTATTAATGTTTACATGATATATCCTTTCCCAACTTTTACTTTCAACCTACCCATGTCATTGTGGCTGACGAGTTTCAGCATATAGTAGACAATGGAGGGTTGGGTCATAGTGTTTATTCCCTCTGCCAATCTCAGTTCTAACTGGTGTGTTTATGCCATTTACATTTAAGGTAATTAATGACCTCATCAGGGCTTCCATCTGCATTATTTGTTTGTTCCCACTGCCGTGTCTTGTGAGATCCTTAGTTTTCAGAATTCCACTTGATGTTTGTGCTTGTATTGGTATGTTTAGTTTTCTTAGTGGCTGCTCTAGACATCACTATGCCCATATGGCACTTAGGAGTCCCTGGTATAGATGTTGTGCTACATCGAGTGCAGTGTACAAACCTTACTGTCAACTTACATCCCTTTGTCCTTCCCATTATTCAAATAGAATTATCAGAAATATTTCCTCCACACACGTTGCGCACCACACCAGTATTATTTTTGCTTCAACCATCAGCTATGATTAAGGACACATATGAAGTGAGAGATGGTCAATCATGCTTTCTTCTGTTTACCCATTCTATTGTTCTTAATATTCTAAGTTCCTTGCCTTCTTGTTACAATTTTCTTCCCTTTCAGAGAGCTTCCTTTAGCCAAGGGCAAGTCTGCTAGCAACAAATTCTGTTCATCTGCCTCTGTCTGAAAATGTTGAATCCATGCTCATTCTTGAGGATGGTTCTGCTGGTGGGATTTACTTCTCTTTCGACATTTGAACAACATGCCACTTCCTTCCAGCCTCTGTGTTAGGATGAGACACCTGCAGTCATTCACATTGCTGTCCCTCTACAGGCAAGGCATTGTTTCTCTCTAGCTATGTTTAGCAGGGGTTTTTTTTTTTTCTTTTTCTGTCTTTGGTTTTCAGAAGTTTAAACTATGATGTGTCTGGGTGAGAGTGGTCTCATTTAGGGCTGGCTTGGCTTCTTTAAACTGTGGGTTTATGTCTCTTGCCAAATCTGGGGAATTTTTAGCCATTACTTCTTTAAAGATCTCTTCAGCCCACATCTTCTTCCTCTTGTTCTTGAACCCTGGTGACACAAATCACTGTCCTCTCAGCTCTATTTTTTCCATCTGGTCCACTTGATCTGTGGTTTAGATTGAGTAAACACTCTTGTTCCACCTTCAAGTTCCCTCTTCCTTCCACTGGTCTCCCCTCTGCCATTGTGCCCACCCAACAGTGCAGTGATCACTTTGTCCACTGATGGACACAGTGCTAGTTTGGCTGTTGTAATTTAAAGTTCTATGATTTCCATCCGGCTCGTTTAATAATTTTTACTTCTTTGTTGAGATTTTCTCTTCTCTTTTTCCGTTTGTTTCCAAAGACTTCATATATCTTTAAAACGTATTTATTTATTTTAGGGGAAGTGAGAAAGAACACACATGCACAAGAGAGAGGAGGGGAGGGGCAGAGGGAGAGAATCCTCAAGCAGACTCTATGCTGAGCAGGGAGCCTCACCACCCTGAGTTCATGACTTGAGCCAAAACCAAGAGTCGATGCTCAACTGAGCCAACCAGGTGCCCCAAGATTTCATAAATGTTTATTAAAAGCATTTTTATGACTGTTTTAAAATCCTTGTCAGGTAATTCTAATACCTGATCTATCTTGGCATTTATATCACTTGTCTTTTCATCCAAATAGTGGTTCTCCTGGTTCCTGATAGGACGTGATTTTTGAGCGTATCTTGAACACTTTGTGTATTGTGTTAGAAGACTTCTGACACTGCTGAAATCTATTTTAGCAGGAAGTTGCCCTATTTAGATTAAAATGTAGATTCTGGCCTACTACTGTAGCCCATGGTGCCAATGAGTTTCATGGCACCACAGCAATGAGGGCCCTGGCAAGGCCCTCTTAGTCTGTTTTCTTCTTCTGGCACTGCTATGGCTATTGGAGGGGGCGGGGCATCCCCTGCTGGTCCTGGGTCTCCTTGTGTTGCCAGGTGGAAAGCTAGAAGATGCTGAGCTGCACTGACTCTGCCCCTGCACAGGAGACTGCCCGTCAGCACTGCAAGAGGCAGTGGGCCTGCAGAGGCTTTGATGCTGGTGCCACAGCATACTGTGGGGTGGGGGTGTGGCTCCCCACTAGGTCTCTGCTGGGTCTCCCATTTCCCAGTCTTATGGCCAGAAAGAGGTGGTTTTTCTTACAGTTTTCTTGCCTGTACTGTAACTTTGTTATGTTTTTTTTCTAATTTTATTTATTTATTCATGAGAGACACAGAGAGGCAGAGACAGGCAGAAGGAGAAGCAGGCTCCCTCCCCACAGGAAGCCTGATGCAGAACTTGATCTCCAGTCTGAGGATCACGCCCTGAGCTGAAGGCAGATGCTCAACTGCTGAGCTACCCAGGTGTGTCCCTGTGACATTTTAAAATTAACATTTGTTAGATAGAGTCTGGGTGTGGACAAAGACTGTGTAGGAAAGTGGAATAGAGAAGCTTATGACTCACAGGTCCTGAAGGTACATGGCACAGTACATGGGGAAGTCAAGGCAGAGTGCAGGCAAAGATAGGGTCTGTGGATGGAGTGCTTTGTGGTTTCTTTTTTTTTTTTAATTTTATTTATTTATTTGAGAGAGAGAGAGAGGCAGAGACACAGGCAGAGGGAGAAGCAGGCTCCATGCAGGGAGACCGACGTGGGACTCGATTCTGGGTCTCCAGGATCACACCCCAGGCTGCAGGCGGTACTAAACCACTGCGCCACCAGGCTGCCCTGCTTTGCGGTTTCTATTCAAACCAAAAAGAATGGGGTTTTGGTAAGCTTTGTGGTGGCTTTATCTAAGAGGTGCACAAAGGGTGGGCCCTGGACAGCTGGGGGACTTGCTTACCACCAGGGCTGCAGGGCAGTCACGTCAGGAACTTCACTTGCTGTGACTCTGCAGGCTTTATCTAGGGCATGTGCTCATGGCAGGGGCTGGTGCTGGTCCAAAGCCCTTGCAGGCTGCCTGGCTATGCTCCACGGACATAGAGGCAGCAACATTATGGACTAGTTTCATAAAACTCTCAACGGGCTGCAGGTAGTTCTGGGATGGGCTGCAGATCTCTCTGGCACCAATTCTGGGAACGTGTAAGAGAGAACGGCTTCAAACTCAGAGAACCCACTGTGCCGCCACCCCCCCCCCCCCCTCCTGAGGACCCCAGCCAGCCTGTCTCCCTTCTGCACGGCTCCTTCTGCGGCGTTGGCTGAATTACTGGCAGGTACTCAGTGGTACCTGGAGGGAGGAGGAGGAACTGAGTCTGCACCCCCCTTTCCCTGGAGCAAGAAGCCTCCCTTGCTGAATATTTTCCCCACTTCAGGCAGAGGCTCGGCCTTCAAACAGCCTCAAGGGCTTCCTTCCATATCAGCCACACCAGCCGAGGTAGCCTGGTAAAGATGCAAGCCTGAAGGGGCCACCTTCCCAGCTCAGAAGGCTTCCTCCAGGACCCTGAGTCAGGTCAGGATCAGGATAAAGGCCCTGGTGGCCTGTGAGGTCCTTGGGCTCCCACCACGAGAGCTTCTCTCCACCTCCTGGGACAGCATCAGGGCGCTCCCGGGGTCAGCTCCCGGGGCACACGGGGTGCTGACTACCGTCCCCGTTGACAGGGCGTCCCCGCTGCAACCCCTGCAGCCACCTCCAAAGCCGCCTTCTAGTAGGGCACAGTCACGGTGCACTAGGGCCCCCCGATGACCTGCTTTGCAAGGGCCCTACCTCTAAGTACGGTAGCGTTCTGAGGCCCTGGAGATTGGGATTCCAATATACGAACTGTGCGGGACACTTCAACCCATCACCCTACCCCAGTGCCTTTGTCCCTGCCGCGCCTCCCCCCCAACGCTTGTGCGGACTCAACCATCACTACCTGTGCTGGCACTTGACAGGCAAGCCTGAAGTGTCCACGCCACCTTCCTCCGCCCTTCACTCCCTCAGGACCATGCACTTTACGCCTGTGCGTCCCGTCGCGGGCCTGAGCCCCACGCAAGCGGGAACCGCGTGGGTAGGTCCCGGCTCCCCGCCCCCAGCCCGCCCGCAGCCCGCCCCGGACGTGTCTGTCCGCGCCCCAAGCTGCCAATAAAGTTGTGTTCCGCGCCAACCGGAAGAGGAGCCGTAATCCGCGCCGAGGCCGTCGTGACAGCGCCGGTCTCCCCTGGCGACGGGCAACGCGCGGAAGATGGCGGCCCTCGTAGCGGCGGAGTCCGCGGCGTCCCCGGGCCTGGCCGAGACGGCCGAGGCGGCGGAGCTAAGCCGCGCCCTGAGCCGCCTGCTGCCGGGGCTGGAGGCCGACAGCAAACTGGGCCGGCGGCGCGCGCTCGAGGCGCTACAGCGCGCGCTCGAGGCCGCGTGGCCCGAGGAGTCCGCCGCCAACCCCGCCGCCGCGGCCGCCGCCTTCCAGGGCCCGTGGGCGCGCCTGCTGCTGCCGCGCCTGCTGCGCTGCCTGGCCGACCCGGCCGAAGGCTGCCGCGCGCTCGCCGCGCACCTGCTGAGTCAAGGCCTGCGGCGCGCCGCGCGGCCCGGCGACGCCCTGCCGCGCCTGCTGCCCGCGCTCGCCGCGCGCCTGGCCGGGCCCCAGCTCGCGCGCGGCCGGCCGCCCGAGGCCTGCGAGGAGCTGCGCCTGGCGCTCGTGCAGCTGCTCGGCCTGGCGGTGCGCCTGGGCGGCGCGGGGCTGGCGCCCCACCTGGACGACGCGGTGCGCGTGCTGCGCTGCACGCTGCTCGACCCTTTCGCCGCCGTTCGCCGCGAGAGCTGCGAGTGCGCCGCGGGCCTGGCGCGCGCCACGCCAGGTGCCGGCCTCGTCCCGGGGGGGGTGGGGGGGGGCTGGGGTGGGGGGAGGGGAGACGAGACGGCGGCAGCCGGCCGTGGGCCGCTCCTGGACCCCTGCCCCCCCACCCCCGCCCCAGCAGCTGCTGCTCTCCTCCATCAGGTGGTTCTCGGAATGCAGATTCGTAGAAACCTCCGCTGAAATAGCTAGGAGGATCTGGGATGCGGTCGCCAGCACGCTTTGAGAAGCACTGCTGCAGTCTTTGAATTCCCCCCCTTTTTATTTTTTTAAGATTTTGTTTATTTATTCGGGAATCCCTGGGTGGCTCAGTGGTTTAGCGCCTGCCCTTGGCCCGGGGCGCGATCCTGGAGACCGGGGATCGAGTCCCGCATCGGGCTCCCTGCATGGAGCCTGCTTCTCCCTCTGCCTGTGTCTCTGTCTCTCTCTCTCTCTCTCTATGTCTATCATGAATAAATAAATAAAATCTTTTATTTATTTATTTATTCATGATAGACACAGGCAGAGGGAGAAGCAGGCTCCATGCAAGGAGCCCAACGAGGGACTGGTTCCCGGGTCCCCAGGATCATGCCCGGGCCGAAGGCGGCTATAAACCGCTGAGCCGCCCGGGCTGCTCCCCCTCTCCCCCTTTTTCAAACGAGGCTACTTGTCTTCCCTTTTTGGATGGACCATTGTCCTAAGTAGAGAGAGGCCGCTTCTCTCTTGTGTTCCTTTCATCCATTCTCCAGTATTTAAACAACTATAATGTGATGAGGACAGTCCTTTTTCTCAGTAGCCCCTTTCTGCAGGATCTTGCCCCACGTATATCTCCATGCTTCCTCAGGCTGGGGTGTGCATGGTACATCCCACCGCCTTGTCTTATTGGGAAGGCTTGCTGTAGGACAGACGTTAA
This sequence comes from Canis lupus familiaris, assembly GCF_011100685.1. Taxonomy (NCBI): domain Eukaryota; kingdom Metazoa; phylum Chordata; class Mammalia; order Carnivora; family Canidae; genus Canis; species Canis lupus. The sequence goes on along the minus strand of NC_049227.1, from coordinate 16,268,586 downwards.
GATGAAGGTCAGAAGGAAACCAGGTTTGAGCAGTTAGCTTGGCAGGTCAGAGGAGCAAAAAGAGATCAGGGTGGCTGGAGGGAAGGAGGGCAGGCTGGGGGAGCTACTGGGGGTTTGAAATTATTAGAGGCAGTGGAGGGTGTGGAGAAGGGGCGAGAGAGGCCTAGACGCCGATTTTTAAAAGATCACTCTGGTGCTCATGGAGAATTGATTACCAAGATGGCAAAAAAGAAGTGAGGTTAGTTGGAGTCATAGTTAATCCATATTTAGATGATGGTTAGCTTGGGCTTGAGTTGTGGGTGAGCAGTCTGCTAATAGAGACAGAGAAAAGTGGATTGATGTTAAATAAGGAGCTGGCAGGGTTTCCTGTTGAATTGGGTGAGGGATGAGGGAGAAGGAGGTTTGGGTGAACAGGAGACAAAGAAAGAATGGGGCTCCCTTTTAGCCCTTCCCATTATGGATTGTCAAGATTTCCATTCTGAGTTGTAAGTTTGGGTTCAAATACTGCAGAATTCTAGAAGAACTAAGAGTGAGGCTTGGGCTGGAGACAGACATTGGGAATTACAAGCTTTTAACTCATTGCTCATTGACCCCCAACCACCTAACTCCCTGCTCTGTGCATCAGCCAGATTGACTGCTCCTCATGCCTTCCAGGCTTTGCATGTTCCCTCACTAGATTGTAAGTTCAGGAAGGGTGGCCTAGTGCCTCCCATGTAGCAAGGCGCCTCCCAGGTGCCCACTGATTGTTAAATGAAGGAGTCTTCCCTCTGCTTCAAGCATTTCCCTTCCCAAAACCATCCCCCCCTCCTCTGCCTACTCCTGGTAAGGGGCCTCTCCTGGATCCCCATCACACTGGGCAGTATAAATTAATGTCCTGCCTCAATCTGAGGACTTAAGGGTTAGAGGTCAACCAAAGCATCTCTGAAATAGCCGTCTTATGGATGGGTCTCAAGCAGCAGCAGAGGTGAGGTTAGATCTTCAAAACCAGTACTATCAGAGACATTCTCGTTCTGACTTCTGTGAAGATCTTACAAACAGGAAATGGAGTGGCTTAGCCCAAAGCACTGCTCTTTACAGTAGTGCTGGGTGTCTGACTTCAGGCACACCCCATGTGGGGACTTGCATGGTATCCTCCAGGCTGGATTCCTCTGCTTTGGTCAGCGTCCCCTTCAGGCACCCAGTGCCACTGTCATCAGCTTCATACTGTTCCTCACAGCTCCTGCCTCCTGCTCAGATGGAGTCAGGCCCCCCGCCTTTTCCCTTTGGTGCTGTTTGGGTCACATGGCTGTCCTGTGCCTCTCCCAGTGCTAGGGGTACAAAGCTTTGCTTGGCAAGCTTGAGCCCAAGGCCACATCTGCAGCAGGGACCTGGGTGGGGACAGGAAGTTCCAAGGCACAGGTGGCCTGTCCTCCAGGGAGCCTGTGGAGCTAGGCGGGGCCAAGGCCGATGGGGAGCAGCCCTGGTAACTGGTGTCCTCCTCTTCTCACAGACCACTTCCACATGCAGTCAGAGTCCTTGATCAGTCCCCTGATGCAGAGCATCTCACACCAGCACTGGAAGGTGCGGGTGGCTGTCATTGAGGCCACGGGTACTGTGATCCAGTTCGGCAACGGCAAGTCAGTAGACGATGTGCTTCCTCACTTTGCTCAGAGGCTCTTTGACGACGTCCCCCAGGTAACAGGAGTTTCTCCCCTGGGTGATCCCTCCTCTTCACCAAATCATGCTATTTGTAACTCACTCCTTTGTCTTTTTAAAAACTGTTACCTTGTTATACCAAACCTCTCTTATCATTTTCAGTGACAAGGTGTCCTTAGTTCATGTCTCTGGGAAGTAGGGAAGAGTTGAATTGTTTCAGTGCATTTGTTATTCTTCCTTGTGAGGAACATGGAAGAGGACCATTTCCTCTTTGGAAAACAGCCTAACCATGTATGCTCCATAGTTCCAGAGGTGTCTTTCATATGCCAGTCTGTCAAGGCAGAGTTACCTGATGAGCCAGAGCAGTTGGCGTGCCAGGCCTGGGAGGAGAAGGGTGAATCTGAGTTGGTATGTCAGTCAGGCTGATCCCTCTTTGGGCCTTGCGACCCACAGAGAGACAGACAAGCAGAGATCAGAGTACTGGCTTTTGTGTTGGCAGAAGTCAGTTTAGAGGCTGTGTCATGTATCTGAGGTCACAGTTTGCTTATAGAACTTTACAAACTCTGCCAACAATAGGGAGCAGGGTGAAGGCCACAGTGGACATAGGAGCCCCTGCCAGAGGGAGGACACAATTGAAGAGGGAGCATATGCTTCTGAGCACATGGGGTGGGCGAACTAGTGGTAGCTGGTGCAAGTCCTCCAGAGTGACTAGAAAGTATCCTTGCCTTATGGCCAGGTGGCCCAAGGTGGCCAGTGATTGAAAAACTGGTGGTGTGGTAGCGTGGCCTCAACTGTCCTGATTAGCTTAGCTACATGCATCAAGCACTTGTGTGCCAGGCCGTGCTGTTGTCCACATGCCATGTCATTTAATCCTTCACATTAGCTGCTCTTAGTCTCCTCCAGTTTGGAGATTATATTACATGCTCAAGGTCACCCAGTTGGAGCTAGCCTCTGGGTCCAGGTCTACTGACACCAGAGACTGTTCTGTGGCATTGCCCAGCCTCCCAACCACAGGTACACTTGAATATTCTTTCAAGTTTCTTTCTTTTTTTTTTTTTTTCTTTAAAGATTTATTTATTTATTTATTTTAGACAGAGAGAGTAGGAGGGGCAGAGAGAGAGACTCTCAAGCAGATTGTGCTGAGCACAGAGCCCAGCACTGGGCTCATGATCATGACCTGAGCTGAAACTGATAGTAAAGACGCTCAATGGACTGAGTTACCCAGGTGCCCCTTGTTTTATTTTTTAAACAGCTTTATTGAACCACAACTTACATACAATGTAATCCACTCATTTAAGTGTTGAGTGTTTTTGATATATTATTTTTAAAATATTTAGTAAAATATATATAACATAAAGTTTGCTATTTCAACCATTTTTGAGATAGAGTTCAGTTGCATTAAGTACATTGACCACATAGTGCAGCCATTGCCACCAACCAAACCTTTTCTACTGTCCCAAGCAGAATTGAGCAGTGACTCCCCATTCCTCCCTGCTCCTACCCCTCTGATAAGCTCTTTCTGTCTGTATGACTTTGTCTACTCAGGATACTTTATATAAGCAGAATCAGTAGGTGATCTTTATGACTGACCTCTTTCTCTAAGTGTGATGTGTTGGAGGCTCATCCATGCTGGGGCATGTGTCCATGTTCCATCCTTTTAAAGTGGAGTGGCATCTGTCACATGGATGGGCCATATTTTGTGTGTCCAGTCATCCATCAATGGTCACCTGGGTTGTTTCCACCTCTTGGCTGTTGTGAATAGTGCTGCTTGAACATGAAGCTGCACATCTGTTTGAGTCCAGCTTCACCTCTTTTGAGCATGGGTTTAGACCAAGGACTAGAATTACTGGGCCTGTGGCAGCTCTGCCATAAGCTTATTGAAGAGCCACCAAACCATTCCATATAAGGTCTATACCATCTTAAATCCCAGCAACAATGCATAAGGGTTTCAATTCCTCTATGTCCTCCCAACACTTATTTTCTGGTTTTTGTTTATTTATAGCTGTCCTAATGGGTGTGAAGTGGTGTCTCATTGTGGTTTTGACTTCTGTTTCCCTAATGATTAGTAGCATTGAGCATATTTTCAGGTGCTTATTGACAAATTGTCTACTTTACATGCTATAACATTCACCTTATGGGATTCCTGATGCAGTTTTGCTTGTGGGTGTGTGTGGACATATAGACTGGAAGGGTTGAGATGCCTGTTCCAATGACATAGAAGGTTTCGAGCTTCTTATCACTTGCTGTGGGAGTCCTGAGAAGGCAGAGGGGCGAGAGGGAGAAGACTGGGCATGCCTCTCCGCGGGATGAGAGTACCTCTCAAGGCTTTAGGGCCCAGGGCAGAAGCCCCCACTTGGCTGCATGTTTGTGATGTCTTACACCAGGGTCCAGGCATGGCACACTGCCTACCCAGGATGTCTACTTGGCTACCAGGGCTTTGTCCTCAGGTATCTCTGTGAGTTATAATGAGGGTGCAGGCAGAGACAAAGGGACCTTCCTCCACCCAAGAACCAGTCTGTGTGTTCAGTCTCAGGGCCAGCTGAGTGTACACTGGCCCCTCCTGAAGCTGGGTGGGATCAGCACATAGCAGATTGGGAAGTGGGAGAACCAGAGTAGAAATGAGCTCTGCCAAGGGAGGAGGAGACAAGATGATGGGTCAGCACTCTCTAGAGACCTGGCTACAGGAAGTGAGGGCCAGAACGGAGTCCAGTGAAACTTCTCTGCCTGGGACAGTTTATCAGCTTGCTTCAGGTGAAGCAAGAACAGCAAAGACAGTGGTTTCCTTGTGTCACATGTGAAATGGTTTTCCTCAAAATACTGTTAACTATGTAATAACAGCTATCTTTAAACAGTATTACTGTGTATCGATTAGGAGCTACCTGTAAATAGCATAGTTATGTTATAGCTTTCAAATAGTGTAACTGTGTCCATAGGTCCCTTTAAAGACTATAACTGTATTGATGGCTCCCTATAAATAGTACAGTTGTATCTATAGGTCCCTTAAAAAGTGTAAGTCTGTCCATAGGCCCCTGTAAAGAATATTAACTGTGTATCAACACGCCCTTGTAAAGAATATAACTGTATATGGACAAGTTCCCTGTAAAGAGTATAACTGTGTATCGACAGGTCTCTGTAAAGAGTATAATGTGTATCAACACACCCCAAAAAAGAGTCTGTCTGTGTATCAACAGGTCCCTGTAAAGAGTGTAACTGTCTTGACAGGTCCTTGTAAAGAGTATAACTGTGCATCAATAGGTCCCTGTAAAGAATCTAACTATGTATGGACAGGTCCCTGTAAAGAGTATAACAGTATTGACAGGTCCCTGTAAAGAGTATCGTTGTATATCGACAGGTTCCTGTATAGAGTGTAACTCTCTATTGATAGGTCCCTGTAAAGAGTGTAACTGTATGGATAGGCTCCTTAAAGAGTATAACAGTATGGACAGGTCCCTGTAAAGAGTATAACTGTATGAATACGTCCCTGTAAAGAGTATAACTGTATTGACAGGTCCCTGTAAAGAGTATCGTTGTATATCGACAGGTTCCTGTATAGAGTGTAACTCTCTATTGATAGGTCCCTGTAAAGAGTGTAACTGTATGGATAGGCTCCTTAAAGAGTATAACTGTATGGACAGGTCCCTGTAAAGAGTATGTGTATTGACAGGTCCCTGTAAAGAGTTTAACTGTGTATTGATAGCTCCCTGTAAATAGCTCTCTCTATATAACTTAACTATGGAAAAGCTTTTATGTTTTTTGAGCTTAAAATATGGGTGTTGGGTGCCCTGACTCCAGGTGGTAAGAGTGTGCATTTCCCCAGAAGAGGGAGGAAATTTTTAGCTAATTTTGGTCTCTGGTGCCACCAAGGATGACATTATGTTTCTTTGGTCATTGACTTTCCCAAAACTCGGGGCTGCAACTATTTATTACTTAATATTCCAAAACAAGTTTACTCCATTGTTAAAACTATTTTTGTTTCCATTTCTTCCTGGGGGTATTTGGTTTGCTCTGTTATGATTTCCAGGGAAGGTTGATGTGGGATTTCAAATCCAGCACAGCAGCTGCCCACATCTTTCATGCTGACCCGGGGTCATGTCTGAGGGGTGATCACAAAGTTCCTTCCAATGAGCAGGTAGGGAAGTCCTGTGCTGTCCTTCCTATGTCTGCATCAGCTCTCAGGCCCTCATGGTCCTGGGCTCTGTGGATGTTTGCTGGGACTTCAGGTGATGGGCCATTTGGTACTGTGGACATGCTCTGTGCAGAAGGTGAGGTCATCACTGCTTTGTAACTTGTTGAAAACATCCAGCAACCGCTGCCCTGCCAGCCAGCCTGACCTATTCTAGGTCACTGAACTACATGGTAAGGTGGACACCTGGAAGGAAGTAACTTATTCTAAGTGCTTGGCCTGAATTGACCCATTTTGTCTGTGTCGTCCATGCAGAGGAGACTGTGATGCCCTCATCCCACAGATGGGGAAGCAGGACACAGAGAGACACAGAGCTCACCTAGGGACACAGGGGGCTCAGAGCATGTGCCACGTAGCTTCTGCAATTCTCCTTCTGGAGCTTTGCCTCTTCGGGCCTCCAGGACATGTCTGAGCACATGGAAAAGGTGTGTGTGTGTGGCGGGGGGGTGTCTCCCAGTGTGGCAGGGCTAAGGGAGCTTCCCCCAGGCCCAGAAAGGCTACCTCATCCTTTTGAATGCAGCATCCAAGTGGAAGAGTACTATTACCCATAGTCATATGTCTATTGCAGCCCTCAGTTGCCCCAGGGTCACCCTTAACCTTTGGGAACCTCTCTGCATTATTGCAGATGATAATGTTTCCATTAGAAGCTAGAATTGTGGGGACACCTGGGTGGCTCAGCGGTTGAGGGCCTGCCTTCGGCCCAGGGCATAATCCTGGAGTCCCAGGATCGAGTCCCACATTGGGCTCCCTGCATGGAGCCTGCTTCTCTCTCTGCCTATGTCTCTGCCTCTCTCTCTGATCTTTAAAAAAAAAAAAAAGTTAGAAAAAAGGAAACTAGAATTGTGTGTGCTCTTTGTAGTTTGCTTAAAACACTCTGACCCTGTTGTTAAAGCTCCTGGGATGTGTGGCGTGCATGGGTGTCTGTGTGGGAGCCTGCCTGATAAAGCCAGGCTCAGCAAACAGGAGGTTGGCTGGCCCCACCTGCCCCACTGCTGGTGGTCCAGCAGGCATCCAGGTCAGGCCTTAGGCATTTCTGAACACCTTGCCTCTGCCAGCATCCTAGTGATGCATAAAAATGGCAGGTCCTGCCCCAGCCCTTGCAGGGGACTCAGTCTAATGAGCTGTAAGGGCTTCATTTGTGCTGAGAAATGATGAGTATGGGGATAAAGGGGTGCATGAGGAGAGGAGACTGTTCCCCCATCAGTTCTGACTTTTTAGAATCTGTGGCATTGGATGCTATAAAGTACAGACCTGAGGGTGGAGTCCTGCCTGAGTGAACTTAAACAGGTATCAGAATTCTTTTTTTTTTTTTTTTAATATTTTATTTATTTATGAGAGACAGAGAGAGAGAGGCAGAGACACAGGCAGAAGGAGAAGCAGCTCCATGCAGGGATTCGATCCCAGGTCTCCAGGATCATGCCCTGGGCTGAAGGTGGTGCTAAACCGCTGAGTCACCTGGGCTGCCCAGGTATCAGAATTCTTGGGTCTAGTCAGAACATCATAAAAATGGAAGCCTGTGGCTCTATCAGAAGGGATACACTCTATGACTGTTTTTCTTAGAGCAGGTATGAAATTTCTACCACATCAGTAAAAGCATAACGTATGTGAGCACAGGGGAAGGGAGGTGCTGGGTGAGCTTTGCTTGTTGTGACCTCCCCTTCCTCTCTCCTTCTTCCCATCTTCTGCCCCCTGATATCAGGCTGAAGTAAGAGTAAAAAAAATACAGTGGCTGTAGTAAGTATTACACAGTATCTTTTTCAGATTGAAAAATAAAAATGTACAGATTCAGCTGAAGCCCCTTTTGCTAATTTGTCTTTTTTTTTTTTTGCTAATTTTTCTTTAACAGAATTTGAATACTCTATATTTGAAATAAAATTTGGTTTGTTATTAAAATATTGTGTCGATACTACTAAAATTTTTTTTATTTTAAGGATGAGGTTTACTTAAAGTGATGTAAGGTGCTTAAAATCCAAGGCCTTTGGTCAGCATGGGACAAGAGTGGTAGTCTGTGGAGCAACTTTGCATGAGACTGTTGTTTACACCCAGGTGCTGGGCAGAAAAATCCTGCTGCCTCCCCTGGCCCCCAAACACTAAAGTCCAAAATGCTCAAGCTCAAGGGAGTGAATTTTAGAAAGGTGATTTCCTCCAACGGGCTGTGCCCAGAGAGCTGCTTTCATGTCTTTGTGGACGGAATGAGAGCATTGGTCAGCTGATGAGTGCATCATTAGCATCTGCTGCGGGCAGGGCACATAAATAGATGGCCTCCTCATGAGAACTGGACATTTCACTCATCCTTCACTGAAAAAGCAAAGGTGAGATGTTCCAAGTTAAAGGAGGATGGAAAATTATCTTTTGTTTTTGTGTGCTGTTTTAAATGCATGGTGCATGTGTTTCCCTCTGGTTTTGCATGCTGATCTAGCAGGTTATATGTATGTGGATTCTCCAGCCCAATACCCCGCGATCCGTAAACCAAGAATTCTTAGCTTGTTTTGCTTTTTGTTTGTTTTTTTTTTTTTAATTGACAGATTTCCTGCTTAGTCAAACTGTTACATGGCAGCTCTGCTCAGTGGTGTTTTTCTGAACTGAGAGAAGGGGTAATTTGTCTCGTGATAATGGGGATAGACAGGTTTCTAGCGACACCAGCTTGAGGCTAGGGAGGCCTGTCTGTGTGGCTCAGGGGCCGCTTGGAGGCCAGCACTCCGGCTCTCCCAGCTCCCAAGTGGGAGACACATGAAATCTCCAACCTGCAAAAGAGCCCGGATCTTGGGAGACGTCAGAGTGACTGTCCTGGGTGTGGGGCCCTCCTGTTGTCCCAACATGTGGGTAGGGTGTCAGGGGAGAGCACAGCTGGACGCGTTCCCATCGGTCTCCCCAGCTGCCAGGATGCACCTTCTTGGAGGGCCCCGTGGAGTCTGGTCCTCCCCAGTCCCACCTTCCCCACAGAGGCCCCACTCACTCTACACGTATTCTGGCGCCAGGCTGGGTTGCAGTTGGATGCCTTTGTCCAACAGGCTCTTGAGTGACAGTAGCATGTGGTGTCGGCTGAGCTCTGAGTATGCTACCTATTGCAGGTACTTCTGCAATAAGAATGACCCTCGCGCCTCTTGCGACATTAGCTCTGAGGCACCTGGCTTCCTCAGCAACCCCTGAGGGCCTCTAGGATCACACAGGAGGACAACATGGAAAGACCACTCTATGCTAAATGTATCCTTGGTAGTGGAGTCAGCGTGGAGCTGTTGTGGGTGTCCAGTTGTTTCTGGGTACTTGGACTGCTAATCATGCATGTTTTCAAATTGTTGAAAGACTCTGAGATCTTTAGTTACAGTTTTGGTTGTTAATAGCATGCTTATGTCATTAATAATAACCATCCCTTTATTTCACATTGCAACTTTTTATTTTCAAACAAATAAATAATTTTAATTAATTTAATTAATTTAATTAATTTAATTCAAGAAGTTGCAATAGTAGCACAGAGCCTGAGGGCCCTGCTCCCAGGCTTCTTTGCCTCCCAGGACTGTTTTGTTTATGGTGGCACACAGGTGAATGAGCCAGGTGCCTGGTGCCTCCTGGATGTCAAGCATGGTGCCAGGTGCTTTCCCTCCTAGCCAGAAGCAAGTGGCACATGTCCTGTTATTCTCCCTTCTGGAAAATGAGAGAATGAGCTTCAGAGAAGTCAGCAGGGCCAGGTTCTGGGTGCACTCTGCTTGTCTAGCTGCCTTGCTAGAGCCAGGATTGAACAGCCCACCCCAAGTCCCAACTGCCTAAACATGCTGTACATGCTGCTGGTGCCCAGTCCCCTGACCTGGGAGCTGCTGGGGACATGGTTGCTATGGGTATGTTGCCCAGGGGACACTTCATATGAAGTCCCTGCAAGAGCTTCCCCTTCCATTGGCAGCCCCAGCCAACAACAGACACACACTGCAAGTGGTCAGGCCCCTGCCCGCAGTGGGACAACACTTGGTGTGGTGCCATTGCCTTCCCACGCTCCCCCAGGATCAGGCGGAGGTTGGGCCTCAGCTGAGCCACATCTCTGTTTGGCCTCTGCCCCATCCTACTTCCCTCCCATGAGGATTTAGGGTATCTAGATTCCTGCTTCAGGTTCAGCTCTCAGGGAGCTAGACCTTGGGCATCTCATTTGTTTTAAAGCTCGTTTCTTTCCTGCAGTGGGCTAAGTAGGTGGAGGCATGCACGTCACCTCAGCCAGCAGCAGGACTGGGTACGTCATGCTGGCTTCCCCAGGAGGCCCTGGATGGAGCTCCAGGACAGGAGGCCTTGGCGGTGTGGCCTCTGCAAGCTGACGTTTCCTGGTGGCTTGCCAACAGCCTATAAACACCCACGGTGAGAGAGCGGCCGGCCAGCTTCTTGGGGAGGCTCCCACACAGAAGACTTTGCATGTGCACCGCGTTGCCCTGGGCAGCACCATGGTCCAACTGTAGCTGGCAGAGGTTCAGGCCAGGCCCCAGGGATGCGGGCTTGCACCAACAAGACGAGGTGGCCCTGACCTCTTCTCTCCAAGCCCAAGTATGAACAGCAAAGCTGCTCCAGAACCTCAGGCTGGTGTTTGGCCAGGACGGCAGAGCTCAGGTTCATCACAGGGTTTGCATGGGAGGCAGGTGCTGCCCCGAGGTTACCTTCCTATTTCCTTTGCGTATAGGTGCGGCAGGCGGTGACCGGCGTGGTGGGGGGCTGGCTGCTGGACCTGCAGGACCGTTATTCCTTCTTTCACAAGCTCATCCCACTGTTGCTGAGCAGCCTTGAGGACGACATACCTGAAATCGCGTAAGTGGTGAAATGACACTGGTGGCCATGGTTCTAGGGAGCCTTCGGGCCTTCTGTTTTAAGAGGCTCAGAAGCCTTTGCTGTTGCAACTGCAGATTCCTTTGTTTTCTGGAACATCAGAGACTCCTCCTAAATGGTCACTGAGAGCAGTGGTTGTTGCTCTGCCTCAGAGTCTCTCCCAGAAGCTTACCTTGTCTCCTCTGTTGTATTTGCTGTGAGATCGTGGGCCACACGGAAGATTTCTGTGGTTTATAGTACTTAAAGAGACTTGGCGCCATGTCTGCCAGTCCCACCTGCCTCTGCAGGAGCTGCCTGCCCTGATATGTGTGTTGTGCTGCAGGCTCATGGCCACCAGCCTCTGGGAGAAGGTCGGCCTGCAGTGGCAGAGGGAAAACGAGGAGGACCTCAAAGACAAGCTCGACTTTGCCACTCCCCCTCCAGCCCATCACCCCTCACCAGGTGAGTGCGGCCTTCCCCAGGTCCGCCAGGGGGTGTTTGTACGTGGAGAGAGGCACTGTGGGCAGGATGCGTGTGCCCAGCCTCCAGTGTTGCTTAAGGCCAGGAGGATGCCTCTGTGGCTCCCTCTCCTTGGGCCAGCTTTGTTCTGAGGGACTGTGTGGGCTGCCACAGGGGTCCCAGGGCCACGCTCGACTGTGAAGTACTGGTGGTGGCAGGAATTTTAGAAACAGGTAGTGCTTTGTCACTTTACAAGAAAACCTACTATAAGAGTTGTCCAAAATGCAGTCACAGAGAATATACACCCAGGTCGCAGGTAGGATGCAGCCCTCACGATTCTGGATGAGGTGCACCTCCCATCTTTCCCTGCCTTGCCGTGAGCAGGCGTGTGGTGTCTACAAGTGCTCACCTGAGTCACATCTGAGTGGTGTTTGCGAGGAGCCCACCGGAGCCGGCCCCTCCTCCTTGCCCCACAGACCTGCACACTTTTGTTTTCTCTGTTCTGAAACCACTTTCTTGTGGGTCTCCCAGTTGCAGTCATCTATCTTGCCATACCTCTTCTTAAAACAAAATGCTGATGATGTACATGCCAGCAGGGGCCTAAAGCAATAAAGATGCACCCTGTCCAATGACCGTGGCTGTGTGAGACTCCAGCCAAGACCCCGCAGACTGTGAAGATAGCAGGGAGACAAGCACTTGGAGTCTCTATTTGGTGTGACGCTAACTCTGAGGCCAGCAAAGGAGCTCCTACTCCCTCTTAAGTTTGTGAATCCAATGGCTGTAATTCTTTCTGGTCAGCGTATCTTCTGATCCAGCTTCGCCTCCCACACTGCACGGTTGGTATAAGGGGAGATCACATGTATTTTAGAAAAGGTACAAAAATGAGTTGCTAGTAAGGATTTTTCTGATTTAGTAAAGTCTGACAGTATAACATCTTAGTCATAAATATTGCTGTGATTTTATTTTCTAACACACCCTTGTTGCCTGTGAGGAAAGAGAGTTCTGAGGGGGATTCCTGCCACTCCTTGTGCGCCCGTCTGCTGCCTGGAGGCGATGTCTCGCTGCTCAGCCCTAGCGACAGACCGTGCACTCTGCTTACTTATGGGCAGTCCTGGCTGGGTTCTCACCAAGGTTAGGATACGGTGGCTGTCCTCAGTTGTGAGGTCCAGGTTGCCTCCCTCCCTGGTCCTGGACACAACCTTCTGTTCTCTGCTGTGAGCTCTCCACGGGTCACGTGGTCTGCACCTACAGGGCTGTCTTCATGCTGAGGGGACATTTTTGTCTGGTGCTGGTATGGCATTGGGTCTTCTCCCAGGTTACATGAGGGGGGCATAGGGGCACAGCAGGCTGGCAGTGAAGGCTGATCCTGCTTCCAAGGCTGTTTTAAATCTGAGCAGAATGAATGTAGAATTAGTGGTAATCATGTTAGCAGGGTAGGAGCACCTGGGCAGCCTAGTTGGATGGGTGTCTGACTCTTGGTTTGGGCTCAGGTCATGATTTTGGTCTTGGAATCAAGCCCCACGTTGGGGTTTCTGCTCAGTGAAGTCTGCTAGTCCCTTTCCCTCTGCCCCTCCCCCTGCACATGTGCATACTCTCTCTCTCTAAAATAAATAATCTTCCCTTTAAGAAAACAGGATAAGCACTAGATTTCGTTAAATTGCTGGCATCTTCTAAAATTATTTCTTTAAACTGAATTTTAAATCTCAGCTTTCAGATTCTTTTTACGCCATTTCACACATCAGACTTCATCAGCAACCTCCTCAGAACCTTGCCACCGGCCACCAGCTTCACCACGCACATGGCCCTCCTGCCACCACCCCCCCTCCCCCCGCTCTGCCACCTGCCTCTCCTTGAGTCCTGCAATGTCCCCCATCCCTATCCACACTGCAGCCCCAAGAGATGATTTCTGACAGTACCCCTCACCCTTTGAAGATAGTTTGACAAGCACATCATTGCATAACCCCCACTCGTTAAGATCTGGGGCATTCTATAGGCGCCCCTCTGGCCGAGGGGGAAGGATGTTTGGATCATTTCCAGGCTTTGGTGATTTTGAATCAAAGGTGAAAGGGTGAACTAAGCACTTGCGTACAGTCTTTGAACTATGTCCACTGTCTCAGTTAAGCCCCAGGGAGTGGGATTGCAGGTTGTGTGGTCACTGCCGTGAGCTGGTTGCTGCCATCCCCTCCTCTCTGCGGCCTCACCTGCCTGGGGCAGATTCCCATCAGCACACGCGGTGTCAGGCCTGTAGTGACTCGTCTGAACTCAGCATCTGTCCTGCATCATGCCATGTGCTTGTCCACATACCTTCTTCACTCAGTGTCTGTTCAGACTTTTGTCCATGTTGAACTGATTTGTTTATGATCTTATTATGGAGTTTGGAGAATTCTTTCTACATTCTGGGTACACCCTCTGTCGGATCTGTGTTCTGTAACACTATTAGGCCAGGTTCCCTCTGAAGTCCCCAGCTTACCTACAGCTGGTGGCCCTGGGGGGGCCCACTCCCCTGTCGCTCTGACTGACGTAGGAGATCACTCCCCTCCTGCTTCACGTGTCTCTCACTTCTTGTCCCTGACACCATGCTTCTCTGAATGGATGGATGGATGAATTTGGGGAGGTGCACAGCTTACTGCTGATGGGCCTGTGACCTGTCCAGTCAGGGTCCGGTCAGCACACTGGGACAGAAGTCTAAATCAAAGCCCATCCCTGCTTTGCTCAGAAAACAAGGTGCATGTAGCATAGAACATCATCTGTCTCCACATGGTTTGCCATTTGCTTGACAAATGCAAGTTTCCTGTTCCCACATGGAAATAAATCTCTGCTTTTAAAACCTAGCTGCATGTTAGGAAGATCGGAAGGGCGTCATGGACTGTCCCCCAGGTCAGTCACTCACTGAACTAAGTGCTCTTCTCAGGCAGAAGTCAAGTTCATGCTTGAAGAGATCTGCCCATCCGTCGCGCCCTCTAACCGCCTGCAGCAGGATCGGGTAATGACAGTGGGTTCCGGAGTCCTTTCTGCTGGAAATTATCCTCCCGTTAAAACTGTTTTCCTTGGTGACGCTTGAGTGAACTGGGAAGCACCTCTTCTTAATGGTGAATGGCTTGCCAGATCTTTTGACACAAGAGAATAGAGTTGGGTTTTTTTACCCATTTTAGAAATAAGCGGAGTTCCGTTTGAATAACTGCCATTGTGATGTAGATCGCTTTTTTATGCCCTTCAGGGCTTTCGTGCTCTCTTGAGAGCTCAGACCTGCTCTGCTTGTCTGTTTCATCCAAGTATTTGGAGAGGTGGGAGTTGTCAGAAAAGTTTCTCGTTGTGCAGAGAGATGGGGGATGGGGTGTGGATTTGCACTGGGGGGAACTAAATGAGGATCCATGGTGTGGAACATTACCCACCCCCCCAAGCTAGCTCTGGGTGCTGGGGAGAAGGGTAGCTCCCCATTTAGTGCTATAGGAAAAGGATGGGGTCCCCCCACTCAGAGGCTGCAGGCCTACCTGGTTTTCTCCTTATCGTGCCCAAAGGGTGGAGTGGCTTGTCCACAGGCAGTGAGTCAAGACCAGCACCCACCTGAGCCAGATTCAGATTCTACATGGTGACCCTCCCTTCCACCCTTCCCATTGCCCCCTGCCCCCTGTGCCGAGGGGCCTCCATTTCTTTGAGGAGTTCAGTCTCTGATTGTTTCTGAGACACCTCCACTTTGCAAACAGCTGGAACCTTGTGCAGAATACCCAGAATCCTCCTTCCTATTTGTGGTGGTTTATAAATACACAGTACAGGGTAAAACTGTTGATCTCTTTTTCTGCTTGCAGTGAAATTCCCTTTAGCCTAAGTGTGCAACAACGAAGTTCATTTACCATTCCACATGCTTCTGGCCCAGCTTAGTGCTTTGTGGTGACCTCTCCTTGAGTTAAAACACAGGCACAGTGGGTGGTGCTCTGCCCATCTGCAGACCCCATCGCTCCCCCGGAATCAAGACTCATCTCAGGCTGCTGCTGCCTGCACCTGGGGCATCACCTGTAGACTTGGCAACCCCTGGGGGGGGGGGCACACACTCCTCATGACAGCGGGGGCTGCACAGGGCATATGGGGGGGTACTTAGGGCTGCCTTGTAGACATCCACGCAGATCAGTGATAAAGCCCCAGCTGAGCTGATTGGAAAAATGACCTTGGAATGAGGGCACCTTAAGAGAAAAACAGCTCACCTGAGCTTTGAGCAAGGGCGTGAACTTTGACTCTTAGACCTGAGTGGTCACAGCTCCCAGAGCTTCTCTGTCCCCTGTGGACACAGGCTGAGTCTTGACACCCAACTGGCTATGATCTTCCTTTCCAGCCCACCTTTACAAACAGTATCTCCTCCTTAGGTGACATAGGATTGTTGCATTGCTCTTGACATTCGCTGTCCGTTTCTACCAAAGTTAAGCAATTCTCTGTTGCTATCATATTTAATTTTGTTTCAATAATGAAAACAAATTGGCTTTACGAGTATTTGTGTCTGGTCTGCTTGTTCTAAGGTTGAGCAAGCCTTGTAACCGCAGCTGGTTCTGTGGGGCTGAGCCAGCACATTGAGCCGTCCCTGCCCCTCTGCCAGCTCGTCCACTTGAGCTGTCTTTGCATGCTTGTTGCTTGCGGAAGTACTGCAATTATGTTTTCAAAGAAAAGATGAGTAGATAGAGGCTGAGTTGTAGTCTGGACTCTGGACATAAGAAGTTAATCATCGCTCAGGCCTCCGGCACTTCCTCAGATTACAGGACAAACAGAAACATTGACCTTGTGTTGTTTCCCAAAATCAGCAGTAATCACATCTTGAAAGGAATGAACATGGGGAAGGAGAGCCCTCACATGTTGCTGGGGGGGAAGACAAAACAATGCAGACACTTTGGAAGAGAGTTCAGGAGCTTTCTTGAAGCTTTAAATGTGCACCTTCCATGTGATCATGTGGTCCCGCTGTCCCACCCCAGGTAAACATTTGACAGAGATGAAAACTGCCCCTCCTCCGACGTGTGCGCGCATGTTTACAGCAGCATCATTCATGTATCCTCAAAGTGGGAACAGCCCAAGGCCCACCAGATGGTGCCTGGATCAACAAGTTATGTCTGTCCCCGCCATGCAGCGGTACTCAGCCACAAACAGGAATGAGATTCTGACACATGCTATAACATGAATGAATCTCAGAAACATGTTTAGTGAGAAAGCTCCTTCATATGAGATCTCTAGGAAAGATGGAACCGTAGGGAGGGAAAGCAGGCTCATGGTTCCTTAGGCACAGGTAAGGGGTTGACTGCAAGCAGCTTGTGGCCCCCATACAGCAGGAGAACCCCGAGACTGAGTCGACTCAGCTCACAGGGTTAAAAGTGGCATCTAAAACACATAGATCACATCTCAGTAAAACTGTTTCTAAGAAACTTGCAGAAACACTTGGGTGGCTCAGTGGTTTAGCACCTGCCTTCAGCTCAGGGTGTGATTCTGGGGTCCTGGGATCGAGTCCTGCATCAGGCTCTCTGCATGGAGCCTGTGTCTCTCCCTCTGCCTGTATCTCTGCCTCTTTCTTCTGTGTCTCTATGTCTCTCATGAATGAA
Source organism: Canis lupus familiaris (assembly GCF_011100685.1). Classification (NCBI taxonomy): domain Eukaryota; kingdom Metazoa; phylum Chordata; class Mammalia; order Carnivora; family Canidae; genus Canis; species Canis lupus. Next base: position 16,251,960 of record NC_049227.1, on the reverse strand, counting down.
TAAATCTTTAAAAAAAAAAAAACAAACAAACTTACAGAGGCTCTGTGCCAGTGGTCTGTTGGTGCATTCAGCGAGCATTTCCTGGGGGCTTCCCGCCCCACAATGTGGAAGACTCGATGGACCCTTCCCTGCACAGGGCTCAGTCTCCAGGGACAACCCTCATTTGATGAGCCTTGAAGCTGCTGCACCTTGAGGATATGGGTGCCCATGACGCCTGGGAAGACTGGCATCCTAACAGCAGGCTTTCCAGAGGGTCACATCTGAGTTGAGCATCTGGAATATGGGAGCTGCTGAGGATAGGGCCGGATCAGGGGCTGCCCTGGCCATAGGCTGCCTCTCACCTGAGGCCTATCTTGGGGCATGAATCTCCGTGCTTGGCCACCTGATGTACCCCGTCATTGTAAGCCATCTTTCCTCATGTATCTAAATTTGTTTCTGGATACCAGGAAGATCCTTATCCGTTTATACCTCATGTTCTGTTTACTTTGTTCATGTATTCACAAGGAAGCTGTGTTGGGATACACACATACTCAGAGGGAGCAAGAAGATTTACTTCTCTAAAACTGATGATTTTGAAAATTACTGCTTTGAAAACTCCTAGGTACCAGTTGTTTGAATTTGCCTTAGGAACTGAGCAGTTGAATCAGCCTGGTATTCACTGTCCCCATCTGTGTCAAGCATGGCCTTGACCAAAATGTAAAAACGGAAACACCTGTTATCCCCTTGCCAGAAGCTCTCCTAGGATTAGGAATGGCTGCTGCAGCTCATGAGTGCAAGGGTCAAAGCTGTAGATGCTCACTGTGGAAGCCGCCTGTGTCCCTGCTGCTAGTGGACACCCTGTGTACCGGGAAGATCTGCCGCCACTAGAGCTGCCCCACATGTGCCACGGGGAGAGTGACAGGAGCAGCGGGGCACCAAGGTGTGTGTCATTTCTGGGTGTGGGCGGCAGGAGCAGTGTACCTGTCTACATTTCCGGGCTATCTCCCCGGCGCCTTGTTGGTGGGGAGCAGTCATGGAACCACAGGCAGGGTGGGGTCCCTAGGCAGCCTAGCTCTTTATTCTTTTGGAACTACTTGGTTGGTTGTTTTTTAACTTTGTTTTTACATTACATATTTTGGAAAGTAAAAAATATTTTAAGTAGTGCTGAGTTCATATCCTCTTGTGTGCAAATAAGTATGTGGAGGTAGAGGTGTGCAAGTAGATAGAGGTAGATGGTGCCGGCTTCCTGCATTTCAGGACACCCAAGCATGGCCTCTGCCTCTGACCGTTTTTAGGATTTGTCCAAGTTAAGTTATCAGAAATATACAAACAGACTTAGACCCAAAGATGATCATCATAGTGTTAATTATAATACTGAGAAATTGGAAACACTCAAGTTCATAAATTATAATGCTCTGTTCTGTTAGCTACTTAAAATCATACCCTGGATTCCCAAGAATTCTTCTGGTGCAGCATTGAAAGGCACCAGTGATGGGAATGCTCTCTGCCTTCAGGACAGTGCCACTGGGCCATGTGTGGCTACTGAGCACTTGAAATGTGCTTAATGGGACCAAGAAACTGGATTGTGATTGATTTAAGCTCAATGAACTTTAGTCATGTGTAGCTACCATGCTGGAAAGTGCAACTCTGGAGCCTATCATGGGGTGGGGGGTAGTCAGTGTATGAAGTTTAGGAGACCACAGTGTGTGTCAGAGCTGTTCCACAGCCCTGGACAACAGTAAATGAGCAGGCATTGTCACTTGATTCGCAGAAACAGGCAGCAGCCCGATGTGGCTTCTGGGCCATAGTTTGCCGACTCCAGGTTTAAAGGAATATTGTCATTTCTGCTCCATTAAATACTACAGGAAAATAGTCCTCTAGGCCTCAGAACACAGATATAGTAAGGCCGTGTGTTTCTTTGAAAATAGCTCATAGGCCCTACTGTCACCAGCTGCCCTGTGTCATGTCCTCTCATCTAACAGACTTTCCACAGTAGATACATAATCAGGAAGAAAAGTATTGTTTGTTTGCTTTTGGCAAAATTATACAAGCTCACTTAAACAGCCAACATAGAATCATTGGAACTAATTTTCTAATATAGCATAGAAGTAGAAAAGTAACAGGAAAAAAACTGAAAATTAGATCCTGTGGTATAAACTGTTGTTTTGCTAAAACATACCTTTAAACTCTGACCTCTCATGATTTCATTTCTATCTCTAGATTTTTTTATTAATTCTTAAGATTCTATTTTAATTGCAGTGAACTAACATACAGTGTTATATTAGATTCAGGTGTACAATAGGGTGACTCAACACTTTATACATCACCCAGTGCTCATCACACAGTGCAGTCCTTCATCCCCATCTAATATGTCACCCATCCCCCTCCCACCTCCCTTCTGGTCACCATCAGAAGGTGACTTTGTTCTCTAGAGTTAAGAGTCGATTTCTTGTTTGTTTCTTTTTTTCTCCCCTTTGCTTATTTGTTTTATTTCTTAAATTCCACATCTGAGTGAAATCACGTGGTATTTGTCTTTCTCTGACTTATTTCACTTCACATGATAACCTCTAGTTCTATTCGTGTCATTGTAAATGGCAATATTTCATTCTTTATCACTGAGTAATATTCTAGTGTGTATGTATATGCATACATTACATCTTCTGTATCCATTAACAGTTGGTGGACACCTTGGGTGCTTCCATAATTTGGCTATTATAAATAATTCTGCTATAAATATGGGTGTGTGTGTCTCCCATTGAATTATTATTTTTGTAGGGTCTTTTGGTAAATGCTGGATAGCTCTATTTTAATTTTTGAGGAACTTCCATACTGTTTCCAGAGTGGCTGCACCAGTTTGCATCCCCACCAACAGTGTAAGAGGGTTCCGCTTTCTCTGCATCCTTGCTGATGCCTGTTGTTTCTCTTCTTGATGCTAGCCATTCTAACAGATGTGAAGTGATAATCTCATCGTGGTTTCAATTGGCATTTCCTTGATAATGAGTGATGATGAGCATCTTTTCAGGTGTCTATTGGCTACCTCTCTGTCTTCTGCCCATTTTTTAATTGGCTTATTTGGGTTCAGGATCTTGAGTTTTATCAGTTCTTTATATATTTTGGATAGTAACTCATAGTCAAAGATGTGATTTGTAAATATCTTCTCCCATTCCGAAGGTTACATTTTAGTTTCTGCTGTTTCATTATTAGTGTATGCAACAGGTTTCTGTACATTGGTTTTGTATTCTGTGACTTTACTGAATTCATGTATCAGTTGTAGTAGTTTTTTGGTTTTCTACATAGAGTATCATGTCACCTGCAAATAGTGAAAGCTTTACTTCTTCCTTACAATTTGAATGCCTTTTATTTCTTTTTCTTGTCTGATTGCTGTGGCCAGGACTTCCAGTACCATGTTGAATAAAAGTGGTGAGAGTTGGAATCCTTGTCTTGCTCCTGATCTTAGAGGAAAAGCTCTCAGTTTTTCCCCATTGAATGTGTTAGTGGCGGGGTTTTCATAGATGGCCTTTATTATGTTGCTGTATGTTCCCTCTAACCCTACTTTGTTGAGGGTTTTTACCATGAATGGATGTTGTGCTTTGTCAGATGTTTTTTCTGCATCTGTTGAGAGGATCATATGGTCCTTATCCTTTCTTTTATTAATGTGATGTATCATGTTGATTGATTTGCAAATATTGAACCACCCTTGCAGCCCAGGAAGAAGTCCTACTTCATCATGGTGAATGAGGTTTGTTGTTGTTTGTTTTTTTTTTTTTTTTTTTAGAGAATAGCAAGCAGCATGAGGGGAGCAAGGGGAGGGGCTGAGGGAGAAAGAAGGAGAATCTTTTTTTTTTTTTTTTTTTTTTTTTTGAAGGAAGGAGAATCTTAAGCACGTTCTATGTCTAGTGTAGAGACCAACATGGGACTCAATCTTATGACCCTGAGATCATGACCGGAGTCAAAATGAAGAACCATATGCTTAACCAACCAAGCCACCCAGGGGTCCCATGAGTTCTTTAATATGTTATTGGATTCGGTTTGTTAGTATTTTGTTGAAGACTTTTGTATCCATGTTCATCAGGGATATTAGCCTATAGTTCTCTTTTTTTGTGTGGAGTCTTTCTCTGGTTTTGGTATCAGGGTAATACTGGCCTCATAGAATGAATTTGAAAGTTTTCTTTCCATTTCTATTTTTGGAATAGTATGAGAACAGAGTTTTGAATTTTAGTTATTTGACAAGCACAATCGGGGAGCAGCAGGGAGAGGGAGAAGCAGGCTCCCTGCTGAGCAGGGAGCCCAACTCAGGGCTTGATCCCAGGACCCTGAGATCACAACCCAAGGCAAAGGCAGATGCCCAGCTGACTGAGCCACCCAGGCACCCCTAGAGTTTGAATTTTTAAAATCAAAATCTTTGAAGCCTTTTTTGTAGAAAGTGACAAACATTCTAAAATATATGGAAATGCAGAGACCTAGGGCATCCAGAACTTTGACAATGAAGAGCAAAGTTGAAAAGCTAACACTTCCTTTTTGAGAGAATCTACAGAGCAAGAACATAGTACTCCAGACTGTGTGGGGTCAGCATACAGACAGGCAGTAGGAGGGAGGTCAAGCATTCAGAATAGATGCCTACATATGTGGACAACTGATCTCAGATAGGTTCCATGACAGTTCACTGGAGAAAGGATGTCTTTCAACATTGATCACTAAAAATAAACTTCAAAAACAATCTGATTTCTTAGTGGGCAGAAAGATTTTTTAGGGCACATCGCCAACAAAGATATAAATACGCACATGAGAAGCTGCTCCATGTCATTAGAAAGTGAGCATGAAGCCACAGCAAGCACCACGTATCCTGTCAGTGGCTTTCGCTGAGGACTGGCCACTCAAGCACAGGTGAGGACACGGAGGAGCTGAAGTCCCTGCCCAGGTGTGGGGACATGACAGTACAGCCCCCTTGGGAAAACCGCTTGGCAGTTCCTTCAATCAAATGCCACCTTCCGTGGAACCCAGTGGACACAGCCACAGGTACTCACCTGCGGGAGCAGCCACGGTATCCATATAGACTTACATGTGGTACTTGTCTCAGATTCTTTGGCAACAGCCCAGCCCAGGAAGGCATGCTGACACACGATTGACCCTGGATCATTGTGGGGAGAAGGGAGCTGGGCAAACCGAAGTGTGAACCACACAACTCTGGCCAGAGAGGGTACGTCTGTAGTGACAGGAAGCAGATCCAGTTGCCTGGGCAGGCAGAGAGCCCTGGAAGTGCTACAGGGGCACAGGAGGCTTTGGGCATTGGGTGCATCTGCATCCTGATTACAGTGGTGGTTTACAGGTGTGTCCATGTGTCAAAACTTACCAGATTAGGCACTTAGTGTATTCTATTGTGTGTCACTTATGCCTCAGTCTGTACGAAAATTTGAAGCTAAATTAGAACAATGTGGCTTCATTTCTGCTCTCAGAGGTGGTTTACATTTTTAAGATTTCAAAATGAAACATGTAGGTGTCCCTTAAACCAGGGACACATGATGAATCAGCTTTCCCAGGATTCACGGAGGTTTTATTTGTGAACTTCCTGTCTTATTCTTTCTACCACCAGAGAATCGCCCTGTGTTGGGCTGTCGGGAGCTCGTCTTCAGAAACCTCTCCAAGATCCTTCCTGCCATCTGTCATGACATCACCGACTGGGTAGTAGGAACCAGGGTGAAGGCTGCACAGCTGCTGTCAGTGCTGATGCTCCACGCCGAAGACCACATCACGCAGCACCTGGAGGTTATCCTCAGAACCCTGCAGCGGGCATGTGCTGATGAGGACAGGGCTGTGGTCAGCAATGTGAGTTGCCTTTTACTGGTCACGTTCGTTGAGCTGTAGCTTATAAGTTATAATGTTCACCTATGTGAGGTCACTGTCTGCTGGTTTTGATCAATGTGAGCCGCCATAGAACTGCCACCACAGCTAAGATAATGTTCACGTCTCCCTGAGATCCCCTTGGGTCTTGGCATCCTCCCCACCCTCTGCCACCCCTACTCATGGGCCGGTCAACCCAGATCTGTTTTCTCTCAACACTAGCAAGCGATGGCTCTGTACAGGTGGATTGCACAAGCCTGTCAGCCTTACCTTTGACACACTTGTCCCTGCGAGTCTCACTTGGGCAGGCAGGACACCTCCCTGGCTCTGGTGGCCCTCGCATGCCCACAGACTCCTGGCCCAGCATGTGACAACCGGCATCTTCTTGCTTGGTGGTGGCTGGTTCTCACTGCCACCCACCACGTGGCTAGCTGTTAGCATCACCACGTGCATAGGTAGAAGCAGGTGAGCCTCAGCGGGGTTTGCTTCACTTGTCCTGTCTGCCCCATGAGCTCAGCTGGTGGGCACCTTTACTGAGCAACAGGCCATTGGGCCTCACTCTGGATGCGCATGGGCATGCTCACTCCTGCCCAGAGGACATGTCATGGGGCCCATGACAGCAGCCTGGCACAGTGGGGGATATCCCTATATTATGTCACTGGGGGATGTTGTATAAATGGAGTCATGCACTATGTATCCTTTAGAATTGGCTTTTTTTAGTCATCCTAATGCCCTGAGGCGCACTGTTATGATGCAGAGTGGTGCCCACAGCATGGCACTGCCAGCATGTAGCCATTTGTTCATAACAAGCCTAGGTCACTGGCAGCACTTGAGGGGCATGAAGCCCTGCCAGGACTTGGCCTTCCTGGGAATCAGAACCCTGCAGAAGCTAAGGGCCAGGGGGACTTCCTATTGCACACACACAAGGCTGGCTGTGGTGGGCTGGGAGCCCCACAGGCAGATGCACAAGTGCCCGGGGCATCCCGTCAGCTTCTTGCCTTCTCTCACAGTGCATCAGATCTGCAGAGCTGGTTGGAGTGTTCGTCAGCCCAGAAGTGTTTCTGAAGCTGATCTTATCCACGCTGAAGAAGTCACCCTCCCCCGCCGGCCTCCTGGTCCTCGCTTCTATCATCCGAGGCTGCCCTAGGGAGGCCCTCCAGCCACACTTGAAGGTCATTGCCACGGAGCTGGCCCAGCCCCATGTCTGTCAAGGATCTGAAAATGTAAGCTGTGGGAAGGGAGGCAGGCACAGTGCATCATGAGGTTGACCCTCTACACAGGGAAGGTGGGTGGCGCCCCCTGCCTGAGGCTGTTAGTACATACCTGTTGATCATTATTAGTAGATAGGGCAGGGGTTGGGCCTGCACAAGGCCCACGGCCAGGGTACCACCACTGACACCATCTTGTCTGGGGACCTGCCTGCTTGCTGCCTCCTTCTACTCTGTCCAGTCAGCGGTCATTCATGTTAAAACTAAACACATGGAAAATGCAGGTCCTGCTTCATGCCAGCCACCTTCCATGTGCCCAGTGGCCACCGTGCAGGACAGTGTGGGATAGGGTGAGGGATGGGCTATGGGGCCACAGCGTCCTTTCCCACCCCCGCTCTTGGTCCTCAGCCTATCACCACGAACTGGCTCTTTACTTGTGTACCTCAGCATTGTCATCACGTGCTCAGAACAAGCAAGCAGATGGCTGGGAAATGGGTGTGGGATTCTGTACACAGTTACTACATACTCGCTTTATTCTACATCGAAGCAGTTTGGGTAGCTAGGCTTAATCGTTTGGAACAATTTATAATTGGGTGCAATTGAGAAAAAGATAAGGACTTTGTTTTTGTTTGGCTGTGACAGTCACTAGGCCCTCCTGCTCCTCTGTAAGGAACGGGGGTCTGTGCCCCCTGATTGTCCCCTGTGGCGCAGGCCTGGGGACAGCACTTGGGGCTGGCCCAGGCAGGGGTGGGGGACCAGCTATGTCTTCAGACACGGACGAGTGTTGGGACGGACGGGTGCTGGGACGCATCCTACTTGGGCTCGGTTGATCCTTCTCCGGCATCAGGTGACAAGGTGGTCCCATCACAGCTGTGAATCTGCTCGCAAGGCGGCATGAGACGTGGCAGGTGGGAGGTGGGGCTGAGGTCTCAGAGGGGAGTGTTGATGAGCCATTCTCCCTGACCCCGGTGCTTTTGACACGGTTCACCTTTTCCGAAACCTGTTTTTAACATAATTGTCAAACCCACATGAATTCTGCATTTTTACTCAGGGTGGTCTGGTAATGATTCTGATTCCTCTACATAGATTTGTGAACCAGCTCTCTGTTTCCTGAAAGGCTAAATTTGAAATTTTGTGCACGTGTTTAAATAGAGATCTACAAATTTTATGGGAAAGAAAATATTTCATATTTTAGCGTCATGTATAGAAAAATCTATTTTTTTAAGGTTTTATTTATTTGAGAGAAAGACAGAGATAGCAACAGAGCACATGAGTGGGGAGGAGATGGAGAATGGAGAAGCAGGTTTCCTGCTGAACAAGGAGCCCAACCCCGGCGGGACTCAACCCCACCCCAGGACCCTGGGATCATGACCTGAGCTAAACGTAGACACTTTACCCACTGAGCTACCCAGGCGCCCCTACAGAAAAATTTAATCCCTTAATCCATGAAGTTCAGATTATGTATTTGGCTCTTCATCTTCCAGAGGTTTTTTGAGGACGAATTTCTACATTGATGTTGTTTTGTTTTTCTTTGTTTTGTTTTGTTTTGTTTTGTTTTCTGTAGGCTCCACACCCAGTGTAGAGCCTGTTGTGGGGCTTGATCTCACGACCCTGAGATCATGACCTGAGCTGAAATCAAGTTGGTCTCTCAACTGACGGAGCCACCAAGTGCTCCTGTAGTGGTGTTTTAAACAGCATGATCATGCTTAGTGTCTCATCAGATGTGTTCCAGGCTCAGGCCAAGGAACCAGCCATAGGGAAAACCGGAGATGCCCATTTCCTCACAGACTCAGACATTCAGCAAAGGCAGTGAACACTCAACTTTAGGCAAAGGCTCCAGATGCAGTCCTTTTTCCCCTGCAGCAGGAAGGAAACAGCATGAGCTTCCTGCCATCATTCCCCAGGAGCTGGGAGGACCAGCTGCTGACATCTTTTGAGAAAAAACTGAAGGGTAGAAACTCCAGCATCAACCAGACAGAGGCTCCCTGAGGCTGCATGCCGGCTGCTGCAGGGCCTGGTAGTGGCAGGTGCCTCCCCAGGTGTGTCTGGCCAGCGCCGCACCTGGGGCTAAGCTGAGGGAATCCGATCCTTTCCTTTGAAATATTTGTTTTGTGACATGTAACTGAGCTGAGGAAATTGTTTGATACCGTAAGGGTAACTCATTTATTCCTGTTGAACAAACACAAACCATGATGAGTGCAGGGGCGTGGTCACCGTAGAAATGTCAGCCTCTAGCACTTTCTGCCATAAAGTTTCGACAACCTCAGATGACACTTTCAGGAGCAGGAGCTAAGATGTCATTTTGGAAACTCGCCTCCGCTGTGCCTTGGTCTCCCTCTTGAGGTGCAGGTGGAGGGGAGGGGAATGTTCTCTGCTTTGATATAAACAAATCTGTGAATGCCAAGGCCAAGATTCCCAGAGATGGTGCCACACTTCCTACAGAAGGGCACATGTAGAAAAGCACGCAGCTCCTTGCAAGGTCCAGTGCACCCCAAGACAGCCAGCCTGAGCTGATGTCGGCATGCATCTCAGGAGCTGAGAGTGACGCTCTGTCAGTGGTTACTCTAGGCCGTTCTGGAGATGAGCTGAAACCATGTCCTCAGACACTTGGTGACTGCCCACCTAGGCCTAAAAGAGATCGGGGCATGGAACAAGTGAGAATGTGAATTAAACACTAGTCTGGCTTCCCAGGGTTGCTGCACGTGAGCAGCCAGGCAAGCGTGAACCACACTCCTCTGTGATCCAGTGTGAATTCTTTGTTTGAAATCTCATGATTTATATCATTTGTGCATGAGCCCAGAACTCCTCCAGAATTGCCTTTGGACTTGTTCCCATTAGTGAAACCGCCTGAGTGCACACCTCCTGCCCTCTGCGTCGTGCTCCTGTCCCATCCTCTCTGTCCTTTGTGAAACATGCGTGAGGCACACATGGAGGGACGTATGAGAAGCACGGGGTGGGGCACGGGCATTAAGGAGTTCTGCTCCATGGTTGATGAAGCTGAGGTCTGGGAGACGAGCGGCTGAGTAGACCTGGCTGAGGCACCCGCCGTGTCACCCCCATCCATCAGGAGGCATGTCCTGAACCGCAGAACTTTTATTAACTTTTATTAAAACTCATTATTACAGAAAGACTCAGAAATGGTCAGCAGTAGAGAAAAGAGCAGAATGAGCCCCCGCATGCCCCCACCCAGCCTCTGCAGCCACGGGCTCTGGCGCGCCCATCCTGTCCACCGTCCTCCACCTTGTCTATTACCCTTGGGGGCAGGTTGGGAGGGATGGGTGTTTGCATGTGGATCCAAGATGCCCTGTTTCCCTTGTGAATTTTATGGGATGTGTGGCTCATGCATAAGACCTGCTTTAAACATTAACTGAGAGACTGCTAAGCAGTTCTTTCTTGGGCTATGTTGTTTTCCCTGGAAAAGAAAACTGAAAGTTTTCCCATGAAAGAAGGCACTCCTGTGGTCCATGCTTTCTGATCCATGGCACTAGTGTGCTGTGTCCTGTCAGTGTGGGCTGTGGGGTGGGGGGAGGCAGGAGGTGGGGAGAGCAAGTGCAGGGGGTGGTATAGTAAGGGGGGCCCTGGGAGGGGGGCAGGAGCTGGGGGCTAGTGCAGAGGGCAGAGGGTGGGGAGTGAGGGGTGTAGTAAGGGGGACCCTGGGAGGTGTGGTAAGGGACAGGTGGGTGGGGGGAGGGCTGGCTCACAGTACTCCTTTTTTCCTTCATAGCTGCTTCATGGGGAGCACCTGCTGCTCTGCGTGCAGACTTTGGTTTCCGTGTGCCAGGAAGACTGCAGAGGATGCAGCTTGCAGCTCATGGAAGTGCTCGTGACCATCATGGCGCTCTCCGGAGCCACAGGCCTCAGTGACAAGGTAAGGCTACAGGGAAACCCCCACTTTGCTGTGTGGGTGATGGAGCTCATGCCTGGGAAGGTGCTCATCTGACCAAATGGAACCACCATCCAGAAGTCCTCCTGCTGTGGAAACTGAAGCCTCAGGCTCCCCTGACTCAGCTGACTAGCATAGTGGAGGACCATGTGGGACATTTGGGATGAGTCGCTCATGCGGTGGCCCTCAGGGGGTAAAGGATTCTAGAGAACCTGCAGCTGCCCGTTTATTGTCATGTCTCAGAGGGACAACAGCTACGGACAAGCAGGACAGGAGCCTGTCCTCAGCTCCAGCCTGTGACTGACAGCCTATAGAGAAGATAGTGTCATAATCTCCCATCTCATCACAGGCCAGCTTTATAGCACTATTTCTGTTTTCTCAGCTCTGGGTTTAAGCTTTGAAAATTCTTCTGATGTCCAGTTCCCCTTGGGCCTCAGGGACCATCTCCAGAAGAATGTGGTTCTCCCCCTGGTCCTCTCTCCACCCCCGTGGGCACACCTCTGTCTGGGGATGATGTGCCTGATGGAGAGGTGCCTGGGCACTTCATAGAACCTGTGCCCCATATCAAGGAGGTCCTCTGCCCTTCCTCTCCTTTCCTGGGCCTCTCAACTTTGTTTTGTTTGTTGTTTTTTTTTAAGATTTTTATTCATTTGAGACAGAGAGCATGAGTTGGGGAGGAGGGGCAGAGGGGGAGGGAGAAGCAGACTCCCCACTGAGCAGGGAGCCCAATGCAGGACTCAATCCCAGGACCCTGATATCATTACCTGAGCTGAAGGCAGATAGTCAACCATTTGAGCCACCCAGGTACCCCCCACATTTTTGTCTTTAAAAGCCACTGTTCCACAGAGCACGTATCAGCAGGCAGCTCATCACCACAGGGCCACAAACAGTACATGCATGGGACACAATAGAAGGAAGCTGGGCAGCTGTCAGGAGGCAGGCTGGGAGGTGGCTACAGACCTGTCTCCTGCCCCCACCCCCCCCAGAGGGTGGTTGTCTCAACTGGAAAGCCCAGTTGCAGGGTGACCTTGGGCCAGCATAGTTTTTGTCTGATCAGTTCAGTGCCCTGCTGCCACCTTGCTCCCTGCTCCCTCACAGATTGGGCTGGCTGACGCCCAGCTCTCCCACCACAGTGGGAGCTGAGGACCCCAGAAGGGAGCGGCCTGCCAGGAAGCTTGCTCTCCCTACGTGCCCCTGGCTTTGTGCTGAATGGGGGCACAGTGGCTGAATCTCGTAAATGCACGTCTGTCTGTTTTGTTACCTGTTGTGCCCACGGCACTGACGCCATGTGCATAGTGGCGGTTAGATGAGCACCTACAGTCCTAGCCCCAGCAGGCACTCCAGGGGCTCCTCTTGTCATGCTTCCTCAACGATTGGGTGTTTGAGGTTGGCCTGGTCACTAGCCGCTCACATGCCTCAGTGGGTCTCGCTGTCTGATGATGAGGATGGGTCCCCCCCTCCCCCCGAGGGCTTTCCCCAGCCTGTAATTCACACCTACAGGTTCAAGAGACCATGGATGCTCTGGCCACAGTGCAAGAGGTCAACAGCAGGCAGGACCTCTACCGAGAACACATAGGCCCCCTTGTGGAGTGGCTGGCAGCGACACAGAACGACTGGACTGTCCACTCCGTGGAGCTGCTGCAGCTCACTGTGGTAGTCACCCATGCAGGTGAGTTCCCACCATGCCCAGGCTGGACCCAGGGGGCCACAAGCCAGCTGAGGTGGGGTGACTCATCTCTCCTGCCCATGGGAACCAGCAGTTTGAGAACCAAAATGTTAACTTTAAAAATGCCAAGAAGATTACTTTTCAAGACTTTATGTAACATGGCTGCTCAAAGCCTGCCAGGTGTATGGGTTTGATGTTAAACCTCAAGTTTGGGCCTTGTCATGGCCTCTCATGTGGCCCGTGTTGAGATACACCTCAGCATCATTGAACTTAGTGCTGCATGGCCAACGGGTGTTCTGCGTGGGCCTCCCATCCATGCTTCCTCCCTGCCCTGTGGAAATCCCTCTATTGGACCAGCCCTGGGGAAGCTTTCACTGGAATGCTTCTTTTTAAAAGATTCTTGAAAACAACAAAAATTACTTTCAGACCTGGAAGGGCAGTTTCTGTCCCTAATTTAGAAAGCCACCAGAAGCCACTTCCCAGTGCACTGGAACCTGCAAGCCTGCACACCGTTGAGGCTGATCAGGAAAAGCTGGGTTGTCAGCCAAGTGCAGGAGGGGCGGGCAGTATGGGGGGTGGCATGGCTGCTCTGCACTTCTCCTTCAGTTAACCAAGTATTTTCTCAGAGTGTGAATACTGTGTATTTACACTCTTTGTTTGAAAGTATCCTGTTTGGTCTGGAGAGGTTCCTTTCCCAGTGCCCCACAACCCGCATGGTGCTGGCACACCCAGGGCACACCGGTCTATCCAGTCCTCAAGTACTTCCTGCTGGATCTCACATCTACCCGTTTCTTTGTACCGTTAGTGTTGACAAACACCCTGCAGGTTGGAGGAGTTTTTTTCTCATTTTTACAAAGAGCATTTAACAGACTTGACATGTTAGAAATAATGCATTTTTGGTGCACACATGGTAAAAGGGAGACAGTGATGTGCACAAGCTAGGTGTGTTTTTACAGGAGGGGCAGGAAGACATTCAGTGACTCCTTTCTCCTCTTGCTTGTAAGCAGGAGATTGGTATCTTTCCTGAAAGATCCCACCTCCTCCTCCAGTGAGAATTGTCTGAACATTGGCCTTCTGTGTGATGTCAAAGGAAAATAAACCACAGAGGGTGTGAGCAAACATTCGGTGCTCAGTCGTGCTGAAGGTATCCTGCTCCTGGGCCATATCGTCCCATCTAGTTTGTTTCTCTTTCTTCCCCAGACCCCACACCTGGCCTCAGGTCAACAAAGGGCTTTGCTTTTCCATCTTGTGGCTTTGACGCCCAGTTTGAGACAGAGGATCTGAGAAGACTCCAGTTGCTTTGCTTGTTTTTGGGCTTGTTGCAAATGGACAGGCACGTTGTGAGCAGGGTGGCTATGAGAGGCGCTATCAGTTGTACAGTGCTGCGAGGGCCTGCCTGGCTGGAGTGGGGGGCCACAGTGGCACTCCATGACCGTGTCCATGCAATCAGAGTGCATGTCTACACCCCAGGGACTGTTTATTCCAATCACGACTGAGAGCACTTCCAGTACTGAAAATCATTCCTCATGTCTGAGGCCCTTGGTACTACAGGCGGACCTGCGCCAGTGCTCTCGAGCAGCGCCTGAGTAGAGCGATGGCTGCCAAGTGTAGGGGCAAATATTAAACACCTTACGTGTTCTGAATAATTTATTTTGGTTGATCTTTAAAATATTGCTTAACTTGAATTTTTTTAAGTATCTGGGAAAATATAAGGAAATAGGAAGTTTCCATGTTGAATGATAAGCATGATTTGGGGGTTAAATGTTTTATAGTGACACCCACGATCCGGAAAGGAAAGGAAGGTGGTGGGACAGGGCGTGCTGGCCCCCGCCTTCGGCACAGGTGCTGACCCTGCAGCCGTGGGCTGCTGTCCATCTGCGAGCAAGAACCGTGGGAACTGGGTGTGTGTTTTCCAGGCCCGGCGCTGGGAGAAGTGCTGCCCCACCTCATGCCCATCCTTAGGAGCTGCCTCCAGCCAGCCAGAGACCCGCAGATGCGCCTGAGGCTCTTCTCTTGCCTGTCACGGGTGCTGCTGAATGCAAAGCAGACCATCGACTCCCAGGGGTAAGTCTGCCTGGCCTCTGGCCTCTGTGGGGTCCTCTCAGACAGGAGCTGGGGTCACCCCGGGCTCTGGCGCCAGCCGCTCTCCCTGGGTAAACAGCCCTGCAATGAGAGCCCAGTCGGACAGACACGAAGTCAAGTCATTTTCGTGTGGCCGTTAAAATTCCATTGAATGAAGAGGTTTCAGGGAACATTAACTATTAATGGTTTATATATTAGCTGTTCTCACTTTTAATAGTCTTTCGGTACCTTTCAAACCTAACAAAGAATGGATTGAATCACTGTTAGAAGATTCTGTCCATGAGAACTTTGAGGCAGCAAACACTGAAAGACCTCTAATGTGGCAGCTCTGCAGTGAGGGATGGAGAGCAGAGATGCTGGTGGGAAGGACAGGAGTGACCTAAATCCGTCGCAGGGCAGAGCTGGGTGCCATGGGGTAGAGTGGGCAGTGAGGCGTGAGGGGACCCCATCCCCTTAGAAGGAGCACATCCATCAGGGCTCTGTCACTAACATGCTAGGACATTTGCTGTGGGCTCTGTCAGCCCATCAAATTGCAGGAATTCTGTTTCATGCTTGTCTGCACAAGGCTTTGAGCCTACAGTGGCCATAAAAAGAGACAAAGTGAGCCCTGGGAGCCCTCCCGACAGCAGAGGTCCACATGGATGAGCCCCAAGGGCGTATGGACACAGGTCGGCTGGTGCCTCAGAGCCTGTGCTTCCCCACATCCTCTCCAGGGGCCTGAATGGGTGACCCTATTCTGCCGAAACCTGTCCACTGGCCACCTGCAGGTCCCACTCAGAGTTGGCAGAGCATAGGCGTTGAGAGAGCTATCCTGGGTCCTTGGCCTCACTAATACCTGATGAAAGTGCCACAGCGACAAGATGGGCTCCTCGGTTTGAGGAGGTGCCATTTTGGGGGGCTCCCTCCCCCGGACAGGGCTGCCCCTCCCACAGAACAACCCCAAGCTTGGGCCCTGGGCACCGTCCCATCTGTCCCGGCCGACCCACTCAGGTTCCATAATTGCTCTGGGCCGTCCCCACCTCCAGACATGCAGCCTCTGCCCTCCAGGGTGTCTATAGATGTGTGACAGGCCTTGCTGGCCACCACCTGGCTCCGTCTGGTCCTCGAGGCTGACCAGGGACCAGGGAAGGGGTGACAAGGGTGGTAGGAGGTCCGTCTTCAGAGCACTGCCCACAAAGGTAGCTGGGGTTGAGGAGCAGGGCACTCACGGTCTCCTGAGGTGGCATCAGTTCTGAGGGAAGTCTGGGCGAACCACCTACGTGTACGTCTTCATTCCAGCAAGGACCCACCTACAAAGCCACATGCATCTTCTCATGCACAGGACAAGCCACTCCAAAAAGTCAGGTGCTTGATCTTCCTCCCTGATGTGTCACTGTTTTTTCGGCGCAAGTTCTGACTGACCCTGACCACACATGAGGCCCCTGCCTGTATCCCCACAGCCGAGCGGCAGTCTGGCCAGTGCTCAGCCCTCCATTCTTATAGCTACTTTACCTGGACACTCAGAGGACAGGACTCAGGGTTAGGTCCTTCTGAAGAGACTCTTGTGAATCACTTTGCAAGAAGCAGCAGTTCCTTGCATAACAGTTAAAGCACATTGAAAACCTAATCTGTGTGTCTGTGTGTCTGTGTGTGTAGACCATCCAGAACCAGATTTGCTCCTTTGCCTGCATCGCTGGTTCTGGGATGCCCCCTGCTGGAAGCAAACAGGTGGAGCCTTATCAGAAAGTTGGGTCAGTCGGGGATGAGGCTGGAGACAGACCAGAGGGATGGCGCAGGATGCAAGGAGAAGCAAGGGTGTCGTGGAGCTCGGGCTCCCCCCAGAGGCTTTACCTTTTCAGTATTCAAGAGCAGCTGGTATTGGGACACAAGCCACCTTTGAAATATGCTTTGGAATGAAATAACTTGAATTATTTGTTGAACCAAACAGGTTTTGATGTAATGGTGAAGGCACAGTGGGATTCGTTAGGACACTCAGGTGCCCCTCTGTGCAGCTCCTACTAAGGTGCCCAGAGTGTGGCTCTGCAGCCCTGAGCTGGCCAGGCAGAGTGGGATATGTGAGTTCACCATCCAGATGATGTGCCCTTATTACTGGTGGGAACATCCATGTCTCCATGAGCTGCAGCACTCAGGCCCTGGGTGCAGACCTGCAGTGCTCTCCCCTTGGGTGGAGGGGAGCATGCCCACAGGGGACAGTTAGGCATGTGTCTGTGTGTGTGTGTGTGTGTGTGTGTGTGTGTGTGTGAGAGAGAGAGAGAGAGAGAGAGAGAGAGAGAGAGAGGTGGCCACACCTACAAGTGACTTTGCCAGCCTGGTCAATGTGCCTGGTAACTTCCTACCTCCTCTTTCAGAGGCAAGGGGAAAGACTGACAAAGCCCTGCAGCAGAGGGGTGGGGGCACCCTAGAGGCTCAGAACCTCTGAGTGGGCCCAGCAGAGGCTGGGAGGAGTTCTAGAAGGCCACCAGCTCTCCCTCTAGCTGCCTCCTCCCCTGCAGGGCACCTGCCCCAGGGAAACCTTCACGCCCTGGTTCAGGTTTCCCCTCAGCCTGGCTCCCTTGTCTTTACCTGTGCTCCCATGTTTCCACCCCAGGCAGTTCCACCACTACCTCGACACTGTGACGAAGGACATCCTGGTCCCCAATCTGCAGTGGCATGCAGGGAAGACCGCCGCAGCCATCCGCACGGCAGCTGTGTCCTGCCTCTGGGCGCTCATCAGCAGCGAGGTCCTGTCGGAAGAGCAGGTGGGGCTCCCAAGGGCACCTGCCCAGGGGAGGAGCACGTGCATGCAGTGGCCAGACCCTGCTTTCAGCAACCCACAGAGGGGAGGGAACATGGGGGCTGCAGGCAAGGGCAGAGCACAGGCTGGTGTGACCCGCAGCATTTGGTGTTCTGATTATCTGGGGGTTTTCAGAGGTTTACATATTAAATGTTACTCTTTGCAGAGCAGAGAATGTAACCACAGGAACCTAACTGAGTTGGGCAGATGTTGGGGTTTATGAGTTACTGTGATTCCTACCTGCAGTTCACATGGGGATCAGGGAAGCAGGCACAGCAGTGTGAAAGCCTTGCTGTCACTGCTTAGCCCCACATCTGCCATGCCTGGCCAGGGACTTGCCTACTGTGTGAGCTCTACCTCCTGGTACACTCAACTGTCATGATCAGAGTTACAATGTCCCCTGAATTTTGTAGGGCACAATAGACAGCCATTCCAGTGAATAGCAGACTCTGTAGGATTTATGTCTAAGACTTTGTGAATAATGAGTTTATCAACTCACCAATTTAAACAAGATTGTTCAAGTCATCTAGATTTTAAAAATCAAGGTTCTAGTTTTCTTATGTAAAAATTTCACAGTAGCATTCCAGACTCCTGTCTGTATGAGAGGCAGGCACCTTCCATGACAGGCAGCATGTACACACCACATGCAGTGTCGTTGCTGGGCTGGGGTCCGTCACCAGCCCCTCTTGTCTTCTCATTGCAGATACAGCAAGTGCAGGAGACACTGATGCCGCATATTCTAACCACCCTGGAGGAAGATTCTCAGATGACTCGATTAATTTCGTGCCAGATCATTAACAGATTTCTAAAATCCTCCAGTGGCATCATTGATCCTGATAAGTTCATCAGGATTTACCCTGGTAGGACATCTTTCTTTCCTAAACCTCATGTGTCTAGTTATCTGGTGGCTGTTTCTTTTATAGGGAAACTAGAAACTGCTCCTTTGACCTCCAGTCAGGTTGATGCTGCATCCCAATACAGCCATGACAGAGGAACCATCAATGGGTAGATAGTGTAGCACAAGAAACAAGGAGGCGTGTGCCCAAGATTTGGGAGTGCGGCCCCACGACCTGGCAGGGATCCCTTGAGGTGAGGGTGGGCACACAGCCGTGCCTCAAATCCCACATTTTCACCCCTCTGGAGCCCAGGCACTGCACAATCTCAGACGAAGGAGCAGACTAGTGGATGCGGAGGGTCCCTAAAACACCAGGAAAACCTAGCATGGAGGATGGCAAGTACCCCTGTTGCTGGAGGGGAGTGGTGAATTCTAGAACCCACCTCCAAGTTCAAACAGAAATGCAAACAGAAACCAAGATATGACTGAGAAAGAGCCCAGCAGACCTTCTAGAAATGCTGCTGGTAGACTGTAGTGAGGGGCCCTGTGGAGACTAAGGAGCAAGGTTGGCACTGGGTGTGGCCTGCAGGCTCTTGATTCCTGCCTGGGCCCTGGCCACACAGTGGAGCCTCAGCACCTGTACTTTCCCTGGGCTGCAGCAGGCAGTGATTCTAGAAGGTGGTCTTAAGAATTCCGGGAAATGAGATTCAAAGCAGGGGCCACTGGATGCATGAGACCAAATGTGGCAGAGATGGGATTTGTGAGCTGAGTCCATTCGGGTCACCATGAGGGGAAGAGGTGCAGGCTGTGCACGCAGAGCTCCAGAATGAGTGGCAAACAGACGGCCAACATCAGAAGAGGTAGTGGCTCAGAATGTTCTGGAAATGTAGTGCATCTTGATGAAATGCAGAGTCAAAGTCACCTTTCCCATGTGTTCTTTCAAGTTTGTTTTTGCTTTTGTGTTTACTTCTGTGGCACCAAACATCTTATTCCTATTTCTATCTGTGAACAAATCCAGGCCAGTGTGGTTGCTGCCTGTCAGGACTCATTGGGATTTTGCTCACTTTTTAAAACAAAAGCCAGTGAAAATGTTGCTCATTTGGGGGCATTTGGGGATATTTTAATTACAATAGGATTTCCTCGGGCAGGCTCCTTTATTTTGTGGCACCAGTTCTGTGCTCCTGGCAGCGATGTGTTTACAGAAGCATTGCCTGCTTGGCTGCAGAGGGGAGGACGTTCTAAGCTGCTCCCTCTAAGTCCTTCCTGACAAGCCCCATACAAGCTATCTTTTCTTCCTGAACTAGCAGTTGCACATCATGGCGGACCTCAGACGATCACAAAAGTGAATTTCCAAGCCACCTCTTCTGCTTAAAACTAGAGGCTTAGGAGACACCATCCCAAAGTTGGCCTGAGCTGGCAGGAGCAAGGATATGGCAGGAATCCCTGCGAGAGGCACGGGTGATGTGTCCTTCTCACTGGCTGTCCCAGGACTAGGGGAGGTGGTGCTGGTCTCTGCAAGGTTTTGCAAACATGCGTGCTTCCATGAGGCTCAGAATCCTTAGAAAAGGGCATCTCTGTGAGTTAATGCCCATCAGGAAGCCAAGAGCCACATGCACACATGTGTAGAACAGCACAGGCCCACGGCCCTGCATACCTACGTCTGGTGGATAGGCCGCCTGCCATTGTGGGGCCACTGCCCTGCTCCCCACCAACATCCACCTCCTGCCTGCTCATTCTGTGCCCCAGTGACTGCTGAGTCTCCAGAGACACCCAGCCACAGGGCCAGAGATTTCTTGTACTTTGGGGTGAGAAAGGTATATGTTTGATAAAAACCTCACCTGTGAACAGTGAGTTTCTACCCACAGGAGAAATGGTTACTGCGTTCAGCAGCCAAGTGGTCCAGCCCCAGAACTCAGCAGAAACAAACCAGACACAGGTGTTGGCTCTCATCATCAGGCCCTGAGCTCTTCCCCAGAGTGCGCAGTGTGTTGGGGTAGAGAAGGGTCTGCCCATCAAGGGGACAGGACAGCCAGGGTGTGATGCTTGTGGTGACAGACTCTTGAGCATCTCGGAGCCACAGAGGCCTGGGGCTGCCTTGCAGGTGAGGAGACAGGTACAGAGCAGCTCAGGCCTGCCTGCACATACGGCACAAGGAGGGCCAGGTTCTCCTCCGCCTGCCCTGGCCAGTGTGGTCCAGTGGTCCTGGGAGCTGCCCCCAGGCCCTTGAGTGTGAGCACTAGTCTCCCCACAGGACATGGGGTTCCCAGGGCCCAAGGGTGAGTGCCCCCAGCTCTGGGTCAGTCCCTGCACTGGTCGCTGTCTCACTGTCCTGTCTGGCCCTCCCTCTAGAGCTCCTGAAGCGTCTGGACGACGTTTCCCATGAAGTGAGGCTAGCTGCCACCTCTGCCTTGGTCACATGGCTGGCGTGTATCAAGAATGATGATGGGAAGTCCTACTACCAAAGCAACATTCAGTTCCTGTACAGAGAGCTCCTTGTGTACCTCGATGACCCGGAGAGCGCTGTCCAGGATGCGGTGTTAGGTAGGTGTGGTGTGACATGTGGTTGGTTCTGAAACCTGCCTTGAGTGCATGGACCCGGCTCTTGGCAGCTGAGTAGCATGATTGGTCTCATGGGGCAGCAGATCCACGGCCTCGGGAGCCCTTGAACTATCAGTCCCAAGGGTTTTGTCCTTCTAGGTTACAGCCTGTGTTATTTGCTAGAAATTGAAGTTGAGAAAAATCTTGGATATTTATTAACTTGGTTAGGGTAACAAGTTCGTTGTATATTAACATAAATAACATGGTTTTAAGAGAGATCTTTTCCAAAACAAAATAAGGAGCAAGAAGAGTGGCGTTGTTTACCTTTTTGTGACTCTCGATGGCAGACTGCTAGGTGTTCACAGCTTCTGCATTCTGTCAGCCATGATAGGTGGTGTTGGGTAAGGTAATGAAGGAAATCCAGCCTCGGGCAGGTACACAGCTGGAAGAGAGGAGCTGTTTCAGATAACTGCGGGTGTGCTTTGATACTGCCCCAAACTGGATAGGCGGTCATTCCCCGGAGGCCACCCAGAGGGTGGACCCTGGTAACAGTCGTGCCTAATGGTCCATCCTGCTCGGGAAACCTGCGTCAGCCATGGAATTGGGGGCATCATCCTGAGTCAGGCATGTCCAGTCACGTTTGTCAGCGTCAAGCTCAGAACAGCCTCAGAAAGAAAAGCTTACGGAAGCTGTCCAGTGTACAGTGGCGGGAACATGGGTCTTATAGTTGCAGTTTCTGCTAGATAGCTTAAATCTGTCGTTGGCCACAAATGCTGTCACTTCACTAATTTGTGAGCAAAGGTTCTGCTGGGTACCTGAGTAAGACTATCCTGAGTTTGTTCCTTGTTTGTTGGGTGGTTGTTTCTGGTAAAAGCAGCATCCTAGGGACCAGGCACACCCCCGCTGTGCCCTCACATCACCACACAGGATGCCTGGACGGTGGGCCCAGCAGACACCGGGGAGCAGGGGCTTCCATGTAACTCCTGGAGCAGCCACAGGGAGTGTAATCCAAAGAAGTATAGGTAAAATGTCCATAAATAGGTTTTAGGGTAGAATTCTAAAAAACATTACAAAACCCAAAAGAAGTCAAGGAATGAGGATGGAAAGAACACAGAAACAGGACAAATAGGAAACAAACAGACCAAATCCAGCCTCAGCTGCAGTCTTGTTTAACATTAATGAGCCAGACGTTCCAGTTAAAAGGCAGATGTTGTCAAGTTAATAAAGAAATCACAACTTAACTCTAAATTAATGAATTAAATTAAAATTTGGGTGCCTGAGGACTGAGTTAGTAAAGGAATTCTTACTGTCTGAGGACATTTTTTTTTTTTAAAGATTTTATTTATTCATGAGAGACACAGAAAGGGGGGGGGGGGGCAGTAGCAGAGACACAGGCAGAGGGAGAAGCAGGCCCCATGCAGGGAACCCGACATGGGATTCTATCCCGAGTCTCCAGGACCACGCCCTGGGCTGAGCCACCCAGGCTGCCCTACTGAGGACATTCTGGAGGGAGCTTGCCAGGCGATGGTGGTTGCAGAAGGCTCATGGACCCCACAGTCTCCTAGCCCTTGCTTTGTGCCATGCAGTGAGCAGACAGCCAGCCTGGGGTTGTCTCAGACACAGCTTGACTCCCAGACCCCTGAGTCCTCCAGGGACCCTCACACACACAGAGCCTCCACCTCAGGCCATCACAGATGGGAGTGGGTGACGGTGCAGCACATTTGAATAGCCGGGTGGTGTCTCCAGGCACCAGCAGCTGGAGGACACACCAGCGTCCTGGCTCCACTCCTGTACCTAGTGCATGTAGGGGGGGTCTGGGTCACTTGGCCCAGTTCTCACAGACCCCACACCTTGCCCTCCTCTCTCCTCCCTCTCTCCAGCAAGACAAATAATGAGTTTTGTCAGTCTTCCCTAGCAGGCAGCCTGGTTCCCACCAGAGGCTAACTGTCCAATACCCGAGGAACAGTGTGTGCACCGCGCCTCCTCCGCCTTCGAGACGTGGCGTGACTCGTGACGGCGCAGGCGTCAGGGCAGACTCACTCCACTGCTCCTCTGCTTGCAGCCTCTGGGCCTGCCCCACCGACCTCGGGGGTGCTCACAGCAACTCCAGCCCCTGGCACATCAGCCCCATAGCCAGCCAGCTATGTTTGCAGTCCTGCGTAGACAGGCCCCTCTCTCAGACAGATGACTGGCTTTCCCCTCGGGGGCTCCCCTCAGCCCCTCATGCTTCCTGGGCCTCCTGCCTGATGACCTTGCTTCGTCCCACTGACAAGGTAAAACTCCTCCACATCCTCTCCCGCAGCCAGTCCCACATGCCCTCTAACTCCCAGAGCCACTCCCATCATGGTGCCCATGAGCCTTGCTGCCAATAGCAGCCTGCTGCTTGGGCCTCTCTTCACCTGCATGCACTCCACAGGACCGCTGGTTACCACCTCCTTGCTGTGGCCTCCAGGATGCCCTGGCTTCCGGGTTTCCTCTGTCCCTCTGGCCACTGCTTCCCTCTGCACCCACAGTATTGGTGACCTCTCCATGGCTTCAGACACCGCCCATGTGCTAGTGGCTCCCAGACTTAAGTCCAGGCCAAACATCTGCCCCAAACTCTAGACACACACGTGCAGAGGTGCTCAGAGGACACGAGGGTCTGCTGGCATGGCAGCCACAGCATGTAGGCCAAGCCCAGGACAGCGCCCCCATTTGTCAACTCTGCTCCCCCTGCTGTGTCCCCATTGCCACCAATGGCCATGCCACCCTCCTTGAGCATTAAGCAGGACCATCAAGGGGACTCCGATGACCCCCTGAGTCTGCTTGCCTCTGTCTAGCTCCCTTCCCACCCAGAGTTCAGCAGTCACCAGCCCAGTTACCATGATTATCACCTGTAACAACACTGCTTTCCTTCTTTATTCTGATTGTCGCCTAATATGTCCACAGCATCTGGCATATAGAAGGCTTACAGCTGGTGTTTGTTGACGGAATCAGCATCAGTAAATGTAAGAAGAGAATTGATGATTTTTGTAAGCCAGTTTATCTGCTATTGCAAAACCTGTTTCTAAGGCCAAAATGCCACACAAACATCACCCTCAGAGATTTTGAGAGACTTTCCTGATCTACCAACAACTCCAAGAAAATTATTTGAAGTTATTTTTGTCTACACTGTGACTGTTGTGTACTAATCTAGCATCATCAGATGAATTTAAAATGCTGTTAAAACTCTTCAGTTAAAACTATTTTTTTAGAGTGGTTTTGGGGTCAAAATAAGGGGAAGGTACAGAAATTTTCCGCATACCTGTTACCCCCACACACAGCATCCCACCACCCCAGGTGGTGCATCTGTCACTATTGAGGACCCACTCAAACATGTCAGCACCACCCAGAGTCCACTGTTCACATGAGGGTCACGCTGGGTCGTGTGCATCCCGTGGGTTTGGACGAATGGGTGACACAGATCCACCATTACAGAACCGTACAGAGTAGTTTCGCTGCCCTGTGTGACTGATGGTCTTGCACGCACACCCCACCCTGACAGCCCCTGGGCTTTTACCCGCACCACAGTCTGGCCTTTTTTAGGATGTTACCAGGTTCAAATCCTACAGAACAAAGGCTAAAGGCTGTTCAGATTGGGTTATTTTACTTACTAATACACATGAAAGGTGCTTCCATGTCTTTTCACAGCATGATAGCTCATGTGTTCTTAGCACTGGATAGTAATCTGTTGTCTAGATGGACCACAGATTACCCATCCAACTAAAGAAGGACAGCTTGGTTGCATATAATTTTTGGCAACTATGGAAAATGCTGCTTTATGTATATGTGTGCAGATTTTGTGTAGACATAAGTTTTCAGCTCTTTTGAATACCAAGTAGCTGGGCAGCCCAGGTGGCTCAGCAGTTTAGCGCCGCCTTCAGCCCAGGGCGTGATCCTGGAGACCCTGGATCGAGTCCCACATCAGGCTCCCTGCATGGAGCCTGCTTCTCCCTCTGCCCCCCTCTCTCTCTCTCTCTCTCATGAATAAATAAATCAAATCTTTAAAAAAAAAAAAAAAAGAATACCAATTTGCACAATTGCCGGATTGTATGTTAAGAGAATATTTAGTTTTGTAAGAAACTGCCAAACTGTCTTCCTAAGCGGCCTCACCATTCTGCATGGCCACCAGCAACCTGCTACTCCACATCCTTGCTGCATCTGGTGATAGTATTGTGGATTTTGGCTGTTCTAACAGATGTGTGGTGGTATCGTCTTGTTGTTTTGACCCACATTTCCCTGAGGACACATGATGTGGAGCTTTTTCTCAGATGCCTGTTTGGCCTCCGTATCTCTTCCTTGGTGAGGTGTCATTAAGGTCTTCACATTTTTTACTTACATTGTTTTCATATTGAGTTTTTGGAGCTCTTCGTGTATTTTGGATAACAGTCCTTGATCAGACGTGTCTTTCGTTAATATTTTCTCCTGGTGTATGCCCTGTCTTCTCAGTCTCTTGATGTTGGCTTCTTGCAGAATGGAAATGTGTAATTTTAATGACATCCAGCTTATCAGTTATTTCTTTTGTGGATAGTACCTTTGGTGTTGTGTCTAAAAGATACTGCCACACCTGAGGTCCCTGGGTTCTCTCCTGTGTTCTCTTCCAAGAGTCCTGTAGTTCTTACAGTTTTATATTTAGGTCTGTGATCCCCTTGGGAGTTAATTTTTGTGAAGTATGTAAATTCTGTGTCTAGGTTCTTTCTTCTTTTTTTGTTTTCCTGTGTACAGACATCTACCTATTCGAGCACCACTTACTGACAAGACTTCTTTTGCCCCACTGCCTCACCTCTGCTCTGTTACCAAAGGTCAGATGACCATGGTTCTATGTCTGGGCTCTCTGTTCTGCTCCATCGATCTGTTTGTTCTCTCAACAAGACTACGCTGTTGAGTACTATGGTTTATGGGAGGTCTTAACGTCAGTTCTCCAGCTGTTTTGTTCTCCTTCCATGCTGCATTGGCTCCTCTGGGACTTTGGCCTCTACATACAGATTTGAGATTGAGGTGGTGGATATCTGCAAAATAACTTGCTGGGACTCAGAGTGCAATTGCCTTAAATCTACAGCTCAAGTTGGGGAGGACAGACATCATGACGATATTGACTCTTCCTGTCCATAAACATGGGCTCTCTACACTTAATACATTTTATTTTCTTTTATTTATATATTACCTCTGTTTATTTGTATGCTACTTATTGCACTCACCAGGACCTCCAGTACAATGTTGAGAGGGAGTGGTGAGAGGGACATCTTTGTCTCATTTGGCAGCTAAGTGGAAAGCTTTGAGTGCCTCACCACTCAGTATGACTTTAGCCACAAGTGTGTTTATAGATACTCTGTTGTGTCGAGGAAGTTCTCTATTCCTAGTTGGCTGAAAGTCTTTACCATAATTGGGCACTAGATTTTGTCAAAATACTTTTCTGCATCTATTGATAAGATCATGTGATTTTCTTTCTTCTTTTTTAAAGATTTTATTTATTTGACAGAGAAGGAGAGAATATGAGAGAGAGAGAGCATGAGCACGGTGAGGGGAGGGGCAGAGGGAGAAGCAGACACCCCCTTAGCAGGTAGCCCAACACGGGACTTGATCACAGGACTTGATTCCATGACAATTGATTTTGAAATATGGGACCAGCCTTGTGTACCTGGGATAAACCCCACTTTGTTTTCACACATAATTCTTTTTATACATTGTTGGATCGATCATACTTGCTACTATTTTTTTTTGAGGATTTTTGCATATGTATTCATGAGAGATGATGGTCTACAGTTTTCTTATAATGTCTTTATCTGGTTTTGTATTGAGGTCATGCTGGCCTCGTAGAGTTAGGAAGCTTCCATCTTCTAGGAAAGAATGTAGAGAATTGGTGTAATTTCTTACTGAAAGTTTGGTAGAATTCACCACTGAACCCATCTGGGGCTGGTGCTTTCTCTTTTGTGGGGTTATTAATTATTGATTCCGTTTCTTTGGTGTAGGTCTATAAAGGTCATCTGTTCTTGTGGGGTCAGCCCACCTCTTCTGGGTCCTCATATCTGTGGGCCAGGATTTATTCAGAGGACCAGCTTTTGGTTTTGTTGATTTTCTCCATTGATTTCCTGTTTTAATTTCACTGATTTCTGCTCTACTTCTAATTTTTTTCTTCTGCTCACTTTGGATTTGTCTTTTTCTAGTTTCCTAACATAGAAAATTTAAAGTGTCGATTTCCAGATCTTTCTTCTTTTCTCACATATGCATTCAATGCTATAAATTCCCCTCCAAGCACTGTTTTCACTGCATCCCAAATATTTTGGTTGTATTTTCCTTTTCATTTAGTTCTAAGTGGACCTTAATTTCTTTTGAGACTTCCTCTTTGATCATTGCATTATTTAGAAATGTGCTGTTTAATCTCCAAATATTCGGGGATTTTCCAGTTTATCTCTTGTTGATTTCTGGTTTAACTCCATTGTTGTCTGAGAGCAGACATCACAGGACTTCTGGTTTTTAAATTTCTTATGGTGTTTTTCATGGCCCAGAACATAGCCCATCTGGTGAGTGCACCAGGGAAGCTTGAAAGGTGCATACTCCCTGCTTGCTGTTAGACGGAGGCGCCTAGATCTGCTGCAGAGGTCAGCCACGTCCTTGCTGACCTGCCTGCAGGTCTTTCCATTCCGAGAGCACATGTGGAAGTCTCAGCTACAGGGTGGATTCCCTGCTTCTCCTTGTCACCCCATCAGGTTTGCTGTGCATTGTTTGGCGCTCTGTTATGCATATTAAGGATCTTTCTGTCTTCCTGGAGAACCGACCCTTTCTCATTAGGTCACACGTGGCCTCTCATTCCTGGATCACTTGCTTTGCAATCTGTTCTGTTCGTAGCTGTTTTAACTTGAACATGAAGCTTATTCACATAAGCAGTAGTTGGTTTAATATCTATTTCTGGCATTTTAAGGGTGTGTTGCTGTTTTACAGAGGTCCTCAAAGCAGGAAGCGTTCTGTTCCCTGAGCTCCTGGTGAGAGAGACAGAGGCTGTCGTCCACAAGCACCGCTCTCCTGCCCACTGCCAACAGCTTCTGCAGCACCTGCAGGCCCTGCCACTCGCCCAATAAGAGCATGGAGCAGGCACCCAGTACCCATCCTCACGCACCTCACAGCTCTGGCACCTCTCTGTTGACAGCTGGAGACATTCACAAGCAAGAATGTACTCTGTAAGAAATATGCTAGGATTCTCCTAAGACAGATCTCAAGCCCAGCAGTTTCTGAAATAATGTTCACTGAGTGGCTTCTGTACTTTTGTCTTATTTATATAGTTCATTGACAGATCTCCCAAAAATCTATAGGTTATTTGAAATTAAAACTAAATGGCACCTGCTCACACTGGCAGCCAAATCAGCCCTTTTGTTTTAAAGCTTTGTGCACCTGCTGTGTTCCAGAGTTAGTATTTCTGTTTGAGCAAATGCCCACCCCACCAAGATGATTTTTTAAGCAAGTTATTAAAAAGAAATTCATTCATTCCTTAAGTTGTGTCTACTGAAACAGTATCACAGTGAACAGACTAAAAGGAACTTGAAGTCTTTATCAGTTAAATTTTTTCCTGTTTAAAATATTCTGGAACTCAAAATGTTACATGGATAGTCACAATATTTTTTTCTTAGCTCAGTGATGCAATGTTGAAAGAATATTTAATCAAATACAGTTTTGGTTGCTCTCGTAAGTAGAAGTAAAGTAAAATTGGTTTTTATTCTCTAGCACTTTCTACACCCAAGTGCCTAAAAAAAATTTTTAAATGGGTATTATTTCCATAAGCCAAATATTTATATTAACACAAGGGGGAAAATACTGTGTGTTTTCTAACAATCAAATATTAGCATTTATGCTAAAGTGTTTGAAAATTTAATTAAAAATATTTATTATAATTATTTTGTACGCCTGTCTTAATGTGTTTTGGTAGTTAATTGACATTTTTAGAAATTGCTCATTTTTTCCTTAATCTCACGGTGACTCCAGCCTCAAGAATTCTGGGCTCCTGCACCACTTGTAGTGTACTTTCTGGACGCCAGGTGGCAGGCGCTCCAAACCCCATCAGGAGGGCTTTGGAGGGAGAGCCTGGCTGTTCAGTCCGGGCGGGGGGGACGGCAGGCCTGGATGAGAGGCGGGATCTGAATTTGCTCCCTAGACTACAGTGACCAGGATTTAGGATGCCCTCAGGGATGTCATCTAACAGTTCCCTGATTGCCTGTTCTACGCTGTGCTCTTCCCTTCCTCAGCATCACCTAGAAACTTCTAGAAATGCAAATTACCGGCCCTCAGCCCAGATCTGCCAAGTCAGAGCCCATGGCAGGGGCCCAGTGGTCAGCCCTCCAGGGCACTGATCCCCTTAAATGTGGGGACCCTGCCCTGAGCACCATACATTTTCATGTCCAGCAGGAGCTCCATCTTCCATCTTTGATCAGCCAAAAGGGTCACAGGAACCAAACAGAAGTGCAGAGTCCTTGGCGGAAGGTCATACACACCAAGCAGGCATGGTTGGATGCTGGCATCGGTGGGTGTCCATGCCAGCTGCCACACTGGCTACCAAAGAAAGATAAGCACAGGATTCCAGTTTCTGGACATCTTTGGGGGAGGGGACATACTGAGCGGCAGCACTACTGTGAATTGGTGCCACCTGGCATGGTCTCAGCAGGTAGGTGTGTTCAGGAAAGACACAGAAACTCAGCTGACAAAGGTTAGTCCTCTGAACACCTGACAACCAACAGGCCCCTCCTCACTTAATTTTTTGACATTCTTGGGGTATCTGGGAGGCTCAGGTCATGATCTCAGTGTCCTGGGATCAAGTCCCAGAATGGGCTCCCTGCTCAGTGGAGAGCCTGCTTCTCCCTCTTCCTCTGCCCACCCACCCATGCTCTCTATCTCAAATAAAATCTTTAAAAAAAATTTTTTTTAAATTCTTGTACTCTTTACTCAAATCAGCAATTATTTACAGAACCCTAACCTTCATATACACGTGGTGAACAGGAACATGTAAAACAGTCCCTGAAAGTTTACAGCATTCCTGAAATGTAATTTACATACTGACAGTCCACCCATGCTAAGTGCCCAGTTAGATGAGTTTTAGCCCATTTTTGAGCTCTGCACCCATCACAACTATTTTAGAACACTTGTGCCACCCAGATGGCTCACCCCCACCCCCATTCCCCTGCCCACGCTTGTAGCCCACCGCTGCCCACCTTCCCACTACCAGCAACAACTGAGCCGCTTCTGTCTCCAGCCTGTTCACATATGGAATCATGTGGAATCATCTTAGGTGTCTGGCTTTTTTCTCTTAGGACAGTTTTTGAGGTTATTCATTCATGCACTATTTCAAGGGTCAGCAATCTCTGTAAAGGGCCAGGTAATAAATATTTTAGGCTTTGAGGTCCAAACTCTTTTTCTGTTCACCTGTTGATGGCATTTAGGTTGAAGATGGCTCTGGGTTCTGTGACATGTGTGGGCATGTTTCTACTGTGCTTAGGTAGGTACCCCAGAGTGGAATTACTGGGGCATATTTGATAAGTTTGTAGTCCTGGTTGATGGATTGATTGCTGTTAACTGCTTTATTGAAGGATGCTCACCCTAGAATTTACTGCACATATTTAAAGTGGGCAGGGACACCTGGATAGTCCAGTGGTTGAGCATCTGCCTTCGGCTCAGGGCGTGACCCCGGGGTCCTGGGATCAAGTCCTGCATCCGAGCTCCCTGCAAGGAGCCTGCTTCTCCCTCTGCCGTGTCTCTGCCTGTGTGTCTCATGAATACATAAAATCTTAAAAATAAAGTGGGCAATTTGACCAGTTCTGACACACACGTGCCCCCATGAAACCACCAGGCAAGACCATGAACCTCCCTACCACCCTCTCTAGAACCCCAAAGGTTCTCTCCTACAATCCCCCAACCCACCCCCACCCCCCTCCAGGCAACTTGGATCTGCTTAGAATCAACATACGGTATACCCTGCACATTTTGTACTTCTACAGCACGTGTTTTTGGTTTCTTTTTTTTTTTTTTTAAGATTTTTAAAATATATTCATCAGAGAGAGAGGCAGAGACACAAGCAGAGGGAGAAGCAGGCTCCATGCAAGGAGCCCGATGTGGGACTCAATCCTGGGACTCCAGGATCACACCCCAGGCCGAAAGCAGGTGCCAAACCGCTGAGCCACCCAGGGATCCCATCTTCCTTCTTTTGTACAGCATCATTATTTTCAGCTGTATCCACGCCATGGCACCCACGGATGGCAGCACATTCCATTTTGTTGCTGGGTGGTATTCCACTCCATGGCCGATCACAACTTTGATGCCTGTGTGCTCCTAGCTCCTGGCTATCAGAGAGCTTCTTATAATACTGGTGTATCAGTCTGCATGGGCACATGCTTTCATTTCTCTTGGGGGAACATTTGGAGTGCAATGCAATCACAGTGGATTGTACTTAAATTTCTAAGAAACCGTCAAACTATTTGCAAAGGGGTGGTACCATTTTATACTCCTGCCAGGACCATATGACAATCCTGGTTTCTCTCATTTTTGCCAACATTTGACACATCAGCCTTTTTAATTGTAGCTATCCTAACACACATGTGGTGGTATCTTAATATGATTTTAGTTTCCATTTCCTTAATGTCCAGTGATGTTGAGTATTTTTTCATATGCATATTTGCCATCTGTATATCTTCACTGGTGAAATATCTTAAAATCTCTTGCCCATTTTCTAAAAGATTTTGAGAGACAGAGCCCACATTCACACACACAAGCAGGGAAAGGGGTAGAGGCAGAGGCAGAAGAGAATCTCAAGCAGACTCCTTGTTGAGCAGAGCTGGACGCAGGGCTCAATCTCATGACCCTGAGATCATGACTTGAGCTGAAATCAAGAGTCAGATGCTCAACTGGCTGAGCCACTCATGCACCCCATGCTACTGATGCCATAGTTCAAAAGCAAGCTTTACTGCCTTTGAAAATCTTTCTGTGATCTAAATGAAAACATGAACTCTCTCTATGGTGAGTTGGTTGAAAATAAAACATGTAGGTACCTTTTAACAACCAGGGACAGCTCCATAGGTGCCAGTATGTGATGGTCTTTAAAATACATCAGTCATTGTAAACAAGGAGCACAAGGTATAGAACGAACCACACATAAAAGGAGGTAGGAGCTGCTAATTTGCTCTCATGCGTATAAACTATTTCTGGAAGGGTGCAGAATAAACTGCAAGCTGGTGGCCTCTGGGGAGGGGACCTGCATGACAGGGAATGGAGTAGGAGTTCAGTCTTCACCGTCTGGTACCTAGTTAAGAACACGGCTCAGCTGAGACTCCTAATTGCAAACCCATGGACACTGGTGATGTTACTAGCTCCTAGCTCAGCACACCTGTTTGCTCTATAGAGCACAGGACCCAATTCCACGAAAGGATATTCAGGATGTTTATTAAGTTGTTTAGTTGAGAAAGGAGAATGTGGATACTTCTATGCAAGTGTTCATAGCAGCTGCATTCCAGCCCCAAACTGAAATAACCCAAATGTCCATCAACAACTATGAATAGAGAACACCGCGCTGTGGAGAGAGGAGCAGACCCCAACGGGCACTGCCACGGGGTGGCTCTTGCAGCCGTCGGCTGCGTTAAGGAAGCCAAGTGTTCAGTGAAAGTGCACAGCACAGGATTTCTTGGTGCCAGAACAAGCAAAGCAGCGCCACAGTAGTTTCCCAATCACTGAATCAACCATGGGTATTTCCAGGGCTGTTCTACCCCCCTCTACTTGTGAATTTTATGTGAACTTTTTTGTGACTGAAAGTGTTGAAACTTTAACAATCATAGGATGAGCTTGGAAGGCAGAGGCTCTCAGGCGCTGCCTCTCTTCCAAGCCAGAGCGGGAGGCAGGGTATCTCCTCAGACTCACCTTCCCCCTGCCAGTTGCTTTACAACCAACTGGGAAAATTAAGTTTTCTCTAAAGATAAATCATTCTTCCTGACTTTTCCCCATTTTCCAGGACTTTCTAAATAGCCAGTGTCATCCAGATGTCCCATCAGTGCTCATGTGATGTTAAGACATGAAAGAATCACTGTATGTTACCTGGGACAGTATGGATAGCTTGTTTTCCCCACTTTGAATCATTGAGGATTTTAAATCATTTTCAGAGGCCATAGGCGATGCTGTTGCACAGGCCTCCACTAAGCCCCTACATGACTCAGGCCATGTCCTTGGCCTTGTCCCCAGGGGCCTGAGCCTCTCTCCCATGACTCTTCCTATGAACAGATGATGGTTTCAGGAGCTGGCTGGGACACTGAGGCCTGGGCACTGTGCCAAGGACAACGGCACACGCTACTCTGCCCTTGGGCATCTGTGCAGGGTTTTCTGCTCTTGGAAAGTGAAATTTGAAGAGACGTGGCAATGCCATTGTTGGTGCACAAATCTGACCGTGGACAGAAGGCTCCTTGTAGAAGTACCAGGTGCTCTGCTCCTGGCCTGACTGCTGCACTTTTATCCTCCAGGACTCGGAGTTTCTTTACATTTCTCTGGGGGACACTGGGTCTTTGTCAGTCTCCTAACCACAGGCATTTCAATTAAGATTTTAATCCTCGTGATCAGTTGTTTTGAGGTCTACGACCCTGCAGGAGGTATTCTGGTTTCAATGTAAGCACACACATCCATCCTACTCACAGGGGAACCACCTGCTACACATGATCCTCCCCGGAAGAACTTTATCCCTGGGAAGGGGCCCTGTGAGATGACCGCTTTAGCAACTCCTCCCTCCCATCAAAGTGCTTGAGCCTGTACTTCTTCCCCTCACTCATGAAGTAAAATCAACGTTTCAGAAACTACCATGAACATTTCATGTACAACTTGAGACCCTTAATGACATTTAGTGGCAAAAACACGAGGAGGCATTGCTAACTTGGGAGTACACGCCGCCTCTAGGATAAAACCTCTCTTCCCGCAAACATGCAGCGCGGGATGCCTCAGTTCAGAGCCCAGGCGCCCGTGCCCCAGCCGGCCCCCAGCAGCCAGGCCACGCCCAAACACCTGGGGCTGTGGGCGGCCGGGGGCACCGCGTGCACCCCCACGGCCCACCCCAGTCCTGAGCACCCACCGCGCCGGACCCGCGGCGCCTGCACCCCCAAGTGCCCCAGCACGCCCGGCCGCGCCCCCAGCACCCGCGCCCCCAGCACCCACCCCCCAACGCCCCAGCACCCGCGCCCCCAGCACCCAGCACCCGCGCCCTCAGCGCCCAGCAGCCTCCTAACCGCGCGACAGGTGCCCCTGCTGTGGCGGAAAACACGTGACCCAAGCCGGCCGTCCCGGGGAGCCCCCGCCTGCACCCGTCGCCGCCCGACGCCGCCCACAGCCTCCACTGAGCACCCCAGCTCCCGCCCAGGCCGACCCGCGGCGTCCGAGGCCCCCGCCAGCCGCCTCCCAGGCGCCCTCGCGGCGAGCGCGTGGACACGTGACCCGGACGCAGCCAACGGCGGACGCTGCTGCCCGCGGAAGGCAAAGGCGCCGGCGCTTCCGCGCGTGCCTGGCCCTTGGCCGCGCCGGCGCCTCGGATTGGCCGCGTCCGGGTCACGTGGCCACGCCGCGGCCGCGCCCCCGCCCCGCCGCCCCGTCCGGCTGGCGGCGCCCCGCCTTGGTGGTCTCGCTGTCGCCGCGCGGCGGGGGCGGGGCGTGGAGGGCAGCGCGGGAGGGCAGTCAGCGGGCCCTCTCCCTCCAGAGGTGCAGCCTGCGCTGCTGCCGCCGCCTCCTGCCCCGCCGTCCTCCTCGCGGACGGAACGACCGGGGCGAGGTCAGCGCGTCCGTGGCCCGAGCGTCGGCCTCACTGAGAGCAAGAGCCGGGGCCACCAGGGTCCGAGCCCTCCTCCCCGCACTCACTCCCCTGCCCTCCCGCCCCAGGAGGAGCCCCGGGACGGAGAGGGGCCTCGGCCGACGGACTGCAGCCCCTGCAGCGGGCGGTGAGCCTGCGCCGCCCTGGGGAGCGGGGGTGCTCCGAGTCCCCGCCCTGCCCCTCCCGGGGATGCTCCGAAGCCCCGCCCTGACCCTCCGGGGATGCTCCGAAGCCCCGCCCTGCCCCTCCGGGGATGCTCCGAAGCCCCGCCCTGCCCCTCCCGGGGATGCTCCGAAGCCCCGCCCTGCCCCTCCGGGGATGCTCCGAAGCCCCGCCCCGCCCCTCTGGGGGCGAGGGGGGTGCTCCTAGGCCGCGCCCTGCTCCTCCCGGGGATGCTCCGAGTCCCCGCCCTGCCCCTCCGGGGATGCTCCGAAGCCCCGCCCTGCCCCTCTGGGGGCGAGGGGGCGCTCCTAGGCCGCGCCCTGCTCCTCCCGGGGGTGCTCCGAGTCCCCGCCCTGCCCCTCCCGGGGATGCTCCGAAGCCCCGCCCTGCCCCTCCGGGGATGCTCCGAAGCCCCGCCCTGCCCCTCCGGGGATGCTCCGAAGCCCCGCCCTGCCCCTCCCGGGGATGCTCCGAAGCCCCGCCCTGCCCCTCCGGGGATGCTCCGAAGCCCTGCCCTGCCCCTCCGGGGATGCTCCGAAGCCCCGCCCCGCCCCTCTGGGGGCGAGGGGGGTGCTCCTAGGCCGCGCCCTGCTCCTCCCGGGGATGCTCCGAGTCCCCGCCCTGCCCCTCCGGGGATGCTCCGAAGCCCCGCCCTGCCCCTCTGGGGGCGAGGGGGCGCTCCTAGGCCGCGCCCTGCTCCTCCCGGGGATGCTCCGAGTCCCCGCCCTGCCCCTCCCGGGGATGCTCCGAAGCCCCGCCCTGCCCCTCCGGGGGATGCTCCGAAGCCCCGCCCTGCCCCTCCGGGGGATGCTCCGAAGCCCCGCCCTGCCTCTCCGGGGACGGGGAGGGGCTCCTAGGTCCCGCCCTTCACCTCTCGGGGATGCTCTGAGTCCCCGCCCTGCTTCCCCGAGGATGCTCCGAAGCCCCGCCCTGCTCCGGAGGGGGGCGGGGCTCCTAGGCCTCCCCCTGCTCCAGCGCGGGGCGGGGCTCCTAGGTCCCACCCTGCTTCTCCCGGGGATGCTCCCAAGCCCTGCCCTGCCCCGGCGGGGGGTGGGGTGCTCCTAGGCCTCACCCTGCTCCTGGGCGGGGCGGGGGGGGGCGTGCTCTTAGGCCCCGCCCTGCACCTCTGTTTGCAGCCACGAGCTCCAGATGCTATCCCTGGGGAGCACCCAGGTTCCCTGCAGACCTGAGGGGTATGGTCCACAAAGAGCCACCCACCTGTTAGCCACATCCTTCCGAGTGGGAAGCACACTTCTCTGGGACTAGGGGTGGGAGGAGGAGGTTGGGAGTGCCCTTCCTTCCTCTTTCACCACACCCTCCTGCTGCTCCAAATCAACCAGCACTTACTAAATGGGCCTCTTAAACAAGTGGCCGATTCCAGGGCCAGGACAAGGGAAAACGCAATGAGCTTGGCTCCTCCTGTGTCGCTAGAAAGGAAGGAGGTGCTCACAAAATGAAGTTGGGTTGTACAGGGACTCCGCCAACCTGAAGGAGCTCCTAGGGACTAAAGCTGGAAGAATATGAGCAGCGAAGTAAATAATATGGAATTGTAACTCAGAGAGTAACATAAATACCCAAGAGTCCATAGTGATAAAGAGTAAACAAGTGAGAGGCAGAAGACAGCTCCCTCCTACAGAAATACCACAGTTAATAACTGTAGTAGGAATGAGAGAAATGTAAAAACCACCTTAGGCAAACACCAGCATAATTGTTGGGAGCAAGATCTATTTGATGCAGAGATTAGAGGGCAAAAGTTTTGAGACAGATTATTGTATTGCTTCAAATCTCTCCCCCAAGATATTTATTAACAGGGACAAATAGTAACTTCGTAGTAGAGAAACTTGACCAACACACTTCAACCAGGGAATCAAAGTATAAGACAAAACGACAGTGTATATCCCTGATGTGATAATGCATCGAGAAAGACAACAGCACTCCTGTGGTTTTCTTGCCAAAAATGCATAACCTCAATCAAATAATGTAAAAACTTCAGAGAAATCCCAGTGAGGACATGGTGCAACGTACCTGAGTACTCTTCAAGAGGGCCAAGCTCCTGAAAGATGAATCCTGAGGAGCTGTCCCAGATCGGAGGTGTCGATAAGAATGACAACTAAATGCAACGTGGGGTTCCAGATTGGCTTGGACTAGGAAAAGTGCGGTAGTGGAAAAACAAGTAATCTGAATAAAGTCTGTAGTTTAGTTAACAATATTTGTGTTTTCCCAAAACTTCTAATCCCCAGTGAGATGGTATTTGGAGATGAGACCTTCAGGAAGTGCTTAGGTCATGAAAATGGAGCCCTCATGAATGGGCTCAGTCCCCTTGTAAAAGAGCTGAGAGAAGACAGCTGTCTATGAACCAACAAGGGGCTTTTGCCAGGCACCAGACCTGCGAATGCCTTGGTTTTGGACTTCAGCCTCCAGAACTGTGAAACATAAATTGTTTTTTAAGCACCCAGCCTGTGTTGTTTTGTTGTAGCAGCCTGAGCAGACTAAGTCAGCCCTGTACCAGAATGAATTACCTGGATATTGGTACCATAGATATATAAGACATTAACCTTAGGAGAAACTGGGCAAAGAACATTTGGGAACTCTGTGCTTTTGGGCGGAGGGGCAGTGAAATACAGGTGGACTAGGGTAAATTCATCCCTCTTCTGGACCAAGTGAGCAAAGGATATTCAACATTGGGCTGCCCTTGTGTTCCAGAAAGGGACAAACTGATGAGAAACACAGGCAGATGTGCTTTTATGAGCACACCGCTGCCCAGTGTGTCTCTACTGGCTTGGCAGGTACAGATGTCCCAAGTAGGAACAAACTTGGCAAATTGGGGAATGGCAAGGAGGCCAGACGGACAGGAGGTATAAGCCTGCATAGATAGCAAGCATCAGATGTTGGGGCCACAACGGGTGAGGTTAGAGAAGATATTTTCACTCGTTCACATCTCCTTCCATCTCCATTTAGTACAATTTTATTATCTTACTGGGTTTTTCTCAGTTACCTGTATAGTGTTATATAGTGTTTTGCCCTTAAACCTTTGTAGATTGTCCAGCGGCGTGGGACAGCATCTGTCCTGACACAGAAGATAGGGATCCTATCTTTCCTCTACCTCCCCTGCTTCCACCTACTACCCAAGTCAGATCACGTAGACTTTACTTGTACATGATCAAAGTTGCTTGACAACAGATTGAAAATACTTTTTTCATGCTTCATTCCTATATTGAGTCCCAAAGCTAGAAATCCATCAGCAGTTTTTATGGCTGGATGCATTTTATCTGGCATTTCCTTCTCGCTATGCTCAGTGGCCTTAAAATGATGATACTACATGAATTGCCCAAGATAATGCCACAGTTTGGTTTGCTTCGTATTTGGACCACAACTTGTGTTTACAGTTTTTCATTTTGTTTATTGAGTTTCTAAGTGCCTTTATTTTTCCCCATTGATCAAAGACTGTGTACCTTCACCAGATCCTCACATTGACACAGCCTCTCATTCTAAATCTTGCCCCAGATGCCCACCTCTTCCCCTGGAGCTGTATGTTCCAGAGCCCTCCAGCCTCTTTGTTGTTCAGGCCTGCTGCCCAGCTGTCACTGTGGACATCACCCCACAGGCCTCCAGACTGGCCCTGTACTCACCTGGTCCCATGCTTTCCCCGTTCTTGGTGTTCTTTGTTCTCTGAAGTGTTACAATCATGACCTCAGAAAGGTAATGTCTTTGCATTACCAAAAACGCCTTTGATTTGCCCTCACAGCCAGATGTAGACTTCTAGAATTTGCCCCCAGAATTGTGATGTCAGTGTCTTGCTGTTACAGTTTGATAATCCTTTGTAGGAGTCATGAGTTTTACTTCTGGATGCTTCCTTCTTTTCCCTAATATTCTGAAATTTCACAAGAACAAGTGTAGATGGGATCTTTCCTTCATTCACTCTACTCAGTGCAAGAGGGGTCCATTCTCTTAATTTCCTCTGTTCTCTGGTCCTAGAACTTCTGTGCTTGATGTTGAATTGATCCCCACTACCATCATTTCTCATTTATTATATTCTTCCTCCTTTTCTTTTTGGGTCATTTTTTCTATGTCCTGAGCTAGATATTTGGCTTTATTTTCTAAGCTTTCTATCGACCTTTTTATCTCTTCTATTTTTAGAAGTCTCTTTTCCTTTAAGTAAACTTTATTGATATTTGATTTACATAAAATGAAATGGTCCCATTTTAAGCATGTATTTTGATGAATTTTTGTGCAGTTTTGTAATTAATCACCGCATTCAAAATATAGTTGTCTTGGGCCCCTTCCGAGTCACACCCCAACCCACAGCCAGGCTTTGGGCAACCACTGATCTGATTTGCAGGTTGGAGTTGTGTTTTCTAGACCTTCATGGTCAGCATGTTTTTGAGATCCACGTTCTTGCATCTAGCAGCACTTCATTGATTATCTTACTCCCAAGTAGCATTGCATTGTGTGCATATAATCCAATAATTAAACTGTTCATCAGTTGAGTGATGTTTGCATTTTTCTGGTTCAGTTTTGGATGATGATTCTAAAAACATGCAAGTGTACAATACAAGTCTTTGTGTGGGCATGTTTTCCTGTTGCTTGGGCAAATACCTTAGAGTGGAGTAGCTAGACTGCATGGGAAGTATACATTTAACTTTATACTAAACTGCTGGTGTGTTTTCCAAAGTAGTTGTGGCCCCTGACATTCCCATGAGAAATGCATGAGTTCCATTTGCTCTGAATTTTTACTATCTCTTGGTGTTGTCAGAATGTTCCTGCTTATTCCAGGTTGCTCAGTTTCCTTGAGAGATCTCCCTCCTAAATATAAAAATTGACAGGAGCTTCATATCCAAGGGTTCATCAGATTCTGGGCTTTTTTGTATGAGGTACAGGAAGGGAGAAGCCATTAGACTCCTTACCAGATGCCAGATGAGGAAGGAATTACTTGGAAAGACCAGAGCCATTCAAAAAACTTCCCAAGCACTTTGGGAGAAGAGATTCATGGCTTTTTCGAGCAGTTGCTCTGTGGCAGGCATATAGAAGGAGCAGTCATTCTGGCCCGGAACTTCAGGCAGTACCCTTGGTCTCAGCCCCACCTCCAGACCTGGTCTGAAACTCTGAAACCACAGGAGACGCAAGCCCCACCTCTGCCCAGCCCCAGCCCCAGCCCCAGCCCCCAGCACCTCTTCTGGGATGCAGCTTCCTTCACCAACATCTCCACCTGCTTGCCCCCTTCTCCAAAATGTCAGAGTCTCCGCTAGTCCCTGCCAGTCATCTCAATGAGGTGCAGGAGAGAGGGAAGGAAATTGCCTGTGCTTCGTCTTCCTCTTGCACTGAGGTCTGGTTTCCGTCTGTAGCCTGGCAGGAATCCACAGGTGAGGCTCAGTAGAGAAGGCCAGTCATGAAACACCATGTATAGCATCCACTTTGATAAAAATATATAACCTGTACATAGAAAGGTAACAGAATAGACCTTTAAATGTTTACAAAAGTTACCTCTTAGGTGATGGTATTAAAGTAGTCTGTACCTTTCTTTAACTTTTAAAAAACTGTCACATGCTTTCTAAAACCTTTAGTTATGTGGACAGTTTGCACACTGGCTGAAGCCACAGGCTGTGGGGTCACCTGGATCTGGATTTTCAAGTGTTAGACCTGCCACTTACTAGCGGTGAGCCCTCAGTGTCCACATCAGTGCTCTCATTTGCCATTGGGTTGTTCCGAATGTTCAGTGAGGTCGTGTGTACAGAGCCCCACAGAGTGCCAGGCCCACAACAGGCAGCCTCCATCAGTGTTGGCTATTAACATACTATTATTAGTTTTAAGATAAAAAAGAGTAAACAATTTACATCATCTAGCTCTAAGCTAATAGTTTTCCTGGGCACTTTCCCAGCATGAGTTAACTGCAAAGGTGCTGCCAGATATCCAACTAGCTTCTGTGGATAAAGCAGTTGATTGTAGGGGTGCCTGGGTGGCTCAGTCGGTTCAGCATCCAACTCTCGGTTTTGGCTCAGGTTGTGATCGCAGGGTCATGGGATTGAGCCCCGTGTCAGGCTCTGCCCTCAGCATGGAGTCTGCTTTGGATTTTCTCTCTCCCTCTCCCTCTGCCCCTCCTCACTCTCCCACATGTCTGTACTCTTTCTCTCTCCAAATAAACAAATCTTTTTTTTTTAAAGCAGTTAATTGTAGGCATCACTTGGATTCTGGAAAATATCTGCTAAAAGTAAGATAATAATTTTGGTTTGGGAAGAGTTGGCATTGGACATTTTACTATGACATCACTTGACTTCCTGAGCCAGCTGTTTATTGTGACCATTCCGGAATGACCCATCAACTCTCCATGCTGGGATACTCAAGGCTTTCCCTAAGGCAGCTCATATGATCACCAAGGTTGTAGATGCTCAGGAGTAAGAATGTAACACTTGTGTTAACAGCCAGACACTCAGCGGCCTGTCTCACCAGCCCCAAGTCCTGCAGACTTTGATGAAATGCAGGTTTTCTCTGTATATCACACTGCTTGTCTGTGTGTGCCATGAAAGGCCAGTGAGCTACTGAATGCTGACATAAACTGTCTTGGCAGGTTTCCCTGCAAGGAGAGAGCAGCTGTGGTAGGACCCCCTCAGCACCATCAGGACTAGACTGAGAAACAGGCCTGGCTCTTATTGGGGCAAAGCTGACCGAGAACATTTTCTTAGGTTTTTAAAAAATGTCTTTTTCTGGCATATTTTTTCAAAGGGTTGGATGTCAATGAATCTAATAGATCCAGAGTCCATTTGTTGTGCAGAATCCATCCACCTGATATGGGTTAAGCACTGTGCTAGGCAACAGGGAGCCAGGGATGGCAGGACAGACCCACCTCTGCCTCCTAGAACCCAGAGTCAGGTACACCGTGCCCAGCAGAAGTATAATGCAACATGTATGGCATCGAAATTTTTCTAATGGCTGCAATAGGGGGAAAAAAAAAAGACATGAGTGAAATTCATTTGGATAATATACGTACTGCACCCAGACTCAGTGTATGTGTATGTATGTGTGTATATATATATATATATATTCACTAATAAACATCAAACAGAATGAGATATTTTACATTACTGAGTCTTCCAAATCTGATATGTTTACATACATAGCTCGTCTCTATGATGACCACTAGGACTTTCAACCATCCTGCTTTACTCAGGACCACCTGAGTTCTGGCTCTGAAAGTTGTACATCCCAAGAAAGACATCTAGAGGATGCAAAAAGTGCTGTTTTTCCTTAAAAGAGTGTGGAAGTTTGGGGAGAAAGTACAAAACTCCTGAGGCAGCCTCCCATATAGAAGCTAACATACACAGTATTTAGTGCCCCATGAGTGCAGCATAAATGCCCTCCATAGTTACTGCCACTGCTTTTCCCCAACTGTTGGTGTTGGCAAATTTGTGGTTTGCATAATGACCACCTGAGTTGGGTTGCTCTGAGAGATCCGAATTATGAATGCAGTGAACACATAGGGAGTGTGAACATCAGCAGCCTGCTTGTAACTCTGGCTGTGGATTCACTGTCGTGTTTGTATTGAGTTAATTTTTCACGAGCTGAATGTTGTTGCTGTCTAAGGGTTCTGATCATGAAGATACGAACAAGGACAAGATGAATACGGGTGTGACCCAGACACTGCTGACAAGGGAGGCTTACAGGCTGTCACTTTAATGACACGTGAAGTACACATACAACTGGATTAGGAGGCTACAAGCAAAACAGAGTGTCATGCACAATATGCAGAAGAGACTTGGGGACACAGATGATGGAGGAGGGATGAGGCACATACTGCAGAGTGAACTCAGGTCCCCGGCAGGATAGGAAGTTCTTCAAAACAAGTGACAACTTTTTTCTCCCTAAAAGCCACCATTACCCAGTCCCCAGTACTGGCCACGGAATAAGTTCAGGCACTCCACTTCACTGAACACACGTCGTCTGCTCATTGCTCTACACAGCAAAGTGAAGTGACACTTACTCACTCATAGAATGGAATTAAAATTTTGAGGAGGGATGTGTGTAAAAGGAAGAAATCATGATGAGATATGTTTACTACCCAACAACATAGAACAGGCTCTGTCACATCTGACGAACCGGGATGTTTTTTTACAGCCGGTCCAGTGATGCACCCAAGCCCAGTAGCAAAACAGTGTTTTCCCAGCTCTTACTTTGATTTGAAACAAAGAGTTTCAAATTGTCTTCTTGATTTCAATGACAATTTTGATTAAATTGCAGAAACATTGAATCAAAAGACTGTTGATACCTTGTCCAAATACAAACTAGACTCTGCTTATCCATTTGTGTATTTGCTGACAGTGCAAGTGTACATTCTGGCAAACTCCATTCACCTGATTATCTTATTACCAAAGAAAATGACAAGATTGGGATCCCTGGGTGGCGCAGCGGTTTGGCGCCTGCCTTTGGCCCAGGGCGCGATCCTGGAGACCCGGGATCGAATCCCACATCAGGCTCCCGGTGCATGGAGCCTGCTTCTCCCTCTGCCTATGTCTCTGCCTCTCTCTCTCTGTCTCTCTGTGACTATCATAAATAAATAAAAATTAAAAAAAAAAAAAAGAAAATGACAAGATCCTACTTACTAAGTGTCCTCCACACCTCGTATACAACACTGCTGGTAAGGTGAGGTCTGCTTACCTGGAAAGAAAAGTTTGGGTCACCTTTAGTTACCTCAAAATATGTGGAAACAAGATTTTTAGCTTGATAGAAATGGAGGGAGAAAGCCTTCCTACAAGATACCTATCATTGTTGCCAGTCATAGGAAAGATGTTAAAATGTTTGCCTGCCATAAAATCTTATTTTTCAAAGCATGAGACAAGAGGAATGTCCTTCTCTAATTTGGAAATACGTAAGGATGAGAACAAAGAAGGGGATTACAGGAAAATGGAAATTTATATACTGTTTTTCCAAAACTGCCTCCTGAGTGTCTGGTGCCCTATGTGGATTGTTGACGAGAACTCACATGAGCAAAAAACAAACTCACTTTATGACAACAGGACTGCTTCAGAACTCAAAAATGTCACCAGAAAAGGGTAACCAAATTTGACATGACTTTCTCATCCCTTTAGTAAAACTATAACTTGTTTGAAATCCAGCTTTGATTTCAAGTTTCAAAGACCTCTGTGCTTTAAGACCATTCACCTGAGAGAGAGAAATTTAACATATGGTGACTTCCAATATGCTTTGGAGTGTTTAAAATGGACATTTTAGGCATGGGGAACCAAAATGATAAATTTACATACACAAAGGAACTGATAAACGGCTGGTCTACCAAAGCAGGCCTATGCATACAGGCGGGTGGACGTTCTTTGAATGCTGGAAACAAATTCCCGCAAGTGCTCATAGGGTGTCATCACATTGGACTGACACCAGGAATCTGAGTTTCAGTGGCTTGATAGAAACAGCTGCAAGTAAGCGTGAGCCGTGCACTTGACTATATCCCGTTTCCCGCTGCATAAGTGAAGAGAAGGATGTCCTAAATTTCAGAGAAGCGGTGCTGGAAAAGGAAACAGGAAGAGTGGAAGAAGCTGCTCAGAGTGTCCTGAGACACAAGGAAGCAGTTCACGACCTGCTTTATTAGTCTTCTCGTATCAAGGTACAGATAAACACAACAGCTTGGATGAATCTCCAGGGAATATGAGGAGTCTAAAAAGCCAACCTCAAAAGCTTATGTCCTGTGCAATTCCATTTATGTAACATTTCTTTTAAGTAAATTACACCCAGCGTGGGGCTTGAACAACTCATGACCTCGAGACCAAGAGTCAGAGCGTTCCACCCACTGAGCCAGGCAGGTGCCCCAATTTATGTAAAATTTTTGAGATGACAAAATTGTAGAAAAGCAGGGCAGATTTGTGGTTTCCAGGGGTTAAGGACAAGGGG
The DNA here is from genome assembly GCF_011100685.1 of Canis lupus familiaris. Lineage (NCBI taxonomy): Eukaryota > Metazoa > Chordata > Mammalia > Carnivora > Canidae > Canis > Canis lupus. The sequence continues at coordinate 16,207,283 of NC_049227.1, read as the reverse complement.
GAAATGTGACCAGGGGCTGAATGGTTATGGGAGAGCCACAGAGGAGACCCCTGTGAAGCTAAAGCCACCCAAAGAACCTCACAGTTGTGAAAATGCACAGAACTATGCGTCATGCACACACCCAGGAGTGGGAGGGAAATTGGGCAGATCTGAATAAGATGGGTGGGTGGTATCCATGTCAGTCTCCTGGTTGTGATATTACACTGTGAGTCTATAGTTACAGTTAAAAGTTTCAGTTAAACAGGTAGTTTCACATTTATGTGTCTTCAGAATATAACATAGTCTCCAAAATGTATATATTTAATAAAAGATTTTTTAACATAAAAAAAACATTGTATTAGAAGACAGACACACTATACAATTTTTAAAATGATTTCTTCTATTCATTACTACTAATTGCACTAACTGGCCCTATGGTTGTTTTGTTTAAATAATAGCATTTATGTAACAGAAAAAGTAAATAATACAAAATAATGCATGGTTTTGAAGAAACACTTATTTTCATTTTTTTATGTTAAGTGATAGCACACGTGTGGACAATTCTTTTATATGATAGTGCTTTGTTTTGGGGCAAAGTCTGATATGTCTTTGTCCCAGGAAGGCATTCTAAAACCTCAATCCCTTCAGCCCATTCTAGGTGCTTGGGTCTAGTGGTGGGAACTTGGGGGTTGTCTCTGCAAGAAGGGGATGCACTACACTTCTGTCTAAGTTGAAAGACCATCATCTCTGGGGAGAATTCAGGGGGTGGAATAGGTACTCATCTGGCAATTCACTGAACTTAGCAGCCAGGCTCAGAGGGAGCAGGGGCTGCAGGATTGGAAGGAACCCACTTGAGAACACAGTCTAGAGAAACAGGCACCTGGGGGTTTGTGAGGAAATCCTCCACCAAGACCCCAAAAGTCCCCAGACCCATTGTCCTCAAATTAAAGTGATCTATGGCCCCTCTCCAATGGAAAATCATCTTCACAGACCCCCACCTCCACCCAGGATGTTTAAACGATTTTAATTGTAACCTTTCTTAAATACATACAAATGTAAAACTAAATATAAAGTCCTTGTGCTTTGGGCACTCATGCAGCTATGAATCCAGTTGTATCTACAAACTAAATACTATCAAAGATGGTGCATTAATTGGGCTCCCGTGGGGAATCCTGCCAAGGCTGAGCCCACCCCTGTGTTGTACTCAGTGAGGTGGATGAGGGCTGGCTCTCCCCACATCTCCCCTGCTGGAACTCCTGAGTGGCTCTAGTGCACTGGTTATGGGCCATTTTTGTGCAAATGAATCATTTTCATTGCTTTCTCTTCTGTCATTGGCTGACAGCAATTACCTGAAGGCCCTTTAATGCTATTGCGTGCTTCCTGAAACACCACATCTGCTCACACAGGAGCCACTCAGCTAGTGCCCTCAGAACCCTCCAAGATATCCTTGAAGTTAAATAGAGAACTTTTCTAAAAATTTCAAATAAACAACCTAACATTATATTTAAGAGAGCTAGAAAAAGAAAAAACCAAAGCCAACAAAAGGAAAAAAGTGATTAGAGCAGAAATAAATGATAGAGAAACTAAAAAAGTAATAGAACAGATCAGTGAAACCAGAAGCTTGTTCTTTGAAAACATCAACAAAATTGATAAACCTCAAGCCAGACTCATAAAGAGAGGGAGAGAGAGAGAGAGAGAGAGAGAGGAGAGAGAGAACTCAAAATCACAAATATAAGAGGAGAAATAACCCCACTGCACAAATACGAACAATTGTAAGAGAATGTTAAGAGAAAGTACATGCCAACAAAGTGGACAACCTGAAACAAATAAGTTCCTAGAAACACACAAACTGGGATCCCTGGGTGGCACAGCGGTTTGGCGCCTGCCTTTGGCCCAGGGCGCGATCCTGGAGACCCAGGATCGAATCCCATGTCGGGCTCCCAGTGCATGGAGCCTGCTTCTCCCTCTGCCTGTGTCTCTGCCTCTCTCTCTCTCTCTCTGTGACTATCATAAATAATAAATTAAAAAAAGAAACACACAAACTACCAAAACTGAAACAGGAAGAAATAGAAAATTTGAACAGACTGATAGCCAGCAAAGAAATTGAATCAGTAATCAAAAATCTCCTGATAAGAAGCCCAGGGCCAGATGTCTCCCCAGGAGAGTTCTACTAGACATTTAAAGAAGAGTTAATACCTATTCTTCCCCAACTGTTCCAAAAAATAGAAATGAAAGGAAAACTGCCAAATTCATTTTATGAGGCCAGCATTACCCTGATACCAAAACCAGAGAAAGACTTCACACAAAAGAGAACTATAGGCCAATATTCCTGATGAACATGGATGCAAAAATCTACAACAAAATAGCAAACCAAATCCAGCAATACATTCAAAGAATCATTCACCACGGTCAAGTAGGACTTCTTCCTGGGCTGCAACAGTGGTTCAATATTTGCAAATTAATCAACATGATACATCACATCAATAAAAGAAAGGATAAGGACCATATGATCCTCTCAACAGATGCAGAAAAAACATCTGACAAAGTACAACATCCATTCATGGTAAAAACCCTCAACAAAGTAGGGTTAGAGGGAACAAAACAGCAACATAATAAAGGCCATCTATGAAAACCCCGCCCCTAACATACTCAGTGGGGAAAAACTGAGAGCTTTTCCTCTAAGATCAGGAGCAAGACAAGGATTCCAACTCTCACCACTTTTATTCAACATGGTACTAGAAGTCCTGGCCACTGCAATCAGACAAGAAAAAGAAATAAAAGGCATTCAAATTGTAAGGAAGAAGTAAAGCTTTCACTATTTGCAGGTGACATGATATTCTATGTAGAAAACCTGAAAGACCACCAAAAAACTACTACAACTGATACATGAATTCAGTAAAGTCACAGAATACAAAATTGATGTACAGAAACATGTTGCATTTCTATACACTAAAAATGAAACAGCAAAAAGAGAAATGAAGAAAGCAGTCCCATTTATAGTTGTGCCCAAAATAGTAAAATACCTAGGAATAAACCTAACCAAATAGATGAAAGACCTGTACTCTGAAAACTATAAAACACATGAAAAAAAAAATTGAAGAGGACACAAAGAAATGGGAAGAAAATGGAAGAAAAAATATTGTTAAAATGTCCGTACTACCCAAAGCAGTCCACACATTGTAATTCAACTCCTATCGAAATACCACCATCATTTTCACAGAGCTAGAACAAACAATTGTAAGATTTGTATGGAATCACAAAAGACCCCGAATAGCCAAAGCAATATTGACAAAGAAAGGCAAAGCTGGAGGTATCATAATTCTAGATGTCAAGTTATATTATAAAGCATGGTATGGCACAAAAAAATAGACATATAGATCAAAAGAACAGAATAGAGAACACAGAAACGGGTTCACACACACACACACACACACACACACACACACACCCTGGAATATTACCCAACTATAGAAAAGGGTGAGATCTTGCCATTTGCAATGACATGAATGGAACTAGAGGGTGTTATATGAAGTGAAACAAGTCAGAGAAAGACAAATACCATATGATCTCACTCGGATGTGGAATTTAAGAAGCAAAGGAAAGAAAAAAGAGATAAACAAAAAAGCAGACTTATTTATTTCAGAGGGCGAGCACACAAGTGGTGGGAGGGGCAGAGGGAGAAGGAGAAACAGACTCTCGCTCATTGGGGAACCCCACACAGGACTCAATCCCAGGATGCTAAGATGATGGCCTGAGCCACCCAGGCACCCCAGTAAACAGACTCTTCACTCTAGAGAACACACTGATGGTTCCAAGAGGAGAGGTGGGTAGAGGATGGGGAAAACAGGTGATGAGGATTAATAGTGCACCTGTTATGATGAGCACCGGGTGTTGTATGGAAGTGATAAATCACTCTATCGTACGCCTGATACTAATATTACATTGCATGGTTACTAACTGGAATTTGAATTTAAAAACTTAGTTTAAAAAAAAAGAACTTTGTGGGCAGCCAGGTGGCTCAGCGGTTTAGTGCCTCCTTCGGCCCAGGGTGTGATCCTGGAGACCCAGGATTGAGTCCCGCGTCAGGCTCCTTGCATGGAGCCTGCTTCTCCCTCTGCCTGTGTCTCTGCCTTTATCACTGTCTCTCATGAATAAATAAATAAATAAATTTTTTTAAAAAAAGATCTTTGCTAATTGCTTGGTATCAAATGTCCCTACCCTCAGAGAGCCAGGAGCATTGGGAGGCCCTGCAGCCTGAGCAGCTCTCACAACTCAATTTTCTACAGGAGGTCATTTTCCCTGCTCACAACATTTCTAGGGAAAAGAAGCCACAAAAATGTCCCTTGCCCTTGCCTTCGGCCTCACTGGCAGGAATTTATTTAAGGAAATAGTTGGGCCAGGGGGCAAAGGTGGGTGTTCAGGGGGCTCATTCACGATGGGACATCTCCAGCCGTAAGGAAATACAGTGAGAATTCATCCAGATGCTGAGAGAGGCGCTAATGGATGAAAATGTATGGTACAATTTCATTTTTGTTTTAAAAAAGAAGTACGTCAGATAATACTCTAAAATATGAACAGTGGTTCTTTTTTTATGGTTTGCTGCAATGATGTTTTTATTACAAGATTTTATTTATTCATGAGAGACACAGAGACATAGGCAAAGGGAGAGAGAGAAGCAGGCTCCCCTCATGGAGCCCGATGTGGGACTGGATCCCTGAACTCCAGGATCACGCCCTGAGCCAAAGTCTGAGCTCAACCGCTGAGCCATCCAGGTGTCCCTGCAATGATGTCTTATTAAAGTGGCATTGGGTCTCCCCCTCCCCATACTGGCTTGTTTGTTTTCATTTTTCTACAGCACAGCCTGCCTGTGAAGTGGAAAAATAATAAAAATTGAGAAAGGGCTGCTATACACAGGGGGTGGCCTCCACCCACTCCGATCGAGGGCAGCCTGGCTTCCCTCCTGTCTGGCTCCCAGTTCCGGGTGCCCAGGCTGCCCTGTCTCCTCTGTGGGGTTGAAGTCCGCAAGCAGGTGGTTCCACAGGAAGAACCTGGCTGCTCTCCAGATGGCCCACAGAACTGCAGTGAAATACACACAACATGATTCCGTGGGTGGTTCCGTGGTACCTGGTGCAGCCGCTGCCACTGTCCATGTCCAGAGCTCTGCATTCTTGCACAACAAACTCTGTCCCCATGGATCATCTGCCCCCCAGCCCTGGTCCCACCACCGACTCTCTTTCTCTGTGAGTCTGATGACCCCAGGCCCTCACAGGAGTGGGCGACATGATGCTGTGTGCTCTCCTGGGTCTGAGCATCATGCCCTTAAGATTCATCCCTGTGCTGGCGGGTGTCCACCTCCTTACTTTTGTCGCCCTGTGTCCATCCAACGTCCCTCAGTATACACATGGGTTGCTGTGAACGTCAGGGTGAAAGTGTTCCTTTGAGGTCCTCCTTTCAGCACAGTGCTCCAGGTCAAATACCCTGCGGTGGAACTGCCCATCACACGGGAATCCTATGTTTGATTTTTTGAGGAGCCGCCAGGCTGTTTCACAGCAATAGCACCATTCTACACTTTCGTAAAATGGTTAATTTTATGTTGTGTGGAGTTCACCTCACTCAAAAGAAAACAAAATTAGAAGGGGTGGGGTCTGCTCAAGACCAGGGTGCGGACTTGAGCTTTCCCCCAGGTGACCTGAGAGCCATGGGCGGTGTGAATGAGGTCACAGGATGGAGAAGGGGCTGACGGCTGGGGGTGAGCACAGGGAGACCAGCCAGGAGGCTCCTGTAGCCCCCCGAGCAAAGACTGGCAGTGGCTCATGGCCACGGGGAGGGGATGTGGTCAGATTCTGTGTCTTGGCATCGTCTTATGACGTGTTGATAAGAATGAGAGTTGGATAGGCATACAACATGCAAGGATGAGCTCCAAACTCTCCACATCTTGGGGTCAGAGGGATGAGGAAGGACCAGCACACAAGTTGAGGAGGAGCCAGGGAGCCAGAAGGCGTGAGCATGACAGAGGTGCGGCCACTAATCACTGGCTTCCATGAACCAGAGATGCAAGTTGATCGTGTGTGCATCCCTATACGGATCTTTGACTTCCAGAATTTGGGAAAGCAGGCCAGAGCAAGAATGGCCATAGCCATCTGTCTTGCCCTTGGAGGGATGCCTCCCTGGCTATGTCGTGCGTGTGCCATCACACCAGGGCCTGGGAGCCACTGCTGCCAGCCACAGGGCCAGTCACACAAAATCACATTTCTGTTGTGGGTTCCCCCCTCTCTCACCCCCCAGCCCCAGGAGGAACCATAGGTAGGACAGGAACCAGGACAAGGAGACATGAGATGGTTTCCCCAGAGGCACGGCTCCTGGTAACTTTCCTCACCTACTTCTCTGCCAGCCCAGCCTTCTGATCTCATGTTGGCTCCGTAATCTAGATGCACACAGCTGGGGCTTGGGTTTCTGACCCCGTCTTTCTTACTCCTCTCTCAGGAGTCAGGATCTGTTTACACCCAAAGGACAGAACCTGGTGCTAGATGGGAGGTACAAGCCCAGGGACAAGAAAGGACTGTTCCCTCTGGGCATTTGCAAGACAGACATCTGCTGCCTCCATCTGCTTCCCTGGTCTCAAGACCACGAGTAGGCCACAGCACGTGGCCATGCCCCCTACTTCCACTCCAGCCAGGCTGCTGTGGCAGCTTCTGCCTCAGTTTCCCTGGTTGTGAAAGCATACTGGCCAGCAGTGGGAAGATGGGGAACTTCAGGGACAGGCAGTTTGGCAGTATGGCTATACTGGGCATATGGCCCAGTAGCCCACCAGGCTGTCTGCTTCCCAGGCCCTCCTGCCTGCCTCTCCTTGTCCCTCCCTGCATGTGCCCCTTGTGCTCCTTGGACAGAGGCCTTACAGGCTGTGCTGGCCCTCTAGCAAGAGAGGACCAGCACTCCCAGGGGCAAGGTCTTAGTGCTGGGATGTCCATCTTTTCAAGTGACAAACCCAGGCAGTCGTCTCTAGCTGCAGAGCTCAGGGAGCTTGGCCCCCACATGAGCCAAACTCCCCAAAGCCCTTGTCTTCGCGCACGTGACACATGACAATTGTGAGTGGGTCCACAGAGTGCTGGGGTTTCGGAGGTTAGTAACCCACCAGCCTGTAAGCCCACCATGTGGGTCCTGAGCCTCCTGCCTGTCCCCTCCAGTGGGCTTTGGCCTCAGACTGTCCCTGCCCCAGAGCTGACCCTCCATTCCCTGGCGTAGTCATAGGCAGCACTTACCACAGTCATCACTGTATAACAGTGGACGTCACTTACTGATTGCTTCCAAAGGGCCAGGTGCTGCAAACAAATTACCTCCATTCTCCCTAAGGCCCTGCAGCCAGACAGGATCAACCACGTTTGTAGGGGAGACCACTGGGGCCCAGGGAGGCTAAGGATTTTGGTTAATGGCACACAGCTCCGGCCGGCTGACTCAGGGTGGGTGCGAGGCCAGAGCTGCTGGCCCCTCAACCCACGCTCCTCCCACTTAACCCCGGGGAGAAAATAACAACTTACAATCCTCCATCCTTAACACCTGTCATTCTTTTATTCCACATCCATTTGTTATGGCGTTGTGAAGTGGAATCTCTTGGCTGTTTAAGAGACGGGAAGTTATGTTGAAAAACTATTTTTAGTTTCAAAATGTGGGAAAGTAGCAGAGAAAGTTTGAATATGTTGCTTCTCTGCCTTGACTGAAATCTGGTGTGTTTCTCTTTGATAACTCTTTGGAATTTATGCAGTTGTAAATAAATTATATTGTATTCATTCATATGATATAAACATCTTGAACTTTATCCTCTATCTCTATGACACATGTAGATATCTACATGATATACAAATGTACTGTTTGTAATCATAATCTATATTTAGTAACATTTCAATAAATGCTATATTATAAAATAATAATTCTCTATAGAACATAGCCACATTAAATCAAGCATTTATTATAAGGATAATTTGGTTCTACCTAAGATTGGTAACATGTTGCCTCTGCGCTGAGAGGCTCTACTTCTGGGTGGAAGACATGTCTGCAGTGTATTGTTCACAATAGCGAGATGCAGGAAGGGCTGGGCACCCATGACTACAAGAATGTTTCGGTCAGATTCACTCTTTGTATTGTGGAGTATGATCTATCTGGCATAGGGAATGGAATACAGCCCTCGATATTAGGGGGCTCCACCTTAAAGCCTAACATGGGGGAGCACGCAGAGCAGAGCAGAGCAGCAGCAGGGCTGGGCATCCTTATGGGTACCTGCTTGTGCGTGGGAGGTAAAGCTGCTGCAAATCTGTCAGGGCCATCTGTCTGACACAGTCATCCGGAAACACCCTCACAGACACACCCAGAATAATCTCTGAACAAATATCTGGGCTCCCTGTGATCAATCCAGTGGACACCTACAATTAACCAGCCATGCCATCTACCCAGTTTGCCTGGACAGTCCAGCTTGTTGCTCGGGACCCTGCCAGCCAGGATGCCTGGCTTTGCATGACCAGTGGGGTGTCCTCACTACCCTGCTCAGGGACCCAGCCAGCCCCCGTTTGCCTACTCCACAGAGTGTCAGCGTGGGCACCTTGGAAGGAAGGCCCTGCTCAAGTTCCCTTCCCCTGGGCCTGGGGGTGGGTTTGCGAGGTCATGGAGCACGAACATCCTCCGTGGTGCCCTCCGTTTGCCCACCAGCACCTAGCGTTAATTACTCTCTGTTGCTGACTAGCAGAGGTGCAGAAGTATAGGAAGTTACTTCTATCTGCATTTCTCTGATCACAAAGGAGCTCAAGCATCTCTTTCTCTTTTATATTAAAAAAAAATTTAAGATTAAAAAAAATTTTAAGTCATCCCTACCCCCAATGTGGGGCTTGAAATCACAACCCCGAGATCAAGAGTTGCAGGCTCCACTGACTAAGCCTGCCAGGCCACCCATCAAGCATCTCATATTCTTGTCATGCATTTAGCTTTCTTCCCAGGGAATTGCCTATTCACACCCTTTGTGTTCCCGACTCTCATTGATCTCCAGGAGCTCCTCGCAAGCAGTAGCTCCTTGTCTGGTTTAAATATGGCAAATGTCTTCTGGCCTGTCACCAGCTGCTGGCTTGTCATGGTGTGTTTTATGAAATAGACACCTTTCATTATTTGACAGAGAGGGAGAGAGAGAGACACCACGAGCAGGAGGGGCAGAGGGAGAGAATCCCAAGCAGACTTTAGACACTGTAGTGTTCCTTTTCATTTAGCTTTCTAGTCATCTAGCAGCTAGTTTTATTTCTTCAAAAACTTCAAAGAGAACATGACAAAATATTGCTAGTTAATTTGGAATAGTGGAATCAAGATGCATGTTGCAGAACTTTTTGGTAGTTTAACATTTAGAAACTTCTAACATTTCTAAAACTTTTGAGTTCATTGTGCAAAATACAATAACATCAAATAAGAAAAGAAGAATCTACGATGCCCCTATGTGTATAAAATCAGTGGTATCATATTTCTGTGAACACATGAAATCCCACAGCACATATGTTTTCAGTTAACGGTTGTTTGTTTTCTGAATACATTCATGCCCCAGTCTTTACATTTATGTGATGCTGTAGGAGGCAGGCTCTCTTTCTTTTTCTTTCTTTCTTTTCTTTCCTTTTCTTTTCTTTTCTTTTTTGAGGTTTCACTTATTTGAGAGAAAGAAGTGGGAGGAGGAGCAGAGGGGGAGGGAGAGAGATAGACTCCCCAGTGAGTGGAGCCCCATGTGCTGGATCCCAGGACCTATGAGATCATGGCCTGAGCCAAAACCAGGAGTTGGACGCTCGACCAACTTGAGTCGAGTCGGTCTTTTTGAGAAGAACTAGCTTTGTTATTGGACATGCCTCTTCCTCCCATAATTTTTTTTTTCCTCCCATAATTTAAGTCCAGGACATCACGTTCAGGTCGAGTTCCCTTACTGTGACCTCACACTGACTAGCTGTCACTTGAAGACTTCTTTCCTTTTCTTTCCACCTGGAACCCAGTGTCCACACATACTTCACTTCCTGGAACAGTGAATGAAAGCCTCTAAATCTCTAACTCCCCCTCAGGAGAGAGTGCACCTCTGGCATGCACCTGGAATGTTGCTGGTCCCCTCCCTTCGGATCTCAATGGTCACCACCACAGCGGCCTTCCCTGACCGCCACATTTAAATTTACTGGTCTCCCACATCCTAGCCCTGTCTCTGCTGCTTTTCCTCCATGCTGCTTACCACATTCCCAGAACACAGTCCGTAAAGCTTGCACAGAAACACATGGTGTAATTACTGCATAGCTCTGCCTTCTGGAATATGGGAGAGGGAATATGATTTTCAGTGGTGCATCTCAGCATCCAATAGGCATCCAATAAACAGGCATTCAATCAGTGCAACCCCGGTAAGGACAATAGAGCATGCACCCAAGATGCTGCCCAGGAGCTGGTGTGCTGGGTTTGAAATAAAGGAATCACAGATGGGCCAGGTGAGTGGGAACGGCTGGGTGGAGTAGCTGGTGCACAGCCAGAGGGAAGGGGGAGGCGGAGGGTGGGGGTGGGGGGCAGGCAAGCAGGGCAAGTAGCAGTGGAAGAGCCCCATCGCCAGAGAGAGATCTCTCCCCTCTAGGGCCTCCTCCAAGGAGGCTGTTAGCACAGCTGTGGTAACAGATGGACTCATTCAGACCAGGTCACTGGTACAGACCAGTTCCAGCCAGTTCAGTCCAGTTGGTGTCAGTACCAACCAGCTGAGTCCAGATGAAGCCAACGTAAGCTCATGGAAGCCAGTGAGGGTGGGGGTGGGTCCCAGGAAGGACTCCCAAGTGTGGAACCTGTCCCCTAGCTCAGGTGCTCATCTGAGTCAGCACCGGCGGGCGGGTGGTCCCTGGCTTCGGCCTCTTTCCTTATCAATGCTACTCCCTAGGTGGCAGAGGCGAGACACAGGGGGACTGCCGGGTTTCCTCACCTCTGGGTCTGCGGGGGAACAGTATCATCCCTGCTCTCAACGGCCCGTCTCACCTGTTAAATCCTTTGCAGGTGAGCGTAATACGTCCCTCTCCGTTTTTGTTGTTTTTGCCTGGGATAGTTTTGTCCTCCTCCCCTTCCCCCTACGTAGGGAGCAAAACGGTCACCTGCGCGGCGCCCTGTGCCGGCCGCTACTGCGCACGCGCGGGGCGGTGAGGAACGCGCAGCCCCCCCGCCCCCCGCCCCCCGCCGGCAAGACCGCCGTCTTCTCCCACCGTCTTCCCCGCCGCCGCGGTCCCGCTCCCGGCCCGCCCCTGTGCAAGGGCGCCCGAGCGCTGAGCTCGCTCCCGTCGCCTCCGCCCCGCCCCACAGCGCGCAGGTGCAGGAGCAGCAGCTGCCGCGGGCCGTCCCGCGCGCCGCAGGCCCGAAGCAGCGCCGTGACCGAGGCCCCGCCCCCAGCGGCCGCTCCCGCCGCTCCCGCCGCGGCCGCCGCAACGCACGCCCCCGACGCCGCCCGGCCCGGCGCACCGCCTCGCAGGCCCGCCCACCTCCCTGCTCGGGACTCGGCCTCAGCTCGCGATTGGCCGGGCTCCTAGCTAGGCCGCCTCCTCATTGGCCGAGGGGCTTCAGGTGGCGCGCTCAGGGTTGGTGGAAGTCGGCGTTGCTCCCGCCCCGCCCCCAGGCGCGGCCGCTGGTTGGCTGGTCCGCAAGGTCCCCTCTGGGATCGGGTTGGGGCGGCGCGGACCAGGCCTGGGGCTGCAGCGGCCGCGCCGTCGGTGGACCCTGTGGCACGAGGCAGGTGAGCTTCGGAGTGGGGCTGGAGGGACCCGACTAGGGCCGGGGCGTCCCTCACGGCGGGCGGGAGCTGCGGGCCGGGGGGGGCGGGCACGGGCCGAGCCTCGGAACCCGCCTGGGCCGCCAACGGCCGCCCCCTCCTCGGCCCTGTGCGTCCGCGCACCTGCCAGAGTCTGCAGCGGGCTTGTCCCGGGGCGTCCTCTCCGCCCGACCGCAGCGCCGGGGACGCGTGCTTGCCCCGGGGTCTCCGTCGTCACCGCCCGCGCCCACCCGGGAGCCCCCGCCCCCGCCCTCCCGACACCCGGGAGCCCCCGCCGCCCCAACACCCGGGAGCCCCCGCCCCTGCCCTCCCGACACCCGGGAGCCCCCGCCGCCCCAACACCCGGGAGCCCCCGCCCCCGCCGCCCCAACACCCGGGAGCCCCCGCCACCTCCCAACACCCGGGAGCCCCCGCCCCTGCCCTCCCAACACCCGGGAGCCCCCGCCGCCCCAACACCCGGGAGCCCCCGCCACCTCCCAACACCCGGGAGCCCCCGCCCCTGCCCTCCCAACACCCGGGAGCCCCCGCCGCCCCAACACCCGGGAGCCCCCGCCACCTCCCAACACCCGGGAGCCCCCGCCACCTCCCAACACCCGGGAGCCCCCGCCCCCGCCGCCCCAACACCCGAGAGCCCCCGCCACCTCCCAACACCCGAGAGCCCCCGCCCCCGCCGCCCCAACACCCGGGAGCCCTCGCCACCTCCCAACACCCGGGAGCCCCCGCCCCCGCCGCCTCAACACCCGGGAGCCCCCGCCTCCCCCCTCGTGGGCCCCGCGGGCGGGGTGTTCGTGGGGCCCTTCTCCAAGGCCCGCAGGTGTGAGCCTGAGGCCCGCTTAGGGCTCCAGGATAGAGTGTCCGGGGAGGGGTGGGGCCTCCCCCTCACCTTGGGCACTCTGGTGTGCCCCGCCAGCTGCCAGCTGCCCAGGGAGGGCTGCTCTGCGTCTAACCCTCTGTGCACAGACTTTTACTCCCCGGGGTCTGCAGCTCAAAAACTCCTGTTTGCGTTTATCTCCATCCATTTCGTGGGACATTGCATAGTTCTTCTAAGTCTGGAAACTCATGATGGTTAGTTCTGGGGGAATTTCTCACAGTTTTCTTTGACAATTTTCTTCTCTTGTTTAACTTCTCTCGTTTCTGTATTTTGGAAATACTATTGTTTGGGCACTGAACTTTTTGGACTCCATTTTTACTTTTTTAAAAATAAAATCTTTTGGGACACCTGGGTGGCTCAGTGGTTGTTGAGTGTCTGCCTTTGGCTCAGGTCATGATCCTGGGGTCCTGGGATCAAGTCCTCATTGAGTTCCCCACAGGAAGCCTGCTTCTCCCTCTGCCTGTCTCTGCCTCTCTCTGTGTCTCTCATGAATAAATAAAATCTTTAAAAATAATAAAATCTTTATCTCTCCCATTTTCCATTTTTTGCCTTTTTGTTTCACTTTGTAGGAGATTTCCTCAATCTCCTTTATTTAGCATTTTTATTTTGGCCATCATATTTTAAATTGCCCATAGCTTTTTTGGTGATTCTTTTTTTCCTCTAAAATTTAGCAGTATGTTTATTTCATAAAAGCGGTAGTGTCTCCTCTTCTATCATGACCTGACTTTTGATTGTTTTGGTTGGTCTTTCCTGAAATATTGGGTGATCTGTCTGCGAGTGGGACCCTGCAGTCCTTTGGATGTTATGTGCACCTGCTCTGGCCCTATCACTGTTGGCTGATACCAGTGGGGCTTCCTCGAGGAACCCTCAGCCTCATTATCTTAAGGTCCTTTTATTGGGCTTTTCATATTATCAACAAAGGACTTTCTACTCTCCTGCCTTTTTTTTTTTTTTTTTTTAAAGATTTTATTTATTTATTCATGAGAGAGACACAGGCAGAGGGAGAAGCAGGCTCCGTGCAGGGAGCCTGACGTGGGACTCAATCCCAGGACTCCAGGATTAGGCCCTGGGCTGAAGGCGGCATTAAACCACTGAGCCACCCGGGCTGCCCTCCTGCCTTGTTTTTGAAATTGGATAGAAGAGTGTGGCTGTGACCCTCAAAAATTACTAAGGTGCTCACTCATCTCCCTCTTCGGGAGGACATCCTGGAACATAGTATTCCTTATCCTCTGCTGCAGAGACCCCCTTGGTTTCATCCTTTAGGCTTTTTTGCAGGGAAGGTGGGAAGGCGTTAATGTATGGTAACTACTATTTTGTTACATAGCAAAATTTGCCACTTTGATGTGTACAGTTCAGGGGCATTAGGTGTGCTGTGTAGCCATCACCACTGCCTTGTTCCAGAACTGTTTACCCCCTTAGTGGAAGCCCCGTACCCATTAGCAGGCACTTCCCCAATGCCCACTGCTCCCAACCTCTAGCATCCACTAATCTTTCTTTTTGTGATTTTACTTATTCTGAATTTTTTTTTTATAGACGCAGATTCATACAGTATGTGGCCTATCATGTCTGACTTCTTCCACTTAGGGTGATTTTTTTTTTTTTAAGATTTATTTATTTGTTTATTCATAGACACACAGAGAGAGGCAGAGACACAGGCAGAGGGAGAGGGAGAGAGAGAAGCAGGCTCCATGCAGGGAGCCCGACGTGGGACTCAATCCTGGGTCTCCAGGATCACACCGCAGGCTGCAGGCGGGGCCAAACTGCTGCGCCACCGGGGCTGCCCAGGGTGATTTTTTTTAAGGCTTATCCATGTTGTAACATATCAGAACTTTATTCCTTTTTTGGCTGAATAACATTGTGTGTGGCATGAATATGCCACAATTTTTTCATCCATCTCTTAGTGGACATTTGTTTCTACTTTTTGCTTTTTATGAATAATGCTGCTATGAATATTTGAGTACAAGTTTTTGATTACTTGTTTTCAGTTTTTCGGATGTGAATCTAGGAGTGGGGATTGCTGGATCATATAGTAGCTGTATTTAATATATAGAGGAACTGTCAAACTATTTTCCACTGTGGCTGCACCAACTGTGTGCAGGGGTTCCAGTTTCTCCATATTCTCTCCCCCGTTTGTTATATGCTTTGCTTTGTTTTGTTTATTATGGTCTTCCTAGTGGATAGGAAGTGGTATCTCATTTTGTTTGCATTTATTGAATGACTAATGAGCATCTTTTCATGTACTTTTTGGCTATTTGTGTATCTTTGGAGAAATACCTACTCAGGTTGTCTATTTTTTAATTGAGTTGTCTTTTTGTTGAGTTGTAAGAGTTCTTTACATGTTCTAGGCATTAGACTCTTATCGGATACATGATTTGCATATATTTTCTTCCATTCTTTGGTTGTCTCTTTACTCTCTTGATAGTATTTTTTTTAAGATTTTATTTATTTATTCATGAGAGAGACAGAAGGGGGGGAGGCACAGAACAGGCAGAGGGAGAAGCAGGCTCCATGGAGGAAGCCTCACGTGGGACTTGATCCTGGGTCTCCAGGCTCATACCCTGGGCTGAAGGCGGCGCTTTGCTGAGCCACCTGGGCTGCCTTCTTGATAGTATTTTTTGATGCACAAAAGTTTTACATTTGATGTTCAGTTTATCCATTTTTTCTTTTGTTGTTTATTCTTTTGGTGTCATATCTAAGAAACCATTGCCAAATCCAAGAACATGAAGATTTACCCCCTATGTTTATTTCTAAGAGTCTTAAAGCTTAAGCTCTTAAGTTTAAGATCTTTCATCGATTTTGTGTAAATTTTTGCATGTGGCGTGAGGTAGAGGTTCAACTTCATTCTTTTGCATGTGGACATCCATTTATTTCATCATCATTCTTTCCCTATTGGTGATCTTGGCATCCTTGTAGAAAAATCAGTTGACCATAAATGTATGGATTTATTTCTGGATTCTCAGTTCTTTTCTGTTAGTCTCTATTTCTATCCTTATGCCAGGAACAATGCTGTTTTGTAGTACATTTTGAAATCAGGAAGTGTGAGTCTTCCAACTTTGTTACTCATTTTCAAGATTGTTTTTGGCTATTTGGGATCCATTGCAGTTCCATATGAATTTAAAGATTAACTTTACCATATTTACAAAAAAAGGCCATGGGGGCTATGATAGAAGTTGAGCTGAATCTGTCGATCTCTTAGGACTGTTTTGCTGTGTTTCACAATATTAAGTCTTCTGGTCTGTGAACAAGGAATATCTTTGCAGATATTTTTCATTAATTTCTTTCAGCAATATTTTGTGATGTTTTGTGTACCAGTCTGACACTTTCTTGGTTAAATTTGTTCTTAAGTTTGTTGTTCTTTTGGATGCTGTTGTAAGAGAAATTGTTTCCTTAATGTCATTTCCAGATTGTTCATTGCTAGTTTATAAAAATACAACTGATTTTTGTTTGTTGATCTTGTATCGTTCATCTTTGCAGAGTTTGTTAGCTTTTACGTTTTTTTATGTGAATTTTTTAGGATTTCCTATATATGAGATCATGTCATCTGTGACTAGAGATGCTTTACTTCTTCCTTTCCAACATGATGGCTTTTGTTTCTTACCCTTGCCTGACTGCTGCTGGAACTCAGTTCCATGTCCAGTGGGAGTGGAGAAAGTAGACATCTGTGTTTCCTTTTTGATCCAAGGAGGAAGCTGTCGGTCTCTTACCGCAGAGCGTGATGTTCACTGTGGGTATCAGAATGCCCGCTATCAGGTCGGAGAGATTCCCTTCTACTCTTGGTTTATTGAACATTTTTATCATGAGATACTGTTGGATTTTGACAAGTGCTTTCCTGCACTGATTGGGGTGATCATCTGGTTTTGCCTAACTGCTTTTAAAGAGACTTTCAGCGTTTGATTTCTGCTCTATATGGGCTCCAGTCTACATACTCCCTTCCAAATGGACATGGGTGCCACTAACTATAATCATTTGGCGGGGGGTGGGGGGGAGTCCATGGACTATTTCTTAGGTGGATTATTTCTCAATGTCACTCACTGCAAGCTTGTGATTCAGCTTTTTCTGGCTTAGCTATGTTTTCATTCATCATTTGTATTTTAGCTTCCATGTTTGCTGCTGTTGTCTTTTCTTCCTTCTGTTATGCTCTGTGGTTATGTGCCTTTAGGAAACAATCTCTTTAGGAGGGGTGCCGGAAGAGAGTGGGAGCTACCACCTTTGCTCGGTGTGCCATTTCTAACTGGAAATTCCTGGGTGACCTATTTTCAGAGAATACTAGCATTTCATGGAGTGTCTGCTCATAGCTGTTGTTTCCTGGTTCTGAATTTATGATCATCAGATGGTCTCTAGATTCTGAAAATAGAGCCAATTTGAATTTGTTTACAGTGCAAATGCCAGGCAGCATTTTTGGTGGAAGTGACACAGGATGGAACCGCCTTTCAGCATGGCAACTCTTAAATATTGCAAGGTGAGGCAAGAGTCACGGTGCTTGTGAGGCCCACCATGAGGACCATGAGGGTGGTCCTGAGCACATGGTGAAGGGGAACACCCAAGACAGTGATGGTATCCAAACAGGAGTGATGTGGGAGCTGAGATGCTGCTGCACATAGTTCAGTGGGGGTAGCTGTGCTCTGTTTTTTCTTCCTGCCTTCCATCCCCAAATTTGGAACTCATTGCCAGTTTGGATTGTTCACCCCTCTTGATTTCAAGAGGAGACTGGACCTACTGATATGCATTTGAAACAGTTTACTTGCATTGCATTGAACCAAAGTTAAGGAGGATTGGCAGATGGGAATACAGAACATGGCATTGCTGCTTATGATGTGCTGTTTGTCATAATTGTGTATTATGATTGGTTCTACTTTGTTCATTAACTCATGTAATTCATTAGGGGTCTGCAGTTTGAGTCACATCTGTAATTAACCATGCTTGTTATCTGCGTGCTTTGTTGTTCATTTAGTCACATAGGGGCACTCAGTGAATGGTTTTCAGTTGCAAATTTTAGTTTAGGATCTAAGAGCTATGTGATTCGTACTGGATGTTTGTGTGGAATAGAACCCAGGTCCTCTGGGTAAGTAGGGGGAAGCACTCAGGTGTAGATGAGCAGCTCCCCCTGGGAACATGTGTAGCCTGAAAACAGCTGTGCTTTTTGCTGGGCTGCTTTGTTTTTCAGTCATTGTCTTTGTTGGATCTTTAATTAATATTACTGGAAGATGTGAGCTATATATAGAATATGGAAAACAGATCATTTTGATGATTTCTTCACTCTCTACTTTTCAGTACCGGACAACATGGACTCCGAGCCTGCTGCTTCCTGTTTGGGAGGACAGCATGAAAAGGGTTATTAATTAAGAACTAGTGTTAAAAAAAAAAAAAAAAAGAACTAGTGTGGATTAAATGTTTACATTTGCAGTACAAATAAAATCCTGTAATTGCTGTTTAATTCTCATTCCCAGTCATAGCTAGAAATAAAGCACAGTTGATACAGCTGTTCTGCTGCGATGAGGACACGTGAGAAGCAGTTTGAATCCGTTAGGAGAGAGTAAGGAGGCCCAGGTGTGCATGACCCTTTCCCCTCATCATGTGTTTGTATAGCTCTTGATGTGGTCAGACAAGCAGCAGAGACTGAATTTTCAGGTTAAAGGCAAAGTAAGGAACACGCACAGCAGTGCGTGCTGCCCTCAGAGAGTACAGGGTCTAGTCGCTCATAAATCATTACAGTTTCTGTGAAGATGAGTGCTTGGGGAGCACTAAAGCTAGCATCTCACTTGGACATGTGGGGTTGGGGCTCCAGGAGAGCTTCCTGGAGGTGGTATCTCAGCTGAATTCTCAGGTTGACTAGAAGGTAGCCAGGAGCATTTGGTGTGGAAAGAGACCAACGGAGTGAGGCTGGGGAGAGGGCATAGGAACTGTGAAATGGGATGAAGAGAAGAGGGTTGTCTAAGTCCAGGCCCTCAGTGAAGCCACTCCATGGATTGATGGGACACAGAGAGGAGTGGGACATTTGGATGGAGGGTCTGGTGCAGTCTCTTGGGTCTTATCTGTAGGTGCTAGGGAGCCATGATGGGATGTGAAGGCAGTGAGGTGGTTGATCTCTTTGTAGACACACCCTTCTGGCAGTATTCTGGCCATAACCAGCAGGAGATGGAGTAGCAAGGGGAACTGGAAGGAAGAGGGAGTGACCCACTGGAATGGGGGGAACAGACTGATAGGTGATTTGGATACTTGTAGATGATCCCCACAGAAATGCTCAACATGAAGTAAAATCAGATGCTTATCTCACTGTATACATATGAATTACAGATGGATTAGTTAAGTCAAATCAGCAATAGAATCTATAGCTGACTACTCACGTGTTCTTGGGCTGGAGCAGGCTCTAAGTCTGGGAAGAACTAACAGGCCAACCCAAGTCACCGCAGGGCCAGTTCAGTGACACAGCGGGGTCTGCTAGCCATGGGTGAGATTGATATCCTGTAAAAAACAAAAAAACAAAAACAAAAAACCAGAAAAAGGCAGCCCCCTCCCCCCATCTGGCTACATGCCATACTGGCCTTCCCAGTGCCAGAAGGGCCCAGTCAGATGTGGGAGGAGCCCCCAGAGTCCCTGCTCAGTGCCCCTAGAGTCCCTGCTCAGCGCTGCTGCTTGAAGGTGTTCTTTGGGGACAGCATCTTCGCCGTAGAAACCGCGTCACAGGCAGTCCTTGTAACTGCTGGTTGTAAGGAAATTTAGTGCATTCTGGGTTTGAAGCAAATACTGTAAAACTATGTTGTCATGCTTTCTGGATTCTAGGAAGAAAGACCCTTTATATTAACATGTATGAAATAAGTTGACTTTGGGCTTTTGCTGAAACACTATGATAATACCACTGTCAGAGGAAATGGGTTTTTTATTAAAAAGTTCTTGGGGAGCAGCCCGGGTGGCTCAGCGGTTTAGCGCCACCTTCGGCCCAGGGCCTCTTCCTGGAGACCTGGGATCGAGTCCCACGTTGGGTTCCCTGCATGGAGCCTGCTTCTCCCTCTGCCTGTGTCTCTGCCTCTCTCTGTTCTCGCTCTCTCTCTCTCTCATGAATAAATAAATAAAATCTTAAAAAGTTATTGGGTACTTACCATCAGGAGATGTAAGCGTGTGATAACTTATCTTTACATAGAAGTAATTCTCTTCCCTAAAAGTCAGAGCTATTTTCTTAAGTAAACAAGCTCATCCAGCCCACATCTCTTCCTGTTGTCTCATCATTCCCCCAAAAAGGAAAGAAACATCCTATCTTGGCTGGTTACCGTTTTTCAGTACAGACTTGCTGCTGGTAATAACTAACTTTTATAGCGTATTTTTATCCTGTGCCAGGCAGCACCGAGCAAATTAGGCGTGTTCACTGGCTGACTTCTCCAATAACAGCCTGAGTTTGAGCGCTGTCTATTCCCAACTCATGGCAGCATGGAGGTGTGAGTACATTGTCATTCCCTCTGCTCAGGGTTCTCTGGCCAAGTAGAGCCAGGATGGAGCCTCTGGGTCTGCCTGCCCCCAGGCTGCTGCACAGATGAAGACAAAATTTTTTTGGAAAATAATAGCTATCTGGGTTAGTTGTTGAAGTTGTAAGAATACCTACTGTTTAAAAAAATGTTAAATGGTACAGAAGTGGATAAGTAAGGAGTAGAAAGTCTGATTCTTTACCATTGAATTTAGTGGTATTTTTCTTCAAGTTTAAAGGCATATTCAAGTACTTACAGCACGTAGCTTCCTGTGAAGCTCTCCCAACTATTTTTATCTTAGTCATTAGTGTCCAATTCATTGTTTTAAATACTCGGTTCGTGTTTAGGGTTCTCCCTAGTATAAGTCACAGATTTTCACAGACTGACATTGTTTTATTTCAAAATAAAAACAGATGGATGCCAATTCCTATTTCTTAAGTGGTAGAAGTAATTACATTGAATGTGACGTTTGGAAAACTCATTTCTAACCTAAATTATGATCTTTTTTATGGTTTTACTTAGACCAACTGTGACTTTTTTTAGTCTGTAGGCAAAAGTAATGTTTTTATTAGTCTCTACATTTAGTTTTGACAGGATTAAGATTGAGCAGAATGGTTACATTAAGATTTAGTTCTAGGGTGACACGCATAAGGGGGGCACGTGATGGAAAGAGCACTGGGTGGTATATGCAACTGGCTAATCACCAAGTTCTACCCCTGAAACTAATTGGACACTCTGTGTGAACTAACTTGAATTTATGTAGAATCTTCAAGGGAAAAAACAGATTTAGTTTTTTTTTTTTTTTTTTTAAGATTTTATTTATTTATTCGAGACACACAGAGAGAGAGAGGTAGAGAGACACAGGCAGAGGGAGAAGCAGGCTCGAGGCAGGGAGCCCGAAGCGGGACCTGATCCCGGGTCTCCAGGATCACACCCAGGGCTGAAGGCAGCGCTAAACTGCTGAACCACCAGGGCTGCCCTAGTTACTAATTTTTAAAGGGTCGCCTTGGAATTTTAGTTTGAAAATTAATCCTCTTTGCAGACTATGTGACAGATGAAGCACCCAGTATAGCTGTCCTCTGAAAACGGAGCCCTGGGTGATAAGGATCGGCAAGGGTGGTGGTGGAGTGTTTGTCAGGTGTTCACGTGTGTGCATGTTCCCCCAGTACCTCTCTGGAAGGTGATTGAGGGACTGCCTGACCAGCTGAGCACCCGCTGCTGGCGTCTGCAGATGTGCCAGGGCCACTATGGCTTGTCCTGTGCTGCGGGAGCCTGCTGCCGTCAGCACACAGCTTCCCTCTGGGATGGCACTGGTGGCAGATGGCGTCTGGAGCTGTGCCCAGAGCTGGGAGGAGCGTCCTGTCTGTCGCTGTCCCCTTTGATTGCTTCTGTCCCCGGGGATGGGTTATGGGCAAGAGCCACAGGTTCTGACCTTTGCCTCCGGCGGAACCGGAGCAGGTCGTTTCTGAACCAAACGACCAGAAAGCTACACTGGCCTGTTGTGCCTGGGCTCATTCTCTCAGCCACTTTGTCAGTGACTCAATCAGCTGAAAAAGTTTGATTTATAACCTACTCCTCTCTGTAAACACAGTGCTTGCTGTAGGCACTGTTTAATATAACATAATTGTCGACAAGATGTTGCTACTTGGGATCTCCAGGGTTCCTTTTTCCAGTTTTTCTTTAAAACTTCCAGCATTTCCTAAGGAAATACTGTGTACTAGTATTATTTCAGAAATGTTAGTTTTCTCTGTGTCTTTGGTTTTGCCATTTTCTTGAAGCTCCCTGTTTTCAATCCTTGTGTGACTTATCAATTTTGAGATTTTTTCCAGGCATGTTTTCTAGATTGTTACTAGATTAGTACAGACATTGTGGTAGTAAAAATTCAAATTATATGTGCTCACAGAACTAAAATTCATTCTTGGTTAAAGCATTCAAGAACAAAACAGCTTTATGTTTTCGTCTCTACCGTATGATGTCAGCATAGCACCATGTCCTCAAAGGGCATTGAAGGAGAAGCCTAGTGGAACCCAAAGGGCACTGAAGGAGAACCCAAGACGTGGGGTTCCTGCTGGCTCCATGGGATAAGCCTCCAACTCTTGATCTCAGGGTCTTGAGTTGAGTGCCTCATTGTGCTCCACCCTGGGTGGGGAGCCTACTTAAAAATAATCTTAACTCTGTTTTTATTTTTATAACTTTCTTTAAACATTTTCTTAAACTCTGATTTTCGAAGCCTACTAAGAACTGCGTGTTTGTAAAGATACGAAGGTCCAGCATGAACAGGGGCCCTCTCCTCTGCCTGTGCTTGCAGGAGAATGAGGCACCAGAAGGCACAGCAATCCAGCAGCAGCGCCCTTTCCCCCTTGCAGACGCCGCTCTTGGCCATGTATCCTCTCAGCTGTGTGCTTTTCCTAGTTAGGAGTGGCAGCTCAGAGTCCAGAGTCCTGAAGAAGCTCTCTTTGACCAGGGCAGAGGAGGCGCCCTCATGCACTGTGCTAGGCTGCCCACCCGGGAGAGTCCTGCCCTAGCAGCCAGAACAGAACGAGGGGAAGGAGACAGCCTGGAAAGGATGGCAGGAATGAGGACAGTGGAGCATGTGTGATTGTAAGATGTTGACCTCAGATTCTTTCCAGGGCTTTCTGATGCCATTGAAGACATTTTCAGTCTGCTTTTTCACCTATTGTATGAGAGCAAATCAGCTTTCCCTGGAGTCTCAGGCTGAGGCTGGTAGAGGCAGGGCCACACGATAGGAGCACGAAGCTCTAGGGTTACGTGTGGTCTTTACTTAATGGGGATGGACACGGAGGCTGGGAGCAGCATTTTGAAAATGCTTAGTGCTCATGTTCACTTATCAGCAGATCTGGTATTAGAATTGCATGTTTGCTGTTTGGAATTCTGAGATGCTTCTGATGGGGGCCAGGGGCTGGAGCAACTACCTGTTTGCTCCCAGTTGGAGCCATCCATGCTGGCAGTGGACTGTGCCTTTCATTTTCATCCAGTTATTGTACTTAATGCTCACGTTTCATGGAGGGAACTGAAGAGTGATTTCAAGTGTTCTGAAGCTGTATCATGATCTGTTCAGGGTCAATGGAGAGAGGACCCACATAAATTCTGGTACGATTAGCTGTCATACCCAGGAATTCTGTGCTGCAGTAAACTTGGAAGAGAACAGCAGTCATCCTTCCTCAGAAACACTGACTCAAGCGTGGTGTAGCCTCCATGTCCACCTGCCTCTTTGCAGGTTCTGCTTTGTGTGAGTGTGGTCCTCTTGTGCTTCCCCAGGGGAGAAGTGGCTTTCTGGTCTGTGGACTAAGCCATGGCAAACACCCTTCGGGGCCACGGGTCTGAATTAAGCTGGGGCTAGGCTTTATGCTTAGCTGCACTTCACTGGAGAACATGACATAAAATTCATGTCCTTACAAGAGTGAAATCAGAATGAGCTGGAAAAAGTGGGTACGTGTGTGGTGCCCTTGTGCTGTGCGATAGTAGCTGCTTAGATGTGACCATCATTGTCCGCTCCACTGTCCCTCCTGTCCTGCAGAGCTACGCTGCCAGGTGTCTGTTCCTAGAGTTTGGTGTCTGCCCTTACTGGTACTCTTGAGGGTGTCCTCTTTGGGCATTTTTATTACTTTTCTATTTCCTAACACATTTTACCAGAAATCTACCATTATCCGGTGTTACTCTGCTTGTGTCTCCCTGTTCTCTCCGGTTGGATTTTTGACACAGTCACTGCTAGAATCCTGTCATTCCCGGGATTCCTATGACAACCAGTCGCTCTGCTTGGTTCTTTGATAGGATTTATTTCAGAGCCAAGAAATTTAATTAATTTTTTAAAAATATTTTATTTATTTACTCATGAGAGACCCACACACAGAGAAAGAGAGAGAGATTGAGAGAGAGGCAGAGGGAGAAGCAGGCTCCACGCGGAGCCCAGTGTGGGGCTCGATCCAGGGTCTCCAGGATCAACCCCTGGGCTGAAGGCGATGCTAAACCTCTAAGCCACCTGGGCTGCCTGAATTAATCAATTTTTAAGTAGGCTCCACGCCCAGTACAGAGTCCAGCGTGGGGCTTGAACTCATGACCCTGAGATCAAGATCTGAGCTGAGATCAAGAGTCAGATGCTTAAGCGACTGAACCACTCAGGTGCCCCCAAATTAAATTTATTGTGGCATAAGGCCAACCTGAAACTTGGCTAGAGGTGGTATGGCTCAGGTTTGTCATCTGGCTCATTGATGGGAAGAACTAGGTTGAAAAATCTGGTTGTAGCTGGTCCTGCACCTCCTGTTAGCTTCTGAAAACACCATTTGTCACGCATTAGAAATTAACCAAATTCTCTTTCAGGTAGCTAAAAATGTGAGCACATATAAAGTAACTTTTCAAATAAATATGTGAGTTCCTACATATGCCCTCCACAGGTTCTGTAACTGCTGCTTCTGAGCTGAGTCATAGGCTGGAGCTCCTGGATCCTCTGGCAGCTTTGTCAGAGAACTGGCCCTGTCCCAATCTGCCCCACAGTAGGCCCTAGGGGCGGAGCTGGGATTGCAAACCCAGATTGCAGGACTCTGCCCTGCTCTTAGCTGCAGGCTCTACTGTCTCTGTGTCCTGGTCCTGATCTTGGAAGTAAATGCTCAAGTATTGGCTTTAGGGCGTCTGCCATTCCATATAACACTGACCTCTGTAAACTTCAGGATGTAGTCACTAAGGACGTATCAGACACTAATTGTAGTGTAGTTGGTAGAAATTAGCCATTAGGACAACTCTGCTGTGGTTTAATAATCACTATTGCAGGTATTGAAGAATGTTAAGGTGAAAGGTCACTTTGGGAATGAAGTGAGAAGTTTGGGTTTTGTTAATCAGTGAGTAACTAATAGAGAATAAAAAAATCAGTCCCTTATCCACTTGGAGAATGAGGACAATTATGGGGCATTTATATTGTCACTTGGCCTGGCATTTCACGGTTGCTTGGTGAAGGAGTGCTCCAGGTCTGGGTTGTCAGGAGCCATTGTGACGCTGCTGGGGTGGGGCTCAGGCTGGGCGAGGCTGGGCAGGGTTGGCGGGGGCTCAAGGTCTGCTGGGCCAGGTGAGCTGTGCTGCTAGGTGAGTCGTGCTGGGAGGGAGTGCATTGCAGCTAGAAGGCGCCTGGTTCTGCTCTCCCGCTGCCCCTAAGGCTGGATTTCAGTGTTGGCCGTAGTAGACACTAGGGAGATCAGGCAGGAGAACAGGTGGACCAGCACTTGGGTAAATGGCCAGGGTTAACTTTAATTTTAATTGTAGAAAGAGTGTGCATTAATAGCATGCCAAATAAGGATGAGTCCGTACCTGTTGAAGTGTGTTTCGCCGGCAGGTGGGCTAGGTCTCTGAAGAAGAGTGCTGTTTTTTTAAAATGCAGGAGTCTTGTGGTGTACGTTGAAATTAGGCAGTACAATTTTTTAAATATAAACAATATTTTTTTATTTCTGTGTTTTTTAATTCTTTAAAAGATATTTGTGGGCTGCCTGGGTGGCTCAGTTGGTTAAGCATGTGACTGGATCTCAGCTCAGGTCATGATCTCAGGGTCATGAGCTCAGGCCCCGAGTTGGGCTCTGTGCTGGGCATGGAGCCTACTTTAAAAAATTTGGACTATTTCTGAGAAAGTGGTGTGAATCAAAGAACTTTTGGTTTAGAAAAGTTTATAGAAAACAGCCATTTACACATAAATATTTTTTGCCCAGGCTGGTCTTTACTTTTAGTTTTATCTTCCTTAGATTTTTCAACCATAGGTTATGAATCACATCACTATTATGCAGTGTTTTTTAAAAATTCTAAGTACGTGTGTGTGTGAGAGAGAATATTTTTAGCCAGAGGAAGGTTTGAGAGTCATTGCAAAGAAATTTAGATGACAATCTGAAAAAAATTTTTTTCATTTAAATTTAATTTTTTTATTAGGCTCCATATACAGCATGGAGCCTAACATGGAGCTTGAACTTATGTGAAATCAAGACCTGAGCGGATGTCAAGAGTTGGACACTTTAACCGACTGAATCTGCTGAGCACCTCAAACCTTTTTTTGATGTTCTTAAGGATTTATTGATTTATTTTTAGAGAGTGTGTGTGTGTGTGTGCAAGTGTGGGTGGGGCGGTGGGAGGGCAGCCAGGCAGAGAGAGAATCTCAAGCCACTTAGGGGCTCGATCTCACGACCCTGAGATCATGACCCGAACCAAAACCAGGAGTTGGACTCCTAACCGACTGTGCCATCCAGGCACCTCCAACAACATTTTTTATTTAAGATTTTATTTTTAAGTAATCTCTATGCCAGACGTGGCTCGAACTCACAACGGTGAGATGGAGTCATGCACTCCACCAACTGAGTCACCCAGGCATCCCCCAAACTTTTATAATTAAAAAATAATCTGGAACACCTGGGTGGCTCAGTGGTTAAAGCATCTGCCTTCGGCTCAGGGCGTGATCCTGGAGTTCCAGGATCCAGTTCCACATCAGGCTCCCTTCATGGAGCCTGCTTCTCCCTCTGCCTGTGTCTCTGCCTCTCTGTCTCTCTCTGTCTCTTATGAATAAATAAATAAAAATTAAAAAATATACCACTTAAAAAAATCTAAGTTCTTTGGAGGAAAATAAAAGTGCCTTAGGCTCGTGTGTCATTCAGCAGTTTCCTGGTACTGAGTGTGTGGGCCAGTGTGGGCATCGAGGGTGAGTGCTTGGCCATGGATAAGGGAGCTCTTCTAGTTCAGTTAATAACAATGAAAACTTATTACAGAAGAATGAGAACATTTTGATATCTTTAGGAACTTAAAAAATACATTTTAAAAAGGAGGCTGAGTCACTCTGTATTCTTTTTGCAAGTGCTGGTTTTCATAATTATGAGTAATGTAGGGTTTCCCCCTTTCACTCCTGGAGTGTAGTGTTGGGGAACTGAACACAACAGGACTTCTTTCTGTGAGAAAATGTGTCTCCTTCACTTAACAAATAAAAACAAAAACGGGCACGAGGTTTGTTTCACTTGGATTGTGTAATGTTGGAGTCCTAGGTGTGCGTCTGGGGTTGGCTTTGACAGGCCCTGTCTGTGTTTCCAACCTGTTAACACCCTGCATTGCTTTTTCCCGCCTTCTACAGTATGACTTGAGGCCGTGACCATGGACTTTTCTCGGCTTCACATGTACACTCCTCCTCAATGCGTGCCTGAGAACACTGGCTACACGTATGCACTCAGGTGAGCGTGCTCGCGTTCCGGCGCCGTCTCCATCACCATTCCCATCACCTCTCCACTCCTGGATGCCAGGGACAGCCCTGCAGCTGAGGGGGCTCTGTGCTGCTTGCAACCAGAGGTAGTATTTTGAGAGGGAAAGAGCTGCAGAGGTCCCAGTGTGCTCTGGCTTTCTGAAACTCCACCGACATGGAGATTGTGAGGTTGTTTTGAAAACCAAACATTCTGATGACTTAGGGTGAGTCATAGCCAGCGTCCTGCTGTTTCAGACCCACCCAGTGGCTCTGGTCTCTCGGATACATCTCTGTGGTTATGGGCAGGGTTCTGTGATTTCTATTAATGGCTCAGTATTTTGTAGTTCACAGATTTGCCTCTGAGAGGAAGAGGTATCATCAACAGAACTTTGATGAAGCCCAAGGTCTTGGGGGCAGCTTTTGTCAGATGCTCAGTTTTCTATGTTTATTCTGACATGGGTCTGAAATGGCCATGTGGCCCCTGCATGTCTAGTTCCCCAGGTCAAAGGATTGTAAGATGAAACTGAAGAGCTAGAAGCCAGGGTTAGTGCCAGAGCATACAGGATTGGGTGGGGGAGAATGTACGGGACTGGGCAGGACCTGGCGGGAGAGAGCTGTGTTCTGACAAGACCTTCAGGGTTTCTCAGTGCTTATCTACTAAAGGGTAAAAATATCATGGAAACTAAGAAAACTAGAAGGTATTTTAACAAACATGTTTTTAACTTCATTAGTCAAACCTCATATTTGATGATTGAGTTTTTATTCATAATTCTAGATTATTTTACCCTTTGAATGTTTTCATCAAAAGTCCTGGTTTATTTTAGAAGAAGGGAGTGGTTCAACTCAATTTAAACTATTCCTTATTCTGTATTGTGGAGTGTAAAAATAACTTCTGGTAACTTATTTCTAGCTTTTAGAACCTATTTTAAATACAGTGTGAGTATCTTCCTTAGGGAAGCAGCACTATGATTTCCAGCATGCCCACTCCACAGCCTTCCTGCAGGTAGATGGGTGCGTTGGTGTGGAAATGGGTGAGAAGCAACCTGGGGAAAGTGCCTGTGCTGGGAGCTTGGCCTGGACTTCAGGGCAGTGGGAACCAGGGAAGGATTTAAGCCCGCAGTGGTGTGATTAGGCCTGTGCTCAGAAGGATGCTGAGGCTGGCAGGTGGGAAGGAGGTAGGGGGTGTGATGCTGCAGTGGCCTGTCCCAGGCAGAGATGGGCAGGGTGCTGGGTTTCTGAGCCAGAGGCTGCAGGTGGGACGTGTCCCAGCTTGGGCAGCTGGGGTGAGGAGGGAAGACGGGAGGATGGGGAGAAAAGAGCGGTCAGTGGAAGACTGTGGGACATGGTGGGGGAGGTGAGGGTGTGGTCAGCAGCGTGATGTGTAGAGGGCTGTGCCCCAGGCACCAAGGGACCAGGTGGTGGACAATAGAAAGGGGTTTGCCCTTGGCATTATGTCTCTTGTCTTCCCATGTGTGCCTCTGTGTCCCCTCCCTGAGTCCCCCAGCTCCCCTGGAAGCTGCTGGTCCCCGCAGTACCTGGCCTCACTGCATGCCCTTCCCTCAGTTCTAGTGACTCTGCACCCCTGGCTGACAAGCGTCCAGCACCACTCTGATCTTCATTCTCAGCACTTCAGGAGACACACAGAGGATCTGACAGTGTCCTGGTCATTCCATTTATTTAAACTATTTCTCTACTGTGAAGCCTACCATTAGCATGCAAGTCGGGGGGGGGGGGCAGTCATATGCCCCCCCAGCTTCAACTGTTCTGGCACTAGGCCCTTCCCTCTGTCTCCAGTGTATTGTTGTGAAGCACATCTCAAAAAGATTAGGATACTTTAAAAACAACTACCCGAAATACTAGTATCACACGAAGAAGCTCCTAGTAATTTAAAATAACCTCTGATATATCTGTAATATACCAAAGTTGATGTGCCAATCTCTGGATCTGCATTTCTGTTTTCAATCAACCTGAACAGAACTCTCCTCTGTGTTTCCTGTGCACTGTGGTTAGATGTAGAGTCTGATCAGTGCCAGGTTTGGTTGGTTTGTTGCCAGGACTCTGCATGTTCTTCTTATTGGGGGGGTGCCTGGCACCTGGTTTGGTGCAGAGGCTGAGCCAGACCGTCGTTAAGGAACCCCCCAGCTCCACACATGATGGGGATGCAGCCACTGGGACACTGCCTTGAGCAGGAGGCAGTCTTTCCCAGAAGCCCTCCAGAATCCCCCCCTCCACACACACACACACACCCAAAGATGTGGAGACCCCAGCTCAGGTGGCAGCCCATGTTCCAGAGTCAGGCAGTCTGGAAAAGTGTCCCAGCTTGGGCAGCTGGGGTGAGGAGGGGAGGGTGTGTGACTGTGCCAGCCTCTGGTAAGTACACCACAGTCCCTGCCAGGGATGCCCAGAGGGCAGTGTGTTTCTAGAAGGAGGGTTCCAGCCAGCACCAGGCCTGGGGCATCGCCCGTGATTTCAGCCCCGTGGGGCAGGAGTGTAGACAATGTTTTCAACCAGTGTGCCTGGTCAGGGAAGAGAAAGGGCCTGGCTCTGTGGATGTTTCATTGTTGTTTTCCCTGCCATGGAGACAGATGAGATTGTGTCCAGATGCAGATGGTTGGGAGCCACAGAAGGGTTGAAGGGGAGGGAAGAGGCAGCAGACAAGTCTGGAGAGTGGGAGAGACCCAGCCCAGAGCGCCCAGATGGGTGTTAGGATGGCGGCATCCGCTGTAGCAGGAAGGAAGGGAGAGGGCCATTACGAGTGTGGCCTAGGCTCCACCTGAGAGGGGGCCGTAGCAGCATTTCTGGGGTGAAGCAGGGCGGGATGGGTGTGGCAGTGAGGTAGGGGTGAGGCGGGAAGTGCCAGGCAGCAGCGAGGACCTGCTGGCCTTGGGGACTCCGTTGTTGTGGTTGTCTGGGGCCTGCAGCATCTGGTACAGGGACACAGCTGGGTTCATCGCCGGGGTGTTGTCTGCTGCTGGGACCGAAAGGCCAATAGCCAGTGGGGGGGGGGGGGCGGCTATAGGGGGAGAGCTGTGATGATAATGCCTATCCCTTATGAGGACACTGGAGTTCTGCACGGCCCTGGCCCTGGATGCTTGTGGGATTGGGGCCACAAGCCCCATGGCACCATCTTGCTGCACAGCTTGTGGCTGCCAAGCATCTGTATCTTCTTTCAACTGTGCTAGATTTTTCTCTAGTCTTTTAATTAAAAGTGCATCTAACTAACGGGGATTTTTTAAAGAACAACATTTAATTGATGAGGGAACCAAACTAAAATCTGCTCTGAAGGATTCAGTCTGTCATTTCCTTTGGGGATCTTTGTACTCTTTTTATATCCTAGTTATAATAAAGTTATAATAAAGTACTTTTAACACCAGACTTGCTGAAGTGTTGCCTGGGGTGAGTGCCTTGTATCTTGTGTCTCCTGCAGATGTTTGCACCTTTCTGCTTAGCTCTGGCACATCTGTCCATAGGAACCTTGTAGGAATGATGGTTGGGAGCCTAGGGCATGAGGGCGCCACTGGCCTGTGTGGGTCCCTGGACCACAGCACCAATGCAGGTGTGGGTCCCTAATGTACCAGATAAGCATGGAGATCCAGACCCGAGTGGCCTTTGTGAGCCCCTTTCCTGGGAAGGATTGCCAGACAGCTGGGTCCAAACTCAGAACCCAGAGTTGCTGGCTTCTCCATCGCTTCCGCTGAGCCCTCCCTGCTTTCAGCTCCAAATACCAACTATGACCAGTTCGAAGAGACTTTCTAGGTCTCTTCTGTGCCCTTATATGTGTGTAAGAATCTGGGCTTCTGTTTTTTGTTCCTTGTTTTAAGTAGGCTCTAGGCCAATGTGGGGCTTGAACTCACAACCCCAAAATCAAGAGTCCCGTGCTGCACTGACTGAGCCAGTGGGCGCTCCATGTGCTTCTATTATATAGTCTGTCGTAATATAAATAGGATGATATTAGAATCTTGTCCTTTTCTACTGAACAACGTAGGCAGGTTTTTTTTTTTTTTTTTTTTTAAGGATTTTATTTATTTATTCATGAGAGACAGAGAGGGAGGCAGAGACACAGACAGAGGGAGAAGCAGGCTCCTCGCAGGGAGCCTGATGTGGGACTCGATCCTGGACCCTGGGATCATGCTCTGAGCCGAAGGCAGACACTCAACTGCTGAGCCACCCAGGTGTCCCTCTTTCATGATTTTTAATGGCCTCATGTTTAACCCTTCCTCTGCCGATGGACAGTTCCTGTTGTCTGCTATTGTGATGTTCTTGTGTTTGCTTTTTCCAGTGTCTTTCTAATCACACTAACAGGGATTTGGAACACCCTTCTGATGGCCAAGGCATTCCAGGTTCTGTGTTGGAATGCTGGGGCCTCTTCTAGATTATGCAGTGGTAGCAGTGTCCCCAGGTTGGAGTCTCTGGGGCCTGTGGGGCTGGGCTGGGTGTAGAGTTCTGTGGATTCTGTCAGCTTGCTTGCTGTCTGCATATTCCAGATTGGACAGAGGTGGGTGGACTCGAATATCATTGTCTTTTGATATTTAAGTTGCTCATCAATGGTTCTCCTTAGATGAAGAGGAAGAATGTGCTGGTGGAGGGCACTGGTCCATAGATACATGATAAATTCTGACTTGAAAAAACAGATTTTCTTAAACTACGATTGTAATTGTATAAAATATTTTTGGAAAAAAGTAACCGTAATTTATTTATTTATTTATTTATTTATTTATTTTATTTTATTTTATTTATTTGAGACACAGAGAGAGAGGCAGACACATAGAGGGAGAAGTGGGCACCTCGCAGGGAGCCCAACTTGGAACTTGATCCCCGAGCTGAAAGTGGACGCTCAGCCGCTGAGCCACCCAGGCATCCCAAGTAACTATTTTAGATTATACCCAAATGACGCTTAGCATCCTTGCTCTATACTCAGCATGGGTGAGTATGGAACATTTCAGCCCCCAAAGCAGCCTCTGGTGAGCACAAGAAGGGGCTCTTCCTGAACTTGTGCATGATACCTCAGCCCTGTGGTGACTGGAGCAGCTTGTGTTTATTTACTGTTGCTTCACTTGAAGAGTTTTTAGTGTCAGATCTAATGTATTTATGGTGAATGTGATTCTGAAAATACTTTTATCATATAAAACATAATATCCCACTTCTTTTCCTTGAGAGCCTCATCGTGGTTCCTGTCGATTTCCAGGCCCTCAGCCAGTCTGCCCCCTTGAGCAGGGGCTATTGTCCCTCCAGTGAGGCGGGCGCAAGTTTGTCTCCCTCGTTGGCTGGGAAACCCTCAGCCCAAGCCCCTCTGCTCACCACAGCTTCCCTGTGGAGTGTGGCTCGTCTCCAGCTGTAGCTGTGGAGTCCTCACTGATGACCACACAGCCATCCGCTGGATGGTCTGGGCAGATCAGGAAGTGTGGCCTCCATCCCGGTTTAGGCACATGATAGACACTCAGGTAACATGTCTTGATTTGGAAAAACTTGCTAATGGCACCAAGAATGCATGTTTTAGTTTAGGATGATTATGTGGAAGAGTCTTGAAGTGACTTTATGACAAGCTGTTCTCTGGCTTTGTGGTGAGTTAGACACAGAGTGACATTATGGTACTGCTCAGGGTCTTGCTGCTCTTCTGCCTTTTAGGATTAGTTGTCCTGCCGTCACTGTCTCCTTAACTCCTCTGTCAGGCATAGTGTTTACTAGTAAGTGTGTTCTGGTTCTTTAATGACGTTGACATGGTTCCCCATAAGTGCAGGTTCATGGGAGTACTTATCCTAAAGCAGGTGTTAGGGTCAGCCCCGGACTGAAATATTGGGGTGCCTGGGGAATCGTCTCACAGATGGCAGGGCCAGAGTGTGTGCAGTAAGCATAAGTTGTCGACCGATTTGGGTGACTTCTGCTTTGTAGAAGAGTCATGGCTGTTTCTAAAATCTGCACTAAATCAGTACACATTATATTCATTATTTGCTCAGTATGTTTTAGAAACTGCTGTCTACATTATTTATCACTGACAAAGTTTTTTTTTCCTTCTAGTTCGAGTTATTCCTCTGATGCTCTGGCTTTCGAGACTGAGCACAGATTGGACCCCGTGTTTGATTCTCCAAGAATGTCCCGCCGTAGTTTGCGGCTGGTCACCACAGCATGTGCCACGGAGGATGGCCAGGCTAGGGACACTCACTCCTGCTCCAGTAGCACTGCCTCCCTGAAGGACAGAGCGGCCCGGTAAGTGCTGCTTCCCGTGTTACTAAACACGTTCTAGCACCATTAAAACTGAAAAAAAATAAAATAAAATAAAATAAAATAAAACTGAACGTGCACACTTTCTGGTCTGAAAAACCACACTCTTGTGTCTAGGTATACGTGTCCACACATGCAAATTTACCCATAAAGTCGTAGCTTTGCTATAAATTAGGACAGAAGCTAATTCTGGACCATGGGGCTTGTTTGGTATAGATGTTCTTGTATCGGCCAAATCTTCTCTTTCCTCTGGGTTTTACTCAGACCCTGGGGCAGACATAGTGCCCGTCTATACAGCTGACCTCCCAGTGTTGTCTGCGGGAGTAGCCTTACCAGACGATCGTGTGGCACCATGGATGAGCTCTGCATTATTAACGCTTAGTCTGTTCATTAAAATCTGTGTGAACTAACAGACGCATCCATGAAATTTAGCTGTTTACCTATATTCGTGGTTGTGTTTGCTTGATTTCTGAGCTCACTGTGCACATATCCAAGAAGGAGCAACGCGAAAAATCTTGTGTCCTTTAGAGGTCATGTTCCATTGCTCACATAGAATGACAAGTTTCCAGTCTGAATGGTCGTCTTTCACTCAGGATTGGGTGGTCGCTACGAAGAGGGGCAGTGGAATGCCATCTTGGAGCCAGGCTGTGTGCTGGCAGCCAGCCATGCTCTTCCTGCTGTGGCCTGTGTGTCTCACACTCACTGCGGGTTATTTAGAGAATGAGAGAATGGGAGGTTGCAGCTCAGTAGACTCAGGAGGTGCCCTTGAGGACCCCGGGCGACTCCACGTGGGGACACTGTGGCCAGGCTGGTGTTGTGCCACTTGACGAGGCCACAGCCAGGGTCCGGATGTTCTGTGCTCACATGCAATGGTGTGTTACCGTGTCCTCTCATCTGCTGCTCATTCCCTTAGGAGGGAGGAGCTTCTCCCTGCCCTGACCTGTTGCCAACATTCATAGTTTGTTTTCAGGGGCTTTGTTTTTATCTGAGCTGAATGTGAGTTCAGAGATGAGATTGCAGCCTTGCCTCACAGTCCTTAATGTAGTTCCATCTTTACCAGGGATGGAGAAATAAGGCAGGGAATGTGTGCATGCTGCACATGTTGTGGAAAGGGGAGGGGTTAAATTTATAAATCATCATTTTTACTTTTAAATCATTTTAATTAGATTATTTTAAGTTTTAACCCCTTCTGGGTTGTGGGGCTCAAAATAATCTAAAAACTGTCTTCCGTGTACAATTTTAGAAGCAGCTCTGGGACCCCAGCTTGAGGATTTCTGTTTCAGGTTAATGGGTGTTTCAGTGTAGTAGAGAAGACAAGAAAATTTTGCCTTAAAAATACTATATTTGGGCGCCTGAGTGGCTCAGATGGTGAAGCGTCTGCCATTGGCTCAGGTCATGATCTCAGGGTCCTGGGATTGAACCCTATGTCGGGCTCCCTGCTCAGCGGGATGTTTGCTTCTGCCTCTCCCTCTGCCCCTCCTCCCTGCTTGTGCTCTCTCTTTCTGTCAAATAAATGAAATCTTTTTTTTAATTTTTAAATAAATTTTATCTATTTATTCATGAGATACACACAGAGAGAGATAGAGAGAGGCAGAGACACAGGCAGAGGGAGAAGCAGGCTCCATGCAGGAAACCTGATGCGGGACTTGATCCTGGGTCTCCAGGATCATGCTCTGGGCTGAAGGCGGCGCTTAACCGCTGAGCTACCCAGGCTGCCCTGAATGAAATCTTTTTAAAAAGCTCTTTATTTTCAAAGATTTTTGTGTTGGTAAAATATAATCCTTTTGTATTAGCTAGCAAAAGTCTATGAACTTTTTCCTTTTATTTTTTTTTCTTCTTAGAACAGTAAAGCAACGCAGAAGTGCAAGCAAACCAGCTTTCAGTATTAACCACACCTCGAGAAAGGTGGTGTCCTGTGGTGTGGGCCAGAGTGGCACTAGCACGCTGTCCAGTGCGGCCTGTCTCCGGCCTCCTGTGCTGGATGAGTCTCTGATCCGTGAACAGACCAAAGTGGACCACTTCTGGGGTGAGTTACCTGCCTCTCGTGGGTGGGAGAAGGTTTGACGCTTTCCTCTAGACTCAAATACAGAATGCAGGCGTGGCTTATGACTGCTACTTCCACTGTGCTCATGCTTAATCATTTGTTGTGACGTGGAACCAGGGGAAGGAATCAGGTGGTAATCTGATAACTCTTTGTAGACACGTTACTTTTGTAGGGTGGTTAATCACAGTTGTTATAAAAATCTTCTGGTTCCAGACAGCTCTAAGCAACGAGGCAGCTGCAGTATTTTTGAGTCATTAGAAAGTACCTGTGTAGACAAGTTGGTACAAGGAAGCAGCGTGGCTTGTGAACCTTCTTGACTTAAGGCCACGACAGTGTGACCCCATCCTTGCCACTGGTCATGCAGCTGCTTGCTGTGTCCGTTCCATGTTCTGGTTGGCCCCTTTGGGAAGATTAGAAGACCCAGATTACCTCCCAAAAGTTGATGTGCTAATTTAAGGCGGCATTAGGATTGGTGTTTGCTCTGGTTTGTTCAGCTAGCAAGGGTTAATCCTAGGTGACAGAGAAGCAGATGGTGCTGGCAGGGCTTCTGCGCCTCTGTACCAGGCTCTTGTCTTCCTGCCCTCCCTTCAGGTGTGTGTGTGTGCGCTACACACCTGCTCCAGAGTCGTGTCTCCAGAGATGTGCTTTCACCTTGAGTCACAAGATCATGTCTGCATATATCTGGAGGAGTTTCCAGTAGTTGTAGGCATTTCAGGGAATAAATCTTGACCATTCCCAGAATGCTGATTTATTAACCATTGTAACCTTTACTTTTTTTGTGTGTGGGCTTTGATAATTCGAGCTCATGAGCAAACGTGTGTGTGTATGTTTTAGGTCTTGACGACGATGGAGATCTTAAAGGTAATTATCTTAGTCCTTTTTTTCTACACGCTTTTTAAGAGGAAGCTTTTTTTTTTTTTTTTGAGAAGTATTTGCAGATTGCAGTAAACCAGTTCCTTCTACTTTTTGCAAACTTTAGGTGGAAATAAAGCTGCCACTCAGGGAAATGGGGACCTGGCAGCAGAAGCCGCCAGAAGCAATGGCTACACATGTAGTGACTGCCTCTTGCTATCCGAGCGCAAGGACACACTCACAGCACACTCTGCCACCCACGGGCCATCGCCACGGCTCTACTCAAGGGATCAGGGTCAGAAACGTGAGTCTTGATATTTCTACTCACTTTTATAAACCTGGTTTGATAGGTCTGTTAGCATTGTTAGTGTTTTCTGTCATTGACTTAAAGTCAAAATTGTCTGATAATTAAGAAATTAATTATCACCAAAAATTAACTTTGCTCCTCTTCATCCTCTTTGAATTTACATTTTTTGTGGTTAGTCGTTTTGTACCTGGGAGCATCTGCAGTTATGGGAATTTGAACTTCGGGTGAGCAAAGGCAGACCCCATCATCAGGGAAAGCTGGTGGCACCACGTGGCCACTATTTTGACACCAGGTCATGGATGCTCAAATTTGTGGGAGGAATGGCTTCATGGTGGTGCTTTTGCCTCTGCCACAAAAGGGGTTTTCACCCCTGAGATTGAGGAGCATGTGTTCTGTGTGGTTTCGTAAGAGTTCCTGGCCTTGGGAAAGGCGGCTGTGTGGCTAGTTCCACAGGAATGTGTGGTGCTGGGCCGGGGGTGTGGCAGCAGCCACCACACCGAGTCTTCATAGTGGGCCCATGGCCCCTTCCCCAGCGGTAGTGGCTTCAGAGGCCTGGCCGCACTTACTTGAATAGGGAGGTCCTCGGAGGTAGCCCCGGAGGTTCATGGCTGGCTGTTGCAACCAGGCAGGCCCGTGGAGTATCCTCCTGAGCCTAGGGCTTGCTGGCTCTGATATTTGTCTGGGGCCCTGGGGGAGAGCATTGCTACAGATCCCTGTCCAGGTTCCCTTACACAGTCCCACAGTGTGGGGAGGCCAGGGAGCCCTGGTTCCCGAGGCTTTGGCCCCAGTTTGCTTGGCTAGGCTTGAGGGCATATTCAAGTGGACAGGGCCAGTTATCTGTCACGGTTCCTGGCTCTGCCCTACACCTGAGGGCACTCGGTATTTTTCAAAGAACTATTTTGATGTAATGAAGGACGCTACCAAGACTGAGAGTTATTTCCATCCAATGTTTTATCCTTGTGACTCAAGTTTCTGGTTCTGTCTACTGAAGGTAATTGACACTGTTAGCATTAATATATCAAAATAGGGAGGCAGCGCCTTCTGGATTGTGGAGGCCAGCATCGCAGAGTGCTCTGGGTCTCCCTGGCCTGCACAGCAGCTCTATAGCCCCCCATGTCTTCTAGACCGGCACACTGAGGTCTGGCCAGCTTAAGAGGCTTACCGGGAAGTGACGGAGCTGGGACCTAGACCCAGGCATCTTGCCACCAGGGTGCTCTCCCCGAGATACCATGCCGCCTCCTGGGGGCTGACCATCTGGGTGGAGCCTGGGAGCCAGGTCCAGCATCTGTCTCTGAACTCTGCGTAACCACCAACATGCCACGTGTCTGGCTTTATTGAGGCTGCATTTTGAGGCTTGAGTAAACGTACATTCTACCAACCGTAAGCTGGTGCGAGAACAGTGTTTGCAGATCAGTGAGCATGTGTAGAAACACTCGCTGCTTTCCCCTGACCCGCATCATGGTAAATAAAGTTCACGTCTGTTTATTACCAACAGCCAATGGTCTTCATCCTGAGGCTCTGGATGGGAGTTGGTGGCTGGACCTCAGCTCAGATGGAAAAGTGCTGGGTGTGGTTTTGGCAGTAGCCTCTGGAAGTCTTGCACTTTCTTGCTTGAATTGATCTTGAATGTTTTTGAGGGGAAAACAAGCTATATTTTTATCTGTTTTGGGCTTCTGTGCTTATAGTTCATTGCTCTTTTATAACACTGATTTGTATGACCAGCAGTAATTTAAAAACTTCTGTTCCTATTTGGGTAAAGTGTTTATCAGAGAACATTTGGAAATGACAGACATGCACAAGGAAGAAAATGAAAGTTACCTGTAATCTACCACCCAGAGGTGACTGCACTCGCGGGGGGTCCAGCTGGCTTCTCCTGCTATTGCCTGGTGGAGACCATACTGCGTGAATTGTTGAGTCTTACCGCAGTTACTGAAAACACATACAACTCTTTTTTAAGCATAAATTACACACACACACACACACACACATTCTCTGTCATTATTTTTGTTTTTACTTAATAGTCTGGTGGTAAAATCTTGGAATAGTACAGATAAAAGTTCCTTCCCCTGGTCCCAGCCCATCCCCCTCTGGTCTCCTTTCTAGAGGGAACTGGTGCTACTAGTAAGAGATCATGGCAAATTCTTTTGCTCTTTATAATGGGATAAAATGCCCGTAACATAAAATTATCTGTCCATCATCTTAAAGAATACGATTCAGTGGCATTTTTTGGTACATTCACAATGTGCGACTGCTACCTATGTTTTGCTTTTGTGTACCCATAGATATACATAGTTTGTTTTGTTTTGCTTAAATGCTATCATAGTACATATATGGCTTTGGAACTCTATTTTATATGCCAATTCAGGTTGACCTTATTCGTTCAGATGTTTATCTACTATTGCATTTATGGTTGTATCAAAATGTATTTAATCAGTGTCTGTCTAGATGGAAATTCACATTTTTTTCTCTTTGATGCTTTTGAAGATTTTATTTATTTGAGAGCACACGTGCACACATATGCATGTATGTATGAGCAGAGGGAGGGGCAGAAGGAGAGACTCCCCACTGAGCACAGATTCTGACATGAGGCTCCAAACCAAGACCCTGAGATCACAATCTGAGCTGAAGTCAAGAGTTGGATGCTGAACTGACTGAGCCACCAGGCACCCCTCTGTTTTTATGCTTCTAAAAATGTTCTCTGGGTGTGTTTCCTTGTGTATATGTATTTAGCGTACATGGGCAAATCCTTCCGTAGGGCAGACAAACTAGAAGTAGAACAGATGCATTTGAACTTACAGACCCGCTTCAGCAGTATAGTTTCTGAGTCTGAGGCTTTTGAAGTTTGGAAGGAGTGCAGCCTTGACAAAACGTGAATTTCTGGTTCACATCAAAAAGGCTTTAAGAGACATGGAAGTCTTTTCCTTGGGACACCCAGCTGTGCTGGATACTGATGGGTGTCTGTGCCCTGACAGGCCAGGTTCCTCCCAGGAAGCATGGAAGGGTGGACTCTAGGGACCTTCCTAGGCCTCACAGGGAGGCACCCAGGAAATCGAGAACTGAGACAAATTCAGAATTCTCTGTTCTCCGTCTTGCCTATGGCAACACATAAATCCTCTTAGGACAGACAGGTCACTACTTTGAAAAATTGTCATTTGTCTTGGTCACTTAGAGCAGCATTGGCTTCCTGAACCGGCCTCAGTCTTTAGAGAAAATATATTTTAAAAGCTGTCCCAGTCTTCAGCTCCTAAATACATATCACTGCTTGAAAAAAAAAAAGTTATTGTAAATTTCAGTTTAAATAGATCCCTCCAATTGATTTCCCAAAGGACTGACCCAGATGGCTCTCTTGCTATGGTGATATGAGCGTCCTAATTCCATACTGTCTAGCCAGTTTTTCATTTGTTTGTGCTTTCAAAATTTTGCCAGTCCCATGGGTTAAAAATTGAATTCCAGTATTTCTGTTTATCAGCAGAACAGACCATGCATTACCTCCAAGTAAGTTTCTCTGAAGTTTTCAGTACAGGGTAAAAGACACCTGGGCAGCACAGTGGGAAACAGAGTTGGTGCTGGTGCTTGGGGTGGAGGGCTGCAGCTAGCTCCGGTTCTATGAGTGCTTTGGTAAGGGCCTCCAAATCACAAGTAGGTTACTAAGTAGGCTATTTGAAAAAGAAAACATGAAAAAGCACATTCCTTGAAAATCACTCCCACTCAGACTCCACCAGTTCCAGGTGGCTGCATGCCACACCTGAACTCAGGGTTCACTGAGCCAGGAGAGTGAGTGGATGAGTCTCAGAAGCATTTCCCCAGTCTACACTCAATGAAAACTTATTTTCAGGGATAAAAATTTCTAGCAACCATAATTTGTTGACTATTACCTTAGACATTGCAGATTCACAGATAAATAGTTGTCAGAGATTCCATTGTGTCTTCTGAAGCTGTGGGCA
This sequence comes from Canis lupus familiaris, assembly GCF_011100685.1. NCBI lineage: Eukaryota > Metazoa > Chordata > Mammalia > Carnivora > Canidae > Canis > Canis lupus. Next base: position 16,166,612 of record NC_049227.1, on the reverse strand, counting down.
GTGATGACAATGGAGGAGAGCTGGGGTCCATTGAGGCCTGTTCCTTCCAGGTGCTCATGCCAATGCTCTCTGTAGTGTCCTCTGAGGCACATGCTGTAGTGGATGCTCCTGAAGCAGGTGACAGAGTACGGGGGTGGCTGTTGTGCAGGTACCTAGCCTCTGGAGTGTATGGAGGCAGGGTTGGGGTGCAGTCCCTCAGAACTGCTCTTGTGGGGGGTGTGCCTGTGACCCAGGCCTGTCATTTGGCTCTCTAGTGCAGGGATGCTGGATAGCTCTGCCTCTGTCTGGAGGTGACCTGTGCCACATGGGGCAGAGTGACGTGTGTCATTACGGCTCTTCTTAAGTTGTCCTCCCTGATGTATGTTTAAAAAGCCAGTTCTGCTTTGCCTAAAATGAATGATTTGGCTATCTGACTTTTCAGGGGAGTAAATGGCCTTGTGGGAAGAAATAACTGTTCACGGTTTTTCAATAGGCGGTGCCCCTTTCCACATGGATAGGATTTTGTGGCTGGCCAAGGACACTTCGTCATCCTTGTCATCATTCTTAGTCCAACTTTTTCGAGTGGTTTTAATGAAGCTCAATTATGAATCAGAAAATTCCAAATTGAAAAGTTATGAATCAAAAGATCCTGAATCAAAAAGTTATAAGTCAAAAAGCCATGAATCAAAAGGTATTTAAATAATTTTTTTCCTCCTTTTTCCACCTGATAATGCTTTCAAGGTGGAGAAAATACTATTTTCCCAGCGTGGTGCTTCATCCACGTTTCTCCTCTTGTGCTCTTCCGCAGCCTTTCTTATGGTGCTTTGCTGGGGTCTTCCTGTGAGGGAGCTGATGGAAGTTTTCATGTGTCTTGTTCTGGTTCCGTTTTCTGAAAGTGGAACCGTATTTCAGCATTTTTAGTTATTTCTTTTAAAAAAGTACTCAAGTTTTGATTATTACCTTTTTAAAGCAGAAATACTTTATTTGAATGGCATTTAGAATGTAGTTGTTTCCAGCCATTTTTAAGCGGGGCCTCTCTCTGTGTTGCATTGGGTGTGGTGCCTTGTTCGGTCAGGTGGGGCTTTGACCTCTCTCCCTAGCACAGCCCTGCCATCTGCCTCCCCCGCAAGCCTCACCTGCACCTAAGTCATGGAGGCTGGCCTTGCATGCTCTCTGACCGCATCTGGGAAGCATCTGAACTCAGCCTCGACCAGTGTCTCTGAGCCTGTTTTGCGTGTATTGCAGCTCATTCCAATCACTGTGGGACAGTGAATGTAGGAGGGCTTCTCAGAGAGGACGGCCAGCTCAGTGTGCATGGGGAGTCCATGTGTAAGTATGGCTTCATGTCACGTGGGCTCACGGGGCAGTGGCGGCGGCTCCCCACAGGTGGTGATGTGAGGCTGCTGACACAGACCAGATACCCCCTTGCTTAATGCAGACTTGTTGAACTCTAAATAATGGACACCAGGAGCCACCAGATTGCATTTGCTTTCATTTTTTTCTTTTTTTGCATAACCGAGTTTCCTAATTTTCTCAAACTGCTATTGTTGTGCACAGTTCAGATTGACCAGGTTTGCATAGTAATCTGTCAAATTAATGTCTTGTCACCACCGCCCACAGGCAATGACTCTAAGGGGAAGGAGCTCCTTGAGATGCACAGAGCTATCCGCCAGCAGTCCTCAAGTCCAAAAAGGGTGGCAGGGGCCATTTGGCACATCTTTTCTTACACAGGTTGTTGTTTGCACCTTTTTATTTTGTTTTTAATGTGTTCTTCACAAATGCCGTAATTCCTTGTTTGTATTGGCAAGTCAAGTACTTGTTAAAAACAGACAGGACTACTAACTTTAGCTTAAAATACAGAGACTGTTTGAAAAGTAGCTTGCTTGAGGTGAAATAAAAGGTTTAGAAAGGCTGGTGATCCTCCCTTGGGGGAGTTGATCCACTGGGACACACAGCATCACCCCGTAGACTGCGGTCTCCTGAACATTTACCACAAGGAGACGTACATGCAAAGTTAGAGGTTTTCCGATTTATACCTGTAAGTTTCTTACCAAAGGGGCACCATTTTTAGACAGCTTTTTTTTTTTTTCCAGATTTTTATTTATTTGTTCATGAGAGACACAGGGAGAGAGGACATCAGGGAGCCTGATGCAGGACTCGATCCCAGGACCCTGGGATCATGCCCTGAGCCGAAGGCAAACGCTCAACCACTGAGCCACCCAGGTGCCCCTAGACAGGTTGTTTTTTTTCTTTTTTTTTTTAAGATTTTATTTATTCATTCATGAGAGAGAGAGAGAGAGAGGCGGAGACACAGGCAGAGGGAGAAGCAGGCTCTCTGCAGGAGCCCGATGTCAGACTCAATCCGAGACCCTGGGATCACGCCTTGAGTCAAAGGCAGACGCTCTACCGCTGAGCCACCCAGGTGTCCCTAGACAGGTTTTTAATAAAGATCTCTTAACTGGTAATAAAACATAAAATGATAGATTAAAAAAATTCCCTTAAATCATATTTCTTTTCATAATTAGGCATTATCAGGAGTCAACACACAATTCCTTATAGGAATATATAATTTCAGCAGTTACTCTTCAAAAAATGAAACGAAACTGATTTCATAAGCAGTTTTTCTGCCTTATGTAATGTGTGATGTTTGATACAAAGTTTATTGTCTTATTCTATCATCCAGTGGTACTGCCTTTATGATCCCCAAGTACTATTTCACTGAAAAATGTTGGTCATTTTGATCTTGGTCTAATGTAATGAGTCGTGCTGGTCTCACTTGGAGCATGTTACCTACTGGTGTCCCCAGAGTTTTAGCTGCAGGTTCTGTCAGCACCAGCCGTGAACATGTGGGGTTTCACAGGAGAGTCTGCATGTCACATTTGAAGTGTCTGCAGGAGGAAGGGAACAACCATTGGGCACATAGCAGCTTTTCATAAGTGAATCTGAGTCTTGATTGGACTTAAAATGGTTGGTTGTTTTTTTTTTTTCCCTGAGAAGAGACTCTTGGCTGATTTGAGAGAATTTTGGTGAAATGCATACTAGGGGAGGCCTCTTGTACTGTAACTGTGGAGAGCTGGTTTCTGGTGTATTTTGAGTGTGGCCCTCTCGCACACGTGTTATCTGTCGCAGGTCACCTGTTGGTGCAGATGCTGCAAAGGATCGGAGCTTCTGGATGGTCTGTGTCGAAGACACTGCTGTGCGTTCTTTGGTTGGCCATGGTCGCTCCAGGTGGTTATTTTGGCTTTCTGTGTCAGCATTCTCTGCAAGTCTTTGAGCAGTTAGGCACCTGCAGTTAATATCGAGCTAACCAAATGAAAATTTCATCTTAGGATTACATGCATTACTCCCTGATATAACATGTTTCATTCTTGATTACTGAGAAGTGCTAACATACGTGCTTCTAGGTGCATGAGCATTCCTCATTCTCTGCTGTGTTGGGTCCTGCGTCAGTCCAGCTGCTCGGTTTAACCGCAATTGAGAATGCATGGATTTGGTGTTTCCTCATTGTAGCTTGTGTTGTGTTTCAGCATTACACGTTGTTTTGTGTGCTTAGTGATGTTCCTGTGTTTGAATATATGCTATGGTGATTGACATCTTCCTAACGTGTCCTCCCTAACTTCATATGCTTACATAATATTTGTTAGCAGATTTCCCTGTGCTTCTTGCGTGACCTTCACAAAACAATCCATATAGGAGTTTGATTTTCCAAAGAGCACTTCTTTAGAACGTTTGGTGTTTGTTCTTTTAGGGAAGGCAGCCTCTGGAATATTCTGGTGGCTCGGGATTGGATGGTACCAGTTTGTTACCTTGATTTCGTGGCTGAATGTGTTTCTTCTTACAAGGTAAGGAAACAAGTGTCATGTCAACTTCGAGTGTTTAAGAACTGTGCTAATTGCAGGATATAATTTCATTTGTTATTTTTTTAAAGTTCTTATTTATTAGAGAGAGAGAGAGCAGGGGGAGGGGAAAAAGCAGGGAGCCTGATGTAGGACTCAATCCCAGGGCCCTGGGATGATGACCTGAGCCGAAGGCAGATGCTTCATCGTCCTGAGCCATAAACATCATTTTATAATGATTTAGTTTATATTTACATTGCTTTTATGGTTTGGTATATTAATGTCTTGCCTTTTGTATATCATTTTATATTTTACAAAATATTTTCATGTTTTTATTTAATTTTCAAACCACACCTGTGAGAAAGCAAAGGCAGCTGTCATTGTTAAAATAGCAGTGTATAGGAGCTAAGTGCCTTGTCCGGGATTACACAGATTGGGAGGGGTGTGATCAGGATTGGGAACCAGACTCTGGCTCCCACTCTGGGGCAGTGTTCCCCCTGGTCCCGGGTGACCATAGTGCCCAGCGCCAGGCCAATCAATAGTGAATGTGTTTGATTGTTAATATAGGTCAGAAGATACTGTTTTATAGACAGGTCTCCTTGTTAGGTGTGCACACAGCTTTTAGATGATATTGTAGCTGTGTTTCTGGGGTGCCCGGCTGGATCAGTCAGGAGAGTCTGTGACTCCTGGTCTCAGGTCCTGAGTTCAGGCCCCACATTGGGTGCAGAGCCTACTTTTAAAAAAAGCAACTGTAACTGCATTTCTAACACTTCAGATTTTCATTTTAAAATAAGGGTGGGGGTATTTTGTATAAAATCACCCAGAGATAAAAATAGAATGCTGACACCCTGCCTTTTCTTTTATCCAAGTTAATATTTTTCTTTTTATTCCTAGGTGCCTTCGAAATATCTGCAAGTTTTTAATCTTGCTCATTCCACTATTACTTTTACTAGGTAAGAAAACTTTGATTTAGTTACCTTATATGATTAATGCATACACATGAAGTAGTAAATTAGGGAAAGAATAGAGCATTGACTTAGTTACCTTATATGATTAATGCATATACATGAAGTAGTAAATTAGGGAAAGAATAGAGCACTGTCTGTACACACACTTGCAGTTGGTTCCTGTCTCCTTCCAGGTGGTGGTCTGTCCTTGTGGGGCCAAGGGGACTTCCTTTCAGGCCTGCCTGTGTTCAACTGGACACGCATATATGGAACCCAGCGGGTGGACAGCCCCGAGAGCATGTTCACACCTGACGCTTCTCAGCTGAGCCAGGTAACCACACAGAAGCTCCCATCTCTGGCATTCTACATCTGTATTCCTCAGAGAACAGGTGCCCCGGCTTAGAAAATATTGTTAAGTGTCAAATGAGCAAGCCTTATAGCTTCTTAAATGTTCTGAGATAGTTGAAGTAATGCATACGTAAGTTATCTCATTCAGTTAATTTTAATTTAAAAAATAGTAGTATGGGGAAGCCTGGGTGGTTCAGTGGTTGAGCATCTGCCTTTGGCTTAGATCATGATCCTCCGGTCCTGGGATCAAGTCCCACATTGGGCTCCCTGCAGGGAGCCTGCTTCTCCTTCTACTTACGTCTCTGCCTCTCTCTGTGTGTCTCATGAATAAATAAATAAAATCTTTTTTAAAAAAAAAGAAAGAAAGAAAAAAGTAAGTAGGCAATACTTTCAGAAAATATAGAAAGTAAGAAGAAAAGACAAGCCCCCTATAGTCGGCCCCATAAAGAAAATCCCTGATGACAGACATCATCCTGTCCTGTCCTTTAGCATGTCTGCACACATTGTGGGGTACTTTCTGCTGTGATACCCTGTTTTGTGTCTTTGATTGAAACTGCATTAAGGTTATTTGATGCCAGGCTTAATTTTTCATTTGTGCTGCTGTTGGAATTCCCTCCCTGTTGCAGGATGGTGAGGCTTTCCACGAGCATCGGATGAGCGAGGTAGAAAGGCAGATGACCTCGCTGTCTGGACAGTGTCACAGCCATGAAGAGAAGCTCAGAGAACTGGCCACTGTACTTCAGACACTGCAGGCACGGGTGGACCAGATGGATGGTGATGGCGAGGCGACGCTATCCTTGGTTCAGCGTGTGGTAGGGCAGCATTTAAAGGAAATTAGTGCCGATGGGCTGTCGGACTCTCAGGTAATGCTAAGGAGTTCTCAGGTGTTTGTTTTCTTTTTGGGGACGAAGAAAGGAGACGCGCTGCTGTGACAAGGGGTTGTGCTTTTCAGGTGTTGGGAGTAGGGTGCTGAGTGCCAGGATGGTTTCCTGGTTCTCGTTCAAGACCAGGAGCCAGCAGAGTCTGCACCTGGCTGGGGGGTGGGGGTCAGGAGCAGTGGATGTCGGGGGTAGAGTTGCTGTGGGTGACCTGGTGCCCTGTCTGCATGTTGTTCCTGACCTGCACGTTACTTTGAGAATGGATTAAACGTAATTCAGTGCAGTTTCACTGTCAGCTGGGGTTTGCTTTGCATTTCGCACTTGATGTCCCTCGTTGATTCCTCAGTCTGCTTATTTTCAGTTTCTCGAGCATAAAATTGAGATGATTTCAGTCAGATCCAGTTGACACAGTTAAGCAGTAGTTATGATTGGTGTGTTCTTAGTAGCCATTTAACAGCTTTGTTGGATGGAAGGAGTGAATGGAACTTCACTGGTTGTTTGTGGATGGGGGAGCAGTGGGGAGGCTTGATGCTCATCCATCTCATGGGAGAAGCTGTTTTGAAAAACAAAACAGGACTGTTCTTGGTGGCAGATCATGAAACCTGTCCCTATAGGCAGGACGTTTCCTGGGTGAGCGTAGAGCCATGACAGGAAGCACATGTTGTTTTGAAGGAGTGTTTCTTAACAGAGGCAGCCGGAAATACTGTCATCACCACAGGGATGGGGTGACCATGACGTCCTGGAACAGGCAAACAGAAGTGGTGAGCTGGCATCCTTTAGTTAGGTTTATTTCTTCTCTTGTAGAGAAGAGATGACAGTTCAAAGGAAAGCAGTGAAGCCTCAATTTGTGTTAGTGTTCTCTAAACCATCACATCGTATGCAGTCTGGGCTCACTTAAAATTAAGGTTTTAAATTAGATGAGCTAAGTATAGATTTATCCTTTTCTTCCTCCATACTCCAGTATTTACCTGTACGCAGGTGTGGCCGTGTTGCTGATCCTGACACAGGACCATCCTAGGCTTGCTTCTGAAGTGGCCCCACACTCATCTTACAGTTGTGGTCACCTGGTGCTCCCCTCATGCTCCTGGCGAATGTGTTGCACGTGTGTGCTGTGCTGTTGCACATGCCACCAGCTGCATGTGGCAGTGTGAGATTAGCGTCTCAGCTGGGCTGGCCGCATTGTGGGTGCTCAGTGGCACATGTAGCCATGGCTGCTGCAGCAGGCAGCCAAGAGAGTGGACCTTCTGATTGTGGCGTGGAGTTAGGTGGCAGGTGGAGACAGTGAGAGTCTTGGCAGTGAGGATGCTCACGGCTGATTAGTGAGTGGCTGCCCTTTCTATGACAGCAACTCGGGTTCATCTTTCCAGCTGACCTTTGTCCCTGTGTTTCTGTTACTCTTATTTTTAACCTTACTTTTATGTAAACTTTTGTGAACCATTGTGGTTGTAATTTGGAAGAGATATAGAGCCTAAGTAACAAATGGAACCTCCAATAATGAAAGTTCCAAGTGAACTCTCGGTGTCCATATCTCCTGGCCTGGATCTCAGTAACTGGACGCACAGTGCTCGTCCCTGCTGTCTGTGTGTGTGGCAGGGATCTTTCGACTTCGCTGGGGACTGTATCTGACAATATGCATGTAGTTTTATCTTCTCAGAATCCTGAACAACTTTGTTGGGTGTAGGTTGAGCAAACTACAGGTTTTCAGCAGTTTCCTTGCTTCCCTGATGGGTTTGTCATGCTTTCCTCACAAGCCAGAGGGTAACGTGTGCGGTGTCATTAAGTCACTTCAGTCAGCTGGTACATGTGAGGCAGTGGGGTGCACTAGTCAGCCCAGGCCCAGTATTGAGTTGGGTGTCGCAGCACAGCAAGTGCATGTGAGTGCAGTGAGCAGTCCAGTGTGCCTTTGCTCGTAGCCCCGTTCTCCCTCAACAGGGAGCCGTCCCTGGGGGTGTCTCCTGGTGAGCATAGGTCTATGACCTCTCAGGTTACAGGTGGACGTACAGACATTGAGGAGCCACCCCCCCAGGACACCAGGCCAGGCTACGACCAGGTGGTCTTGGGTTTGGGGTTCTGTGTAGGAGCATCTTCCAGGTCTTTCTTAACTTGCACGTATGTTCCTTTCCAAGACTGACACCGTGACTTTCCGTCAAGAGCACGAATTGCGCCTCTCAAACCTAGAAGACATTCTTGGAAAGCTGACGCAGACGTCTGAGGTATGCACCTCGACCTTTCCTCAGCTAGAGTACCTGCGTCCATCCACCCGCGTCCGTCTGGGTGCCCACAGTCAGCCTGCGAGGAAAAATCTTTCTGACTGTTGCCTCTTGCCCCTGGAACTCATTTTACTGCTTCTGTGTTTCACAAGTGTGTCTGCCTTTCAGACTCTGGGGTGTCTTTTCGGGGGGGGCCTGAGCCCATTTCTCCTTGAGGTCACAATCTCTCCCCTGAGTTACTTTGTCTGTTGAGCAAGAATCTTTGACAGACAACATTAATTTTCTCGTGGAAAAGCTATGATTATCAGGTATTGGTGAAGCCAAGGGGGGGAGGCTGGGATGTTTGTCCAGATCTGAGCCTCAGAGACTATGGTATGCTCCATTGCGGAGTCACCGAGCACGTGGGATGCTGCGGCCCTGGGGGTCCTACACGTGGAATCAGGTGTGTTCTGGTCACCTGGTGTGAACTCAGAATCTATGGTACAGGATGGGGGCCACATAGAAGGAAGCAAGAGGCCAGGAGAGTAGGCCTTGCTCTGCTTTGTGCTGGGGGGGTTCTGACCTCATTCAGCTGGAGTTTGAACTGATGAGGCTTCCCGATGCGGTGTGATAGCATCAGCCCCCTGTCTCTGAATGGACATGTTGATGAGTCCCATCTCCATGGATGGTTCTCTCCTTCCCTGTTGAAAAATGACTTTTTGGAGGTGCTGGCAAGGTTCTGCTTCTTGGCTTGGGTGCTGGTGACAGGAGCTGCTTATTTTGAAAATCATCAGCTGTTCCTGTGTGATTTCTGCTCCTCAGAGTATATATTGTATATCTTTTAAAAGTTTACTTTGAGGGGCGCCTGGCTGGCTCAGTTGGAAAAGCATGGGACTCTTGATCTCGGGGTCATGGGTGCAAGCCCCATATTGGGTGTAGAGATGAATTAAAAAACAAAATCTTAAAAAAAAATGAGTGGTATAATCTTTTTTAAAAAGTTTACTTTGAAAAGATCCCTCTACTGCCAACCAGCAGGCAGGTCTGGAAGAAAAATCACAGATAAATACATGTAGTTCAATAGAAATATGGTGTCAACGAGATGTGTGATTTATGAAATGTTAGTGTCTAACTCCTGTATTGAAACAGTTCTCTCTCGTCCTTTTTAGGCTATCCAGAAGGAATTAGAACAGACCAAGCTGAGAACAGCCAGGTAGGATAATTTTCAAATGAATTAATACTTTGTCTTACGTGTTTTTGTATAACATGGAATGCAGCAGTCATTAATCAGGGGACACTGTGCACCGCCGGTTACTGCTTTCTGGTAGAAACCCTCCCAGCGGTGTCTTTCTGGGTGGCCCTTGGTGCCACCTGAGGACAGAGAGACTCCCTGCCAGGGAGTGCTGGGAACTGAGCCGGAACCCTGGCACGGGTGGACCTCTGTGCCTGGCTCTCAGTGTCCCACCCGTGTGTTCAGCTCTGTGCCACCCTGATTTGTTTGGCCATCCACACAGCCCTACCCCTGAGCCGTTTCCTGGGGGTGTGTTGTGTGGGCAGCTCCTCTCTGGCACCTTCATCCATGGACTCAGATTCTCCTGGAAGTGCGGACTTTCCCGTTCCCCCCTACACTCTAGCTGCCCTTTTTTTTTTTTCCCCCCACAGCCCTAATTTTATCTTCACGGGCTCTCTGCACACCCCTCCCACGTGCATCTCGGTGGGACTCCTGTGGCTCTGCTGGGGGCTGGTGGGGGAGGACAACCAGATACCAGACATTGAGCTTTCACGTCGTACCTCCTGTCTCTGGCTCCTATGTACCTTATAGATCCTGTTTCAGATTCCGTATGTCCTTCCCAAAGGATGGATTTGAGTGTTTATACATTTTACTCCCTTTCAGATCCTTTATTTCCATAAAAAGATGTGTTGATATGCCAGTGGATGAATCCTAAATCCTAAAAGATTTATCCTGGAGTCTGTTTTTTTGAGAAATGAATCGTCTTACCAACTACACCTGCCTATAAACAAATATAGTATTGCAACGTTTTACCTTTTAATGTACAATCTCCATATAAAAATAGAATTGTTAAACTCTGAAGCCATACATTTTTAATACCTATTCCATTGGCTTGAAAGTTTCATGTTCAATGTTATGGTGATTATTGATAAATATTCTCATTTCTGAAATCTTTTTGTAGTTTTGGGATAGACACAGATTTTTACTGATTTATTTAAAAGATACAGGTTTTAAATACTAAATGGTTTTGAGAGCTTTCTCCTAGCACTGAAAGGGAGCCACTGGCCGTAGCATGTGTTGGACAGCCTGCTTGGGCCCTTGGGCATGTGTGTGTGTGCACACATGTGAACTGTTGATATGCATAAGGTCTCTTTGGGATTTTGACTTGAGGCTGACAGTACATTTCTGTGTTACGGGGACAGGGCGAGGTGTGTATACTATTGGCCATGGTGGCCCTGGTTCCTCCTACACATGAGTGTTACTCGTGTTTGGTTTAAGCCTATATGGCTGATGACACCTGACTTCTTTCCCCACCCTCCTTCCCTGGACCTGGCAGTGGAGCTGAGGAAGAGCAGCGCCTCCTCTCTGTGGTTAAGCATCTGGAAGAGGAGCTGGGTCATCTGAAATCAGAACTGTCCAGTTGGCAGCATTTGAAAACCAGCTGTGAGGAGGTTGATACCATACATGGGAAGGCAAGTTGTATGATGTTTTATCACAAAAAGGAAAAGAACACTTCAGCTGAAGTTTTAGGTTTATTAAGTTAATTTTAACTTTCTTTAGAATCTTTATTTTTCTATATTTGAAGTTTTTAAGCATTTAAAATAAAATAGTTAATACTCAGTTCTCCTGGAATTTCCTATAATACATTCACACTCAGGCCTGCTTCTTCCTACACTTCATGTGCATGTGGCTGCATGCCAACACATACTCGGGGGTGGGCCGTTTTGTGTTTTCAGCATAGTAGATTCACATTGCACTCTGCATCTCTGCTTCACCTTGCCACATATCAGGGATGTTTTGTCGGGCCCAGGCATCTGTACGCAAGACAGGGAGTCCACATATTTATAGCTGCATGAACATGAATAAACAAACATTTGAATGGCATAAGTCATTGTAAGGCAAAGACGGACAGTAGATTGGGAAAAAGTATTTATGATACAGATGATAAAATTATGTCTACCCTGCAAAGAGATTCTAAAGTTGCCAGGAAAAGAGACAATGGGAATGTGGACAAAGCACCTAAGCCAGTCACTCAGTAGCACTGATTGGGTTTGCGTGAAGGAGGAAGGGAGGATAGTCGCTTCCGTGCTGACCTCGGGAGACTGGCTTCCTGGTGGCTGACAGCACTGTGAATATCTACAATCTGGTCAGGGGAATGTCTTGGGATATTTACCAGTTATGAAGATGCACACTTTTTGAAACTAGCGCCACACTCTTGGGACTTCCCCAACAGAAGTGAAAGCTCTGGACAGACAGGCATGTAGAGGGCATGCTGAGTGTTGGAGGGTTAGCGCTGGAGGGGCCGAGGGGCTGGAGGCAGCAGCTCACCGAGTGGCAGGGTACTGGTGCTGTGGGATGCCACAGAGATCTGTGTGTGGCCAAGCTGGGCCTTCCTGCATTTCTCTTTTGCATCTCTCTCTGCCCCTTTCTTTATAAAGCAAGAAGATGGGGTGTGTAGACATAATGCACAAGGGCATTTCTGTCATACATATGGTAACACTTCAGTTGGTGCACCAATCCCTAAGCAGGCTGAGTTTGAAGACCGTCCTCCTCCATTTCCGCACCTGACTCAGTTTAAATGTCTGCTGAATAAATAAATAAATAAATAAATAAATAAATAAATAAATAAATAAATAAATAAATAAATAAATAAATAAAAAAAATAAAATAAATGTCTGCTGAGGGGCATGCGCAGGCTGACGAAGCGGATGGAGTACTGTCTCCTTGGTTCTCTGGGTGCGCATTGAGCTTTTCTGTTCCTGTTCTCTGTAATATATTCCAGTATTTTTGGAGAGGTTTCCAAATTCCATGTGAAGGGAGAGAATTGTCACATTTACATTATGGATTTTTGAGAAGTTTTGTGATCATTTTGAGGTGTTAAGGTGACACAGGTGAAGCATTGGATGATTTCGTTAGAACAGTACTACAGTAACTTCATGTTCTGCTTGTGAATGGTTCTAGGTAGACGCCCAAGTCCGAGAAACTGTCAAACTCATGTTCTCCGATGGGGAGCAGGGTGGTTCTCTCAAATGGCTGCTACAGACAGTTTCTTCTCAGTTCGTGAGCAGAGATGACCTGCAGGTTTTATTACGGGATTTGGAGCTGCAGATCCTGAAGAACATTACGCACTACATTTCTGTGACAAAGCAGGTCCCAGATTCTGAAACTGTAGTATCTGCAGCAAACGAGGCAGGGATTTCCGGAATTACAGAAGCGGTAAGCACACAATGAGAAATGTTGGCAGTGTGTCAGTGCGTGTCGTGATGGTGCTGGTGACTGAGCTGCCAGATACAGTCTTATGGGGATATGGTTATGATACAGGGGTGCTTGGTGCAGCCTAGGGTGCAGAGATGGTGTGATTGCTGCTGTATGCTGCCGGGGGGCCCTCTCGGTCCCAAAGTTCCCATCCACCTGGGTGGCCACACACCTTGTGAAATCACGCACATTTCCCAGGAATATGGCACCAAGCTTCCATCCCAAACTCTAGTTCTTGCTTTGTCCACATTCTGTGGAACCCATGGATTCTCTGGCTCCTGGTTGTCGAGACTCTGTGCCCAGGTGACAGGGCAGCACCATCCCACAGCCATGTGACAGCCCCTGCAGTGCGATATAGGACTGAACACTCCCAAGCCTGTTATCTCCAAATACAGTGAACTGGAAATGTGTCCTTGATAGAAATGTCTGGCCTTCATTTCTCCATTAATGCTGAGTTTCATCTCCCCACTTCTGCACTTGGCAATGTCCAGCAAGCACGTGTCATTGTGAACAACGCCTTGAAGCTGTATTCCCAGGATAAGACTGGCATGGTGGACTTTGCTCTGGAGTCCGGTGGTAAGTAAATGGCTCTGGTTACTGAATACAGTGGTCACCTGTTGACCAGCTGCTGCCTGTTCCACTTCCCAATAGTCTAGAACCTGCTAGAACTTGTAAAAGCTGAGAAAGAGCATCATTCTAGGTACACCCCTCATGCTCTTGCCTTAGGGTATGATCGGTTCTCCCATAGAAGGGTTGGGTTCTCCCATAGAAGGGCTGGTGGCTCACACATCACTTGGCATAAGCCCATGTAATGATGGACATCAGCAGCATCCCAATTTGGGGGCATTTGAGTAGCCTTTGGGTTTTTCTAGCTATATCAGAATTTACTGCCACAGAAACATTGGCAGTAAACATTTGATTGTTTATGATCCTGTGTGTGTAGAAGTGCCGTGACTAACTAGAGCAGTAGTTTTCCACCTGTTCCCCAGAGCTCTCAGTGGCATGAACATGTGTCCTCTAGGCCTTTAGTGAGCGGTGTGGGTCCATGCCTGCTGCAGGTGGCTGCCCCAACCCTGTGGGAGCGTTCCCTCCGTGGGGCAGCCAGGTGACAGCTTGTGATAGCTAGCTAGCCATGGGAATGGCTCCCTCCTGATGGGGCTGCTGCTTCCATTCCTCAGAGAAGGGAAGGGAAATGTGGCTTGTTAAGTCAGGGAAGTGCTGCACGAGCTCGGGACCTGGGTCCTCTGGGCCACGTGTGTTTGAGCCATCAGAACGGTGGCCTAGTGAAGCCTTGTGGTCCACACGTTTCTGTCACCTACCCCCTTGGTGATGTTGGGGATGGCACCCCCGGAGCAAGCACAGGAATGTTTCTGTGGGGAAATGGGTGAATGTCTGTACTATACAAAAGCGGTGACATCACGTCTGTTTAGGGAAGGTTATGCCACCATCTTTGTAACAAAAGATCTTGGTTTTCTGAGTTTTAAAATTTAGGACTAGCAGACCAACAGTTAGTAGACCAATATTTTGTCTCAGAAAAGGAGGTTCTTCATGCACGGCAGCCAGTGGAAGGATCAGAGGACCCTGCAGGGCTGCGGTGACTCAGTTTATGACTGAGCAATGTACATGATGCCCCTGGTCAGGAGCCCGGTCCCTGCAGGCCCCACTTGGCCCAGAGCCGCTGCTGCATGTGACAACCCCCCTACCCCCACCCCCCCCCCACCCCCCGTTATCCCAGGGTCAGCCCCGAGTCAGGAAGGCTCTTAACTGTTGTTGGCATATGTTTTGTGGAGAACAATTTTTTAGAATATTAAGTGATTTGAGTTCTACATTTTTTAAATTCAATGACTTATGAAGAAAGCATTTTCAATTCAGAGACATCAAATGCTGTCTTAACCGTTTAGCTGGGTAATTGTTTTGTCAGGAGTGTAACTATTCCTTACAGACTTATATGTCATTTAGAATTTTGGTTATTTTGATGTCACTGAGCTGAAAATTCTGTCATTACTCAAGGCATTCATTCACTCTGTAAGTTTGAATATTTTTTTCTTAAAAATTTTCCATATTTAGGGGATCCCTGGGTGGCGCAGTGGTTTGGCGCCTGCCTTTGGCCCAGGGCGCCATCCTGGAGACCCGGGATCGAATCCCATGTCGGGCTCCCGGTGCATGGAGCCTGCTTCTCCCTCTGCCTGTGTCTCTGCCTCTCTCTCTCTCTGTGTGACTATCATAAATAAATAAAAATTTAAAAAAGTAAAAATATAAAAAGCTTAAGAAATTTTTTTTCCATATTTAAGGACACTTTTTTTTTTTTTTTTTTAAATGAGGATAGAATGTTTAAAAAGGTAATCCAGAGGTTCAGAAGTTCAGGTCTGATGATCACTGAGGCCAAAGTTACTTGTCATCTTGTTTAAATTCTTGGTCTACTTGCTCACAATCCGAAGAGGAGTCTTCACACAGGCCTACGGCTACATTTGTGCTGGGGCCGGGGGCTCTGGCGGGCCACCACCTCTTCCCATACAAACTTCTCAGCAGTGATTATTATTACTGTTATCATTTTGTTTTGGTTTTTGAGAATTTTTTGTTGCTTCCCACGCCTTTCTGTCTGCCCTATTTCCCATTGAGGTCCCTTTTTTTTAAATGCTTTTTTTTTTTTTTAATGGACATAAAATTCACATAACCTAAACTTCAGCCTATTAAAGCATTATGATTTGGTGTTTTTAGTGTATTCACTCCAGAATACTTGTATTACCCTAAATAGAGTCTTAGACCTATTTGCAGACACCCCTCCATCCCCCCACCCCTGTCCCCTGAGCAGCTGTTAAGAGCATCCCATCGCTGTGGCCTATTGATAGCAGGCCCTCTCATGACACACGTGCACCTGTAAGGGAACTCCAGCGCCTGTCAAGGCCACTGCTCTTTACTTAGAAAGAGGCAGTGTTGCTAGAGTGGTGACTTGCTAGAGTGGAGATGGGGCACTGTTTTGGGAGGTCAAGCCTGTGTCCTGAAGCAGCTGCAGACTTTAACCTCAAACTTGGAAAGGGTCCACAGAAGCCTGGGCTGATTTGGAAGTAGACAGTTCTCTGGATAAGTTAAAAACTTGAGAATGTTGAGTCCTTCCAGGAAGTCCCTGGCGGGTCAGAGGTGGGTGCAAGACCCTGAGGCAGCTGTGAATTCTGCTTTAAGGTGGGAGCATCCTGAGTACGCGCTGCTCTGAGACGTACGAGACTAAGACTGCGCTCATCAGCCTGTTTGGGATCCCACTCTGGTACTTCTCCCAGTCCCCCCGAGTTGTGATCCAGGTGAGTCGTGATCGGGGGTCCCCTCCTCCCCTTGTGTTCCTGGGACAGAAGCCAGGGGCTGCGTTGGGGCCACTTGCTCTGGTGGCATGAAGGGTGCTGACCCAAGGGCTCAGCTCGGTGGGTTCACACAAAGCAACATCCCTGTGCCACCCAGCCCCCCTCTCCCTCTTACCCCAGCTGGCTCTCTTCTCTAGCCTGTTCTCCAGCCAGTTCGTCCATATAGCATGAGTTGCTTTTGCCATGATGTGGCCTTGGCCATGGCTGAGGACATCCCCTTGTGAGTCAGGCTGTACTTCTCGGTCTGTGAAGGGGCAGAGCAGGTGGAGGCCCCACACCAGCTGGGGCTTCAGACTCTCCACGGGCTATCCCTGGGCTGCGCAGCAGCTTGTGCGCGCCTTGTGTTACACAGTTGGTCATGGAGACTGAGGAGGAAGAATTTAAATTGCCAGTATGCTTGCTTCCCCTCAGTCCTAACGTGCTTCTTTGTATTATGACTTTTTTGAAGAAAATTAAAATGATTCCTCTTGTGTAAAACATCTCTTGATAGTTGTCTTTTTATTCAAAAACAAGAATTCACAGATTAATCTAAACATAAAATGTCAGTAAACTCGGGGATCCCTGGGTGGCTCAGTGGCTTAGCACCTGCCTTCAGCCCAGGATATGATCCTGGAGTCCCGGGATCGTGTCCCGCATCGGGCTCCTGGCCTGGAGCCTGCTTCTCCCTCTGCCTGTGTCTCTGCGCCCCCCCCCCCCCAATGTCTATCATGAATGAATAAATAAAATCTTAAAAAAAAAAAAATGTCAGTAAACTTAAAATTTCAACGCCCGGGTGCCATCCTGGTCCTCTTGTCCTTGGCAGCTGGGCTGATGTCTGGTGCATGTGGGCGGCTTCCCTGCAATCCTAAGCACCTGCCAGGCTGTCTGCTAGGGTGCCACTGCCTCCCCTGGGCACCCGTTGGTGGCTGCTCCCAGGACCCCTCAGGCATTGCCTTGGCTGTCAGGTGGTGCTGTTGTCAGACGGTGTAGAGGGCTTGATGCTCCTGATGTTCCCAGTAATTCCACGCTGGCCCACGGCATTGTGTCCATTACGCTGTGGATCCAGTGGTCTGGAAGTAGCTGGCACTTGAGATGTTAGATGTATGTGAATGAGGGAATGCTTTGTCAGGAGAATGCCCACAGGAACTGGAGCTGTTACCTGTAATGAGATTGGAGGAATAGGTGATTGGCTAGTTAGAAGTAAAGAGAGTTTTTAAAGAATCTGGAACAGCAGACCTGGGAATGGCTGTACTTCTCTGACCCAGGGGGTCACCCAAGATAGTGTCCCCCAGGCCTCATCAAATGGTCCCACCCCGGTGGAACTCAGGCAAAGCCCGCCTCCATGGCCCGGGGTACCTGTAGTGCCCCGGCAGCACCATCTGTGGACAAAGCATGATCGGCCCAGGTCCATTTTCACAGGGCAGGCAGAAAATATGCATAAGCCAAGAACAAAGGATAAACCAACAATGAACATAAGCATAATCAAGTTGTGGGGGGATCACCATGCCCCTGACCCTTCCCCTGCTGTTCCTTCTGTGTTCTCATCAGCACAGCACATCAGCTAGGCCCGTCAGGAGGTATGCTGGCTCCTGTTTTGCTATTAGAAGTCATCTCCCAACCACTATCCTTAAGCCTGTCATTTTGTATTTTTGCCAGTGTAGCTGATGGACAGCGGGAGATTGCTGGGTCAAGGGGTCGATGCCTAAGGAGCTGTGCTGGCTCTTGCCAAACGGCGCTCCCCCGCTCCCACGGCAGGCATCTTTTGGTGAGAAAGGGTAACACCCACCATTTAAATGGTGTATTCCTCTTGTTACTATGTAGGGTGGAGCATCTTTTCATGTATTTGAAGACTATTTAAATTTACTTTTTAAAAAAACAGGTTTGTCTTGTCCACGTTTGTTGAGGGTGCTGGTTGTTTTAACTGTGAGTAGGCACACGCCCGTACTGGACATGGAGCCGGCCACCCTCTGGGGTTGAAGCTACAAATGCCTTTCCCCAGTTTGTCTTTTGATTTTGCTAATGATTGTTTTTTACTGAGCAGGTTTTTTTTTTTTTTTCTATTTCAGTATTAGTGTTTTCTTGTTTCTGTTTTTTAAGTTTTAAATTGTCAGACACATTCTTAAGGACTTGTTCATTTACAGTTGACCCTTAACAAGGGGGAGGTTTGAGCTGAGCAGGCAGGTTTCCAGGTGTGTTTTTATAAATACAATCTGTGTTTCCTTTTCCTTTGATTTCCTTAATGTTTTCTTTTCTCTAGCTTCTTTCATTTTAATACAGCAGATGACATGCATACAAAATGTGTGTTGATCAACTTTATGTGCTCTGTACATAAAGTTGACTTTATGGCTTCTGGTCAACTATAGGCTGTTTGGGGTTAAGTTGTGAGGGGCATCAGAAGATACAGGGGGGGATCCCTGGGTGGCGCAGCGGTTTGGCGCCTGCCTTTGGCCCAGGGCGCGATCCTGGAGACCCGGGATCGAGTCCCGCATCGGGCTCCCAGTGCGTGGAGCCTGCTTCTCCCTCTGCCTGTGTCTCTGCCTCTCTCTCTCTCTCTCTGTGACTATCATAAAAAAAAAAAAAAAAAAAAAAAGAAGATACAGGTGGGATTTTCACTGTGCAGGGGAGTCAGTGCCCCAGGCCTCATGCTGTTTGAGGGTCAGATGTATTGTCGATGTTCTGTGCCTCTTCCCTAGCCTGACATACATCCAGGTAACTGCTGGGCATTCAGGGGCTCCCAGGGGTACCTGGTGGTGAGGCTGTCTATGAAGATCCGCCCAACCGCCTTCACTCTGGAGCACATACCAAAGACGCTGTCGCCCACGGGCAACATCACCAGCGCCCCCAAGGACTTCGCAGTCTATGTGAGTGTGCTGGGTTCCAGCTCCCCCGCCCCCCCCGCCCCCACCAGGGCCTTCCCAAAGATGAGCCCATTGGAAGTGGTTGTGGACACCAGTTTCCTGGGGTCACTGGCTCCTGTCCGCCCTCAGCCTCCAGTGCTGTAAGCAGATCAGATTCTGAGGGGGCCACTCGAGTGCTGTCCCACACGAAGGGCAGCTTTAGAGAGCTTATTCGCTGCCACCCAGCCATTGTAGGCCTGGAGACTTGTTTGCAGAGAGCATGTGTCCGTTTGGCCATAAAGGCAGTTGTGACACCTGTATGCTTCTGAATTGACAGAAGACTTCAATATAGAAGTTGCAAAGAGAGCACCCAGGGTGCCAGAGGGGTGGTGGAGGCCATAGGGGGTCTGGAGTGCCTTCAGGCTGCTGACCTGTTGGTGCCTGCAGGCTGCTGACCAGTTGGTGCCTGCAGGTAACCATTGCTGACCTCCCTGCACCCTCTTACTCTGATCTATACTAACCTGAAAGGTGCAAACAGCACATTTCATCTGTATTGCTGTGCATTTTACATGCATGGGTTTTTGTGGGGTTTTTTGTTTTTTGTTTTTTTGTTTTTCTTCATTAATATTTTGGGATCTTAGCTTCTTTATATATGAGTTTTTTTTGTACAGAAATGTCACGTGTCCCCTACAGACGCACTTCTCAGTATTGGGCTTGATGCTGTTTGGCCACATGTGCCTGTGTCCCATTGTTGATTCCATGCATCCCACACTGAGCAGTCCTTTCCTGTGATGACACACTCCAACAGTCACCTCTATTTCCTGCTGGTGACTTCCTCCTTGTGGCGAAACACACATCAGAGTCAACCCCTGACCTGTCTTAAGCATGCATTCCCTGGATGAAGTGCATTTATATGGCTGTCCTTCACTGAATTACCTCATCTTCCCAAACCAAGGCTCTGTCCCCATTCCACGCCAGCCCCTGGCACCCCCATCTGCCCTCTGTGCCAGGCGGCCTGTTGTCCTTTCCCTGGATTCATTGGGTACCCCCAGGGTTCCACTTGGGAGCGTTGAAGGCCCCGGGGGCCCCATGGATGACAAAGGGGTCTGTGCAGTGGATAGTCTGTCCCCAGTCTCGTTAGCTTGCCAATTCTAGCAGGCTTTTCCTCACCTGTGTGACAGGAGGAAGAATACCTGCCTGGCAAGGTTGTTGTGAGTCATGTGAAGCCTTCAACAAAGGGCCTAGCATTTAACAGGCCTTCTGGAAATTACACCAGGGGGAAGCAGTCCTAGTTAACTCGGGGCCCTTCTTCCATTATTTCATGACTACATGGTTCTGGTTTCAGGGACTAGAAGATGAATACCAAGAGGAAGGGCAGCTTCTGGGACAGTTTACGTATGATCAAGAAGGGGAGTCACTCCAGATGTTTCACGTTCCAGTAAGGTTCCTTTTGTCGGAGGTGGTGGGTGGAGGTGGCAGGACACAGCCGACCTCAGCACTGCCAGGGGTACAACGTGGGCCTCCCCCTCTGAGAAAAGTCAATCTGAGCTTCCTGGCTCTTCCCGGATGAGCCTTTCTAGTTCTAGTCTATTTTGCTTTGCATACATGTGTCCTGTTCCTGAAGCTGAAGGTAAATCTATGGCTCGTGAGGAGTCCGTTTTATCTGAGCTTTGTGTCCTACAACAGACAGCAAAGGTACTGATGATTTCCAGTGTGGCTGCTTGTCACATGTCAGAGTTGGAGAAGTGATTGGGCCTGGGGTGTTAACTGTGAATTAACTGTACTCTTCCCCCTTCGATTTCAGAAAAGACCTGAAGGAGCTTTTCAAATAGTGGAACTGCGGATTTTCTCCAACTGGGGCCATCCTGAATACACATGTCTCTATCGGTTCAGAGTTCATGGAGAACCCATCAAGTAAAGACTCCCCTGTCAGTTCTTGTACATTTGTATATACGAGGACAGCCTCAAACACTGGAACCCTTCCCGCACCAGGGCACCTAGGGCATTGGGGTGATGTCACCCCTCAATAAACGCTGCCCATTGCCGGTGGGAGCTGGCGCCCGGCTCGCTCTTCTGTCCACAGGAAACACTGCATGCCGAATGCCTAGCTTCCCTGAGATCTGCTGGCCACAGCCCATCTCTGGGAATCTGAACGTGCGGTTCACAAAGACATGTATGTTATTTTGGGGATTTGGTTTTGAACATAAAGCTCTTGATACTTGTATTTTCTCACCATCAGGAACAAAGTAAGCGAGGTTAGAGGTCAAAGTGTTGAAGCTTTGGTATTTAGCCTTTCACTGGCCCTTCTAAAGGACTTTGGGGGCAGACCTGTTTCATCTGTTCCATCCAGCGCACATTTCTTTCAGGGAAAAACATGTCACCAAATTTCAGAGTTCTGAACTTTCTCTCCTGTTCAGCACCAGTAGTTAATATCAGTCCCAGGTGTGGAATAACGGTTTCTCTGCTGAGTTTGCTCCTTCTCAGACAGACTTTCACAGGCTCAGTATGGCTCATGTGGTCCTGAGCTGGAAGCTGGTCTGATGTAAAAGGAGGGTGGTTTGGATCTCAGCTCCGGTGAATGGAGCAGGCAGGTCTCAGCAAGGCTCTGCCCATGATGAGGGTGAGGGGGGGGACAACTCTGGACCCCAGGAGCCCAGAAATCCAATCTTGGGGTGGCATCAGGTTTGTTTTAAATTTTGCTGCGAAGTTGAACACTAATGTGCTCTCAGCCTTTCAGAATCTTAAGTCTTTACTCCACCGATGGTTCTCTGAGGAGACCATCGAGTGTGGCTCACCATTACACTGTAGGGTTATCATTTTTCTCACGGTGGCACTTTCTTCCTGGCTCTAGTTGGGATTTGCCTCTTAACTACAACTTTTGGCCATTCTCAATTCCTGAGACTCGTTTTGTTAATATTTAATATTTAGACTATTTTACTGAGCAGACTTTATAAATATTTGCAAGGCACTTAAAGTGTTACAGATGTTTTAAAAATTATTTAAGTTTTATTGGGTTAAGACCGTTCTTTCGGTGTTCTCATAAACACTGTATTTTCAGAAACAGAAAGTGATGGTGCTGACTGGAGTTTTGTGTGTACCGCACAACTGTCCTCGACTACATAAAGTAGCATTTTTTTCACTATTAGAATTGGAATTAAATAATGCCTATGCAGTTAAGTTGGATAAAATGTATACAGATGTTTCAGATATTACAAGATAAATATATAAATCAAAATTTCCTATATAAAACTAAATTTGGGAGTTGGGTGGAAATATTTTGAATATTTATTTTTAAAGATGCAAAATAGGACTTTGTGCACGGTATTTTTGTAAATGCTTTTCAAAATACTGGTCTTTGGTAGTGCTTCTTTTGCCGCCACCAAATTGATAAGATGCTATTGAAATGTTTAAATAAAGAGTTTAAATTTTTAAAAGTGCATGTGATGTTTCCAGTGAATAATAAATGGTCTATTTCTTTTCTGTTTGCCTTGTTCCTGCCCGGGAGTGTGGGGGAGGGACCGTCCCTCGTGGGGGATGGGGGGGGTTCTAGATCAGCCCGTGGGTGCACGGAGCGGCCCGGGCTCTGGCCAGACCCTCCTTGCCTGGGGCACCTGTTCTGCACAGGCCACCTGACAGGAGGACGAGGCAGAGAAAACGGGGGCATCCTGAGGGTGGCCACCACTGAAGGCAGGTGTGGGACACAAGCTCATCTGGAAGCCTCCCCAGGGTTAGAAGTGCCGGAGGCGCTGCGCTCCGCTGCGCTGAGCTGAGCGAGGGGCCAAAGGGGGGAGGAGCAGGGAGCGCCCCGGGTTGGGAAGGGCCCCTGGAGGCTGGTGCCTAGCTGACCGAGGATTTCCGGGGACAACCAGCATTCCTTGGTGGTTACCCTTCTGCAAACCCCTCTGCCCAGTCCATTTGTCCACCGCCGCTAGACGACCCTTCGGTGTCTCCCTGGTTCCTTACGGACCAGCTCCTGGAGCGGGCCTGCGCTGGCACACAGGCACCGCTCCCACTGAACCGGTCCCCACGGGGCCACGTTTCTTTAAAACGACACCTGTGCAAACAGGGAACACTCCGAACTCCACACCCTGGAGCATCTGGAGAGCTGGCTGCGCCTGCAATCCAGGGAGCCTTCACAGGGCCGACGGGCTGTGCTCCCTCCCCATCCTTGGCCACTGCGCGCATCCCTGTCCCCGTCCTCGTCCCTCCGCCCTCCAGCTCCGCGCCAACAGGCGGTTCTGTGTCCAGGGGGGCCGGGGACCTGCTCGATCCCGAACAGTGACCTGTCACCGGGACTCCGACCCCTCTCTGGTTCCCAAACAGGACCCGGCTTTAGGCCCCCTCACCTCCCCTGTGCGGCCGGCGGCACAAGGCACGGAAACATGACTCCTTTCAGAATCTTGGCGTCCCAACGACCCCAACCCGGCCGGCCTGAGGCCGCGGGCCCCTCGCGCTGGGTACGCCCGCGGCAGGCAGGCAGGCAGGCAGGCAGGCAGGCAGGCAGGCAGGCAGGGCACGACGCCCCGCCGTGACGTGCCGCCGCCATTGTGGCGCCAGCTCGCCCAGCCGCGGTCACGTGCGCGCGCTCGGCCCCGCCCCGCGGTCACGTGGCGGCCCCCGGCAGGCTCCGCGCCCCCGCCCGGGTCACGTGGCCGCCCGCCGGCGCGCCCGCCTGCAGCTGCGCGCAGCTCCTCGCGGGCCGCCGTAGAGGGCGTCGGGCGGCCGCCGGGACGGAAGCCGAGAGGCGCTGCCGACCGCGCCTGCGACAGCGTCAGCCCTGCGCGGAGCGCCGGCCCGATGGCGGCGGCGGCGATGGCCGAGCAGGAGAGCGCTCGGAACGGCGCCCGGAACCGAGGCGGTGTCCAGCGCGTGGAGGGCAAGCTGCGCGCCAGCGTCGAGAAGGGCGACTACTACGAGGCGCACCAAATGTACCGGACCCTCTTCTTCAGGTAGCCGCGGCGCCGCGGCCGCCGCCTTCCAGGGCTTTCCGCCGAGCCCGGCGCCCCGCCCCCGGCCGCCTCCCATTGGCCGCCCCGCGCCGCCCCGGGCCTCCATTGGCCCGCGCCGCTGTCTGTCGCCGCGGCGGTGGGAGCAGGCGGGCGGCGGGGAGGCGGAGGACCCGGGACGCCGGGCGGGCCCCCACCCTGGCTCCGACCCTGGCCCCGGCGTCCCTTCCCCGGCCTTCCCTGCCCGGCCCCCGGCCCGGTGGTGCCCATCCGCGGCCTCGCCCGGACCGAGCCCCGGGGTCTACGGCCCCGAGCACCTCGCTCGTGCGGGGGAAACGTGCTCCTGCCCCGCGGTGGAGCAGCCGTGCCTGCGAGCGCCGCCCACACCTACGCGGCCAAGGGCTCCGGGGAAGCGGCCCGCCCCGGGGGCAGGGGGCGCGGGGGGCTCCGGGGGCGCAGCGAGTGCCCGGGGTTGGGGTGCAGGAGGCTTTGGAGGCGCAGCGAGGACTGGGGGCTGGGGCGCGGTGAGCCCCGGGGGCTGGGGCCGGAGTGAGTCTTGGGGGCTGGGACGCAGGGGGCGCGGGACTCCGTGCAGGTGCAGGAGGACTAGCGCCACGCGGGCTGAAATAAAGGGCGTTTCTCCGTGCGGCCCTGGCGCATCGGCAGGTGTATGGCCTGTGGTGACCCTCGTGTGGGCTGCGCGGTAGCTGTGGCTAGGTTGGGACATGGTGCCGCTGTGACCTGAGTCGCGATGTGTGTGGGACGGTCTGATCCCTCTCGGCCCCGGGGGTCGGTGTGGGTGGGCCCCAACCACAGGTGCAGGGGTTCAGTCAGTTAGCTGGCCTTTTCTCTCCAAGCCGTAGTGGTAGGGTACTGATGGGCCACCGGGCTGGGCCTGTTCATCTTTCAGGCCTAGACTTTCCTGTTATGCATCAGCGACAAGTTGGATGGGAGGCTCTGGGACTCTGCGGTTCTGTCCAGGGCATGCTCGAGCTCCAGGGCTTGGAGGACGGGGTAGGAGTGAACAAAGCTGGCCACAGGCCTCCCTGGTCTGGCATCTTCACCAGCCCGAGGTGCGTGCATCTGAGGGGGAGCTTTCCCAGTGCTCCAGATTGGCCCAGGAGCTTGCTGTTCTTGGGATTGCTATGTAGATGTTCACCCCGGTGATTAATCAGCAAAACTGGATCTTCCCAAAAATAAACAGTGTTTCTTGTTCAGAGACAGTTCTGCTGTGTGGGATCAGCTCTCTGGCCAAAGTGTGTTTGGGGGTGGTGATGGAAGGCAGGCTCCCCGCCAGCCCGGCCTTGATGTGGCTTGGAATTCACCTGTCCTCTGTGACCTGTGACCAGCCTTGGCCTCCCCTGTGGTGCATCTGGGGTACACCTACACCTCTTGGGAGTTGGGACCGTAAATCATTTGCCATTGGCCACACGGGGCACGAAGTTAATGGTCGCATTCATGGCCATCCATAAGGCCCATCTGAACTAGCCTCCAGTTGTCCTTGACTCCCAGGGTACCATCCCCATAGACCTGGGACTCCAGCCTCACTGAGACCCTCCTGGGTGTGCGGCTCTGAACAAGTCTGATTTACTGGGTCACCCCAGGTTCTTGGTTTTATATGTTTATATCGAAGTGTTTACAGGAAACGTGCAGTTTGAAGAGTTTTGGTGCGTATGCTCTCATGAAACCGCTGCCAGTCAAGTTAATGGAGAACATCCATCACCACAAAGGTTCTGTTCTCTCTCTCAGAATCTCTCTGATACCCCTTGGCCCCATGCAGCCACTGCTCTCTGTGGCCCCATGAGTTAATTTGCATTTTCTAGAATATAATGTAAGTGGAATCATATCCTTTTTTTTGTATGTTTTGAAAACTCAGAATGATTATTTGGAGATTTACCCATGTGTGAAGCATTAACTCATTTCTGTTGCCAAGTGGTGTTCTGTAGTGTTGGTGGACCACAGTTTGTGACCCGTTCACCTGTTGGCTATGTTTACCGCATTGCTGGATTTTTTTTTTAAGATTTTATTTATTTTACATATAAAAAAAGGTTTTATTTATTTTAAAGATCTTATTTATTTACTTGATAGAGCACAAGCAGGGGGAAGAGCAGGTGGAGACAGAGAGAGAAGCAGGCTCCCCACTGAGCAGGGAGCTCAACACGGGGCTTGATCCCAGGACCCCAGAATCATGACCTGAGCTGAAGGCAGATGTTTCACTGAACGGAAACCCCCCCAGGCGCCTCCAAATTGCCCTGATTTTATTGTCGTATTTCACAGCCGTTGAAGGAGAAGGGGACATGGAATGGGGTAGTCCAGTGGGTTGGACTTGGTCGGTGTGCATGCCTCAGGTGTGGGTAGCAGTTGAGTCCCAGCGGCTAGCTGGAGGCTCTGGCCCATCGATGGTACTGATGCCAGTGGGTGGCCGCCCAGTGTCTTCAGACCTCCCTCCGCCAAGATGAGAAGGGAGTCCGTTTTCTAGGCCTGTTGGGTTACTGGTGCTCTGTCATCCTCCATCCCCTTTCTGGCTTCCATGGCTGTTTTGTGGGATGGCCAGAGGGCCTCTTGGCCCATGCCACCACCATCACCCCCTGGGGATGCCTCTGCAGCAGCCTGCCTCCCCTCAGGGCCTTTCTGAGGCTTGTGTGATTTTGTCTCTTAAATCAAATGAAAATTTTTAAAAGAAAAACTTAAGCGGGCACGTGGGTGGTTCCATGGCTTAAGCATCTGCCTTCGGTTCAGGTCGTGATCCTAGGGTCCTGGGATGGAGCCTCATGGGGAGTCTTCAGCCCTCTCCCTCTGACCCCCTCCGCAGTCAGTTGTTAGCTGGGAGATGGCAGCAGCACACACCCACCAGGTGTGCTGACGCTCCATGTGTGGGTGCAGACATCAGAGCTGTGTGCGTGGGCCCTGGCTGGAGGGCTCTTGCTCCTCCTGCTCTCAGCCCCCCTCCCAGGCCTTGGACCCAGACACTAAATCCCTTCCCATACCCTGACTTCTGCAGAAAGAAGCACGTTCATTTTTCAGGGTTGCCTTTCACTATTTTTTTTTTTTTTTTTCTGACTTTCCTCAAACCGCAACAGGTGATTTCACCTGGAGGGGACAGGTGCTGGAAATGGCACATCATCCCATCCCCCTTGGGCCCCTAGCCCCAGGAAGGGAGTTACGTCGGGTGCTTGAAAGCAGGCCCTGTTATCCCAGGGATTTGCTGTCACCTGCTTCTTAGCAATTGCTTTCATCAGGTGTTCTGAGAGTTGGTCTCTTGCTCTGTGTCAGATGAGCCTGGGGTTTGGTCACTTCTTAAGTAAGCAGCTCGCTGGCAAGATGGTCACTTAGGATAAGTGTGTATGTGTCCACGCAGATGGCAGCATGAGGGGGTGTGCCTCTGAATACTTGTCTTTCCAGAATAGCCAGTGGCAGTGCTGGCCCCAGGTCGTGTGCTGGATGGCTCCCAGCAGGATGAGACTGGGATGAGTTGGGTTGGTGTGGGAGTAGTTTGTGTGAGCGTGCGAAAGAGAGAGAGACGCAGCTCACAACAGTGCTGCTGCAGAAACTGCAGGCCCTGTGGGTACCCTCCCGGCTGGCGGAGGTTTTCTTTCCTGGGGTGTGGGGTTTCCCTGCATGTGACAGGGGTGGGGAGGGTGTGTGGTTGTGGAACCTTTTTGAGGAAAAGCCTGTTCCTGTAGTTAATTGAACGGCCAGGCTACTCATATTCCCACCTGACCTGTTGCTCCGGGGAGCTGCAGGCACGCTCCCAGGTGTGCATGTTCGGTGTTTGCCTGTCTTGGTAGCACCTCAGTGCTGCTGCTATAGTATTATTCTTTAGTTTTTGTGTCTTGACCAGGAGGCACAGACTGATTGGTTCTATTTTTTTTCTGATGATCATGAAGTTAAACTTCCAGCCAGTGAATCCAGTGTCAGCTTTGGAGAGCCGCTTCCTGCTGACTTTCTCTCAGGCCCAGCTGGTGTGTTGCAGGCGGATCATCATCCCGTTGTTTGTGTTTAGTTACTTGTCAGGCTCTGGCTGCTCTGTGCTTCTGTGTCTGCAGCTCAGGAAACTGAGAAATGTGTTCAGAGTGGGAAAGGGTAGGAAAGGGTGGAAGGGCCCTCCATTAGTGGTGCGGGGGCAGGAGCCGGAAAGCAGAGACTGTTGATGCAGTCATCACAGTGAGTGCTGTGTGTCCGTCCCCCCTGAGTCTCCATCCAGGAGCTCCCACTGTCCCAGCC
The DNA here is from genome assembly GCF_011100685.1 of Canis lupus familiaris. Lineage (NCBI taxonomy): Eukaryota > Metazoa > Chordata > Mammalia > Carnivora > Canidae > Canis > Canis lupus. The sequence goes on along the minus strand of NC_049227.1, from coordinate 16,138,613 downwards.
TCTGAGCACTGCTTTGACCCCTGGTTCTTTGATGGGCCCCAGTGTGCCACTCTATCCCTTATGCACCTCCTTCCACCCAGGCACGGCCTATGCTGGAAGGTGGAAGTCACCCAGGCTTTCTCTGGGTCCTTCTGCTGAAACCCTTGAGCTGCTCCAGGCACGTTTGGGCACAGACAGCATCCCTGCCAGCGCTGCTGTCAGATGTGGGACATGGGTCTGCTGGTCCCCAGAGGCCCAAGTTGCTGACAGCCGGGGCCCAAGGGCACCCCAACGTGGAGCCTGGACAGACTCAGAGCAGGCAGGGTACTGACCACTGGGTGAGGTGGTGGGCCTCAGGAAACAGACCAGAGCTCCACTCCATCTTTGGAAGGAGGCCTGTATCCCTTCAAGTGTGTGTACGGGATTGTTTGCTTTGTAAAGCTTTCATGTTTACTCATTTTAGCTTGAGCATTTAATCTCCAAACTATAGCCATTGGGTCGGGTGAATGTAATGAAGAGAGTGTGTTGGAGGATGTCTGGAGGATGTCTGCACTGAAGCATCTGCCTCACTGGACCTAACTGGGGCTCTGCTCCTTTTCTCTCTCTTACAGATACATGTCACAGAGCAAGCACACAGAGGCACGGGAGCTCATGTGCTCAGGGGCGCTGCTGTTCTTCAGCCACGGCCAAGTACGCAGCGGGCTTGTCCCTTTCTCTGTTTGGGGCCTGCGGGTTGGAAGAGAACTATCCATGGAGAGGCGTGGTGGAGAACCGTGGACTGTTCTTGGTGCTGTCCACGGCTGGGCGAGTGTCCTCATTGTCGTGGGGTGCTACCTGAGGGTGCACTGCATGTCAGCTGGGGTCTCCATCCTTCAGGATGCACTGCCACATGAGCTCTGGGCTCAAAGGAGTCTCCTTAGCTTTGCACCACCATGCATTTCTAGCTGGAGACCGGAGCAGCCACCCAACTTTGCCGTGTCTTCTGAGAACCAGCCAGAGCTCTGTTTTTGTGATCCTAACTCACTTCCATGTTTTGTAGCAAAACAGTGCTGCGGACTTGTCCATGCTGGTCTTAGAGTCACTGGAGAAGGCCGAAGTCGAGGTGGCCGATGAGCTGTTGGGTGAGGCTTTCTTACTATGCATGAGGTACCTTCACACATGGAGTAGTGATACCCCTAAACACACGCTCTGGTTGTGTCCCAGACACCTGGCTGCCCAGCTTGCCCTGTGTGGTAAATGTCCAATGGGGGAAGTCCTTCTTAGGAGCTGCCTGGCTGGAAGGATGGAGGAGGGACTTGCTCCTGGCCTCTCTACTCCGGCATGTTACCTCCCTACCTGCCCAGGCCTTCCTCCTCTGTAGGCCAGCTCCCTGCTATAGCCCACACCTCCACTCAGCTCCTTGACAAAGGAGTGTGTGGCTGTTGGCTCTGCAGCTGAGAGGTCGGTTGAGGGTCCCTGGGACCTGGCGGGCAGGAGGGGTACATGCACGAGGACACCACAGCATGCCAATTCCCAGGTTTTGAAGTGAAGTAACTTTTATTTTAGTGAATTTTTGTAAGATGCAGCATACAGAGAGCTGAGAAGTACTGTTTCTTTGGGTAAGAATCTGTGTTTGTGTTGTTTTAGAAAATCTGGCTAAATTGTTCAGTTTGATGGATCCAAATTCTCCAGAGCGGGTGGCTTTTGTGTCTCGAGCCCTGAAGTGGTCCAGTGGAGGATCTGGGAAACTGGGTCACCCTCGGCTCCACCAACTGCTGGCCCTCACCCTGTGGAAAGGTAGGCCCAGTACCCCCATGCACAGAGCATCTCTTGGTGGTAGGCGCTGGCGGCCCCAGGAACAGCTATCCCTATTTATGCTCCCCTTTGGCTTTTGTGTTGAACTCATGGGCCACAAGTAATGAGGGAAGATTCTGCTTTCCGTGGGGCGGCCTTGGCCATCCCTGTCCCCCAACCAGTTTCCTTTCTGGGACGTCCTCCCCAGACTGGTTCTCTGAGGGCACTGTGCTCTGTATTTTCTTCCTCAGAAGCTAAGATAGATGTGAAGAAGTATTTGTGGGGACTATTCAGTCTACGAAGGGGTTCCTGGCAGTTTCTGGGTGCGCTTCACACCCGGAGCTCTGAGTCTGCTGCTCAGGCACAGGAAAAGGCATTTGGTTGGGTGCCCTGGAACAGCATTTGTTCAGAAGATTCTAAGAGCACTGTGCAGGAAGCTCATTCACACTGTGTCAGCCGTCCCGGGGGTCCACCTGTGTGCTCTGGTGTTAGCGGCTGCCCACTGGGTTGGGGGCAGGCGAAAGGGAGGTGATGTTTGGCAGGTGCCTTGGTGGGAGCAGAGGGGCAGCCTCCTTTGCTTGAAGGTGACCTTCTGCCAGTAACTTCTGTGACAGCAAGCTCCTCCTGGAAACAGCCTCATTCCAGCAAGTGGCATGGTGGTCAGACAGATCATAGGAGGTGGTCAGTCTCCTCCATAGCCCATGGGCCCAGGACACCTTCCTGCTTTGCTTCTTGTGCAGTGGCACGCACACGTGTGGTGGGCGCTTGCCACGAACCCAGCTGGGAAGCCTGCTGTGTGAGCATATGTGGCCTCCTCCCATCTCCCCTGTGGGCCATGGCGCTCACTCCGCCGTGTGCCCCCCCACCCCGTGACCCACGAGGCAGGAGGCTCCTCCATCCCCCTCCACACTGACATGCCACCCCTACCCTCACCCTGTAAGATGAAATGAATTCACAGGCCAGACTGTTGAGGACGTTTCTTGGAGGGTAGAATTCCTTCCACACTCCTACTCAAGGAGGAAGGAGGACGTGGGGCCTGAGAGAGCAGCTGGCACCTCTGGGCCAAGGCGAGTGTGGGCTCCCTCCCCTGCTGGCGCACATTCCTCCATACCTGGGCCACCCCAGCCTTCACAGCTAGCGTGGTGCCTGTGTACTTTCTGTCTATCCCACCCTAAGGATGCTGGGGTGTCCAGCTCTCACTGCCGTTGCCAGGAAACCTCTCGGCAGGAAGCCATCTGTGCTGACCAGCCTGGTGGGGGGCAGGTGGGGAGCCCCAAAGGCCCCTGCCCTAGACTCTTGCCTCATCTTCCCCGGGCAGCCGGATCTGCAGTCAGGAGCGCCTATGGCAAACCCGTGTTGCCAGCGAGCATTTATTTAGCACTCCTTTGGCCCAGTCTGTATTTGTGGAGTGTGTGGGGAGATGCCAGGCAGAAAGTGGAACATGACCCTGTGTCCCTGGCTGAGAAGCAAAACTTATGCTTCAGCAGTCCTTCAGAGGCTTCACTGGTTAAGAGCCAGTTACAGGGCATGTATGTCTAATAGTATGATTTTAAAATTCAAAATATAGCAATTACACATAGTGCTTGAGGCACAAATCCCGAGTGAGAGAAGCACAGACTCCATGTCCTGTCCTCCCCCAGAATGTCCACGGCTCGTGTCCACATTGTTGTAGCGCCCAAGGACAGGCCCACAACCAGGCTTCCCTCTGGGGTGGTGGAGTGGGAGCTCCAGGCAGGTGCGTCTGATGAGGCGGAGCCACCTGCTGCCGTGTTGGTTTGCTCTCCACAGCTTGCATCCACATGGCACGTTTGCTGTGTGGTATTCCATCATTCAGGCATACTTCATTCTGCTGCACTTCACATATACCGCATCTTTTACAAATGGAGGGTTTGTGGCTACTCTGCCTTGAGCAAGTTTATTGTCACCCATGTTTCCAACAGCACTTGCTCGCTTGGTGTCTCTGGCACAGTCAGTAATTCTAGTGATCATTGTAGGCTTTTTCATTATAATTTATTACAATGATCTGTGATTGGGATCCTTGATATTTTAAGTTTTGGGGTGCCAGGAACTGTGTTCCTAGAAGAGGGTGAATTTCATCAGTAAATGTTTGTGTGCTGACTGCTGTACCGACCAGCCGGTCCTATGACTCCCCCTTTCTTTGAGTCTCCCTATTCCCTGAGAGCCAGCAGTATTGAAATTGGGCTGGTTCATGACCCTACAGTGGCCTCTTCATGTTCCAGTGAAAAAAAGAGTCATGTGTCTCCCATTTTAAATAACAAGCTACAGATGGTTAAGCTCAATGAGGATGGCTTGTCCAAAGCTGTGGTAGGCTGAAAGCCAGGCCTCTGCACCAAACAGCCAAGTAGTGAACGAAGGCTAAGGTAGGTGAGGAGGCTGCAGAAAGAGGGAGAAGCAGCAGAGGCTGGTTCATGAGGTTTCAGGAAGGAAGCCTTCTCTGTAACCCTCTAGGTGCATGATAAGCAAGTGACCCAGAAGATCTAGCTGAGATCATTACTGAAGGTGGCTGCACTCAACAGCAGATTTCAGCGTAGATGAAACAGTCTGATATTAGAAGATGCTGTCTAGGACTTTCAGGACTTTTGTACCTAGAGAGAAGTCAGTGCTTGTTTTCAGTGGACAAGCTGACTCTCTTGTCAGGGGCTAATACAGCTGGTAACTTTAAGTTGAAGCCAATGCTCATCTAGCATGCTGAAAATCTTAGGGCCCTTAAGCATTATGCTAAATCTACTCTCCCTGTCCTCTGTAAATCCAGCAACAAAGCCTGGATGACCGTGTATTTACTTACACCATGGTTTACTAAACGTTTTAAGCCTGCTCTTGAGACCTGCTGAGGAAAAAAAGCTTCCTATCAAGATATGACTACTCACTGACACTGCGCCTGGTCAAACAAGAGCTCTGATGGAGATGGGCAACAAGATAAATGTTTTCATGCCTGACACAATATCCATTCTGCAGCGCATGGATCAAGAAGTCGTTTCAACCTTCAAGTGTTATTATTTAACAAATACATTTCACAAGGCTATTGCTGCCACAGACAGGGAGTCCTCTGATGGTTCTGTGAAAGGCCCATTGAAAACTTTCGGAAAGGATTCATCATTGTAAATGCCCCTAAGAACACCAACACCCTTGATTCATAGGAAGAGGTCAAAATATCTGTAGTGACTAGAGTTTGTTAGAAGTTGACTCCAGCCCTCATGCATGACTTCAGGGGGTTCAAGACCCTGTGGAGGAAGTCACTGCAGATGTGATGGAAATGGCAAGAGAACTAGAATCAGAAGAGCGTGAAGGTGGGACTGAACTACTACCATCTCACACTTTAATGGACGAGGATATGCGTCTTATGGATGAAGTGGTTTCTTGAGATGGAATCCACACTTGGTGAAGATGCTGTGACAAATCACATAAACTGAGCTGATAAAACAGAAGCAGGGTTTGAGAGGACACCCAGTCTGAAAGAAGTTCTCCTGTTGGTACAAGGTTATCACATGCTATAGAGAAATCCCTCGTGAAAGGAAGAGTCCTTCAGTGCAGCAGACATCATTTTAAAGAACTTGCCACGACCACCACAGCCTGCAGCACAACCACCTTGATTGGTCAGCAGCCACCATCGTCAAGGCACGACCCTCCACCAGCAAATAGAGAAGAAGTCCCCAAAAGCTCAGGTGGTGATTACCATTTCTTAGCACCTGGTGTTCAGACCGTGCTCTTGCACACTTATCAGACTTTAGTGTCAGCATAGCTTTTATGTGTACTGGGAAGCCGGAAAGTTTGATTTACTTTGTTGCAGAACTTGCTTTGTTGTGGTGGTCTGGACCTGAGCCCACAGTTGGCCCAAGATGCTCCTGCAAGGGTACCAGTCCAGTTCTTGGAGGGAGCTGTGTGCTTAGACAGAATGTGGGTGTAGTTTTGCCTAATTTTTCTTCTATGATACTCTAAAACCAAAAGGTTATTTTGAGGGGTCCAAGGGAGTGAGGAGAGGCAAAACAGCACAGGTACACAAAGAAATGTGGAATCAGAATTATTCTGAGGTCCTAAAGGCAGTGTGCTGGGCACTGAGAGCTGGTGCCGAGGTCTGGAGGGCAGCTGTGCCCAGGCAGGAGCAGGTGTTCCCAGTAGAAGGTGTCAGGCAGCTAAGGCACGGGGCCTCAGCCTTGGACATGCATGGGAACCAGGTGGCTTGTGAGCAGGACAGGGGCGTGGGCCAGTCTGCTCCAGGAGACAAGCCCGGGTGTGGGGAGGTAGTCTGGGTCTCTGCCTCGGCCCACCTGCTACTCTGGGTGTCCTGTGCTTGGTTGGTTGCTGAGCACGCCTTTGTAGCTCTGGCAGCCAGAAATGGAGGGGTGGGGTGTTGAATCCGCAGTGTGCGGGGTAGCAGATTTTTGGGTGATGAGTGGGGAGAGTAGGTTTACAGCCTGAGTCATTTACTGATGTTGGGAAGATTGGGATTTTTGTCGTTTTTTTTTTTAAACAAACGCTTACAAACAGTTGAGCATTGGAGGAGCCTGTCCCCTGCTGTGCTGTTAGCACTAAAGTCTCATGCCTTGCTGAAAGGTGTAGCCACAGGGAACAGGGTGACAGGCCCCTGAGATGAGCATGTCACTGAGTTACCTGTTGGGGCACAGGTTCCAGTTTGGGGCCCAAGATTCCATATTACTGACTAGCTCCCAGGTGACCCCATGTTGAGGGGGACCCCCTGGTCTCCTCTGGGGCCACCGTGGGGATGAGACGTGTTCCTGCTGCACGCAGGACCTATCCCTCCTCACAGGGACTTTCATCCAGAAGGTCTTCTTCCCCTGCCTAGGGGGAGCTCTGCCTTTTCGGGGGGGATGGACCGTGAACATGGTGATTGAATCTGTGGACGTGGAACATGCCTTGGAGGAGGCAGGAGGGCTGGCCAGCCAAGGGCTCAGCACATGCGTGTCAGGAGGGCGGGGGCCATGAGGCTCTTGAGAGAACAGGTGGCCTGACCTGGTCCTAGCTGCCACACGAGATTCAGGGCATTTGCGTGTGGAGGTCAGTGTGCCTTGCATCTCATTTCATCAGAAGCATATGGAACTACCGCCATGTGAGTCCGAGGGTCCCCTGTGGGCCATTCCTCGTGGGTCTGCTCACATGAGCACAGACTCAGGGACCCTGAGCACCGGGGCAGAGCAGTTCAGCTAGAAGCCCGCCCTCCCCCACTGTGTGTGTTTGCCCCATGCGTGGACCAGGTATGCAGAGTGAAGGCAGGTGAATGCGAGCAGGGGACCGCACGCTGACCTGTCTCTCTTCGTCGGTGCCCCCCCTTCCCTCTGTAGAGCAGAACTATTGTGAGTCCCGGTACCACTTCCTGCACTCCGCGGATGGCGAAGGCTGCGCCCACATGCTGGTGGAGTACTCGACCTCCAGAGGCTTCCGCAGCGAGGTGGACATGTTCGTGGCCCAGGCGGTGCTACAGTAGGTACCCACGTTTACTCGGTCACATCTGGGCTGGCACAGCTGCCCGGGGCTCCATCTCTTGTGCCTGCGCAGACCTGTCAGGGACACTGCACGCTATCCCCTTGACTCCCCTGGGCTGACTGGTGAGACCTCAGTCAGGCAGCAGGGAAGTGAGTGTTCTGAACGAGCGTTCCGCCCAGCTTCTGTTTTCTCACATTGCCTTTTCCCTGTTTTTGGCTTTTTTAATATCAGGCCACTATTTTTTGTAGGGCACATGTATTTGATAAACTTGACGGGTGTCTTGGAATGAGGAGTGTGCGTGCTTTTGCAGCTTTCCTGAGGCTGCTTCTACCTTCCCAGACATCTCGTGTGTCTGAAGGGTTCGTGCGAGGGTGGTGATGCCCCAGCGCCACCCCCTGCTGCAGCCCGAGCCTGTCCTCCTCCCCTCAGGCCTCCTCGCTTCCTCCTCCTCCTTGAGGACCAGGGTGGTGCTGGCACCCTCAGCACAGGAGGGAGGGTTTGCAGTAAGCACTCCAGTGGGCCCACACCACCCGCCTGAGCTCAAGACGTCTCAAGTGTGCTCTAACTGAAGAAACACTTGGATTTGGTGGCCAGGGATTGAGATAGGGAGCATCTTACGAGTTTAAAGAGGTTGGGGTCACAGAATGCTTGCTGTACTTGACAGCACCTCAGAGTTTCCACGTCCGCCACACAGTGACATGTTGCTGGTGTCTGCTACCGTAAAATGGAGACATTTCTCAGACCCCAGAGCTCCCTGCCCCTGGCCATGTGGCATATGGTGCAGAGTCCCTGGAGTCCACCAAACACCTTCTCGTAGGTCCCTCCCTATACTGTCACAAGTTGGAGGCCTCCTCATGGTGAAATCCCACTGTGGGGATGTCGTCCCACCCAGCACAGTGTCTGGGGGCACCCTCGGCCTCATTCCCAGGGGTCCCTGGGCTGACTGCTCACGCAGACGGGCCTGATGGGTGCAAACAGGCTGTAGTCCCAAGAACTCCCTGCAGTGTCGTAGCTCTGGACCTTGGACATGGTCACCTTCCCCAGTTTAATCTCTTCATCTGTAAATTGTGGGAATCATGAGGTGCCCTGCTCACCGGGGGCAGCTCATCTGAGCATCAAGCCTGGTCCGGCAACTCCTCAGGCCACCAGAGCTGCGGGATCATGCGGGCAGGTGGCCCGGGGGCTGTCAGACAGCTTTCTGCACCCTTGGAGGCACCCTGTGTCCAGCGAGCATGTGAGCTTCTGTAGAAGTGCTGCCATTTCCTCCTTCAGCATCCCTCTTACTAGGATATGACTTCCAGGTTTCTCTGTTTAAAAAACAAAAGCAGTGCGTCAGTGGTGTTCACAACATACACGCAGAAACACCCGTCCATTGAGAACGGCCCTCCATTCGTGCAGCCCCTGCTCAACTTCATCTGGTTTCTGCTGTTGGCTGTAGACGGGTGAGTCTTCCCTGCGTGTGCAGGGGGTGTGCACGGGCGCTTTTCTTGTTCTGTGATTTTCACTTGGAAAGAGTTGTGTGCCCCATTGTCTTGTTTCAGAGGCAAACTGACGGTGTTCACAGTGTTGTGTGAGCAGTACCAGCCGTCCCTCCGGCGGGACCCAATGTACAATGAGGTGAGTGGTGGGTGGGGCTGGGCAGCCGCTGGAGAGGAGACGTCCCCAGTCCCTGTGTGGCCCTCAGGGACAGGACAGGACCTGAGATGAGGGTGGGGGGAGGTCTTGTGCATCCAGCATGTTCCAGCCCCACAGTAACCCCATGCCCCTGCCTCCTCCAGTACCTCGACAGGATAGGGCAGCTGTTCTTCGGTGTGCCACCCAAGCAGACGTCGTCCTACGGGGGCTTGCTAGGTAAGATGGGAGCAGGGGGCACCCACTGGGAGGGCACACAGTGGGCCTGGCTGTGTGACACCCGGCCCGCACTGGGTCTCTCCCCTGGCACTGCCGGGCATGCTCATGCTGCTTTTTGGGGGCCCCACATCTCGGGCCAGCCAAACCCAGCCTAGAGGCTCTGTCATTCCTAGGGCTCCCTCTCCGTTGGCCACAGAATCAAGGCAGATTGCTTTTTTATTCTGGTAAAACATGCATGTCTTAAAATTTGCTGTTTAACCATTTCTCAGTGTCCACTTGTGGGGCACCGAGTACATTCCCACTGCTGGGCTGCCTTCTCCTTATCCGGCTCCAGAATGTTCTGTCCCCGTGACACACTGACCCCTGCCCTCTCCCCCAGCCCTGCCATCTACTTTCTTTGTGAGTCTTAAGACACCGGGACCTCGTGTGCATAGGGTCCCCACGTGTGTCCTGCGTCTGGCTTGTGTCACTCAGCCTCACGTCCTTAGGGTGCATCCCTGTGGTGGCAGGTGTCCTTCTTTCTGAGGCTGAACAGTGACCTATTGTGTGGACGGATCCCACTGTGTTACCCATCTTTCCATGATGGACTCTATAATGCTGCTGTGAACACGGGGGGTGTATATCTGAGCCCCTGCATCCAGTGCTTTGGGTGATACACCCTGGGATTGCTGGGTCACATCGAAACTGTTTAATTTTTGAGATGCTGCCAGACTGCCTTTCCCAGCTGTGTGCAGGGCTCCAGTTTCTCCATGTCCTCGCCCACACTCACTTTGTCTAGGACTCCGTTGTGGGTGTCTCACTGTGGCTCTGACCCACGTCGCCCTGATGATTAGTGATGTCATTTCTTGTGCTTATGAGCCATTTGTGTGTCTGTGTGTCCATTCAAGTCATGTTTTAAGTCAGGTTGGTGAGTTCTCTATACTAGGTGTCGATCCCTTATCGTATATAAAATTCTGAAATATTTTTTCTCATTCTGTGGATTGCCATTTGTTTTAAAGACTGTTTTCTAAAAGTAGTTTCAGCGGGGCCCTGGGTGGCTCAGTCTGACCCTTGGTTTAAGCGTCCAACTCTTGGTTTTAGCTCAGGTCATGAGATTGAACCCCATATTGGGCTGCATGCTCAACACGGAGCCTGCTTGGGATTCTTCTCCCTGCGCCTCCTGCTCACATTTGTATGTGCACGTGCGCTCTCTCGCTCTCTTTCTTAACTAAGTCTTTAAATAAGTAAAAGCAATTTTAGCTTCATAGTGAGATAAAGAGGAAGTTATGCCCTCACAGCAGTTACAGGCACCCTGGTCAGAGCGGTAATTTTGTTAAAATTGATAACCCTACATGGACACAGCACCTGAAGTTTATGGTTTATGTTGGGGGTCACTTTTGATACTGTACGTTTATAGGTTTAGACACATGGCCACCACTAGAGAGTCCTGCAGCGTGGTTTCTGTCCTAAAAATCCTGTGCTCAGCCTGCTCACGCCCTCCACACTCCTCTGCCTTTTCTCTCTGTGGGTATTGCCTTCTGATGCATAGAATTTTAAGTTTTCATGAAGTCCAGTTTATCTGTTTCTTCTCCATTGCTCTTGCCTTTAGTGTCCCATCCATAAAGTCATCGTCTGGTTCGGTGCTGGGAAGCTTTGGCCCAGTGTCGTCTTTTAAGAGTTGCACTGTTTTAGGGTTTACCTTTAGGTCTTTGATCCATTTAGTAGAGGGGTTTTGTACATGGTGTGAGGTAGGGGTCCAGTGTCCTGGCATTGTTTGCTGAAGATACCATCCTCTCCCCGCTGCGTGGTCTCATGACCTTGTCAGACACTGTTTGACTCCTATGCATGTGGGCTTGTATCTGGGCTCTGTCTTCTGTTCTGTGGGCCTGTGGCTGTTTGTGGACGCCACACTGCTGTTACTACTCTGTAATAAGTTTTGAAATCAGGAAATGCGAGCCCTCCAGTTTTGTTCTTTTACCAGATCATTTTGGCTGTTTGAGTCCATTGCAGTTCCATATAAATTTAAGGATGAGTTTTTCTTCTCTTGCAAACAAACCATTGGAATTTTGACAGGGACTGCATTGACCCTGTAGATGGCGTTGGGTGGCATTGGTCTTAGCAGCAAGTCCAGTCCTCTAATCTGTGGACACGGGAAGTACTTCCATTTATTTATGACTTTATAATTTCCTTTTCAGATTGTTCATTGTTGACATAGAAAAACACAGCTGATTTTTGTGTGCTGACTTTGTATCCTGCTGCATTGCTGAATTCACTTATTCTAACAGCTCTTTCATGGAGTCTTTAGGGTTTTCTGCATATGAGACCATCTCGCATGCAAACAGACCATTTTACTTCTTCCTTTCCACTGTAGATGCCTCTTCCTTCATTCTCATGCCTGATTGCTTTGGCCAGAGTTTCCAGTACTAGGTGCACTGGAGGTGGTGAGAGGAGGCACCGTCCCCTTGTTCCTACTCACCACTGAGGATTACATTTGCCGTAAGGTTTTCAGAGACGGCGGTGATTGTGTGGAGGCGGTTCCTCCTGTTTCTGGTTTGTTGAGTGCTTTTATGGGAGCGTTGGGTGTAGTCAAATGCTCTTCCTGCATCAGCTGAGATAGACGATTGTGCGGGCTTCCCCTGGTTCTGCTGACGTGGTGCGTCACTCTGGCAGGTGTTCACAGGGAGCCCTCTGTGCACTCCACAGACGAAGCCCCTTGTTGTGGTGCATCGTCCTTCACATGCTGCCGAGCCCTGTTCTCCAGTTGCCTGCTGAAGGTGTTGGCATCGTGTTCACAGGGGATGCTGGTCTGTGGCTTTCTCGTAGTATCTTTGGGGTTATGCTGGCCCCATAGGATGAGTTGGGAGGTGCTCCCTCCTCAGTTCTCTTGCAAAGCTTGAAGAGGATTGGTGTTGGTTATTAAATGTGGAGTAGAATTCACCAGTAAAGCCATCAGGGCCAAGGCTTTTCTTGGGAATTTCCAATGTCTGATCCCATCTCCTTCCTCGTTCATAGGCCCCTTCAGATGGTCCATGTCTTCGTGATTTAGTCTCAGTGGGCGTTAGAGGCCAGGTTTGTGACCCTGTGCATCAAGGCCAGGCCTCTGCCCCTCGTCTGCCTGGATGGCGACATGGTGTGGCCTTCCGTGGGGTCTCATACAAACTTCTTGCCTCCACCAGGTCCGCAGCCAGTGTAGTCCTCTCATCTGAAAGTGGCTTTTCTGAGCTTGAGTGTGGTGTTACTTTTGAGCAGGTACATCCTATTTCACGGAGTTTGTAGTTCACCCGTATGCACCTAAACCTGTCCAGCCGTTTAGAGGTCTCGCAGGGCCAGGCAGCATGTGGCTTCCTTCCTCAGCCTCCTTCTGGAAGTGGCGTTGCAGATACATAGATGGCTGTTCCACGTAAGGGGTCTGCGTCCCCCCACACTGACTGCACCGTGTTCTGGCTGGACCTGAGGTGGCCCCAGGTGATAGGCTCAGGTGGGGGGGGCTTGTCCCACAAAGGTCGGTGACACTGCTCCCACCCCACTGCCTGAACCCATGTGGCTCCCCCGTCGTGGGCCCTGCAGGGTTGGGCCAGGGTGTTTGTGTTCTCTGGGCCAAAGTGCACTCTGTGGAAAGGTCCTCTGAGATCATTGTAAAAGTTGTTGGTAATTGGACTTTCTTCTTGTAAACTGCGGGTCAGGATTGGTCTAGTGAAGGCGTCCCCACCATGTGTCCCCACACTCCTGCCACATCCCGGGCCTGGATGGGGCTGCGGGCATCCGAAGCCAAGGTGGTGCTTGCGTGTCTCAGCTTGCAGTCCTGCCCTCGCCCCACACCATGGGGTGTCCTGGCACCTCATGTTCCTTCATTTCCCACCAGAACTTCAGACTCGCCCCTTCTAGCATCCGGGCTGCTCGTGGCTTGTTCATTGGACCTGAGTTCATACGCCTGGATCTGTCCAGAGAACATTGTTCACATTTCCATTTGTTTTCATGATGGTTTGATTTCAGGGGACTTTCTGACCTCCCGAATTTATACTGAATCATTGTTCTTCGAATAAAAATAGATAAGCAAAGTGTCAATGGTGGCAGCTCCTATGGGCAACAGTGGTCACCATTTCTGCGTGTGGCCTTTGAAACTTGCATCCTGACCTCTTTCTGGACGCTTGTAGGAGTGTGCACCTGTATGACATACATGCTTGTGTCCGCTCAACAGTGACCTCCCCAGGGCTGTCCCAGGTGCTGTGCTGTGTCCCCCGATGGGCACTTGGGGTCTCTCCCCAGCTGTCAGGTCCTTGCAGACATGCCGAGTGTTCCCAGAGACTTGTGGTGGGGGGTTTGCTCAACCTATTAAAGCCCTGGAACACGGCGCCACGGAAAGTGGGATTCCCCAGGCAGGGAGGTGCTGACAGTGTGCAGCTGCTGTGCCCCTGATGGCACCTGCGTTTGCTTCCAGGGAACCTTCTGAGCAGCCTCATGGGTGCCTCGGAGCAGGAGGGCGAGGACAGTCAGGACGACAGCAGCCCCATTGAGCTCGACTGACCCCGTCCACCTGGCCTGCATGAAGACGCCCCGACCCCGGGCCCTCACACTCGGGGCTCCCATTGTGAGGCGGTGGTAGCCGCGTCAGCATTTGCGCGCCGGCTCGGGGCCGCGCGGCGTGCTGTGGCCGTGCTGGCTGGGCTGCACGCGCATCTTCAGACTGCCCCACAATAAAGCACAGGCCTTGCCGCGCTACCACCCTCTCCCTGTCCTTTGTGTCTGGTTTGCTTTGGGAGGCGACCTGGCGTCCGGTGCAGGCCCATAGGCCTGACCCCGTCATGGTTGGTGTGGGGGGTGGCTGCTGTCCAGCCGCCCCTTGTGGACATCCTGTGGTGGCCTGGCCACCAGTGTCCCGGAGAGCATCTGGGCGGCTGCTCTGTGCCGCACCCCGAGGCCACGGCCATTTGGAACGGGTCTCACAAAGGGATCAGGAGTCCTTTCCACGTTTCGTAATGCAGTATTTATTTTCTTCGGGTGATTGATTCCTTTGACCTGGAGTTGTAGGTTTTCACCAATTAACCAGTCCAGGAGCGAGCAGACCTGCCCTTTCTCACTGACGCTATACCAGATGCTCCCAGAGCAATGACAAGAGGGGAAACACTTTATTTTTTCACAATTAAAATAAGAGTTGTAGATTAATACACAGTGATCATGCATGGGAAGGAGTGAGATACACACTTTTATTGACTGTAAATGGAATTTAAAGGAAGGTTTGTGTTACTTGTTGAGTTTAAATAAATCCTTTATACTGGGCTTTGCAGCGCTCGTCCTTTCTGAGTGAGCTCCTGGGTCCGGTGGGCGGGAGCGGGTGCCGAGGCCAGTGGTGGCCGAGTCTGTGCAGACCGTGCCCACAGTGGGTGCTGTGAACAGCCACACACGGCCAGTGTCGGGACAGTCTCGTGATCTGCATGTAACTACACAGCGGTGGCTTATTTGCATGTGAGAAACCAAATCCAGTGGGTTCCTGCACTGTGGCAGGTTCTGCACCCAGGCCATGGGGTGGGGGAAGGAGAGTGCTGAGCCCCCCCACAAACTGCCCAGAGAACCTCTCAGGAGAGGGTAGTGTTGGAGGGAGTCCCTGCAAGGGGCAGGCCCTGGGGCGACGGACAGCCGGCTTGTGCTGTGATGCTTGTTCTGAAACCACAGAATGCGTCCAGCGCAGTCAGCGGGAGGGAAGTTGGAACAAAACGCAGGTTTTTATGTGTGATTTTGCCCAAACTCTGTAGATGAACACAGACCACATACCCATGCACACCTGGTGTCCCGCCCCACTCCTTTAGTAGTGGTAGTGGCGTCTGTCCTGACCCTCAGCATGTGGACACCTCCCTCCCGGGGGGACAACTCTGAGGCCGTGCACCCGACCCCGCTTTCCCTGTGAGCCCTGCCGCGTTTCATGCAGTTGTGAATGGTGCTGTCACTTTCTGGAACCACAGCATCCCTTTGTAGCCGGGCGGGCGTGTGTTCCCCACGTCTCCACTGCAGAGCACAAGGGAGACGGACCCCAGAAGCACAAGCAGCCCGCCACGCCGAGGTGTGTGAGGTAAGCACAGTAACCACCCTTGCTGAGCCGTGAGCTTCCACCGTAGAGAAATTCTTCCGCCAGTGCTAAAATGTTTCTTTTTAAAATGTTAGTGTCTTGGGCACAGCACCCTTGTGTCTGGGTAGAGAGGGTCTAGAAAACCAATCCCCGAGAACTTGTGACTAGGGCTGCTCCCCACGGGGACCGGTGCTCCAGGGGGACCTTCAGGTTCCACCCAGAATGAGACCTCCTGCCTCTGAGGCTTGAATTTACTTGACTAGAAGAGGGTAAGACAGACCAGCGATTGTGGGTGGTAGTGTCTGTCTTGGCTGGGGAGGAGGCACCTGCTTGGAGGGGGTGGGGCCTCAAGGACTTGGGCTGGGGCCCTGGGTGACCCCGTGACAGTCCTCACACCCCCGGCCCAGCTGTCAGCCTTTGCTTGGCAGAGTCAGGGCTGAGATGGGGGTGATGGGGAGCTCGTGTTCCTCTCTTGACTTGCAGCTGCCCCGCCCCAGTCCAGGTTTACATGAGTCTGAGCAGGGGAGCCCTGTGCTCAGGTATAGCAGGGAGTCGGGTACCCTTCTCCTAGGGGTGTCCCCACTTCCTGGCATATCTCTGAGGCCAGCAGCTAGGTCCTCCTGGGGACCCAGAGCCCCCACCCCAGCCTGTGACATACACAAGAGGCCCCTCACTTCAGGATAGGACCTGCCTTGGGGACACCTTCCTGGTCTTCCCAAGGACCAATCTAGGGCTGCCTTAGGGGATGGGAAGGGGGCTGGGGGGCCACCCAGATCACCCGGCAGGTACCCCCCATCTAAACACACTGTTCCCCCCCAACCCCCCAAGGGTGGACAGAGCCAGGGGCACCTGGGGAGGAGGCTCAGTGGCTGTAAGTACTGGCTGGCCAGCAGCATGCTGGGTCCTGTGGGGGCCACTCTGGGCTTCTATCTTCCAAGGGCTCGGTGGCCACAAGGTCAGGCCAGTGGAGCGGGGCAGCAGACAGGAGCTGACCCTCCATTCTCCCTCCCGATCCAGGCACGTGGGGCCCAGCCGGCAGGCAGTCCTGAGGCCATGGCACGTGGGAGCCACAGCTCAAGGGGTACCTCTGAGCCCAGGACCCTCATGCACGTGCCAGGTCAGCTGCTAGCACCCATGCTAGCACCCAGGACCCCACGACTGACACACAGCAGGTGCTCAATAAATACTTGTTGAAGGGGACTTGGAGGAGGGGAGGCATGCAGGCCGCCCGCTGTCCCCATAGCCCGGCCTCCCACTCGGGCAGGGTCCCGCTCAGGTGGGCAGGTGGCAGGGGAGTCGGTGAGGGGCTGCCGGGCTGCCCGGAGCCAGGCCCGGGCCTCAGGAAGGGTGATCCAGTGGGCAAGGAGGGGGCGGGGACGGCAGCACGGTGGGGTCAGAGGCCGGTGGCCTGCAGCGAGTGTCCCGAGAAACAGGTCCTAGTGGCTAAAGCTCAGGCCCCACCTGGCCGTGTGTGGGGCTGCCCCTTAGCGCAGGGCCCGGACGCCGGTTCCTCCATCTGCCGGCCCTCCAGGCTGGCCGCTGCCTCCTCGATGGACACTTCCAGCGAGTCCGGCTCCCTCGGGCCTCCAGAACCACCTCTTGTTAGGGTTTATGCTTGAAGTGGGCTTCCACTGGAAAAGAACAGCATCCAGGCGTGTCACAGCCACATGGGAGGTTGGGGCTCCCTCCCCAGCCCCCACCTGCACTTACCTGCGTACTCCTGGGGTAGCATGGGCCTGTCCACCACCTTCCGAAAAGCCTCCACCCAGGCCCGCTGCTCCGTCTCTGTCTCGCAGGCCAGCAGGAACCTCCGTTCCGGCGTGACGATGGTGATGCCGTGTGGCCAGTGATGGCCCTGGGTGGACGGTGGGAGCCCGTCCAGCACCGTGTAGCCGCTCTCTCTGCTGCCGATGAAGACTTCCCCACGAGCGAAGGCATCCTGTGGGCGGTGGGGGGGGGGTCCTGTGAGTCTGGACCCCCGAGATCCAGCCCTCCCTCCTGCTCCTCGTCCCCACAGCCCATGGGCAGCAAACGTGGGCCTGCCACTCTTCTCAGCGTTGTGGGGGAGGAGACGTCCCCCTGCGAGGGCCCCCGCTGACCCCAGCCCGGACCCGCCCTTACCAGGGGATCTTTGAAGTACATGAGCCTCCGGTCATCCATGGTGAACCAGCGCTTCCGGAAGCCTTCCGTCTGCTGCGGGTCAGAGCGCGCCGGGTGCGGCCAGTCAGCCTGAGGAACACGAGCTCCCCCTCACCCCCCACGTACGCTCATTCATCCTGCTTCCCGCTTCCTGCGGGCTGTCCGCCCGGGGCGCACCAGGTCCTCTGCGCTGGTCGTTCCTCCCATGGCGGGGCCCTCCCCTGCCCTCCGCACCGCTTCCTCCTCGCCACTCCTCCCTGGGGGCAGTTAGAGCCCCGCCTGGGCTGCGGGGGCAACCGTGCGTGCTGCACACAGTGGCCGATGCAGAGGGCCAGAGCGCTACAGTCCCGGGCCATCCGCACCAACGGGACCTGTTAGAAGCACCCAAGGACACCCTGAGTCCTCGCCCGGGGCGCTGCAGGCGCTCTGACCCTCCAAGGCCACCCCAGACCCTGGTGGCCAGGACGGTGATCTCCGTGGAGGCTGCCGGTCAGACCCACCTTGGGCCCGGTTTTCTCCATGTAGCCTTCCTTCAGGTAGTTCCGGGACAGCTTGGGCACCAGCTAGGGCAGAAGACGGGCTCAGGCTGGGGCCCTCCCCGACGGGCCCCCTCCCCCCTTTCTCGCTGCCACTGGGCCAAGAGGTCCCAGGATAAAGGAGGGGGGTGTGTGGGAGCCCTTGGCCAGCCCTCCGCCCACCACCCCAGGCTAGCGGGGTACCCTTCATCCCCCAGCAGGTACAAGGAGCCGCCACTCACATCGGCGTCACTGGCCCCCGGGAACGCCACCTGCAGGTAGTGGAAGCGGGCTGCACGGAGCGCATTGAACCAGTCCACGATCTCCTGTGGGTGGGAGGCAGGTGTGGGCCTCGGCCCCGGGGCTGGCCGCCAGCGGGGCCGTGAGCTCTGCCTCCCTTGGACTGTCCAGACTCCCCGCCGCTGCGTGCCGGGGGAGGGCTGCCGTGAGCACAGGCGGGAGCGAGGGCGTGTGCTGCAGGCCGGCCCCGGGGTGGCTGGGGGCCTGGGAGCGGGCCGTGCTATGGCCAGCCGGCCCCCAGGCCCTGATGTAGCTTGGGCACGGGTGGCTTTTCTCCTCTCAGATGGGGCTATTTTTACAAACGGCACATGTCGCCCAGAGTGAGGCTCATCTATTTTTAAATCCACCCAGAGCTGCTGCCTCCCATCTTCAAGTGCGGCTCTACGTGAGCCAAAGTCCCTCACTGGACAGGGTAGACCCGCAGCCCCTACCTCTCCTTGCTGCCCTGCCCCCCACTCCAGGGACCCCTGCCCACCAGATGCTGGACTCTGCCCCAACCCTGGCTGACCCAAATAGCTCCTTCCCCTGCCAACACCTGGCCATTGCCGGCCACGGGGCATCTGCACGCCAGTTAGGGCTCCCGTGCTGCCCACAGGGGTCACTCTATGCTCACCTGGACCACAGCCACAATTCCTCCTCTGCCACACCCACCTGCTGCACACCCCACAAGTTGCTGACCACACCTTGTCACCAGGCCTGTCCCCTTGGGCTGGCCCAGTGCTGCAGTGTCTCCTTCTGCACTGTCTTCCCCGCCTGGTGCACAGGACTCCCAATCCAGGCAGTGACTTACACTCTGGGCCCTGCCCTCACCACTGTGCTCTCCAGTCTCCCCACAACCCCTGGGGCCAGGCCTCCCACCTCCCTCAGGACTCCTTCAGATCATTGAAACCATGGTAACTGGAAGGGTCACCGGCAGTTCAAGTTGGGCTGTGACACCACTGCATCTCCAATAAAGATAGAAGTCCACAGCATGGCCGCAGGCCCTGCAGGCTCTGCCCTTCCTTTCCTGCCAGCCTCCACCTTGTCAGCTGCTCAGATATGTCCTGTTGCATTTGGCCACAAGGCCTTTGCACATGCCACTCCAGTACCTGTCTTTACCCTTGGGATGCAGTACCCTCCCCCCCGCCCCATTATTCACAGTCACTGTTCCCAGCGCTCAGTACAGGTGAGATTTTAGTCACTTGTCGCTGATCCATGCCTGTATCTACTGGCAAACTGCAATCACTCACTGAGGGTGGAACCATGTCAAACAGGCTTACCTATGTCCAGGCACAGGGCCCAGCCCACAGCAGGTGTCCACAACCCTCTTTGAGGGAAGGAGGGCCATTGGGGACTCAGGCCAGCAGAGCATCATGCTACACATACAGAAGGGCCCTGGGCTCAATCTCCCAAGGAAAGTGGAGGTTTCCGGATAAAGCTAAAGATTGGCCCACGTGCTTTGATTCATGTCTTGCCTAGAACCTGTTAATACCACATAACAGTGCATGCAGTCTTCCAAAACCAGATCATGAAGAAATAGAAAATTTGAACATGCCGATTACTAGTAACAAAATGGAATCCATAATCAAAGAACTCACAACACACAAAAGTCCAGGACCAGATGGCTTCACTAGTGAATTTTACCAAAAATTTTAAAAAGGTTAATAACTATTCCCAAACTATTGCAAAAAAAACTGAATCTGGAAGCTTTTCTTCTTTCTATGAGGCAAGCATTATCCTGATAGCAAAGCAGACAAATGCACTATGAAAAAAGCTACAGGCCATGCAAAATTTTGCATCCATGAGGATGTAAAAATCCTGAACAAAATACCAGCACACTGAATCCAACAATATGGTTGAAAGGATCATTCACCCCTAGCAAGTAGCTTCCAGGGATGCAAGCAAGGATGGCACAACATTCACAAACCAGTCAACGGGATACGTCCTATCAACAAAAGGTTTGGGAACTGTATGATCATCTCAACGTATGAAGAAAAAGCAAAGGAAAGCATTTGACAAAATACAACATCTGTTCACGATAAAAACAAAGTGAGGTTCGACAGGCCATGTTGACGTGATAAAGCCTTATCATGGGACAAACCTACAGCTGACCTCACACACCCTGGGGAACAACTGAGCACTTTCCCCCTCAGACCAGGAACAAGGATGAGATGAAAGAACAGTAGTAACTGAAGCCGTATGGAGACATGAGGATCTCAGGAAAGGTTTGTAACTCTCCTGTATAGGATTTAAAAGACTCATGCTTTTAAACAAAAAAGTAATCAAAAATTAAAAGCTACCATTACTAAACTTGTTTGTATTTGCAAATCTTATTTTATACGTACATTAGGAAATAGTACATTTAAAAGAATGATTATATCTTGGGGCACAGAGTGTGTAAAGATGTAATACTTTGACACTGACAACCAAAAAGGTGTGTACACACAGCTGTGAAGGAGGTTTCTGCATGTTACTGAAATTAAACTGTAAAATCAATGGGACGCCTGGGTGGCTCAATGGTTGAGCATCTGCCTTTGGCTCAGGTTGTGACCCCAGGGGTCCTGGGATCCAGTCTCACAACAGGCCCCCCATGGGTGGCCTGCTTCTCCCTCTGCCTATGTCTCTGCCTCTCTCTGTAGTCTCTCATGAATAAATAAATAAAATCTTAAAAATAAACTATAAAATTGATTTAGAAGGTTATAAATTTAGTATGCTAAATGTAATCCCCATGGCAACCACAAAGAAAAGAGCTATAGAATATATACAAAAGGAATTAGGAGGGAATTTAAACATTTCACTAAAAAACTAAACACAGAAGGAGACAGGAATGCAGGAAACAAGGGAGAAAAAAGCCGTAGGCCACACACAACACAAAACGCACAGGACAGGAGGAAGCCCCTCCTCACCAGCGTTCCCTTTAAAGGTAAACGAAAGAGCCTCTCCAGTCAACACAGAGAACGGCGGGATGGATAAAAACACGTGCTGCGACCACTGGCTGTCTACGAGAGACTCAGGTGAGATCTAAAGACACAGCAGGTTGAGAGTCAACGATGGGAACACACGTTACGTGCAGACAGTCCCCAGGAGACAGCTGGTTTCACCAACATCACACAAACAGACTAAGTCAGGAAAAGGTCACAAGGGACGAGGAAGGACAGTACATGTGAGTAAAATCCTCAATACAGCAGGAAGATCTAACAATTACAAGCATTTACGCACCTGAGCACAGACGATTAAAACGTAAGAAGCAAAACCCCACAGAACTGAAGGGACTAGCCAGCCTAGGATAACAGCTGGAGACAGTGATGCTGCACTCAGAGTGATGCACAGAAACACGGACAGGAGTAAGGACACGGAGGACTTGCCCCAGCAACCAACCCCGTCCAACCAGACGGCCCACCCAATTAGGATGGCACACGCGTTCCTCCCCGGTGCCCACTGGACGTTGTACTGTCGTATGGGATCAACCACACGTGAGGCCTCAGGTAAGTCTTCATAGATTTTAAAAGGTAGGCTACATACAAAATATCCTCTCTGGCCACAACAGGATGGAGTTAGAAGTCAACACACACACACAAAAAAAAAAACATTCACAACATCACGGAAATTTAACACACTTTTAAACAACCAGTGGAAACCAAAAAGGAAATCACCAGGGAAATTAGAAATGAAATGAAATTCGATGAAGGAAAACAGAACGCCACGCCAGAACACGGGGTGTAGCCACGGTGCTGCTAACAGGGAAATCTGTAACTATACGTGCTGGCGTTAAAATCCAGAAGGAAAGGATGTCAAACCAACAACCTATCTACAACTGAAGGAGCTAGACGAGAAACTGAACAAACTAAACCCAAAGCTGGCAGAAGGGAAGAAATCATAAACACTGGAGCAGAGATCAATGAAATAAAGAAAAGAGAACCACTAGAGAAAAGAAATGAAACCAGAAGTCGGTTCTTCAAAAAGATTGATGGATCGGCAGTCCTCGAGCTGGATGGACTAAGAAATAGACTCAAGTCACTAGAATCAGACACAAAGTCGGGGACGCCACTCCCAGAACTAAAAAGGTCTAGGAGAGGGTTCCGTGAACAACTGTACGCCAACAACGGGGTGACCTAGATGAAGTGGGCAAATTCCCGGAAAGAGAAAACCCACCGAGACTAAATCACGAAGACGTGGACCATCTGAAGAGGCCTATGAACGAGGAAGGAGATGGGATCAGACATCGGAAATTCCCAAACCAAGAAAAGCCTTGGCCCTGCTGGCTTTACTGGTGAATTCTCCACCTTTAATGACCAACACCAATCCCCTCCAAGCTATGCAAGAGAACTGAGGAGGAGGGAGCGCCTCCCAACTCTTTCTGTGCGGTGTTCTGTATTTCACCCAGCATAACCTGGATACCAAAGCCAGACAGAAATACAAGACAGCCACAGACCAGTATCCCTTGTGAACACAGACGCAAAAATCCTCAAGAAACAGAATCATTTCCATGGAAACATCCTTCCTACCTGGCCAGTAGACATGTCTTATCAAGGGAATGATTCTCTCTGTTACTATGCCTCTATACTGGTAGGTTGGTTCAGTAATAAATGTGAGACCTTTCAGCTGAGCTGCTGCTGTGTCCTGATTTGTGAAGTACTGAATTCCCCCTCCTGTCAGATCTCACATAGCACCGTCTGATTGAACTTTCTGCAGTGATAGAAATGGCCCTTGACAACCAAGTATTTAAAGTGTGGCTAGGGGACACCTGTGTGGCTCTGTCTGCTAAGCGTCTGCCTTTGGCTCAGGTCTTGACAGGGAGTCAGCATGTCTCCCTCTCTCTGCTCCTCCCCCTGCTCATGTGCTTTCTCTCAAATAAAATCTTTAAAAAAAAATCCTCAAGAAAATATTAGCACACAGAGTTCAGCAGCATATTAAGGAACATACAGGGATCCCTGGATGGCGCAGTGGTTTAGCGCCTGCCTTTGGCCCAGGGCGTGATCCTGGAGACCCGGGATCGAATCCCACATCGGGCTCCCGGTGCATGGAGCCTGCTTCTCCCTCTGCCTATGTCTCTGCCTCTCTCTCTCTGTGTGTGACTATCATAAATAATAATAAATAAAAAATTTTTAAAAAAAGGACCATACACCATGACAAAGTGAGATTTATCCCTGAAATGCAAGGGATGTTCAACATGGGAATGGATGAGTGTAACATATTGCAACAGAATGAAGGAAGAACAAACCACGTGATCATCTCAGTTGATGCATAACACATATTTGACAAAATTCATTTGGAATATCTGGGAACCCAAGTAGCCAAAGAATTCTAAAAAAGAACAAAACTGGAGGAATCGCAATTCTAATTTCAAAACTTATTACAAAGTCACTGTCTAAATAACATGGCACTGGCATAAAGGCAGACATAGACCAGAATAGAAGACAGCCCAGAAATGGGTCAAATGATTTTTTTGAGAAAGGGTGCCAACACCATTCAATGAAGAAAGAACACTCTTTAAAAAAAAAAAAAAAAAAAAGATTATTCATTTACTCATGAGAGACACAGAGAGAGAGAGAGAGAAAGAGAGAGAAGCAGAGACATAGCTGAGAGAGAAGCAGGCATCATGCAGGGACCCCAATGTGGGACTTGATCCCGGGACTCCAGGATCATGCCCTGGGCTGAAGGCAGATGCTAAACCGCTGAGCCACCCAGGGATCCCCAGAAAGAACACCGTTTTCAACAAATGGTGCTAGGAAAACTGGATAGCCACATGAAAAAGAATGAAGTTGGACTCTTCTCTCACACCACATATAAAAATTAACTCAGTGGAGGGGCACCTGGGTGGCTCCTTTGGCTCAGGTCATGATCACAGGGGGGGCCTGGGATCAAACCCCCGTCAGGCTCCCTGCTCAGTGCCATCTGAGGCTGCCCTCTTCACCCACCCACCCCCATGCTCTATCTCTTTTCTCTCTCAAGTAAATAAAATATTTTTAAAAATTAACTCAATGGATCAAGGACCTAAATGTAAAACCTGAACAATAAATATCTTAGAGGAAAACACAAGGCAAAAGCTTCATGGCATTGGATATGGTGATGATTTTGTTGATCTGACACCACAGGCATAGGCAACAAAAGAAAAAGAGAAATTGGACTTCATGAAAACTCTGAAATTTTGTGCTTCCGGGGACACTATCCACAGAGTGAAAGGCAACCCACAGGATGGAAGAAAATGTTTTCAAGTCATGTATCTGATAAAGGCTTAATATCCAGAATAAATAGAGAAGCCAGAAAAAACAACCCAAATCCAAAATGAGCAAAATGGGACCTGAATAGGCCTTTCTCTGAAGACGTACAAAGTGGTCAAGCAGGACATGAAAAGATGCTCAACATCCCTCATCATCAGGGATATGCAAATCTGCACCAAAATGAGATAGCACCTCACACACAGAATGGCTAAAATCAGAACCCAGAAACAGGTGTTGGCGAGGATGTGAAAAATGAGAACCCTCGTGCCCGGTTGGTGGGAATGCAAACTGTGAAACTGCTGTGGACGACAGTGGGGAGGGCTCCCCAAAAAATAATTTCCACGTGATCCCACAATTCCACATCTGGCTATAAAATCAGAAGAATTGAATGTAGGATCTTAGAGAGAGATTTGTTCCCCCAACTTCATAGCAGCATCCTTCGTGACAGCCAGCCCGTGGAAGCAACCCGACTGTCCATCAGGGTAGGAACAGATAAACACAATGTGGTCCATACACACAACAGCCTTTGGAAGGAACTGGACACCTGCTACCGCGGGGACACGCCCTGAGGATGTGAGGTCGAGTGACACAAGCCAGACCAGAATGCACACGGGGACACCACGCACACGAGGTCCTGGCATTGTCAGACTTACAGAGCAGACAGTGGGCGCAGCCGGGGGTCAGTGTGTCATGGGGACAGAATGTTCTGGAGCTAGATGGGGGGACGGCGGCACAATGAATGTACCCAATACCTCAGAACCATATCTCAAACATTGTGAAAATGATGAATTTGATGCGTGTTTCAACTATAAAAGATTGAGAGGTGGTCGCCAGACATGTGCATCTGAAGTGCAGACACATTTCACCCTTTACAGCCCAGCTCTGAAGGTAGAAACGGACGCACCAAAGCAATGAGGAGGAGGGGCCGCCAGTGGACACAAGGACGGACCCAGAGGGGCTGCTGGGCAGAGGCTCTGGGTGTGAGTGGGTGGGGCGGCCCAGCTCCCCACCCCTGCCAGGCAGCCCGAGAACGCACCTTCCCGTCTTCATGGTAGACAAAGATGTTGCGGGTGCTGTTGTCCTTCAGGTAGGTGACCTGCAGGCCGTGGGGGTGGCCAATCTTGGCTGGCTGGAAGGTGGCGTTCAGATGCTCGATCTTCATGACGGCCTTGGGCTCCTTGGCCTGGAAGCAAGGGTGGGCCTGTGGGTGCTGGCTATGCTGTGTGGCTTGGGGTAAGTTACTAACCCTCTCTGGGCCTGGGCCTCCCGACCTGTATCTCCAAGGTAACAGCAGTCCCCTCCCCGGGGATGAGGAGGGCGAGTGTTCAACTCCTAGGCAGACCCCTCCTCTGTCTGGTGTGCCCCCACCCCTGCCAGCCTGGTTTTCCTCTCCGCCCCAGGGGCTGGCTCTGTGTGTCATGGGGGCGTGCTCTGACCTGGAGCTGTCTGGAGAGGGGCAGGCCCCGGTGGGCCACAGGGTCTTCCCAACCTGCCTGGCCGCCCCTATCAGGCGGGGGACAGCCCAGCGGGGAAGGGCTTGTCATCTCTGTTCCCACCATGACCGACCCAGGCCCGGCCCCAGGGAGCCACTGTGATCAAGGGGTGTGGGCGGATGGGGGTCCCCACAGGAGGGGGCAGCTGGGGACAGCACACCCCCCTCTGCAGGCCCTGGGCCAGACTCACATCGTTTCTGTTGAAATACTTCAGGGAACCTTCTCGTTCCGTCAGCACAAACTTCCTGCTTAAAAACTGCCCGTTGTCCCGGCCGCGCTTCCAGAGAAAGCCTTCTCGGTACCCTGGGGAGAAAGGGTGCAGGTCAGAGGGTCAGGGCGCGGAGGCCGTCATTCCGACCCGCAGAAAGGGTGCAGGTGGCAGGACACCAGCCAGCCCTCCGGTCCGCGGCAAGGAGTCTTGGTGGCCTCAGGGCTGCAAAGCATGGTGGGTGCAGCCGGACTCGCCCGTGGTGCCGGGACCCGGGGCCACCCCCTCCCCCACAGGCTGCCCACTGCTGCTTGCTCTTGGGGTGTTAACCTTTTTCTTTTTGGAGGCGCAATAAACACACGTGGGGGGGTGCAGTGTGCTACCCTGTGTGCAGGGTCCTGCGCGCACCTGGAGCGTGCACCTGTGCGGCCACCCTGGGGGGGGGGGGGGGCGGAGGAGCGGACCAGGGCGCCCGCCGCTGAGTCCTGCGGACGGGCGGGCATCCTGCGTCGTCCAGGTGGGCCTGAGGTCACTACAAGGGTCCTCGCACAGGGGAGGCAGCGGGAGAAGTGACCACGGAAACAGGAGTGGAAGACGCGGGGAGGAGCCAGCCCTGCTCCCACCTTCACTGCAGCCCCCGACCCTCGGGACGGTCAGTCTGTCATTTTAAGGCACAAATTTTGCAGCCAGCTGTTCCGGCAGCGGTTGGAAGGGAATGCTTCCTGGTGACTTCCACCCCGTCCCGTCCCGTCCTGTCCCGTCCCTGGGTGCGATGCCCGCCCCAGGACCCTGTGCCCAGTGAGCCGGGCCCGCAGCTCCTTCCTCTCACGCCCGTTGGCGCGATCCACGGGGGTTTGCTGGTCACAGGCAGGGTCTGCGGGTTCCCACACAAGCCGCCCGACGGTCTCTGCTGTCCTGGGTTTCGGGGCTCTCCCCGTGCAGTGCCACCCGGGGCCGCCCGTGACGGGAGGGGGGGCCAGGGCGGCGGGTGGGGCCCACCGTTCGTCCTCTTAGCCGCCCGTGGAGCTGGGACCCTGGCAGCTGCGCCCCCCGTCCCCGCCCCCCGTGGCCCTGGCAGGCCGCTCCCTGACGGCACGGAGACGCGGGCCATCTTCTCTGTTCTCGAGTCATGCGGCCCTAAGAAGGCGGCAGCCCGGCGTCGGGAGGGGCAGCTGGTGCCGCTCAGTCTGTCGCGGGACAGCGCCAGATGGGGCCTCGCCCCTCTGCTCCCACTCAGAGGTCCCTGCGTCTCTTCTCTCGGAGCCTGTGTCCCCGGACTCCCTGCGCACAGCGCCACTGTGTCCCCAAGCACACACCGGGCCGTGTGAGCGCTCAACCCAGGGCGAAGCTGGAAGTCCACTTGCCTGCAGGTCAGCCAGGCCGCAAACACAGGGAAGCACCCCAGTGCGGCTTCTGCTCCCCGGCAGCTGGAGTGGTGACATTTGCAAGGACGGTCCCCACCAGCACCCCTGTGCGTCGCCCATGACGAGGCCCTGGCTGAGCACTTCACCCACATGATCCCGTTCCGGCCCCAGAAGGACTTCCGAGTTGTTATCCTCATGGTACAGCAGGGGAGGCTGAGGCAGGGAGACGCGAGGTCCTGGTCCAAGGTCACCTGCCACCAAGCGCTGACCCTCTGCAGGCTGCCCGCCTGCCTTGCCCACCCGGCCCAGCAGGTGGCAGCAGCGCCTCAGGACGCGCCGGGCGCGGGGCTCAGTGGGGTGGGAGGCGGCTCAGCATCCACCCCGTTCCCACTGGCTGCAGCCGATGGAGGGACCGGCTGGCCCCAAGCCTGTCTGGCTCCTGCGCCGTGTGCTGCCCGACAGCCAGCCGCCAGGACGCCTAATTTCAGGCACCGCAACAGCAGCAGCAATATTTTCGGACGCGCGCTGGCCGGGGTCCCTGACTTGGCCTCAGCAGCGGGACGGCTGTTCGGCTGGCGCTCGGCCTGAAGCGGGCAGCCTGCCCGTGTTCGCACCCGGCCGCCCCCTGAGGTGCGCCTGCCGGCCCTGGCCTGGGGCGGCTCCCTCCCACCACACCCAGGGCCTCCAGGCTGTGGGCCCCGGCCATGCTCGCAGTTTCCAGACCCCTGCAGGCTCCTGCAGACTCCAGGGCTCTGAGCTGTCGTGGCGTCTACGCTGGCTCGGGGTATCTGTGCTGCTCCGCCCTTCCCCACGCCCCTGCCCACCGCGCCCCTGCGAGAGGGGGATCCCGCAGCACACACAGCAGGATGGAGCCCGGGGTGCTCTCCTGACATGCACGCCTGGAGCTCAGCTGTGCCAGGGGACCGTTTTCTCCCAAAGGACTGACCAGTCCTGGGGCAGAGGCCAGATGGTTCACCCAGCATTTGCTGAGTGCCTATTGTGTGCCCTCCCCTACCGCGTGCTGGGCCCTAGCGCGAGCCAGCACCCACTGTGTGCCAGGCCCCACCCTGTGCTGGCTCTGGCACCACCGGCCTGGAAGCTGGGAGAGCCAGCGCAGCCCCCGGGGCCTACGCGCTGCCTCCTCGCGGAAGCCCCGTGGACGGCCTGGAGGAAGCGCACACAGGATCCTCAGCACCACCAGGGGTGACGGGACCCCACTGCCCA
The DNA here is from genome assembly GCF_011100685.1 of Canis lupus familiaris. Taxonomy (NCBI): domain Eukaryota; kingdom Metazoa; phylum Chordata; class Mammalia; order Carnivora; family Canidae; genus Canis; species Canis lupus. The sequence goes on along the minus strand of NC_049227.1, from coordinate 16,110,067 downwards.
CCCACCGGAACGGCCAAACCAAGCCACAAAAACTGACAGTCCCAAGTGCAGGCAGGCACACGGGCCGCGGCCCCTCCTTTGCCGGACGGCCTGCAGGACAGGGCGGTCAACTTGTTTAACTTAACGAGGAGGTGTCATCTGCTTCTCACACGACCCGGAGAGAACGAAAGCCTGCGCACAGCGTTCAGGGTCTCGAACTGGACACAACCCAACGTCCCCCGGCTGGGGAACTCCTCTGCGCACTCAACACCACTCTGTGCCCAGGAAGGGGTGACCTCGGGTGAATGGACAGAACCAGGCCCAAGAGGTGCCACGCAGCTGGATCCGTGGATGACACTGGAAGAGGTGCGAGGCTGGGCCACGGGGCAGAGTGGCCCACAGAACGGGACTGTCACCCACCTGCCTTTGTCACAGCTCATAGAACTGTCCCCCGCCTGGGGCACGGGGCTCGCAGCTGGACCGCAGCTTATGTGAATAGGTGACATGTTGATTTCTTGACGGGAGCAGGGACACGCGGCCTCGCTCTGGGGGCAGCAGGGCTTACCAGGTGGCCCGGGCTGGGTGCTCTGTGGCCAGACCCCGGGTGGCCCTCCCAAGGCAGGAGATGGGCCCCCAGGCAATGTGGCTTCTGCCAGGGGAGGCCCGGAGGAAAGGTGTCCTCCAGGCACAGAGCCAGGACCTGGCTCTACTCCCCCAGAGGCTGACGTGAGGGCCCGGCCTCACCTCCTTTGTCACTCCCTCCCTGCTACCCCAGCCCCTCGCTGGGGGCCTGGCACAACCTTCTGCACGGCCAACTCCACCTGCCCCACACCTCGATCCCCACGCAGAGGATGCTGCAGGAAGTGGCCAACAGTCCCGAGTCCAGTGGGGGCTGGGAGGGGCACATAGGCCAAACCCCACAAATGCCCTCAGTCCACTGGACGCGCACCAGCCACCCCCAGGATGCCCACTGGGTGCCCCGCACCTGACACCAGTTCATGCTTCCAGTGACAACCCCACACTGAGGACCGTGTCCTCCCTGCTACACAGAAGGGGAACTGAGGCACAGGGCTGGGCTCTGACACGCAGGGAGGCCCCAGCCCTCAGCCCCCCAGCTCTGCTCGCTCTGTGACAGGACAACAGTGGGGCGGGGCGGCAGCTCTGGGACCAGCCCTGCTTTGCACAGAGGGGAGGCCGTGGGAGGGGGCCGAAGCCCCGGCAGGAAGTGCCGTGTCTGTCGGTGACTGGGGGCAGCCTGGCGGCCTGGCCCTCGGGACAACAGGGGGGCATTGTCCACCCCGTGAAAGGCGGTCATTGAGGCTGTGGCAAGGGGCGGGGCGTGGCAAGGGGCGGGAGCCAGGAGCAGCTGTCACCCGGGTCACCCGTGAGCCGGGGTGGCACAGGTGGAGGCGCCTTATCTGCACACACCCGTGACCCTGGCCGAGGGCAGGGAGCGCCAGGCTCTGTGGCCTCCTCACCCCGCTCCCTGACACGGGGTCACGCCTGGCCTGTCTGCACTCGGATGCCTGGGCACTGACCCGAGGGGAGCCAGCAGGGGGCTCCGCACGCAGGTGGCCGCGGTCGGGTCCTCAGAGCCGGACAGTCCCCTTGCACCACACCACTAACCCCCTTCCCGGCGGCCTCACGAGGGCCCCGTGGCCCCGCAATGCCGTCTGGGCCCGCACGTGCCAACCTCTCCAGGCCTGGCACCTCTGAGGGGTGTTGGTCAGCTTTTCCGGTCAGGGTCCCTCGGGCGGGCTCTGCCTGGCGTCTCCTCAGGGCCAGGGCGAGGCTTTGCACCTCCCGGCAGGAATGCCATGGCAGCCACGCCGTCCGGGCACCGGTCCCCGTCCACGGCAGGGGCAGCAGGTCCGACAGCTTCTCCGCCAGCCAGGCCCGTTTCCTCCACCCCATCCACGCCCAGGGGAGGACATGCTGAGACGTGCAAATCCCGCTCCCCCCAGCTTCCACGGCTATTGGCGTCCAGTGTGGCCCAGGCCACCCCTCTCTGTGGGGGCCTTTGCCTGCTGACGGTCCCTTTCGCCCCGTTTCTTCCTGGTGATCAGTGGACCTCTTCTGTCGGTAGGGCTGAGCCCTGATCTGCGCCCTATGGCCTATCTTGCTGCCCTCACGTCCAGCTTTGGTGCCTGGCGTCCCCCAGACAACTGTGCTCTTCCCCTCAGGAGGCCCCGGGTGCGGCTGGGGGGCTGCACCCCACTCACCCTCCAAGCCCCAGCCCCCTGCAGGTCCCAGCAGCCCTGCTGACCCATGGGGGTCGCAGCCGCCAGCCTGGGCATTGTGTGGCTCCCGGGGCCAGGGCCTTTCCCGAGCCTGCGGTGTCGGTCTCCCTTCCTCCCTGTCGGAGGGGCCAGACTTCTGCGTCGACGTGGCCAGGTGGGCGTGTCATCCCCTGAGCCTGAGAAAGTGCGCCTGTGGCAGGAAGTGCCCACGGGAATCCCCTGGTGCTCCTCACATGGCTGGGGGAGGGGCTCAGAGGAACCGCAGGGCCAGGGACACCTCCGGGGTCACCAGCCCTCAGGTGCACCTGCTCCCCCACCCCGACACTGGGGCTGGTGATAGGGGACTCGGAGGTGCTGGGGACCTGCTCCCTCCATCTCAGCAGGGGCCTGCGCAGGCTCTAGGTTTAGGGGCACCTGGCCGGCCAGGCCTCAGAGGCCTTGGGGTGTGGGGCCCCTGGATGTCCTTCCTCCTGGGAGACCCAGGAGGGCATGTGGGGGGCACTGGGGAGGTCTATGCAGTGAGGTGAGATTTAGAGGCTGTGTGGGACCATGGTCCTGGGTCCCTACGGGGGGTCCTAGTGCACTGGGCTCCCCCCTGTGTGACAGCTTGGCGAGGGCCCCGGTGCAGGCAAGTGGGATGGGAGCCTCTGCTCCTTCTGCCGGCCCTGGAGGGGCTGATGGAGAAGCTGCCGTCTATACAGCAGTGGCCTTCAAGGCCCCCGGCTCGGGGCCTGCTAACGTGCCCTCCTGTAGTCCCCCTGCCCCTGGCCTGATGTCTCACACCCAAGAGGAAGCACGGCCAGTGGCACCGGGAGTTAGGAGGAATGGGTTCTGTGGGGGACCCTGGGCCTGAGACAGGGATACACTTTTAGGCAGGAAGGACCCCAGCTTGTCATTAGCTGTTACCACCTCCTGAGCTCCGCGTGGCAGGAGGCAGAGGGAGAGACTCGCTGTCGCGGACTGAGTGCCTGGGATGGACCCAAACATACCCGCAGTGGAGAGGTCTGTCGGTATTGCTGCCCCACACGCACCCCCACTTCTGGAACCCAGACCCAACTTTTTCCTGGGAGGGCCGCTCCAGGTCCCAGAGGCAGGCCCAAGTCCCACCTTCCCACCTGGGCCGAGGCCTCTGGTCCTATCGCGCCGCACCTGCTCACCCCACACACAGCCCAGCGCAGCCCTGCTGTCCCCATGGCACCAGCCTTGTCTGAGCTAGGGCTGCCCGGGTGCACCTGACACCAGCACCTGACACCAGCCGAGACCAATGAGCCGTCCTCCAGATCCGAAATTTGTCGCCAGTGCCAGGAGTGGGCAGGAGGGGCCCAGAGACTGAGAGCTAGGGACGGAGGGACAGAGAGACAGGGACAGAGGGCCAGGGGCCCAGGGGGCTGGGCCTTACCTGCGGAGTAGGGCTCCTGCTTGTCGGGGTGTGTGAACTCCTGCCGTTCGTACTTGGCCCGGATCCACTGCTCCCGCAGGAGTCTGGGGAAGAGAGTGAGCATCGTGCTGAGCCCGACCGCGGGGCTCACGGAGGCTCCTGGAACCCCGTGGGCACAAGGCCCCTGAAGGAACCCGTGTCCACCGCCTCCAGAAGGCAGGGTGGAAGGGCCACCAGCTTTGATTTTTAAATCATTTGTTAATCAGATAGTTTTACCACTAATACCTCCCCTTCAAAAAAAAAAAAAAATTAGCTCTGGGACACCTGGTGGTTCTGTTAGTTTGGCACCTGACTTGGTTTCAGGTCAGGTCTTCATCTTAGGGCCAGGAGATCGAGCCCCACGTCGAGCTCTGTGCTCAGCATGGAGTCTGCTCAGGACTCTCCCTCTGCCCCTCTGCCTGCTTGTGCTCTAAAATAAATAAACAATTCTTTTTTTTTAAGATTTTATTTATTTTTTTGAGCAAGAGACAGAAAAGGAGCAGGAGTGGGGGAGGGGCAGCGGGAGAAGCAGACTCCCCGCTGAGCAGGGAGCCCGATGCAGGACTTGATCCTGGGACCATGACCTGAGCTGAAGGCGATTCTTCACCATCTGAGCCACCCAGGCGCCTGATAAATAAATCTTTTAAAAATACATGTAAAAAAAAAATTAGTTCTAGGGGCATCTGGTGGGTTCAGCCAGTAGAGCATGCAACTCTTGATCTTAGGGTCATAAGTTCAAGCCCCATGTTGGGGGTAGAAATGACTAAAATAAACTTTAAAAAAAACTAGCTCCAATTCATGTATCATCAAATGTGGCCACGGAAAGCATCAAAAACAGAGGTCCCAGTCTCTCCCGAGGCTGTACCGCCATTACCCCAGAGAGGACCCCCGTGACCCGGCCCCCAGCCACAGCCCACTGCCGCGTGGACACTGCACGTACACAGAATCGGGCGGGGTGTGTGGCCGTCTGTGCTGGACGTCCTGCATGGAGCACTTGGCCTGGGTGCCTCGTCCCTGAGGCTCCCAGCAGCAGCAGGAGGAAGCTGGGGGAGCAGGCGCCGGGGGAGTCCCCACCCTGCCCAGCAGAGCTCTCCCAAGCCACTCAGCCACCCGGGGCCCCGGCAAGGCCAGGGTGCACCCTTCCCCAGCTGCTGAGGCCATCTGGCCAGCCTCCTATACCAGGGAAAACCAGCACCAAAGGGGGTTCCCACTATGCACCAAGCCTCATGATGAGGGAGGCCCACACTCCTGTCTGACACTGTTCCTGAAACCGAAGACCTGCCTGTGCTCTCAGGAACTTGGGGGAGACAGGCCTCAGGGCTCCTCCACTGGTGCCAGGGCCCTCGGGGTTAACATGGGTGCCCCCCCCTGCAACCCAGAGCAAATGCAGAGCTGGATGTCCCCATGGCACCAGCCTTGTCTGAGCTAGGGCTCAGACGGACTGCCACGGCCTGGAGCCGGGGGCCGGGGGCAGCCAGGTGTGCAGGGTGACCACCTCTGGGAGCCCCCCACCCTACCCTGCCCAGCCCTGGAGCGCCCCGCTCTGCCCCCACTCAGGGCGGGCCTCCCACCTTCCCACAGCCCATCGGGGTGTCCCTAGCGCCGGGCAGGCAGCAGACCCCTTCCTTCCGCCCCCTGAGGCTGGTGCGAGCTGGGGGCACACCCGTGGAACCCCCCGCAGGAGCGTGGCTGTCTGCAGGCTCATCCACCACGTCGGGGTGCTGGCGTCGGACCGCCACTCCCGACCACCCTGCTGCCCTGGTCCCGTCAGCCGCAGAGTCCTACGCTCAGGTCCCTCTGCCCAGAGGCCTGGGCCTGGCCTCTCCCTCCTGGGGAGGTGACTGCCCTTGGGGCCTGCTTCCCCTCCCGCAGGGTGGGCAGCTCACCAGGCAGTGTCGCTCTCTTCCTTTGTACCATGGGGAAACTGAGGACCCAGGCACGGCTGCCGTCCCCACCTGCCTGTGCCCTCTGAACTCCCCAAGGCAAAGCCAGACCTCCTATCATTTAATCTGCCTGATTTCTGGCCTGGTTATGGGTTGAATTGCATCCACCACCCCAAAAATATGTTGGAATCCTAACCACCAGCACTTTACAGATGGGCCCATTCGGAAGGAAGATGGTTGTGGATTAACACGTCACAATGCATCAGGCTGGAGTGGGGCGCCCCCAGAGAGGGGGTCTGGACACAGGACAGCCGTGTGCAAGCTCAGGAGGGGGCTCAGGAGACGCGCCCCGCACATCCCAATGGCCAGCCTCCAGGAGGTGAGCTGACCTGGCCGGGGTTTTGTCCCTGCCCCGTCCAGCTGGGAACCCTGCCCACTGAGGGCTTGGGGGCACCTTAGGGGCACCTTTGGGCTCTGGCCTTCTTTCCGGGCCCCCAAGAGGGAAGCAGAGGGCTGGCTTACAGCAGAAGCAAAACTGGGAGGAGCCCTGCTGACTTTCTTCCTGCAGAGGCAGGGCTGAACCCGAGGGCGGGGGGCAGACACAGGAAGGGGGCCCATGCCCGCCTCTCTCTGAGTCACTGCCTGACGTGAGTGTGACCTCATCCCCAGGTCTTCTGAGCACCGTTCCTCGTGGTCTCCTCGTGGACTTGCCCGTGAACTCCAAGCCCCAGACAGGAGGCTGGGGAGGGGGCACACATCCCCTGGTTCCTCCTCAGGACACCCTGAGGCTGCTGCACCCCCATCCTGCAAGGGGCCCTGCTCCTCGGTGGGGATGCTGCACCCTACAGTTTACCGAGTGATTCAAACCATGCCCCTTGCCACCACCCCACACTGTACCCCACAGTCTACATGGGATCCGCAGCCTGCCCCCAACCACACCCCACAGTGAGCTGAGTGTGTTGGCCACCACTCCTCGCTGGTCTCATGGCTGCCTGGTCAGGTTTCCCTGTGAGGGGCTGGGACCCCACCCCTGCAGGCATCTGCACCCCCCTAGGCCTCAGGGGCGTGGCCTGGGCAGGCCTGAGTGCCTCCCAAGGGTGGGGATGGTGGCAGGCTCAGCTCCCACAAACTTCACCTAGCAGAGGCTTCTGGAAGGCAAGGCCTGCCCGGGGTCAGTTTGCTCCCTCCCAGGATGCCCCGTCACCTGGACAGGGAGTGGTGGAGGCAGGGATGGTCTCTGCGAGCATGTTATAGGGACCAGGGCACGGAGGAACCTGCCAGGCATCCTGTGACAAGGACACAGCCTGCGGGCCAGTCTGTCCCTTGTCATACACTCAGAAGGGAGATACAGGGCACGCATGCAAATAAGCAGACCACGGAGCAGCCTGCAGCTGAAGTGAAAATCCCAACAGCTGCTGGGCCTCGATGGTTCATATCGAGATGGCCAGGCAGGGCCTCGGGCTCCAGATTCCCCGTGGGCCCAGAAGTGGCTGGGCAGGGGGGCTCAGGATGTGACCGGTACCTGCCCCGGGGCGGGGGGGGGGTCGTCCCTGGCAATGGTTCTTGTCCCCAGAGACCTTGTGGCCATCAGCAGCATGTCCCCGGCCAGGTCCTCCCCCTTCTTTGCAAGCAAGGGAAGTTTGCCCCAGGCAGGTGGCTGAGAGCAGGTCTCCCACCTGCCTGCCTGGGATTGGGAACTCCCAGAGGAGACCCACATCCCAAGTCTTGGTTCCAGCTCATCTGCTGGGATCTGTGTCACCCTAAGAAATTCACCCAACCCCTCTGGGCCCTGGGAGCACCCTTGTCAAAAGAGAGCTGTCATCTCCAAGCCGTGGCTGCGCCACTGTGGACAGCGGCGAGCAGAGGCAGGCCAGTTGGGGGGTTTGAGTGATGCCCAAGGGGCCTGTCCTGCCCTGGAAGCACAGAGGGACATGGCGTCCTGGGGGGCGGTGCCCAGGGAGGCAGGGGGTTCAGGGAGGTCAAGAAATGCTGGGAGAAGGCAGCCCTGGTGGCTCAGCGGTTTAGCGCTGCCTTCAGCCCAGGGCCTGATCCTAGAGACCCTGGATCGAGTCCCATGTCGGGCTCCCTGCGTGGAGCCTGCTTCTCCCTCTGCCTGTGTCTCTGTCTCTCTCTCTCTTTCTGTGTCTCTCATGAATAAATAAATAAAATCTTAAAAAAAAAAAAAAAGAAATGCTGGGAGAAGGGGAGCCTGGACGGGGTGGACACCCCCCGGACCTTCTCAACATCCTCCTCTGACCACCTGGGGGCACTTGAGGCCCCCGGAGATGCATGCAGAGACCCACAGTGAGGCCTCACTGCCCTCCCTCCAGCCACCGGCTACCACCCCATCACCAGGCTTGGGGACTCGGCCATCCGCCCCCGCTCTGAGGGTGGCAGCCAGTGCCCAGTGGGTCCTCCCAACTCCAGCCCCTGAGAGAACCCCGCTGTGACTTACTGACAGTCGGAAAACGTGGGCCGGTAGTAGAAGGGAGGCACTTTGGACTCGTATGTGTCCCTCGCAACGTCATTCCCGTGGGAGGCCATGAACTGCAGAGGGAGGATGGGGTCAGTGCTCCTGGAGGCCGGGGCCTGGGGCAGGGGCCGGCTGACCCCAGAGCCCTGGTGGCCCCCAGCCCCTCCTGTCCCAGGGGAAGCAGTCCGCAACAGCCGCAGAGACAGCACCTCCAGTTCCACAGCAGGTGGAAGGGGCCCTGGAGAGGGTGGCAGAGATCCTGGGCCCTCCTCGTGTCCCCCAGGGCTGCAGAGCTGTCCCTCTGCTCGAGGTGCCCCATCCTCATCTCAGGTGAGGCCCGCTCTCCACTCATCTGGCCCATGCCCAGCAGGCAGCCCTTGAGTACTAGACACAGTGAGGGCCCGGGGCAGCGAAGGGTGGGCGGCAGGGGTCAGGAACCTGGAGCAGACTACTTACACAAGCAGTGGGGGAGCAGCAGGTGCAAAGGCCCTGGGGGCAGTGCCCGGCATGTGGGAGGAGATGCCCGGGCTGGTGCAGAGATCGGGCAGCAGGGAGTGCAGGCGGCCTGGAGGGCGAAGAGGGCGGAGGAGATTCCTTCCGCTCCACTCCTGCCTCCTTCCCGACGCCCTGGCGGAAAGCCTTTCTTCTAAAGACACTGAGCTTTGAGGACTATCAGGTCGTGACCAAGGCCGACCCAAGTGGGTCAACCGGAAAAAAACACCAACAGTAAGGCTGGTACCAAATTAGAATTCCAAAATCAGCTGCTCTTCTATCTAAAACATCAGTCAAGAACTAGGCAAAATACAAAGGACCAGCCTCATGAGAAATGTTCAGTCTCCACAAAGACAAAACGGACGCGTTCTGAGGGATGCACAAGAAACCCTGCCCAGAGACGCATGTTCTCCTGGTGTCCCTCTGTGTCATCTTTGCAGTTGTCAAACAAGGCAAAACAAAACAGGGATAGGATTTTTTAAAGCTAGCAATGGTTATAAAGTTCATTTTAAAAATTAACAAGCAAAAACGTTCTAGAAAATTCTGCAAAGACTCTTCCTACCAGATATTAAAACCTGGTACTGACCAGAAAGCCTAATCAATCCAACCAAACAAGGTCCAGAAATAGATCCAGGAAGTTCTAATATTCGATATTAGATTTAATAGGATGGATGGGGGGAGGGATGCCCATTCGTGTCAGCAGTGGGGGCAGGAAACTGTGAAACCATCAGACAAAGTGCATTTGGACACAAACTTTCAGTCAAAAAAGCTCCAATTGAATTAAAGATGTGATTTCCAAAACTAAACAGTAAAAGTAGTAGATAAAAGCCATGGTATAATTCAAAAAATAATTTTAGGAAAATATGGGAGGAAATCTTTGTGACTTTGGATGAAGACATGGTTTCTTGGATGTGATCCCCAAAGCACAAACAAAAGAAAAAAATGGAACTTCATCAAAACGAACAACGTATGTGCTTCAAAGGATGCCGTCGAGGGCGCGCGAACGTTACGCCGAATGAAAGAATCCGGACGCTGAAGGCCACAGTGTGTGGCTGTCTTCACACGACGCGGCCAGAAGGGGTGACGCCCAAGGTGGGACGCAGCCCAGCAGGGACAGGAGGACGTCTCCTCGGAGGTGATGGGAGCACCCTGGAACCAGACACCAGTGGTGGCTGCACAAACCCAGGAATGCGATCAGTGCCACGGGACTGCTCACTTCAAAACGGCGGAGTCGTGGCTTTCACCTCAGGAATTAAACCTAGAGCTCCTGAAGAATATCAACTGCACGTGGAGCATTTCGAACATTTTATCTAAAAAGGAAAGTTAAAAGATACCTCACAGGAGGAGAAACGCTATTTGCAAATACCGTATCTGACGCGGTGCTCGTGTCCAGAATATATGAAGGACTCCACGTCGGAGCTCCCGGCTCAAGAATAAAAGCACAACCCGTGTTTAAAATCAGTGAAGGATCCGAATGGACATTTGTCTAAAGGACACACACAAGCGGCCAACAGACATATGAGAAGATGCTCACGTCGCTCATTATTCGGGAGACGCAAGTCAACCCCACAGCGAGAGACCACCTGCAGCCCCGGGGGTGGCCCGGCTCGGAGGCCAGCAGGGCAGCACGTTGGGGGGACCGGAACAGTCATGCACGGCCAGTGGGCACGTGCCCCGGGGACCAGCAGGTCCCTTCCGACACGGCCGTGCCACCCGGTCCAGGAGAGGCCACTCCGGCCCCCGCCCCGAGAGCTCGCCCAGACTGTTCCAGCGGCAGCATTCACGGGGGCTGCAGTGAGATGACCCCAGGCCCGGGGCTGGACGGGCGGGTGCGTAAGGCGAATGAGGTCCGTCCACACAGTGGGAATTACTCTGCGATAGAGGGGTGTGTGGTGTGGACACCTGCCACCCCGTGGGGGAAGCCCGGACACGTGGTGCTCCCTGGGGGGGAGGAAGTCACAGGGAGCACGGGGGGACATGGGAGCAGTGACCTGACCCGTCCGGAGGAGCGCATCCACTGGAACAGAAAGCAGACTCCCTGCTTCCAGCGGGGGCTGGGGAGGTGGTCATTTGGGGGAAATCTTCCAGGATCAGGCAGGGGGGATGGCTGCGTGGCCAGGCGACGTGGTGAAACCGACGGGCCACAGCCTCGCCCGGGAACTGCCTGGGGTGTGAACTCTACCTGGGTGATGCCGTGATGAGTCAGACCAGGCCTGGGGCCAAGCGGGACCATCTACACACCCTAGAACCCCTGAAACCACGGAAGACTGACAAATTTGACTACATCAAAGTAAATAAGTTTCCACTGCAAAAACCACCTCGAGCAAAGTCAAAAGACAACCCAGAAAAAAACGTCTCCTACTACCACCTCGGAGGGTTAGATCCCCAAATATAGAAGAACACGAGAAAGCGGAAGCGCCGATGTGCGCCCGCAGGGGCCAAGGCTGCGCCTGGCAAGGCGGACGAGAAAGCACAAGAGACTCCAGACCACGGCCTGAGATGCCCGGGGTCACTCTAGACCCAGAAATGCTGCACGAAGACCCCATGGGGATGCGGCCGGGAAGGACCTGGGGCAGAGTGCAGGGTGCAGCAGAGGCCTTCAGATGCAGGCTGCGGGGCCCAGAAGCCGCCGGGGAGGGAAATGGAGCCAAATCTGTGAGAAATTACAGACGTGTGGCCTCGGACCCGCAGGGATGAGGCTTCCAAGAGCTGCCACTGGCCCTGCCGGGGCACAGGTGCACCTGCCTGGCGGCCACTATCCCTCCAGTCACCTAGTCCACTGAATAAGGACTCTCCAGGAGAGGGATCACTGTGCATTGTGGGGGGGACGCCATGGGGGCCCCACACGGTCACCGGCTCCCTGCGTGCACGTGGCTCTTGACCAAAACACAGCCTCGGGGAAGCATCCAGGTGTTTGTGCACAGATAGGCGGGCAGACAGAACAAGGCCCAGCCATATGGTGGATGTTACCTTCTTGTAAAAAGGAGCGGAGCCCTGACCCACCAGAACCTGGGTGACCCTGGACGGGGTGGGGGGGGGCACTCGGTGAGAGAAGCAGACGCAGGGCCACCTGCTGGCCCTTTCATGGAAGTGCCCACCACAGGCACAGCGGTGGGGACACAGCACAGGAGCATCCTCCGGCCTGTGCACCAGACGGCTAAGCGCACGGGTTCTCTCCCAGGTGGAAATGTCCTAAAAGTGACTTTGGTGTCATTGGCCCCTAAACACACCAAAGACTGCTGAGATGTGCGCTTCCAACAGGCAAACTGGAGGCCAAGGGCACAGGACACAAAGGTCCTTTTGACCCCGCCTGGCCCCCGGCCCCACCCTCTGCCCTCTCACCCTCACCCATCCCCCCTCCCCATCCCATCCCTCCTGCCTCTCTCCCCACCCCTCCTACAAACCCTGTCTTCCCCCTGCCCTCACCCCCTGCCCCCTCCCGCTCCCCTACCCTATCCCTCCCAACTCCCCCCCCCCCCCCCACCTTGCAGTGTTAGTCCCAGTCAGGAGTCTGGAGCAAGGGTAAAGGGACCTTCAGGGTGTCTGACCGGGGGGCCAGGCCCAGGACACCCAGGTGGCAGCAGGACTACAGGGGATCCTCCCACCCACGGCCACCCCCACCCCACCCCCTCGCAGGCCCATACCTCCACTTGGGCCTCCTCCCAGGCATCCAGGCAGACAGACTTCACCTTGCTGACCTGGGGGATATTCCGGTGGATTCCGGAGCAGCTGAGACAGATGAACACCCCCAGGGTGTAGGAAGCCCAATCAGGATCTGGAAGGCAAAGGCCAGATGTCTGCTCAGGGAGGCTCCGACCCAGGGAATGGAGCAGGGCCGGGACTCTCGCCTCTGTCTGCCCATCCCTGCAAAGGGAGGCTGGCAAGGAGATCCCTGAGGCTCACGGGTTCTGTCCCACGTGAGGTCCCTCCCACCTGCCACAGGTGAGCAGCCCCATCCCCGATGTCCTAGCTGCTCCGCGGACACCCAAGTGGACAACGCATGGCCATGGGAGATGTGCTGGACGATGGCACTCGATCATGACAGGGACGTTGGCTTGGCCACGTGCCCACGCACTCGGACACACCTTGATGTCTCACTTACCCTCAAAGTGCAACGGGAACACGTGTGTGCATGAGTGGACGCAGCAACGCGCAGGGTGCTGATGGCTGCTTGACCTAACTGGGCAAGCAGGTCCAGGTATAAGTCGGCCCACTTTTCATTTGCAATCCATTTGCAAAAGCTGGTCCATTTGCAATTTTTCATATTGATGCACGGCAACCGAGCACAGTGGAACGTGACACGATATACTGGGCCCTGGAAGTGGCTCCGGGATTGTCTGCGTTCTGCACCCCCCATCCTAGTAACTGAGTGAGAGCCAGAGGCCGAAGGAGGGAGGCTCAGAGCGAGTGCTCAGAAGGGACGATGGTCTCTGAAGCACCTTCCGCTTGTAAGTAAAGCTTCTCCTGCATCAGGCTGGTTTAAGTCAGATGCCGGGAGGCCAGAGCCTCTCCTCAGATACCAAAGGCCTCATCACAGGCCCAAGCTCTGTGCTAGAAGTGTTTGCAGGGCGTGTGCAGATGTGAGTTGGCAGGTGTGGGTGTGCACATGTGTGTGAGCAGGTGTGGGTGTGCACACATGAGTGTGAATGGGCAGGTGTGGGTGTGGGGGCCGGTGCACCAGGCCCCTCTGGTTCCTGGACCAAGGACCCAGCAGCCCTGGCCCTGGGGGTGGCTGGCCCCTGCCCCAGACTCGCAGTGGCCCCAGGGCACCCGCCCTGCCTTGGTCCCCAGCTTCCTTCCCTGCCTGCATGGGGAGACAAGGGCCGGCTTGTTGCGGGACCCGAGAGGGACACAGGGAGTGGTGGGCTGAGCAATTGAGCACAGGGGTTCTGGTGATGACAGGCCCCACTCATAGCATCCCTGTCCCTGTCCCTGTCCCCGAGGCGCCCGTGGGGCGTGTGACCTGCTCTAGGGTCTAGAGAGGAAGTGGAGATGAGGGAGGCAGGTCACTTCTAAGTGGCACCCAGAATAGAGAAGTTTCGGGAGAAAAACAGCTACATCATCCTGAGGGACCCGTGCCCAGCCCCACAGGCAGACTGTCCGTGGGGGCTGGGGATCCTCTGAGCCCTCACTTCCAACCTCCCCTTGATGGGTGTTTATGGGATGGGGGTGCCTGGTGCAGGATGGGCCTCCTGGTGAGCCTGGGGTGCTAGGCGACGGGGCAGTGACTCCAGGCACAGACACAGGCTCCTGGTGGGGAACCTGAGAGCACCAGGGGCCCCAGCCCTCTGCCCCCTCCCTGTACTGGGGTTAGCAGACATCACTGCTCCACACAGGGTCAGCGAGGGATGTGGCCCAGAGAGCCTGAGGCCTCGGAGTGTGGTTCTGGGGGGTCCTTACCCCCACTCTGAGGAGCTATGAGCAGAGGGGCAGACAGACCACCGGCCCACCCACCCATCCTCCTGGACATCCCCTGTGTCCACCCTGGCTCCCCGTGTTCCCCCCATGGCCCCAGAAGCCAGAGCATCCTAGCAGCTTTTGCTCTGGAACCCTCCAGGGACTTCTCACCACCTCTCCTAGCTCCTCCTGGGCTGCTCCAGCCCCCCACATTTGGCGTCCCCTTCCTCCACTCATCTGGGTGCAGAGGTCACCCTCACAGGCTCCCCGGCTGCCAGCTGGGGGCCCCCTCAGTGTCCATCTCGGTTCCTAACCCCCTCTGCCGTCCTTGCATTCAGTTTCTTTGCCTGTTTACCGAGCACTGTCTGTCTCAGACCTAGAATATAAATGGGTCAGGGCTTGACATGCTCTGGGCCCCCTCTTAGCAGCCGGGTCTGTACCCACATCAGGGCCCCAGATGTCTGCACGGCCCCCACAGCCACGTCCCCGAACTCCCTTCCACTGGCCCAGGGAGGTGCCTTGGCAGCAGGGCTTGACTGCAGCCAGAAGCCAGGCCTCCAACATACTGGGGTCTACAGAGCAGGCAGGATGGGCCTGCAGGGAACCCCACAGAGTGGGCAGCTGGGGAACCAGCTCCGTGCCTCCCCGGGGGCCGGAGGGGGGATCAGAGAGCCACAGACCCCTTGCAGCCCAAGCGCTCTTGGCAGCACACAGACTGAAGACCCCACACGTGATCATGGGGACGCAGGGAACAGCAGAGCCCGTGGCTTTGCATGAACCAACCTGTGTCCTCTACTCTCAGAATACACTCTCCCTGCATTTTGGTGCCCCTCTCTAGAAACTGCCTGGCTGCTGCCCTGGGGGCACACCGAGGCCCCTGGTACCACCCCCCTGCCAGGCCTCCGCCCCACACCCCCGCTCTCCTGCGGCCCCAGCCCACCCTCGGTGTCCCTCCTGGATGCCCAGGCACACCCACCGTCCTAGGGACCCAGGAGCTGCTCCCTCTGTGAAAATGCTGCCCCACCAGGAAGTGAGCGACTCCTCTGGTCCAAGAGAATGTGAGCAGGGAAGACCCACACGGGCCACAGACACAGCCGCCAGCTGGGCCGGGGCTGCACCCCTGCCACCGTCCTCTGGTGCTGCCGCCTGCGAGGAGGGCCCCCCTCCCCAGCAGCGAGGAGCTGGCAGGAGTGGGCAGACATGGACTGCGGCCCAAGCTGCAGATTTCTGTAGGAAATCGCATCAGGGCAGGGCAGCAGGCTTTCTCCCAAAGCCAGACTGGGGAGCTGTGGCTCACTCACCCATTCACACTCACCAGAGAAGCACCCGGGCCCCTGTCCACCTGAGTGGCCACACTCCTGCTCACCAGGGAGGACCCCGTAGCCCCATCAGACGTGCTCTAGAGCTGAACAGACCCGCACCCGAGCCTGGGGGGCTGGGTCCCACTCCCTCCCCACCCTTCCTAGCTGTACGCCCCAAAGAAAATCACTTCACTGCTCTCTCTGTTTCTCCTCTGTAAAGTGAACAGAATACCATCAAGGACCCTGAGGCCACTAACAGCAGGGGGGACAGCCTGGCACACAGGGTGCTCAGGTAATGGCAGTCATCACACAGTGGCTGTGTGGCTCTGCTGACACAGCCCAGGCCACACGCCTTCCCAGGCACCCTCACGCACTCACGTCCCCGTTCGGATGCTAATTTCCTCAGCCCCTCTGAGCACAGGTCTGTGGCGGAGACCATGACCTGCCTCTCCTCCTCCCCGGGGTCACATGGCGCAACACTTCTCAGCCACCTGGAAGCTCGGTATGGCCGTGATTCTGGGCTATGGAACGTGATCAGAGGGACCCACGTCCCGCCAGGCCTGGCTGACGGCCACCACCCACCCATGGTGCTTCTTGTCTGCATCCTTGACCAAGGGGGTGGGGGTGGGGCGACTCTGGTGAGGGTGGAGGGGTGGAGGCCCCTGAGTCACTGTCTGGAGCAGAGAGGTCCCAGAGAGCTGGGACAGGTACCTGTGTACAGCACTGTGTTGTGAGCCAGTAACAAGCCCGGCCTCTGAGATGCAGAGCTGTTTGTTGCAGCTGCTGGGCTTCCTGACTCGGTCTGTCTCATTCATCGTGGGCTTCCCAAGGACAGAACCCAGCCAAAACCAGAGGCCAGGTTCTGTGATGAATTAATGACCCAACAGCCCTCTGTCTGCAGAACCCCTACTTCCCAAGAGGGCACCAAGGCCTTCTCCCCGACTCTACTAATGAACATTTGCTGAGGGCTACACCGTGCAGGGAGGGCTGGTGGGGCAGGAGAGGGCAACACACAGTCTACAATGAAAGGCTATCCCCGGGCAACAGGTGGAGAGCACCAAACCGAGGTGCAGAAAGGGGACAGTCAATCCACCCCCGGCTTCTGTCTTCCCCAGAGACCTCCACCAAAGCTGCTTAGTCCACCACTGTGTAGAGTGCCTGGCAGGCACATGGTCTGGGGCAAGCAGCACCCCTTCCAGGCTCGCCACCTCCTGTGTAAGATGGGACAGTAACCATCACTTGCAAAATAAGCCCAACTGGGACAGTCACTAGGGTGCAGAAGAGACCTCACTTTTTACCACTTGGTAATATCTGCTCTGACTGTGGACCGCTGGCCCAGGGCTGTCTCCTCACAGCCTTCCCTGACATGTGAGGAAATTCTGAGGTTGGCTAAACAAAGCCCACCAAACGCTCCTGCTCAGCCATCCTCCATCCTCATACACAGACTCTGGGACAAGGCTGTCTCTGTCCTGGCCTAGAAGACCTGTTTACAGAACACCTCAGTGGGGATTGGCAAACTGTAGCCCTTGGGCCTGTTTTTGTAAATAAAGTTTTATTGGCACACAGCCACACCCCTCATTTACACTTTGTGGCTGCTTCTGCAATACAGCGGCAAAGTCAAGTGGTTGTGACGAGGAGGTGTGGCCAACAGAGCCTGAAATATTTACTATCTGGTCCTTTAAGAAAACATTCGCCAGGCCCTGCATTAGAGGGAAAAGGGTGAGACAGATGTGAGAGCAAGGAAGGCATGTGATCAGAAGGCATAGCATCCTGCCACCACTAATGATCAAATGACAACAAGGCTCCTAGTTTGAAGGAGAGGTTACGAACTTGTCTGCCATCCTGCGGCTGGGACAAGGACCTACTGTTGTACAACTTAAAGCTGTTTGGCCCCAGCCTGCCCATCCAGCGTGTGGGAGTGTGGGAGGTATGCACACACACACACACACACACACACACACACACATGCCCTCAAACAGAACACAAGCAGCTGCTTCCATGGAGGGCTCTAGGAAGTCTGAACTAAGGGAGACACTAAGCCCTTCACATAAGGGTAAGGACAGGGCACCAGGCTGGCTCAATCATGACAGCAACTGACTTGATCTGAGTCATGAATTTGACCCCACATTGGGTGTAGAGAGTACTTATAAAAAAAAAAAATGCGGGATCCCTGGGTGGCGCAGCGGTTTGGCGCCTGCCTTTGGCCCAGGGCGCGATCCTGGAGACCCAGGATCGAATCCCACATCAGGCTCCCGGTGCATGGAGCCTGCTTCTCCCTCTGCCTATGTCTCTGCCTCTCTCTCTCTCTCTCTCTGTGACTATCATAAATAAATAAAAATTAAAAAAAAAAAATGCCAGCTAAATCAGGTGTGTCAGAGACTAGAGCAACACAGTTATCACTTGAGGAATAGAAAGTTTGTACCTTTTTTTAAAAAAAGATTTTATTTATTCATGAGAGAGAGAGAGAGAGAGAGAGAGGCAGAGACACAGGCAGAGGGAGAAGCAGACTCCATGCACCGGGAGCCCGACGTGGGACTCGATCCCGGGTCTCCAGGATCAGGCCCTGGGCCGAAGGTGGCACTAAACCGCTGAGCCACCCGGGCTGCCCAGTTTGTACCCTTTTAAAAAAGCTTTGGTGATGGCACCCTGTTACTCATCCACTGGAATGGCTGAAAAGCAAAAGACCAACATTACCAAGTGATGACGATATGGAGCAACTGGTAATTTCATACACCACTGGCAGGAGCATAAGTTGGTTCAACTCACTTTGGAAAACAGTTGCTCACATAATTAACCATCTTTTTCCTGTATACCAGCAATTCTACTCCTCAGTATTTACCAAAGTGGAGTGAAAACACATCCACAAAAAGATGCGCATACCCAATAACATTACAAAGAAGACAAAACCATGACCACCAGTGATTTACACCAGGAATGCAAAGCTGGCTTAACATTTGAAAATCAATGTAATTCACCATATTTACAGATTAAAAATGAAAAAACATATAACTGTCACTAGATTCAGAAGAAGCATGTGATAAAATCTAGCACCCTGGTAAAAAACTAGGACGTCTGGGTGGCTCAATGGTTGAGCATCTCCCTTCAGCTCAGGGTGTGATTCCGGGGTCCTGGAATTGAGTTCTGCGTCGGGCTCCCCACATGGAGCCTGCTTCTCCATCTGCCTATGTCTCTGCCTCTCTCTCTGTGTCTCTCATGAATAAATAAAATAAAATAAAATAAAAAAGAAAACTAGGAATAGAGGGGTGCTTTGCTAACTCGATATACAGCATCATGAAATATCTATAGCTAACATCATACCTAATGGAGAAAGACTGAATGCTTTTCCCTAGAATCAGGACCAAGACAGGAATGTCTGTTCTAATCACTTCTATTCAAAACAGAGTTGGAGATTCTAGTTTGTGCAATAAGGCAATAAAAGAAATAAGCTTCCAGATTGGAAAGGGAAAAATAAAACCTCTTTTATTCATACACAACATGATTATCAACCTAGAAAATTTGATGGATTCTAGAAAAACACTTCTAGAATTAATAAGGCTGCAGGATATAAGATAAATATACAAACATTAATTATATTTGTATATATCAGCAAAAAGCAGTTGGAAATTGAACATTTAAAAATGTCATTTCCATCCTGGAGATTGTTGTACAACAATGCGACTGTTTTAAATGTCACTGAACTATACTTGAAAGAGGGTAAAATAGTGAATTATATGTCATATAGATTTTACTACAATGAAAAGTTAAAAACACCATTTATAATTGCATAAAAAAATGAAATACGCAGTGGTAAATATGACAAACAATAATGCAAAGTAATGCACTGAACACTACAAAATACCGCTGAGACAGATGCATTACAGACCATGCGACTATGAAGTGAAAGATACCACTTTCAGGTTGGAAGACTCGATATCGTGAAGATGTAAATTCTCTCCAAATTTATCTATAGACTCAATGTCATCCCAATCAGAACTCCAGGAGGATTTTTAAATGTAAGTTAAATGAGTTCTAAAATTCAGATGCAAATTCAGGGGACCTAGAATAGCCAAAACAACTTTGGAAAAGGACAAAAATGGAGCACTAATACTTCTGGGTTTTAGAATTTATTGTAAAATTACAGTTATCGAGACAGCACAGTATTGGCGTAAAAACAAAGAGAAGATCACTGGCACAGAACAGAGCCCAGAAATATTTCCATACGTGTTATTGATGAAGGTGGAAAGGTGTCTTAGCAGAGAAAGAATAATCTTTCAGCACATGGTGCCAGAACAGTCGGACATCACCTGCAAAAATACTAAACTCGGCCCATGCCTCCTACCACCTACAACAAAGTCATTCAAAATGCATCATCACGCTAAATGTAAAACCCAAAACTATAAAACTTCCAAAAGAAAACAAGAGAAGTCTTTGTGAGAGTGCATGAGGCAAAGCCTTTTTGGTCACAGAAAACTAAAAAAAAATTAAGTTAGCGTCATCAGAATTTTTTAAAAGGTCTGCTCTTTGAAGGATGCTGGTTGAGGCAAGTTACAGCGGGAGAAATTTTGCAAATCGTGTCTCTGATACAGGATGTGTGTCCAAAATGCACAAAGGACCTCTGAGAGTAACAAGAACACTAACATCTCAGTGACATGAAGAGGCCGACGGGAATCCGAAGCACATCAGTGGGGGCCTGGCTCCCGGCACTCCTACGGGGGTGCATCTTACTGTGTGTAAATCATACCTCAATAAAAATGAATAAAAAGTCAGTGGCTGTTTCTATGGCTCCAGCCCTACCCCAGAGCCCAGAGAAGCAGAAAAACCAGGGCTTTTCACCCTGCTGGTCCTGCTGGGCGGGGTGGACAGGGACCTGCTTTCTCTAGGACATGCATGCTCCCTCCTCCAGGAGCTATGTCCAGCTGGCTCCTGGGGGCCACGCAGGCCAGTCCACGGGCCTGGCCTTAGAGAAGGAAGGAGGAGCGTCCTGGGCATCCCTCAGAGGCCCCCTGGTCACCCTGCCTGCCTCATCACACGCCCTGGGGCTGAGGACTCAGCACGTTACCCCACCTGGTCCCACAGCTCCATCTGAGGCTGATGCTATGATTAGGCCAATTCTACAGAGTAAGACACGTAAGGCCCAGCAGGGGTCAGACACTTGCCTTAGGTCGCACAATGGCAGACTGGCCCGGAACTGAACTACTTTCCTCCACAGGTTCAACAGAGGCAGGGGAGAGAGAAAAGGGGTCCCGGGGGTGGAGGCGGGTCACAGGTGAGACCACTGCTCACAGTGGTCATTGGTTCCCACCTGCTGACAGGCACCCCAGTGCCCTTTCAAGCCCATTAGTAGGCTGAGTTCACATTCAGGTTCTGAGGCTTCCAGGAGAGGAAGAGGAGGGGGAGCCCTCACCCCGTCACAGGGAAGAACCCTGCACTGTGCCAAGGCAAGGGCCCCGGGACAGGTGCGTGGTGCCGGGGAAGCGCCAGCGGGAGGTGGGCTGAGCTGGAACCAGGGGGGGAAGGCAAGAAGCCGAAGCGTGGGGCGCACACAGAGGCCGGCTATGTCTGGATCAAGCCAGTGGGACGCTTGGACCTGAGGTGCAAAGTGTGGTTCCCCCAAATCTCAGGCTGATGATTTCCACAGGGTTGTCTGGGTGCCACCTGCCTAGCAAAGATCTGGCTCCAATGTCACCTTTCTGTGGCCAGACAGGACTGTCACTGAGTGCCACCCAGAGGCTGGCCTGCCTGCCCGAAGCACCTGCACACGGTAGCTCAAGGCAGCTCCAGCAAGTGTGCCACCCACTGATGGGTAGAGTGCCTGTGATCCTAAAGATGGAGGCGTGGGGCCTCCCCCTGGGATCAGCTGGCTGGGGACACGGTCTGGCTGTCTCAGGACTCAGCGACCCTGGAGGGTTCCCCCATGCTTGAAATGCTGCCCTTGAGCCTGGGGTGGCTGTTCAATCAAGAGCCCAGATTTTAAAGAAGGATCTTGCCTCTGGAAGTAGAGCTCTTGAGGGGACTGACTGAACAACAGTTGACGACTTCCAGCCTCCAGGAGAGGGAGCCCCTGCACCCCACCCCCACCCCCCACCCCCCTGCAAGTGCCCGAGGGTGGAGTACCAGCAAGCTGGTCCCCCACTGGCCCTCATGGGTTGCTCCATGGGTTGCTCCAGGAGCCCCAGTACTCCTGCAGGAATTCCTGCTGAAATGTGCCTGCTCTTCACCCCTCCCTCCTCCCTCCAAGAGATCTCTGCAGATCTCTTGGGCAGATCTCCACAGGAGGGCCACCCTGATCCTACATGTGCACATGCGGTGGGAGGCTACGAAGAGCTGGACAAAGGCTGACAGGAGGTCCCCAGGGGAGACGTCACCCCAGCATTAGGGGGCCAGATGGGACTCGGGGCTCCTTCTCAGGCTGCTGGAGCACAGCGGAGTCTGCCCACACCCCCACATCAGAGCCAGGAGAGAGGCACCCAGCATAAGCAGTCTACATGTCCACAAAAGCCTCATGCTCCCGAGCCCAGAGCCCCTCGGGTGGGAGGGTAGCGAGTGGGGAACCCCAGCACCAGGACCCCCTGACCCCAGGCCCTGTTCTGGCTGCACCCCTTCCACATGGGGCAAGGAGCACAGCAGCAGCAGCCAGCCAGCCAGCCAGCCAGCCGTCCTCTCTCCGGGCACCAGGGACTCTGAGACTCCTTGCCCAGTAGCCTGGAGTGGGCCTCCAGGGCCCGTGTCCCCCAGCACAGACCACGAGGTGCTCTGTGCAACACTGCACCCCAGGGCATGTGCTGGTCTGGGGGAGCAGATGGAGGCCCTGCACCTAGAAGAGAGGGCTGTAGAGAGCAGCCAGGCCTGAGTGAGGAGCTCCACTCCTGCCCAACCCACATCAGCACCGGCACACCTCCAGTGCCAGCCTCCAGGTGCCAGCCGCGCCCTCTGTGCACAGACTCTGCCCCAGGCTGCCAGCTCTCTCACGGCTCCTCCCAGTACCCCCACCCCACCTCCCAGGGTTGTCCCTGCCCTCTGTTTGCCCCTGCTCTGCCCTGCCTTCTCCCAGGGAGCCTGCAGGTGACTCAGCCCCTCACCATTTCCTGGAGCAGAAATGAGGCATCTGTCCAGGTGAGACAGGGGGCAGGGCGCGGCAGGACGGGGCAGGTGGCATCACCCCCAAGCAAAGTCCAGCAGGGGAGGAGAGCACCGCCTATGCAGGGAGCCAGAACCAGGGGTCTTGGCAGAGCCCTGCAGCCGGCTCCGGAGAACCTGTCCCTTGCACACTGAGGCCCAGGAGTGAGGGGGGCATGGGTGCGGGCAGGGGGCTGCCAGCACCCCCACAGCCCCCTGCTGCCGGAACCCTCCCAACTCGCTCTGCTCTGTCTGCTTGCCTGGTCCTGTCTCCCTGCCCCCAGAGCAGCTCCGGGGCGGTGGGCACGTTTGCCTCTGCATGCCGAGTGGATTCCCCGAAGTGGTGGCCAGCTACAGAGCAGGCAGTGAGTGAGCTCCTGGCGGCGTGGGGCGCGAATCTTCCCCTCTCTCCCCTTCAGTGGGGGACCCAGCCGTCCCTTCAGACCCTCCCCTCCTGCCTGGCCCAGGGGTCTCCTTCTGGCACATTCCCTTCCCACCCTGGGACCACCCCCTTCAGCACCCATGCTGCCCGATTTCAGAGTCCTTCTCCTGACCCTGCGTGTCCACCCTAGCATCCCCGCCACTCACCAGCCCCCGGGGGCACACTCCGCGGGCCGGCGAGGTGCTCCACCGTCCTGGGCTGGGCAGCATGCGGCTGGCCTGCCCACCGCCAGGCTCTGGACACCTCCCTTGCATCTCATCTCGTCTCCTGGTTGTGAAAACCGTACTTGGGAGCCAAGTGGACGTGGTGGTTACACAACACTGGAATGTTCTAAATGCCACTGAACTGTTCGCTTTTATTTATTTATTTATTGAAGATTTTATTTATTCATTCCTGAGAAACACAGAGACAGAGGCAGAGACACAGGCAGAGGGAAAAGCAGCCCCCACGCAGGAAGCCCGATGCGGGACTCAATCCCAGGACTCCAGGATCACGCCCTGGGCCGAAGGCAGGCACTTAACTGCTGAGCCACCCGGGGATCCCATTGAACTGTTTGCTTTTAGTGGTCAATTTTATGTTATGTGAATTTCACCTCAGTGAAGAAAAAAACAGAAAAAGAAAACTGTGTACATTGCCAGTTTGTACATTGGCTTCCTGGTGTCTACCTCCAGCCTCTTTCTCTAGAATGTTCCCCGGCCCCAAGCTTGAGTGCCCACTCAGAGTCATGGCGATTTCTCAATCGTCACCCCTCATGCCAGTTCCTGGTCTCCACCCTTCTTCCCACAGCCTCAGCTCAAAACCAGTGTCCTCATCTCTCCCGGTCCTGCAACTCATACCTCATGTGCCAGCATGTCCTGTTACCCAAAGTTCAAAATATATCCATGATTTGACCACTTCCCACCACACAACTGCCAGCGTCCTAGAGCGCACCACTGTCACCTCTTGTTTGGACAACTCCAAAGCCCTCTAATGGTCTCCTGGCAACCACCTCACCTGTCAGCCCAGGACCCTCCATTACAGCGGGCAACAAGCCCTGCATGTGCCATGGTGGCGTGAGACTGTCCCCTACTCTCTGCTCCGGACACACTCACCTCCTTGCTTCTCCTCTGACCACAGGAAGCACACAGCTCACAGTGACAGGGGCCATTGTGCCTGCTACACCCTCCCCTCTTCTGGGTGCTCCGAGGATTAATTCTGGATAACCCCAGCACCAGCACCCCAACTTCTTACTCACCTGTCTCCATGTCCTGTTCTGGTGACCGCCTCATGCTCAGGGAACCCCAGACCTTACCATACCCCAGGACCACACCCTAACCGTGGTCACTGCCAGTGATGCCACACTCACCACCTCAATACCAGCGCCCACCCACTGCCTGCCCTGATGCTGGGGGCCACCAATCCACCTCCTGTGCCTTTCCACGTTGCCTGTATCTTCACTGCCTGCCCCGTCACACCATGTAGAGCCCATCCCTCCATTAAAGCCTGTGCCTGAGGAGCTAAATGTTCTAGAGAAGACATAGGATCATCTAGAAGGAACATGAGTTAATTTGGGATCAGGGGAAGGTCTGGATGGTAAGCTGAGTTAACTGTGGTCAACATCAGCTCCTGGCACAGGAGCAACTGGCCTTCTGGACCTCTGGCCCTGGGCAGGCACTTCTGCAGTGTTCTTGGAGCAACTGCACATAGTGCGCAAGAGCGAGGGTGGGCAACAAGGGCCTGACCTCCAGATACGGGGTCTGTACTCTGCTCATTTTTAAAAAAATATTTTATTTATTTATTCATGAGAGATACAGAGAGAGAGGCAGAGACACAGGCAGAGGGAGCAATAGGCTCCCCCTGGGTAGACCGATGTGGGAATCAATCCTAGATCCCCAGGATCACACCCTGAGCTGAAGGCAGACTCTCAACCACTGAGCCACTCAGGCATCCTTGTACTCTGTTCATCGATGGCTCCTCTGAAGCAGGAGGTGGGCAGCCACTCCCTCCAACTCAAGTGCCTTCCAAGGATTTAAAGGCCTAAGGCTCCCACCCTGGGGAGCCAGACAGTAAAGCCTGGGACTTTCAAAACAGCTGCATGTGCAGGAAAAACTTACAAGTGACCACAAATTACCCCAGAAAAGTTTAGAAAAGACCTGAGAAGGGATGCCTGGGCAGCTCAGTTGGTTGAGTGTCCAACTCTTGATTTTGGCTCAGGGTATGGGATTGAGCCCCATACTGGGCTCCACACTCAGTGCAGAGTCTGCTTCAAATTCTGTCTCCCTCTGCCCCTCCTGCTCATGTACTCTTGCTCTAAAATAAATAAATAAAATCATTTTTAAAAAAGAAAAAAAACACCCAAGAAGACATTAAGTTTACACCTCAGGGGGCTCCTGGGTGGCTCAGTCGGTTAAGCTTTTACTTTTGGCTCAGGTCATGATTCTGGGGTCCTGGGATCGAGCCCCACATTGGGCTCCCTGCTCAGTGGGGAGTCTGCTTCTCCCTCTGCCTCTGCCCCTCACCTGCTCCCATTTATGCTCTCTCATGCACTCAACTACATAAAATCTTTTAAAAAAAGTTTACACCTCAGACTGATCCTTGGCAGAGAGCCTACAACAATCAAAACAAAACAAAAATAATAAACAAAAACAATGACTAAGCCCAGCAAGCCCCAAGAAGAGGGGAGAATCTGATTTCCAAGTTCCCACATTACTAGTTTCAAATGTCCAACCAAAACAATCATGATGCACACAGAGAAACAGAAAAGCATGACCCATTCAAAGGAACAGATGAACAGAATCTGTCCCTGACAAGGATTTAGTAGCAAATATATTACACAGATGTCAGAAAAAAAAATTTTAAATGTGCTTGAAGAACAAATGGCATATGTGAAGAAAGTCAAGAAAACAATGTACAGACAAAGGGAAATAGGAATAAAGACAGAAAATCTACAAAGAAACTAGAAGGAAACTTCTAGGGATGCAAAGGCAGATCTGGGCAGCCAGGAGGACAGGACAGTGGAAGTTATGGAAGCCAAGGAACAGACAGAGAAGAAGATGGAAGAAAAGTGAACAGAATCTAAGGGACTGAGGGTTGTACGTGGGAGACACAGAAGGAGAGAAAAGAGCAGGGAGATCTGAAGAAATCACGGGGTGAGGAGACATGAGTGCAAACATCCATGAGGCTCCATGAACTCCCAAGAGGCCACACTGAGACACACTACAGTACAACATCCAAAACCCAGACCCAAGGATCTGAAGGCAGCAGGAGGAAAGCCATGCGTCACTTACAAGATACCTTCAAATAGATGAAAAGATTTCTCATCAGAAACTTCAGAGGCAGAAAACAGTGGCTAATATGTGCAAAGTGCTCAGAGAAGAAAAACAAAAACAAAAACCATGGGGGATCCCTGGGTGGCGCAGCGGTTTGGCGCCTGCCTTTGGCCCAGGGCGCGATCCTGGAGACCCGGGATCGAGTCCCACGTCGGGCTCCCGGTGCATGGAGCCTGCTTCTCTCTCTGCCTCTCTCTCTCTCTCCATGTCTATCATAAATAAATAAATCTTTAAAAAAACAAAAAACAAAAAACAAAAAACAAAAACCAACTGTCAACCAGGAATCCTATTTTTGGCAAAACTGTCCTTCAAAGGTGAGGGAGAAAGCAAGATGTTCCCAGATAAACAGAAGTCCAGGGAGTTTGCGACCAGAGCTGTAGCACCACAAAGCCATACAGAGAAAGGAAGATCTCAGGAAACGTAAATACACAGCAACTAAAAGCTATTGTTATTAGAATAATAGTTAGAAGGCATTAGATGGCATTAAAACAGCGGTTTTCTACATGAATTAAGAGACTAATTCATTTGATGAAACATATTATTAATGTAAAACTTAGTATGACTATAACTTTAGTATTTAACTCCAAATCTTGTTTTCTACATAATTTAAGAGGCTGATGCATTTAAAATAATTATCTATGGGGGCACATGGCTGGCTCAGTTGGAGAGGCATGTGACCCTTGATTTTGGTATGTTAGAGAGATTATTTTTTAAAAAATGAATGAATGAATGATTATTTATGTCTTGGGGCACAGTGTAAAGATGTAATACTTTGACATCGACAACCAAAAAGGTGTTGTACACACAGCTGTGAAGGAGAAGGTTTTTGTGTGTTACTCAAGGTAAACTATAAAATCGATTTAGAAGGTTATAAATTTAGTATGCTAAATGTAATCCCCATGGCAACCACAAAGAAAAGAGCTATAGAATATATACAAAAGGAATTAGGAGGGAATTTAAACATTTCACTAAAAAACTAAACACAGAAGGAGACAGGAATGCAGGAAACAAGGGAGAAAAAAGCCGTAGGCCACACACAACACAAAACGCACAGGACAGGAGGAAGCCCCTCCTCACCAGCGTTCCCTTTAAAGGTAAACGAAAGAGCCTCTCCAGTCAACACAGAGAACGGCAGGATGGATAAAAACACGTGCTGCGACCACTGGCTGTCTACGAGAGACTCAGGTGAGATCTAAAGACACAGCAGGTTGAGAGTCAACGATGGGAACACACGTTACGTGCAGACAGTCCCCAGGAGACAGCTGGTTTCACCAACATCACACAAACAGACTAAGTCAGGAAAAGGTCACAAGGGACGAGGAAGGACAGTACATGTGAGTAAAATCCTCAATACAGCAGGAAGATCTAACAATTACAAGCATTTACGCACCTGAGCACAGACGATTAAAACGTAAGAAACAAAACCCCACAGAACTGAAGGGACTAGCCAGCCTAGGATAACAGCTGGAGACAGTGATGCTGCACTCAGAGTGATGCACAGAAACACGGACAGGAGTAAGGACACGGAGGACTTGCCCCAGCAACCAACCCCGTCCAACCAGACGGCCCACCCAATTAGGATGGCACACGCGTTCCTCCCCGGTGCCCACTGGACGTTGTACTGTCGTATGGGATCGACCACACGTGAGGCCTCAGGTAAGTCTTCATAGATTTTAAAAGGTAGGCTACATACAAAATATCCTCTCTGGCCACAACAGGATGGAGTTAGAAGTCAACAAAAAACAAACATTCACAACATCACGGAAATTTAACACACTTTTAAACAACCAGTGGAAACCAGAGAGGAAATCACCAGGGAAATTAGAAATGAAATGAAATTCGATGAAGGAAAACAGAACGCCACGCCAGAACACGGGGTGTAACCACGGTGCTGCTAACAGGGAAATCTGTAACTATACGTGCTGGCGTTAAAATCCAGAAGGAAAGGATGTCAAACCAACAACCTATCTACAACTGAAGGAGCTAGACGAGAAACTGAACAAACTAAACCCAAAGCTGGCAGAAGGGAAGAAATCATAAACACTGGAGCAGAGATCAATGAAATAAAGAAAAGAGAACCACTAGAGAAAAGAAATGAAACCAGAAGTCGGTTCTTCAAAAAGATTGATGGATCGGCAGTCCTCGAGCTGGATGGACTAAGAAATAGACTCAAGTCACTAGAATCAGACACAAAGTCGGGGACGCCACTCCCAGAACTAAAAAGGTCTAGGAGAGGGTTCCGTGAACAACTGTACGCCAACAACGGGGTGACCTAGATGAAGTGGGCAAATTCCCGGAAAGAGAAAACCCACCGAGACTAAATCACGAAGACGTGGACCATCTGAAGAGGCCTATGAACGAGGAAGGAGATGGGATCAGACATCGGAAATTCCCAAACCAAGAAAAGCCTTGGCCCTGCTGGCTTTACTGGTGAATTCTCCACCTTTAATGACCAACACCAATCCCCTCCAAGCTATGCAAGAGAACTGAGGAGGAGGGAGCGCCTCCCAACTCTTTCTGTGCGGTGTTCTGTATTTCACCCAGCATAACCTGGATACCAAAGCCAGACAGAAATACAAGACAGCCACAGACCAGTATCCCTTGTGAACACAGACGCAAAAATCCTCAAGAAACAGAATCATTTCCATGGAAACATCCTTCCTACCTGGCCAGTAGACATGTCTTATCAAGGGAATGATTCTCTCTGTTACTATGCCTCTATACTGGTAGGTTGGTTCAGTAATAAATGTGAGACCTTTCAGCTGAGCTGCTGCTGTGTCCTGATTTGTGAAGTACTGAATTCCCCCTCCTGTCAGATCTCACATAGCACCGTCTGATAGAACTTTCTGCAGTGATAGAAATGGCCCTTGACAACCAAGTATTTAAAGTGTGGCTAGGGGACACCTGTGTGGCTCTGTCTGCTAAGCGTCTGCCTTTGGCTCAGGTCTTGACAGGGAGTCAGCATGTCTCCCTCTCTCTGCTCCTCCCCCTGCTCATGTGCTTTCTCTCAAATAAAATCTTTTAAAAAAAACCCTCAAGAAAATACTAGCACACAGAGTTCAGCAGCATATTAAGGAACATACACCATGACAAAGTGAGATTTATCCCTGAAATGCAAGGGATGTTCAACATGGGAATGGATGAGTGTAATATATCGCAACAGAATGAAGGAAGAACAAACCACGTGATCATCTCAGTTGATGCATAACACATATTTGACAAAATTCATTTGGAATATCTGGGAACCCAAGTAGCTAAAGAATTCTAAGACGTGGACCATCTGAAGGGGCCTATGAACGAGGAAGGAGATGGGATCAGGTGTTGGAAATTCCCAACCAAGAAAAGCCCTGGCCCTGATGGCTTTACTGGTGAATTCTACTCCACATTTAATAACCAACACCAATCCTCTTCAAGCTTTGCAAGAGAACTGAGGAGGAGGGAGCACCTCCCAACTCATCCTATGGGGCCAGCATAACCCCAAAGATACTACGAGAAAACCACAGACCAGTATCCCCTGTGAACACGGATGCCAACACCTTCAGCAGGCAACTGGAGAACAGGGCTCGGCAGCATGTGAAGGACGATGCACCACACCAAAGGGCTTTGTCTGTGGAGTGCACAGAGGGCTCCCTGTGAACACCTGCCAGAGTGATGCACCACGTCACAACCAGGGGAAGCCCGCACGATCATCTATCTCAGCTGATGCAGGAAGAGCACTTGACTACACCCAACGCTCCCATAAAAGCACTCAACAAACCAGGAACAGGAGGAACCGCCTCCACACAGTCACCGCCGTCTCTGAAAACCTTACGGCAAATGTAATCCTCAGTGGTGAGTAGGAACAAGGGGACGGTGCCTCCTCTCACCACCTCCAGCGCACCCAGTACTGGAAACTCTGGCCAAAGCAATCAGGCATGAGAACGAAGGAAGAGGCATCTACAGTGGAAAGGAAGAAGTAAAATGATCTGTTTGCATATGAGATGGTCTCATATGCAGAAAACCCTAAAGACTCCATGAAAGAGCTGTTAGAATAAATGAATTGATCCAACCAGGGGCTGCAGTAAGTTTCATTTTTATACATAATGAGCAATCTGAAAGTAAATTGCAAGAACAAATCAATTTACAATAGCATCCATCAAAAACAAAATATTTAAGAAATAACTAGAAAAAAAAAGAAATAACTAACTAGGTTAAAAAAAACTTGATGAAAACTATAAAATATCGTGGACAGAAATTAAGACATAAATATATGGAAACATATCCCACGTTATGGGTTGGAAGACTTGATACTGTCAACATGTCAATATTACTCAAAGTCAATCTACAGACTCAATGCAATCCCTATCAAAATACCAATGACATATTTTGCAGAATGAAAAGCCCATCCTAAAATTCATATGGAATCTCAAGGGCCCCTGAAGAGTCAAAATAATCTCAAAAAAGAACAACATAGCTGGAGGACTCACATCTCGTGATTCAACATTGAATACAAAGCTGCGGTCATCCAAACAGTGAGGTACTGATATAAACAGACATTTAGACCAGGAACAGAATAGAGTGCCAGGAAATAAACCTTTGCACATATGCTCAGATGATTTTGACAAGAGTGCTAAGACCATTCAGTGAGGAAAAGATAGGTTTTTCAACAAATGATCCTGGGAAGATGGGACACCCACATGTAAAAGAATGAAATTGGACCCTCACCCAACGGCATACACAAAAATTTACTCAAAATGGACCAAGGACCTAAACCTAAGACCACAGGTCACACATTGGGTCACAAAACAAGTCTTAATAAATTTAAGATTGAAATCACATGAAGTCTCTTCTGACCACAATGGCATGAAACTAGAAATCCATTACAAGAAAACTGGAAAATTCACACACGTGTGAAGATTCAACAACATGCTACTGCATAAGCAGTGGGCCAAGGGAGAAATGAAAAAAATAACTGAGGCAAATGAAAATAGAATGCAACACATGGAAACTCAGAGAGTCTAGCAATAACTGTTGTGAGGGGGGAGTCCACAGGCAGGTAAGCACCTGCCTGGAGAAATGAGAAAGGTCTGTGATAAACAACCTCACTCTGCACCTCAAGGAACTAGAGAGAGGAACAGATGAAGCCCCGGGTGCCCAGGGGGCACAGTTAGCTAAGCATCTGGCTCTTGGTTTGTTTTCGGCTCAGGTCATGATCTCGGGATCGTAAGATCCAGCCCCAGGTCGGGCTCCATGCTCAGTGAGGAGTCTGCTTGAGACTCTCTCTGTCTCTCTGTCTCTATCCCTCTCTCCCTCTGCTCCCCCCACTTGCATGCACTCTCTCAAAAAAAGAGAGTGGGGGGGGACAAAAAGATAACAGAAAGATCAATGAAATGAAGAGCTGTTTTTTTGGAAAAGACAAAACTGACAAACCTTTAGCTACACTTGTCAAGAAAAAGAGAGAGAGGACTCAAATAAAGTCAGGAATGAAAGAGGAGACATACAAGTGATACCATGGAAACACTGAAGATCCTAAGATAGTATTAGGAATAATTACATTCCACAAATTGAACAAGAAGCTAATAAATCCCTAGGAACATACAAGACTGAATCACAAAAAAGTAGAAAATTTGAACACATGGATTAGCAAGGAGATTGAATCCATAATCAACAACCTTTCAACAAACCTCCAGAACCAGATGGCTCCACTGGTGAATACTACCAGCATTTAAGGAAGAATTAGCAACAATTAATACCAAAAAAATAGAAGATGAAGGAACACTTCAACTCCTCTTATGAGGCTAGTACTACCATGATGGTAAAATCAGACAAGGACACCACAACCACAGGCCTACAGAACACAGATGCAGAAGTCCTCAATGACGTATTCACAAGTGAATTCAACAATATGGTAAGAGGATCATATACCCTGATTGAGTGGGATTTACTCCAGGGATGCAAGTTTGGGTCCAGAAATCAATTCTGGCAGTCTCTCCTTTGCTCTCCTGCCCACTGCTCCCTTGCAGTGTGGTCAATAAACTTCTACGTCCTTGGGGGGCAGGGGGAATCAATGTGACTTCCGTAAATCAATGTTAGTGTGATACACTCCACTAACA
Source organism: Canis lupus familiaris (assembly GCF_011100685.1). Classification (NCBI taxonomy): domain Eukaryota; kingdom Metazoa; phylum Chordata; class Mammalia; order Carnivora; family Canidae; genus Canis; species Canis lupus. Next base: position 16,077,927 of record NC_049227.1, on the reverse strand, counting down.
AAATGAAAGATAAAAATCACATGATTTCAATAGATGCAGAAAAAGCATCTGCCAAATTCAACATCCATTTATGAGATACGTTCCCAACAAAGTGGGCACAGAAGGAACACACCTCAACACAATAAAAGCTGCACGGGACAAGCCCACAGTTCACATCATACTCAACAGTGAGAAGCTGAGAGCTTTTCCTCTACGGTCAGGAACAAGACAAGGATGTCCTCTCTCTCTCCACCCTTATTCCATCTGGTCCTGGTAGTCCTGGCTAGAGCAATGATGTAGGAAAAAAACATAAAAGGTGTCTCAACCAAAAGGGAAGTAGTAGAACTGTCACTATTTGCAGATGATACATTATGTGTAGGAAAACCCTAAAGACTCTCCACACACATTACACGGACACAGACACACACACACGCAGCTAGAACCGATAAATGAATTTGGTGAAGTTACATGACACAAAGTCAAAGGGCGGAAGGCAGTTCTGTTTCTCCACACAAATAACAAACCATGAGAAAGAACAATTAGGAAAACAATCCCACCGACAGGTGCATCAAAAATAATAAAAAAGTTAATCCAAGGGTTGAAGACCTATATGCTAAACATTGTAGAACTTTAAGAAAAGAAATTGACGACAAATAAATGGAAAGACAGTCCATGCTCATGGCTGGAAGAATTAATGCTGTTCAAATAGCCATACTACCCAAAACAATCCACAATTCAATGCAATCCCTATCAAAATTCCAATGGCATTTTCCACAGAAATAGATCAAACAATCCTAAAATTTGTATAAAATCACAAAAGACTCCAAGCAACTTTGAGAAGGGAAACAAAGTTGGTGGCTTCAAACTTCCCAATTTCAAACTATATTACAAAACTATAGTAATCAAAATACTATGGGACTGGCATAAAAACAGACACATAGGTCAGTGGAATGCAGTAGAGAGCCCAGGAATAAACCCACCTATACATAGCCAATTAATCTATGATAAAAGAGCCAAGAATAGACAATGGGAACAGGACAGTCAATTCAATAAATGGTGCTGGGAAAACAGGACAGCCTCGTGCAAAAAAAAGAAACTGGGCTTCCTCACACTGTACGCAAAAATCAACTCAAAATGGATTAAAGGCTTGAGTCTATGACCTGAAACCATAAATCTCCTAGAAGAATATGCAGGCAGTAAGCTTCTTGATGAGGATCTTGGTGAGGATTCTTTGATTTGACATGAAAAGCAAAGGCAACAAAAGCAAAAATAAACCCATGGGACCACATCCAACTGGAAAGCTTCTGCACTGGGACATCATCAACAAAATGAAAAGGCAGCCTGTGGAATGGGAGAAGATATTTAAAATCATATGTCTGGGAGGGGGCTAATATCCAAAATATATAAAGAACTCACATGACTCAGTAGCAACACAAAATAACAAAAACACCAAACAATCCAATTAAACGCTAGGCAGAGGCTCTAAGAAGACATTTTCCCAAAGGAGACACACAGGTGGCCAGGAGGTCCATGAGAAGGTGCACATCAGGACCTCACACCTGTCAGAATGGCCACTGTCTAAACAACAAGAAGGAACACCTATTGGCAAGGATGTGCAGAAACGGGAACCCTGGTGTGCCGCTGGTAGGATGCAAATTGGGGCAGCCACTGCGGAACACGGTATGGAGGTTCCTTAAAAAAATCAAAAACAGAACTATGGTAAGACCCAGCAACTCCACTTCTTTGTATTCGCCTAAAAGAAACAAAGATACTAACTGGAAAAGATGTCTACACACCCATGTTCTCTTTTTTTTTTAAACAATTTTTTAAAAGATTTTATTTATTTATTCATAGAGACAGAGAGAGAGAGAGAGAGAGAGAGAGAGAGAGAGAGAGAGGCAGAGACACAGGCAGAGGGAGAAGCAGACTCCATGCAGGGAACCCGATGTGGGACTCGATCCCGGGTCTCCAGGATCACACCCCAGGCTGCAGGCGGCGCTAAACCGCTGCGCCACCAGGGCTGCCCCACACCCATGTTCACTTCAGCATCATTCACTGGAGAAGACATGGAAGCAGCCTGGTGTCCCCAGATGGACGAGCGGACACAGAAGATGCTGTGTTTACATACACATTGGAATACTGTTCCGCCATAAAAAAGAGGAAAACCTTGTCATTTGTGACAATATGCATGGACTTTGAGGGCATTGTGCTAAGTGAAATCAGTCAGAAAGAAAAAGATAAATACCATAAGTGGAATCTGAGAAAAAAAAAAAAAACCCTAACTCCCATACACAGGGAACAGGCTGGTGGCTGCCATTGGGTTGGGTGACAGGGTGATGGAGGTCAGGGGTGCAAACTTGCAGCTCTTAAGATAAATTGGTCGGGACGTAACCTACAGCAGGGTGACCACAGTTAATAACACTGTGTTGTATATTTGAAAGTTGCTAAGAGAGTAGATGTTAGAATTTCTCAACACAAGAAAAAAGTTGTAACTCTGTGTGGAGAACAATTGTTCACGAGTCTCACTGTGATCACGACACACACAGATACTGGATCATTTCGTTGTGCACCTGACACAGATACAATGCTCTATGTGAACTGCACCTCCATTTTAAAAAGGAAGGAAATTTTGCAACATGCCACCACATGGATGGAGCCTGAGGGAAGTCAGCTGGACACAAGATGAGTGACGGAGGACCCCACTTCTACGAGGGACCCAGTGGCAGACCCACAGGGAGGAGCTGGGGGTGGAGGCCAGCAGTGTTTAGTGGGGACAGAGTTCTAGTCAGAACAGATGGAAAGTTCTGGAGACAGCTGGTGGTGATGGCTGCACAGAAATGGGAAGGCATTTAATGCCCCTGAACTGGACACACACGAATGGTCAAGACTGTGAGTTTTATGTTATGTGTATTTTAATACAATAAAAAGAAGAGGAGAGATCCGGTGTCAGCCACTGCCCTGGACCTGGCAGGGACACAGACAGCAGCAGAGAGCGGGGCAGATGACAAAGCCCAGCCCCTGCCCCCCGGCCACCCTGGGCCCTGACAGCCTCCTTGCAGCCAGCTCACAGGTGTGGGGAATAAGGGCAGAGGTCACCCACCTACTGGCAGGCACCTGGCCCAGAGCTGTGGTGACTCAACAGCTGGAGTCCAAAGCTGGCCACGGCAAGGAGGGTGGGGCCATTTCACCCCACCCCCACCCCATCCCCCACCTTAGAGGAGAGGCATCTGGAACTCAGGCCCAGCTTACACACCCTGCCAACCCGGCAGCTCCAAGTCCACTCTGGGGCCATCTCAGCCTACTGAGTCTCCCCCAGCATGGCAAACACAGGTGGCTGTGCCTCCCCTGCAGGGGAGGAGGTGAGGGCAGCCACTCCCCAGGCCCCTATACATGGAGTGGGCAGGATGGGCAGGCATGAGGGTCCTCCTGGCTTGTGGCCGAGTGCAGAGCCACTTAAGGAACACAGCCTGAAGGTTCCCCAACCTGTCAAACATAGAATCACCTGGTGACCCAGCGGTCCTGCTCCCGAGTCTACCCCAAAGACTCAAGAGACCTGCACACCCGTGTTCACGGCAGCCAAGAGGTGGAAGCAACCCAGGTGTCCACGGATGGATGAGGACAAAGTGGTGGTGCATCCACATCACAGGAATGGTAAGAAAGCATGAAGCACGGACACGCAGTCCAACAGGGGTGGACAAGCACAGACAGCATGCTGATGGGAGGAAGCCAGAAACAAGATGAACACTGCAGGGCCCCACTCGAGCCAGGTCTTGGAGCCGCCAGCCACACACACACACACACACACACACACACACACACACAGAAGACGGCAGCGCTGGGGCTGGGGGAGCACGTGGGGGTCCGCAGTCCAGATTTACAGGAGGATTAGAGCAGTAGGGATGGTGTACAACAGTGTGAATGTACTTAATGCCACTGCACACTTAAGACGGTGCCTGGTGCCACAGTCAGTTTGAGCATCTGACTCTTGGTGGGTTGTTTTTTTTTTTTTAAGATTAATTAATTAATTTATTTATCCATGAGACACAGAGAGAGAGAGGCAGACACAGGCAGAGGGAGAAGCAGGCTCCATGCAGGGAGCCAGATGTGGGATTCGATCCCGGGTCCCCAGGATCATGCTCTGGGCTGAAGGTAGGTACCAAACTGCTGAGCCACCGGGGTGTCCCTGACTCTTGGTTTTGTTCGAATCAGGTCACCATCTCCCGGTGAGGGGATCAAGCCCCTCCCAGGGCTCCCTGCTCAGCAGGAGTCTCTGCTCCCCTTCCCTCTCTCCCTCTGCTTGTGTACACACGGCGCTATCTCAAATAAATAATCGTTAAAAAAAAAGATGGTTAAAATGGTAACTTTTATGCATATTTTGCCACAATAAAAAGAATTTCGTTGAGACGCCTGGGTGGTTCAGTTGGTGAAGCATCTACCTTCGGCTCAGGTCGTGATCCCAGGGCCCTGCATTGGGCTCCCTGCTCAGCGGAGAGTCTACTTCTCCCTCTGCCTCTGCTTGTGCCCACACTCTCAAATAATTAAATAAAATCCAGGTGGGCTGCTGCCCTGACGATAGGTGCTGCCTGCCCAGCCCACCCCTCAGCAGCCCCCTGACAGTCACATGCCCACCCAGGGGACCCTCTCCCAAAAGAGGCCAAATTCCTGAAATTTCTCACCACCAGGAGGCTTCTGTCCTGGCTGACAGCAAGTTGGAAGAGTCATGTCTGCCTTGAAGCTTCTGGGGGCCAAGTGAGCAGGTTCTGCTCTGAGGTCACCTGCGTGGCAGTGCAGGCACATCCTCACTGGTGGCTAAGCTGCAAGGACCGTCTCCCCAGGCCACTCACGGCCAGACCCTCCGGTCCCGGCTCCGGAAAACATATCTGGAGCAGCCCAGCCTCCATGCAGCCAGCCCAAACCAGCTGTCTTGTCAGAAACGAAGACCTCCTCCTCACTGAGCTGACATGCAAATCAGAAAGCCCAGGTGCTCTCAGAATTGGTTTTACCTGGTCCTCCAGGCAATTCAGATGCCCAGGTGACATGCATCAAAGTACCACAAAATGATCCACACCCAAACCCAATTAAGGACCTGAGAGCCCCAAATCCTTCTAGAGCATCGGACCTGAGCCTTTAAGGGGAGAACCTATCATTTGTCCCAACTAGGCAGGCTGCTTGGAGGAAGTGCAGAGGCCCCCCCCCAACCTCTCTCTCCAGGCGGAGACCCCACTAGGCCTTGCAGAGCAAGAGATGCACTCGCACCCACTCCCCCAGGGCTATCAGGAGAAACACTTCTCTGGGAGGCTGTTAGCTTGCTCCTATGTTTGGGGGGGGGCCACTACTGGAGCAGGTTCTGGAGGTCTGCAGGGACTCCTTCACCCCAAGGCTGCCTCCGTCCCAGGAACCTTTGCATGGCCAGCTGGCCAGGTCTGCCCAAATCTACTGCCAAACCCTCCAGGCCTGCCCTTATGTCCTGCTATCCAGAGCCAATGCTCAGGGACCCTCGCCCCGGCCATGCCCTGCTCCTGGCTGGCTGTGGTCAGGCAGGCAGCCATGAGCCAGCCCGTATCACCATAGAGTGGCCCTCAGCCGCCTGTCTGGGACGCAGCAGGCACAGTGGCACAGAACCTGGACAGACCAGGCAGCCTCATCTAAGCAGCAGAGCTGTGGGCGCGCATTCCACGGGGGTCATGAGGGAGGAGGCAGGGCAACAGGCCTCGCCCCCCTGGAGCGGGGGGAAGGGTAGGAAGGGAGGCAGGGCTAGAGCATCAAGAGACCTGCTCTGCCTCTGAAGCACCACGTCCCTCAAAGGGGCTCAGTTGCCCCAGCAGTGAAATAGGGGCGATCACCAGCATCTAGTCTGCTCCACAGGGCTGCCAGACAGATGAGGCAAGATGCTGGTGTCATGGGCCAATTCTGACAAACCAGAGGCTTGGCCCAATGGGTAAGACTTGGGTAAGACTTGTAAGAACTGACTGGTCAAGAGCCCAGCATGCCTGCCTTGGGGCAGTGGCCTCTTGCTGAGTGGGTGGGCTGTGCACAGCAGGGCCCAACAGGCCAGGAAACCCCCTGTCCCACCTGCCAGGGTGCCCCCCCATCCTGAGGTCACGCAGGGAGGCTCTGGGTCTAAAGAAGCTGCTCCTGAGCACTATAACCAGAAAGGAGAGGGACAGGGTCAGCTCCCCGGCCCCCAACCTCTAGCTCATGGCTGAGAGCTGAACACACTGGCTGCCCTTTCTCATCTGACCTCTCCCTGGTGTGGCCAGCTTTCCTGAACAAGTAAAAAGACTATGGTTTGGAAGAGAGAGGTGAGGGGAGTATGAGGTGAGCCAGCCAGCTGGGGGAGCTGGACACAATAGTGATGCCAATGCTGCCCCCACAGCACCATCAGGGTGGGCCCTGCAGCTCCCCAGCTCAGGAGGCCGGGGAAAAGGCCACCACAGTCTGCCCGGATCTCAGAGAAGCCTGTCCCTGGCTCTGGGATGCTCAAGCTCCTGGTATAGCCTTTCTGGGCAACATTGAAGCTGACCAGCAGATTCCCAGGACCTGGGACTGCCAAAGACCTCTCCCAGAGGAGAGCTGGGGACAAGGTCTCTTTTGAAGTGCCTGCAGACTGCGTGTCTCAGACTGGTGTCTCAGGACAAATGCGAGCCCCCCTTCTTGGGGGGCTTTAGCTACTCCATGGTGTGCTAGGTTTATTCTGAGGAGTTTGGGCTAGGAGCCCCCAGCGGAGTGTCCAGTGTCCCTCTGGAGTGCCTGGGGAACAGCCCTTGAGGGGGGCCACCCTCCACTCTGGGGTGGCATGAGTAGGTGAGGCTCTGGGGCTGTTTCTGCCCCACCCCCGCCCTCAGCAAGGACCAGAGGGTGCTGCCCATGGCTCAGAAGCAGGGTACTGCTGGCTTGAAAGCACAGCCTGTCCCCTTCCTGCCAATCCCAGGACAAATAGGCCCAGGAAGGGAGGGGAAGCTCTTCAGGACTCTGGCGCCTTGGAAATCACCCCAGAGCAGGGCCACCCAGGAGCAAAGTCCAGGAGATGCCTGCCAGGAGGATGGGTGCAGGTGGACTGGGAGCTTGTTACAGGCTGCACCCATTCCCCCCCCACCTGAGCTGGCCACCTGCCCCAAAGCAGTCAGGCACCAGGGTGGGGAGAGGGGAGCCCTTTCCCACTGGCCTTCCTCCCCCAGACCCTGCTCAGGGCAGCGCAAACCGGTGGCTCCCGGTGGGGAGGCCATGACGTCACCTCCAGGTGGCAGGGAGCCAGGTGGACCCCCACACCCACGCACAGAAGCCCCGGGGCCAGATCGCCCTTTCTCTCCCTGCAGCTGCTCGCCCGCGCGATTTCCTCTTTCTCTGCGGAGCGAGGTTTCGCAACGCGGCGGTCCGCGGGTGACAGCGAGACACGCAGCCCGGGGGGAGGGGAGGCGACCCAGCCGCAGGCCCGGGGCCGCTGGGAGGCGACCTCCGGCTCCAGGCAGGTGCGCCCGGGGCCCGCGCCCCCGGCCACGCAGGCGCCGCAGCAACCCTCCGTGTCCCCCAGGGGCCGGCATCCAGGCCGGCGCCCACCCGGCCGCACCCATCCCGGCCCCGCACCCACCCGGCCGGCGCCTCCCACGGGCGCACCCAGCGCGACCCGCAGCCACCCGGGCCCCCGCGCCCACCGGGCCGGCCGGGACCAGGGCGCAGCCGCCGGCCCCGCACCTACCCGGGGCGCCGCAGTCGGCGCATCGCGCGTTCCCGGGTCGCTGCAGCAGCTCCAGGACCGCCCTGCGCCGCTCCTTGGCCATGGCCGCGATGCCGCCCGCCGCGATGCCGGCCGGGCCCGAGCGTGCGCCCCGCCGCGCTAGGGCCCCTCGCAGCCCGCCCGCCGCCCGCGGCCCTGCGCCATCCTGGGCGGCCTCAGCCCGCGCGCCGGTTCCGCATTCCTGCCGCCGGCCCGGCTCCTCCGCCGCTCGTGTCGCCGCCGCGGCCGCCGAGCGTGTGCCGGCGCGGGCCCCGGGGCGCACGGCGCGCTCTGGCCGGCACGGCCCGCGGGCGGCCCCCAGCGGCGCGGGCGGGCGGGCGGGCGGGCGGCCTCCTTCCGCGCTCGGGACCGCCGGGGGCTCCCTGCCGCCCCCCCTGCGAGCACGGCGCCGCCGGGCGGGCGCGCTGCTGGGGGCGGGGGCCGCGCAGGCTCCGGTGGGCTCCTCCGGGGGCGCGCCTGGACACCGGGGCGGGGGGCCAGCCACGCCATGCCCCTCGCGGGGAGAAGATGGCCAGCAGCCCCCGGGCAGGACAGCTCGGGCACCCTTAGCGAGTTAAAGCCCCTCCATGTCAGGAGGCCAGGGACCCGGGAGTGAGGGTGAGGGGAGAGGCGCAGGGGACAGGTAACCAGGTGGGCCCCTCCTCTGCACTTTTTCAAAATCTTTCCATCATCTTCTTAAATTATGAACGCAATGATACATACAATTGAAACAAGTATCACACTGAAGAACTGGAGCTACTCCCTACCCCATCCCAGGCAATTTTAAGCCAAACACTGTTAACAATCCCTGCGCATCCTTCCAGAATGGTCCCCAGCCTGTGAGAGCACCAGGGGAAGCCCTGATCCTTCTGATCTGCCGCTGCGTTATGGTGTTGTTTTCATTTAATAAGCCTGACATACCCGCCAAGTGAATCCATATGGACCTACTTCTTTCTCTCAGCTGGGCCATGATGTGTTACAGGCTGAGGGGCATTTAGGGCATTTTCAGGTGGTCAGTCATAGGCTCCACAACCCACCTCATCCACCACCAACACCTCCGTGTTTCAAGTGGACTCGGGTCCAGAAGGGGCACCTACGAACCAATGGCAGACCTGCCACCTGCCATCGTCAAGGTCACCCAGACCTTGTCCCACCACATCCCTGTTCCACTGGTGCCCCAGTCAACACAGGGAGCATAGACATTCCAGAATCTTGTCCATTTTTTGCATAGAAAGTAGCAACGCACTCTAGTCTGCATGTCTAAGCCACTAGTCCTGTGATGCGATGTGGTTAACTGGTCACAAGTCTCTCCCCCATTCGTTGGAGCCTCCTGAGCAAAGACAGATGGCATTTCCATCTCTGGGTCCCTGTGCCAGGGTCAGGATCTGCCACCCAGCACAACGGAGATGTTAATAACAAGTCACAGCTACGGACTAATTGACCAGGCACCAGGCATAAGGTTAAATCCCTTAATGGATTTTATTTCATTCTCATCTGATGGGGAAACTGAGGTATGAAGCAATCCTATCAGTTGCCCAAGGCCACACATGGCTGCTACACGTCAGAACTTGGGTAAGCGCATGACCAAAGAAAAGAGGCACATACCCGGACAGCTGCCGGAGAGGACCATGGTTCCACGTGGGGGCAGAGGGGCCACAGAGGGGCCACAGAGAGGCCTCGGAGGACCAGCAGGTGTACAGCAGGCAAGGAGGGAACCATGTGAGCCGTCCCCACCCCCACCCCCCAAGGGGGCAGGTCTTCTGCCTTCTCTGTCTTTCCTTCTGATTGAGGAGGTGATGACACAGTCCAGGGGAGGGAGGGAGGGAGGCGGGTGGATGAGAAGAGAGAAGTCAGGATGTGAAACAGGAGTCCCCAAAGGAGGCGAGAGCAGGAGCTGCAGCCCCTGCCCTGGTGTTTCCTGGCAAGGGGGCGGCCCCCACTGGCTGTGGTCAGGGCTGCATGAGGAGCACAAGGCTCACACAGGATCCAGATGGTGACAGCACAGACGGGACTGGGCCAGAACCAGAGAGGCTGGCCAGGGAAGGCACAGGGTCTGCACACTTCCCTGCCTGCTCCTGCTCCTGCTCCTGCTCCTGCTCCTGCTCCTGCTCCTGCCTGTCTGCCTGCAAGCCCTGCTCCCTCTGCCAGCTGTCCCTCATCTGCAAAGCTGTGCTGAAGGCCCCCAATCCCAGTTACTCAAGCATCTTCTGGGCCTGGGCAGGGGCCCAGCGAGACCTGGTGCCCATCTGCCCATGACCACTCAGCCACACTGAGCAAACAGTGAGCCCCCTGTGGGCAGGGCCCGCCTGCTCCACAACCCCACAGCACGGCGGAATCCTCACACAGCTGGTCAGCAGGCAAGGTAAGACCAGGGCCCCTTCCCGGCATCACAGGGGCTAACTCTCCCAGGGAAGGAGTGGAATGGACGGAGGCTTCCAGGTATCAGAGCCAGTCCTGGACCTCTTGGACAGGATGAACCCTGTCCTCAGCCTGGCACTCAGCCTCTCCTGATAGAGAAGTTACTTTCCAAAGGCTGATGACAGAGGTACTGCCAGGCTCCCTTCCCTGCTGACACATAAGTCATTGCCACCTCCTCCTTGAAGCCCTCCCAGACCAACCACACAGAATCTCCCAGATGAGACCCACACCAAGTGTCAGGATTTTGCCTGTGGACCCCAGAGCTCCCAACTCCCAGCCCAGAGTTTTGAGATCATCAGGCCCAGAGCACGCCATGTTCTAACACCCCCTTGAGAATACAAAAGTAACCACCTCTCAATCATTTCCTGTCTTTCTATCAACAAGGCCTTTTTATTGTACCAGCTGGACTTCTAAGGCCTCCAAAGCAGGGACTGATACAACCATCAAGAAACCGTTCTAGTCCTTGGAATCCCCTGCCAACCCCTCTTTGGATGTGAGCAGCTTTGCAGCGCGAGAATGGCACTTGGTTTCTGCCCAGCACTCCCATGTTTCCAGCCCTGGACAAGCTCCCACTGAGGTGGCTGGAAGCAGAGGAAGCACCACCCTTGCTGGCTTGCAGCTCAGGGGTGTGAGGTGGGCTGGAACTCAGGCCTTCTTGTCAAAACCCTCACTGGAGAGCAGGCCCCCGGCTCAACTGAGGGTCCCGGGATACACAGTGTTGGCGGGCATGGACAGAGACCCTCTGGCCCAGCCAGGGACACAGGATGGGGACTCAAAGCTGAAGGCACAGCTGCAGACAAAATGGAGAAACTGAGGCTGCTGGAGGTGAAAGTGGCGCAGGATGTGTGGCCAAGGCGCCTCCTGGTGGCCAGTGAGGTGTGCTCTGGGGCAGGAGAGCAGGCTGGGTGGGGTGGCCAGAGAGGCCAGGAGGGCGCCTGTGGTGCCTGGTGAGGCAGTGACCTAGAAATGAGGAATCCTGGAGGACAGTGCTCCCCGCCCAGACTGCAGGAGTATCTCCACTGTGCACTACTGAGTTTGCTGCTGGGGGGTTGAACTGCCTCCCCAGGGACATGCTGGAGGCCCAAGTCCATGGAGAAAGACGAACGTGACCTTATCTGGGGACAGGTCTTTGCAAACGAGTGAGTAAAGGTGAGGTCATGAGGGCAGGCCCTAATCCAGTGACTGTGTCCTTACAAAAGGGGGGTTTGGACATGGACACAGGCATACACGCAGGGAGGCCGCTGTGTGATGGAGAAGGAAGAGGTCGAGGTGGGGGCGATGTGTCCGCAGACCAGGAACCCCAAGGACTGACGGCCAAGCAGGGCAGGGAGGGCAGTGGCCAAGGAGCAGCTCCACCTTCCAAGTCTCCAGGGGGAAACTGCCCTCCATCCGGGACTTCTGCCTCCAGGGCTGGGAGGGAACAAATGTCTGTAGTTCTAAGTCTCACCAGCGAACTAACACAGTTTGACATTGCTTTTCTTGGCTGCTTTCGTACAACAGAGTCAGGACACAGCCGGCTGGCAGGTACCTGGGCCTCCCACTGCTGCCCACTCCTGCAGGGACCCATGGCTTCTCTTCCCTCCCCCTGCCTCCTGCCTCCAGTGTGGAGGGTTTAGGCTGTCTGGATCAATCTAACTTGGGGAGCAATGCAAAGGCGGTGGGGGTCCAACAGCCTTAGAGTCCCCAGGCCCAAGTCTGGGAGCATTTTCTTCCTCTTGAAGCCGAAAAAAACCCAGGATGCTCCCTCCACACAGCCTCCTTGGGGCCTCCAGCTGGTCCATTCCCACCTACAACCCTCGGCTGTAGCCTGTCCTGGGGTCATGCCTGTGTGACCCCCACCTGGCCTTACCTCTTTGCCCTGCCTCCACAGGCTGATGGGCAAGGGCAGGCCCTGCCCTGTGTTAGGTAGAGGGAGAACGGGAGGTCACCAAGTACCAGGAGGACAGGGAGGAGTCAGCAGGGCTTCCCCTGGGCTCCCACCTACAGGAGGGTATTTCAGGCTGATGAGCACAGGGGCCTGGGGCTTTGGAGAGGTGCTGGAGGGTCTCAAGGCCAGATCCCAGGGTCCTGACCCAGTCCTGGGGGAGGGGGTAATAAAGAGAGTGGCTGTGTGTCTGCCCTTGGGCACCCACGGGAGGCATGGGCCGTGGTGGCACCACCAAAGCCCATGGAAGATCAGGGAGGAGTCCACTTAGGGATGGCGGGCATAGAGACAGAGGGCTGGAGACAGAGCTCAGGGAGGCGGGTAGGGGCCAACACTGCCTCCCATACCCAGATCCCAGATACATGTAGAGCCCTCCCTGCAGATACAGAGCATTGTAACATAGGCTGAGTGGCCAGCCGGTCCCAGAGTGGCGTTGGGTGAGGTATGAGCAGAGCAGGAACCAGGACCAGGCCTGGAACCCTCCTGGGGCTTCCTATGCTCCTCTGGCCCTGGCCAGGCAGGACAGCCACATACCTGTGCCTTTGCCTCACTCCTTCCTGGGCCCGCTCCACACCAGACCCCTAAGGGAACCTTCCCCGGCCCCGTGTGCCCAAGTATCAGCTGTGGGGAAAGCCCAAGAAGAATGTAAACACACGCCCAGATAGCCAGCCCCCCAAGAGTGGAGGCTGCAGGAAAGCCACCAAGATGCACACAGCCACATGCATGGCCACGAGGAACAGCTTCCTGGTGTGGCTGGGAACAGTTCCTTTTTTGAAGCCAGCCTTACCCGATGCAACTCCTGTAGCCACTGCCATCGGCCTGTGGCCCCGCCCTGGTAGAAAGGCTCATCACTATTTTTACCAAGAGAAACACAGAAGAATAAAACATGAAGATGATTGGACTTTCACAGGAGACAGGAGGAAATGAGGGGCCAACAGACACGCAAATGCCCTAAAGCCAGAGGTGTGGTAATTCACAGTCCCATAAGGCAGAGGGTGGGCAGGCAGGACACTGCCACCAGACGCTTTCCACATCAGAGTCCGGGAGTGAGAGGAGGGGGGCGTGCAAGCTTCTCCTGCCAGAAAGAAGGCTGGCAGAGCCATGAGCCCTGCACTGTGCCCGAGGCCTTGGCAGGCGGCCACCCTCACCGGGCCCAGGCTGGGCAGACAGCGGTAAGGTCCTCTGCCACACACAGCCATTCCCATATGTGGTTTGGGGAGAAGGGTGAGATCTGAGAGAGGACACAGGGGCTTCTCCTCTTTCCCTGACCCTGTCCCCTTCTAGCAATGACACTTGAGCTGTGGCTCTGAAGTTCACATGCAAAAAGAGGGAAAAAATCTCAAAAATCCATGAATAAAGAACCTTTAAACATCAGTAATAAAGAAGGCAAGTGACCCGATTAAGCAGTAAGAAAAGGATCAGAACAGAGGTTTCTCTCAGGAAGATGAGAAACGGCCAGTATACATGGGAAGAGATGCTCAGCACCATCAGTGGTCAGGGAAACGCGGATCAGATTCATTCTAGATCCCACTTTTCTCCCCTTCCCTCCATCCCTATCTACCCCCCACCCACCCACACATACTCATGTGCCCTCTCTAAATAAATAAATAAATAAACTAAATCTTTAAAAAACCACACAGGAGACTCAGTGAAATAAACCAGTCACAAAAGGACACACATTGTAGGATTCTACTCACGTGAGTCCTATTTATAGGAGTCCTCAGACCTGAAGGGTTTTCCCTTGTGTTCCAGTGAGAACTGAATGTCTCTTCATGTTTCTCATGCCTGACATCATGGCCCCTGTGCTGAGCCCCGCTGAATGAAGGGGTTTTGCCTTCCCTCCCTCAGCAGCCCCACACAAGGCTAACATCACAACCCCAAGAGGATGGGGGAGACTGAGGCAGGAGGCACTGGGTCACACATCTCATGGACTTCTCTCCAGCATCAGATCACAAGCCTGAGGACAAGGTCGAGCACAAGGGATCCCCACACACCCCAGACCAGGTGGTCAAAAAGCCTTGCAGCTTCATGAAGCACAGGGAGGAAGGTATTGAAGCACTCACAGTTTATCGGTGCCACACACTGCAAACAGAGCTGGCTGCCTCTGAGCCCATCTACCATGAACTGAGTCTATAAACGAATACATCACGACAGACCTCAAATAGGTGCAATGAGACTGGGCACTTGAGACAAGACTCGTATTTCCCAGAGAAAGTCCCTCTGCCTATCCCCCATCCACCCATCCATCTATTCATCCATCCACCTATCCATCCATCATCTATATATCCATTTATCCTTTATCCATCCCTCATTATCCATCCATCGTCACCATCATCTATCATCCATCTATCCATCATCTACCATCCACCATCTATCTTCCATCATCTACCCATCATCTATCATCTATCCATCCACTCATCCATCCAACTATTCATCCATCTATCCATCCATTATTCATCTGTTCATCCATCCACCCATGCACCTATCCATCATCTATCCATTCACCATCTACCTACCATCCATCCACCCACCTATCCATCCATCTGTCCATCATCTATCTACCCATCCATCCACATATCCATTCATTTATCAATCCATCATCAATCCATCATCTATCCATCCATCTACTTATTCACCCACCCAACCATCCATTCATCATGTATCTATCCACCTATCCACCCATCCATCTATCCATCTTCTATCTACCCATAATCTACTGTCTATCCATTATCATCTATCCATTTATCATCTATCATCATAGATGATATCCACTCATCATTTATTTATCCATCCAATCTTCTATTATCTGTCCATCTCCTATCATCTACCCATTCATCTATCTACCCATATCTATCCATCCACCCACCCATCCACACATCCATCCATCTACTCATAACCTATCCTCTATCATCCATCTACCTTCTCTCCATCTATCCATCATCTATCCATCCGCCTATCCATCCATCCTTTTGTCATCTATCCATCTCCTATCACCTACTCATCTATCCATCCATCCGTCCTCTATCTGCCCATCAATTCGTCTACACATCCATTTATCCATTCACCTAACATCTGTTCACCCATCATTCATCTATCTCTGACTTCCCTCCAACAGGATCATCTATAAAGTGACATTTCCACCCCCCTCACTGAGATATAGGATCTATGTTCTTTTTTTTCTTTTTTTTTAAATTTTTTATTTATTTATGATAGTCACAGAGAGAGAGAGAGAGGCAGAGACATAGGCAGAGGGAGAAGCAGGCTCCATGCACCAGGAGCCCGACGTGGGATTCGATCCCGGGTCTCCAGGATCGCACCCTGGGCCAAAGGCAGGCGCCAAACCGCTGCACTACCCAGGGATCCCTTTTTTTCTTTTTTTAAAAAGATTTTATTTATTTTTAATATTTTATTTATTTATTCATGAGAGACAGAGAGAGAGAGAGAGAGGCAGAGACACAGGCAGAGGGAGAAGCAGGCTCCATGCAGGGAGCCCGATGCAGGACTTGATCCCAGGTCTCCAGGATCAGACCCTGGGCTGAAGGCGGTGCTAAACCGCTGAGCCACCAGGGCTGCCCTGGGATCTATGTTCTTACCTTAAATCTCAGTAGGGGTTGGGGTACCTGGGTGGCTCACTCAGTTGAGCCTCCAACTCTTGGTTTCGGCTCAGGTCATGATCTTAGGGTTGTAAGATCAAGCCCTGCGTCAGGCTCCATACTTGGCATGGACTCTGCTTGAGATTCTTTCCGCGTCCTTCTCCCTCTCCTCTGGCTCTCTCTCTCAAATAAATAAAAATTTCTAAAAATATCTCAGTGGGGGTTGTGATTGCTCCAACCAGTGGAGGATGGTTGCAAGACAGCACGCAGACTTCTTAGGGAGATCATAAAAGGATGTAGCTTCCACTTGGTGCATTCTCAGTGTCACTATCTCTTTCTCTCCTGGTCTCTGTGTCTCTCCTTGGGAGGCTGAGCTGCCGGGTACAAAGCCTGGTCCCTGGCCACTATACTGCAGAGACCATGTGGAGAGAGCCCAGGGAGATAGTGATGCTCCAGCTGCCAGAGGCCTCAGGTGGGGCAACCAATCCCAGAAATGTGAAAATGAGAACCATACAATCCTGTAGCCTGAAGCTGTTTGGGGTGGCCTGCAGCCCAGCAAGGACTAACTGGTACAGTGGTGGGAGAGAGATGGTCTGGAGGAGCAGGGGCCACAGGGCTGTACCTTGGGACCCCATGGCCCAAGGCCCTGGGCAGACACCCACACTGGAGCACTGGGTCCCAGAGGCTGGGAGGCCTCTCAGCCTGGCCTGAGCCCTCCTCCCAGACCCTTTATTCATAGTAACCCTCTTGTCTCCAGTGGGGTCTCCTCTGGGGGGGATACTGCTGCCCCCAGATCCCATTTCTAGCCCTTGAAGCCTCTACCTTTAGGCAGTTTGTGGGTGCAGGCAGTGAACCCCTTGCCACCCATCACTGATTCCCCTGTGGTGCACTTGTAGTATAGTGGACACAGTAGGCACTTGCTCTGTGCTGCCCTGGAACGAATTGGGGAGTTGGCACAGGGGTGGTGGTGGCAGCTGAGGCTCCCCTTCCTTCTGAGCCCCAAGTCCCTAGCCTGGCTGTCAGGTCAAGAAAACCTGGGGGTTTGGGGATGTACAGCCCTGGTCCTAACTGTAGTTCTTGGGGAACATGGTGCACACTGTCCTCTCTAGGTGACCCTCTTCAGGTATTGCAGCCCTGCCACTGTCCAGCAGGGGCCGCCATGCCACCACATTCTGTCCCTGAGGCACCAGGGACCCAGCAGGTCAATGAGAAGGGACAGTGGGTTTCCTCTGAGTGGTTGGAGCTCATCCCTGCCCCAAATTACTGTGCTTTTATAATTCGCGGGCGAAGCTGCCGAACCCCACAGACCAGCCCTAAGAGCCCCAAAGTGATAACCAGGTCAGCATCTTCAGAAGGGTCTGTCTCTCAGCTCCAGGACACGTCTGAAGAGACGCTCCCCTGGGAGTGTCCGCAGCCCAGCCCCCACAGCCATCCAGGACCCGCTGTCCTTCCAACACCGCCTGTCCACTATGAGCCTCCTGGATCCCACACCTGCAGCCCCAAGCTTCCAGCTCCCAGGGCCCAAAAGAACCCTTTCCCCCTTGTGGTGCAGAGGAGTTGGGTGTCCCCCAGGCAGAGCAGGGCTCTCTGCTGTTCAATGGGGTAACTGCCAAAATCCCAAACTGCAAGGTAGCAAGCAGAGTTCTGGACTGGAAGCTCTTGCTCCACAAGCCCCCCATGTCACAGCCAGGGCAGCCCACCCTGCTGGACCATAGCTGTTAGGGTGCTGAGATCAACCTTGCAAGCAGGTCCCCTGCCATATGCTCCTTGTGTACCTAAGTACTTCCTCTCCTACCTCCTTCCCCTCCTCAAATGACCCTGGCCTGCTCTGCCTCACTGTCCAGCACACGCTGCAGCCAAGATAACATGCCCAGGCTCTGCGGGACCAGGAAATTAGGTGCAGTGACAGTAACAGGGCCACAAGCATGTGTCCCTATTCCTGCCTCCTGACCTCTCCACCTGGGCTCTACCTCCAGATTCAGGGGAGGGGACAGAGGCCCACTCCACCCCCGAGGCGAAGAGGGTGCAGAAGTACACAGGTATTGTACACAGGTATTGAAATGGCCACATGCTCTGGGGTTTCACTGGACTGAGGGCAAGAGGCTGGTCCAAACCCCGAGACAGCCCAGAATCGGACAGTGGGCTAGGCAGTAAATTCCTTTTTTAAAAATTATTTATTTATTTAAGAGAGAGAGACGGGGGGGGGGGGGCAGAGGCACAGGAGGAGGGAGAAGCAGGCTCCATGCCAGGAGCCCGATGTCAGACTCTATCCCATGACTCCAGGATCGCGCCCTGGGCCAAAGGCAGGCGCCAAACGGCTAAGCCACCCAGAGATCCCCCTGGGCAGTAAATTCCTGTTACATCCCCTCCGCCAGGCCCTAGAGGTTCCTAGAGCTTGTTTGCTACCTTCTAAGTTCGTGGAGAAAAAGGGCGAATGTTAAGAAACCAAGCAGGCAATGAGGCATTTGGCTGGCTCAGACTCTTGATCTCAGGATTGTGAGTTCAAGTCCCATGTGGGACATGGAGCTTACTTAAAAAAAAAAAAAAAAATCCAATGAGAGATGTATGCACAACTCTGAACTATACTCATTCGAAAGTGAATTTATGGTATGTGGATTATATTCCAATACAAAATTTAAAAAAGAAACGAAGCAGACAAAAGGACTCATTTCAGACATATCTTGTTCTCCTGGCCTGCTGCATGCACACTCAGCTCTGCTCCTTGAGCATCCCTGGAATACATCCACAAATCCAAGTGCTCTGACATCGCTGGGCACCTCCCACCCCTCCCTAGCCAGCAGCCCTACAAGGACACCAGCCTGGCCTGGAGGAATCAGGGTGTCTGCCAGGAGGAGGAGAGAAGGCACCCAGGCAGGAGGGAACAGGACACTCTTAGGGCCAGGGAATGGTCCACATGAAGTAAGTGTAAAAGGGGCTGAACCACAATGGCAGGGCTCCTGAGAAGTGGCTGGGCATGCTCCCTCTGCCAGGGCGCAGCCTCCTGGCCCCCAGATTGCCCGGGGGACTGGAAGCTCTTGGTGACCATTGGTCACAGCCAAGAGACTGGAGGGGGGGCTGGTGTGGCTAGACACCACAGCACAGACATGCACTCCAGTCCCTCTAGGAGCAAGCAGCCTGCTCTGGCTTCAGCTACACATCTGTGTCAGGATAGCCGCTCTGCAGATGGAGCTGCTGCTGGGTTCTGTGCCAGGCCTAATAGCTGGCCAGGCACCGGGCAGGACTTGCTCAGCCTCTGAGCTCCATGTGCCCACCCAGTGCACATGGCCCCGCCCCTCAGGATGCAGACCACCCCACCCACCACCCGACGTTCCTAGGGACTGCAGATCAGCCCCCTGCACAGAAGCAGAGCTGCCCCATCCTCTGTACAGAGCAGAGGATGTGGTGGACAAGGTGCAAGGAGAGGAAGGCGGGCCCTGAGCGTAGGGCATGCATGAGGCCGTCAGGCAGGCCAGGGAGAACGGCCCTGTTCCAGGAAGAAGAAAGAACCAGCTGGAACCTGGAGGAGATGCTGGACAGTCCTCAATGGGGAAGGGGACGAGAGTCCTTGTCTGCTGCTCTGGTTACGTCGCTCAGTTTTCAGGATGCGCAGACACAAACTAGACCCACCAGCCTATCTGCCTCCACAGCTCTGGGTCTGGTGGGGCCAGCACCAAGAAGGGCCTGCCCTGCTCTTGAGCACCCCCAGACCCACTCACCACACAAGCCAGCAGAGCAGTATTTAAAGCAGCACCACAACACGAGGGCAGAGGCTCCCCAGGCACCCGCCTTCCTGAGTGCCCATGACACTGGTCAGGCTTCCTAATGAAAGCAGGCTGGTGGATGACGTCCTTCTAGGCCTTCAGCAGGAGGCTGGCCCCCGTCATCAGTCAGCACCCTCTTCACTTTGTCCCAGGAGGTGCCCCATCCCTCTACAAAGCTCTGTGCACAGCCAGCTGTGAATGTGAATTCATTCCTCCAGAAGACTGTTGCAGCGACTAAGTCACTCCCGTGGCTTGAGAGAAAGTTCTTGCCATAATAAAATCTCTGCTTTCTCACCCATAAATAATCTCATTGAAAGACAATCCAAATGCCAGGGGGGTGGAATGACGGCAGAGCTCGTTCTTTCCCAGCAAAGACCGGCATGGAGCAGGCGGTGCAGACAGAAGGCATCCCCCATCTGGGGAGGCCCGAGGGCTGGCTCTGCAACCTCAGTTCTGCAGGCAGGGAGGCCAGAGCAGACGGCCACACCCACCCCGCCAGGGCCCATAACCCCCCAGCTCTGGCATCCGGCCTGCCCTCCTTGCTCTGCAGAACTGCACCCAATACAAACCAAAGCGGTTTTACCAGGAAAAATAAACTGGGCTGTGTTTATAGACAATATAAAATTACAACCACAGACATGTAATTTATAGGTGATATAAAATCACAACCAAACACAATAAGCTTTTTTCAAACTACTAATGATCTGTTTCTATAAAAATGATACATGCGGGGTGCCTAGGGAGCTCAGTTGATGAAGTGTCGGCCTTCGGCTCAGGTCATATCTCAGGGGCGGCACTGAGCCCCACATGAACCCCACATCCCTGCTCAGCAGGGAGTCTGTTTCTCCCTCTGCCCCTCTCCCTGCTCATACTTTTTTTCAAATAAATACATAAAATATTTTTTAAATGACATACACCTGATATAAAATACATCCATAAAGAAAAATTCATGGAGGACAAGCCACATACATCTAGATGATCCCACCACTCAGATACTATCATGAACGAATATGCACTGTATAGGATCCCAGACATTTCTCCCGTGTATATTAAATCAGGAAATGTCTAAAGAAACAAATGCTTGACAGGAATGGGGTCATGTCACATGTGCAATGGCTCGCTCTGACCTCCTGATCCTGTTCATCACATTCATACCCATTCTTTATTGTCCGCCAGCAAGAAGTAGCTGCAAAGCAAGTACCAAAGATTTCAGAAAAATAAGGGATTTAAACTCAGCCCTGAGAAAATTCAGTTCATGACTAGGCTGCTGCAGATAATGAGGCAAAGTCCCACAGCCGCCTGAGAGCACATTTCTGGGCACCTCATGTGAGCTACTCACCATCCAGCAGCTCGGACCCAAGGCCTGTCCAGGCCCAAAGTTTCCATGTGGGCAGTATCATCAGGAGGGTCAGAGTCACAGAGAAGATGGGAGGGAGAGTCAGGACAGAGAAGATGCTGTCCTGGAAGGATGGGCCCACAGCCAAGGAACACAAGTGCCTCTAGAAGCTGGGAAGACAAGGAAACGGACTCTGGCCAGAGTTCCAGAAGAAACACAGCCCTGTGGGCCCCTTTACACTTCTGACCTACAGACCGTAACATCATAAATTCATATTGTTTACACCCCTGGGTCTGGGCGACTTAAGGGAACACAGGACATTTCACAGAGGGGAGTCTTGCTCTTGATGGTGGGACAGCTGGGCGGAGGGAACCCCAGTGCTAGACCCCAAGCACTCCTGGATGCACTCGTGTGGCTGAGGCTGTGGTACAACCAGCATGCCCCACCCCAGGGGCTCATCTTTGGGGTGGCAGCTATGTGCCTGGGCGACCAGGAAAACATTCTCGAAGTTGTCTTTGGGCACCTCTGAATACCACTGTTGGCTTTCTGCAACAAGTGTGGGTGCTTTACTGGATGGAGCAAGGGGGAGGACCAGGTGCTCTGGCATGGGCAGGGTGTCTGTACTCCACACTCCAGGCTGCTAGCAACTCAGATCTGGAAAATCAAAGGCCGCACCAGGAAGTGGCCGCCCTGTGGTAAAGAGGTCAGCCATCTGCACGATGGCACCGGGCTACTTCTCCTCCCATGCTTCCTCCCCCACTTGCTGAAACTACTTGTCACATCACCTGCTTCAAAATCCACTGGATGCACTTCAGAAAGAGAATTTACTCAACCACACACATGGAAAGTTCAATCACACAGTTTAATGCAAAATACTTTTTTCATTTTGAAATAATTTTAGACTTCCAAAAATTGGCAAAAATAAGACAGAGTTCATATGCCCAGCTTCCCCAAATAACATTTTACATAATCACAGCACAAGAACCAAGGATCCTGGTAATCAGCTGCTGGCCACCGTCCTTCCTGGCCCAGGGCCCTCGTGGCAGCCAGTCTGTCTCCTTGGACCCCTCCTCAACACAGTTTTTGTCTCAGGACCCTGATACTTGTGAAGAGCACTGGCCTTCACTCCACAGAAAGTCTGTTTATTCTGGGGTCTGCTCACTAGGCTGAGATAAACTCCAGGAGGGCATCAGAGAGGGGACACTGGGCAGGTCACCAAGTGGTGAGCACAGTTGTCTCTACTGCTCCCTTGGGAATCCCTGAGTGCCCTAGGGGTGGCCCCCAGACAAGGCAAACACACTGGGCCCCGACTCCAGGACCCCATGGGTTCTCATCCACACCCCTTGCCACTGCAGTGTGACTGCTGTCTCCACCGCCGCTTCTGCACTGGGCTGGCCACTGCCAGGAGCTGTCTCTGTCCCGCAGACAAGTGCATTCCTGTAGTTACTCTCGCATCAGTGCAGACTTGAAAACATTTATTCTGGAGACTAGAGCCCAGTACAACACTCTGTTGCTCAAAGTGGCCCAGGTGTGGCTCCCTGGTGGGGACCGTGTTCTTTCAACAAGCCCCCATTTTATTTCCAGAAATTCCTTATTTTCTGACACAAAACGGTCCAAGCTCAGGTTGGATTTCCCCGTCCCTTCTGGAGCCTGGTTCCGGCTGTCAGGAGCGGTGCTCCAGCCCTACATGGCTCAAGGGTGTACCTGCTACAGGTGTCATGGCCTGAGGCCCCCCCGATGTGTGCGCGCGCCCTGATACACTCACACACCTAAATCCGTCTCTCTGTCCAGCCACCTTCTCTGTGACATGACCAGGACTCCCAAGACCCGGCTCTTCCCCACACTCCCCAGTTCTCCAGTCCTAGAATGCTCGCTTTCAGAGCCGATGAAAGCAAACTTTCTGGCCAGAGATTAGAACCTGTCTTCTCATCCCCAGCTCGTCGAACTTCTGCTTTCCACAGCTGCTGGGCACATTCTGTCCCACCCCTACCACGGCAGGAACCACATGTATGTCTGGCTGGGCTGCCACTGCAGCTGCATGTGGGGTCCCCCATAGCTGCATTATTTCTGAGCACATGGAACAGGATGCAGCTTACAGTCAGAGCTACACTGCATGCAGGAGACCATTCTCTTTAGCGGCTGGCATGTCCTTCCTCAATTTCATGTCTGCACAAACACACAGATACTTAATAGTTTCCCGTCTTCCTTACTAACGTTACAACAGATGCTTCTAGAGTCTGCCCCTCTCTCTCGTGTACATGCCGCCTATAGTGTGAGGTCAGCTATGTCACTTCAGAACCCACCCCTCAACCCCACTGAACCCCACGATATGGATGAGCCACAGTCTGCCAAGACTCGTACGCATGGGGATTTGGGTCACTCTAGTGTTTTGCAATGATAAATGATGCCATATCAATAACCTGGTGCACATGTAATTCTGTATGGTTAGCAAACACAAACTAGTTTCATGGCTCATCTTGGTTTGGTGATAAAAGCCAAGCCCTTTCATAAGCTGGGCAGTAACATGAAAAAGATCTGTAGCACAATTCCAGTGAAAGACAGAGACTATGTCCCAACAGTGACACACCGCAGAGGGGAGTAGGCACTGCTACTACTCACGGGTGAACGGTGCAGAGTGAACACTATGGAAATGGAAAAGCTGTGGAGTGGTTTCCTTCAGGGAGGGTCGAAGCCAAGAGGCATCCACCATGGAAGGACTGCACACACAGGGATCTAAAGGCAGAGAGTGGACACGGACACGCCTCTACCACCACAGCCAAGGAGGGGGCAGTGGTGACTTTTGGGAGCCCAGGCCTGAGTCGTGGCTGGCTGTCCCCACTAGGGTCATTGTCCGAGAGCCAGGGAAGGCAGTGCTGGGCCCCGACCCCCCCCACACACACACACACGTGTGGCACTCTGTTCGTGGATCTGAACCTTGGCCACTATCAAACTACCCAGAAATCCTGGCTGGAGGTTTGGATACCTGTGAGGTTCAAACAACCTCAGGCAATTGTGGCGGCTGCCCAAACATCAGCGCTGTGGGCTGTGGCACCAGGTCTGTCGCTCTGAAACATGCTCAGAGGCCCTAGAAGCCTCTGCCAGATGATACGTTAGCATGGGTGTTCTTCCAAAGGGAGACACAGGAGATCACGTATGTAAGGCAAACTACATGTGTCCTGACACCTGTTCCTCAGTTACATTAGTCTGGTCATTGTGATTAAACTAGTTTTATAAATTCAGTCCACACAGGTCAGAAAATGACCTGTGGTTAAAAGGTACCTCGTGTTCGGGCATTACCAGAAAAACGTTACCAAGTCAAATACGTCAAAAGGCAGATGATCTCTCCTTTCCAAGTTCATATTCTGTATTTTGTTCAAAAATTGGAAATGAACCAGCACACAAGAGCACAAAAAGGAAACCAGTTTGCCAGGGAAAGGCTTGATTTCTGGCAATGTCTGCGTCTGTGGCAGAGGCCGGAGCTGACAGCACACAGCACGCCAGCACTGAGAAGCTACACACAGTACCACACGTGTCATGTACACCGCGTGTCCCTACACCAAGCAGCCGCGACTCTGCACTCCCACCTCCTGCCCACCATGGTCTCCTCAGGAACTCTGCCACACACCATGTAAAGATAAAACCTAACGCTACTGGGGGGAAATGAGATCTAAAAGCCAGTCAGTTTTCAAAATAACCTGGGAAACATCAAGTCAAGATGTGTCACATTAAAAAAAAAAAAAAAAAAGTCAAGATGTGTCTGTCAAGGAGGGCGTTCTGGAATCCTCTCCGTCACAGCACCTAACTGTAAACTGTTGACATGCTCCATTCTGGACCACCTGGCAGCAGGAGGTCTTCTCTCCATCAAGAGTTGGTTTCTGCCTTTGGTTTTCCATCGGTCAAATCTCCAAATCCCAGTTTTTCCAGTGGTTCTTGGGCCATCAGCTGCCTATAAGAAGTGAAGAAAACGAAGAGCACGGTCTGCACAACGCCTGTGCGTTCACTCCCATCCCGTCCAACCACAGGTCTGGGGGCTGCCCAGAGCCAGGACACTGCCGGACCTGGCCCCAAGGCCCCTGAGGGGCTCCTTGCGCCCTTTTCCTCTGACACCTGCACCTCTGGACCCACGAGGGATAACCACTGGTGGACGGTGCACAAAGCCCCCCAGCTGCAGGGTGCAGCTCTGAAGGGAGAAGGCAGACCACAGAGATGCTCCCCAAGGTGCCAGTATGGAGCAGACGTGTGAGGCGTGCAAGGGCTCCAACCCCACATGGCTTCTAGGTCCCAGTGAAGACTCAAGAAGACAAGTGCACAAAGGACAGACCGTATCTGGTACAAATGACCCTGAACAATGCAAGAGTTAGGGGCACTGACCACCCATGCAGCTGAACCCCTTAACTCCTGGCCCCACAAAAGCATAAAGACCAATAGCATACCACTGACCAGAAGCCTTAGCTATGACATAAGTGAACCCTAATAAAAGGTAAGCCAGAGAAACAAAATGTTATAAAGAAAATCACAAGGAAGAAACATATTTATGATACTGTATGTACTGCATTTACGAAAAAAGTCTGCATGTAAGTACGCCCGTGCAGTTCACATGCATGCTGTTCAAGGGTCACTGCATTCCTTAGCTTTACTTGCAACTCAGAAACACTTGGGACACTTGGTGTGTGGGCCCCATGTCATCTCACTCTTGCCCCAGGCCCTGCACAGGCCCACAAAGATGGGGATGCCCCACACAGAGCGCCTGCTGAGCTCCAAAGTCTCCCCTATCTGGCTTCCCACTGCCTACAATTCTGGGGAAAGAGAGGGTGGAGTTTCATTCTGTTTTGTTTTGGGGCAGGGGTGGGTTGATCCTAACTCTCAGAGGTCATCTGTCTGTCCTCCTTGCCGGTGGGAGCACAGCATCCCCACAGGAACCACCAGGCTCAGCTGGCACATGGGTCACCCATGACACTGGCCATCATCACTTAACACACAGTGTCCAGGCTCCCACCACTGAGCCTCCATACCTTTCCCTGGCCAGCCCCGCTGCCCAGCACAGGCAGCCAAGTTCAGCCAGCATGCTGGGAACCGTGGGACATCGCAAGTCACCTGGTCAGACAAGCCACTTTCTGCAGGTTCTGGGGGGCCTAGTGCAAGTGGGCCACACTTCGGCAGAAAGACGAAACCTTGCAGGGAGATGATCTTTTTTTTTTTTTTTTTTTTTTAAGATCTTATTTATTTATTCATGAGAGACCCAGAGAGAGAGGCAGAGACACAGGCAGAGGGAGAAGCAGGCTCCATGCAAGGAGCCCGATGTGGGCCTCGATCCTGGGACCCCAGAATCACGCCGTGGGCTGAAGGCAGGTGTTAAACCACTGAGCCACCCAGGGATCCCCAGGGAGATGATCTCAATCTGAACTTCATAAGGGCTCCCTAGGCCGTCCCCGTTAAAAGAACAAAATATGACTGTTTAGACAATGGGAGCGAGGGGATGTGCCCTCAATGGCTCCAGCAGTGGAGGCGGGAGTGGGGAAGTTGCCTGCACTGGGGGACTCTGTCCCTTTACCTGCGTGGGTGCTTGGCAATTTCCATCACGAAAAGCTAGAATCCACTTAAAAAGTCCACGTGTAGGCCAGGCTGACTGCGTTATCTGACTGTGTCCCTAGAAGAGGTGGACAAGCTAGACAAGCCCTGAGGAGGGGCCTCGCTGCTGTCTGGGCGCTGTGACCCCTGCAATACCCGCCTAGCATCCCAGGTGAGCTAAGTGGCCCCGTGGGCCTTTCTCTCTGCATCGTAGGAATGGGGTTTGGAGCAGAAGGCTCAGGCATCTCCACAAGCGCCAGGCACTTCCTGCATGCACTGTGTCCAAAGCAGCAGGGTACAGAGCTGAAGCAGGCGTGCTGCCCTCCAACAGCTACTCCACACAATACAGCAGGACCGAGGCCAGCAAACGCTAAGACCTGACAGACACCCACAGTCACCTGAGCTCCCTCTCCCATCTAGAGAACCAGGAAGTTCCAGGGGAAAGGGACATGGAGCCGGGAAGTGGAGAGCCAAGGCCACAAGATGCTGGGTTTACTCTGTGGGCACCAGTGAATGCCTGCGGCTGGGGCACCAGTGGAAGAGCAGCAGGAAGTCCCATATGCCTGGGCACGTGTCCTGGTAAAGAAGGCTCCATGCCAGCTCACGTGGGGTGCAGGCCCATTCGCCACCCCACCGCCACCAAGCTGTGCTGCCCCTGCCCCACCCCCCTGACCCAGCATAGCCATACCCAGAGAGCTGGTGGAGGTCACCAAACCTAGAACTGCAAA
Organism: Canis lupus familiaris; assembly: GCF_011100685.1. Taxonomy (NCBI): domain Eukaryota; kingdom Metazoa; phylum Chordata; class Mammalia; order Carnivora; family Canidae; genus Canis; species Canis lupus. Next base: position 16,050,906 of record NC_049227.1, on the reverse strand, counting down.
CCTTGTCAGTACAATTTAATCTAGAAGCAGATTAAATTCTATAGCAATGGGATACAAGTGCTACTCCTTAAACCAAGTGAGGAAACAATGATACTTTTTCACACATCTTGGCAAAAGAAGACATCTGGCCAACAGTTCTTAGAACTGACCTCTCTCAGACCTCACTGTGGTCTGCAGACGACACCCTCATTGCTGGAGCCTGGGACTGTCACCCTCCACAGTAGAGGGGAAATCGGGTTAGAGCTGGAACTACAGCTGCAAACTGGCCAATTCTGAGAGTGACATTACCAGGACACAACATCATCACAGGAATCCTTAAAATCAGGGACAGATGGGAAGAAAGGAAGGTTCAAATAAATACACCATCGCCGGCTTAGAGAAGGTGGGGGGCATGAGTCCAGGAGCATGGACACCTCTAGAAGCTGGAAACGGCAGGAAGTAATTCTGCCCTGGAGCCTCCATAAGGAATGGAGCCTGTCCATGCCCCGAATGCAGCCCCATGGGAGCCATGTCAGACTTCCCACTACAGACCGTGACGTGGGCTGGCGTGCTCCTCCAAACACACTGGCCCGAAAGGAAGGACCTTCATGATTAGTGGAACAAATGAGGAATGAGGAAGAAAAAGCTAGAAGCCAAATAACACATAATTCAAGATATCCTTTCTACAAATCTGTAAATCTTCATAAAATCCAGCTCCTTGGCAAAGTCATAAAAAACAACAAATACAACATTTAGCAAGTTCTAAAGCCAAAGGGATGATTTCAATGCCTCCCATTAGCATAAGGAAAGAGACCAAAGAAAACATCCCATTTCCAGTCCAATTTTTTAGGGACTGAGACACTGAGATCACTGGAATCTTCACGGAAAGCAAAATCACTCTCAACTGTTCCCTACAGTGCCATTCTTTTACTTATTTATTTATTTTTAAAGATTTTATTTACTTATTCACAAGAGACACAGAGAAAGAGGCAGAAACTTGGAGAAGCAGGCTCCCTATGGGCAGGACTCAATCCCAGGACCCCAGGTTCACAACCTGAGCCAAAGGTAGACAATCAACCAGTGAGCCTCCCAGGTGCCCCTACAGTGTCGTCCTTTTAGAGGCATTAAGTGCATGACTTAGGGCAATAGAATTTTTCAACAGTGTGTTCTTCAAGGGTATGAGAACAATAATGACCGGCACCTGCTGGTCTCCCCCTGAACCCAAGACTTGCCAAGAACCATCTGTTGTGTTTTTCTATAGCCCAGCCGGGAGGCCCATCCTTCACAGGAACCTGCACTCTGGAATGTGGCTGCACCATCCCCACTGCCCACCCTACCTCATGGGAATCAAAGTGAGATGATTAGAGGCTTGAGAATACAGATCGTGCCTGTATTTGCTATTAACAAGATAATCCCAAATTTAACAGCTCTTCCTGTGAGAAAATGTGGTTCACAGCTACTACAGCACACATACTTCCATGTTGGGCTACAATGGCCAGAGGCCCTGAGGCAATTTTAAAAACCTGCTGTGGTCCAGGGGTGCCTGAGTGGCTCAATCCATTAAGCATCTACCTTTGGATCGGATCATGATCCTGCAGTCCTGGGATGGAGCCCCACAATGGGGTCCCTGCTCAGCGAGGAATCTGCTTCTCCCTACCCCTCTGCCCCCGCTGCTGGTGCGCTCTCTCACATGCGCTCTCTCTAAAAAATAAAATCTCAAAAAACAAAGCTTGCATGGTCCAGTTTTTTACAAGATGCATACAGAAGCATGAACTGGTAAGTCATATATATGATTTCAGCACAAAAGAGAAAAGAAATCTGTAAGAAGCAGGAGAAGCAAATGTGCAAAATCCTGATATTGAATCCAGGTGGTTGCAGATTTTCATTTAAAAACATCCAAGGTGGGCAGCCCAGGTGGCTCAGCAGTTTAGTGCGGCCTTCTGCTCAGGGCCTGATCCTGAAGACCCGGGATCCAGTCCCGCGTCGGGCTCCCGGCATGGGGAGCCTGCTTCTCCCTCTGCCTGTGTCTCTGCTTCTCTCTCTCTGTGTCTTTCATGAATAAATAAGTAAAATCTTTAAAAATAAATAAAAATAAAAATAAATAAAAAATAAAACCATCCAAGGGCAGCCCCAGTGGTGCAGTTTAGTGCTGCCTGCAGCCCAGGGTGTGATCCTAGAGACCCGGGATTGAGTCCCACATCGGGTTCCCTGCGTGGAGCCCGCTTCTCCCTCTGCCTCTGTCTCTCTCTCTGTGTCGCTCATGGATAAATAAAATAAAATCTTAAAAAAAAAATCATCCGGGATCCCTGGGTGGCGCAGCGGTTTGGCGCCTGCCTTTGGCCTAGGGCACGATCCTGGAGACCCAGGATCGATTCCCACGTCGGGCTCCCGGTGTATGGAGCCTGCTTCTCTCTGCCTGTGTCTCTGCCTCTCTTTCTCTCTCTGTGACTATCATAAATAAATAAAAATTAAAAAAAAATAAAAAAATAAAAAAAAATCATCCAAAAAGGGACACCTGGATGGCTCAGTGGTTAAGCATCTGCCTTTGGCTCAGGGCATGATCCCAGAGTTCTGGGATTGAGTCCTGCATTAGGCTCCCTGCATGGAGAATGCTTCTCCCTCTGCCTCTGCCTCTCTCTCTCTCTCTGGGTCTCCCATGAATAAATAAATAAAATCTTAAAAACAAAACAAAACAAAACAAAAAAACAACAAAAAAAAAGTCTACAGCCAAAATCACTGACCAAGTCAGAAACACACACATACCCCCTATTTATCTTAATGCCACCTGACCAGCCAGTGAAGCCACTTGAAATAACAGAGCCCACAGAGTGGTCAGTTGCATCCCCTCTGTCTACCCCCAACCTCAGCAGGCCTCAGGAGAGGCTGGCCTCCAGAAGCTGTGCTCAGCAGGGCAAGGCCACACAGACAGCAGGCAGCTCACTCCCAGGGTCAAATGGGGAGAAAAGACAGGGCCCTTCTGCTGGTCCTCCACCAGGCAAGCCAGGAGCCTCTCTGGGGACTCAGAGAGCCCGACTCCGGAGCAACTCCCAGCAGGAGCAGTGGCCTGTGGTGTGCTGGGTACCATGGCTGGCACGGGGATGACTGACCTGAGGTGCAGAGGGGCGAGGGACCTGCTCACACCGTCACACACTGACAGAGACCAACTTCAAACTGTCTCCAATGTGCGCAGCACTGAAAAGAAATTCACTTGGTTCCCATGTTTAAAAGACGTGTTAACTTAAACACATGGGCCCCAGTAATGTGCTACTTAATAGTGAGAGCTGGACTTGGGGTGGCCCGCTTCCAATCTAAGCCCCTAGGAGCCTGAACAACTCAGAAGACAGAGTGAGGGCCTTCGTGAGGGGCCCATTCCTAGGGCCCCCTGAGTCTGCAGACAGCCCTCCATACACCTGTAGGGCTGAGAAACACAGAAGATGGTGTCTGGAGGGAAATGTCTGAGTTTGTCATGGGAAAGTAGACACAGGGCTCCAACAGGACTGGTTTATGTCAACCCAAATCCTCAGACAAAGCCGTCTGAAGCCTGGATTCCTTACCAAGCTAATGAAAGGATCAAACAGCAGAAATACAGGTTCTACCCCCACCACATAACAACACATGACCTGCTTCTCCCATCAGAGACTAGAATGGCTTTTTAGTAAAGTCTCAACGAATCCTAAGTTGCAAACATTTGTTTTATTTAAAAGTGAGTTCTGGTAAATTCCATTCAAGACAGAACAAATCCTTCGTCTTTCATCATTTCTGAAATGGCCTATTGTCTCCCCTGTCACATTTCAAGCGCGGCCGAACCTACCCCACCGGGAACAAAACATGTTTATGGTCTGAGAACGTCAAAGAGAGAAACCATGTACCCACAACCTTCAATCTTTTGGCTCAGTCAGCATTTTCATGATGTACGATCCTGAAACCTTAATGACAGGTCAGCAGCTCCCCAATTTGGAAAGTAAATACCCCGAGGAATGCAGTCGCTGAGGGAGGGCCCCCCTCCACTCCCCCGATTGCCACACAACTTCTGGTACACTAAACCTGGCAGGCCTCCACTGCAGTTGTGAAAGACACAGGACTCAACGAGCCAGGCTGCAACGACCCCTGGGAGCGGGGGCACGGAAGGTTCCAGAAGTCACATGTGTCAGCATGCACTTGCCTCTCCATCCTGCATTCTAAATAGGCCTTTGATTCCTTTCTGCACAAAGCATTTTCAAATTTGCTGTCACGGAGACACTTCATAAACTTCTCCTTGAAGCTTTTGCATTCACCTAGAAGGAGAATGGAGACAGCGTTTTCTCCTGGCGCGGACACCGGGCGGGGGTGGGGCGGGGAGGGTTGGGATGGCCGCCCCGGTCAGCTCTCGGCCCCCCGCCCCCGCCCCAGCTCGCCGGGCAGCAGGCGGGGGAAAGCCGCGCCCACCGCGTGCAGGTCGGGCCAGCACCCGCCACAGCGGGCTGGGGACGTTTCGTAGGAAAACGTGCGTCAAGACAACGCGCGCGGCCCGTCAGTCCGCTCCCGGGGTCTCGGCTTCCACCGGCTCCCCCCAGACCCGCCCCCGCTACCGGTCTGCAGGGCCCGGTCCCGCTCCCGCCCGCGCGGGGTGACGTCCGCGTCCGCCCGCCGCGCCGGGCCTCAGTTTCCCCCCTGCACCGCCGGCGGACGCCACGGTCCACCCGGCCGCACGGCGCCCCAGGACACGCAGCACCCGAGGCCCCGCGCGGGAGCCCGCCCGCCGCTCACCGAAGTGATCCAGCGGGAAGCTGCCCTTGTCCGGGGGCCGGGGCTGGAAAGTCTTGGACCCAAAGTTCATAGCCGTCGACATGTTGGCACGCCCCCCCGGGGTGCGGAGCGCGGCGTGCGAAGGGCGGCGGGCCGAGCGCCGAGCGGGAGCCGCGAGAGCGCCGAGCACGTCGAGCGGCTAGCGGCCCCGGGCGACAGGCCCCGCCCCCGCCGCAGGCCCCGCCCCCGCCGCAGGCCCCGCCCCCGCCGGGCTGTGAAAGGCTCCCATCCGGGCTGTTCTCCAATTTTTTAAAAATTTATTTATATCTTAAAAATATTTTTACTTATTTATGAGAAACAGAGACAGAGAGAGCACGGCACAGACACAGGCAGAGGGAGAAGCAGGATCCATGCAAGGAGCCGACGTGGGACTTGATCCTGGGACTCCAGGATCACACCCTGGACCAAAGGCAAGTGCTCAACCGCTGAGCCACCCAGGCTTCCCCAATATTTTTTTTTTAAGATTTTGTTTATTTATTCGTGAGAGACAGAGAGAGACAGAGAGGCAGAGACACAGAGGGAGAAGCAGGCTCTATGCAGGGAGCCTGATGTGGGACTCAATCCTGGGTCTCCAGGATCATGCCCTGGGCTGTCCGCTGTTCTCCAATTTGACCCTCACAATAGCCCAGTGGCAGAGACCCGTTGTTCTTTCCTTATAATACGGAAACAAGTCTAGAGAGGCCCAGCAGACGCACAGCTTCGGTCCACAAGAAGCCCAAGAGCAAGTGCACTCACATCCCCAGGCACCTGGGAGACTTACCTGATAAGGAGGGAGTGAGGGCCACACACTGAGTGGCTCCAGCAGCAGAAGCGTCCTTGCCATCAGCTCTCAGTCCAAGGTCTGAGACAGAGGGGTGGCGGGTCTGGCTCCCCCCAAGGTTCTGGGGAGACCCTGTCACAGTCTGTGCCCAAACTATGGATGGTCACCGGCAGTCCTGGGGCTCCTGGGTGGGTGCATGCACCCTGCCTCTGCTGTCACCCTCCTGTGGGGTCTCCCCTGTGTGTCTGTGTCTAGATGTCCCCTCACAAGGACACCAGCCAGATGGGCGGGGCCACTATAAGGACTTCATCCTAATTACATCTGCAATGGCCTTATTTCCTTTTTTTTTTTTTTTTAAATTTATTTATTGGGGCAGCCCAGGTGGCTCAGCAGTTTAGCGCCACCTGCAGCCCAGGGCATGATCCTGGAGACCCAGGATCGAGTTCCACGTTGGGCTCCCTGCATGGAGCCTGCTTCCCTCTGCCTGTGTCTCTGCCTCTGTGTGTGTGTGTGTGTGTGTGTGTCTCATGAGTAAATAAACAAAATTTATTTTATTTTTTAAATATTTAACTTATTTATTCATGAGAGACACACAGAGAGAGAGGCAGAGACACAGGCAGAGGGAGAAGCAGGCTCCATGCAGGCACCCCAATGCGGGACTCCATCGGAGGACCCTGGAATCACGCCCTGAGCCGAAGGCAGACTTTCAACCACTAGGCTACCCAGGTGTCCCTGCCATAGCCTTATTTCCAAACAAAGTCACCTCCTAGGTATCGAGGGTTAGGTCGCCAACATCTGAATTCACTTGGGGCAGGGGACGCAGCTCAGCCTAGGATGAAATGAAAGTGCATCAACAATGGTTCCAGCTCCAGCAATCACTTATGATTACTACCACAACAACAGTGAAAGGGCTAAGTGGAGACCCCAGTTCTCCCAAGAACAGCTGCCCACAGCCCTGCACCCTGGGCAACTACTCCTCTTCTCCAAACCCGGCCTCTGGATTTCATGTGGAGGGAGGAAGTGTGCACCTGTGTTCTGTGATTCTGCCAGAGTTCCGGCCTGCACCCATGCCTCCATCCCATGCGTGTGCCCACCATGTCCCAGGCCCTAAGCGGATTGGGTCCTCAGCCACAGAGCTCACCCGCTTCCCCCTCCCCCAGACCCTGATGTGATCCAATGAGCCCGTTCCAGCACCTGAAGGCCTTGCAGAGAAGTACCAGGCCAACGAGTCCTCGCAGCCCCCACCTCAGGGCGCCCCCTACTCAAGGCCTAACTTGGATGCCCCCTTGCCAGGTCCCCAGCACGCCTGCACCTCCTCAGTAGGCACCACTGGATGTCTGTGCCTGAGGTTGCATTCGGCTGCATTCAGCTCCGTGCTGGCGCTGAATGCCAGTGGGGTCCGTTGGGGGTCCACAGGGAAAGCCCACTCCAATTGTTGAGGCCTTGATCAGAATCAGCCCAGTGTTCTGGGCCCGCTAGAAACTACAAAAGGAAAACTGCAGCTTGATGTGGTCACATAAACGACTATTGCAAGCGCTAGAACTAGGGGCCACTCACTGGGTTATTCGTTAATATGTTTCCAGGGCAGTGAACAAAAGACGCTTTTATTACCCAGCAAATAGCACTTTTCCACTTGACTAGATCACGCCAGTTAGCAGTAAAAAGGACAGCCCTGCCCCCCCGGTGGCCTGGGCCTCTCCCTCCAACAGCCTAGAGGGACCAATGAAGCACTGGAGGCCCAGCGACCTAGAGGTGACAGCCAGCTTTTAATTGACATGTCTATACCTGGCAAATGATTATTGCTTTGTATGAGATGTTTGGATTTTTATCTGCAGCACATGGATACAAAAAGTGGGGGAGTAACTGATGTTTCTGGAACCCCGCTCCATGCGAGGCTGTTTGGCACGGGGCCCCTGGAACAGTGCCTGGTACACAGAGGACGTTGTTAGTTGTATTGAAGGATGAACCTGGTTCAGGAGGTGTTCTTACCTTCATCTCACACGGAAAGGACTTTCTTGCCCCAGGTTATGCAGCCAGCTTGTGAGCTATCTAGCACCGTGTAACAAACGTTCCCAACTCACTGGTGTAAAACATCCATTGTTGGCTTTGCTCAAGAATTTGCAGTGTGGGCTGGCCTTGGTGGAAATGACCTGCCTGACATCAGCTGGGGTCACTCGACCTCGGTGGGTCTCAGCCTGAGGCCACCTCCACCATGGTCATGAGCCCCCAGCCAGAGGCAAGGGCCGGGAGCCTGCTCTCAATGGAGAGGAGGGCAAAATCACAGCATGAGAATAGCTCCTGGATCCAACTTTGCCTGAAACTAGATGTCATAGGTCTTTTCACTTTAATAAATTCTGCTGCAAAAGTATACTTTTCAAAAGGATGAAAACATAGTTCTCAGAACAATATAAACTGTGCATATGTCAGTTTCATTTAACACATGGATGAAGGAATTTGGCCAGATGGCAAGGCTGGTTCTAGGAAGGGCGCCCCAACCCTGATATATCCACATCTGGTCAGAGGAAAAGAGAGGATGCCAGAATCAGATTGCTCAGCTGAACCTGGAACAGGTTAATGTCTTACAGGGCAATAAACCATAATCTTTGGGATTATCTTTTCTGCCAGACAGAAGTGATTTGCATTTTTACAGGAAAAACAATCACTTGCAGCTTTTTAGTTTCCTACAAATGAACGTCTGGCTTGAGGGCACCTGGGCCTGGTCAATAGTGAATGTAAGTCACATACACGGCCCTGCCTGGGAGGGTCGGATGGTGCTCAGTCAGGCTGGCTGGACCAGGACTTCAGGGGTACGATGAAGGGACACAGTGTCACCCATTTGCCTTATTTCTGCGTATTGGGGAGTTACCCTGAACACTGCTTATTTGAGCCTGGGGCTGCAAACACCACACACGGGGGGCGGAGGAGGGGGCAAACCACCAGCAACTTATTCTCCCCGGCTCTGGACGCCAGAAGGCTGAACTTGAGGTGGGCAGGGCTGTGCTCCCTGCACAGCTCTCGGGGAGGGTCCTTCCCGCCTCTTGCAGCTCCTGCTTGCCCCGCATCCCCTGCTTATGGCCACAGCCTACATCTCGGCCTCCGGGGTCACCTGGCTTCTGTCTGTGTCTATGTCCTCTACTCTTCTGTCTCTGCTAAGGACACCCAACATTGGAGTTAGGGCCACTCTAGTCCGGGATGACCTCATCTAAGCTTGGTTATGTCTACAAAGATTCTCTTTCCAAACAAGAGCCCATTCTGATGTTCTAGGGAGACATGGATTGTGGCAGGAGGCCATTCCACCCAGTACACCACTCCAGCCAGATTGGGTTTTTTCCCCCTACAAAGAGTCCCCGCTGCACAGAATCATGGCAGACGCCATGAACCTTGGAGGAAGGTTCCCATAGGTGGCGGAGCCAGGAGGTATGTGCAGAGCCCTGAAGCTCAGAAGTGCTGAGCTTGAAAGTTGTTCTTTATGCTGAGAAAATTGGCAAGCTGGCCTGGGCTGGAGGCGTGGACACATCCCAGCAGCCCCCCACCCAGCACTGGCACCAGATGGGGGCAGTACCCGGAGCAGCTGTAGAGGGGCCGGTGAGCGAGGGCCCCTCCCAGCAGCCTCCACAGGGGCAGTCATGGGGAGAGCCAGGCCACGCGGGGGTCAGTGGGCACAACGCCCTGCCGGCGTGGGGCGAAAATCAGCTGAGTCTAATGCGGAGCAGCCCCCTGGCTTGGGGATTCTGGTTCTAGGAACTGATTTTTTTTTTCTAGGAACTGATTTGACAGCACCCTTTGCAACATGTGCACACAGGTATTTTGAGCAGGATGTTTTTGGCCACGAGACAGAACAATGCAGAGGAGACAAGGAAGCCGTATGGTGTCTGATGCGGCCACGCTGTCACCGCAAAAATAAAAAGCAAGTGAACAGAGGGAAGGAGACAAGGGCGGGAGGAGACTCCGGGGTGGACAGGGGTGTTCACTCCCTCAAACTTGGCGAAGGTTTCATGGCTGCATGCACATATAAACTCGCTTGAACACGAGCTGTTTGCTGCACATGAATAAAATTAGAACCAGCACAAACAGGCACACACAGCACCAGGTGCAGCACAGGTGCCAGCGTATCTGTCGAAGGACGTATGAGTGAGCGGCATGGCGAGGAGAAGGCTCACTTCACTGGAGGTCGCTGGTGGGCTACGGACCCCCCGCTGATGTGTGTCCATCATCTGCTTAATGGATAAATATCCACAGGAACACCTCCACATGAGATACAGCCTATTGGACTGTGGTGGGTTGACTGGTTGCCCCTGCAGAAGACATGCCCAGCGATCTCTGTGCGAGCGGTGAGGATCCCGGGGTGAAATCACCATGGGCTATGGCGGGCCAGGTGGGAGAGGCAGGCCAGGTCCTTCCAGAGAGCCCTCAAGCAGCCAACTGGCCCATGAGCCCCCGTGCAGACTTCTGGTCCCAACTGCCAGACTGTATTACTGGGAGTTCTAAATGCCCAGCTGTGGTTCTTGGTTTCACTGCAGCCCCAGGGGTCACACAGGTGTGAGCTATGGGGCCACTGGGGCCCTCAGCAGGATGTGTCCCCAGTGTTGGTGGGCACTCCCTAGAAGTTGCTGAGGATGGGCCTCGGATGAGCAGCTGGAGGACAGGTGGCCTGGGAGGTCGTGGGGAAGGGTTTCCCAAGGCCTGGCCAGCAGCGGGTCCATGGCATTTGGGCATCTGAGTCCCATGACCTTGGGGACACAGCAGAAGTGGTCACACTCTCGGGGAAGAGGGACCCTGAGCCCTCAGGGAACGCGGGATGACTCTGAGGGAAGATGGGACAGTTGCTCCCCACCTCTGTCCTCCACAGACCCTTCTACAACCTTGCCCTTCCCCTTGGACCTGGGGCAGCCTCGGGACCCCCCCACCCCAAGGTGACAAAGCTGTGCAACTCCAAAGCCAGGTCACAAGTTGTGGCCTCTGACTCTCGAGCCCTCATTCACAAAACTTGAAAACACAAGTTCATCAACATCATGCCTGAGGTCAGAGTCTGACACGGCTCTCCCCACAACCCTGGAGCAGCCCAGCCAGCCCCTAGAAGTCCCCACAGGGCCCCAGCTCTGGCTCACCTCCACCGCTTCCTACCCTCCCGGGCCCCACAGACAACCTAGGACAGTCTCCCTATCTTAGGATAAGCTGACAGCAAATTCGGTTCACCTTCTACCTTAATGCCCTTTGTGTGGAACCTGGTGTTTTCACACGTTCCAGGGATGAGGATATGGACGTTCTCGCACTCATTACTCTGCCAACCTTCCCTGGTTCCTGGGCCCTGGCCTGTGCCACCCTGGGAGTCCTGCACCATGACCCCCATCGCCCCGTGGCCCGTGCTACCATGTGAATCCTATACTGAGAACCCTGTAGCCCTACTGCCCATGCTGCTATGGATATGACATGTGGTTCAGGCGGAACAGTAGAAACAGAACACAGGTGCAGGGGTGCGGGGACCAGGGCAGGGATCAGCGTGGGGGGTACGGGAATCTGGGGGGATGGATGGGACTGCCCCACATCTTGATCATGGGGGTGGCCACATGACCATAGGAGTTAGTAAAAACTTATAGAACCGTACCCTGAAAAGGCTGGACTTCACTGGGCATAAATTCTACCTCCATTTATAGGAAAGGACTCCTGCCAGGTAGGCTTCCTGAGGCTCCAGCCAGAGGCCTGTCCCCAGACAGTGGCAGGGACACTCTGCTGGGTCCCCTCCCAGCTGCGTCTTTCTGAGGCCTGGATGTGAAAGAATTGACGCTCACACTCACGGTTGCCAGAAAGATTCACAGCCAAGCCCCTACTTCTACCCTCAGGGCCCAGATTTGACTCCAACCCTGCTGGCCGGGCTCTAAGAAGCTCCCAGTACCTGGCTGGCCTCACCTGAGCCTGGCCCACGGGGCGGGCTCACCCCGTGCACAGGGGCCTGTGCTGCGTCCCCCAGTCACACACTGCTGGCTCTGTCCATGCTAGATCCTAGGAAACACCAGTAGGGTCAGGGGGCCTATGGGACAGGGTTGGGAGTCTGACTCGATGTGTCTGGTTCCCAAGTCTGCACCCCTCACCACCACACCCCTGCCCCGCTGGGTGGGATACCGGCAAAGCACCGTGGTGGGTGCTATGGGGGCCCTGCCCTGATGCCCCTCACCCCCAGCACACCCAGAGGTGGGGGGGGCGCTGCGAGCGCCTCAAACCTGGCCCCCTTCCTCTTCTGAGAAATAGGGGTGACCCCGCTAGGCTGTCAGCAGGCGCTAAAGGGTCTTGCAGGTAAAATGCCAAGAACTGGCTAAGCCGGGTGGTTTGGTAAAGTCCCCCCTCCGTTCCCCCCTCCCCCGCAGCCTACACAGCCACACCCTGCAGGGGACAGTGCCTGCTCCTAGGTGGCTGCCAAGAAGTGTGGGCTTCACACCCAGTGTGGCTCATAGGTGCCCAGGCCTCACCCACCCAAAGGAGGAGGCCATGGAGGACAGGCCCCCACCTCCGACCCTGACTTCTTGCCTTCACCCCCTCCCACAGCTCTCCACCCAGCGCCTTGCTTGCTCCTGCTTCCAGGACCTGGAATACCCTTCCCCCTGGTGACTCACATGCTCAGCTGCAATGCCCGAGGTGTTCCAGTGGCAAAGCCACTGCCACGTGGGTCTCTGCTGCAGAGGGGGTCTCTGCTGGGGGGCCCTTTCTGGATTCCTGACCACCAATTTCTGTGGCCCTAGCTACTGGTGGAGCCTAGCACACACAGGTGCTCAATAAATGCTTGCTGGGTCAATTACGTGGACTGTCCTAGGCATCCAGGACCTGCAGCCTATGCACCTAGTAGCGGCCTTGGACCTGGCACTCAGTCCAAATGATCGGGACACAGCTGTGAGAGAGCTGTCCTTCTTCACCGCAGCCTGTGGCTGTGCAACGGGACAGTCTGCCCACAGACAGTAAGCACCCCGATACAGGAGGTGTGCAAATGGAGGCTGGAAGGGGTGCTGCTTCGGTGCTGGGGTTCGTGCAGGGGCATGGACGGCATCCCCAGGGGACGGCCCCACCGCGAGGGGCCCAGTGCGGGGACAGGGTTCCAGCTGCCTCATGTCAGTGCAGGTGGCGCAGAGCAGGCCCAGCCACTTCTGATGCCAGCAGCCCTCCCGCTGCTCACGGCTCCTTTCCACAGTGGCGCCTCCTCCCCTCCCAGCCGGGGCACCGGGGTTGAGAGGACCAGAGTTCAGTACAGATAGACAAGGGGTGGGGGGCTCATAAACCCAGCCAGCCCCTGGCCCCACCCAGCCCAGGCCAGTGCCTCCCGCTCCAGGTGACAGTGCCCTCAAAGCCACCAGGGAGCAGGTTGTCACTCAGAGACTCTACAGAGGACACTCTGGCAGCCTTTGAAGGCCCTGGGATTTGGGGCATTTGCTCTGCGGACCCTCACGGACCATCCATCACCAGCGTCTCCATGGACATCTTACTCCATGGGCCCTGCTGAGGGAGACTCGGGGCTCCCCTCAGAGCTAGAGTGTCTCAAAGCCCCACGAGCCCCAGTTCTGATGGGGAGACGGAGGCAGAAGGCAGAGCCCTGCCAGGAGGGGAGGACTGGCCACCACGGTGTGCTCTCTCTGGCAGGCAAGGGATGAAAATGCCCCAAGCGTGAGGCCTAGATGCCAGCCCCCTGGACGGCCCCTGGCCCCCTGGCTCCGTGCCACAGACGCGACCCCACATTCCACACACGCCTGTCACTTTAAGCTGCCTGGCTGTCCCCTGCAAACTGCTCGGTCCACATTCTCGGGTTGGGGGGGTGAGGCACTGGCACGCCCTCCCAGCGGCCTATAAGGCACAGGGTGGGGAGCTGGGGCCTCGCCGCCTGCCGTCCTCATGGCCCTGCTGCTCCTGGGGATCCTGCTGCTCCTGGGGCTCTGGGGGCTGCTCCAAACCTGCACCCGCACCCCCTCCTCAGCCTCTCGCTGGCCCCCTGGGCCCCGCCCACTGCCGCTCATAGGAAACCTGCACTTACTGCGTGTGTCACAGCAGGACCAGTCACTGATGGAGGTAGGTCAGGGCAGGTTGGGCTCCTGCCACCTGGACACCCCAGACCCATCTCAGGGGAAGCTGAGCCTGTTTTCCAGGATCCCTATGGGTTAGGAATTTTGTGTCCCAGCCTGGCGCTGGCCTGGTAGGGGACACAGCAGGCCTACGTGCCCATCCTGCCTTGGGGAAGAGAAAGACATCCCGTCCTACAGGGAAGCAGATAGGCTATTTAAGGAACAGAGGGCCAGGAGTGTCAGGCCAGGAGGGCCTCCTGGAGGGGACAGCATTTGATGAACGCTTACAGGAGAGCCAGGACTGGTGGCAATGGAGGGGAAGAGGCAGGTGCTCCCAGGAGTAGTACCATGCAGCAGAGGTCCAGCGAGGGAAGGAAGCTAGACTGGCACACAACTGTGCTTACAGGGTAGGGGGCACCTGCTGGATGTGGCTGCTTGCAGCCTGGGCTTCCGGCTGGCCGGTCCTGGCCACATGCTGAAAGCAGGCCGCCCTGCCCTGCAGCCAGGAGATGGCAGGCCCACGGGTAAAGGAGGTGCAGGCCTGGCCCCCACAAGTACAGCCCAGCCAACCGTGCCCCAACCAGGCACGCCTCCCACGACCACTCCACCCTCCTTCACCAGAAGTGCTGCTGCTTCCAAAACCCTCCTCGAGGCTGCCTGGTGGCCCCCAGGCGCTGCATGTGGGTAGAGAGGAAGGGGCTGCAGCCTTGGCCTCTTAGGAGAGCTGCTGCAGGAAGCACCCTGGGTGCCAGCGTTCTCAGGCTGGGCCTGGTGTCATGCCCAGGGGCACTGTCCCGCATTCGGGGACTAGAGTGGGTGTGGATGGGAAGGGCAGGTCTGGCTCCACCCCTCAGTGTACGTGATGGACAGCAACTCACATCTTGCCTCCAGGTCTGTTTCCCCATGTGTGAAGGCACAGAAGGGGAACAGGCACACACAGGGGCCCCAGAGGCCAGCCCTTGCCGTGCAGTCTGGTTCTGCGCCTCCAGGCTGGGCAGGGGGGTTCGTGTGGGACAAGCTGGCCAGTCGAGGCCTGGGCACTCCCTGCTCCTGTCTGTCTGGGCTTCAATGCTGAAGGGGGACTGAGCGGGGACAGGGCCTCTGCTCCCTGTGCTGACCCCGGGCTTCTACTGCAAGCCACCCTGCAGACAGCCCCTTCTACTGCCTGCCTCGTCTTGGGGTCCCAAGGAGCCCTCTCTGCTGTTTCCCCTGAAAAGAAAGCCATGACCGTACTTCCAGCACCACTGGCAGCCCCCACCCCTACCCCTGGAATGGAGGGGGAGGGGGCTCAGCGGGAACAAACAGGACACTGCCCCCTGGACCTGGCCCCAGCCAAACACACCTCCTGCACCTTTGCTCACATGCTCACTGCTGGTCGGTTTCTACAGACCCTGCCTGGGCCATCCCTAACTCTGAGTCTCCCCAGGGCCTACCCTGCTCGGGCTGCACCTGGGGGGGGCCACAGGGAGCTTGGGGGTGGGGCCTCTGGCTGATTCCTTCCTGTCCCCACCAGCTCTCAGAACAGTATGGGCCGGTGTTCACTGTCCACTTGGGGCGCCAGAAGACGGTGGTGCTGGCTGGCTACGAGGCTGTGAGGGAGGCCCTGGTGGGCACGGGGCCAGAGCTGGCTGACCGGCCCCCCATCGCCATCTTCCAGCTCATCCAGGGAGGTGGGGGTAGGTGTGCGGCGCGGGGTGGGAGGGGGCAGAGGCTAGCTGAGCAAGGGAGTTCCTGGACCCTGGGAGAGGGAGGTCTGCCTCTCTGAGCAGCAGGAGAGTGTGCCCAGTGTGGGTCCTGGGGAGGGACACAGTGTCCACATGGCAGGGGACCAAGACACAACAAGATGGACACGGCTTGACAAGGTCAGCTCCTGGGAGAATAGGCTCAGCACTAGGGTGAGGCCCAGGCCAGGCCCCTAACTTGCCCCCTGCCTGCATCACCCCGGGCTGCTCACGGGCAACTCCTCTGGCCTGCAGGCATCTTCTTCTCGTCAGGGGCACGCTGGAGGGCCGCTCGCCAGTTCACCATACGCACCCTCCATGGCCTGGGTGTGGGCAGGGGGCCCATGGCTGACAACGTCCTGCAGGAGCTGAGGTGCCTTATGGGGCAGCTGGACTGCTACAGAGGTGAGTAGGGGTAGGGAGACTCCTGGGGGGAGGGTGACCCTCACCCCCTAAGGCTTGTCTCCCGACTCCTCCAGGTCAGCCCTTCCCCCTGGCCCTGCTCGGCTGGGCACCCTCCAACATCACGTTCACACTGCTCTTTGGCCGGCGGTTCGACTACCAGGATCCTGTGTTTGTGTCCCTGCTGAGCCTGATCGATGAGGTCATGGTCCTCTTGGGGACCCCCAGCCTGCAGGTGAGAGGTGGCTGCTCCCAGCCTTGGGGTGGAGGTCAGGGAGCTGAACACAGGCTTGAGACTGGGGTGGGGGGTGGTCTCAACACTGCCCCTGCCATAGATAGGTGAGCTGCTACCTTGCAAAAGCAGCACCAGACTAAGAGCCAGGAGGCCCAAGGCCTGTCCTATTTCTGACAGCAGTTGGCCATGTGACCCCAGGCCAGTCCCCTGTGCCCTCTGGGCATGAGGGGGGTATAGGACAGGGGTCCCCATCTGCCCCCTCCCACACCTGCCCATCAGTAGCAGACGTACCTGCTCAGAGGTGGGGATGGGGACTGAGCATGTCTTCCCTCGATGTGTCCTGTCCTCCCAGACCTTAAACCCAGGGACCATCCACCCAAAACGAGTTCTTCACAGAAATGACATGAACTGGGCCTGCTGACATTCAGAATTCCCAGGGGCACATGCATTTCACTCTTTCCCAAAATGTGAGGTATTTGCTGTCATGACCATTTGTGTGATAACTCGCTAAGCGCATCCATCTGCTTGTGGTGTGTGCATTTACGGTGATGTCATAGCTCCCGGCCTCTCATGGACCCGTGGTCATGGGCAGGAGGCCAGGGCTGACCACAGAGTCTCTGGCCCTCATGCTTCGGTCCTAGGAGCCTCTGACGTCCTCTGGACGGGAGGATTTGGCCTCCTGGCCGAAGCAGGCAGCCCCAGGAGGCTGGAGGTTAGAGAGGTCGGAGTAGAAGTTCCCAAGCCTCTGTCCCTGTGCCAGCTCCTCACCACAGAGGCGTTCTGTGTCATCCGATCCAGGGAGCGCATTTGCGCTGGGGCACACCCCCGAGAGCCGCAGATATCTACATGATGGGCACGTGCTGACCCCTCAGACCACCTGGTCAAACGCTGCCATGACCCCCCTTTCACAGCAGGGTCAGCCGAGGCTCTGAGGTTTGCAAAGTCATTTTTAACAATTGGTAGTAGGGTTCAGTTATTCCCACACAGGCAACCCTCTCCCCCTCTCCATCCTACTGGCTCTGGTGGATGGAGGGCGGGCATGACCACAGCCGTCTGCAGGAGTGATATCACCCCATCAAGGTGTGTGGCCTGTCCAGCGGTGCCCCCCTTCCTGACCTGGGACAGAGGGTTTTGTGGGAGTCCCCTCTGGAGTCCACCCCCCCAACCCTCACCCCGCCCGCTGCTGTTCCCACCAGAAGGGTCAGGGGCCCCGCACACGAAGCTGGGCGCCCTCTTGTGGCCACGGGCAGGACCCACCCAGGCTGCCTGCCTGGAGTCTGGGGCTGCGTCTGGGGAGGGGACCTGGACAGGTGAACGTGCCTGCGGGGGTGGGGGTGGGGTGGGGTGTGGGTGTGGTTGGGGCCTCCACCCTAACCCCAGCTTCTGTCTCGCCCTCTGTCTTCAGCTGTTCAACATCTACCCCTGGCTCGGGGCCCTCTTCCAGCTGCACCGGCCAGTCTTGCGGAAGATAGAGGAGGTTCGAGCCATCCTGAGGACCCTCCTAAAGGCGCGGCGGCCCTCCATGCCCGGGGGAGGCCCCGTGCAGAGCTACATGGATGCCTTGATTCAGCAGGGCCAGGTATGGGCAAGATCCACCCTACCACCTAAGAGGCCTGGGGGCATCTGGGGGCCTAGAGTTGGGGTGGGGTTCATGCTGGTCCTACTCCAACCCCTCCACCTCCCAGCTGGGGGGTCCCTCTGAGCCTCAGTCTCCCCATCTGTGAAATGGGCATTTGCAGTGCCTGCCTCAACAGGTGGCTGCAAGGATGTGGTGAGCCCAGAACATAGTAGGTGCTCAGTGGACTTGGCTGTGCCTTCCCAGCAAGTCTGTTTTCCATCCTTTCTTTGAGCTCAGAGCTGGATAGGGGGCTCCATGGGGCCTAACCTCTAGCTAAGTCCCATCAAACTCACCTCTGCAGGGGAAAGACCCCCAAGGCCTGTTTGCCGAGGCCAACATGGTGGCCTGCACCCTGGACATGGTCATGGCTGGCACAGAAACCACATCGGCTACACTGCAGTGGGCTGCCCTCCTGATGGGCAAACACCCAAGTGTGCAATGTGAGCTCCAGCCTCCCTTCCCAGCGCACAGCCACCTGCTTGGTGGGTGGGGGTCTGGCAGGGCCTAGAGGCTCAAGGCTCCCAGAGACACTGGCGCCTACCCTCTCACTTGCAGGCCGGGTGCAGGAGGAGCTGGACCGTGTGCTGGGGCCCGGGCGGGCCCCCCAGCTGGAGGACCAGCGGTCACTGCCCTACACCAATGCTGTGCTGCATGAGGTCCAGAGGTTCATTACCCTCCTGCCCCACGTGCCTCGGTGTATGGCGGCTGACACTCAGTTGGGCGGCTACCTGCTCCCCAAGGTGGGCACCCCCCTCCTGGACCCTGACAGGGGGCAGGGCCCTCCATCCCTCCTTCCCTCTGCTCTGGGCCAGGGTGGGCCCCGCTGGGAGTCCCCTGGGGGGACCCTCTCTCTCCGTGCACACCCCCAGGGGAGGGGGTGCCAGGCCCACCTGCTGCACTGCCCACAGGGCACGCCTGTGATCCCCCTGCTGAGCTCTGTGCTCCTGGACAAGACACAGTGGGAGACCCCCCGCCAGTTCAATCCCGGCCACTTCCTGGATGCTGAGGGGCGCTTTGTGAAGCGGGCAGCCTTCCTGCCTTTCTCTGCAGGTATCCACTGCCCTCACAGGTGGGGGCAGCATGGGGCCCCTCACCCCCACATAGCCTGGTCACCAGAGACCTCGGAAGCTCAGGCTCAAGCCTGCTGGGCCTCCCACTGTCCGTAGCCTCAGAGCTGGCCTGCATCCCGGTTATTGCAGACCTTGCTCTCAGATAGCCCCCACTCTGAGCCCTCTCTCATCCCCCCAGAGACTCCCCTCTCCCTCTACTCTAGGAAACTGGCCAGCTCCCTGGCACAGCCTGCAAAGAGCAGACCTGGAGACCCCAGCCTGTGCCTTGGTTTCCTTTGCAGGCCGCCGCGTCTGTGTAGGGGAGAGCCTGGCCAGGTCAGAGCTGTTCCTGCTCTTTGCTGGTCTCCTCCACAGGTATCGCCTGCTGCCCCCACCGGGCCTCAGCCCCGATGCCCTGGACACCACACCCGCCCCGGCTTTCACCATGCGACCTCCAGCCCAGGCCCTCTGTGCGGTGCCCAGGCCTGGGGGCTATGACCAAGGAGACTGGGGGAGGGTCTGAGTCACTCCCCCAGATCCCGGCTTGAGGTGCTCTGTGGATGGACAGACAGACAGCCCCTCATGGGGCCCCCAAAGCCCTTCCTTGGCCTGATCCTGTTCTTTAGGGGCTCAGTCTCCTTTCAGTTCCCCATACCTGGAGTCGTCTATACTCCTCCTCCGGTCTCCCCAGGGCAGCTGAGCTCCCTCCCTGCCCTCTGCCCTCAGACCCCCCACCCGTACCTTAGGTGCCCCTCACACTCCAGCAGTGAAGCACCCCCTCCCAACCCACCCCCATGCATGCCTTCCTGGGCTCCCTGCTGCCTCTTCTCCCCACTCCCCCTCCATGCTACCCTCACAGTTCCCCACAGGGCCAGTGGGGAACAGGTGCCCCCCAGGCACAGATGTCTACCTGCAGTTGGGGGTGCAAGGTGACATCCACTCAGAGTCCAGCCTGAGACCTGCGTTCCCAGCAGGTTCAGTCTGTGCTGTGCCAGGCCCTGGATGGCTGGGGCTCCTGCAGATTCCATCCTGTTCTTGGGACTCCTCGGGGCCCGTGAAACCAGGACCCTGAGCCCTGGACATGGGCCAGTTGAGGGACAGCTGCCACCCAGAGGATCGGGGACCCTGAAGGGGTAACAGCAGAACTTGAGCAGGAAGGATGAGCAGGAGTTTGCAGGGATGATGCCGGAAGCCCCCTCACAATTGACCCTGTCGCAAATGGGTGCACAGACCCCAAAGCCCAGCTTCCATTCTCTACACTCAAAATGTACCAAGGCCCCTAGGAGATGTTCTTGGGCAAGGCGCTGTGGCTGACAGGGCCCAGAGATGCCAGGTCAGGGGTGCACAGCAAGGGCTCTCTATGGACCTCCATGGGACACCCCCACACCGACCCACTTCCTGTTTATCTGAAATTCAAAGCTATCTAGTCTTGTACTTTGGTGGCCTGGGAGCCTGGCAGGGTGGAGTGGGCACTATGGTGGCTCTAGGCCACCCTGGCCACCCTTCCCTGTCCCAGGCTCTGGGTGGGGGGTGCAGGGGGCTGGCAGGAAATGTGAGGCAGCCTCTTGACCAGCTGCCATACTCCAGAGCCTTTTCTCTGGTCCCTTCCGATCCTCTTTTTTTTTCCCATGACAGAAGCCTTTGCTTTTTAAATTCAAAACCTTATCTGCGTCAGAGGCAGAGCATACAGGAGGGCAAGCTGGCAGAGGGGTGGAGGGGTGGGTTGAGGATGGGACAGGGAGTTAGCTATGCTGGTCCATTCTGCCTGAGTAGCTAGCCTGACAGCACCACCTTCTCTGGGGAATGCACTGGGCGTAACCCCTCCCAGGGAGGACAGGACAGGGGGCGTGCAGATGGGGTCAGAGGGCCTCCCTGGGGGCGGGTGGACACGTCACAGTGAACACTGGGCTCTTCAGTCACGTGAAGTGTTGGCAACATTGTGGGGAGGCTCCCACGGAGTATAAACCAGGCATCGGGACAAGTCCCGGTGCAGCTGCAGAAAGGGGTCCCTGAGGCCCACAGTCCCAGTGTACACAGAGGGTGCCCCCTAGGGGAGAAACGACGGGATCAGGGCATGACCCTACCTGGGAGCCATGTCCAGGGGTGAAAATGAAGCCGCCCAGGACTGTTGCGATCAACATATAAACCTCAAACCACGGATGCTTCCAGATGTGCCGTGTCTGTGCAGGACCCCTGTGGAGGAAGAGAAGGGGTGTTCTGGGGGAGGGGTGATGGACTGTGCCAGTATGGGTTTGTTTCTAGGAAAAGCTGGTGGCAGATTAGGAGTATGCACTCTGTCCTTCTATTCCTTCTGTCTGAAATACCTGACACCCACAGAGAGTCCGGGAGCCTGCCCTGAGGGCCGGGCCACTTTACTCTGCAGTTGCATGGTGCAAGGACCACGGATCTGACCTAAGTTCATCTCAGTGAACAAATCGACAGCATTCTTCAGAGGACGCAGAATATTCCAGAATGGCTGTGGAAACCCTTTCAAGAAGCTGTGGGTTGAAGAGACTTGGCTGCTGGGGACGGGGTTGATGGGAGAACATGGAAAGCCAGAACAGGGGAAATGTGAGCATTCCAAGCGAAAAGCTGCTGTTACGAAAGTCTCCTATCTTTATGGCAAACACCGTGTTGCCTGGACCTTGGTTCCAGAAGCCACTCCTCGCATAGGAGTGGGGTCTGCTGCACCTCCCGCGTTGGTGGGCTTCAGGCAGGGGCAGGATGCAGAACCTGAGCCACGTGTTTCCTAACTTCTAAGAACAGGTGTCAAAATGAACCACTCTCCCTAGTGACTTATGTTTTCTCCAAAGAAGCCAGTAGGACTAGTTGATGTTTTAATTGGCCAAGAACAAATTTGAGAAGCCTTTCTGCCAAGTGGGAAGGTGTAGATCCTAGTGGAAAGCCCTCCACAAATGTGCTGCTCTGGGTCCCTTCCCCCAGGGTGGGTCCTCCAGGTGGGACAGGGTGGGGGGCTCTGGTGGAGGGTACATGGCAGCTCTGGCATGAGATCCCCACAGTGATCTTAATGCCCTGCTGGTCCACGATGTGAGCCTGAGCTTCCTGGGGTCCCCACACCAGGTACTCACAGCTTGGCATGGATGCAGATCTGAGGTGGGCTGGGCACAGGGCTGGTGCACGCGGGACCCTCACCCAGCCTGGTCAATGCTTGGGAGGCAAGCAGCCTCTGCAGGGGATCCCTGAGTCCCCCATTCTCAGGTTCCCTTAACCCCTGCCATGAACTCACCAGGTGCTGTGAAGTGAGGGCTGCGGCTGGGCCAGCTGGCTGGGACCAAGGAGAGCCAAGGCTGCCGACTGGGGAAAACCTGGGGAATATCCATCCCTTTTCACCCTACTTTATGGAATTGACACAAAATAAGCATTTTATACACTAAAGGAGAACAATGTGCCAAGTCTGATGTCTGACCTACGAGGTCACCAGCACATTAACGACACACGCATCTCCATGGCCGCCCTGGACCCCACCCAGCAGGCCTGGCTTAGCGATCACATGGAGACCCTGGCCTGGGGCTGCCTTCCCCCTGCAAAGAAGGGGGCCCACCACGCTGTAGGGACAGACACACGGGGGGCTGAGAGTCCTGGTCCTGAGGCCCCTCTAGCCCTAAGCTTCCTGCCTGCCACTGGGCAGGGCAGTATCTGTCAGAGACATTCCCACTGGATAAAGACTGATTTATTTAAAAACAGACAGTTCTTCTGGGACCTGGGGAGGAAAAGCATTGTGAGCGGCAACTTGGTAGCTGGTCCCCACTTCTTACCATAGGAAGTCATGTTTCCCCAGACGTAAGGGAAGCCCGAGGAAGGCTGCTACGCCGGAGGGTGGGGGTAGGGGCTGCAGGCCACTGTTGGTGGTGCTGACGGGCCTGCTGAGTCTGACACCCACACCCCCGCCTGAAGTCCCATCCCCGCCATCGCCTATTCTGAATCCTAGTGGTGCTTGAGACCGTCTATGTGATGGAGGCATAGAGCTTCGGTGAGAACAGATGTTAAGGTGACAACAAGCCTGTTTTACCGTTTTCTTTCCAGAGCCCAGTGCTTTGCCTCGAACTCTGCAGAGAGACCCTGTCTCTGTTCCCCCTGGGGTGTCATGAATAAGGAGGTTGAGTGTGTGTCACACCTGCATACCCCGGGTAGCCATAGGCTACATTGGTGCCCGAGCATCCACCCAGCCCCTGCCTCGTGTTTTGTCACCGCAGATGAGCTGGGCCACCGTCTCCAGGATTTCATTTGAGTGGTGTCAACAGCGTGCCCTAGTGGCCTGTCTTCCCCCACCCAGTGCCCCGCAGTGGCCCGTATTCACGCTTCTTCCCTTTTACTGGTGAGCACCGTGCACTTCAGTTTCCTGTTCAGCTGCCAATAGACATCTGAGTTATTTCCAGTGTTGGGGGTGTTGGCGGGAAATCACTAGCCACTGTCAAGACATTTCCTGGCCCAGTGGCCCCATGCAGCCTTGGTGTGTGAGGGGCTCACAGACAGCCCCTAGGCACCCCTCGCTGTGGCTTGGCCCCAGGGCTCAGGCCTGCTCACGTCACTGCCCCTGGCGCCTTGTCAGGGCCACTGGACTGGCATCCCTAGCAACTGAGGCTGGGCCCACACCCACACCTATGCCTGTCGACAGCTTTGTCCAGGTGACATGTGTCACCTCCCTCTGTACCTTCCCGAGAGCACAGCACTTCATGCTCCAACAGGAGCTCATAGGGAGGAAAGAGCCCCCGCGTCTGGTATTGGGGAGCATCCTGCTATCCCCACCAATTCTAGCAACAGAAAATGAGGACTTGGGACCCATCACATTTCCCTTTCCAATGGGGCTGCCAAGAAACCCAGAGCTATGGTTCTTGATCAATCAGCTGATTCCTTAAAAAAAAATCTGCCCTTTCCTTGTATCTTATGGGTCTTCCTTTCTATGTCTAGTTCTCAGAACAGTTTTCAGGGTGCCTCAAAGCTGGGACACAGCCAGGCTGGCACTCAGATTGTCTGTGGTGCCATAATGCTCTCACAGACCTGCACCGACTCATGGTGCCAGAGGGCTTCTCTGCTCAAGTACTCACCTGACAGGTACTAGGGAGTCAGGACTTGTCATCTGTCTCCAGAAGCCACCTGGGACAAAGAAGGGGTTGGACCAGTTGCTCCCACCCAGAACTGGACACGTGCTTATGTGTGTGACAGGGATTCCAGCTGCACCAGTGGATGGGGGCCAGGAAGTAGTGGAGCATCACCCCTACCACAGGGGTGCCGCTGAGGTGTGAGGGCTGGGTGGGAGGTGGGGCAGCATGACCCTGAGAACCCAGGGGTCTGGGTTACAGGTGAGACGAGGGTAGGCCCAAGGACCAGCCCAGGCCCCTCTGAAGTAGTGGGGTGCTCCTGGGCCCATGCACCTGAGGCCCTAACCTCATCATTCAGAAGTGTCCCTCAGCACAGGTGCTTCATGATGACTGAAGCTGAAGTCACAGTAGAACCTGAGGCTGGGGATGGTGCTGGGGGTGGGGGGCACTGCTGGGGGAAGGATGGCCTGGGGGGGCGGACAGCGCTGGGAGGGGATGGTGTTGAGGGGGCACTGCTGGGGGGGGGGAACATCGCTGGGAGGGGATGCTGGCAGGGGGAACAGCTGGAAAGGGACAGCGCTGTGGGGGACACTGCTGGGGGTGTTGGCACTGTGGGGGGTGCGACACTGTTAGGGGGCACTGCTGGGGGACAGCTGGGAGGGAAATCACCAGCCACTGTCAAGACATTTCCTGGCCCAGTGGCCCCATGCAGCCTTGGTGAGTGAGGGGCTCACAGACAGCCCTTAGGCACCCCTCGCTGTGGCTTGGCCCCAGGGCTCAGGCCTGCTCACGTCACTGCCCCTGGCGCCTTGTCAGGGCCACTGGACTGGCATCCAGACAGCCCTCGGGAGGATGGTGCTGGGGGGCTTGGCTGGCCCCAGGCCTTCTCCTAGAATAAGGAGTTTACACACAGGCCTGCAGCCTTTTGACTCTATTAGCACTGTGATGTACAACGTAAGCAGGTCACCTGACAAGCTTCATGGTGTCCTGGTTACCTACTGCACACGCCCCTGGAATACAGTTTATAAACCTGTGACATGAGCAGGACGTGGTGGGGACAGCTCATCTCTGCTACAGCCCATGTCACCTGGGGAAGCAGCCATCTGCAGACTCATCAGCACCTGAGCACCCCCCATGTGGCCTCCTCACATGACTGGGGCATCCCATGTCAGTGGGCCAAGTCTCAAGGGCAAACGTTGGGAGAGCACCAGTTGCCTCCTCCTCCTGCCCTTGCTCCAGGATCACACAGCGTCACTTCTGCTTCTTCCCATGCTGGAAGTTGAGCTATGTTCCAGGGGCAGAGCATCAAAAGCCTTGGTGGACAGGTTTTAAGACCACCACACTTGTCTGCCACCCTATGAGATTCTCCACAGGTCCTGGGAAGGGCAGGCCTGCTGTGTGCACGTGGCCCAAGCAGAGGAGGTGTGGGCCTCCGTGCCCTAAGTGACTTTTGAGAGAGTTCAGCACATGTGGTTTTCTGGGAATGGGGCAAGCATGTCCCGTGTTTGTGCAGACAGCAGGCCTGTTTCCTTGCTGGGGTGGCTGTGGGAGGGCAGCCAATATGGTCACTGCCAGTATCTGCAAACAGAGGCCTATAGAGCAAGTGCTCAGTGCCAAGAGACAGTTGTGCCACATGGGGAGCTTGCCGGGATGCCGTCCTGGGGGGCCTCAGCCACAGCCACAGCCTGATGCACGCTCAGGAAAAGCTCTTCACAGTTGGGACAGGCAAATGAGAATAAGATGCACAGAATAAGAGCCATAGCCAACAGACACGGCCGGTTTTATTGAAAACACAGCCAGGTTTTCCTTGGGACTGGTCAGTGAGGCCCCAGCAGACTCAAGGAGGGAGGTGAGGGATGGGCGAGCCATGGCCCAGACCCACTGGGGAATGCAGGCAGGTGACCAGGATGCTGGTGGCCGGCAGCAGAGAGGCACTCTCACCCCCCACCAGGCACAGACTACAGCTGGAGGGAAGGGCTGGCCCTGGTCAGTCTCTAAGACATTTCCAGTAGAAAAATAGACCTTTCCCTCAATAAGCAACTTCCCTGGGGGCCTGAAGCCAGGATGGCATCTTCTAGGTTATGTTGGAGTGGTCACATTCTGCTGTAAAGGGACGAAAACACATCATCATCTATAAACAGTTTGGCCAGAGTTAGTCCTTCCAAGGGTCAGGAGCCAGCAGGAACGGGGACTCAGTACCCGGGAGTCCCTAGGCCCATTGGTCACTGATCTGCTGGTAAGCCTGCCTGTCCCTCGTTGGGGCCGCACCTCCGGGAGGCAGCAGCCAGCTGCATCCTGAGAGTGGCCCTGGCCCACTGGCCACCCCCCTAGGAGAGCAACTGCAGCACCTGCCGGATGCGCTGGGTCTTCCCCTGAGGAAGGGGGTCCATGCCGCCAGCCTCGTCCAACTTCTGCATCAGGGCTTCTGCCTTCTGCACTGTCAGCTCCCGGGCCCGGCCCTGGAGTCCCTCCAGGTAGGCCAGCAGTGTGGAGAAGAGCTCATCAGGAACCTGGGATGGGAAGAGGATTAGGGTGTCAGGGACCAGGCAGGGTAGCGTGTGGAGCGTGAATGCTGAGTAGTGGAGAAACGAGGTGTTCACAGTCTGGCCCCAAGCTCCAGGCAGAACTCCTGGCCCAGCAGCTGCACCCCTGCGCCTGCAAGAGGAACCCCCACCCTTGCACCAGGCCCGCAGAGCTCGGCGGCCAGGTAGCAGCACCCCATCAGCCCCTGGTATGCCAACTACACAGGTGGGGTGGGGGAGGGCCTGTGCCACACACCTGCTCCCGTTCTGTCCATGGTCTGCAAGACCATGGGACTGGGGAGGCGAGGAGGAAGGGCGGGCCTCCTGCAGTGACCCTTTCCCAGTCCTAGGCTGTTCCCTCTACTGGCTTCAGGCTCAGCAGCCACGGGTTCCTACCCCTTCCAAAATGCCACGAAGCCAAAAGTAAACACACATTAGTGAGGAGAGAGACTTCTAGGACAAAGAATGGAGGTCTGAGGGGGATGAAGCCCATGCTGATAAAACCGAGTTCTGCTGCTGTCACCCCCACCCACCTGACTCTAGGTTCAGCTGGTCCCATCCAGAGGCGAGAGCAAAGGAATGGCCAGATCCACTTAAGAACTGCCAGTGACCCCCACATCTCAAGTCTGAAGCCACAGTAGTGGAGGTAGAGGCACTGGCAAGGACAGATGCCTAGAGCAAGGGGACAGCGCTAAGGCCCAGGTGGTAACCCTCCACCCACGGTCAGCTGGTTCTGACAAGGACCATTTGATGGGGGAAGGAGCTGTGGTTCCAACAGACGGGGCTGGGACCCCTGGATGTCCATGTGCAAGAGCAGGAAGCTGGAGCCTACCTCACACTGTACTCAGACCTCAGCTCAGAAGGGGTCAGAAACCTAGAAGTGTGAGTTAATAAACTCTAAAAGAAAACATCACAGAAAATCTTCATGACCTGGGATTCAGCAACGGCTTCCTAGATGGATCACCCAGAGCACCTACAGCCATTGACACAGGAAGTGCAGGGACTCCAGTGTGGTGGGCTAGGCACACTGCTGGGCACAGGGAGAGGGCACGAGAGTTCACTTACTGAGGGGGAGCCTTCCCAACTGCTCTCCCACAGGCTGCCTCCCTTCATCTTGCACTGCCCTCTACTCCATGCTGTCCCCATCCCCTCCCTGCATGCGCTGCCCCCCGACTGGCTGCCCACCCCCTCACCAGCTTCCATAGTGTTGACAGCCAAGCCTGTGTCCTGCAGCAAGACTAGAAGATTCTATTCTGAAATCTAAGAATACAGGAGAGAAGATCCAAGATCCTGAGCCAAGCCTATCAACTGGCACGGAAGCACACAGGCCACTAGGGTGCTTGCAGCCCTGGCTACACCCACAGGGTACCACATCTGAGCAAAGTCTCTGATTCCAAAGTCAGAGGCCAGGTCACGTAAACACACCATGCAACCTGGATAAAATAAAAGTTATACAGAGAGAAGATATCGCAACTGTATTGTTACCATCCTTAGAGAGATAAGGAGATATGATCTGTTCATAACACGGGAATAAGATGCTATAAGCAGCACATCTCAGAGGGAAGCTGTGTCTTCATCAACAGGCGTCACTGGCCGTCCTTGCTTACAGAGGTCACCCTGGTGTGGTGGGTGTTTCCTCCAATGCCAGTGATGCTGGGCTCCTCTGCAGGTGTTCACTGGCTACCTGAATCATCTGATCTGGAGAAACGTCTACATAGACCCTCTGTCCATTTTGAAATTGGGCCGCCTTTCTGTTACCAAGTCCATCCACTGTGGGGAGGACAGTCTATTCAATGGATGGTGTGTATTCACACCTAACTCACCACATACAAAGTTAACACCAAAAAAAAACAAAAAAAAAAACCAAAAACAAAAACAAAACAAAACAAAAAAACAAAGTTAACACCAATAGGTCAAAGGCCCAAATTTGCAAGAACAAAACTAAAAAACCCTTACAAGAAAACAGGAGAGTTTTCCTGACCTTGGGATAGGCAATGATTCCTTAGTTATGACACAAAAAACACAAACAACAAAAGAATAAATAGAAAAATCAGGCTTCATCAAAATTATGACCTTTCCCCAGCACACTTCGCACTGCTGTGATGACTAGGTGGCCTCAGGGGGATGCGGATAACCGGGAAGCAAGGGCCATCTGGCTGCAGCAGTGGTTCCGGAGGTGCCCTGGGGCTCCCTCAGGAAGCAGTGTGTCTACAAAGGCTGGGAGTGGCCTGGCCTGTGGTCACTGCCCAGCACCTCTGTGCAGGAGCAGCTCCAGCCCCAGGGAGCAGAGGGGGGGACACAGACCCGGGACGGGTGGTCAGGGCACAGAGGTCTCTGCACATAGCTTCCTGCTGGCTCCTTGTGTGTGATACCTGCTCCCAAGAGCTCTGGGGACAGAAGTCTGTGCCCTAAGCTGCAGGGAGTGGAGAGCTGCCATGGGGCTGTGCAGGACAGTAGGGTCACAGGGAAAGCATGCGGTGTCATTGCTCCGAAGTGAGGCTCTGCCACAGGTCACACTGCCAGCCTGTGACTCCTGCAACACCCTGGCATCTGTGTGGACATCTGCCCTCCCCACCCTGCCATACCCATAGCCTCATTTCAGACTGTGGCTGTTAGGTGCTTTCTCCACAGAGGTCTCCCCCCATCATGTGCAGACAGGCACCGTCAACCTCCCCATCCTAGAGCCACCACAGTTGTAATGAAAACTATACTTGTCAAAACAAACGATGGCAGCAAGGGATGACCACCTGTGAGAAAATCTACACTGATAGGGATGACCCTGCAGCATCACAGGGGAGGCAGCCAGGCCCTCCCCTAGAGCAGCATGCTGACTGACAAATGCAGAGGAGGATGCACACTGTGTGCACAGTGACCACTGACCCAGACAAGAGCTCCTGCTTGACCAATGGACACAGGTGGGATGAGAAACAGGGTGTCTGCATAATCTCAAAGCAGCTCTACAGACATGGCTCCATAGATCACCACAGGAGCAAACCCAGCAGGTGTCCCCTGAATCCTGACTTACATCAGGATCAAACCATCCTGTACCTGCTCCTGGGTGTGCTAGGAGGACACAAATACACGCCCCTGGGTGTGATAACTGGCCTCTCCAAGCACACCAAGGTTGTGAAGGAAGATCCAAGCTAAAGGAAATGACAGGCACTGACAAGCAAATGTGACTGCAGATGGGACCCTTGCCCATGGATGCCAGTAAGAACCAGTAGAGCCCATGGTGGTCATGAGAGGCCTGGCTCATCCGCAGGAAGAGGATACTACAGCATTCTGGGGTAACACAGTATCTCCTCTACCACACCACACCACCCACCCCTGGATCAAGAGCGCCTGGGAAGACAATTCCCCTATGGTCAGCAGCTTCCTTGGGGAAGGTTCAGCTTGAAGCAGGCAGGCTGACAGCCCAGGACCCAAGCCTGCAAGCCCCTGGCCCAAGTCTTGCCCTGGACAAGCAGGGATTCTTCCTCTACAGCCCCAAGCAAATCCTTTCCTTTGTAAAATCAGGGGTTGGACTGGGGACCCCTGGCGGGGTTCCTACCACAAGTGCTAGGGCCTCTTTCTTAACCATAGTCTTGGCCAGGCCTGGCTGCTGGGGGCCTGCCCTTCCCAAGCCCCTGCTGGAAGGGAAGCCTCAGGCTCCGGTGGCCTAAGCAGGCCCTGCCATCCTGGTCACTGGGACATTGACCCCCACCCCCAAGTATGCACAGACTATCATCTGGGAGATCCCTAAGTCCCTGGGAATGCACACATCTCTCCTCCTCCCCACCAGGTACACACACCTGGTTACTGTTGTACACGTGCACACACACCTGCCCCACCCCCCCAGCATGTACATGTATCTTCCCCCCAGTGCGCACACACCTGGTTGCTGTCGTACATATGCAGTAGCAGCCAGGTCTGCCTCGTCTTCTGAAATCTCCAGTTATCATGCTTCTCGGCCCAGCTAGGAAGCAAGGACAGAACATTTCAGGTGCTGGCAGGAGAAGCTGGATGGGTCTGTGCACCGGGTGTGTGTAGGTACTGCCCAAACCTGCCAGCTGGAGGGTAGCAGCCAAGGAGCAGGAGCAGAAGGGCTTCAGGGACTTGGCACTGGGAGGACACTTCACTTCTGCATGCCCTCAGGGCCCTCCCCAGCTAGGCCTGCCTCCACATCTGTACACAACAGCACAGGGCTCTTTCTTCCAGCCCTACAATGCCAAAATTTTACAATGCCAACTTGTACATCCGGAATTCTGTGGTATCAGCCATTCTTGCAAAGCCTTTATCATGTATTATGGCAGAGCCTGCCCACCAGAGTAGGGGAAGCCTTTAAGCCAAGAGCTGTGCGTGGAGGGTGAGGGACAGCAAGCTAAGAGGAGCCAAGAACCCCCAGCCTTAAGGGCCATGCTGTTTGGGTTGCTCGGATATCAGGGACAAGGAAAGAAACCGGCCATGCCAGCTCTGTGCCTCTGCTAGAGCCTCCTGACCTGCATGTCAGCAACCTGAAGGCCTCCGAGGGGCCAGGCCCCCACATGCCAAGACCATGGCAACAAACCCAGCCTGCTCACATGCAGCCCACACTGGAGGGGCCAAGGAAGAGGAAGCAGGTAACATCAGGTGTTGGAGGAAGTAAGTCAGGATGGGTGGGCAGCAAAGCCAGGCTCTTGGAGCTGAGAGGTGAACACAGGGCCAGAGGCTGGCATATCTGGGACTTTTGGGCACCGATGGCCATGGGGCTGCAGCCTCACTGCCTCTACTGGGAAGTGGGGGGGAGGGGGCAGGTAATTGCAGAGAGGGTCCAAGAGCTCCTGCTGGCTTCACAGCTTGTGGGGCCAGGGCAGAAGCACATGATTCGCTGCTGGGCTGTTGTACACACAGTCATGTAAGAGCAGAGCCCCGGGAGCCCTGCCCCACGCCTGTCTAGGGACCAGGGGCACTCTGTGGGGCAGCCACAGAGCAGGACCTGAGCCAAACTGGACCTCTGCTTCTGTCCTCCTCAGGGAGTAGACACCACAGCTCATGCCTGGATTCCCATCTTGAATTGAAATGTCTGGATTCCCATCATTTATCAGTGAGGCCTTGGAGGCCGCCAGATTGGTCCTCTTACAAAGCAGCGTGCCTTTAGGGCAACATACTGGGGCTCTAGAACCAGCAGGTGCGGCACTCAGCTTGTGCCCCCACAGAAGCGTGAAAGCAGAAATCAGAACAGCGGTCATTAGAGGAAGTGATGGAAAAGAAAGAGCCACCACCGCCCTTTGGCCCCTCCCCACACTGATCATCAAGTCACTGGCTCTGCCTCAAATTTTCCTCCATCACCCACTTGGTAGAAACAGGCGGACTCTTCAAAAATGTTTCCTTTGCCACATGGTCTGATGTGAAGTAGAAGGTGCTGGAGAGACATAACCAGACAACAGAGAAAAGCTCTTCTATCCTGGTTCTGGGGAGCAATGGTCCACTGTGGTCCCAGCCAGACCGCCCCTGAGCAGCCTTCCCGGCAAGTCCCATGAGCTCGGCTCCTGTGACTTCCCTGCCATTCTGTGAGCCAGGGCTGGGCCTCCCCTGAGAGGTGTAGGCCCCGGGCTCGTCCCAGCTCTAGGGGAGTGGCTGCCCTAGAATCTGTTCCTCCTGGGTCTCGAGTCCTCGACACACTAGCAAGCCCTTGTTATGCTTAGTCATTCCTTGTAATAAACTTTCCCTGTGCCTCCATTGACTGCCTGTACCCTGGCCCATCCTCCTGTCGTGGAGGATGGCACATGACCTCACCCTAAGGCCTGTGGGGTTCCTCCTGGGCTGACAGAGGTGTGGTGGTGCTGAGCTCCATTGCCTGGGACCTGGGGCTCTGTGGACCTGGCTCCCATCATTGCCACGTCGACAACACAGATGGGCTGTGTGCCCAAAGCAACATCCTTGCTGGAACACCAGGGCTCTGGTCATCTGAGCCCCCATGGAGTCTTGGAATGGCTTCAGATAGGTCATGTGGGCCTGCAGGAAGCAAGGGACACAGGCTGGGGGCTCCAAGCAAGCCCATAACAAGCAGAGTGAAGGCCAATGAGGACAATGAGGACAATGACAGGGAAGACATGACAGTGGACACGGATGAACCAGCCCGCCTATTGGGGTTCCTGCTCCACCCTTGGAGACCCCTGCTTGAGAGGCAGTGCCCTGCCAGGAGAAAAGAATCTGTATTTTAGGGAGCAGCGAGGGAGTAGGGACCCAGGGCCAGAGTAGGTTCCCTGGTGCCAGGACTGAGCACCACCCTCTTGAGGGCGTGCTGAGTCCTTAGTGGCTTCTAGAGAACTCGACTCTGGGCACCATGAGGTCATGGATGAAGGACGAGCAAGAGGCAGGCACAGTCACTGCCCAGGCCCCAAGCCCATGGCCACCCAGAGATGTGGTGTGGCATAAGGGGTGGCAGGTATGACAGCAGCTCTGAGGCTCTAGTCCCACAGTGAGCCCAGGGCCGAGGCCCTGCCTAGGCCACAGCATCAGGCAGGTTCTGTATTTCTTTTTCCTTTCTTTTTTTAAAATTTTTATTTATTCATGAGAGACATAGGTTCTGGAGCCTCTGAGCCGGTGAATGTGTCTCCTCCCTCCACCAACCCCTCCCCAACACCACGGCTCTCCGGACAACAGGTAGCACATGTGCCAACTCCCACGTTCCAGCCCATCGGTACCAGCATGAAGCAGCCATGCCCCCTGTGGCAATCCCAGCTCTCTGTGGCAGAAATCTCATCTCAGCTGACAGGAAGATCAATCCTAGTGCCTGGACTGGGACCCAGGTATAATTAGGGTCCTCAGCTGTGATGGGGTGTGGCAGCCTCATGCCTGCAGGGAAGCCCTGAGCCACTGGAGCTCCACACCCTGCAGATCCCCAGTCCCCACGGCACTGCCACCCACTCAGGAGCCTCCACCCTGCCTCTGCTCTGCTTATAGCCTGCCTGGGCACCCAATCCACATTACGGCCTGCACTGGGGGTGAGGCTGTGGCACTGAGCGCACCGCGGCTGGGACAGGACACCGCTGTCAAGGAGGAAGGAGGCGTAGGTGTGCATGTCTGCTTCACTCGGTGAGGGGAGAGGGGGCGCTGCTCGTGCCCATGACCCCACTGGCCCGCTACAAATGTGCTCAGGGCCCCTCACTTCTCTTGACCCAGTAGCCTGGTAGCACTGAGACCCGAATCTGTCACACAGCACACCAGCCACCAGCCACAAATGCAGTGTGGGGACTGCAACAGATACCACTGGCTGCATGCAGCAGTAGCCATGGAGCGTGGCACAGAGTGTGGCCTGTATTTCAGCTCCGTACCTCCTTTTCCAGCTCTGAGCTCCTGGAGTCCTGTCTATAACATGGGGCAGTAATACCTTCCTGTTCCAGTTTAAGTGACAGTGGGGCCCCTCCAGGAGACGGGTGCCCTCCTGCAAACCCCTGCTCTCAGGAGCTCTCTGATGCCCTGCCAGCCACAGCAGCACAGCCCGGCTGTGGTTGGGAAATGGGGCCCCAGCTACTCGAGGTGGAACCTCATTCCCACAAGGTCACTTTGTGTGGCAACAGGTATAGCTGCAGATGGCCCATGGCCTCCTGCCAGGAGGACAGTCCTGCTGGCTTGGGCAGACAGGAGGGACCCCCGGGGAGAAGGGAAGAAAACTACCAGAGTATGTCTCTCTGCCCTCAGCCCATGCCACAGGCACTTGGTGCAGGGTTCCCAGAGGAGAGGAGTTCCTCTCCTCTGGGAACCCTGCACCCTAGCTGCCTCTGTCCCAGGCTGTGACATCTCATAGGTACCCAGGACTACCCCTGAGGCTCCCACAGGGTGCACAAGCCATCACTGCTGTTTCACGAGGACACATGGAACACGGCATGGCTCCATCTGCACAGCACCAACACCTGGCAGGCACTAGGGGGCTGCAAGAGTCCATGGGGGCTGGAGGTGAGGCCGGAAGCAAGGACTACACTGCTGAGGACAGGCTGCCAACCAGAGGATGGACACGGTCCCTGGGCTGGCCTCTAGGTAGTGGGGGCAGTTTGGGCAGGGCAGTAGTCCCTGAGGTGAAAACCAGGGAGTTGGGCAATCCAGAGTGAAGCCCTCCCTTTGCCTTCCATAAGGGGTCTACACAGAGAGTGGCCATAGGCACCGCAAGCCTCCTGGCCCGTCCTTACTGCCAGCTGCCCTAGTCAGGCTCTGTGTCCTGCTGTACAGCCTGGGGTCCACTCTGTAGCTGGCATCTCCCTGGCCTGTCCACCTGCTCCTCTGTCCATCCTGGGCCCAATGGCCTTCTCTGTCTCCAGCACCAACCTAGCTGGGAGGACAGCTCTAACCTTGGCAGAAAGCAATTTGCCCAGGCGTGCAGGCTCACAGAAATGCAGACTGGCTCTCAGAGAGGCACGGATGTTGCATCTGCTCTGATCTCAGAGGACGCTGGTGGCACCCACAGTGCTGAGCCCCTGCACCAGGCAGGCCTCAGAGACTGGACAGACCAGTATGGAGAGAAGTGCTTAGACCTGAAGAGGATCCCCAGAGGGTGACAATGGGCTGGGTGTCCTTAAGCTGCTGGTGTGGTCTCTGCACTTCCCTGTGGGGCACACCCCACACATGACACACAGTCGGGTCACCCCAGCCTCCCCCATGGACATCTGGGCCTAGGACTTCCCCTGGCACCCCTGCTGAGTTTAGGGAGGCCAGGAGGGCTGTGCCAGCATGTGGTCCCAGCAGACACAGATTCCCCAGCTCCCTTCCCCACTTCTTCTGGGAACTGTGGGAGGAGTGTGCCCAGGTGATACCAACACTGGAGAACTAGACACCCAAAGGGGCAATGGTTCCAGCACAGACCCACTGTGCCCAGGAGCCAAGGCTGCAGGGAGACTGAAGGTCCCACACCGCACAGAATTACACATCATTACAGCTAATAATGGGCCAGGGGATGGGAACTCCGACCACAGTCCAGGCCACAGCTCCCTCAGCTCTCTGGCCGGCTGCTCCGGGGGTGGGGGGTGGGGGTGTGTGTGCAGCAGAGAGAAGTCCAAGAGCCTATCTGCAGCCCTCTTCTCAGCAGGCAGGCGGGCTTCCAGAGAGGAATTCCTGCCCCCAGTGCAGCCAGGTCAGGGCCTTCTAGCGTTCTGCAGGCCAGCAGGTGGAGGTTCAAGAGCCAGTGGGCAGCTGTCCTCCTGGGGAGGAGTCCATCTTCCTCACTGAGTCCATCCAGTGACCCTCCAGGGAGGAGCCAAGAGGCGGTAGCCCAGCAGCCCACGGAGTTACCTGGATTTTTGGTTCAACATGGTACAGGATGCCAGTGAAGGGGACTATGAGATGCCACCCCACCCTCATTAGGATGGCCATCATCAGAGCACCTCCCCTTGCTGTGGGGCTGAAATGCTGCAACTGTTGTGTCTGCAGCTCTCCTACACCAGTCACCAGCAAACCCTGCCCCAAGGCTATGCCCAAGACAAAGGAAAACACTTCCACGCAGAATCCTGCACATGGGCATGCACCACAGCAACAGCCACAATAGCCACGATGCATATTTGGCTATAAGGAGAGAGGAAATGCTGGCATGTGCTGTCATGTGGATGAACCTCAAAACACTACACCAGGTGGAAGCAGCAGGCCACAAGAGGCCATGTGGTGAACAAGTCCCAAACTGGCACATCCACAGTGATACAAGGGCTAACACAGTGATACAAGTTTGAGGAGGGCTCGCTTGGAGCTGGGGTAGGGAGCTGCATGAGAGCAGAAGGCTGCTTTCTGCAGTAACAAAGGTGTTCTAACCTGGCTGTGGCAGTGGCTGCATGTAAACTGTTCCCCAAAAACAATGAGGAAAAAGAGAAAGCATGTGTCCATGGCAGGCATTCTCAGGCTGACCTGGTCTCGATTGCTGAGGCTCATGGCCTAAAGAGTGAGTACAGATCGGAGAAAGTACGAACTCACTCTCTGGGGAGGAAAACCAGGAGGGGGGGCCCTGCTGGAACACCTGCCTCTACTTACCTATAAGTTTCTTTGCAAAGAGAAGCCAGTGGTGTTACAGTGGCCTCACTTTTCTTGGAGCTTCTAGAAAGTTTCCTACAAAGCTATTAGCAGTGTAACTGCCAGCCTCTACCTGGTTGTGGTGACAGGGTAAAGCAGGGTCTGCTGGGCACCCCAAGGGCTCCAGTCATGGCTGCAGTGACTGTGCCCTGCTCCCTTTCCTCTGACAGCCCCACTGGAGGTGATGATTCTGTGGTGACACCTGCCAGGACAGGCCTCAGACCACAGGAGCACCACTGGTGGTGGCCCTACTGCCCCCAGGGTCCTAGTGGTTCTGGAGCCAGATGTGACCCAGGTCACCTGAGTCCACAGCCCAAATTCCCTCCCAGGACACCACAGAGTCCCTGGACACTGGCCAGGCCCCACGCGAGGGGGGCGTCTTACCCACGGAGGTAGTCCAGGGCCAGCTGGGCCCCGGAACGCTTGGCTGGTGGGCTCTGGGCTGCTCCTGACTCTCGCAGTCGCTTCTTCTCCTCTTTTCTCCGCTCCTTCTTCTGCTTCCTCTCCAGGACCCTCTTCTCCTCCGGGGTTAGCACTGGCAGCTGGGGGGCCGTCTCCTGCCCAGCCCCCAATACTGCTCCTCCCTAAAAGTCAAGGGAGAACCAGCCTGCAAGGATGTCTCGCAGCATCCTGGAGCCCCGCTCTGAGGAGCTGACCCCTACCAGGTGGGTGGGCTGTCCCACACCCCGTGCTGGGCTCCCCTGGCAAATGGAGACACAGCTGCTCAGAGTCTTGCCCTCCTGGGGACTCAGGTGACCCTCACCCCAGGACGGGTCAAAGTTGAGTGACCTCAGCTGCATTTCCAGACCCTGTGTGCTCAGTGCTGGGGACAAGGATTTCTGGGCCACCTGGAGGGCTCCATCCCATGAGGCTCTGCAGGACACTGCCCTTCGCCTGTCCCCAGCCCATTCCCACTGCTGTCTGCCCCAGGCCACCCCCAGGCCACCGCCCAGCAGGACATGAGGTACAGGCGCAATCAAAGGCACACTGCTCCCGGGGGATGGGGACGGGCAGTCTTCCCGCCACAAGGATCCGCTGAGGCCCTTCTGCTCCAGCAAACCTCTCCCAAGGAGAGCAGGAAGCTGTGCAGCTGGCAGACGCGGCACTAGTGGCCTCTTGCCCTCCCGATCTGGCTGGCTGTGGCTTCTGGACACCATTTTCCCAGACACCAGCCAGGTATAGTCCTGACTATCAAACCAAATGAGACTCAAAACCAGGTGGGGGGTGGTGGTGTGTGACTCCAGCAGCTGCACACCCTTCCCCCTTCCTGGAAAACCTACAACACCAGTGCCAGTGTCACTGTGATTCCAGCCAGGGACCTGGCTACTGCTCCCCAGGCCTCCAGAGGCCTAGCCAGCTGCCCCAGGGGCATCCAGCTTTTGCAGAGCCACGCCCCTCCCTCCGGCTGCTCCCCCACCCCCCAGGCCAGGCAAGTCCCTTCATAAAATGGCAGCGTCCTGACAACCTTTGTGTTCCCACTAAACACTGAATCCTTCCGGAATCTTCTAAAACAAAAGAGCAGCTTTCGTCAGCTCCTCCTCTGCTTCCCTTTAAAACCAGCTGAATTTACCAGCAGTGGGGTTTCAGGGTTACACTAGGGAGTCTCCAGCAGTGCCACACGCAAGCATGGACGCGCGCACACACACACACACACACACACACACACACGTGTGCCAGCGCAGGGCTCTCAGGCCGCCAGGACGGGAGGTGCTTTCAGAGGAGAGTCTCTGGACAACCCCCTTCTTGGGGAGGAGTGGCATCTCCGCAGATACAGCCCCAGGAGCCCAGCGCCCCAGCTGCCTGAGGGGCTTTGGTTTTTAGGTGTTTCCTGAAGTCTAGGGGGCAGCTGTCTGATGAGCATGACGTCTGCAGGGAGTTCCCCTGCCCCAGCTGCCTGCTCAGACCGCCCTGGGCCACGGTGGCCGACTGGGCAGGCAGCACAGCCAGTCTGGCACCGAGAACAGCAAACAGCCGCAGGCCAGCCTCTGCCTCCCTGAAGCCAGGCAGGCAATAGGGCAGCAGCCTTTCAGGGCCAAAGTCTCAGTGAAAGGTCAGGGCTGTAGCAGCGGGGGCCGAGGGCACATCAACACTGACCCTGAGGGCCTGGGCAGGGGCAGGGAGGGTAGGAAGCAGCTGCCCCCTTGCCCAGAGTGCTGAGTACAAACCCTGCATCTGTCATGGTGCTGGCTGTCACCAGGGCCTGGCCTCTGCCTCCTGCTCTGACCCAGTGGGGTAAGGATGCTCCCACCGAGGTTGGAGGGGCCTACCCCACAGGAGATGGAGCCCTGTCTGCTTCCTGAGGGCCCAGGGGTGGCCTGCGGAGTGTGTGCAGTCCCCACAGAGGGGCCACCAGGCTGGTGGCCAGGACTTGAATGCGGTGTGGCCTGTGAGGTCTGGCTTCTTCTTCTACAACACCCAGCATTAAGGACATGTGAACTTGGAAAGGACACAGATAGCTTCTTTCTCTCTCTGGCTAACGGTCACCCTGGCGTGGTGGTAGTTGGAGCCCATGCTCTGCGTCCTCAGGAGCTAAATGTGCCTCCAGAGTTGTTCAGAGGGCCGTGATGCCCACCCTTGACTGTGCCAGGGGTCAGCCAGGGACGCTGAGGGGGTCCAGCTGGATGCCCACACCCTGGCCACAGCCCAGGCTGAGAGGCCTCTCCAGAGAAGCTGGAAACAGAATCACACAGGGTGAAGCCTCCTGAATTTTAAGGGCTGGCAGCTTAAACAATGCACAGTATGACAGCAAAACAAACCATACTGTGTGAAGCAGACGAGGAAGCCAGCACCTCTGACCCAAGCCCTCTGACCCCTAACACCAAGACAGACTCTCCACCTGGACCAGCCTTCCTTTCCCTAAACACTGGCCCTTTCTGATTCTCTTCAGAGGGTAGGGGCCACCAAGGAAAGTAACCAGAGCCACTCTCCCACCAATACTGCCAAGGAGGGGGACAGGGTGACAGACCATTGCCTCTCCTCCAGCTGTGGTCCTTCACCGGGAGGTGAGCACATGAATCCAAGCAATGATTTGTGAAAAACACAAAGGTCCTTGGCATTGCTTGAAGATAAAGAGGTGGGTGCAGGTATGCAGGGCTGTGACCTGGCCCACACAGCAGGGACAGGCCAAGTGAGGGCTGCAGGGTAACTGGGCTGGCCATGGTGCCCACTGCTGCGTGGACCTCACCTGGTCTCCTTGCTCTGGGTGCCCTGACCTTTCTGGCCTGGACCAGGTGACACCCCCATTGCTGCTACCATCACACGAGTGACGTCAGCTATTCTGGAGTGGTGCCCTGTGTGGACATTAGGCTGGCAGGGCCAGAGTGCTGTGTCAGCCATGGTGGAGCCTGCATGGGACCAGGGGGTAGGGGCTGGGATGGGAGACAGCAGGACAGGCACTGGCTGGACCCAGGGACCTCCCAGCACGTCAGGGTGAGGGCCATGGGGACCTACCCGGGACCCCCCTGCTTCCCTCATCCTGCAGCATCGCCTGTGCAGGGGGGTTCTCAAGCACGGCAGCTGCCAGGGGCCGCCTGCGAGCTTTTAGTGATACCACCATCTCTGGAGGCAAGGCTTATTAATACAACTTTCCTTCCAGCTGAGAATGAACTTCTTCCAGTGGCCACTGCTCTGATAACCCTCCACAGAACTCGGTTTTAATTAGCAAACAACAGTT
The DNA here is from genome assembly GCF_011100685.1 of Canis lupus familiaris. Taxonomy (NCBI): domain Eukaryota; kingdom Metazoa; phylum Chordata; class Mammalia; order Carnivora; family Canidae; genus Canis; species Canis lupus. The sequence continues at coordinate 16,011,055 of NC_049227.1, read as the reverse complement.
GGGACACACCTGCCACCATCACCCATACCCCCTCAAAGTTACCTCGTTTAAAGGTTGTGAACAGCCCATGTAAACAGAGAAAAATCTTAAAAGGAATGCAGCAGTCAGATCATCGAAGCCTATTGGGGTCCCTTCTGGGAGTGTCATGGGGTGAGAGGGGGAGCACCCCCAGCCCCCTGCAGGCCTGGCCCACTCTCCAGGGGAAGTCTAGGGCGGCAGCAGATCACCAGCTGTGAACACGACCCTTTTCCAAAACACAGACTGGACAACATGGGGGGAATCTGCCACCACCCTGGTCTGCTGCCTGTTTGCTTGTCACAAACACGTGGAACTGACAGTGTGCAGCCTCCATGCAAACACGCATTTCTACAGAGATGGGATGACCGCACAGCAGTGCTGCCATGGTTTCTGGCATTCCACGTTGGACCACATACAGAATCTCCTATTACGGGAAGTCAAACTTTCAGCAACACATTCTCTTACTGTTAGACGTCTCCTGGACTGTGTTTCAAAAGGCACAAAAATAACTCAATGCACATGGAAAACTTCAGGCAGGACAAATGGACCTGCCACTGCCACCAAGGAGGATGATGGGTGGTATGACCGAGGGACCTGGAATTTCTTCTAGGTCATCTCAACATAAATGTTTTCAAGTACAATAGTAAGTAACGTAGTGTTCATGTCATTAAATGCACTAAAAATCAAATCCTTACCGGCTTCTAGGGCAATGAAAACACTGGCTGCATGTATTAAACATACTGGAAATAAACAAACCCAAAAGTCCCAGACTCAAGAGTGAAACTAGGTAAGTAAAAGAAATATGGGGGCACCTCTGATAGAAACGTTGACACTGTTTGAGGAAAGATGAGTACGTTATAAATGATCATTTTTTAAAAGATTTTATTTATTTATTTATGAGAGACAGAGAGGCAGAGACATCGGCAGAGGGAGAAGCAGGCTCCCTGTGGGGAACCCAATGCAGGACTCGATTCCAGGATCCCTGGATCATGACCTGAGCCAAAGGTAGATGCTCAACCACTGAGACATCCAGGTGTCCCATAAGCCACCATTTTCTTTCACCTTGGTAATTCCTGGCACGAGTCAGGGGAGAAATGATATGACTTTGATTTGGAAAGGTTACCACAGACTCCACCCAGCAGAAAAACCTTCCACCGAGAGCTGCAGGATATAGGTAGGATGTAGTGCAGGATGTAGTACAGGATGTAGGAGAACAGGCTCAGCATTTTTTGGATCCAGGAGAGGGGCCTCTCCAGGCACTGGACTTGGTCACAGAGCACAGGCTCCCCTGCAAACACCCCAGGCCCAAACTCAAGAACCCACAGAAGCCAACAGCCACTGTCATTCCCCAATGAGAAGACATTGGCAAAGAGACCAGAGGGATGCAGGCCAAGGTGGCGGCAGGGGATGGGGCAGATGTCCAGTGGGACTTTTCTCTCCCTCTCAAATATCCGACTTCACAAAGGGAGGGACACTTGAACTGTTGGGTTGGGTCAGCCTCCCCTCACCCTGGTCTTTCCTTTGGGGAGCAGCAGCTATGAACACATACCCCTGGGGGGCTGCTGTGGCCAACACTGGCCACTGGGGGACAGGGACACCTGGCCCCACACTTTTAGCTTGTTTCTGGTAGGCACTGGGGCCAGGCCTGTTGGGTGGGAGGGTTAGGGGTGTGCTGAGGCTCACCCCACAGCTCCTGGCGCTCCTGCCCCCACAGCTGCATCTCCAAATCAGGTTCCTGTGCCTCATCTGTCGGTCACTCTGCTTCTGGGGGGACCCAGTCTAAGGCTGAAGAGAGAGTGTGCTGCATGAGCCTGTGTCTCTGTCCCACATCTTTGGCTTATAGTGGGAAGGGCTCTCACCCCTTCCCCTGCCCCTCAGAACTGGCCAGCCCTACTCCCTGCACCCAGTACAGCAGCCCAGCTATGGGGTCCCGGGGCCTGGGGAGCAGGCAGCCTTTTGGGTGGGGGCAGCTTTGGGATACCGAGAAAGGCTCTGAGAGGACAGTCTTGCTGCCATGTCTCCCCAGCCTCAGAAACGGCCTTGTCCTTGTCCAGGGCTGCCCTGGTCTCACAGCAGACAGGGAAGTGGCCTCTGAGGCTCCCCTGGTCCCCCTAAGCCTTGGAAGAGGAGCAGATTGGGCCACTGTGGGCACGGAAGCTTCAGCATGTGGGTGGTCCCTGCAGGTGTGACAGCAAGGTGACACCACCTCTGGGGCATGCTCAACTCCAAGATTCAGGGCTGGATGCCAGAGTCTCAGTTCTAGGACCAGGAGTTTGGGGCCATCAAAAGACACAGAGGGCTGCCATTCTGCACACATCTCGACGGCTGGCTTTGCCAGCAGCGGGCCGATGCTAGGGATTGCTGTTCCCACCCACACTGGGGGATTCCAGGTCATGATCAGCCCTCTCTTCCTGCAGACCTTCCTTCCTTCCAGGCTCAGGTAGCAGAGCCTTTGTCTAAGAAAGGAGGCAGACTCGGGAAGGCAGGGACGACCCCATGTAGACTCGAGGGACAGGGGCCTTGACCATCCCGTCTGCCAGGACACCCTCCCCCCAGGCAGGAGATGTTGGACACCTGGGCGTGCTCTAGGTTAGCACCTGCACCGCCAGCAACCACAGTCAGAGTGTGGGGTGGTGAAGGGGGCCAGGATCCAGGAGCTGGGAGAGCAGGCTGCCTGGCTATACACAAACCTGTGGCTACACTGGCTCAGGAACACCTGTGATATTGGCCCATTGTTTGAAACCGTTACCCGTGGCAAACTGGGGCAGGTTCCGAGCCAAGCAGGGATGTGATCAAGGGCCGCCCACAGCACCATGTGTGCCCTGAGGTGCTGTGACTCTGCTGTGGCCCTCAGGGATAGCCCTGAGTATATCTACCTGAGTAAGGTGTCCTAGAAGGCCGTGGCTTCCCCTATAGAGGGGGGCAGCACTGTGGCCTGGGCGCTCCCACAGGGAAGCCAGTCTCCCTGGAGGAGATGGTCAGGCTCCTTAGGGCCAAGCCACAAAGCCACCCCTACAAGTCCTTGAAGACCTAAAACCTGAGGCTGCCACCCTGCCACGCTTACTGCTCCACTGACAGATGCCGAGACCCCTATCTCCAGTGGGGGCCCAACCTAAGTCCGGACCCCTGGCTTCCGAGTCTCACTCATGTGTTCTTGGAGGCCATCTGGAAACACTGGAGGTGCAGTATCTCCTTGAACGGGTTTGGGGGCATCTAGAGCCACGAGTGGGTGGTCTTGCTGTGGGCACGGGTGATGGCCGTCCTCTGCTCTTGGTAAGGGCTTTCAGCACACAGGATGCCAAGCTTGTAGGAGATCAGTTTTGTACCTTTGTGTCGATTCATTTTGGTGAAACCACAGCAGGAAAAGTTTACGTTTACAAGGCCCAAAGCCCACAGACTTCCTTCCCTGGGGCCCCTCTGCACTGTGACTGTGCTGTCAGGCTCTCTGCTGGTTCAGTGTGGACTTGTGGGCGGACAGCACTGCAGACCCCTATGTCCTAGGCAGCATGGCAGGGGCTGGAGACGTGGGGGGATAGGGGACAGCTGAGGACCAGCTGTCACAGTGTTCACAAAGACTACTGATTCCAGACCAAACTGACCAGAGAAACCAGGCTGCACAGACCAGGGCTCGTGCTTGAGGCCACCCCAAGAGCTGAGGATTATGCTGACGGGCATCATGTGCCCCAGCGCAGGGGGCAGGAGCCAACCTCCCACCCCTGCCTGGGCATTGTGCACTGCCGCTTCTCTGGAAACTGAAGCTGTCCGGAGGCAGTGTCTGTGAGGTCAGCTGATGTGCTCTATCCAGACAAAATGCTGCCTAGACTCTCCTGCAGACCTTGCACCAGTGTCCCTTTTTGAGCCAGACGGTCCGGTTTGGACTTTCTGTCACATGAGACACATCACAGCCGTTTACTCAGAGAAGGGATCTTGCCCTGCCCACTACTGTGGTTTGACACACAGTGCCTGCCAGGGTGACATGAGCTGTGATGTGGGCACTGTCCACGCACCATTGTGTGCCTTGTCAATTGTTTACACCTGCTCCTGAGCATGGCAGCTGCCTTGGTTGAAACGCGGATTGCTCTGAACCTCGGGACCTGAGGGGAGGCTCCAAGGGTGACAGCTCACCCTGACCCCCAGGGCCGTAGTGTGCAGCCATAGCCTCTGGACTGGCTCAGGCTCCATGAGGGTCGACAGCAGCTCTGTGTATCCCAGAGAAAGGGCCCCGTCTTTCCCAGAGCATCCAGGAGCAGAGATCAATTGTTCATCTTCACACAGAGAGCAGGGAGGGGAAGGAGGCCCCTTCCACATGGGCACAGCGGCGGCCAGAGCCCAGGATGGGCCAGGAGCTGCTGAAGTCTGATGATGTGGCAAAGACAGGGTGATGGAGAACACTACCCCCTGGTCAGTGCTGGTCCTGCCGCCAGCTGCAGAGGAGGGCCGGCCACACCAGCCATCCTCCGGTTTTCCCACTTGGAAAACAGGAAATGCCAGACTCAACGCTTACAAGGTTTTGTAAAGCAAAGGAAACTTTTCTTCTTTCCCAAGATTGTGTGTGGAAACCCAAAATTCGATTAGCATTGGAGGATGGGATGAGGACTTCTCCCTGGGCTCTGGAACCTTCTCTCTGCCTGTCTATGTGGTGGAGCAATGCCTCCTTACATTTGCTGGCTATATATTTTTCAGAACGTGGCAAAAGGAAAAGTAAGTCCAGCAGGAGAAAGTGGATCTAGAATGTAGCCAAATTTAGATAAAGACCCTCAACTCCTCTCTGTGCACTGTCCTCGATGGCCCCCCAGGCCAGACACTGAGGTGTGTGCACACCCCTCTCTCTGCTCACCCCACAGCTCCACCAGGCAGGGGCTTGGGCCTCGGCAGATGCCATCTAAGGCAGAAAGCAGCCCAGACCCACCACAATGGTGTCGTCACCTCCCTGCAGAAGCAATATAAAAGCTGGAATGGAATTTTATGTTCTTACTTTTACACTGTCTTTGCAATCCTTGAGTCCTGTACACAGAGAACACATCTCTGTTTGGACTGGCCATGTTTCTAGGGCTCACCACATGGCCAGGTCAGGTTGTCAACCGCAGCCACCACCAAGTCTGGCCCAGGGCAGCCGGCAAGGACAAAAGAAGGATGGGTTTCCCCAGGCCTGCAGTTTTCACCCTGCAAGGCCTAGTGCCCACATTTGCAAATCAGCACCAAGCTTCCCTCTCCACAGGCACTGCACATACCCAGCCACCTCCCACAGCACTCACTAATTTTAACAGCTGACATTTGCAGAGAGCTGTGGGGTTTGACAGAGCTCAGGTCTTTACAGATGGGGAGCAGCACGTGGAGCTCAGGAGCCCCCACATCCCAGAGGCCAGTCTGTGTTGGGACTGAAGCAGAGTCGTGAAGGCAGAGATGCCTATCCAGCAGGCTGGGTTCTGGCTCCTGAACCATCAGGACCATTCTCAGAGGGAGGCAAGAACTGAGAAGGGCTGGGCCTCCCAGAGACTTAGACTCTGCCCCAGCTCCTCTTAGGTTCAACATTTCCAAGCTGTTGGCTTTCTACAGGGCATCTAAAACCATAGGACTAGCCTCCTTCAGACCTATAAGCTTCTACCTGTCCCATCTCCACTTGTCACCCCAGCACAGGAGGTAAAACCCAGAGCCATGTCCTAGCTCAGGACACGCTTCCTCTGCAAGCTCCAGATGACTTCGAGCTCTGGGCACTGGTACCAGGACTGGGTGCTTACCAAGTACTGGGGAGGGAGCAGGCAGGGAAGAAGAGTCTGAGGCTCCGAGGATCAGAAAGCAGGCTGAGTGAAGGCAACCCTCCAGCTGGCCCTCAGTGTGGTGTCAGGAAGGCAGGGGGCTGCCGGCACCTGTGCCCTGTGCCTGTGGAGGAGGGGTGCCCCCCTCTCACCGGGAGGTCTTCAGCCTGGCTGGAGGTAAGAGGGAGGAAGTCCTCCCCCAGGACACCGTGAGCCAACACTGGCACTTGGCAGGGGAAGGAGCGTGGTGCACTCTGCATGAACCCAGAGGGTCTGCCTCCCTGGGGGTAAGCAGCGTTACCTAGATGGGGTCTGTGACTGGCACGGACCCATGCCCCCAGGGTGGGTGTGCAGGCAAGACCCAGGGAGGGGGGGCAGGAAGTGCCTGCTCTCCTTCCTCACCACAGAGCCACCATTCCTGAGAAGGAGTGCCTACTGGCTCCTGCAGAGCAGCTTGCAGTGTGCCAGTTCTCACCTCCAGATGTTTGAGTGTCCACTCCCAGCCTTGGTTTCTTCCCACTGAGGAGAGATCAGAGTTGCCTGGACCCAGGGATTGTGTCTCCTGCTCCATCCACCTCTGGGGTGGGCCAGCCGGGGAAAGTGGAGACAGACCACAGCACAATCCCACAGCCACTCCTCTTCCCTGGGATGTCACTGGCCCCCATCATGTCTACATCATTCTCTGCAGTGTCCTGCCTTCACAGACATCCTGATCCTTCAGAAATGAGCGCAGATCCCCTTCCCATCGTGGTCCTGAGTCAGCTACGGAGCTGGGCATCCTGCCACCTGGTGAGGCCCCTGCCCCTAGATGGAAGGGAAGCAGGGGCAGCCCTGGGTAGGAACTTCCTGCCTGGCCACCCCACATCATCTACACCAGCTCTGGTTGATGGCTGTGCCATCTGGAGCCCCTGACTAGTCAGATTTGCCTCACTGAACCTCCAGGCAAGTGACACCGTGACAGGGTGCCTGGCTGGCTCAGTCGGAAGAGTGTGACTCTTGATCTCAGAGTCTTGAGTTCAACCCTCACATTGGGTATAGAGATTACTGAAAAACAAACAACCTTAAAAAAAGTGACGCCATGATGAGACCAGTGGGCAGGCCCGGTGCTGTCCTGGGGTCTGCTCCTTCTGACCCCAACTGAAGATACGGCCACTGGGTTGGCTTAGGAAAGAGGCCAGAATTGCCATAAAGCCAGAGTGGTTCCCAGGCTCACCCCAGGTCCCAATGGACTTGTTGGCTGCCTCTGAAAAGAAAGGACATCGAGGGGCATCCATGGGCCCTGCTTGCCTGGGGACCAGGGTCGGGCCCCCTTCACCCACAGGACCAGACCTTTACGCTCCCCAGAAATCTGTTCATTTGGTGGCAGAACTCAACTCCTGGGAGTGGTTTTAAGAAGCATCAGAAGGAAAAAAAAAAAAAGCATCAGAAGGCAGTCTGGAGTCCAGTAATCCCTTTCTTCATCTAGATAGAAAGTGCGATCAAGTGGCTGTGAGGCACTGCTTTCCCACAGGGCCTGGGGCTGGGGTGTTCATCAGTGTACCCCCAGGCAATCAAACAGGGCTGTTATTCACTTCCTGCCATTGGATGGGAGGGAACCATCGCCAGCTCAGGTACAGCAGCGCCCTCATCCACCTGTCACCTGACAAAACCCATCAACTGACAACCCAACAGAATCAGTGCATGAGAACATCACGCAATCAGAATGGTCAGTCAAGTGCAAGCCTGAGGCAGGTGTGTGCTGTTAGGTATGCCCTCACCCAAGGGCAGGGGGTAGGATCTGGGCTGAAAATGACAGACCGTGGTGGAGGGGGTACTTGCTGAGGAGCCTCCTCCCCTTCCTTCTCTGCTCCTAAAGGCCTGGGCCACAACGGAGGCACAACCTCTCTCCTGTGTCCTATTCACAGAAGGGGACAGAACCTGCCCGAGCTCCATCTGTATAGGCCCCGGGCAGAGGATCCTTAACCACAGTTGTCCACAAACTGCCCAGGACATACTCCAAGCAGCACCTTTGGCATGAGAAGCCCTCCAGAGACACAGTGCGGTTTGTTGACCCTTCTGAATCTTGGTGCTCTGAAGCCAACAGTTCCAGACCGAAGTTCGGGGGTCAGAAGGGACTAAGGAGATGGGGTTCTAGAGATCTCCAGCTCGCAGACCTCCCCACCTTGGAGCCCTTCTTCCTTCTGGTTGTGAACCCCAGGAGTCCAGAGGGCAGGCAGGAAGGCCACGCCTCTGTCTGTGGCACCATCGAAATCTGTTCTCAGTTCAAAGACTCCATCAGACTCATTACTGTAGTTATAAAAGTTTAGAAGGGTCATCTATAGTAACAAACTAGTTTCCTTTTCTATAAACAAGGACAAACGAGTATTTCCTAGAATTTTTCAATGCAATGTTTTATTTTGAAATAAGTAGACACACATGCAGCTGATAGAGGCAATACAGACCTCCTGCTTACCCCCCACCTGGGTTCCTTGGTGGCACTGCCTACAGAACTGGCGTCAAGGCCATGACCAGAGACCCAGAGCAACACCTAGTAGACTCCAGTTCAGTAAAATGTGCAGGGGTGCACTGCCCCTTCCTTCTCAGGATGATCTCCCCAAACTCCCTCTCACCACCCCAAGACACCTGCCTGAGTTAACATGTGAATAGTCACTTCTTTGCTTCTGTGCAAATGGGACAATTTTCCGGTTTCATTTTGTTTGCAGTATCTTTTTTTTTTTTTTTTTAAGATTTTATTTGAGAGAGAGAGCAAGCGAGCGAGCTAGTGCATGAACAAACCACAGGTAGGGGGAACAATAGAGGCAGGGGGAGAAGCAGAAGCAGGGTCTCTGCTGAGTAGGGAGCCCAATGTGGGGCTTGATCCCAGAACCCTGGGACCATGTCCTGAGCCAAAGGCAGATACTTAACTGATGGAGCCACTCAGGTGCCCCAAAGCTGCATTTTTCTTATAAAAGCAAAGTCACACCATAAATACGACATGGTGTCTTGCTTTTAAATTTTACTCACTTGAGAGAGAGAGAGAAAGCGAGCATGTGTACAAGTGGGGGGGGGGGGGTTAGGCAGAGGGAGAAGCAGGCTCTCCACTGAGCAGGGAGCCTGATGTTGGACTCGATCCCAGGACCCCAGGATCATGACCTGTGAGCTAAAGGCAGATTAACTGACAGCCACCCAGGCGCCCCTGTTCCTAGTATCCGGATTAAAACAGGAACTTCAGAAAATGTGCATTGATGATTTAGGAGGCTGCTGCTTTGGTACACTACAGAAGCTGCTATGAAAAATGGGAGTCATGTGGCCCTGTGTGTGTAGTGGGGTTGCCACGGCCTCTGGGGATCTTGGATTGGTGCTGAGTGGAGGCAGACGCGGGCTCTGGCCTCGAGGAGCTCACGGCCAGATATAAGTGAGCTCCTGGAGGACAGGGAGGGCGGCTGCCAGAGCTGCTGTTGTGGCCGGCGGAGGCTCCTCGCAGAGCACAGCTCCTGGATCCAGATGCCTAGGCAAGCAATAGAGCCTGTGGACCCCTCTGAGGAGGCTTTCAAATCCAAGAAACCAAACACAGGACACACGGGGGCAAACAGACACTGTGACCAGAATCTAGACCATCCGCACTTTGCTAACACCCATGGCAGACCTGACAGCCCTGTCATAGTGCAGTGCCGCAGAGCACAGGTGAGAGGTCTCTACCCATCACCCCAAGCCTGCAAAGATTTACAGGCTTTGCATCTGTCACCACATGCACTGGAACAGCCAGGCTCCTTCCCCACCCACTTCTCCTGATCAAAATCCACCTGGCCTCAGAGAATAGGATGGAAGCTGCTGGAATCTTTTCCCAGACACACACGCAGGCACACACATCAAAGAACAGACTCCAGGATCCCAATTGAGCTCACCTCCTCGGTTTTCAGAGATGAGGAATTTGATGGGTGAAGTCTTGTTCCTGGACGGTCCTAGTAGGAAGCAGGTAGGGATGGTGGCCCTCAGAGGACTGGCCATGCTCTGGGGAGGGTCTCCCACACCAACGTTCTTCAAATCCCATGGCCTGGGCTGTCAGTGGGACCTGCCTCCCAGGCTCAGCTTCTGAGGGGAAGGCGACAGGGCCACACTTTGTGCTGGGTAGGCCATGTGCACCACATACCTCAGAGCTAGGAGGTCAGCATGGGTCATGAGTGTTGGCAGCTTGGCTTTTATTGCTGCTTCTTTTAACCCCAGGACAAAAATGGGATTTGTGGTGTGAGGGTGAAGTTTGTTAGAGACCAGTACATACTGAAAAGCCCAAAGACATACAGGTGTACACATCTGGGTATGAGAACGAGGTGAGAGAGGACCAGCCCCACAAAACCTTTTTTATGGTCCCATAGAACTTCAGCCTGAGATGGGTGTCAGAATGCTATAGCCTTTCCCAGGCTATGCTAGGGCCAGCTTATGGATTCCTTTGGAGACGGTGGTCCTGAGCCAGCAAGGTGAGCTCCCCTGCCCAGCCCTGCAGTTTGGTACCACAGGTGTCTGCACAAAGGGCTCCATGGTCTCAGTTGCTCCCCTGCCTGCAGAGGGAACCTCCAGCCCTGAGACCTTTATAAAGGTTAGCTTTCTGGAAACAAAGTTCTCTGATACTGCAAGTCACTCCTTTTATTTAGGTCACATTTACCATTTCACAGCTGGTCTGTCTGTCCACCCATCCAAAGTCAGCATGTCCAGCCCTGTCCTTGGAGGGTCTACTCTCTAGTGATGTCAGACACACAGATGGACAGGAGGAGCAGGGGCCAGGGTTTTGGGGGAGGTGGACAAATCTCCATGTTCCTCCCTCCATGAGAGGGAGGGAAGTGTGCAGGTGGTACCCAAATGGCCTGATGATCGATATGGAGAGCCACCTGACAGATATCGGTGACACCTTCCCTCTTTTACCAAATAGCAGCCAACCCCTTCTTTGCTGCAGGGAGTCCTGACTGGCAGAAACTCCAACAAGCCCACCTCCCAGCAGGTGTAGTGGGATGATCCTGCCTCTGTAAAGTGCAGGGCCCGCCACCAGTTTCAGTTCAGTGTGGGATGTGGGCCATCTCAGCACTGCTTCTACCGAGCACCATCTGAGGCAGCCATCCAGGGCAAAGCACCTGCCAGGAGCCTCAGGGGATATAAGCGAAGAGTAACTCTGTTCTCAGGAGCTCTAGGTGGACACAGAGGGACGACATGCAAACAGGCTGAGCTGATACAGGTTATGGGAGAAGGGAATGCTGATGGTTAGCAGGAGAATGCCAACCCTGGCAGCAGAGGTGGGAGGTCAGGGGAGAAGAGGTACAATTCACAGGATGCACACTCACAGGCTGAGAGAGGCTGGGGGAACAGACTTCAGGGCCCCGAGATCGTTAAGTAAGACCACACAACACATGGCAAAGAAGAGCATGAGGACAGGGAAGATGCCTTTTTCATCAGAAGAACGTCCATTCCACAGACAACAATCTGTTAAGCGGGCCCTCCATTTCTGGAGACTCCTCTGCCTCTCTAACCAGCTGAGGGGTCGGTGTTTCTTCTTACTGGGCGTTTATGGCAGAGGGGGTTGGCCTGCTCCAGCACAATGGTCTTAGGATCTTGAGAGCAGAGTCTCAAGGAGGTTGTGAGGGCCCCTCCTTGCTAAGCCTCTCACCAGGCAGGCATAGGACCCGAAGCTGGGCCAGGGGGGCCACCCCCCAGCACTTCTCAGCCACAGAGAAGGTGTAAACCCTGCCCCCCTAGAAGAAAGGCTAACTGCCTGGCTGAGGCTGGGTCTTCCTGGAGCTCCAGGCCCCAAGGGCCACCCTGTCCCTTACTACCCCACCTGCCAGCTTTTGCTGCCTTGGGTTGACTCCTCTCTGTATGAGCTTTGACATCCATGAGTAGTCCTAGGCTCAATGGACCCTCACTTGATTTTAGGGAATAATCTAGACTCAAGTCATCTTTCTCTCATTACTAGCGGGCCAGCACAGGCATGGAGCCCAGCTGCATTCTGCATGGTCAACAGCCTAATGTGGAATGTCAGTTATGACTTCTGGGTGCTAGGGCTAGATTGGAAGGCAAAGGTCACATGCACAGCCCCAGGCCCAAGGGGAGCTCACAGCAGGCCCCAAGGCCACGCCCATCTCCTTCCTAGTAAACTCTGAATCTGCTTTCATTTCATCTCCGGAAACGTGGGACTGGCCAGGAATTGAAGGCTGCACTTTGTGTTTAATCTGGAAATGCCATTCTGGCAGGCAGATGGCCAGAATGGGCAGAGCCAGGCAGAATGTTAAGTATACAACTTATAAATGAGTCTAGAAATAACATTTAATACTCAAAAAACAACTCAACAATTTCTGAACTGACACTCGCTTCTACTCTGGAAAGCATTCTACAAAAATGCAAAAGCACCCACCTTCCACCTTAGTGGAAGGGGGGCCCAGGGATCTGGGAGCAGGCACAGAGCACAAGCTCTCCCAGGGCAACTGCTGGAAGAGGCCCCGACACTGCTTCCCTCAAGGACAAGAACCTGCAGTTCTGCACTAGACTTTCCAATGTTTTCAGGCTGCTTCAGCCTAGCAGTCCTTGGACTGCATTCCTCCTCAGCAGCTGTTGTGCTCTGAGGAAGAGGAGATGGCTGAGCCTTTGGGTACAAAGTGAACAGGGCAACTCGATGTACGTCCTCATCTCAGGGGCCCCATTGCCTTTTGGGGCCTATGGGTTGTTCAGGACCCACAAAAGGTCTGAGCTATGGGAAGAAAACCAAAACAGGTTACTGGCTCCAAGATGAAACAGCAAAATTAAAACAAGTGCTTCACTAAATGTCTACAGTACATTGTTAAGTCCACCCCATCAGCTGTTAAATATAATTTTTCAAGCTAATTTCATCACATCTGGAAATCATGGGTTAGGTTTTTGTCACTTTGCAAGAATTCCTGAAGTACAGTGAAAAATCATTCCCAGATAAGGAGCTACGGCCAAATAATTTCACAAGCAAAGAGTAACACCCTTGTACGTTTTCCTCCTTCAAACCATGATGTGCTAAGTGTGGCTGGGCCTTGCAAAGATTAAGCTACCTTGGGCTACAAAGCCTTGAAGAGCTGTCCCAAAGTATGACACCCATCCCAGGAAAGGAGAGGATAAGGACAGGTCAGTCCCAGGTGCAGAGCAAGGACAGGGCTTAGACCACTCCCCAGTTTTACAGAGAAAACAGGGTGGAGAGCCAGGGGACTCCTGTCAGGTCACATGGCCTGGGGCTGAGACTAGAACCCAGGTCTCTGAACCAGCAACCAGAGGTCAGTGGGCACCAGAAGCCTTCCCCAGGTGGGGTACAACTCAGAGCCTCCTTCATGTCCACTCCCCGGTGCAGGACACAGCCTGCAGGCCCCCCCTGGTGCAGGGCAGAGCTAGGAGCCCCCCACGACTACCCTCCTCCACCCTGGTGCAGGACACGGCTTGGAGCTCCCTCCTCTGGTGCATAACGCAGCTCGAGTGCCCCTCCTCTCTGGTGTAGGACACAGCCCGGAGCCCCCTATGACTACCCCGCTCCACCTCGGTGCACCCCCCCCTCCCCCCGTGTAGCACACAGCTCGGAGCGTCACACAACCCCCCCCCCCCCCCCCCGCCGCCGCCCTCGGCCTGCCCCCCGTGCAGGACACAGCTCAGAGCCCTCCTCCCGCCTCCCCCCGCGCAGGACAGCTCGGAGCTCCATCTTCATCGTGCAGGACGCGGAGGCTGGGGAGCAGGGCGCTCCGGGGCCCCCCATCCTTTGTAAACCGGGACCCGGGAAGTAGGGTAAGTAAGGTGGACCGGGTTGCTGGGCGGGGCTCCCAGGACGACGTGGCCCCAGCAGCGGCCTGGGCCCACCCGCGCCCGACCCCATGGGGGAAGGGCATCCCGCCCTCACGGTAAGCCGTCCTACCGGAGCCTGGGGCCTCCCCCAGCCGGACCCCCGCGGCGAGCCCCCCCCCGGACACGCCCCGCCCGCCGCGCGCTCCTGCGGGGCCGACCCCCCACACCCACTGGGCCCCTCTCCCGGGCTCCGCGAACTGACCTCCGCGTCCCGGGCCATCAGTGTGCCCGGGGCCCGCCGGCCGCAGCGCCCGCGCACTGCGCATGTCAGGCCGGCCCGGCTCGGCTAGAACCGGATCCAGCCGGCCATGCGGTGACGCAGCGCGCGGGCGCTCGGCGTGGGAGGCGTCAGCGTGTGGGCGTGGCCCAGCGGTGGGCGGGGCTGCCGGCGGTGCGCGCGGACCGCGACCCCAGGCCAGCTCTGCTCAGCAAAGGGGAAGTGGTGCAGCCCCCGCGCCAGGTTCCTTATTCAACGAGGTTGTTCAGAAGAGGAACGGCGACTCAGGGCAGGTCTGTGTGCGTCAGAGCTCACTTTCACAGGTCTGCCTAGCTCCAGGCCCTGCTCCTGAGCTGCTCCCAACAGAAGAGGCAGGGAAAAAAAAAAAAACCCACTGCTGCTGCGCCCCCAGTTGCTTCCCATTTTCTGCCCGCAACATGGACCCACGTGTCACCGGCAAGCTCTGGTCCCGCCTGCTGGCCCCATTCCCACATTTCCACCACTTGCAGCACCCTTGGGTTCCTTGAACCTGGCCAGCTGTCTCCTCCCCAGGGCCTTTGCACAGACTCTTCCCTTTGCCTGGAGCCTCATGACTAGTCCTCAGTTTCAGAGAAACCTCTACTTCACCTCTTGAGCACCCTGCCAACACCATGGCCCCGCAGCACTTCTCAGAGTGGTGACAGGGCAACCCACTGGAGTCCTCCGAGTAACAACTAGTCCCTTCAAACTGTGAGGCCTGCAACGGTAGGACTGTGTTTGCTCGCGCTGTACTCACATAGGCCAGCAAAACGCAAGCGGTCAACGAAAGCTCCCTGAATAAATGAATCCCAAAGCTTTTTTCTCTCCAGGTGAACACCTAAATCTCTTTTTTTTTTTCTTTTTCTAAATCTCTTCTTGAGCATGTTTCCCTCCTTTAAGACTGCAGATGAATCTCAAGGTACAAGAAAAAATCACACACAGGCAGCCAGGAGCCTTCTGAATTCCCCCAAGGCCCTGTAGGAAGCTCCGGTGGCAGGGCTGCTTGGGTACGGGAGAGCAGGGTCTCAACCACTTCTCTGGCAAAGGTCAGAGCCAGGCATCCTAAGATGCTCTCTACTCTAGGGGCAACTCTAGAAGCCATTTCTTCATTTGCCCACTGTGTGCTGCCTGGTGGGTGTGGGTTTCCCGCTTTGGGTGTGGGTGTCCCAGCTTCCCAGCCTGATAACCATCTCCAAGGTCCCAGAGCAAAGACAGACTCTGTGCTTTTCCTCTTGGTGATTTCATTGCTACCCAGCTGATCCACCTGGATGGAGGCTGGCTGCACAGGGACAACAGGGGCGGGCTCGCAGGGACTGCAGAGGCCAGTAGCAGAGCTGGATGGACCGAAGGAAGGCAGAGGGCAGGATAGGGACTTGCCTGCCCGCTCCCATGGCTTCTGAGCCTGGTATTCTCACCTGTGCTGTCTTGCTGAATCCCTGGGAGGCAGGCATTGGCACCCCCACTTTACAGATAAGGAAACTGAAACTAGGAAATTTTTTTTTAAAGTTTCCAAGATTGGATGGGATCCCTGGGTGGCGCAGCGGTTTGGCGCCTGCCTTTGGCCCAGGGCGCGATCCTGGAGACCCGGGATCGAATCCCACATCGGGCTCCCGGTGCATGGAGCCTGCTTCTCCCTCTGCCTGTGTCTCTGCCTCTCTCTCTCTCTCTGTGACTATCATGAATAAATAAATAAAATCTTTAAAAAAAAAAAAAAAAGTACACCATTAAAAAAAAAAAAAAAATAAAGTTTCCAAGATTGCCAGTTTCCTGGAAAGGACTCCATTCCAGGAAATGAGTCCTAGAGGATCTCCGTGCTGATTTTCTAGTGCATTCCAGCATCACTACTCAGCCTTAAGAGCCCTCCGATTGATTGCTTTCTTCTCACCACCCTCTGGTTCCGGTGACTCAGCAGCAGCCCCAGGAGACAGAAGCGGGAAAGGGAGGGAGCGGGCCTGGCAACACGGAGGTACTGGCAGGGCATACCACATGTGGGGATGGGATGCATGGCTCAGAGTGCGCTTTCACGCCCTCCACCCATCTCCGGCTCTCAGCCACCCTGTACCCACAATTCACAGGTGAAGGGCCTAGGGCTCAGGGAGGGCGTAAAATGTGCCAGGGCTGCCTTCTCCCAATCTAGTGCTCCTCCCAGGCCCTGCATGATGTGCTCCGCCACCCCAGGGCACACACAGAGGCAGGTGGAACTCTATCCCACAGCAGGCACTGCCAGGCCATGCTTCCCACGGGGGCTGTCTGACCCTGAGCCTCATCAGGGAACAGTGGACATACGGCCACTCACTGCACCTGTGGGGTTCTGTGGGGGGCCCCAAGAGAAGTGGTACAGAGGACAGCCTGAGAGCCTTTGTGGACAAGGTTCAGCAAGTAGAATGACCAAGAGCCCTCCTGCTGTGTAAGCCTAGCAGCAGTAGCTATGTCCACCCCAAGGGACCCTAGAACCCCACCTCCTCCAGGCAACTTAGCAGCTCCTGGTTAGGAAGAGCGGGTATCAACAAGGACCAGTACTTATTTCGCAAATATTTGTTAACCAAGGTTTTCACACTAAATGCTCCTCTCTGAGTACTAACGATACTGTGAGGTATAAAACAGACAAAAATGCCTGCAGCCACAGACCGAATATTTGTTTTCCCCAAGTTCATATGTTCGAACTTAATTCCTAGTATGATGGTATATGGAGGTGGGGCTTTGGGGAGATGCATGGGTTGTGAGGGCAGAGACCCAGAGAGCTCCCTCGACCCTTCCACCATGTGAGGACACAGCCAGAAGGTGACCCTCCAGGAACCAGGAGGAGGCTTCGCCACAACCTGTCCAGCCTCTAGAACTGTGGGAAGTAAATGTGTTTATCCCACGCAGGCTGTGGGATTCTGTTATTGCAGCCTAGGGGAACTGAGACACCTGCCCACAGCGAGATTACAGAAGACTGTAATAGTGTGGCGAAGAATAATTGGAGAGCAAGCTGATTTTACATTCTGTGATTTAAATGTTTGAGGAAGGGAAAAGGTGAAGAGAAACAGAGCTGGGAAGATAGCACCTGAAACCCAAGGTGAGTGCAGAGCCTTTGGATATGTGAGAGAAAAGGGATATGGTGGGCACACAAGTCCTAGGGAGGGGCATGGAGACCCCCATGAGGCAGAGGAGAAACTGGGTGGCTGGGGTTCTAGAAGCATGAAATTCTCAACAAACCATCCCCCCAGAGGCAATACAAATTAGCCTTCAAAATCAGGGTGATCCCTGGGTGGCTCAGCAGTTTAGCGCCTGCCTTTGGTCCAAGGCGTAATCCTGGAGTCCCCGGATCAAGTCCCACGTCGGGCTCCCTGCATGGAGCTTGCTTCTCCCTCTGCCTGTGTCTCTGCCCCCCTCTCTATGTATCTCTCATGAATAAATACATAAAATCTTAAAAACAAAACAAAACCAGGGTGACAGGCACCCCAAGATTATGTTGATCATTCCAAGTCATTAAGGAGAGAATGGTATGTCTCACATGGACATTACTAACGAGAACATTTGGTGGACCAGCATGCCGCTTCCCGGAGAACTAATCATCACTGAAATCCACAGGAGATGCTGCAGAGGGTTTGGAATCCCTCCACCCCCTGCTTCCCTGGATACAGACAGCCTACAGAGCTCCTGCACACAGCACTTCCCTCCCACCGAAACCCAGGGATGGGCCCCTCTTGGACAGAGACTGTGTGGCAGAGGGAGAGAGGGGTAAAGCTCCAGGTGAGCAGGGTCCGCTGTTGGCTATAAGTAAGAGGAAGTGAAGCCAGGTACAGTTCAAGGTCCTTGGGCCAGCTGTCTCTGGGTCAGCCCGGTCCCTCCCTTCCCTGGCAGGGCAGGACAGGGTTTCTGTCACTACAGCCTCGGGAAGTGGAGGCCCTGATGTCTCTTGCTGCAGAGCCTGTGCCCAGACCCATGAGGTGTTTCACTGGAATTCTATCCACCGATGAAAGAAGAATGCACAGCAGCTCCATGCACTCTCTTGGAGAACCACAGGCAAGAAGGGATCACTTCTCAGAGCATCCATCAAGCCAGTACTACTCTGACCCCAAATCCAGACAACAGTACAAAACAGAAAACTACAGACCAAAGTCCCTCATAAAATATAAGGGCAAAGATCCTAAGTAGCAATATATAAAAAGAATTATAGATTGCAACTCAGTGGAATTTATTCCAGGGATGCAATGCCAATTCAATATTCAAGAATCAATCTCTATAATCCACCCTCTCAAGAGGCTAAAGAAGAAATTTCACACATCATTTCAATGGAGGCAGAAAAATCATTTGATGAAATTCAAATCCCATTCATGATATACATCCTGAGAAAACTGCTCAAGCTTCCTCACCTTGACTAGTAACATCCACACCCTCACCTGCCTTGTAAGACCAGGAGCAAGGCACGGATGTCATCTGGCTACCGTTCGTCCACATTAACGCTGGGAGTTCTTGCCAGCACGAGGCAGAAACAGGACATCAGAAGCATTCAGATTAGAAGAGATGAATTACAGCAGTCTGGATTTGTAGATGGCGTGGTGGTTGATACATAAAATCCCAAGGAAACTACAAAATAACTCCAAGAATCATGAACTCCGCAAGATTGCAGGACACAAGATCAGCATGCAAAAGTCAATTTATTTCTAATGATTAGCAATAAATGTGCAGAAACTTAAATTTAAGATACAATACCACTTAAAATTGCTCCAAAAAAACCCCTCAAAACACTTAGTTGTAAAATCCAATAAAACACGTATAGGATCTGTTTGCTGAAAACTGAAAACGAAATCAAAGGAAAGAAATCAAAGATCTAAGTAAACAGGAGATGTTCTGTGTTCACAGACTAAGGACGCAGCATGGTCAAGTCAGCTCTTCACAGGAGGAGAGGCTGCTTTAATGCAAAAACCGAGCAAGACTTTTATAATAATTTTGAAAAAGGAAAATAAAGTAGGAAGAATCACTTGATTTGATTTTAAGAATTACTGTATAGCTTTGGTAATTCAGACAGTGTGGTATTGATAGAGGGACACACACCTAGGAACAAAAAGGAATACAGAACCGCAAAATTGTCTCATTAGCACTTTGATTTTTGACAAAGGTGTCAAAGTAATTCATTAGAAGAAAAGAGTCTTTTCAACAAATAGTACCAGAGCAATTGGACGTCCATAGACAAAAAAAAAAATGAACCTTGAACCAAAGAGGATATATAGATGGCAAATAAACATACGAAAAATTCTCAACATCATGTTTCACACACACTTGTTAGAACGGTCAAAATCCACAACCCTGTTACCACCAGATGCTGGCAAGGATGTGAAGTAGCAGGTTGCTGGTGGCCATGTACAATGGCACAGCCACTTTGAATGAATAGAGAGACCACAGAGGCTTTTGCTGGCAGTGAAACTACTCTGTATGATACTATAATGGTGGATACCTGTCCTCACACGTTTGTCTAAACCCCCAGAATGTACAACCACACAGAGTGCACCCTAAAGGTGAACTGTGGATTCTGGGCGATGATGACGAGTCAGTGCAGGTTCATCGATTGTGAGACACATGCACCATGTGGGGTGACACAGATAAGGAGGGGAGGCTGTGAGTGTGTGGGGGCAGGGGAATATGGGAAATCTTTCTACCTTTTGCACAACTTTGCTGTGAACCTAAAACTGTTCTTCTAATAGTCTATCAAAACAAAACAAAACAAAACAAAAAAGAAAAACAGGGGTGCTTAGCTGGCTTACTCAGAGGAGCATGTGACTCGATCTCCAAGTTATGAGTTTGAGCCCCACATTGGGTGTAGAGATTACTTTAAAAAACAAAACTAAACTAAAAACCTGATCTAACCCTCACAAATATTAATATATAAAAATTAACTCAGATGGATCATAGACTTCCATTAAATATGAAACTTTTAGAGGAAAACATAAGACAAAGTCTTTTAGACATAGGAATTAGTGCAGGATTTCTTAAACATGACACCAAACACAGATCCATTAAAAAAAAAAAATCATTAAATTGACTCCACTAAAAGTGAGAAACTTCTCTGCTCTATGAAAGACCTTGCTGAGAGGACACAAGGCTGAGCCAGAGGCCAGGACAAAGTACTTACAGACCCACAGGTAACCAAAGTCTCATATCTAGAACACACGGAGAACTCTTGCAACTCAACAGTGAGAAAACAAACAACCAAGTTAGAAAATGGGACAGAGACAGACATTTTACCAAAGAAGGTATATGGTGGCAAATAAGCACACAGAGAGGTGCTGGCTATGGTACGCATCGGGGTAGAGCAGATGGAAGAGCATGAGGAGGGCCCACTACACACCGGTCAGGACAGCTGAAACCAGCGGGGACCACACCCAGAGCTGGCAAGGCCACAGAGAGCACGGGTGCTGGGAATGCAAACATGCTTCAGCCTCCTTGGAAAACTGGTTGGCTCTTCAAAAACTGAACATGCACATACCCTGTGACCTAGCAATTGAGAAATGAAAGCTTATGTCCACATGAAAACCAGTCACAACTGTGCAGCAGCTTTATCTGTAATTGCTCCAAGCTGGACACAGCAAAAATGGCCTCCGAGCGGTGAGTGGCTGAACACAAACTGACCCCTCCATACTACTACTGCTACTGTTTTAGTGGTGTAAAAAATAAAAATAAAAAAATAAAAAATAAAAAGGAGTGGTTTAATGACACACAACAACAACTTGGATCTCTCAGGATGTTAGGATGAGTGGAAAAAGCCAATCCCCAAAGGACACATACTGGATGGCTCCATTTATAACTTCCTCAAAAGGACATAATTACAGCACAGATGGGTGGCTGCTAGGAAGGGGCATGGGATGGTGTGACTGTGAGATCCAGCACAAGTGTAGATGAGCCTTCCTGTGTCTTGATTTTGGTGGTCATGGGAGCACACACATGTACTGTAACAAGGTGCCCACAACAGTTTTCTGGTTTTGACACTGTTCTAGAATTATGTAGAATGCAACTCAGGGAAAAGTGGGGGGAAAGGTACAAGGGAGTGCTCTCTGCTATTTTTACAACTTCCTGAGAATCTATACTTATTTAAAAATAAAAAGCTAAAAAAAAGAGAGCACTCCAGAACAGAAACAGAACCGAAAAAGCAACTTCTGTGCCCTCTGTCTGGGGGGCTGGGCATGGCTCAGACGAGCTGTTCCTGCATGAGCTGCACATGTTGGTGACAGGCCCACACTCAAGCCAAAAGGAGTAAGGCCACTGGGGGTACCCTGCCTCACTCAGCCCTCACTTGGCTCTGGGCCTGACAAAATGCCCAGCCCTCGCTTTTCAGGGCAGCAGAGCCTGGGCCCCTCCTGCTTTCACTGGGACAGGCTGCACTGGGAAAAGCAAGTAAAAGTGGTGCCCAGTAGGGTACTGGCCCATCGCTTGGCCAGATCTGGGGGCTGCAGTCTTTTGCGGTTGTGGAGGCACTCCTTCTGGATTCACCACTCCCAAGCTTCTTGGGGAAAGACAGCAGGTGCAGCCCAATGGGCAGGTGGCCACAGTCCCAGAGAAGCAGGCTGTCGGAAGCCCACTTGGGCACCGGTTCCACCAGTGCGCCCACTCCCACTCTGTGCAGGAAATGCTTCCATGCACTCTATTTTTAATGCCGATGAAAGGATTTGGAGGAGGAAAAGCAAACTGCCAACACCAAGATTCCAGCTTTTGGTGCTAACTCCCACGGGGGCTCAAAGCCCTCAGTCTGCATGGCCACGAAGCCCCACCTGGGGCCAGGCTGAGCTGTGTGCCCTTGCCCAGTGGGGACCTATCAGGCTGCTGAGCTGCACCCCGGCTGCCTCTGACTTGCCCTCCACACCACAAGCAGCAGTGCGCAGTCTCTTTCTTTGGCTCCCTCTTTTGGAAATTTTACAGGAGTTTGCAAACATACACAAAAGTATATTGAATCCTCGAGTGTTCAGCTGTATGGCCCATCTCTCCACTCCTGCCCTAGCCTCGGATGATTCTGAAGCAAAGCCCAGACACCACATCTATCTTAAGCACCAAGCTCTAAGTTCTAATGCGCTCGGGGGCCCGTGTGCTCCCATGTCCCACCCCTCAGAGTACAATGAAGGAAGGTTTCTCCTTGCACAGCAATAGCCCAGGCAATGAGGAGCCCCTACCCCGGCCCCCTCCAGTGGGCTCCTGTCCCAAGCAGCACCCTACTCCCCCTTTCCTCTAGTTTAAGACCAGCTTGTGGGTCACCCTGGTATGCCCATGCTAATTGTAATGCTTTGCCATTCTGGAATAAAGAATGAACTACTTTTCTGGTAAAGTAACTGGCTGTTCTGTTTTTAGGATTAACATTACATGTATTTGTGTGTACTTGCATAGTACAAAATATAGACAGATAAGATTATATAAATGAAAAATATGTAACTACAAAGAATAAATAGCTTTTCCTAAGAAACAGAGTGTTTTTATTAACTGTTCTGTGGAAGCAGTTAATTGTGTGAGTTCCTAGCTAAAATTGGAGCAGAAAAGTTTGATTGGATGAGTCCGATGAGATGCCAAGCTGTTCTCTGACTTTGTAGGCATGTACGTCTGTGATGACAACACAGAAACCAGTGGCCCAGCCCTGAACCAACAGCCAGACGTCAGCCACATGCTTCCCATCTACCCTACAGGCTTTTCTAAGGTGGGACTTGGTCTCTTACCAAGCCCTCCACAGTGCCTTAGCAACATCTACTACAATCTACTGGAGCCCTGAAAAACATGAACTTACATCAATAGGACCACATAGAAGTCAAGATATGAAACCTTCCTCTAAACCAGACTCACAGGAATATTCCTTGTCCCTGATCAACGCATCACCCAGGATCAAAGGTAGTGTCAGCACATAACAACCTTCCACAGGAAGACGACCCTGCCTGTTCAGGGAGGTTAGGGCAGTGGAAATCCTTCACATCATTGTCCCTAGCCCACAAGAGAATGACCACATGCAAACAGACTCTGGGTAGCAGGCTACTCTTGAGTTCCCAACCAGCAGTCCAGAGTCCCTCAGTGTGGAATGCAGCTTTTCTTATCGACTGCCACTCCAGAATGACCAGGAAGTCTTGCCAAGTCTCCAGACTGTGTGAAGCAAAGGGCCATTGTGATGTTTCTGTAATCCAGGGAGAGGCATCTCCGTGATCTCAGCAGAAAACTGGGCCGGAGTCTCCCTTTTCACTGCAAAGTGCGGTGCACAATTAGGGCACCAGCCTTGTGACTGAAGCCAATGCAGCCACAAAGGCACAGCCCTGGGGCCCAGGGGCCCATAACTCCTAGCCCTCAGGAACCCTCACTAGCAATCCAGGGCAGGGCAACTCCAGGTGGTTTTCACAAAGTGACATCTGAGCATGATGCGTTCAGAAACCCAGGATTCAGATCCAACTCACACAGCCCAGGATGGTGCTGTGTCCTCACAGATATCTGGCTCTTCCACGGAAATCGGCCTGAACGGTTGGGGAGTAGCTAGCAGCAAGCTACAAGGCTATAGTGTTCTGGAACGTATTTATGTTCCCCAGCTCTAAAATGCTGATCTTGGCTCAGCTGAAGGGTGGGCTTACTTTGAAGATCACACAGACTCTGCCATTCTTCCTGACCCTGTTTGCCCACTTGGGGAAGTCTTTCTTTGCAGAGAAGGCAATATAGGTGACCTGAGCGCCAAGTGGCTTTGATGGAACTGAATGTCAGCTAACCCCAGTTACAAGCAGCCGTTCTTCTGGGCCACTGAGCATCCTGTGGACAGATCTCATTAGACCTGGCATTCCGGGGACTCTGAGCAGAAACTCTGTCTGTTAAGGCCACCCAGACACTGGACAGAACACTTTACTTGGGCAGACTGGGTCCAAATCCTGACCCCACCATCTGCTGTGTGACCTTGGGCAAGTTGCTTAAGCTTTCTGAGCCTCGATGCAACTTAAAATGAGAGTACTATATTTCATTACTGCTAAGACACATTTTCTCTCCCATTCTAACATCTCTAAAGTCAGGATGAGTCTTGTAATTGATGGAGTCAGAATTTAATTGGCAAATTGTTTTCTTTCTAGGGGTTCACAAAGCAATGGCATATGTAGTATTAATGTTGTCTTAGACGTGATGAAATGTGACTGTAAATACCTCAACAGACTGTTGTGGGTGCTTCAAACAGAAGCTGGCAGAGTAAGGCTCCCCTAGCTGAGAGGTGCTGCCTGACTGTGCCTGGTCCAGGCCTCAGGGCACATGTGGCCTGTGGCTCGATACCCACTTCTATAAACCCACTTCTGGTGCTGGGCTGAGAAGCAAGGTGAAGAAATGACAACAGGGCCAAGCGGGTGGTGGGGCCCAAGGTATCTATAAGTGACTTGGACAGAGAATGGGGTTCTGCTGAGCCCTTCTACCCATCAGAGTCTAAAGCCCCACAGCTGATTCCCCACTTCCCTCCCTCACCAGGGGTCAAGAAGCTATCCTGTGAAGGGGGAGGGCCCAAGGCGGAGCCCTAAGCAAACAAGCAGCACTGTGATGCTCAGCACCCGTCTTGGTTGCTATCCTCCTGTGTTGTCACACAGCAGATCTCTGTTCAGTTCTGCAACCTGCATGCTTTGATATTCAGAAAGAAATGTTCTCAGCCCCTGGGCCAGAATGTGCCGCTGAGTGTATCAGTACGCCGTAAGAAGTACAGCGGGGTAAATCATCTTGTTCTTTGGACTAACAACAGCCACCAAATTAACGAGGCTGCGCACAATGCACTATCTTTCAGTGGTTTTCCTGCAGCCAGCTCCGTGGACAAAATCATTCCTAAAACTGGGAAGTAACGGGTGAATTCGGAGCAGCGCCCGCCGGAGGAGGAGCAGGTGCACCGAAAGGACCAGATCACAACCTGGGGGCGGGGGGGAGGCCTGTCCCCTGCAGATTAGGGAGCCTTCTGACTCAGCAGTCAGCACCAGCGCTTCAGGGAGCCCGAGAGGGCGCCCGGGGTCTGCAGCCGGCACGCGGCACGCGGCTGACCTGGGGTCAGGGAACGCGCGCCGCCCCGCCCGAGCGGTGGAGTGCGGTCCGGGGGCGGACCCGGGCGGGGGGCGGGCCGGCGGCGGTCACGTGTGTACACAGGCCCGCGCGGCGTGCGCGCCGTGAGCCCCGCCGCCTCCTCGGAGCCCTGAGCTGCCCGCCCCGCTGCGACTGCGCGGCCCGCGGCCCAGCGAGCTGGTGAGTGGGCGCGGAACGCGGGGTGGGTCGGCGGCCACTCTCGGGGTCTGGGCCCGCGCGGGGAGCGAGCCCCGGGTTGCGGCGGCCACGGCCACGCACGGCCGGTGAGCGCACCGACTCTCGGGTGCCTCGGCCCCGCCCTGGCGCTGTCCTCTTGAGCGGTGCGGGCGCTGTCCTGCCCTCCCTTGGCTTGGGGGTGCTGTCCTGTCCCCCGGAGGTTTGGGGTGCTGTCCCCTGGGGGGTAGGGGCGCTGTCCTGTCCCCTGGAGGCTTGGGAGTGCTATCCCCTGGGGGGTAGGGGCGCTGTCCTCTGGGGGAGTAGGGGCACTGTCCCCTGGAGGTTTGGGGGCACTGTCCCCTAGAGGTAGGGGCGTTGTCCCCCAAAGCTTGGGGGTGCTGTCCCCTTGCGGGGCAGGGACACTGTCCCGAGTCTGGGGCCAACCTGCCGCTGTGCGCTGACTGGGCCGTCGCTGCCCTGCGGTCATTAACCTGTGGAGGGGCATGTGGTTCAGCACCACTGAAGGTTCCTCACATGTCCTGCAGGCGGGGCAGGGCAGGGGGGAGGGTGGTGGAGGGAAAGGAGGCTGACCAAGTTCTCCTGGGTCAGCTCCCGTATAGCTTTCCTCCTTATGATTACACAATTTTTAGTTAAGTTCTGGAACTACATCTAAATGTAATCAGCAAGTCTGTTAAGTGTTTTAGATACTTGATAACACGTAAAATTCCCTGTTCATGGAAAGGCTCCATCATAGGAAGGCAGGGACCCCAGCCTTTGAACACCCCATCTGCTAACAACAGGAATCAAGCAAGCTAAACAGCTTACCTCTGTTCTCTAAGCCAGGCACTCCTCTGCTGTCATCACCTGACTAGTCTTTGCCCTGTCCCGAGGTGGAGAGCCTGAGGGCACTCGTCCATTTGATGTGGAGAATACCATTCACCCCTCTGATCTCCCCCATTCCTGGAGGTGTCCTCCAGCTCTAAGTAACCAGCTCCATATTTCAGCTGAGCAGCTCCTAACCTCCTAGCAGAGGTTAGCATTCAATTGCAAAAGGCCAGAAGCTGGCTTCATGGACCTCTACAAATACAAGAGTGTGAGGAGAATGGCTCTGACCATGTTTCTAGGCTGCTCATGCATAATGGTGACCAGATCCTCCATTGTCCTGACTCTGTCTAGCGGGGGTGCTGCTGAGTGACAATCACATCTAGTGTACAGCCACTCTCCAGGATGCACAGCACAGCTCCTGAGGGAGCTGCTGTAGGGCTTGGCTCTCCAAACCAGAACCTTTACTATCGTCCTGAATGAAGCAGGCCTCCAGATAAGTGTTTATCAGGCCCCTCACTTACAGGAAGCTGGGGCGGTGAGCCTGTCACCCAGGGCCACACACAGCTTTTTGACCATGTTGTGTCCTGCCTCTCTAGTAAATTTGGAAATACCCTGAGGATGGAAGAACACAGCTTTAGGGCAGAACTCAAATGTCAACGCTGAACTGGTGTCCCTGTAACTCAAAGCCCATGGTAGGCTGATGAAAGGCAAGGTATATCCACCTAATGTGGGTCATACAGACTTTTAGGTTGGGATGGAAAGACTGATTATACCTATTATATAATGAGAAAGTGACATACTTGCAGAGATCACTGCTGGGAAATATGCTTGTGTGACTTACTGATGGCAAGAGGGCCCTGCTGCCTCCTGGGATGAGGTAGGGTGGGGAGAGGACTCCTGGGACAGCTGCATATATCTCACATCCCTCGGATGTCATTTGGAATCCTGAAAACATAACTGCCACTTGGCCTTCAGTGACCCAACAACATACCAGGGTAGTTAGTGTCTTAGGGGTGGCAGGAGGTGGGGGTGAGTACAGAGAATTGGGGCCTCTGCATTAATTAGGGCACATGACAAATCATGCCCCTTCTTCCTTAAATGGTGTTTCCTGTTATCTCCCCTTGCTTGCTCCTGGCTCTAAGGCTAAAGCCACTTGTATAACCTGGCAGCATCTGCCCACAAGGGTCTCACAGGCCTAGGATGCAAAATACCACCCAGGCAGGGGACTCAGTCTAGGTAAGAAAAAGGTTGATCTTCTCTCGAATTTGAGATACCAAAATGTCATGGTGCTAGGGTTAGAGTTCAGTCCCCTGGGAGCCTCTACTTGCAAACACAACATCCCTCCCATTGCAGGACAGTTTGAGATGGGCTAGGTGTCCTATGCCTACCCTAGCAGACCCACCCTGGGTCCCTTTCCTACCCATACATGCCAGTGGGGTGTGCCCAGGGGCTGCCACTTTTAATTAGAACCCAGCAAATGGAGGAGGCAACTGTGACGAGTAAAAATAACCAGTGGTTCCTCTCTGGGAAAGGACCTCAGGCGCTGATAAGATCAGCGGCCCTGAGTGCCCCATACCCCTCAGGCAAGAGCACACCTAGCTAAAGGGTGGGAGAGATCAGGGAGCCCTGCTGGTGTGCCAGGCCTGCCCAGTCTGAAATGGAGACCTCATCTGTCCTCAGCCCCTTGAATTTCCGAGTGAGTCTCTTTTCATTTCTGTTTTCCCCTGGCCCTGTGTGCCTGGAAGGAGAGCATTAGCCTCAAACCAAGTTAGTCAGGGAACAAAAAAGCCCAAGTAACTAGTGCTCCGTTGACAAAAGAACGTGTGTCCCATCTCCTTCCAGGGAAAGGAAGCCAGTGGCCTGGCACAGGCGCCCTGCTGGCCCAAACCTGGCTGCTTGGTCTCAGGCCCCACAGTCCTTCCTGAGCCAGCAAACATGCCTGTTCTCTTCTACAGAGAAAGAGAGGCAGCTCTTTGTTTATGCATCTGAGCCAGGTTGCCTGGCTCACTCACTACTCTGCAATTTAGAACCGTAAAAAGCAAAAAGCTATAAAAATCAAAACAACCCATCTGTATAACGAACAGTTTCTTATCACACCCCAGGAAGGCACAGCGTTTGTGATAGGAATCAGTATGCGTAAGCTCTCTACATTGAAAAACCTATGAAAACACCAGCCTTTCCGGAGTGTCTGGCTCCTACCAGCTGGATGTTAATTGTAGCTAAAGTCTCTGCCCATTATTACAAAAGGAAATAAACATTCAGGAGTCATTTTCAAAGTATTTTGATTGTTCTAGAACATTCATCTGAAGTTGAGTCTCATGGTGCACAGTGGGTCTACGTCAAACAGAAACAACCCACGGGACCGTCAGCCAGGCTGAGGTGTCTGCCCACTTAGGGTACACTTCCTGGGCCTCACAGCCCCGTGCCCACACCCAGACCTCCCAGCAACAAGAGGCACTCCCACTCTCTCTGCTACCCGTTGTACTACATAGGGTCTACTGCTCACCTTGGGGAACAGCCTCTGAGAGGACCTAATAATCCTTCTCTCTAGCCAGGCTTCTGGCAGGAATCAAGAGGCACCGTCCCCCCATTCAGAAAGCTCTCAGCAGGTGTCAAACAGAGAGCTGCAGCAGGACTGGCTGGAGGGAGTGGGGTGGGGATAGCAGTCAGGGAGGGCTCCCTAAGGTGCTGCTGTCAAAAGAAAACTTCAGGGGTGTTAGTACCTGTTACGTGAACAGGGGAATCAAGGAAGTCTAGGCAGTCTAGGCAAGGGATTGGTGTGTGTACCCCTCCACCCCTGCCCCAGTGTGGGCAGGAGGCCCAGCACCAGTGGGCCCCCAACACCAGAGGACAGGATTTCCTGATTAACAGAGCAAGGAAATAAGGGTAAGGTTTTAGTGAAACCAGCTTAGCTGTCTTGGAACAGGCTGATTTCTCTTTGCTGGCTTTTCATCTCTGCAGGCTCTGCACGTGTACATGCCTATGCACACACGCACGAATGCATACACACATGCAGGACTCCCAGGAGGCATGACCCCCACCCAGCCCAGCAGCAGCCTGCTTCTGAGTCCCTGCAGTCCACCATCACCGCCCCCAAGGCTGCTGCTCTGACCCACTCCTGGCATCCTGCTCCACAGAAATCACTATTTACCTTAGCCCTAGAGTTTAGCAAAGTTCACTTTCATTGCTGACAGACATGCCCTTTGAATCAAGGGCTGGTTTATACCATTCTGGACTCTTTTTTGAAAAGGCACAGAAAGAAAGCCACCAATGTCCCGCCTCAAAATGCTTCTGACAGGCAGCCTAACTGGAGCATGGGCCTTGCCCCAGCCAAGAAGAGGAGTGTCACTGTGGAGAGCACTCCCTGAATCCTCCTGAGTTAAGACCAGAAACGAACTGGACCAGAGCTGCCCCACCCCCCATGAGTGCTGTGAACACAAGCAAGGGAAGCACACATTCACACCCCGATTTCATATGAGTGCAGCACCAGGAAATGCACGGTCTGTGCTGTTACAAAGCTCTAACCTGGACCATGAAGCCTCTGTGATGGGATGGTCTGTGCGCATGGCGGGTCTGGAGCCTGCTCCACCCTTCCCCCAACAGCCTGCACTAGGCTTGTGACTATTGCTCAGGGCCTCATACCTCCCTTCCTGTGTCCTCTTCCCATGTGTCAGGTGACAGATTCTGGGCAGGAGTTCATACACCAGCTTTCTGTGCATTCACTGTGTGTGGGAAGGAGGGGACAGAACTGCACCTTCCTTGTCCCCTCACCAGGGACTCGCTGAGGCCCACCATGCCATGCTCTACAGAGCTGGATCCACCTAACCCCCCAGTAGTCACATGAAAGTCTCCTAAGCTGGGGAAACTGAGGTAGTATTTTACCTGCCTAAACAGCACCACCCAGCGGGTAAGCATTGAGCCTGGGCATTAGTCTGGGCAGGGGACTCTGAGACCGAATTTTCAACTAGGTGAACATTCCACAGAAGTCTGGGCATGTGTGCCTGTCCTGGCAGCCTGCTATGCCAGTTCACAGGTCACTAGGAGGCGTAAGTTTTCGTATAAGCAGCCTCCTTCACTGTGGAGGCCCTATTTCAAAGTTCTCCCATGTAGGGTAGACTGAGGTAGGCCAGGGTTCAAGGCAGTGCTTGAAATCAGAGCCGCTTCCCCAAAGCAGAGCTGTTTAGGATGAGTGCCATCCTGTGTCATGCACGCTTGCTGCACCAGGGTCCTGGGATGCACCTGTCCCTCTCCATCCCCGGCACCTGGCTTCTGCCACTGCAGGCACCACCCTGCTGCTTCTGATGCTTGGCCCCTACTGGTTTTTCAGGGCTCGTCAGGCTGCTGAGCAGCAGCATGGCCTATGTTGCTCATCTTCCTTGTGGCCTGGCCTCCCACCAATAGGTCTCCACTGTATACCTGTGGCCCGCAGGCCTCTTTCTGTCTAGTATGCTGATTCACTAGTCAGCCACCAGTGCTATGGCATGTCTCCCCAGGCCTGTGCTGCTCGTGTATCAGGGTCTCAAGGCTATCTGAGTGACTCCTACAGATGTGGCAGGCTCAGGGGGTTGCCGTTACCAAAAGGGAAGAAACCCAAGAGCCCAAAAGTACTAGCTCAGGGCCCAGAGCTGAGGGTGCATCCACGGAGTTCCAAGCCAGCAAGGGCAGCTGCCCACAGGGGTGCTCGGGCTAGTGCCAGACCTGCTCTGCCACCACCGGAGGCCCTCTTCCATCAGGACCCACAGGTCAGCAAGTCAGACATCCTGGGGGTTCCCTTCTGTCAGCCTTCTCCAACTGCTCTATACCTCCAGCCTATGGCACACAGCCTGTCCTCACTCAGGTGGTGAGCCCATAACCCCACCAAAGAGCCTTCAGACCCAACGCAAGGGGAGCATGGCATGACCAGGAGGTGGCTGAGAAAGCTCCTAGAGTTGGAAATTGTCAGATCTAAGAAAGCATTTTCTTGAAATATAATTATTGAAGCGCAGAGGAGATCTTTCAAGAAAATGGCTTTTCTTTTACACGTAAGATTATTTGTAATGAATGTCTGTTGCCCAACTGAGGACACACAGGCCCTAGCTGGGGATGTAGGGAGAAAGAGGGCCTGGAAACCATGAAGTCCCCAGAAACCAAGATGGGGCACAGTACCCCACAAGGGCTCCATGCCCTGGGGGACTCCTAGTGGACACTTGGACAAAACAGCCACCTGCATGTCCACTGGCCTCTCATTCCGTCCTCGGCCAGCACTAACTGGGTCTTCCCTACCTGTGGGAGGCAGCTATTGCACTGTGCCCTTCTGACAGGGTGGCCTCAGGTCACCCCTTGAGCCAGCAGACGCCCGCATAGCAGTGCTGTGACACCAAGTGCACAAATGGATGCCTGTTGTGACCATGCGACTCTGTCCTTGTGAACCTCAGCCTTCCTCTCCTCTAAAGGGTAGGGCTGCTGGGGCCCAAGAGGTGACCCCTCCAGACTGGAGAAGAAATGACCACAACTTTGTTCCCTCTAAAGACTTCCCACCGCACAGCCAGCCTCATGCATGGGACATCAGCTCAGCTCTTAGGTCCCCTCAGGCTTTTCTGGAAGAGAATGTCATTTTGAACCTCTGGACTGTCTGGAGGCTGCCTTCTCTGGGATGTGCATGCTTCCAGGCTTGAA
Organism: Canis lupus familiaris; assembly: GCF_011100685.1. Taxonomy (NCBI): domain Eukaryota; kingdom Metazoa; phylum Chordata; class Mammalia; order Carnivora; family Canidae; genus Canis; species Canis lupus. The sequence goes on along the minus strand of NC_049227.1, from coordinate 15,979,570 downwards.
AAAAGGGGTGCTGTGCAGCTGCAGAAGCATACATGGTAATGATCTGAGTTGGCTGAGGGCTCGCCTGGGGCAGGGGGCTTGGGGCTGCTGTTCACTCTGACCTGGCCCAGGGTGCAGCTACTCCCTGCTTCCACCAGGCTGGCCTCTCATATGCTTTCCTCCCTCGGGCACCTGCCAGCCCAAAGGCCTGGAACCCTGCTGCCCCGAAGCTGTAATGGCCTCACCATCTCAAGGGAACAGGATCCGGAAAGGGAGCAGGCTCTTAAAAGGCCAGCCCTGTTGTCATGATATAGGGGCTTTCTTCTATTTGAGTGTAATTAGAAAACAAAACAAACACACAAAAAGCCCTAAGAAAGGTAGAGTATGTGAGTCACCTTTATGGAAAAAGCCAGAAGAAAGTTACAAGGGACTCTGTCTTGGACAACTCTAAGCAGGTACAGGGTCCCTGGCCTGCAGAGCTTCCTCCCTGTCCTTGCTCAGTCAAGATGCCCAGTGCCTGTAAGGAGCAAGCCAACCTGACCTTGCATGGCACTCCTGCAGCCTCTCCCACCGGCCGGGGGCTGGGCTGCCACTCTGTCACCACGGAGGCCTGGGGCCACATCCCGCTTCAGGCCCATGTCCGGCCACACAGAGGATGGGGCCCCGTGCTCCTACTGCTGCTGTTCTTGTGGATGCACCTACGTGTGCTGGCGGTGTCTTTGCTCTGTGGACCTGGACTGACTGGCAGTCCTGGCTTGCCAGAGAGCACACTGCACACAGACTCCACGGGAGAAGCAACCACAGACCCATCTTGGCAAGGGTCTCGAGGGTGGGTGGGTTCCTTCTCCCCATGGAGATCTAGGGTGGAGAGGAGAGTGCTCTGGGAAGACATTCAGTTATTCGTGTGTTCCTGGGTCCCCACGGAGTTCCAGTCTGGATCAGCTACCCTGGGAAAAGGCTGGGACCCCAACCAGGAAGGGAGAGGTTCAGGAACAGATCAGCACCCAGCTGAGGTGAGACAGTGGGCTGGCAGGAGTGGGAATCCATGGGGGCCCCAGGTACAGTCCTGTCTGCTGCAGGCCTGTGAGCACAGCCATTGCTGTGGGTGCTGACACGCGACCTGTGTGGATGTCATGGGGGAGTCAGTCCCAAAGGAATTTTGGGGGAGGTTTTGGGAAGTGTGAAAGGCAGTAGTAAGTCTGGCATCAAGAAGCTGGAGGCAGGCCCAGTAGAGAAGGGCAGAGGAGCTGCACCGAGCAAGCTGGTCAGGTGGGAGAAAGTGGGGCAGGAAAGGCAGGCGGGCCAGGCAGCTCTGCCAACAGACCCTTTTAGAAAGGGCTCTAGGGTGCATGGAAAAGGAGGCAGGCCTAGGAGCCAGGGAGGCAGCAGGGAACTCTGTCAAGGAGGGGCCTAGGGGTCCTAGGGAGGAGGTGTGGAGACAGGCCCAGCCTGCTTGTAAGGCCAGCCTGGATAAGAAGCCCACTGGGGTCCTCAATGACCCTGACCCCTTCAGTCAAGGGGCACAGCAGGTGACAGGGCCCTGAAAGCTAAATTATCCATCCTGCCTTTTGGGAAGAATGTGGCAGATTTCCAATTGAGAATGGGTGGAGCAGGGAGTCGGGCCCTGCTGAGTGCTGGCCCAGCGTGGCCCTGGAGAGAGAGCCTTCCTGGAACCACCCGCCTCCCCCGGCTGTGCTCCAAGTTCCTCTTTCTCAGGAGTTGGAAAGGTGGTCTGAGGCCTCGGGGGAGAGAGGGAGCCAAACCATTGTTCCCAGGTCCACCTCCTCCCCAGATGGCCTGAGGGGAAGTCTCTGTTCCCAGGTTCCTGGACTTGCAGAACCAGAGTGCACAAAAGGGAAGTGGAGTCACCGCAAGGAAATGGGAACCAGAGAAAGGCAGGCCTGGGCCAGCCCCCACTAGAGGCCCTCTGTGGCCAGGAGGGCAGGCTTGGGGGTTCGGGGGCATCTGCCTGGTTCCCAGGTGCAGAGTGTCCAGCAGCGCCCCCGCCCCACCCGTGTTCTCTGAAACACCTCAGCTGTGCTGAGTCAGCAGCTGCTGGACCCAGCTGCTGTGCTTTAACAGCTGCCCTATGACTCGGGTTTAGACAGGACCACCACTTGGCACTCATGCCAGACCTGCTTACACATGGCAATTCTGGGGGTGCTGTCCTGAGTACTTCCCATCCACCTGTGCCATGTGCCCACAGCCCTGGGCTCGGCTAGCTCCACCCCTGGTGCTCACAGGGACTCGTGTTCTGTTTGCACAGGATGTGGGTGAGCTCTTCTTGGGGCAGGCACTTGGCTGACCTATGCCTGGCCCCCTGCCCCTCAGCCCTGTCCTCCTGCAGACAGAAATGAATGCTCACACCACACACCAATCACTGGCCTCCCCAGAAGAATGCTCGAACAAAAGTGTAAAGCTTGTCATCGTCAGGCTGACAAAGTGACCAGTTTGTGTCTGGAATCATGATCATCCTGGTACTTGAGACGCAGAACTACACACAGAATTGAACTCTGGCTTAAGACATAAAGTTGATAAATTCTGTATTTACTAGCTGTCAGCAAATAGAAACTCATGCCTGTTTCAGTCAAAGACCCAGCACTGATGGTCACCTCCTGCTCTCCACAGATCAGCCCAGTTAAGGCACACAGGGACAGCCCCTCTCCAAAGCGCGAGCCAGGGCCACACAAGCACGAGAACTAGGAAGGAAATTCTAAACAGACTGTGCTCCACGTGATGATTTCCTAAGAATGGAGCCACCCTTAGCCCAGCACGGCCGCTTGCCAGCTGTCCTTCCCGCGGCCCCAGGAGGCAGCCATGGGCAGCAGGGCAGTGGCTTCCTGAGCCCTTGGCTGGGGGGACACAGCCAGCAGCACACAAGCCGGCAGCTCCACCGTGGCCAGTGACCCCAGGAAGATACCCGCCTTCCTTCCTGCCGGCGCTGAGGCTATGCCCAGCCCTCACTGCCCAGGTTCCAGGGTGAGCAGCCACAGCTCCTCTCCACGGAGACTCCACGAGGCCCATAGTGCTGTCCTCGGTGGCCACTCCGTTTCCTTGCTCAAGGGAAAAGGGGAACTCGTAAGTGCACATGCTCTGCACCCTGAGTGTTTGCAACAGCCACATGGACCCTGGGCAGTCACTGGGTGCAGGCCTGGGGTGCAGACAGTAAGGAACCAGAGCGACAGGACAGGAGCCTGATCCGACGGTGCTGGCCCTTCCAGGCACAAGCCTGGTTCTGTGAAACTGGCTGTAAACAGAGAGAGGGAGGGGCCACGGTGCCTGCCAAGGGAGGCAGAAACTGAGCGATTTACTGGAGGAAAACAAGTGGTGTGCTTCCACACCGGGCACTAACTGCACACACGCACCCGCGCAGGAAGCCAGCGCCGTGCGGCTGCCGCTGATAAGCACACGAGGTGGGGGGTGGGGGTGGTTTGCAGAGAAACACAGGATCCTCTCTGGCGTTTGTGCTTCAGTGTTGCTTACGGACAGAGTCTGCGGTCCAGGCACAGAGAAGTGTGGGGCTTGGGATAAAGGTAAGCAGCCTGAGGCTCGGCACTGCTGCAGGCCACTCCAGGGCTATACCAGGGGACAGTAAGGGGACATGGATGGGGCCCCGGGGGACATGCGGCAGGCCGTGGCCAGGGAAAGCGGAGGGAACATGCGGCAGACAGTGGCAAGGGAAAGAGGAGGGTAGTGACAGGGCCTAAGGAGGAGTGTGATCCTGGGGTCCTGGCCTGGGCACAGAGTGCGTGCCAACCTTTCTTGCTGGCCAGCACCCCACTTGAGCCAACGCCTGTCCTAATGATGGTGGAGGGCCCTTCCTTTTCTGGGGCTGCAGTTCCCCTTTTCTGGGACAGGTCTTTGTCCTCTTATGAGGAAAGAAAGGGACTTGGATGTGAGAGTAGGTGGGACATCTCAGGCTGACCCTACAGGTACTTGTGCAGGACGTGAACCTGGCAGGGCCTGACCAGAAGGGTCTGACTGTGGGCTGGTCACAGCACAGACAGATGCTCTGGGATGGAAGATGTCCACAGTGGCCATAAGAATGTACAGTTTCCTGAGGCCCGAGGCCCATGAAGTTTGGCGGACAAGCTCTCTGCAGCCATGGGCTCCTGCGCACTGCACCCCCGCCCCCAGGTTACTGTCAGAGCCATAGTTCAGCATGGAGGCCACATTTAAACATCCACAGCCAGCTCTGTAGGCATTCAGGAAGAAGGAGAGCGGAAACTGGCCATGTAATCAGCTAAAAGAGGACATAAAAGGGACCCCGTCCCCAGCTTCCTGGGGTTCCTTGGTCCTTCCAAGGCAGGAACCAGTGCCTTGGCTGTTGACCCACAGGTGTTCCAGGAGCATGCCATCCACCTGGGGCTCCCACCTTTCCCCCCAAAATCCAGCCACTGGGGTGCAGAGCACCCACCAGGGCTAGAGGCTGAGGAGCACTGTCTAGATTTTAGGACCTAGATTTTAGCCCATGCTATGGATGACAGTAAACACTTCTAAAAGTAATGTAACCAATACGTGTGGGCAGAGCCCGGCCAGCCCTGCGCCGAGCCTGACCCTGGACATCGCTACCGTCTGACACATGACATACATCATCTCAGGCTGCTGGGTGGCATTTATGAAGATTGCAGAACATCCCTGCTGACTCGATGTCCCTGATGTCTGCATGGCCCACTTGCCCATGGTAGTCTGATGATGCTGGGCTTGAATGCAGATACAGTCCTGCTGTGAGGGCCCCAACCTCCCTTCATTTTGTTCAGTGCTAACTGTCCTGCAGCCCCTGTGGTCCAGGTGTGGCAGGGCAAGGCAGACCAGTGGGTCACACTGCTCTTTCTCGATGTCACCCCCTTGTTCCCACGCCAGGCTCCGGCCAGCACAGCAGCAGGGCCAGACCTCCGAGCCCTGTCATGGGCAGCAGGGCTGGCAGATCCCTGTCCAAAGCCTGGGAAACAAATGTTTGCTTTGCGTGTGCTTGCCCAAGAGAATTTCTTATTGTAAGAGTGGAAGATCAGGTTGGACCAAACTATGTTCTGAATGTAAGGTTTTCCTCCAAAGAATTGACATTTGTGAACGGTGTTTTTTCTTCACATTATGGGTTCTCATGGCCAGCTGTGTACCCAGGCCTCCCATGCGCTAGGACACAGGCCACTTGGTTGCATTCCGCCTGGGCGCTGCCTCTCAGGCTGGGTGGGGATACTAGGGCCAGTGGCCCACCCCTGACTGTCTCTCTTGGCCTGGACACCTTGGCAGGGTGGAGCTCCCCAATGGGAGCATGCCCTCCTCCCTGAGGAACCCCAGGCTACATGAGGGTTCTCACGGATGTGCCCTCACTGGGACTGTGATGGCCCTGTGGAGACAAAGGTATGAGTATCTCAGCCTGTGGCACCCACCCCCACTTCCAGCCTCCTACCAGTCAGCTTAGCACCTTGTGCTCTCTCAGCTCAGTTCAGGGCACACCTCAGTCACACATGCCAGTTTGTCTAGCTGCCTGTCTATCTGCTCCCATGTGTGTACCCGTGCCTGCTGATGGGGCTGGAGGTGCAGCATAATGGTGCAGCCTCGGTGGCATGAGAGACAGGGCGGGCTGACCACCAGATCACAGACAGGTGTGGAAGGCATGCAAGCAATTTCTTTGCACTTTAAGAAGCGTCTGGGCCAGGTTGCGGCCTGCCTGCTCGGCAGAGGCTGCTATTCTTACCCAGGAGGCTATGGAGGGTCACCCTGTCATAGGAAGGCCCATGTCTGTATACATCCCAGCCCCTAGTGCTGTCCAGGTGCCACCCTGGCTGACCTGCCAGCATCCCCAGGGGCACCTGTCTTTCTAACCCCACTTTCAGGAAGAGGTATAATAGCAGGGAGTTACGAGGACTTGCTCAAAGCCACGCAGCCCAGGCGGAAGGGTCAGGACTGGGCCCTCATGTCCCTGGGGCTCAAGGGCCAAGGACATGATGGGAGTGGGGTAGGTCCTGCAGTGTCCCTTCCCAGTGGAGAGAAGCCGGGGCCCTGCAGGAGGCATGAAGCATGCCAGGACAACTCCCCCAGTACTAGCTTGGGAAAATCATCCATGGTTCAGACTCTCAGAAACAGGCTTAGGGAGACTTGCCACGGCCGTTAAGATGACTGCAGCATCGTGACCTTGTTGGACTGAAGACAGCCATACGACAGCACCTTTGCACTCACAGAAAACACTCAGGACAGAGTATTTTTGAAAAGGCCCATAGTCTCTGACTGTTCCTGTGAGAGTTCAAGGGGCAAGGCTTTCTTCCTGCACCACCTCTGCATTTCGGAGGGTTTGCAAGCCCGGGGCTCTGGCTCAAGAACACCCCCTAACTTTCTGCTGCTCTCTCCCACACAGCCCAGCCCGCTGCCGCCGCTGCCGCCATGTGGAGCTGCGGCCCGCTCAATGGCACAGGCAGCCTGGAGGACCAGCTCCTCTGCCAGCACTTCCACTTGGTCCTGTCCGTCTTCTCTCTGCTCTACCTGGTCGTTGGCGTCCCCATCGGCCTGGGCTACAATGCCCTGCTTGTCCTGGTCAACCTGTACGACCAGAACAGCATGACCATGCCTGATGTCTACTTTGTGAACATGGCTGTGGCGGGCCTGGTGCTCAGCGCCCTGGCGCCCGTGCACCTGCTGGGCCCCACTGCCTCTGGGTGGGCCCTGTGGGGCTTCAGCAGTGAGGCACACATCACACTGCTGGTGCTGTTCAACGTCTCCTCCCTGGTGACCATGTACTCCACAGCCCTGCTCAGCCTCGACTACTACATCGAGCGCGCTCTGCCGCGCACCTACATGTCCAGCGTCTACAACACCAGGCATGTGTGCGGCTTTGTCTGGGGTGGGGCCCTGCTCACCAGCTTCTCCTCCCTGCTATTCTACATCTGCAGCCACGTGGCGGCCAGGGTTGTTGAGTGTTCCAAAATGCAGGACACAGAGGCTGCTGATGCCATCATGGTGTTCATCGGGTACTTGGTCCCCACCCTGGCCGTGCTCTACGCACTAGCACTCATCTCGAGGATCCGGAAGGAAGACACACCCCTTGACCAGGATGCGGGGAGGCTGGACCCCTCGGTGCACAGGCTTCTGGTGGCCACCGTGTGCACACAGTTTGGGCTGTGGACGCCTCACTACCTGACCCTCCTGGCGCACACATTGCTTGCCTTGCGGGGGAAGCCCATGGATGGGCGCTACCTGGGGATTCTGCTCTTTGCTAAGGATGTGTCAAGATTCTTGGCATTCTCTAGTAGCTCTGTGATGCCGCTTCTTTACCGCTACATCAACAGAAACTTCCCCGGCAAACTCCGGCGACTGATAAAGAAAATGCACTGTGGGCACCAGAGCTGCTCCCCAGACCAAGTGGGGGTCCAGCAGGTGATGGCATAGAGAGCCGACTCCTCTGATTGTGGCCACTCTGAGCACCGGTCTTGGGGCCACTGTCAACGTCCACTGCGGAGCCACCTGACAGATGGCCAACAGTGCATGCCCTGGAGGCACAGCACTTTCTCACTGTCTTCCCCAGGAGGTCACTGAGGCAAGAACAAAGGACAGCACAAGGCATGTTCTCGCCAAGTTTTCTGCCGTTCCAGACAGGCCATGCTTCCACCAAGGCCACATTGTTCAGAGCAGCAGGGGCCTAGGTGAAGAAGGCTGAGTTGGCCCACCTGCTTTTGCCGGCAGCGTGTGCCTGGTCCTTTAGGTCCACACTGTCAGCCTCCTCCACACTGGGTTCCCTGAATGAAGTGATGACAATCAAAAGCCAGTATTTACATGGTCTTGTTAAAATCCTTGATTTCCTCTCTTACTTTATTTTTGTTTATGAAAAGAGAGGTTTGATAGAAAAGTCACAACAGCATGGAAAATGAAGGAAACAACACAGAAGAGGACCTGTGTTGGACAGATGGGGTTGGGCTTCATGACTGCAGGGTCACCCTGAGGAGGCGTGAGAGGAGAGGTGCACGGTGTCACACAGAGATGGCATGAAAGTGTTTCCGCAGGAAAAAGCCAGCAGCGTGGCTGGTCTTAAGCGAGAATAAAGTAGCCCGGGGCTCTCATCTTGCCGGCCCAACACACCTGGTACCCCTGCTCTCCTCACGGGTGACATTAGCTGACCTCTTTCCATGTAGGTCAACTCCCCCCTAAATGGGTACCAAACTGAACAATAAAGGTAAACTGAAGAAAGGAAAGGGCGGTTTCCACAGAACCTCAAAGGGGCTGCTGGGGGGAGACAGGCCTGGAAGACCGAGCCTTGTCTGGCATCCAGGGTGGAGAATAGGGCCACCCTAGCCACCTCACACCTGTCTGATCCTCCATGGCTGCTACTGGAGGAGAGCCCAAGACCTGCCTGCTTAGCCAGAATCCTGGATCCTCCACACTGTGGCCTGTACACATGTGCTTTAAGACTGTGGCAACGGAAGCCCCCTGCCTCCCACACCATCTGTTCACCTGCACCCCAGCTTCACAATACATCCTACCCCTGCAGCCCCTAACTCCCAACTCTGAAACCCACAAAACTCTAAAAACAGGGAGATTTGTTTCTCAAGTCTGCAGCAAATTAATTTGTAGCAGACCCTAACCTGAAGTGGCACGAGGGCACTTTTCTGAGGAAAGATGAATGTGATCCTGGGGCCCAGCCCCAGTCCCAGTGTCCTACAGTATGCGGTCCATGCTGCTTGTTAACTGTCTGTGTGTGTGTGCATGTGTGCACCTGCACATACAGAACCCAGGTCAACAGAAGTTGTTTGCTAAAAGGAAAACTATAAACAGGCACATTCCTTAAAATATGGTTTATATTTCAACCTAAGTTTTCCTGCAGTGTGATGGTTACAGAGAACAGCTTGGGCTGGAATTGGTAATTTGGTGACTCCCTCCTGCTTTTAGGGTTGTGCACCCAGGAAAAAATTTTTTCTTTGGTCATTGCTCAGTAATGCACCGTATTTATTTATTTATTTTAACCTTTTGACTCTCTTCACCCATTTCCCCCACCAGCCACACCCCTGCCCCTGACAACCACCAATCTGTTGATTCTATGACTTTGGTTGTTTTTTGAAAGATCCCCCCTATACGTGAGATCATGAGGTGTTTGTCTTTCTCTGACTTAATCCACTTAGTCCAGTGCCCTCCAAGTCCATCCATGTTGTTGCAAATGGCCAGATTTCATTCCTTCTTGTGGCTGATATTCCATGGTGTGTGTCATGTGTATGTGTACACAACCCCTGCCTCTTCTGTGTCTGCTCCTGTGTCTTGGCCATGGTGAATGATACCCCAGGAACACAGGTTGCAAACATCTTTTCAGTTAGTGGTTTGGGATCCTCTGAGTAAATATTCACAAGGGTGATGACTGGATCATAGGGTAGCTGGTTTTTTTTAACTTCTGAGGAACCTTCTTGTTTGAGTGGCTGCACCAGTTTGCATTCCCACCAGTGGCGTCTGAAGGTTCCCCCTTCTCCATGTCCTCACCAGCTCTTGTCTTCTTGTTGATGGCCTTCTTAACAGATGTGAGGGGATCTCCCTACTGAGGGATGCAGAGTGCATTCATTTCATGTACATGTTGGCCATCTGTATGTGTTCTTTGGAGAAATGTCTATTCTGACTCTGTGCCCATTTTGCAATCAGACTTTATTTTGCTACTGAGTTTCTTTATGTATTTTGGATATTAGTCCCTATCAGAGATATTAACATACTAACCTGTGACAACCTGAAAACTCAGTTCTGACCTGTCTGGTCCAAGGATAACAGAGTGTGGCTCTATTTTTTGCCACGTTCCGTTCAGGGAAATCTCTCCATTTGGTCCTGGTCTCTTGGGAAATTCAGCCTATGACTTAGTTGCCATTGTTTTTTTTATCTGCAGAATATATCCCCTTTAGGATGATGTGAGTTAAGAGTCTGCCTGGGCAGAATCATGAAAGTACACTGGATGCCAGAGCCCTGGTGTGACTTGAGCCTGGTAGCTGTGAAACTCTGGACAGGTTCTGTGGGGCCCATCTACTTCCTAGCCAGTAGATCCAGGGCAGAATGAGAGAAGTTTCCATGTTGCTTCTGTCAGGAATGTGCTATTTCTACTGAAGGACACAGTCCCCTCCGCTGTTCCAGGTCTTCTGATGGGCTGGGGTTTCTTTTCAAATCCTGAAAGCCTCAGGCCTGACCCCTCCCCACTCCTGCCACCCCCACCCTCCTCAAGTTGTGGGCTGCACAATGGGTAGTCCTGAGGTCATGGCTCCCCTGGGAAACCCTGGTGTTGGCTGAGTGACTAGTGCAACTGCACAGTCCCCTAGCACTGCTGCCATAGAACTTCTCACCTCAAACATGCCTGTTCCTGCTTGGCTTCTAGTTCTGTCATGGTGGGTGGGCAGCTCCAGAGCCAGGGTCAGGCCAAGGTCCAGTATGCACAGCCAGGCTCTTGGGTCAAGAAGCCAGCACCGTTATTACCAGAAATGGGATCCAACTTGTGAGCTCGTCTGTAGTGGGAGTGATACTTCAAATAAAAAGTCCCTTTTCCTTGCTTCTCTCCTCTGTTCTTTACTTAAGGAGAAAGAGGTCCTAGGAGAGAGGGAAATCCCAAGAGCACAGAGCTGAGGGGCACACAGGTCTCTGCCACAGCCCTTGAGTCCCTCACCCCAGCTGGGGTCCCCCAAACAGGAGAGGGATCTAAAATCATGGATTTGTTTGTAATTTCTCAGTGGCTTTGGTTGCAAACTGGCTTCTTTCTGACAACTTACTGGGGACCTGAGAGAGTCCTGCCAGGGGTCCCTCCCCATTCCCAATGCCCACAGTTGCTGGTGACAGAGGGCCCCCAAGGACATGTGGCAGCCTGGCAGCTCTTCCTGGTGAAGCACCGGCCCATGGCAGGCTGGGGTTCCTGTGTAGACCCTTAACCTCTAATGGAGACCCTCTCCACTCTCACAAATGTGTCTTTACCTCCATACTCTTCTCCCTGCTGGCGACACCTCTGCCACCAACCCCACATGCTGCAGAGCCTACTCCCCATTTGATGTTTGTTTATCCACATTCTTGTGCTAAATTATTCTCAGATGAATCTGGTGTGACCCGACATTTCTCTTCCAGGTATGGGTGCTTCCAGTGCTTCTGCCAAGTTGCCAAAAAAACAAACAAAAACAAAAACAAAAAACTGAAAGAATTTTGAACTGAGAGAAAAATGGAAAAAGCTAAAGTAGACTGTAAATGCACGCATATATATATATATGCGCGTGCGTGTGTGTGTGTGCACACACACACACACCCTTTAACTGATCAATCTGTATTTCTCCCAGTGAAAGTTTACGTTCCAAGGTAATTCTGTTATCAAAACTTCTAGATGATCACATTTTTATTAATCCACAAACTCATCTATCTTGCCATGCTTAAGATTACAAAAAGCGAGTTCAACCTTAGGTTTACTTCATGAAGGTTAGAAAATTTATCATAGGAAACCAGACATACTGTTACGTGTGGCAGAGATGTCAGTAGGTCAAACATTCCTTTATGGAATGCACTTGATAAAGGATAAGCCTGAAATAATTTATTAAGAAGCTAAATTATAAGTCCAATTCTTGAATTTAAAATCAGTTGGAAAATTTGGGGACTTTTTCATTTCTCATCTGTTAAATCTGCTCCAGTGGTTGCACCCGTTGGCCTAAAGTTCTATGTAAATGATGAAGAAAAACCTGCTAAAGAAAAAACCCACACATTTTAAAATTTAAATTATTTGATATATCTTACTCAATTTTGGAATTCTTAAAATGTGTATTTCCAGGGGTATATGATGTAGATCAGAAAATGGCACAGAACTTACCATAAAACTGGTTATTTCCTGACGTTACAATTACATTAATACAACCAGTAGTCATTCAGCTGCATACAAGCCCCTAGGCTTTGGCTGCTAAGTGGCAGAGGAGCCGTACTCAGAAGCCACTGCACAGGTCAGTCATGAAGGCTAGCAGAGACAGCCTTACAACTCTTACAAATGTTATTCTTCCTTGAGAATAATAATTTAAAAATTGCTGACTGCATCCTGAGGGCTGAGTATAGAATTGAGTGTCCTGGTGGCTCCAGAAGCTCCATATAGGAGGGGCTGTCCCCCGACCCCTCTGTAAGAGGTCAATGAGCTGTGTACACAGTGAGTGCTCGATACACTTGAGAAGTGAATGAGTCCTCTACGAATGAAGGAATTTGAACATACAACATACCTATTTTATATTAATAAAGAATATGCAGTTTAGACTTTATGATTTGTCTTGTTCTGTTGAGCGTGTGTATGAGACAGGAGTTCTGAGTACAAAGCATTTGTTGAGTGCCTATTGTGTTCTCAACCTTTCTCCTGATATTTAAAACCACTTCGTAAGTTCTTTTGGCCCATCTGCCATTAACATTAACGTCATGTGAACCTGTAACGTGAGATGCTAATGTACAATATGCTGTGAAGTTGGAGTGCAGTACTTTTTGAAGTCCTAGCAGGACACTACATGACTCAGAAATACTTTCCAGCCTCTAGAGCAGGCGTGTTTGCGGAGCTCCACCCAGTGGCCATCGGCAGACCTTCACTCTGCAGGACAGCCAAGTATCGGCCACAGAGCTCCGGGACACTGGGAACTGTGTTCATGCCACGTGAGGGTGCTTCTCACAGGTCTAACAGCTGACATGATTTGGGTTGGCTGGGTCACATTCTGTGATGTAACTCAGTGATCTTCTATGGTAGCTTTAACTCCCCAACCAGCTGCTGAAGAGCAGACACCCTGACACACATTCCCCAACAATCAGAGCAGGAACAGGAATGTCCTTCAGAAACTATTCCCTGCAGATACTGGCTCAGAATCCATGAGGCTCTCAGAATTCACAACAAATTGTGCTTTTACAAAAAAAATACCCTCAGCAGCAGTGGAGAAGGGTGCTCAGTCCACCAGGTGCTGCTCTGCGGGCATATACACACACATATACATGCACATACACACTGGTCATGCAAAGCCCATGCGGTCCCAGGTGGCAGCACTGGAGTCAGCAGAGCCTGGCTGACCTACAGGGACAGTAGCCAAGTGTGGGCCTGGATTTCTGTGTTGTTAAGGCTTGGCACACTATTTACAGGGCAACTATATGCTGGACTTTCTGATCTCCCAAGTGAAGCCAAACATTTAATGCAATGTTCTACATACCAGGGAGCAGGAGAAGTGCTATGGCTAGAAAGTAAATAAATAGTTTTAAAGATTGTACATGCTTTAAAAAAAAAAAAAATGTTGGAAAAGCTATCTAAAAGGGCACTGGTAAATGATGGAGTGTGGAAGGGGAAAGCACTCTGGCCTGTGGCCGGTAGGCCAGCCCATGAACCAGCTGGGAAGCCTCACAGGTCCAGCCTCTGCTCCAAGGGGGCTGCCCATCACGTGCATCCACAGGTTGTTTCAAAGACCCAAGGAGGGCTGCTAGGAAGGGATAGGGCTCCATGGGGACTCCTCTGAGGTGGGCCTGGGCCATCCTGCACCAGGGAGTAAGGATGAGCTAGAAGACTAATGGGGCTGTGTCAATGGGACACAGGCCCTGGCTTGTAGACATTCCCCATGGCCACATTTGGGACAGTTTGAGCAAACAAAAAGTGAAGAAATAGAAGGGGGAAAAAAGTCCAAAGTTACACTCAAAAGGCAGGGAGCCTCAAAAAGGAGGAAGGGAGAAAGAAAGCAAAAAGCTCAGGGCAATCATGGGCTTAAGAAGGACTAGCATAAGGCAGGGAGTGGGGGGTTTGGGCAGAAGGGGTCAGGAGTGTCCATGTACTCTAAGCAGCACTGCCAACTCCTCAGTGAGATAAAGACCAGGATGCTCTAATCTGGTGCCCTGCTTGGCACCATTCCATGCAGGTGTATCCTTGGCTCACCTTAGAAGGGCTACCATGTCAGCCTGTGTGTACACAGCTAATGCCTGAAAGGCAAGGCCTAGCCTGTGGGCAGGCAAAGGACAAGCCGGCCAGTACCTTGGTGGGGCCAGGATGCTGCATGTGGGGAGGCACAAGCCCAAGACAGAGGAATGAGTAGCTAGGGATGCCTGGGTGCCTCAGTGGTTGGGTCTGCCTTTGGCTCAGGTCGTGCTCCCGGGGTCCTGGGATCAAGTCCCGCATCGGGCTCCCTGCAGGGAGCCTGCTTCTCCCTCTGCCTGTGTCTCTGCCTCTCCTTCTGTGTCTCCCATGGATAAATAAAATCTTAAAAAAAAAAAAAAAAAAGTGAGTAGCTAGAAGCAGAACTCAAAGGACAGGTGGGACGGGGTGTGTGTGTGGGATGTCCAGAAGTGAGTCAGGGAGGGGACTTGCACGGCTGGGCTGAAATGCCCCAGCAACAGGTCCAGTCAAGGAAGAGCACCAAACAAGAAGCCCATGAATCCCTGGTGCAACCAGACACCCTAAGCTTGGACCCCACTGCTTTCCTTTCCAATTCCTGGACTGTATCCTGACCTCCATCGCTGTTCCCTGTGCCTCTGTCCCTAGAGTCTAGGTTAAGTGCTTCCAAATCCCTTATTTCCACAGGTGTCCTTGTACTGCAGCTTCCATGACTGAAGCATCCAAATGACTTCTCTCACAGACTGAGAGCCTGCCACTGTGAGTCCCTTCACGCTCCTGCATTTCCAAGATCAAGGAAATGCTTGTGCAATGGACTCACGATTTCACATGGTATGAACAATGCTCTGGAAAAGGGCCTGTTCCCACAGGGCCAGCAGCCCTCCTGCACCGCTTGCCCACCCCTCACCTCTCAGGAGGAGGAGCCCACACTCCTCGCAGTCTCTGGAGGACACTTTTCACCTCTACACACTGGTGCCTCATTTGCAAGGAGACAGCCAGCCAGACAGGGCTGAGTGGACCAAACACTGGGGCCTGAAGGGCGTGGCCATGCTCGCCATGTGGTTGTCAGGCAGCACTGAGACAGGCTGGCAGGCTGCAGGGTTGGAAGTCAGGTTGAAGCCAAAAAAAACCCAAACATGGTTTTTTTCAGGAAAACATTTGTCCAAACATCCCAAATCCCCCCCAGTGTCTGAAAGGCCCCATTACTTGGCACTATGGGTCTACTCCAAGATTCTCAGGTGACCAGCAAGGCCAGATGAGCATGGAGATAAATCACGAAAGAGCCAGTAGGATGGCCTCTCGGGGCACTGGCTCAGCTCCCTGTCCTGGCAGCACCTGTGGGGGTGCCCCCATTTTGGCATGCCCACCAGAGGCCCCCATAATCCCATACAACTTCAGAGAAACAGCCAGACCAAGATTACTAAGTCCACACTAAGCCTGCTCTTTCTTCCTCTTGCTGACTGCATGACAGCAGGACAAGGAAAGCAAAACAAGCAGTTTGGTTGCAAGTAGAGGCAGAAGCCCAGGCAACAAGGGCCGGCTGTAGATGGGCAGGTGGGACCCCTCCGAGGGACGGAGATGTCCCTCAAGTGGGCTGTGATGAGGGCTGCACATGTTGGGCATCTACTAAATACCAGTGAACTATACTTTTCCAAACAGCAGAGTTATATGGTTTATATCTCAAAGCCATTTTTAAACATGTAAAGGTGTCTCAGTGAGGAATCAAGACACGCAGGGGTCATTAGCCCTGGTATTTTAGGACATTACATAAAAGGCGACTCCCCCCAGTGCCTAGCAGCCACTTGTCTTTCTATATGGATTGGCTCCTCCCAGACATGTCCTCTAGTGGAGTCACAGAACATGTAGTCCTCGGTGGCAGGCTTCTCCTGCTGAGCAGCCTGTAAGGTCCATCCAGCTTGTGGAAGATGTGCCAATACCACTGCTCTCTAGAGCTGAGTAATGTTCCATGTGTGGGTATATGTTTTGCTTATCCACTCCTCCACTGCTGGACACCTGGCTTCTCCACTTGCGGCCACAGTGAGAAGAGCTGCTGTGAACATGAGTGTGTTCAGATCCCGGTGCAAGAAGGCTGTCTGGAGAGGCCACAGTACAGCACGTGTCCACAACCTGGGCTGGGCTGTGGGAAAAGCCAAGGGCAGATGTTCTTACTTCAGAGACCAGAAAACCTGACTGTCCTGTGCTCACACATAAGGACAAGATCAACAGTGTGTTGTGGGACAAGGGTGGGTAGGAGTCACTGCTCCCTGAACGGGCTGCCCATCACCTCTCTACACGGGGCCAGAAACATATGAAGGAGTGGTGGGGACAGGGAGACCACTGCCAGTTCCCACTCGAGTTGAACAACCCACCCAGCTGACAGGCAGGCCCCATGCTCTGGGAGAGGAAGGCAGGGCAGGGTGAGGGGTCAAGCGCACCTCCTCTTTCATTCATGTCCAGTATCTGTGTGTACTTCATGTGTGCAGAGCTCTGACACACTTCTACCTCTTCACTGTCATCTGCACTCAGCACTGAGAGAGGCCAAGAGTGAGGTGGCACAGCACTCTGTCCTGGAAGCCATGTCCTCCTGCGCCCCAACCCTGATTCAAAGCATACAGCCTCGGGGCGCAGACAATCCAGCAGGGAGTAAATCAGATCCATGGAAACACAAAGACAGGATGTGACAGAAAGCAGGACGAGTCCTTGAGCCACCTCACTAAGAAGGCACCAAAGTGTCCCAATGGTAGGTAGATGGTGGGCAGGAGAGGGACCTAGGCCAGGCTGGTCCCACGGCTGCGCTGCAGAGGCCAACCCACCTCAGACACGTGCGAGATCCTTCCCATGTGAGGGCCACACCATCTGGCAGAAACCTGCATTTACTGACCATCCCTGGCTTCACACATTTAGGTGTGCCAGCTCATCTAACCCTCTAATAACGACATGGAGCACTGCTAGAATTACAGCCATCTTGCTGGAAGGAATGGAGTCCTGGGGGCTAGCCAGCCTGCCCACCCCCAATCTCAACACCTCAGAGAATTTCTGGACCAGAAATTCAGGATACGAGCACTGGTGGTCCTCTTAGCAGCTATGCTTGTCCTGTGTTTCATCCATCTGCCCTTGGATGACTCGATGGAAGCCCTTCACCTGACACACACTGGCAGGTGAAGAAGGGCTGGGCCCAGTGGGGAAGGTGCGCACGAGAACAGGAGGCAGAGGCATAAGACGCTCCTATGTCGTGGTGGTTCTTGTGGGCCCCGTCAGCTAGGGGCTGACTGCTGGCGGTGCAAGCTCATGGCCTGGAGGCTGACACTGCCTGTCTGCCAGCAGCAGCTACAGTGCAGATGGAACACATTTCTGGACATTGCAGAAAGGAGCCAAACCATACACCAGGCCTCCCTGTAGAGCAGCTGGGAAAGACAGTGTGGTTTTCTCAGCTTAACAGAAGACCAGGAGGTCAGGGCGGAGAGATGTCAGCTGGGCCAGCCAGGCCTGTTGCTCTTCCAGTAGCTTAGAAATTTCCCCACAAGGTTGGGAGAGCCCATAGGGAAGGCTTATTTCCCTAAATCGGGGCTCTCCAAACCCCCAAGGCCCGAGGTCATGGGAGCAGGAAGCAGGATGCCCCAAAACATAAGACAGAGGTAGTTACTGCTCCCTGGGAATTCACTCTAAGGGGACCCCAAATTCCACTTACAGGAGCAACATCCCATGACACCAGCAGAACCCACACATGAGCACTATCCACATGAGAGCAGATGGCAGGACATCCATTATACCTCCTGTCCCCAGAAGGGGCCTGTCCCTGGGGCAGTGCCCTGGCCCCACATAACCCCGACAGGTTTCTGACAAGCCCAAAGAGGCCCACCGACGAGCATCATCATCTGAAGGCATCCTTTCAACAACCATGCACAGCTCTGTAAACCCATTCACAGTAGGAAGGATGGAAGGCTTGTGCTTATTAACAGCCTCAAATGGCACAGTGAGGCCTAAAGTTGCATATTCAGAATTAGAACCCAGAAAGCTTCCCGGGGTTGTGCAAAGGGGCTTGGGACCTCTGAGCACCCACATCAGTAAGCCAGACACTGCAGTAGCTCAGGGCACCTCTGCTTGTGTGCTGGGGGCTGGAGGGCTTTCTTCCTCCACTGGCCTGACTCAAGGCTAGGTCCTTCCCAAGGGGCACTAATGGGCAGAGCTGATGGCCATGGGCGGGGGGGAGGGGGTGTCTAACGGCAATGCCTGGTCACCCTGGTATCTGAGCGGTGAATGCCCCAGTGATGCTCACACTGCCCAGCTGCCCCTCCAGGCCTCAGGTCTCCCATCTCTAGGGGACATTAGCCCCTATCAGCAGTCTTCAAGCCTCTGTGAGGCTGCCCCACTCCTGAGGAAGCTCCAGGGAAGTTCCTTGGACCCAGGGCTCTGGGAACAGAGGCCCTAGGCTGCTTTGCTCTCAGGTACTCATCACCAACAGCAGTGTAGGACCCATGTGGGGAGTCCAAATTGTAAGAGACTCTCAAACGAATGCAGTCTCTGGCCCCAGCCTGGGCTCAATGACCAAGGGAGCCCCGGGGACATTGCTTGCCTCCCTGGAGCCTCTGTGGGTTTTCATGGAGTTCACATGGCCAATGGATGCCATCAGTGACCCTGATGGGCTGGGTGCTGCACAGAAAGCCCCCAAAGGGCTCTTCTCTCTCATGCAGGGCCAGCTGCATAAGAGACAGAGATGTGTAAAGTGGACTCTGTATGTCATGTCTCCAACCAGGCTGGCTTGGAGATAGCTGGGGTGGGGAGGTTAGCCATGGAAGCCTCTGAATCCATTTCTGAGCTCTTTCTTCCTTTAGGCAGGTCCTCTCCTTCAGGCATCTGGGGGTCCCAGGCCACTTTCTGACTCCTCCAAGGCTTGGGACCATGTTGACCTCATCCTCCCTCCGAAATTCTTACCTGTCCTGGTGCCCAGCTTCCTTGCCAGGGTGTAGGTGACGAGATGTGGATGACCCTCTCAGGCAACAGTGCCCTGCGTTCAGGATTCCAGCTTCCTGACATCCACACTGCTGTCAGGAGGCAGAGGGCAATCCCCAGTTAGGGTGGCACCAGTGCTGGCCCTGAAGCTGAGTGCCTTAAGGGGAAGGCTTCAGGGACTTTCCTTTGGCTATACAGGTTGTGAGCACTTTTCCCTATGTTATGGGTGGGGTTTTAGGTCCTATTTTAAGTTGTAGACGTTGCCTGCTTTCTGGGAGGGACCGTTTTGTGAACGAGCCAGTGTGTGGGATCTGCAGGAAACCGCTGAGGCCCACAGACACTGGGAGACAGAGGCAACACACTACTTTTTCTGTCTGTGACACTAAGCTACCTCCTGACGTAGGTTTATTTGAATTTTTCGGGTCACGTGGCCAAACCATATTCTGCTTAAAATGCAATGTGTGTGGTTTGAATGACTGAAGACCGATTTCCTGCCTTCCTTACAGCACCATCGGTCTGTGCCTGCCCGTTTCCAGTGAGCACAGAGCAGCAGCAGACGGCAGGGTTGGAGAGGAAGAGTGTGTGTGGAGCCCTCGCACAGGTGAGCTGCGGGCCCTCTTGGCTTTCCTGTCCCTGCCTCAAGTGCTTCCTCAACCCCCACCCCACCTCCTGCACTGTACTTTAGTGCTGGCTGGCAGATTGGCGACTGCACAGCCGAGCACCTTTTCTCTCTGAAAACTAAGGCTTCTTTATGCTATAGATGGGCTCCAGTAAAAACTAAAATGAGACCTATTTTCCTAACATTTTGACCTGGAAGCAACTGAGCAGACTGCTCAGGTCTTCCTCATTAAGAAAAGATCAATGTGGCTCAAGTTCTGTGTCCTGAAGACGAAGCTAGGAAACGCTTGTCAACTGTCACACATCTGGGTATTGACCGAAGCTGCCAAAGGCATTCATTCCTTGGCTGGGTCTCCCTCCTCGGGCACAAACATGGAGGGGCTCTGGTCTGGCGGCATATAATGAATGTTTTACAGGAGGCAATCCGGAACGTATAGGTTTCATGGGGTGTAAAGCCTGAACAGGGGTCTCTTTCCGTAACCGTGGCTGGGCAGGGCTGGGAGCCCAGACATGGCGGTGTTTCCGCCCAGAGGGTGGAGCCTAGGAAGAAAGGTTCCAGTTTTCAAAGCAAGCAGGGGCAGCCAGCCTTCTGCACAAGGCAGGCTTTGTGTTCAGGTGACACTCTGTGGGTGGAAGGCAAGGGTCTCTGTGACCACCTGATTCCTCTCTGTAAGTGGGAAGGAACCACCTGAGTGCCTCCACATGCCACCTTATCTGACAAAATCTTCATAAAGATGCTCAGTGGTGATATACTGCTGATGTGCACCCAGGACTAGATTAACTTATCCAATATCACAGGCCAATAGAGTGAAACACCGGGCTTCCCATCTCACAGAGGGATGGTGCTCACCTGATGCTGGGATAGCACAATGACAGAAGCCCATGGAGCTGAGCCCTCCAGGACCTCTGGGGACAGGGCTGGGCCCTACAAGTGCCTTTGCTGGGGTAGGCAGCTCCCAGCAGGGTTCAGTTGGGGGCCCAGGGAAAGTCAGGGTAGATTACCAGGGGAGGGGTCTGTAGGGCCACAGCACCCCCCTCTACAGGTGGGAGTTGTAGAGGCTCCCACGTTGTGGTCCAGGGCACAGGGTGTGGCATCACTGCAGGGGCCAGTGTGGGGGAGGACAGAAACATGGGTCCAGCAGCCAGCCTGGCCCTACAGTGCAACATGGTACGCTCAGAACACCAGCATCAGATAAGGTCCTGGAAACAGCAGGAAGCAGACAACAGAAGGCCACACAACATCAATAAATTCCTGTCTAGTCAAAATGTGCACTCTGCCCCTTTACCAGTGATGCCACAACCACCCTCAGGCAAGATCACAGAGGACCCTGGTTGTGGTGAAGCTCCCACTTTCTGACAGCGCCCACTTCCTCAGACCCTCCTCCAAATCAACCACATAACCCCAAATCCTACAGCAGGCCTCTCTGCTGTGATGCTCTATGCGGCACATGGTCTCACTCATCGCGGCCAGCCTTTGCCTGTCCAATGTGGGTGCCAGGTCCAGATGCCCTCGAGCTAAGGCACTGATGGCCCACAAGGATAGGACAGTGGTGGCCAGCAGCCAGGGGCGGGGCCAGGCTCCTAACAAGTACTCAGGAAGTGTGTAGGGATGGGGGTGGGGGGTGGGGGTGGGGATGGAGATGGAGGGTGCATCTCTAAATCAGGGGCGGGTTTACCAAAGTACAGTTCTCTCAGGCTCAGCTTTGGGAAGGAAAGGCTGGCCCCAGTGCCCTGGGAGATGCTGGTAAACACCCAAGGACCACAGGGCTACCAATGGACATAAGTGGGCACCCCTAGGCCAGGAGAACCCTGTCATCTCTGCCCTCAGAACCACCAGGACCAGTGGTAAGCTTCTCATAACATAAGGGGCTCTCCTCTCACTGTGCCTCTAAATGGCTGCTGAGAAGCCAAGGGAACAACAGCAGAAGTGTGCTCAGTGTCAGAGGAAGAGCTCGTAGGTCCCAGAGGCCCAGGCCTCGGCCTGCCCTCCGACCTATGCAGGGACGCTAGATGTATTCACAAAAGCTGCAGGGACAGCAGCAAGGCAGGCTCCTCTGTCTAGACAGGGACGTCCACTGTGTGAGGAACAGGGCTGCTCCAGCGCCAGGACAGACAGGGATGAGCTGTGTTTCCTGGAGGCATGTATGTGTATGTAAGTGAGTCCAGGAGAGACAGAGGTCTTGGAAGACTCAAAAGGAGTAAAATGGAAACCTTTTAATCTTTATATTTCAATGAGGTTATTTTCTGCAAAACTCATAGAAGACGTTCAGAATAGTTCAGGAATTTGTATTTTAGAACCACCAGGACAGAGAGGAAAGAATGCCCAGCAGCAGGTCCCCAGAGAAGCAGTAAGGGTTGGCAGGGGCCACACTGCCAGTCATGGTCCCTTCCCAGCCCGCAGGTGGCGGGGGCCAGAGGCAGGGGCCCTGGGGCCAGCTCCCACATACCATCTGGGCCTGAGTCCCAGGTGGCCCTTATGCCCAGTGTCCATGAAAGCTTGTGCCCTCCACACTGCACCACCTTCGTGAAGCTGGCCGGGCTGGACAGCATGGGGCCTGGCCATGTATGGGCTGAACAGTGACTCATCAGGCGCAGCGGCTCCTCATCTGCAAGGAGCACGGACGACTGGAATGGAATGGAAACATTTACACAGCCAAGACCAGAAGGCGCTAAAAAAGCCAAGTCCTGCCAGAGGGAGCAAGGGGGAGGAGCTGGCCAAGAGGGAAAGAGGTTGGTGCCTCGGGACAGAGGGGTTAGAATTCTCCCAAGGGGCCGGGACAAAAGGCAGTTTACCTTCTCTGTGCTCTGACCTATAACTCAACGCCTGCCCACTTTCCTACCACTAGATTAACATGGAGCATGTATCTCAGCCACCACATTGTCACACATCTGCAATGTTATGAGATGGTGGTGGAGAAACAACCACAGCCAGAGCTTACAAATGATGGGTCGCCAAATGATGAGTGCCCAGAGGCTCACATCTGAGATTAATGGAGCCACAGAGACAGGCTGTACTCAGAGATTTGGGTGGAAGATCGTGTTGGCTGGCCAGGCCAAGAACATGGCACAGTTACCCAGCAGAATCCTGACCTCAAAAGCTTAGGCTCTTTCCACACACAAAAAGTTTGTGAGTCTCTTTGGGATCATATGTGAAATGAGCACAGGACTGGAAAGGATCCAGGAAAAAAAACGACAGCAAAAATTCAGACACTGTAAGCATCCACAATGGGGTCCCGGCAACTGGAGTCGTTACTCATCCACAGAGAGGACAAGAAGGGTGGAACAACCTAAGTGCTGAGTGCATTGAGCAGAGCTCCCAAGGATCTAAAAGCTGGTCTGTAACCGTGTATTCAAGAGAAGCCCCTGCTGGGAGAGCACCCCCTCCCCCCGCCCCCGCCGCTTCCCCACTCTAGGGCCAGGGAAGACAGGTCTGTACAAAGTATCCAAGAGGAGCCCCTGTTGGGAAAGGACCCCACTGCTCTGCCCAGTGCCCCTGGGGAGTCCGAAGGAACACAAACCCACAGGAAACTGCCCCACAAGCCCCTCCCATTCTGAAAGCCTATTTAAGGAGCTACAGCCAGGAGCAGCTGTAAAGAACACAAAATTCTCAAGGCTCTGGCTTCGGGGAGCTCCCAGGGGACCCCAGAACTGGACCTTGGCAGCCCTTTTGTGTGGCTCAGAAAAGGGCCCCAGAAGCCCTGGTTCTCGGCCTGAAACTGGCACCAGAACAAGGCATGGGGTCTGCCTTGGAGGGTCAACCTATTTTCCAGGGGAATTCAGAGCCTAAGCTAAGACCTGTGCTGAAAAGCTTAGGTTCTCGCAGGACTGCAAAACATCACAGCCTCTCGGGCAAACACCGGCAACTTCACATCAAGTCAGACACACACGCACAGAGGCAACCCAAGTGCTCATCGGCAGGTGTACAGATCAAGAAGGTGCAGCACAAACACGCAGCCTTTCCCAGAAGCATGCATGGCCCCACAGCACACATGCTCAGAGACAGAGGAGGAGAAGTCCTATAGGAATACAAAGAAGTTAAACCTATTTACAAAACAAGGCAGGGTGCCTGGGTAGCTCCACTGGCAGAAGGTCTGAGTCCTGGTTTTAGCTCAGGTCATGATCTCAGGGTTGTGAGTTAGAGCCCCAAGTCAGGCTCTTCACTCATCAGGGAACCTGCTGGAAATTCTCTCCCTCTTCCTCTGCCTCTCCGTTTGTGTGTGCGCATGATGTCTCTCTAAAATAAAAAAATAAATCTTTAAAAAAAAAACAAACCAGTGAAAAGGGTGGTGATGGTGGGATGGGGGTGGGAGTCAAACTGGCAGTGTCTAAGGGTGCAGACACGAAGCAGGAAATGACTAAGCCAGAGACCCACTGCAATGCTGAGGAGCACAGACAGGATTACACCAGGCGGGTCAGCATCGTCCCAATGGCTGGAATCACTATACATAAATGTATCAAAGTCACGCTATATGCCTTAAATTTAGAAAATGTAAAATGTCAAATTTACCAAGTAAAAATTTTAAAACTAAAAAAACAAGACCCCGCTCATAAGTATTCACCCAAGGAAAGTGTTATGCTCACCTATAAAACTGTATGTTCATGTATAAAAACCTACATTTGAGTATTTGAAGCAGCTGTATTTATAAGAGCCCAAACCTGAAAATAACCTAAATGTCCCTGGAATGGCGAACACATAGACAACCGGTTCATCCACAAGGCTGGGATGCTACTGAGCAACAGGAAGGAATGACCTCTGACCCACACATCACAGAGAAGTCTCAGAGGCAGAATGAGGAGGAAGAAGTCATGATGAGAGGAAGACAGCAGCGCAGGGGTTGCCTGCAGGGGTTCAGTGCAGGGACAGTTTGAGCACCAAGAAATGGGCATAAGGGAAGTTAGGGGGTGACGGGACCATTTGTATACTGCGTGTCGTGGTGCTGACATGACCAGATGCATCCATAGTACACACCAAAAAATAACTTTTATTGCATGTAAATTTTTAAACTGTACAGGTTCTGGAGTCAAACTGTCTAGGTTCTGATCCTGATGCCATCATCACCTACCTGGCTAAGTGAGCAAACCACTCCATTGCTCTGAGAGCAGTCACCTCCACCATGAAGATGTGGGATTTTAACTGTCCTACCTCCTGAGGAAAACTGCAAGGTCTGAGGAAGTTATTATATATAATGTGCTTCCAACAGAGTGTAGCAAGTGCTCAACACTCAGCAAGTAGTATCTATCTATCAGAGAAGGCCCTGACTCTCAAGAGCTGTCTCAGGGTCTTCTCTGGCTGTGCCACCCTCCTGGCCCTTTGGGGGTGAGCCGGAGGGGCTTGAAGAGAGAGAGGGCCGTCAAAGCCAAATAGAAGCTATAAGATGTAAGAGATATGAGACAGCCAGGGATGTGGGTGGGAGTTTGGCAGAAGAGCAGTAATCATGGGCAATTTCATGAGAAAATATCTTACATCTTTTATTTTCTTTCCGAATAAAACCCAAACATGGTGGTAAGGGGAGGGACGGTGGATGGCCTAGCCACTGGGTGCCATCTTCGGCTCTACGAAGGCCCAGCCTAGAGACACAGTAGGTGGGGTGGGTGAGGCACACTGGGAAAAGATTCTGTGCTCCCTGGGCCCAGAAGGGGGCAACCCTTCCCAGGCTGACCTCACCAAGACCAGGGATTCAGAAGCATGTCAGGTCTCCCACCTGGGACATCTCACCCCTGGGCCCACTTCTGCACGTATAAAAATATGCTAGCAGGCCACCCTTTGTCCACACAGCCTGTAGCAAAAGGATCAGAGCCCGCAAACCTCAGCTAAATCCAGGAGACAGAGCACGGCACAGGCGGCAGGGAGCAGTATCCCACTTTATGTGCTGCAGGGACCTGGGGGCCAGCAGCACACCAGGGACTTCCTGTCCTTGAATGATACCCTGCCTGGCAAAGGGCTGTCCTGGAGCTCAGCGTGCAGACGGGCAAGTTGGGAACAAGAGCCGAGGTCACCACACAACGTGAGTACGTGTCAATGGAAGCACACCTGCTCCTGGCTGCAGGCCCACCAGTCGAGAGGCCTCTTACCAGACATCTCACACACCGAACCAGAAGATATCATGAGGCTGCACCTCCCCTGGCACGAAGGCAGGCTCCTTGCCTCTGAAGAAAAGCACAGAGCAAGACAAGAAGATGTCAACAAGCTGACGGGTCTGGGACTGGGATGTGCTCTCAAGGTCAGATTTGGAGACACACACCGTCTGTCCACCTGGCTGGGTGACCCAGCGCCTGGCCGCTAAATCAAGTAACAGGGTTAACTGCCACAAGCCAGGTGGCCTCTGACCACCAATGCCTGGGGAAGCCCCCAGCAGAGACAGGAAGTGCCTGAAACATGGGCCAGCTGCAGGGATGAGACACCAGCACAGCCTAATGCTGTTTCCTGATCCGTGGTCAATGTTCACAAGATCTTCTTTCCAATTTGCCTTAATTACAGATTAGCATTCCAAATCACTTCCTCTCAGGTCACTATTCTTAATTTTGAAGTCACTCAGTGTCCTGGCAATCATTCGTCACCTTCAGCAGCAGATGGAAAACAGCACAGTTCACCATGTTCCTCATGAAGCAGGCCAGACGTGGACCTGGAGAAAGGCAAGTTCCTGTCCCCTGCAGGTCTGCGGGGAGGGGAACAGGGTCAGTGCATGGGGAGAGTGACTCCTGAGCCCACTTCCATATGGTGCACCCACAGCTATCGGGCAGCAAAGGACAGTGCATCAGTTGTCCGGCCACTGCGGGCATCTGGGAAGGAGTGAGAAAAGCCAGTGACATGTCAACGTATGCAAAGATGCCACATGTCAGACAACCTGTGTGTATAATAAATGCTTCTACAGCTGTCTGCTATTGAGATGGCTCTGGTTCTGTGAAGTCAGGAAGAAAGGCCATTCACGTGTGCTCTCTTCTTTTGACATACATGCTGGTGCTGTGGGCCACACTGTGTGACTCTGCTAGTCAGGGCCTCAAGCTATCCCTGCAGACAACACAAAAGCTGGCCATGGGGCAAGGCCAGGCCCACCCGTGAGCATTCCATGAACATGAACCTTTCAATTGAATTTCTTCAACTTCTTCTGAGTGAGCACCGATGCTGTCTCCCAGCCTTGTCTGCTATTTGGTTAAAATTTAAGTGGGAAGACACATTTATACAGAAACGAAATTATTTCTGTGACAAAAGACTGGCCGGAAAGGTTATGAGTTTGTTAGCACCGCAATTTAAAGCCCCAAGTCAGGACTTTATAGCTCGGCTATAATCAAACGGCTCCCAGCTGGAAGAGCATGAGGCACTGCAGTCTTCAGGGGGCCAGCATCCGAGGCACGCCACCTTTCGGTCTCTAGAGTCAATACTACGAGTGCAGTCCCTTCAGACAGGCCAGAGTCCATCAGAATTCCTCTGGGTCCAGAAGCTGGATGGCGACATGCAAATGTGTCACAGAACAATGCGCCTCTGGCTGCTCCTCCCTCCATGAGGCAGAGGTCCTGAGTGAAATGTGCATGATGCCCTGGAGGGGCTCCAAATCCGGGTCCTGGTACTCCACTCCCTGCAATCTTTCATTGATCCCCAATGCTTTAGGGGAGGGACTCAGATGTGACCTCACTTCAAAACAGTGTTTCTCTTATGAGCAGTATGTTTCATTCTGTTGTGGGAGGAGAGGCAGAGGGGCACCAGGCCCCCTGCTCTTGTGGGCCCTGGCCAGAATGCCCCCAGAAGGAAGCTGGCTGTCACATTGATCCCTAGACCCATCCACTTGGATGGGAGTCCCTTCTACAGGCATAGGCTCCCTCCCCGCCAGGGCAGCCCCCTTTCCCCTCAGTGTGACCCCGTGGTGACAGCCTAGTAACGCCCTGGTGTGCTTCTGTTGCAGCTCAGATGAAGTCGGGATGAGCTCTCACAACATGTCATGGGTACAGTACCCAAGCTGCGTCTCCACAGCAGTGGAAGATGTCATCGCCGCGCAGAGCATCATCTCTAGATGCCTGCATGTCTATATGGCTCTGAGTGTCCCGATAAGCTTGGTGGCCGGGCTCTTCAACCTGACCACCTTCATAAAGGGCCGCGCAAGGCAGGGGAGCCTGGATGCATTCCTCTTAGACCTCACTGTCACCAACATGCTGGTGACATTGCTCTCCCTCACCGCCATCAGCCGGCCGGACTACATGGCCACCACCAACCTGAGCTGTGCCATCCTCTGCTTCCTGGCCAACGTCTGCTACTTCAATGTGCAATACGCACAGCTGGCCATGCTCTCTGTGTTCCTGCTGCAGGGCTCCTTGCCCTGCCTGCGTATGGCCATCAATGGGGCCCAGAGCTCTGTGGCGAGTCTGGCTGCCATTGGGGGCTGTGCCTTCTGCAGCTCCCTGGTGCTGGTGGCCCTGCTGGGCACATCTGGGGAGCTGTTCCAAACCACCCTGTGCCAGGTAGACCCACTGACCGCCTGGCCGGAGTATGAAATTGTGAAGGTCAGCCTAGGCTTTGGGCTGGCCCTTGTCCTGAAGCTGGCGTTCTTCATCCTGCTTGTTGTCCAGCTGGCCCGGCGGGCAGCCCCTCCCCAGAGAGATACAGCCTCTGCTCCCTCAGTAGTTCTGGCCATGGCCCTGACCACGTTTGCCTGCCGACTCCTCTACAGCATCGCACTCCTGCGACGGGCCCGGCTGAAGCTGCAGAGGGACATTGGCTCGCCCAGGGATGAGCTCTTCATGAACCTGGCAGAGCTGGTCCTGTTTGGGGAGAGCTGTGTGAATTCGCTGGCCATCCTCTTCCTCCATGGGCCTTGCAGGCTGGCACTGCTGAAAGTTCCAGAGCAGCTCACCCAACGGTGCAGGAAGGAAGAGCCAAGCAACAGCTTTTCCTTAAAGAGAATCGAGGGTTAAGGCAGGGCCTCACCTATAGCAGATGAGCGAGCCAAGCCAAGTGAGAGAATCTCCCTGACAGGAAACACAGCCATTTGCTGAAACTCCAATCTGTGCAGTAAGTACCAAATGGGGCGACAGGATAGTCCGGAAGGCACTGTACCCTAGCAGCCTGGCATTCGGCTCCACTTCCACAAACACTCCTGACTTAAACCAAATGTCTGCAGCTAAAAGAAATCCTGCAAATCAAGAGCGTAGTAGATGTGGGGGCAAAAGCTGCCCAGACACAGGTCTGACTGGGCGGAGGTGTCCTAAATGCTGGTGAGCAGTTCTATTAATCTATCTGCGATCCAGCATCCTTCTCTGCCCCTGCCTAGACGGGACAATGACAAAATCTTGACAATAAATACATTATTCAAATAACTTTAGGGCCATATTATAATCTGGCCGTAAAGGGTCACTAACTGGTTAACCTTTAATGTTGCTGGAAACTTTGGACCACATAAATATTGCTGATAACAAAGAAGTTTGATTTTATCTTTTACATTTATCACCATCACTGGACATCTGAGAATATCACCCACACGCTGATGAAGTGTCACACTGTACTTCCTGCTGGCCGGTGACTGGTGCAGATCGCCAGGGCTCTGGGTGGTCAGTGAAAAGCTCTGTGTCCAAAGCCCTATCTGCTCTGTTTGGTATTACATGTAGAAAGGCTGGTAACATATGAAACATAAAATAGAAGGTTCAGTAGTTAATCTTCATCCAAAATTGACACTGACCATTCTTGCTAGATTTTTATTAAGATTTTCCTGGTTGAATAGAGAAGGAAGGCGTGCAAGGAAAAGGCGTCTCTGATTTTAAGGACCTCTATGTTTGATGGTTTCAGTTGTTTATGAAAACTTTACTGTTCAGAGCAGTTTTAGGTTCATGATAAAATTAAAAGGAATTAAGAGATCACTCCTCATGCCATGCCCCCACACTGATATCCCCCCAGATAGAGCATTTGTTACAACTGATGGACCTATAGTGACACATCACTGTCACCCAGAGTCCACAGTTCACATCTGGATTCATCCCTGGTGGTGTACATCCCCTGGTTCAGACATGTTTATACGGACATGTATCCTTCTTATGGCATCACAGAGTACCCACAGTCCAAAGAACCCCCGGGCTCAGCCTCTGCAGACCTGCCCTCTCTGCCCCAAGCCCCTGGCACCCACTCATCTATCCCCATCTCCACAGTTCTGTCTTTTCCAGAACGTTCTATGGCTGGAATCCCATAGAACAGAGCTGGCACAGACTGTGTATCAGGTTCCTCAATGTATTCCATGGCTTGGTAGCTTATTTCTTTTTCAGTGCTGAATAATACTCCATTGTCTTCTATTTTAATGAACATTTTGTGTTACTCTGCAAACTACAGAACAAAATTGCCTCTTGCAAGTATGTCTTTTCAATGTTGATATATCTGTATTACTTCTTTGGAAGAAAAAGGATTTGGATTATATGGTTAAGAAGATTCTATAATATACCATTAAAATACTAAACGCTTAAAAATCCCACTCCCCTTCTGTTTCTGCTCGTCCATGTGCTCACATACTCACAGAGCCTCTGCCCTGGACTCCTGTACGAGGCCCACACATGAGAGCCAGGAGTGTCCAAGAACGCTTTCCCTTCCATCAGGACAGTCAGGTAGGACAACCAGCAGCAGTACTGAAACGTGACAGCCGCTCCTTCACACACAGTAATTTTTACTAGATGCTAGACATCATGAATTTCCCTTGTTGAGTGTTTAATTTTACTCTTATTTTTTTAAAGATCTTATTTATTTATTTGAGAGAAAACGAGTGAGAGTGAGCAAGAGAGAGCAGGAGCAGGGAGGAAAGGGAAAAACAGACTCCCTGCTGAGCAGGGAGCCCGATGTGGAGCTCAATCCCAGGACCCCAAGATCATGACCTGAGCTGAAGGCAGACGCTTCACCGACAGAGTCCCCCAGGAGCCCCTTACTCTCTTCCTTTAAAGAGTAGTGAAGTTAACTCCAGCAGGCGTGGTGTTCCTTGTAGAACTGACGGATTCTTGGGACAGCTGTGTTTAAGCTTTGTTAGTCAGGGTCAGGAGTGGCCCATTCTAGGGTCTCTCCTCATTGTCACAGAGGCTCAGACACATCTCTAGTCTGACTGGATGCAATAACATGGCCCAGGCCTAAGTAAACCCTGGCGGTTGTTCAGCATATAGCTGGCCTGTAGTTGTTCTCAGCATTGCCCTGACTATTCCCATTAGGCACATACAGGCACATCTCCTGCCTCAGGACAGGAGCCCAGGTAGGCACAGGGCTCACCACACTTTGCTTCCTTCTCTCAGAGACCAAGATCTTGTACTATCCACTGTCCCAATGACTGAAAACCATGATGTCCTGTATTCTATCCAGCTTTTAATGGCTTATGGCAAGTTCCCTTGTGTTATTCATGTTCAGAAGTGGAAGGACCTAAATCAATGCATAAATACACAATAATGGATGCTAATACCCTGTTAGTTTTAGAACAGAAGGAGGGGTTAGGCTTACATGTGCTCAAGGCTCCTTGGAGAAATGGCTGACCAGGGCTGAGACCGCAAACACATAAGCAAAACCTGGAGAATCTGGTACCACTGAGCTTCTCAGTATTTTCGCTGAAGGAATAGCTTTAGAACCCAACCACAGGAACATAAATCATTGGTTCTCAAACTTCTTTTATTAAGCAGTAGGATCCCTTCTTTAAACAAATCCTATGAGGAAGCCCAGGATCTAAGACACTAAAAAGTACCGCTGTGACCAAAGAGAAGGTGGGGAACCCCAACCTCTAAAACAGCCAGGTGCCCCCGGCCCCACCCACCAGCTCCACGTGGGCCCTTTGGGGATGGAGGAGCTGCCAGATGTGGGTCTCGTCTGCTCATGCCTCATCCTAGGAGAGGAGCTCTTCAAGGACAAAATTGAGAGAAAAGTCAAGAGCCACAGACCAGAAAACACGTAGAATCATGGCTTTCCAGCAGTAGGAGGTGCTTCATCCACAAAACCTCAATTTGAAAAAGATGGCTCAGAGCAGAGAGGGGACACAGGGTGAGGGAAAAGCCACTTCCTGCGGATTTGAGCCTCTCCCTGAGGACCCAAGCCTCCAGCCTGGCATTTTAGAACATGCCACCCACAAACACCCCTCCCAAGGCAGAACCTGGTAAGCACCATCCAGCTGCACTTCCGCGAGCCACGTGCACCATGTTCTGGTTGCCACTGGCACATCACTGAGAGATTTAGAGGAAATATCCAGAAAGCTCCAGGCAACAGCTAAGAGGAGCCCAGCTGTCCAAAAAGTCAACATCAGTGAAACTACAGGGACTGCTCCTTTATGGTGTCATAAAACACCCCCAGAGTGAGTGGGTGGGTCTGAAGGTGCATCTGATGCTGGAGAGCAACTAAACACTCAACATCCCTTTCAGAAACAGAAAAGGCTGGGTAGTGGGTCTGCAGAAAGCCCATCCGTTTTCCTCTACAGTATAGCCTGGAACAGTGCAGACAGCCGCTATTTGGCACACTTCGGCCTGGGTGCACACACCTCTGCACACACACACCTCTGTGCGTGCGCGCGCGCACACACACACACACACACACACACACACACGACTGCCGCTTGGGTCTCACTGACCTGTACACCCAGAGGATAGGATGACAGCACTGATTATGCCCACTCTGCCAGCACAGGCTATGGGCTGGGGCTGCAGAGCAGAGCTCAAGTGGAACGAAGTGCCTGGTGGCTGCCCCTCCACTCCCCGGGCCAGCTTCCAGGGCAGCACACACACACATCCAGAATGAGAGGCCTGTTTGCTCACCAGGGGCCACAGGATTCCCTAATAGCATAAACCTTCTTAGGCCAATCCGCAGCTGACCAAAAGGGTGCAGGATGCCCAGCACACATGCGTCCCCAACATAAGTATGTTCTCCTCCCTTCTCTGGGCCCTGGCCTATGTCTTTATAGAAGGTGGTGCTTGCCTGGATGTTCAGGGTGGGAGCGAGGACAAAGCCCATAAAGGGCTTTGTATGTGTCCCAAAGAAACCTCTTGACCAGCTGAGGGGAAGGGGCGCTCTGCTTCCCCGAGCTTGGGATAGATTATCATAGGAAATGCAGGAAAGGCTGTGCATGCAGTGTCGCCTCTTAAGTGTGGGAAGCCCATTTGCTTCCCCTTCCATAAGCACCACACAGGCCAGGCTGAGTTTCCCAACATGGAGTGACACCAAAGCTTGGCACCCACATTGCCTGAGGTCTGGACTGTGAGTCGAATCCTGCTGATAAGCCTAGAGAAGCCTGGGACTCTGATCACCTCTTGTAACTGGGCCATCCTGGTGAAGGGAGATGCGAGGCACCGTGGGAAGACAGCCCCACCCAAGGATGAGGATGGCAGAGACATGGGGTATCCATGTGTTGTAGGTGCTCCACAGGCATCACGTGGCTCCACAAGTACCACAACTCCACTCACCCTTGCCTGACCCAGGGCCATGGGGCAGCTATCTGCAGAGGGAGAAAATGGAACCTGGCAATTCAGAGACTGGGCTTGCTCCCTCCAGGCACTATGTCTCACCTTAGGGGTCCCTCTGCAGGTCGGGGGATAATTCTTTGCCAGGGAAGAGGAGGGGACACAGGGAAGTTCAACAGCTACATGCAGGCAGCACCAGACCTGAAGGGTAGATTTTAAAATTTACAAGTCTTCACGCTTTACATAGACATCTGCGAGATGTTCCCAGACCCATGCAAACATCAACCCATGCTTGAGTTCAGTGGATTGAAATCCCTAAAAGCAGGGTCCTGTGCCTCCTACTAGCTAGTCGTATGAGGGCAGACAGGTTACTAGCCACCCAGTGCCCCAACACTTGGCAGCCCCCTACCGATTCCAAGCCTTCCACATAACATCAGCATGCCAGTCACAGGGCCATCCATTACACAGCAAACTCAGTGGGAGATGCAGAGTGGTGCATCTGGAGCCACTGGAAGCTCCTCCTTGGCAACTGGGACGAGAGGGGCTGCAGGCCACAGGCTGGGGCGAGTAGGCAGTGGCTATTTTTACGTGACATGTCTTAGCTATTTCAAGGTTTGGATTTTTATTTATTTTTTTAACACAAGAGGAAGTTGTGCTTTCTCATGACTCATTTCTTTCAAAATGGTGTCCTAGGGCATCATTAGTGCTGGAATTGTTGGGAATCTGCAGCTGGCCACGGTGGACCTATGATCACACTAGTCTCGTTCACATTACCATGTCATTCAGAATTTTAAGAAGCCAACAAATCAGAATTATGGCTGGATTCTAAAGCTGGAAAAAAATGTATTTTTCCATATAAAATTTAACACAGTATTGTCTGTTGAAAAATACGTGTATAAAACATGAATCTGAAAGATGTTAGATTATCATCATTCAGAATACCTTCAAGCTCCTTTGAAATAGGCTCCTTACAGAACAGAAAGCTTGCAGGGAAGCCACACTGGCTGCCCCCACTGCACATGACCAGAGGAGCCCCCATGCCCAACTCGCCCTTCTCTGACCAGACGCCCCGCTTCAAGCCTGGAACCAGCCTCTCTCCTCCAGGAGGAGCACATGCTGACCTGCAAGGTGTAGGCATGGCGGCACTTTGCTTTATTCACACTCAGTAATACAAAAGACCACGCTCAGTTCAATCTCACAGCTTCAAAAAATTTAAAAAGTGAAGAGTCACCAAGAGTAAAGTATGAGATCAATTAAAATGTGACGTCTACAAACATCCCATAAGTCAGCGTGAGCAGCCAGGGCACAGGTCCTGAAGGGCCTTACAGACCTGAAAGGCAGGCACCTGGGCCGGGGGGCTTCTACCAGCCTTTGTCTGAGCCGCTGGGGAGTCTCAATCACTGGGGTGAAGGGAGGGGTGGGGGAGGTACCAGGACACAGCAACTACCCGCAGGACTGAGTTCACCCCACAGCACCGGGGCCACAGCCATGGCAGGGAGAGGGGCCTCTCAGGTCCGTCATCGCCTTCTGCCGCCTGTGGGACAGGTACACTCCAGGGAAGGGGAGAGCTAGAGACACAGCTACCCTACTCTGTTCCTAACATACTTGCCCCCAAATACCTGCTATTTCTTGTGTTTAAATTTCTTTCTGGTAGTGCTTTTGTACAATTTCTAAGTTAAATTCTCCAGGTATAATTAGCACAGTA
The DNA here is from genome assembly GCF_011100685.1 of Canis lupus familiaris. Classification (NCBI taxonomy): domain Eukaryota; kingdom Metazoa; phylum Chordata; class Mammalia; order Carnivora; family Canidae; genus Canis; species Canis lupus. Next base: position 15,945,128 of record NC_049227.1, on the reverse strand, counting down.
TTCTCTAGACTTAGGAAATCCAGTGCTTAGTTTTAAAAACAAGCAAGACTATTTCAGTTCCAACAAATAACGATGGGTCATCATCTGAAAGGTACACAAGACCTACTTATAATGCTTTCAGACTTAAAAAAAAATTGTGTCAGTGTGTGAAGAAAAGCAATTAAATCTGGAAACTTCCATAAAAATATGTAGTGGGACTGAGCTCACTGCCACAGTGTGGGAGAAAAAAGGCCAGCAAAAAAATGGTTAATGCTGGCCTTCTGAGGAGGCCGTCCAGTGCAGAGCACAATGGGCGGCCCTGGGAAGCCTATGAAGCCTATAAAGCCTGCAGTGTCTTGGTATCCCGAGCAATGACGGAGCGATGACAGGCACCGTGGCAGGTCAGCCTCGTGCACCAAGTCTCCCCTTCCAGGACCACCGCTCCAGCGTTCTTCGACGGGTGGAACCAAGTCCAGAATCACCAGTACCCAGAGAGTTTCAGCCGTGCCTGCAGCCTCCCATGAGTATCTTTGCCGAGGCTGGCTGACAAGCCCTCCAAAGGACCAGAGAAGGGTCTGCTCAGAATCGGCCCGAGCTGGGGTGGCCGGCTGCGGTGCAGGTGAGTCTCAGTCCTGGGTTCCTGGTTCTATGTTGGGGTCAGTGTTACCATGGAGACCACCGGGCAGACCTGGCCAGCTGGTCTCACGTAAGGTGCAGCATATGATGCTTCCAGCTGGATGCAGGTGTGGATACACAGGCCACCTTCTGCTGACAGGGGCACTGAAGTTACATAGCCTCTCCTCCACATAAAAACCCAGACTTGGCTCTAACAATCTCAGTGGGACTATAGTAGGGGAGGCTTTGCACAAAAGTTCTTTCTAAATGCATGCCGAAAATAACATCCTGTATTCTATTGTATTTCCTTCAAGCGAGGGGCTGTCTCACGTTAGGACAATGAGATGGCTTGTCTATAGTACCATGCTTCAGTCACTCAATGAAAACACTCGCGAAAGCCACATGTCTGGGAGGACTAGTCTTCCTACACAAAGATACACACCCAATAGATTTGACAAAATGTGGTTTTAGTTTTCTAGAACTGGACATGCAGTGGAAATGTGAAACAAACAATACCAAACTATTTAATGCTCATCTTTATATATTCATGCTCCACTCTCACAAGGGTACTGTGGCAGCAGTAAATCCACACTAGTTCCTGTCTCTGTTCTAGGCCACTATGAAAATAACAGTGTTGTCAAGGATCAAAAAACTCACATACATGGGAAAGAAGGGGAGGACTCGCTTCAAAACTCTTCCCACAGCCTATTTTGACAAGCACGGGACGAGGACAAGTGTGTGCGGCCAGCTCCCTCACCTTTAAACCTTCCTCTGAAATCAGTTGAAAACGGCCCTGCATTTCCACATTTAGAGAGCAAAACAAGCACTTGGAGCACTTCTTACAAGAAATTAAAAACAGAGGGGCTTTAAGCATTTCAGATAGTATCTGAGAACAATGACATTTATGTGGTTGAAACTGGTATAATCTACTAAAGATGAACAAAAAAATGTAAAATAACTAATAAACTTATCAGCCTCAGCTAAGCAAAGCTTACGGAATACTTTTTAAGTAATAACTGACCCCAAGGCTGTAATTTAAGGCCGTTTTTCTGCTTTTCTTTTGTTTTTTTTTTTTAAGCAGTAGTTCAATAAATGTCTAGTCTGCTTTGGCAACAGTTCAAAAATGACTCCTAATGATCTCACAGGGTAAAACAAGAGCTCTCAAAAGAAAAACAATTCAAGTCCATTTAAATGTGCCAGTTCAGCTTCCTTGGGGTTTCTCATTCTCTGTGTCAGGCCCCCACCATCGATGCCAAGAGCACCCCTCCCCAGTGGTGATGGCCCAAACACCACAGCTGCTGCCCGCGTGTGAAGACTGCGGACAAGCCAGGTTGTTATGGATGGCCCCGTATGCAAACCTGTCAGCAGCAAAGGTCTAAAGGACTTTGCTTAGGTTTTATTTTTTTGTTTTACCCAGCTTCTTGGTTACAAACAACATTACAAAAACATATTCAATTTTATAACAATTTATGAAAACACCAGATAAATATTATTTCCTAAAGCAAGTACCGTTTTTATCACCTTTTCTTTCATTTCATATCATGAAAAAAGTCTTATTTGGGGCACCCAAGCTTAGGTTAGCAAAAACAAAACAAAAACAAAAACAAAAAAACACAGAAACACACAAAAAAACACAAAATCCTAGATTTCCTTTATCAATTTTATTGTAAGAGACTCTACTCCAGTTTCCACAAAGCATTCTGGGCCCATGATCTTCAGAGAAGCTGGGTTTTTCCCTTCATCTTAGTTCTCTTTCCAACAGCTGCTGAAATAAATTTTATTTCCTCTGCTGGCAAATAGTACTTTTCCTGAGATTTCCATACCCAACAGCCACGTTACTTCATAAGCATGCTATTCAACTATTTTAAAACACAGGCGTCCACCACGCATTAGGATGACTCACCGTCCGGGCTCCAGTCAGACCAAGCAGCCCCGGAGCCCTGCAGACAGAAAACTGGGCATTTTTCTACTCTGAACTCTTTTCCCTCAGTTCAGCGACAACTATCTCCTCATGATGCTAGGATTTCAAGTCCCAACCTGTCCTTTGCATTCACGAGCCTGCTGTAACCCTGTGGCCACCCGCCATACCGACTGTCCTCATCAGAAGGCCTTAAAGACTTACTCATCTTCTGTATGCTTCCCTCAGGTGCGCAGATAGTGAGGGCCAGCCAGTGGGCACTGGACATTGCAGCCAACACTGTGGTGGATGTCACACCCTACGCCCAGTCAAGGTACCACCTGCAGCCCGGACATGGATGACCTTCCCCATCTGCTGAGCTTTCTGCAGAGCAAACCCACACTGCTACCAATGATGCTTGTGATGAGTTCCCATCTTACTAACGTCTGGCTCACTTCAAAGAGCATAGTTTTACTTTCTAGAAGTGGTTTTAGTATGGAAGTCAGACTTCCATGAGCTGTGTGGCAAATCCTGAAAGCTGTGCACCTGGGGCTATGGATGTGACGTCCCCAGTGCCTGTCTTTGGCATGGAGACGCGCCCAGGCGCCTCCAACAGCACCTCCCCAGAGCTCAACTTGTCCCACACACTCACTGGCGCCATCCTGGCAAACCAGACAGGCGAGCTCTCTGAGCACCAGCAGTACGTGATTGGGCTTTTCCTCTCCTGCCTCTACACCATCTTCCTCTTCCCCATTGGCTTCGTGGGGAACATCCTAATACTGGTGGTGAACATCAGCTTCCGGGAAAAGATGACAATCCCAGACCTGTACTTCATCAACCTGGCGGCAGCTGACCTCATCCTGGTGGCCGACTCCCTAATTGAGGTGTTTAACTTGGACGAGCAGTACTACGACATCACCGTGCTATGCACCTTCATGTCCCTCTTCCTGCAGATCAACATGTACAGCAGCATTTTCTTCCTCACATGGATGAGCTTTGATCGCTACATCGCCCTGGCCAAGGCCATGCGTTCCAGCCTGTTCCGCACCAAGCACCATGCCAGGCTGAGCTGTGGCCTCATCTGGATGGCTTCTGTCTCTGCCACACTGGTGCCCTTCACTGCAGTACACCTGCAGCACACGGAGGACGTCTGCTTCTGCTTTGCAGATGTCAAGGAGATCCAGTGGCTCGAGGTTACCCTGGGTTTCATCATCCCCTTCGCCATCATTGGCCTGTGTTACTCCCTTATCGTCCGGGTCCTCATCAAGGCTCACAAGCACCGAGGCTTGCGCCCCAGGAGGCAGAAAGCCCTCCGCATGATCTTTGCGGTTGTCCTTGTCTTCTTCATCTGCTGGTTGCCGGAGAATGTCTTCATCAGTGTTCACCTCCTGCAGCGCACGCAGCCAGGAGACGCTCCCTGCAAACAGTCTTTCCGCCATGCCTACCCCCTCACTGGCCACATTGTCAACCTGGCGGCTTTCTCCAACAGCTGCCTGAACCCCCTCATCTACAGCTTTCTGGGGGAGACCTTTAGGGACAAACTGAGACTGTACATTGAGCAGAAAACCAACATGTCAGCTCTGAACCGCTTCTGTCATGCTGCCCTGAAGGCAGTCATTCCAGACAGTACTGAACAGTCAGATGTGAGGTTCAGTAGTGCAGTGTAGAGGCGGCTGAGCTGTACTGGCATAGACCAAGCACTGTGTCACTCCCAAGGCAAGGCAGGAGGACTGGCCGGTCCACACTATGCTCTGAGCCTGGTCAGAACATGCCAGACTGCCCACGCCCCAGCTGCAGACACACCTGGGATCTAAGGAGCCCTTGCTGCAAGCAACCTTGACTTTGGGCCTTGCGCAAAGTCCTGGAGCTCCCCGCCCACACTCATGGCTGCGGGGCATGGGGGAACCAGCGTGAGCTTACACTCCACTCTGCACACACCATCCCACAGCAAAGGACATTTCTCATGTTGGCCAATGAAAGCAAAATGAAGGGGACATTTTGGAGGAAAGATCTTAGTTTTAAGGTCGATCTGCCATAAATCTGCCAACCTTGGAAAAAATGAAGTCTGGAGACAACACACTCAGCAGATCTGACCTGGTTACTGTGATCCATTCTCCACATCTGTGGGTTATGGTTTACTGTGCGTACTAACAAGTACACTCAAGTTAGGAAAGGGAAAGCATTTCTCCCACCCACACCCTTCAGAGTGGCCCCTCGCCCTCCGTGGCTGCGTGACCCTGAGCACTTGGGCTGCTTTAGCCAGAAGGCTCTTCTCCCACCAGATGCATCTCTGCACCTATGCCATGAGGGAATGATACCACAGGAGTATAGGCTGGGGAACCAGCATGTGTGATACAAAGTTGGCCTCTGAGAATAACAATGGGGATGAAGATGATGGCAATGTAAACAGTTCTCCTTAAAATGTATAAATGAAAAACTAACAATTGCTAGGAATGTCCAGCCTTTCTTAATAAAGCATAGTCACATCCTGATTCTCAATTCTGAGTTGTCTGCTGTGGGTGGTGGGGCAGCTGGGCAAGGGTCTCCAAGCCTCAGCAGCAGAACTGGTCTTTCCTCACAAGGAAAACCCACACCCCTGGCACCACCAGGCTCACCATCCAGCCAGAGCTCCCTCACAGGGCCAATATCTAAATCCAGTCACCCACATACACCTGGCATCTCCAAGATGTCTGACATTCTGCTGCACAAGCTCTGGGTGCCAACACAAGCAATACCGTAAGTGCACCACACGCTCTGGCTCTTCTAGAAGGCTCTGCACTATCAGCATCAGGCACAGTGCCTGCAGAAGCAGAGTGCTCATGAGGCAGTTGGGGGGCAGAGGTGGTCCCTGTCCTCCAATGTGGTCTGAGGTGGGATCAAAGTGAACCCCATTCCCCCTGCCCCATATACTCCACTCAGGGGCCCACCTCCCCAGAAGATCCTCAAGGATCTTCACACAGGCAGGCACAAGGATCTTCCCAAGGGAGAAGCGAAATGATGTTTAGGTGATAGGGAAATGAGCCATTTGTAGTTTTTTTTTTTTTTTAAGATTTTATTTATTCATGAGAGACAGGGAGGCATGCAGAGACACAGGCAGAGGAAGAAGTAGGCCCTCCACAGGAGCCTGATGTGGGACTCGATCCCAGACCCCGGGATCACGCCCTGAGTCAAAGGCAGACTATTCAATTGCTGAGCCATGCAGGCGTCCTGCATTTGTAGTTTCAATGGTTTTTCAGGTGCAAATCTCTAAGAAAGAGGTCTGTCACAAGTAAATATTGGCACTAACCCACTGTGACCTTACAGAAATGCCATCTCCAACATGCAAGTTCCACTTCAGATTCACTTTCTAAATAAACATCCCAACTGCAGGACAGGAAAACCAATGACCACTGAGGATGGTTCCCATGCACTAGCAGGTCTGCTGTGTGGGAACATCACTACAGGGTGAGTAGTGATGTGATGTTCCATGAGCTCACCCGCGGTGCTGTCATAGGACACCCACCCTGCAGCTGAGGTGAGGGAAAGTGGGTGGGTTAGATCCAGAGCAACTTCCAAGGAAGAGTCCTCCCTCTACCCTCTGTCTCTCCAGAACCTCCAAAAGTCACAAGTCTATGAAGGGTGCAGACACCGTGCTGATGCACCTCATCTTATAAAAGCTGAGAGAGGTTATAAGATGCTTTCTCTCACACATGCTCCGAGCTCCCCCACACCTCCCTGAAACAGCTTCTCAGGACAGGCTCTGCCCCAGCCCAGGACTCGGTCAAAGATGCCACACCCAAGTACCTGGCCTGCAAACCCTGCTCCTTACCAAGTCCCCTTTGACCTCAGTGCTGACAACGCCAAGTTGCAGATCAGATGCACCAATTGGCGCCCTAGCCTCAAGTGTCTGACTATATGCAAGGGTTCATCAAATTTGTGTACCGTTCCCAGTGTGAAAAGCAGTAGCAGGGAAGCATGAGAAGGCTGCACAGAGCCTGGAGATCCAGGCTGTTCAGCTGTAGCTCTTGAGGAAGAGTGGGGAGACAGTCCATCAGGGAATCTGGCCTACTCTCTGATCCTTCCAATAAACCCATGAGATGCGCACTGTCCTGTTACTCAGAGTCCTGAACCACTTGAAATCTTAAATGGTTAGTGATGTAGGCAGGAACTGACCCACAGCCCATGTCTCCAAAGCCCACATTCCTTCCTCTACAGCACTTAGGAATCAAGAGGTCAACCAGGGTCACAGGCTTGATCCCTTTCCAAAGGTGCACCAGACAAGATGTTCTGGGCAGGAAGGAGAGGAATGAAGAGCCCCTCCAAAAAAAAAAAAAAAAAAAAAAAAAAAAAAAAAAAAAAAAAAAAAAAAAAAAAAAAAAAAAAAAAAAAAAAAAAAAAAAAAAAAAAAGAAGAGCCCCTCCAAAGATGTCCGGGCAGGAACTGTGTCTAACCAAAGCCCCAAAGCACTGGTCAAGGGCCTGGACCTCCTACCCACAGGCAGCCCTCCAAGAGGGCTTGAAAAGGTCAGCCCTGTGTTCATTAGCCATCTCCTGCTCCTGAATGGCCTTACCACCAGGCCTTTTACAGCTGGTGCTTGCCCAAGGCACCGTCCAATGAGACTGGACATAGTTCATTACCTTGAACCTCTGAAATCCCATCTCCTGATGTGTAAAGTGGCAGCAGAACTGCTCCAAGGGTCCACTGGATGGTTGCTAGAAGGGCAAGTACAAGGTAGAGGTCCTGACTTGACAAAAAGGATTTCTTACTGAGCCTGAGACCCCAGAGCCCATGTCTGAGAGATGGATGGAGCCAGTGTGCACAAGCTGCCCGGCCCATTCAAATGCAGACCCTTCTCAGCATTTGCCTGCGAGCAGAGGCTGATTTAATTATTTTGTCAGGAAAGCCACAAGATAAAATCAAGGCACTTGGTTGCCTTGCTGTTTCCTGGTAACCTGGCTCTCCTGGGCACTGATGCTCTGTAACCCCACCAAGAGCTCAAAAGTAGAGCTGTAAGCACACAGAAACCACTGGTGCTAGCACTGAATATGACTTCATAATTTTCTTTGTGCTTAATAATTAACTCTTGATTATGAGGGTGGCACTTCCCAGACCCCACATCCTCCTTGGAGGGGTGGAGGCCTTCAGGTCATTACAGCCTCAATGATATGCATCCCCTCGTCTTTGCAGGTGGTATGAGTGAAGCAGTCCTGAAATTTTTACATGCATTCTGAATCAGCATTTATCAATGAACCCAGACTTGTACTCAACTGGATGGTGGGAGATGCAATAAGAAAGGGAGGAGGCAAGCAGGGAAGGCCCCAGGGCTGATGGAATTGAGGGTGTCCAGTGAATCCCGAGATCTCTAAACTGAGAGTACATGCAGGACAGCGCATGGGCCGTGTATGTGCATGGGCACACATGTGATCGTTTGTTCCCTGGCTCCATCTGAGTAGGGGCCTGAGTGGTTGTGGGCCCATTGGCGCCCAGACCAACCCCCTGAGAACAAAGCAGGCTCCTCAGAGCAATAGCCAATGCAGGTAGGCCAGGAGTACAAGGTGAGCCCTGGCACATGGTGTTCCACCAGAAGGAAGAAGAACTTCAAGAGAATGACAGGGTCACATGAGAAGGACGCGGAGCCTACCCAAAATCTGGGGCTCTTTGAGCATCAAGACAATAACAGACTGCTGAAAGGTAAGAATCCATGCATCCATTCTGGTATACAGACAAGTAAACACAACAGAGATAAAACAAACAGTGCAATAAACAAGCACAGTGTAGTCACCCACAAGAGAGGGTTGAGTGAGCTTTGCATACCTGAGAGTGGAAGCCACCAGTGGAGATGCCAGCGAAACCTGGCTAAACCCAGCATGTCTGCAGGAGCAGGACATCGTGTGTCCACACTCGGCCTGCTTTCATGTGAGAGAGACAGGCACCATATCACAGAGATGGGACAGCCCTAAAGTGAGTGCCAATGAAGAGCCCACCACGTCCGCATCTAGAGTAGTGACCTCAACCCAGTCAGAAAGAAGTATTAGAAAATCCAAAATGGAGACAGGGTCACGATCCAAAATGTAATGTCACAGAGACAAAGAAAACCAGAGGGACTGTCCCACATTAACAGAGGGCCAAGCGATAAAGCAACTAAATGCAGCATGTGCCACTCAGCAGAACATTTTGCTAGAAGAAAATGCTGCAGGGGTATTTTTATGGGCCCCGGGACAGGAGGAATATCACCTGTTGCTGAGAACTGCCCCATGGTCCGTGAGATAATGCTCTTCTTCTGAAGAAGCACATATTTCAGTATTTATGGCTGCGGGACGTCCAAAGGTGTAGCCTGGGGACAAGCATGCACACAAACGTCAAAGCAAATAGGACAAAATGTGTGGAATGTCTATCCCCCTACCTGAATGTCAACCCAGATTGAAACAGGTGTTCAAACAAAAACTCGTACATCAATATTCACAGCAGCAGCATCTACACTAGCCAATGGGTAAAAACAACTCAATGGTCTAATCATCGACCGATGGGGTTTCGTCACCACACAGGAGGGATGAAGCATGGACACCTGCTAAGGCCTGAGACTCAAAGAAAGAAGTGAGACATTCCTTACTGCACCTCCTCTTATCCATGTCTGCACCAGGCACATTTTCTGTTTGGGACAGAGCCCCTGCTGGGCACTGGGAGCCTCAAGGTGCATGACACCCGTTGAATTCCCATCTCTCTTCTCAGGGCAGGTGAGGTCCCTGCTCCATATCTGCACTGGTGCTCAATGCCTGAGTCAGGGAAGAGAAGCCTGAGCTTCTTCACATGACTCATCAGCAGAGCACCTTGCCAGAGCCCATTACTGAGGCCGAGGCCTGGCTGTGAATAGGTGAGCACTTGGCCTTCCCAGCTTCTGCCAGATGGGGGGGCGGCAGTCATCCAGCCCAGCAATCACCAGAAACTGGAAGGGGAGGAGGGAGGAAGGCAGTGTCACTGATCAAAAACCCACTAGGTCCCAGCCTCTCCCGAGTGCCCTTCTCACACCCCCATCCACCCACAGGACAACCTACAGGGCAGTGTGGCCATCGTCAGTCAGCAAGCCCTTGCTAAAGCTAGAAGAACCCCAGATAAGTGGGGTGGCCCTGTCCAGGACAGTGGGACAGCTGCACAGGGACCCACCCAGGCGAGACAGACACAGTACCTACTTCCAGGAACACGAGGCAGGCGTGGCACAGCCCTGTCCAAAGCTCCTGCCCTCCCGGATGGACGGTCCCTGAGCCTGCGTGCTCACCATGCGGGCCAGAGAGCACATGCACTGCCACAAGCTTCACCTCCACACCCAGTTCTCTTTGGGCAGAAAAGTGCTGGCAGCTGTGAATTAATCTCATTTTTGCCATTGTCCAGTGGGCGGGGGTTCTCGTCTGGGAACAAAGGTTTTAAAAGCCAAAGGAACACAAAACAAAAGTGCACCAAACCTGACTGTAATTCTAGGCCTTTATCCCAGGGTGGAATCAATCTAAAACTTATCAGAAGAAATCAGTGTAGGGAGTCATGGAAAGATGCCAGTTGTTATCAGAAAAAGCAACATCCCCTAGTCTCTCCCAGGGGGCTGGTTCTGCTGAATGCAGACATCAACTGATAGGAGGTCCCGTACAAGTTCCTGCATCTTTTTCCCTCCTCCTGCCCCTGGCTGGACAGCCCCTAACATGCTCACCAACCTCCTGCCCCTGGCCCCACTTCTCTGGAGCCTGAGCTCCAAAAGGAAGGGGCTGGACGAGACCCCACAGCACGAAAAACAGGGCTCTGCAGGAAGCACAGGCTATGCAGAGGAAAGAAGACCGGTGGTGCTCTCAGCACCTTGGTATGCCTCTCCCAGTCACCCTCTCCCAAGAGACCAGGCTCTCCCAGGAGGTCACAGAAACTCCTGCCCAGCAGGAAAGGAGGTACACATCACCTGTGGGAGGCACAGACTTGCCCAGGACATTCTGTCTTCAGCAAACAACACAGCCTTTCCTTCATGGACTCAAAAATGTAATCACCCCAAACGAAGAAAATCCAAGGAAATCACCCCAAATGAATAAAATCTGAGTAAGCCATTGCAGAGTCCCAAGTTCTCTGAAGAGTGCAAAAAGGTAGAGGGTTCTTGACCTCCAAGTTACCACACAGAACTGCCCCAGAGGGACCGCAGTCTGTCCCCTGGACTCGAAGACCCAGTCCCAGGGCAACACCCAAATCCATCAGGCAGCCTCATCAACCTGCCCCAACAACAGTGGACACAACTAGATCAGGCGACCCAAGTCATGTTTTACACCTTAAAAACAAGGGAAATCTGAAGGTACGGGGGACATCCAAATAAGTTTCTGTAAGAAAGCAAGAAATAGGGGAGGGAAGTTGCATGAAAAAGCCACCGATGTCCTGTGGTCACCCGTCACCCCACAAGGCCTGCACTGAGCTAAGGCCCCAAGGGACTGTGCTAGAACTGCCACTTGACACACCAGCACCCCGAGTCCCCATATCACCTTCACCCCACCCCTCCAAGTGCACATGCGCGCACATACACGCATGTGTGCACACACTGTATTTACGGTAGGCTAGAGAACAGACACTCTTGGTGCTGATGAGCGCAAACTTGCCCAGGGAGCCAGCCTGGGGCGGGAACTGAGGTGGTGTGCTGCAGCAACCAACAGGCTTCTGGGAGGCAGTAGAAATGCCCATGAAGGATTTCCGAAGAGCAGTGACCAGGAGGTAGCAGAAGACGGCCGGGTACAGAGTGAGAACAGCAGCAGACACATGGGTGCAGAGACAGGATCAGATGGGCTCCATGCTGGAATACCAAGTGCAATGCCTAAAACAACTGCTTACCACATTTAAAAAAACAAATGTCAAACTTGAAAATATCTGCAGGGAATATAAAACTATAAAAAGAAACAGGAAGTAGAGCAAATATTCCAAAAGCATGAACTTCCACCATCAACAAGTCCTATGAAATAGATTATTTCAGTAGCACTGTTACTACTACTAAGGAAGCTGAATCCACAATATAAGAGCCCCTGAGAAAAAAATCTCTAGGCCAGGAGGGTTTCAATGCTGACTTTAACCAAACATTACAAGGACTGACACTAAATACCCTGTTTCAAAACCAGACAAAGACAGTAGAAAGAAACCTAGAGATCAGTGTTCATGAATCTAGATGCAAAAGTCCTTAAGATACTGACAACGGAATTCAGCAGCATCTAAATGCCACTATCTACCGGGACCACATAGGGCTCATCCCAGGGACACAAAGGCTGGTTCAAGGTTCAAGTATCACTCAGTGTCACAGGCCATAGTAAATAGGCTAACGGGGAAAAAAAAATCACATCATCTGAACAACTGATACAGAAAAAGCACTTGACAAAATTCGACATCCATTCATGGTAAAAATCTGAGAAAACCAGGAGTACAGGAGTTTCCTCAACTCGACAAAGAACATTTACTCAGTTTGGAAGACAGGAGACTGAAGTGGGACCCCAGGTCTGAGCCCCAGTGGGACTTCCAAGGGGAAATTACTGACCCACAGCAGCACTCATAGCAGCCTTGATGGAGGCGGTGAGGAAGACCAGGGAGGATGAGGACCCTGGGCCAGGACGTGGCCAGCTCTGGTATATTCCAAAGTTGCTGGCGCTCAGTGACAACTGGATGGGGATGGGGGAGGCAGCCAGGATCAAGAGACAAACACAAAGATCAAAGGATGCATGTGGGAACCCCAGGCTCATGAGGTCCCGGGGTGGTCACAGTCAGAGAGTAGACCTCAGGGCCGGGGCTGGGGGAGCAGGTGGTGTCACTGTGCAATGGGGATGGAATGTTCCGGAGATTGGGGTGGGGAGGGAATAGCAGCTCAGCAGCGGAATGTGCTCGGTGCCCCTCAACTGGACACAGAAATGGCTCAAGTGGTCAACTTCATGTTATATGTACTTCAGCACAGTAAGAAAGAATAGATACAAGCATTCTGCCTGGGCACGTGGAACGGCAGTGTGGTCACAGGGCCCCAGGGGAAGGCTGAGCCAGCGGCTCTGGGGGAGTGAGGACTGGAGTTCAGGCAGGGTGCTGAGGGTGAAGGGATCTGGGGTCTGTGTGGTCTGTGCTGGAGTGCCATCTCAGAGTGCTGGCACCTGCATCCAGAGCCAAGTCACTCTGGAGGCCAGTGCAGGACGAGCAGACAGCAGCAGGCCCCAGGCCCTCCAGCACAGAGGTGCCTACGCTGACCAAATGCTTCCAATCTGGGTAGCTAAGGTCTTTGTCTCTAATCGCGAGTCCATTTTACCTCTAAATACACAACCATCCAACTATTAAAAGCCCACAATGAGATGCTACTCAAACTCACAATGTTACCAGAAGTCTGATTAAGACTAGTGCTGTGGAAAAGACCTGTCATGTACTCTCCACTGCTGCAGGAAGGTCGTCAGGTCTGTACTTTTTAGAAGACACCGGGGGTGTGGCAGGCTGCTTCTAAAGTGGTCCCAAGGTCCCCACCTCCCGACAGCCCCACCCTTGTGTCGGGGCTGGACACTGTGACACGCTTCTGACCCAGAGACTGCAGCAAAGGGAAGGGGAATCACCTTCAAGACGAGCTATTAGAAGAAACCATGATGTTCCTTTGCGTGCTCTCTCCTTTCCTCTCACTCTAACAGCAGGTGCCACACTGTGTGTGCTCCCTATAAAAAAGCCCACACAGCCAACAGCCGGCAAAGAAGTAAGGCGCATGGTGTCACAGCCGGCAAGGACGAATCTTCCCAAGAGCTGGGGAGCTCCCTGGATGCAGATCCCTGCCCCCTCCTCAACACCCCATCAGGAACTAGGCAAGAGCACAGACACACCACACCCTACTGGCAGCCTAAGAGAGACCGAGCCCCACCCAGACCCAGACCCACACAAACCCCAAACCACTATATGTCAGTAATTTGTTACACAGCAATAAACAACAATGTAGCGGGTTTATGTAGTGGAGATAAAGATGAAGATGAATTCCCAAGACCCTGTGCTCACACAGTAGGTACACAGCCCCAGAGAGACGTGTGTGCATGTACAACAGGACACACAGAAGAAAGCACTCATTATAGCACTGTTTATAATTGCCAAAGCCTGCAGACAAGGCGAATGAGCACCACTAGAATAATGGGTAAACCATGGTATATTCACACACAGATAAAAAGGAACACTCCAGAGCTATACGCTACCATATCGGTAATGCACACAAATAGTTTAGCTGAAAAAGTAAAATACAAAAACAAAACATGCATAATACAACTGCATCCACATAAGTCTGAACACAAGCACAGCCAAATCGCACAGTGGGGTGCACACCTAAGAAACACAAAGAGGTGCTAATGCTCAGAGCCAGCGCAGTTCTATCTCCTCTGCTAGCTGTGGCTTCCTCTACACTGTATGCACTTCCGTTACCTGCATATTTAATAATAAAGAGGGAAGGGAGAGGCCACCAGAGTCTGGCTGTCGGTAGCCGTGAATGAAACCCGCAATGGCTCAGTATAAAATCAGAAGCTCAATTGAGAATTTAACTCCAACAGTCACCACCATGCCCCAGATTAAAATGGCCTTACTTCTTCAGTAAAAGCAAAGGAGCATCGCAAACCCCACCACACACCCTGGGCTCCTATTCTTGAAGGTTACGTCAGTAAAGGCTAAACTCAGGACGTTGATAACATGAGACACAGAACTAGAAACTCCAGTAAATATAAGGAGCAGCAGCTCCTGCAGACAAAGGGAGTCTCTCCTAAGAGGGCAAACGTGAAAAGAAAACAAAGGTATGCAGGCCCTGACATGGCAGGACTGCAGGTAGGGGGAACCAGGAAAAGAGAGAGAAACACATCGCCCTGTGTACACCACCTAATTCCCTCCCCGCCCTGATGCTCCTGCTTCCCTGTCTCCAGCTCCCTCCTCAGGGTCACCTGGCATTGCTCCGAGCCCCTGCAATCCCAAGGATGCCTAAGGGTCGAGCCCCTGCAATCCCAAGGATGCTTAAGGGTCGAGCCTCTCCACACCCAGCCACACCATCAAGCTGACACTGGTTGATTCCCCCAAACACTCAGAAACACTTCTGGCTTCCTGCTTCCCTTAAGCTCCAGAGATCCACAATTTTGCCCTAAAAACTCTTTTTTTTTTTTTTTTTTAAAGATTTTATTTACTCATGGGAGACACAGAGAAAGGCAGAGACAAAGGCAGAAGGAGAAGCAGGCTCCCTGCAGGGAGCCCAATGCAAGACTCGATCCCGGGACCGGGATCACGCCCTGAGCCAAAGGCAGACGCTAAACTGCTGAGCCACCCAGATGTCCCTTAAAAACTCTTAAATACAGTTTAGTCCACCAGTAATGGATACAAAAACTGAGAAAAAAATTAACACTGCATTTTCTATTTATTTTTCATTTTATTTTTTGAGGGGGGTGGCAGGGGACAGAGAGAATCCCAAGCAGGCTCCATGCCCAGTGTGGAGCCTAATGGGGAGATCGATCCTGAGTGGAAGGTCAAGTGATGACCTGAGCGGAAATCAAGAGTCAGATGTTCAAGCCACTGAACCACCCAGGCACCCCCAGACTGCATTTTCTACAAGTCATTCATCCTGAGGGACAGACCTGCCTAAACTCCCTAGCTGGCTACCAGCTGACTGGCTCAGAGGCTGGTACCCTGAGCTCGTTCTGTCCCTAAACTACAGAGCTACGGGGTTTCTGGTTCCACAAGCCATTTACTACTTAGGCGAATACCATGCTCGGATATGAACACTCCAGGTCTGGGTTCTGAAAATACAATCCCTCCTTGTTTGTTTTGCTTGAAAAAAGTTTTGCTTTCCTTTTAAAACCAAAGTTCCAGAAGGGTCTGTGAACCCAAGAGATGTAACGTTCAGATGCCATACTTGCACCAGCTGCGATGTGGGAGGTGAGGGTGTTTGAGAGGATCAGGGGCAGCAGGAAAGACAGAAAATGCCACAGGTTTGAATCTCCTCCTTACAAAATACATGCTACACAGAAACTCAGTTTACATGCACAAGAGCATCTCTACCCTCTACCCTAAGTTACAAATTTATGATTCTTTTTCAGACATGCTGGTGGCAACTGTGCTACCCGAGACACCAGGGTGAGGGTGCCAGGCGACCCATGAGTCTGGCATCAGCATCCAAGCCCAGCTGACAGCCGAGAAGCTCAGTGCTGCCTGGTCCGGGGTGAACTGCAGCTCTGGGAACACTGGCCACTGTCAGGCCTGGGCACAGCATCAGGTGCAGCCCCAGGCTCTCAGGCTAGCAGCACTGCTCAGCTGAAGCTGGGCAAGACAAACTCTTGCGTGAATATGGCAAGCACAGTGCCAGGGAGCTCTGTGACTGTGGAGCCTCACACACACACTTTCACTCACATGCTCATCCACACTCCCCTGTGCATCACTCACATCTTGCTGACCTGGGGTCCCCCAAGCCTGGCCTCTGGGAGAACTCTGACCCCTCAGTTTGGCCAGGCAGACAGACCCCTCCATCCTGAAAAGGGTGGCAGATACCACATGCCACTGGGAGAGGCACTCAAGTGGCTGCCAACAAAACACCTAAAACCTCAATCTCTGGTCCTCAGGAATGGTGTTCTCCTAACCTCTTTCAAAACAATTTACCATCATGGAGGGGCCACACAACCAAGTCTTTATAATTCCCAAGGGACCATCACCCAGTCATTTGGGGCAGTGACAATGTCCCACTGGGCCACGGATGCAGCACCCTCCAGCGGGAGTATGAAAGCAGAAGCCACTCTGTGAGGCACCACGATCTGCTCCCAATACATCCAACGACCGAAGTCCAGCCATCAGGTGCTATAAGTGCTCATTACGACAACATGTTAGCACAAAGACAAACATGGTCACAATGGAATACCCATTGCACGGTAGGGCTGTCATCACACGGTCACAAAAATCATCCTTTGTGTTTCAATGCCCTAAGTGCAGCCATACCATCAGACATTTGCTGATGAAACTACTCACAAAGCCTGACCTCCTGGTATGAAATCCAAGACTAACAACTCCAGACCCCATTTTCATGTATTACTAGATTAAAAGAACATATCACAGTGATAGGCACTGAGTGTTTACCACAGCCCAGTGCGGTCTCAGCTACTCTTACTGTCCCCCTGAGCCTGGTATGTGGTCACCCCAACTTCTCAGACATGATGCTGGAGCACAGAGGGGTCACCTTGCCTCAGGTCAGTGGACAGGGGAAGCAGAGGCTTCTGTGGGTTTGATTCCACAGCCAGACTCTACTAAGAATATACCAGCTTTTATAGTAATAATGTAAACAGAATACTAATTCATAAAACTGCTAATGCAGACATGCACTCAAATCATGCCTATGCCACCTACACAAACATTAATACCACCTTCCCCAAAGGATATATGTTCTCATATGTGTTCCGACAATCACAGGAGCAGCTACTGCTTCTTAAGCACTCACTGGTGGCAGGCACATCACTGACCCTTCACCTCTTGGCATCCTCGTGGCCGTCCTGTGTGCCATACCAGTCATCAGAGAGAAGTCTGGTGCCCCAGGTCACCCCCTATCCCACTGCCCTGCTGAAACCCAGGTCTACCCAGCAAGTCCGAAACACTAAGTGCTGCTTACATCCCTCTTCTCTGAACTGGAAACTGAGGTGACTGTGCTCATGACAGATTCCCCCAGTGCCCATTTTCCCCATCCTGCTTCTGGGAATAGAGCCCCCAAGTTTTGACCGGGCTCCTGCTGCCCAGTTGAAGAGGACAATCAATGCCTCACTTGCAGCCAGATATGAGCAGATAACTAAGGTGGGATGAGCAGGGCGTGAGCAGAGAGCATGCCAGTAGATTCCTGGTCATCTCCATAAAGATGAAGCCACCAGCCCTCACTCCATCTGTCCCCTTCCCCGGAACTGAAACGTTAGCACGGAGTGAGCCACCACGGACCAGCAGGGACAGCACCCTGGGGGGACCAGAGCTGTAAGATGAACAAGGCTCAGGTCCCTGGACAACCCCAGCCTAGGCTACTCATGCCTTGAGCTATGGAATAAACCTATAGCCTGTTTGAGGCACTGAGTCTTGGGGTCTCTGCATGAAAGCATTGGCCTGTACCTGATACATGTGCACAAACCTCATGCTTAGACTCTACTTTTTGAAGAAACAAAAAACAGCCACCGAGCCCCATGGCCCATCTGTAGTATTCCCAATGGCAGCACCTGGACATTCGTCCTAGGTCATACAGGTCTTGTATCCTGCCAAGAACCACGATCTGGCCCAGTGGGGCAACGTGCCTGGCTTCAGGTGCAGCTGTGCTTAAGTCTTGGCTAATTTATGGGGCCCTGGGGCCAGCAGAGGCTTTGAGGACGAAAGGATGGCATCGTCCAGACCAACCTGATGATCGATGTGAGCCAGGTCTTCAACCTCTACTGTGATTCTCAACCTTAAAAGATATTACCTATCAGCATGAAGTAAGAGCTAATTAACACCCAGGAAGTCTGATACCCACACCTTCACAACCGCATTCACTTATGCATCTGGGCAAACCGCAGCATGGTTTCCTCCAGGTTCGTCCAAGTACATTCCTGAGAACGGACCATACAGCTCAGCCGGAAAAAGGCCATCCTATGCCAGTAAAACTTACCAAAAGAATGGCAAGTTTAAACTAGACACTGTTTATGCTCCTAACAGCAGGAGACGTGAGCTCTGTGCCTGGGAAAACCATCTTCAAAGCAACAACTGTTTTCCCAGCTGTGAATACTCCATCCTGGGAAATCTTTTCATACCATTACAAAAATAATTTTGAAAAGATTGAACAAATATTCAGCTTAATCTCCCCATTCTGGTATTTTAGACCCAAAACTGGAGATCTGTCTTGCAGTGACACTGTCTGATTAGCCAGTGACTGATATTCCTTATGAACGTTAGTGAATGCTATAACGAAATAAGCTTCCTTAAGTAAATGCAGTATCCACTCAACTGGAAACAATAAATTTAGTAGTTCCCTTTAAACAGCCAGGAAGTGGAGATAATTCCAGCAGAAAAAGGGGCAAGGCAGGAAACACCCCACTTCTGTGTGTTGTTTTGTGAATACAAAAACTGAACAGAACAAAATCAGTTCTGATAAAGGGGACAGCCTGGCAGCCCAAGGCAAAATCATCCAGGAAGGAGCATGCAGATGTTACCAGTGAGTTCCTGGCACCTCTGAAACAGAACCTTCCATAAGCTTTATGGAAGTGCATGCCATGTCCAGTGCATGCCAGGACAGATAGTTTCAAGACACAGACTATATGACATCCCCCTTCTAAAGCCAAGAGAAAAAAAAAAAAAAAAAACCCGAAAAACAAAAATACAAGCCACTGAAGCAGAGATGCATTTAAGAGACAGGTTCCAAGCCAGCTCTGGTTTCCTAAGCAAGGGAGGTGACATCCCAGCCTCACCTCCAGTGCTGTCTGGGACAAGAAAGTAACAATACTGAGCCTCAAAGAAAGCAGAATGGAGCTGTCTGACCCTGAGTGGCTGGAAAGAGTATGGTTCAGTCTCCAAAATGGCACAAGGACCACATGAGGGTGAGAGTGGGACCCTCACTTCACTAACTCTGCAGAATGAAGCAATGTGTACCCACCTGAAAGCCAACCACATCTTTCAAAATACAGATATGCTAATGTACCAAACCTTTCTCTCTCAACTTCTCCACGTTTTCTGAATTTCTCACCGTGGGTGTGTTTGATTTTTATAAAGTGTGGGGTAGAGGGCTTTGTTTTAAAAAATTAAGAATGATATGAAAAATGGCCATCTTATAAACTGAGTGTGTGTGAAGAGCTCAAGTGTGGGAGAGACACATCCTCAGGTTGGTATCCTAGGAATGGAAGGGCCACTTAAAAATGGAACACACTAGGGGTGCCAGGGTGGCACAGTCAGTGGAACATCTGGCTCTTAGTTTCAGCTCAGGTCGTGATCTCAGGATTGTAGGATCGAGCACTCAGCATGGAGTCTGCCTGAGGTTCTCTCTCCCTCTCCCTCTGCGTGCCCCCCTCCTTCACGTTCTCTCTCAAATAAATAAATTAAAAAACAAAAAAATAACATGCTGGATATCACAAGAGTAGAATAGGGGGTCTTTGTCAACTTTCCTTTTTCATTGTTTTGATGTTATTTTTTTAAAGATTTTTTTTAAATTTTATTTATTCATAGAGACACACAGAGAGAGAGAGGCAGAGACACAGGCAGAGGGAGAAGCAAGCTCCATGCAGGGAGCCCGACATGGGACTCGATCCCGGGTCTCCAGGATCACACCCTGCACTGCAGGCGGCGCTAAACTGCTGCGCCACCAGGACTGCACTGTTTTGATGCTATTTATCCAGTAAAGAGGTAAAGCATCTCCAGGGTACACTGTACACACGCACCTATTTGAAACAAATGGTCTAGTCTCCTCTCTCATCAGTATTTGGAGATGCTAGTCATCATAGCCACCTGAGCCGCAGCGCAGAGGCCCGTGAGCCTGGTGCAGAGCACAGCTGAGGGAGGTGCCCCAGCCCCCTGGAGATGTCACCGAAATCTCTCTCAGCAAAGACAGGAAGTGGGTTGTTCCCAGGCCTCCAAGGTGTGGGGGGGATTGTGAACACTCCAAATCACAGTGGGAACAAAGGTCCCAGAAACGAGCCAGTCAAGCAACATTTGGGTGCCTGCTGAGTTCCAGGTATGTGCTGGGGGTGCAAAGGTGATGAGTGAGCAGAGATGCTGTCTGTCCTTGAGGACACGTGGCCAGAGGGTGAAGGAGAGGCCGGAGGTATGAAAACAGGCAGTTGGAGGGCTGGAGGCTAGCGCAGGGTTTTGGCTGTGAGCTGCTTGCAGCAAGAAGCCACTCCTCACGCAGGCAGCATGCAAGCAGTGCCCATTAGAGAGAGAGCTCCAGGGACTGCAGTGGAAGGATAGGGTGAAGGTGAGTGGGTGGATGAAGTCAGATTCAGGATGTGCCTGACAAGTGGAGAAGAGTGAAGAAGGAAGCAGAAAAGTCCTCCATGGGGAGAGGGGGTCCCAACGGAGCCCCTCCCTCCCAAACAAGTGCCCTTCCTTCATGCTGCCACTGTGGCGTCCAGGGATAGCTGGACTGAGTGAAGGAACAGTGAAAAGGAAGCGAGTCACAGTGCACAGCCAGCAGGGAAATGTACTAGAGCACTCCCAACTCCCCACCCATGAAGGGCAAGGGCTGGGGGGGTGCGGTTTGCTGCCACCAGCCTCTACCCAGCCTCCACCGGGAAGGGATGCTCTGCTGTTCCCCATCACCATAGCCAGCAGGACGAGGTGCCCAAGGATGAAAGCAGGTAGCATGTGCACTGGCCGTGAGAACACAGATGTGTGGCCATCTGTGTGCACCCGGCCCTCCCCATGCACCGCCAATCGGCAGCCGCGTCCCCAGTTCATTCCTAGGCTGCGCTGCGAAGTCTCATGGAGAGAAGATGCCAAGATTTTCCTTATTTTTCACTTTTTCCTCAGTTAAGTTGTCCACTAAAAGAACACTGCTGGTTCACAACTTACAGACACCTGAAAACTGGAGACCATTCACATCATCCGTTCAGTCCTCCCCATGAAACACACCCCCCACCTCAGCTCTAAGCAGCCACATCATGCCTCCCATTTGCTGGGACTCATGGCGGCAGCATGGGGAGCCACCTGCTGGGTCCTGGGCTCTGACCCCACACCCTGGCCCCTGGCCCCACAGAGGTGGGGCACAGCGAACCTGTCCCTGCCCCAGGAGCCAGCCTCCTCTCTGGTAACCACCTCAGTCCCAAGTGGCAGCTCACCTGTTTTATTCAGTGCAGTGCCTCTGAGTTTGGAACTGGATGCGCCCCCTTCGACATCCACGCTGTCATCAATGCCACAAATTTCTCAGCCATTTTATCTTCAAATACTGCCCTTCCTCCAGCTTCCCTCCTCTCCCTCTGACTTCCCCTCCTGGTTTCCCTGGCAACACATCACTGTGTGCATCTGGGGCACGTGCTCACCTCTCTAAGTCAGGTCTGGCCCACCACATAAATCCACAATGAGATTTTTACTTTTGCTATTTTAATTTGATTCCTTTCAACTCTTCCCATTTGCTCTCAGGCTGGAGGGAAAAAGGATAGAATGTTGACTCTCCCTTTATCCCTCAAACACCTTAAATCCATTTAAACTCTTCCAGGTCAGGGCAGTCCCGGTGGCTCAGCAGTTTAGAGCCTGCCTTCAGCGCAAGATGTGATCCTGGAGACCCAGGATCAAGTCCCATGTCGGGCTCCCTGCATGGAGCCTGCTTCTCCCTCTGCCTGTGTCTCTGCCTCTCTTTCTGTGTCTCTCATGAATAAATAAATAAAATCTTCAAAAAAATAAACTCTTCCAGGTCCTCTGCCTCGTGCTTCTTGTGAATTCTGTCCTGTCTTTCCTGCTGACTTTGATGAGGCTCTCCTTCCTTGGACTGTGCTTTTCTACGAGAGCTGTCCTCATTGGGAGACCCTATTCAGTGGTTTTGCATTTGTCCCTGCTGGAGGGTTCGTGAATTCCACTGATCCAACTAATCTCCCTCTGAATTTCTTGACTGGGGGCTCCCATGTTGTGGGTTGGTGCAAATTTGGGTCTGGTTCTTTTTTTTTTTTTTTAATTTTTTTTTTGTTTTTGTTTTTTTATTTACGATAGGCACACAGTGAGAGAGAGAGAGGCAGAGACACAGGCAGAGGGAGAAGCAGGCTCCATGCACCGGGAGCCCGATGTGGGATTCGATCCCGGGTCTCCAGGATCGCGCCCTGGGCCAAAGGCAGGCGCCAAACCGCTGCGCCACCCAGGGATCCCTGGGTCTGTTTCTGACACACAATATAGGTTTGGGATTCTGATTCTCCGTCACAGACTCTTTGCCTGCCCTGGTTTCCTGCTAAGTCTGCCCAATGGATATGAATTTCTAATTCACGTGTGAAGGACACATGGCTCTTGGCTTTGGGATAGGAGCCCAGTTCCACTCCACATATGAGTGTGTGGGTCCACATCTCAGGGCCGTGTTGTTAGAAGAGCAGCCCAGTGGGTGCCCAATTATGATGCCTTTGGGGTCACCAGCAGCTTTGCTTACCAGTCTGGCTTTGAGTTTCTTCATTTCTTGCACACTGCTTTCTTTAATCACATAATTCTGTTCTCATAATTCTTCGAGCCTGTTTATGTGTTGGAAGCAGAAGGGGGTATTTCTCATGTCAACCAATACACCAGACTGATGGAAGGTCTATATACATGTATTACTTAAAATGTCATCATAGCCTGAATACCGTGAGCCTACGGATCACCTTGGGAACATAGCCTACTCATGTGGCACACAGCTCTTCTCTGGTCACACTCACATGGCTACTAACTCCCAGTTCATTCTCCCCCTGACTCCCAGCCAGCATGCAGGCCAACAGCTTCTCTTGAGTACAGTACATGTAGCTTCCAGGCATGAAAGCTGAGAATGGTTAAGTGATGCTCACAGTTTTGGGATAAGCGTCAGAGCCTAGACCGAGGCTAGGGATCACAGCCATTCTCCACCACCAGGCCCTAAGTTGGGACCGGCTTTGAGGCTCTGTTTGCAATGACATCTCAGGGCCCCGCATGTAACCTGGTGCAGATGCCAGCAAAGATGTCTTTCTGCTTACCAGGCAAGTACTTCTCTCCTCATTTCATCTGAGGGGACCCGAACAACATGCACCCACACCCCAAATGCCACTGAGAATGACTCATGCCCTCGCACCACACAGTGTGAGGGCTACACCAGAGCCCGTCTCATGGAGCAAAGAGACTGTAGGCAGGCAAACAACACAGTATAGTGCAGCCAGGAGGCTGAGCAAAATGACCAACCAACCAGAGGTGAGCTAGCTGCCAGGCACTCCTAGATAACGAGAAAGAGGCTCCAGCAGTGGGCCAAGTACTTGGTTTGTGGGAGGACTTCACCCAAAATGGCATGTGCTCATGATCCCCATGTGGCCACTCTTTACTTCCCCTGGAAATGCTTTGGAGACACCAGACATAAAAGAACTCACATCAGCAATTTAAACTGATGTGGAAATGTTGGGGTTTGGAGCCAATGGCCAAGAGAGAATTTTTGAGACATCTTTGGTGCAAAAAGGTGGTTTTTATTAAAGCATGGGGACAGGATCCATGGGCAGTAAGGGCTGCTGCTGCTGCTGCCCCAGGAATTATGAGGGGCAACTGATTATATTCTATGGAGCTGGGGGGAGGGGAAGGCAGGGAAGTTTCTGAAAGGATTTCCATTCTCTAAAGGACTGGAGGCCTAGCCAGTGTCAAGCTAAAATGGTTTTTCCCTCTAGCATGGCATCACCATTAAGATGGGGAACTTCCTGGAGGAATGTTCTACTCTGCCTGTCTCAATTATTTGTCAAAGGGCTGCAGGTTATAAGGAAATTTAATTTTATCTACATTTCCTTTTGCCTTCATTCCCCATACTGAAAGCTAACCAATCAGCTGTCAAAATCTGGGGTCTCCTCTAGCCACGGGGTGGAGCAGGCCTGCACACTCAAATGCAGCCCAGGCACAGGAATTCCACTGCCTGTCTCACAGTCCCCTCGTCCTCAACCAGGAGGCCACAGGCTTTCTGAGGCAGCCAGGGGACACCTCACTGCACGCCCCTTATTTTTCTGTAATGGCTGGAGAAACATAACCCCAAGGGGGCACAGGGTAGGACAGGGTTTGGGGAGGCGGTGGCAGCCGTCAAGACCTCAGCCTGGGGGAGGTTGTTCAGGCACAGAGGCCCAGGAGGCCAGTGTGGAGCCTGGAGGCAGTGGGACAGCCCTGCACTGTGAGGGGCAGAGGGGCCGTCTGCTCAGGATGGAAGCCATAAACAAGAATAACTCGACTGGCAATCTATGTGAAGCAAAGAGCAAAGAGCTCTTGCATAAGGAGCAAGTTTTCAGGGATCCCTGGGTGGCGCAGCGGTTTAGCGCCTGCCTTTGGCCCAGGGCGCGATCCTGGAGACCCGGGATCGAATCCCACGTCGGGCTCCCGGTGCATGGAGCCTGCTTCTCCCTCTGCCTATGTCTCTGCCTCTCTCTCTCTCTCTCTCTCTCTCTCTGTGACTATCATAAAATAAATAAAAATTAAAAAAAAAAAAAAGGAGCAAGTTTTCAGATCAATACAGAGAAGACAGGCTTTGCAACAGAACTGGTACAAAAACCAATGGGTATCCACAAACCAAATGACCAATATGTACATGGAAAATGACCATTTGCGATTGTAATTAAAGAGAGTGTAATTAAAGCAATCGTGAGCTACCTTTTTCTCTTGTTATACTAGAAAACATGAAAACAGATTATGGTGCCCAGGGCTGATGTGGGAACTCTCTTACACAGAAAAGAAAATATATCCATTGTGAAAATACTGAGGACATACTCCAAGATATTCACCATAGGGTAATCTCAGGATGGCAGAATTAGTCTTTCTGATTTCTTCCTCGTGGTTTCCGGTAGTTTTTCTTTTTTTCTTTTTTTTTTTTTCACATTGGTCATGTATAACTCAGGAAAAACAACAAACATTGCTTTTTTAAAATTCCACTTTGCTGAGTTACTTTCTGCTGACCACAAGGAAGCAAAGCTACAAACATCTCGCTGGCTGGCCGCAGCAGCAGTAAGAGCATTAGCAATGGATGTGCCGACAGCTGGACTGGGGTGAGGGGAGGATCCTGTTTTCTTTGGCCCAGAATGAGGACTGCCGGTCTCCATGGCAACAGGGAAAGCTGATCAGCTTCCAACTTTTCTGCAATTCTCCAGATTTGACAAATGAGTGTAGAAAACCCATTGTAGAGACTGAGGGGCCGCACACACTTGTGGCAGGCCTAACAGACCATGAGCTTCATGGGCCCCAGCCACCTCTGAATAATGCCCAGTAAGGCCCACCACTCCCAGAAAACTCCTGGAGAGAGAGACAGGATGTCACACATAGGCAGGGCAGAGGAAGCCATGTCAAAGCCGAACTCAGCTGGATGGCCCTGCCACAAAGCTAGGACCATGCCCCAATACCAGCCCACTGGCAGTTTCCAGAACTGACTAAGCCAGGGGCACACATTGCCAAACCCTGGAAAAGCAAGTTTTACTTTCACCTCTCCTAGTTCCTAGGACACTTTTATGAGCACTGCCATCAGGATGACTAAAACAAAAGCCAGAGAAACATCAGACACTGGTGAGGAGACAGAGGGGCTCATCTTGCACAGGATGGTGGTGGAGACATAAGACTGAACAGCCGTTCGCCCTGGATGCAAAGCAGTTCCTCAGAAACTAAACATGCACGTGGCACACACAACCCAGCAGTTATCCTCCTGGGGGTTTACCCCAGAGAAATGAAAACTTATGCTCATGGATGTTCATAAAAGTTTTATTTTGTAAAAGCAAAAATCTGGAAACAACCCAAATGCCCTTCATTCAGGGAGTGAATGGTTAGAAAGGGAGGATGCAGGGCAGCTGTGTGGTGACAGTAGTTGTGCCCCCTGACTGGGGTGGTGGCCATAGCAACCTACACCTGTGATAGAGCTGCACATGCAAGCACACCCAGAAGCACACACATATCCATACATGTAGGACTGTACACACGGGCACACATGCGAGCACACACACATGCCAGCATAAGTGCGAGCACACGTGAATATATGCATAAGTATACACATGGAGGGGTTTTCCTGGGTGGCTCAGCAGTTTGGCACCTGCCTTTGGCCCAGGGTGTAATCCTGGAGTCCCGGGATTGAATCCCACGTCAAGCTCCCGGCATGGAGCCTGCTTCTCCCTCTGCCTATGTCTCTGCCTTTCTCTCTAGGTCTATCATAAATAAATAAATAAATAAATAAATAAATAAATAAATAAATAAATAAATAAATAAATGAATGAATGAATGAATGAATGAATGAATAAATAAATAAATCTATCTTTAAAAAAAAAAAAGTATACACATGGACACAGACATCACCACACATGAGTGTGTACACATGTGAACACACATGCAAATACACACACAAATATATAAGTGCATGAACACACACAAAACTAGTGAAATCGGAATGAGCTCTGTGGGTTGCACCAATGTCTATTTCCTGGTTTTGAGACTGTGGTTTGTGATCAGTGGGGGAAACTGGGCACATTGACCTCCCTATAATTTTTTTTTGTAACTTACTATGTATCTATAATTATATCAAAAATAAACTCTCCTGGGTTCCCTGCCCAGTGTGGAGTCTACTTAGAAAAAATAAAAAATAAAAAAATAAACTCTCTTTCAGAAAACATCAAAGTGAGCACTCCAAAGACACAGTTCTAAGCAGCCTCTCTAGACGAGCTCACTCTGGGCACCTGGCAGCAACAGCTCCAGCAGGAACAATGGCTCCCTCAGGCAGGCCCAGTCCTGAGCCCACCGTTCAGAAGACAGATACTCTGCAGTGGCTGGGAAAAGGCCTGTTTCTATCACACCAAGAAGAGCCCGTGGTATTATCAGAGGTTGCTGAGAGATCACTATACTCCATGGGGACACAAAGTGGGTAGGACAGGGGCTGGAGCACTAGAGGGGGACTTACATGTCACCCGCTTCCATCCTCCTCCCCACGGGAATCCTTCCAGCATGACCCCTACAAACCCACCCTACCCTGTCTTGGCAGGAGCATGCCTAGGGACAGGTGAACTTGCTACCTCTTATTTGATGGCTCTGACTTTCAAATGTACCCGCGTCTGACAGCGAGAGCAAGAGAGCACTTGCACAAGTGGTGCAGAGCCCACTAAGTCACTAGAAAGCTCCTCAATGACTTAAAAGCAGCCTCGGGGACTCACTGCACAACTACTTCCATCACCCCAAGGTCACTTCCTTCAAACAGTCCTTAGGAAACCAGGACCCCCAACCACCCCCACATGGCAGCTGAGCAGCAGACAGCCCAGATGCCCCCTAGCACAGCAGCACCACCAAGCCTTTAAAATCCTGAGATGACGTTCCCTCTGGGACTTCATCTGTGGATCTGTATTCACTTCTCCTGGCAAGCTGCAGCCAGGAACTCAGTCAGTGGCCTCCCTGTGGGACAGAGGAGCCAGGGACCAGGGGACTCGGGAGGCTAGAGGGCCACACCCTTGCACCCTGGACCATCGGGGACTGTGTCCGGAAGAGAATGCAGGTGTCCAAGCTCATGAATAAGTGGCACATTAGCATCGATCTCTTGGTGGTTCCACTTCCTGTCTGTATAGATACTAATTTTATATTTCAAACCGAATGTTCTCTTGCTGCGTCGTACTCTTTTTCTAATTAGCCATCTGTGTGGAGGTGCCCATGGTACCCTTTCTCCTTGCAGCAATGACACAGGGCCCTCATCAGCCCTAGTTCAAACCCAGAGGCCTGCCAACCCTCCTAGGGACCTAGATAAGGGCCATCTCTTGCCCAAAGTGCAATCCCTGGGCTTCCTTTCCTACTGTCAGGGCCCAGGAACTTTCGGCTGAAAGATCTACATACAGCCTGAGCCACCAGACCTCCGTCAAGCAGTCCTGCTTCAGAGCAGGGAACAAATCCAGGTTGGGAGAAGCTGTGTGGGCCAAGGGCCAGCAGAGGCCAGCAGGGGCCAGCTACACTGTTCAGACCAGGGGAATGCAAACTCTGGGCCAAGGCCCCTGTGCCCGCCTATTTTGGTAAATAAACTTTATTTGGACGTGGCTGTGTCGTTTGTTTACATACTGTGTGTGCCTGCTTCTGCTCCACACGTGCAGCCTGAGCAGTGACAGGGACCACACGGCCCACAGAGCCTGAGACATCTCCTAGCTGGCCCCTGACAGAAGAAATCTGCCATGGCTTTGATTGAGATCAAGGCACTGCGGCGGGGGTGGTGGTGGTGGGGTGTGTGTGTGTGTGTGTGTGTGTGACCAAAAACACTGGCCAGAGTACAAAAGCCAACCATTTTCTTAAAGTATCACAGAACTGACAAAAGAGTAGGCAATCTCCAGGCTCAAACTGGTGGTACCCAGAAGCTAGAATCCAGAGACATCACAAGACATGGGGGCCATCCTGTCAATGCGCAGGTGCCAGAAGTCCAAACTTTGGCTCTGATGCCCTCTCAGGGTGAGGGGATACACCCAAAGGCCAGGGCCCCCAAGGTGGAGAGCCTAGCGGCAGCGCCACCCCAAATCTCCTCAGCCTTTTGACAATTCAGTAAGCACCTTTCTGCTGAAGTTAGATTTAGAAAGACATGTCTGATTTTGTAATAAATCTCTACTATTTTTTAGGGGGAGAGGGCATTTCGAGGGTGGGGATAGAGAGATTATCTTTAATCATGGATGGATGTTAAATTTTACTGAATGCTTTTGCAAGCATGTATTGAGATGAAAAATGGCTGCAGACACAGGCCCTTTCCGTCCTTCTGGAAATATCCAACCTAAGGTCCGGCCTGCATCCGGCTTCTCTTCTCATCAGGTTTTCTCACTTTTTGTGCAATTTTTCCACCTCAACAGTGACTGATGTGACTGTAAACCCAGAGGTTAAGCAACATGGTAAATTAACCATGGCTCGGTCTAAAACAAGTACAATTTTACATACCTTCTGTGTTTTGCTACAAGTTGTATGTGAGAAAAGCCAGTGCAGGTTACTAAAAACAGGAGGCTGTTCCAAAGCCCTCTAAACTCTACCCCAACCCCCATAAAAAAAAAAAAAAAAAAAAAAAATCACCTTGCCTAATTCACCTTCCTTTATAAAACAGATTATCAGATTATTAGAATTGGTTGAAAAATATATACAATAGTAAGCAGTCCAATAATCTCTCATATATGAAAACATAGAAGTTAATTCAACATAAAATGAAACTTGTAACTGTAGCAGCATGAAAAATAATTTTTAATATATGCTTGCTGGACAAGTTAAATGTCCTAACTTGATCCCAATGAGCTACCACTAGGTTTGATTGATTACAGAAAAGTTAGGTGAAGGGTTAACATGGAGAATGTAAGAAAGTAAGGAGTGAAAGAAAATTAAAGGGTTGGGGGATCCCTGGGTGGCGCAGCGGTTTGGCGCCTGCCTTTGGCCCAGGGCGTGATCCTGGAGACCCGGGATCGAATCCCACGTTGGGCTCCCGGTGCATGGAGCCTGCTTCTCCCTCTGCCTGTGTCTCTGCCTCTCTCTCTCTCACTGTGTGCCTATCATAAATAAATTAAAAAAAAAAAAATTAAAGGGTTGGTCAAGCCAGAAAGCTCAATTTCCAAAAGGAACATGGAGCAGAAAGAATCCGCCTGGAAGGAGAGGAGAAGGGCACACTGTAGGGCTAAGCAGAGATAGCGGGAAGACCAGAGTGAGCAGACGGGCCTGCAGGGTGTCCAGTGCGGTAGCAACAGGACCAGAGATCCTCGTGCATGAGCCTCCATCATCGAGTTGTATTTTGACATCATGTGACATGGAAGACAGACCAATGGAGTCTGCCCCATGGTTATTATGGGAACCCCATCCAGGTCACTCACTCCTGGACAGACACTAAGATCTCCTCAGAGAAAAGAATGAAACTTACATGAAGGACATAAAAACTATTCCCAATAAACCACAAAAGACTTTTCATGAAACCTGAAAGCTGATTCCAAAACTCACACGAATAAGATATGAGACAAAGGCAAAGAACACTGTCCCCAAAACAATAAGGAAGTCCTTACTCTACTCAATATTAAAATATGTTTTTAAAAACTAAAGAATTACACAGTCTGGCAAGAAGCAAGTTAATATATAACGATGTGACAAGTTAATGAGCTATTATATAACAAAATTTAGAGAAAAATATGTTCATAATTGTGGAAGAGAGAAGATGGCCTTAATCTTAAGGGGGAAAAATAATACCAGACAGATCTGACATCTGCCAGCACACGCAGAGAGCATCACTAAAGTCAAATTGGGAGAAAATATATGTAATACACACACAAAGAAACATTTCTTGGGGTGGGGTACCTAGGTGGCTCAGTTGGTGAAGTTTCTGCCTTTGGCTCAGTTCATGATCCCAGGGTCCTGGGATCAAGCCCACAAGGTGGGGGTGGGTCCTTGCTCAGCAGGGAGTCTGCTTCTCCCTCTCCCTCTGCACCCCTCTCTGCCCCTGCACTCTTTCTTGAATAAATAAAAATCTAAAAAAAAAAAAAAAAGATGTGATGAAGAAATTCATGGAGAAAGACAAATCCTTAATGAATGACTGGAAATCATCTCAGTCTCTCTAGTGATTAGGAAAATACAAATTAAAACAGGCCTTACTGGAATGGAGCCCTGTGTTGGACTTTGTGCTCAGCACGGAGTCGGCTTGAGGATTCTCTCTCTCTCTCTCCCCTCTGCCCCCCCCCCCCTTTTTTAAAGATTTTATTTATTTAATCATGAGAGATATACACACAGAGAAGCAGAGATACAAGCAGAGGGAGAAGCAGGCTCCATGCAGGGAGCCCGACGTGGGACTCGATCCACGGTCTCCAGGATCAGGCCCTGGGCTGAAGGCGGCGCCAAACCGCTGAGCCACCCGGGCTGCTCTCTGCCTCCCCTCTAAACAAACAAACAAACAAACAAACAAACAAACAAGTCCAACTCTGCACCCACCAAATCACCAGACACAGAAGCAGCAGGGCCCCTGGACACCACACATCATGTGTTCACCTACCAACCCTTCCACCTGCCACTCTGTTTCCAGGTTGCTTTCTTGAACCCAAGAAAAGCAGTCACGCACACAAACGCAATGGACATGCTGGTGCTTGGGAGGCATTTCCACCAGTAAACAAAGAAGGTAAATGATTCTTACCAGGGAGGCCATGAGGACGCCACACTTTCCAGGAAATGCTAAGTAGGAGTTACAACCGACAAGGAAGACCCACAGGCAGACTTGGAAGTACCTCCAGGACACAGTGAGCCAAAGAACATGTTAACAGGAAGTGCAAACCAAAAAGAAAATCTGATAAAATTAGATTTTATCAAAATCCATAATTTCTGCTCTTCAAAAGCCACTGTTGACACAATGAGAAGGAAAGCTACAGACTAGGGGGAAATATGCTTGCAAAACAGAAATCAGATAAAAGACATGTATCCAAAATACATAACCAACTCTCAAAACTCAACTACAGAAAATAACCCAATGAAAATGGGGAAGGGAGCCACGCAAACACTTCATAAAGATTAACTCACAGTAGCCAGAAGGCATGTAAGATGCTCACACCACCAGTGATCAGGGAAATGGTAGTGAAAACCACAAGTAATTATGATTTAAATATAAACAGTTTACTTCGTGTCAATTATACCTCAATAAAGCTGTTTCTAAAAACCACACAACATGGGCAGCCTGGGTGGCTCAGTGGTTTAGCGCGACCTTCAGCCCAGGGCGTGACCCTGGAGACCCGGGATCGAGTCCCATGTCCGGCTCCCTGCATGGAGCCTGCTTCTCCCTCTGCCTGTGTTTCTGCCTCTCTCTGTGTGTCTCTCATGAATAAATAAGTAAAAAAAAATTGTTAAAAAAAAAAACATACAATCACGCACACAGATCAAATAAATACATACATACATACTACACACACAATAAGATACAACTACATTCCCTAGAGTAGCCAAAATTAAAAATACTGGCAATACCAAGTGTTGACAATACATGGAGCACCTGGAACCCTCATGCATTGCTGATGGGAACACATGGTGGTGTAGCCACTTAGCAAGATAGCTTAGCAGCTTCTTAAAAAAGTAAACACACTTACCATATGGCCCATCCAAGTCCTGAGAATTTACCCAAGAGAAATGAAAACAGAAAGCTTTGCGCACAAATATTCATAGCATGCTCACTATAGCCCCCAACTGGAAACCCAAATGTCCACAAACTGGCGAATGGAGAAACAACAGTGGAGTATCACTCAGCCACAAAAAGGAAAGAACTCAGGATGCAGCAGAGCCAGCTTACTGAGACAGGACAAGGGGAACTTAGCATCCCTCCAACTTGCCATGGGCCTCAGGGAAATCATAGAACTTCTCTGGGTCTCCCTTTTCTCTCAGCCCCTTAGCCCTGAAATCGGTGGGTTTGTAATTCCAGTTGGTTGACAACTTAGCATTCAGTAGTCACAAAGTAGAACACAAAACAACAGTGAAGGGGAATTTCTGCTAAAAAAAAAAAAAAAAAACAAAAAAAAACTCAGGCTCCCAGGGACCTGCCTATAAAGATTAGCATCCTCTCATCCCTACTAGTTTAACAACAAAAAATCTACTGCCAGACCAGTAATATTTCTTAAAGCAAAATACCATTAGAATGAAGTATTTTGGCTCTGAGTAAATTTTCAAGGCCATAAAGTTCACAACATCATTTGATAATTTTATAAAGTGCTTATTGGCTTGATGCCCATGTAATTCCTATCCCATTTTCAAGATTACAAAAGAAGGAAAAAAGATGGTCCATATGGAGTAGCTGTGCTTCCTTCCAGAGAGAAGCAACACTGTGACCGGTCAGAGTGTGGCAGTGCAGAGTTTGAGCCACCTCCATCCCCAAGGTCACTGGCCACACTCCTATATGAAAATGCAAGGGGCACATGAGGCTGCATTGGGAGTCAGCCAGCTTATGCACAGCACATCACATTCTGAAAGGACAGTGGCTATTATTGTCAACATGCCCTGCAGACTTCAAGAATGTACTGTCATTCCCAACACGGGACAGTCTGCTCAACAAATCCGAGGTCTTTCTCCCAAGCACATCACCAACATTTATAGTGTGAGAACAGATGCCAAAAAGGAGCTGGTATATCCCTTATATGGTGCTGGGCATAGCTACCAATGCACATGGCGGAGCACCCCACTGACGGGCAACTCTCCGCCCAGTTACACTAGGGGCTGGGCCAGGCAACAGGCAACACTGCAGGTCCCAATCTTCCTCGTGTGCTCCAAGAGGTAACCAGATGCAGGAAACCCAGGTGTGAGTCTTTTCTCTACCCCAGCTGGCCGGGTGACTGAGCAAGTATCAGCCTCTCTGGTCGACTCACGTGTGAAGCCAGGACAACAGCCACACCCAGGCCCGTGGCATCCCAGGGCTGCTGAGTCCCATCAGAACTTTAGTGAATGGAACGATACTCTACAAACATGGGTTCTCACCTGTGAGATGGAGAAAAGAGGCCCCTGCTCACTGCCAGCCACCCCTCCTATCTCCAGACAGCCAAGGCTTGTCCCGGCAATATTCCCTCCCACAGGCTTGCCAAGGCATGCAGTGGCTGACTGGCCCTGAGGGGACAGCCACATGATGCCATCCCCCTGTCGTGTGGCTCAGTGCCTGGGACAGAAACCAAATCATGGAGTATCCTCAGGGCGGGGGTGACCCGTACGAGCAACATCTCCAGCCCTTTCCTTTGACGACTAATAATGGGGTTGCAGCCTCTCTGTACATACATACCTGCTGCCTGAAGATTTAATCCTTGCAACCCTCCCATTGAAAGGGGTCCAGCAACTTGCAGGTATGACTGTCCGGCCCCTAAGCCCAGGCTCACAGGAGGGTTTCCAGATGCCAGGAGATGAGTGGAGACTCTTTGGTCCAAGGCATCATCCTTGGAAGAGAACAGGCCTGTGGACCCCATCCCTACCTCCTGGGTCCCCTGTCCAGCATGGCAGTGGGAGAAAGTATGGCACAGGCAGTACGTCCTTAGTAAGGCCCGTGGCCATCCAGCAAGAACCAGTTACCAAGGCACCAAGGAACGCATCAGGAGGGCTCTGGCCCACCCTGGGAACATCACAAACACTGTCTCCAAGACCCAGACCTATAAGAGCCTGGCCAGGTTAACGGGCTAGCAAGCCGTGCAAACAATGCAGTGAACAGGAAGGAACACGAGGTTCAGAGTGCCCAGGGCTACATAAATGGCTTTCTAGTTCCAGAGTGCATGAAAGCCAGAGATGAGCCTGCTGGGTGTGCCGAGGCCCCACCCCCATCCCCCCCCAGTGGGACGTCTGGCTCTGAGGAGGCTGCCCCAGGGGCCAGAGAGGGCCAGCACTGGAGAAGTTTCAGCCCTCCTGGCATAGGCTCAGGGCACTGGTGCTGTGGGAAGTGGCCACACAGGGTCCCACAGGCCTATGCAGACGGACAGTCCCGGGAGGATGACACAGTGGTCCAAGTGGGGACAGAGGCTTCTCTGTGCTTCATGTGGATTCCGGAGGTTTATCCTGCAGCCAAGGCAGTGCGGGGACAACACAGTACTTTTCCACGAGCTCCCAGGGTAATAGGATGTACTCTCCAGGCCTGGTCCACTCGTCTTCCTTTAAATTAGGTGCAGTGTTTAATGTTCTCCCTTTTATTTTTTTTTATTTTTATTTTTTTAATGTTCTCCCTTTTAAAACTGCCTGACAGGGATCCCTGGGTGGCTCAGCAGTTAAGAGTCTACCTTCAGCCCAGGACGTGATCCTGGAGACCCGGGATCAGGTCCCACATTGGGCTCCCTGCATGGAGCCTGCTTCTCCCTCTGCCTGTGTCTCTGCCTCTCTCTCTCTCTCTCTCTCTCTCTGTCTCTCATGAATAAATAGATAAAATATTTTAAAAAAATAAAATAAAATAAAACTGCCTGACATCACTTTTTCATAATTTCCCACGAGAACCAGAGTGAAGAAACACTGTTATTAGCACAGCTGAAGGTGCGTCCTCCCCGAAGAGTCTCCACTTCTCTGGGTGACCGGCACCAGCAATATAAGAAGGGGTCGTCAGGACCCACGTCCACAAGCACAGCACCTCACTCAGACACCCACCTGAAAGTCCTCCCTGGGCCTGAAAACACGCTGGGCTTCAGCTCCTTGGGGCAAAGGAGAAGCACCAGCTGCCTGTAGGCAGAGAGGTTGCGACCCCTTCTGGCTAGTCTCAGAACCGCACCGACTCTCCGCAGCGGCTGCCAGCAGCCACCCAAGCCTCCACACCCCGGGGAGCAGAAAACTGAGTCCAAGCGCACAGGCTTCTACCAGGAGACTCCTCCATTATGTTGCATACCAAACTAAAATCCAGTCATTAAAAGAGAAACCAGAAGCTCCTGTTTTGTTTTTCAAATTTACTGCAATCAGTATGTACTTTAATAACAAAAAACAGTCTCATACTTTTAAAAAACAACCTGAACTTAGGAAGAGTATCGGCTGTGATCTTAAATTCTAACTTGTGCTGACATCCACTATAAACCCACACTGTTCTGTGGGTCCTGCCTCGTGACCAGCAGCTAGCAACCAGATACTATCAAGAAAGGAAAGCTGGAAGTTTTATGACAAAACTTAAAATCACCAAGGTGATAGTATGGAGTTTATTTTATTTTTAAACACTTATTTGAGAGAGAGCAAGTGTGTGCTAGGAGGGGGGAGGGCGGGGGGAGGGATTGCAGAGGGGAGGGAGAGGGAGAATCTCAAGTAGACTCTGCACTCTGTGCAGTCTGACAGGGAGTTGATCCTATTACCCTGAGATCATGACCTGAACCAAAACCAAGAATCAGATGCTCAACTACTTGAGCCACCCAGGAGCCCAATAGGGGTTTATTTTTAAAAAACTGGAGGAGTAGGGATCCCTGGGTGGCACAGCGGTTTAGCGCCTGCCTTTGGCCCAGGGCGTGATCCTGGAGACCCGGGATCGAGTCCCATGTCGGGCTCCCGGTGCACGGAGCCTGCTTCTCCCTCTGCCTATGTCTCTGCCTCTCTCTCTCTCTGACTATCATAAATAAAAAAAATTTTAAAAAAACTGGAGGAGTATAAAAGCAGCAGTCAAGTATCCTAGAAACAGCCCAAGACAATCATGTGTAATCAAAGAAGGAACCAGGGGCAGACTGAACCACCAAATGGGAGCTTGAGGAGCTCTGAATGCCAGCTTGCACATGCGATCGTGAAAGCAGGAAGAAGAGACACAATCAGGGCTCAGGTGGTGGAGCAGAGAGTAACAAGAATTGGCCCAGGGGACACAGGTCTGCCAAGAGCCTGCATTCAGGACATGATGTAGGCACCAGTGAAACTAGTCAGGCATCCTCATACTGATGCCATGCAAACCACGAGACTTCCACACACAGGAGTGGAGTGGCCTTGTGATCAAATGAGCCGCCAGACCTGGTGGCTTCTCTGTCAAAGAGCACACAGGGAAGTGGTAGCTGGGACCAGTCGGGGTCCTGAAAGCCAGCCAGACTCCCTGCCCACCCCAAACCCCCTGCAATCTGTGGCAGCAGCTGAGAGATGGCCCCCAGGCTCAGCTGAGTAACTTCTCTCTGCACACACCTGCACTCACTGTGCCACCCCATGGCTTCTTGACTGCTATGGCCACTGGGAGATGAATCAGCTCACACCACCTATCAAAAGCACAGCAATGCCTAAGTGGATGCAGTCCTCAAGTGATCTGGACCAAAAGTCATCAAACAGGGCACATATACCCTGAAGGACACTGAGACTCACCCAGGCATGCACATGGGTGGTCTCAGGAGTGCTTTCCCGGGGCTCTAATGCCATGTGCACTCATCCTGAAACTGCTCTGAGAAAAGGTCAGAATGGCCTGCAGCCTGGGAGTTGGCTGATGTCAGGTGGGCCCTTTTGGCTTCCTCCCACTTCAGCACAGTCCTTTACCCATTTTGTGACAGGAAAAAGCCACCTGTGAGGGCACCTGGGTTGAGCATCGGACTCTCGATTTCGGCTCAGGTGGTGACTGCAGGGTCGTGAACTCCACTCAGAGTCTGCTTGGCTTCTCTTTCCCTCTCCCTCTGCCCATCACCTGCTCATGCACACAACCACACACTTTCTCTCTAAAATAAATAAACTAAAATAAACCTTAAAAAAAAAAGCCACCTGTCATCCTGAATCTTACTAGGGAACACTGCTAAGGGCATAAATGCCTCAGGAGCACTAAACAAAGACACAGCTTGAAATACTGGTGTCGCAGAAGTCAACCTCAGTAACTAGCCAGCAACACATCCTTGACCCAGTCAGGTGGTTTCTAATTCTTTCTTCAAAAGAACTGAAGGACTAGTTGTCACCTAATGGCAGACCTTTAAAAATAAATTTTGATAAAATGTGTCCCAAATCATATTCACTGTTTCCAAGTTTGAGGAATTAAGAATGCCACGATGACCAAACTTCCATCCTCATTCACTTATGTTCAGGGCTTATAGGCAGGCATGGGAAACAGGAAGAAAAGCCACACTCGGCCTCGTCCCATCCAAGCAACAGTGACACTTGCCCACAGATGCGTGTGCAAGAAAAGCCCACCATGTCATTATACGATGTACACTTGACCAAATTTTACTTCATGCGCAATAATTTGTCAGAATTCATAGTATCTTACACCACTTGGATCAACTGCATGCTAGGAATTGTAAAGACAGCTCAATAAAAAAAAAAAGGTAATACTTAGAATATGGTGGTAACAAAAAACAAATTTTAAATGCATATACATATTTTTCTGGCAGACTTACGTCAAGCTAGACATGAACATTTTTATGTTAAGATCTGAATTCTTAAATACAGATTCTCAGGCCACACTGCACATCACCCAGGGTGAGGCACCTCTCCTTGTGCACCATGCTGGCTTAGCCCTCAGAGCACCAAACGGCCAGCACCACCCAGCCACTGCCACTGGGTCCAGCTTGTCCTTCAAATGCCCTTTGCAGCACAGCACCCCAAATAGCAGTCTGGAGATCTGGTGGCTGAAGAAAGGCGGTCATGATGTTTGAACCTAAAATTTACTGATTCTCTTATTGTCTTACGGCGGCTCCCAGAAGGCACTGAGTATGTCCAC
The DNA here is from genome assembly GCF_011100685.1 of Canis lupus familiaris. Lineage (NCBI taxonomy): Eukaryota > Metazoa > Chordata > Mammalia > Carnivora > Canidae > Canis > Canis lupus. The sequence goes on along the minus strand of NC_049227.1, from coordinate 15,906,966 downwards.
GTGTAACTTGGTCCATCCTCTGCTCCCAGACAGACACCAGCAATACAATGCCCAACTCTCTCCCTCCTAGCTAGGAAACAATGGAGACCATGGGACTCCATGTGCACCTACCTCAGGGTGCACTTCTTTGGTGCCCAGTGTGACTTCAGGCACCATCAGGATCTCTTTTGCTGATGCCTTCTTCAATTTTTTGTTCTTTTTCTCTGTCATTTCGGTAACTTTTCTCTTCTGTTTTGCCATCCTGCAACAGAGAAGGTAAATTGCTCAATACGTGGGAAATAAAAGGTCTCAGGCCACAAAACATTTTTTATAAACAAAGGAGGATGAGCACTCTTCCATTATAAAGCAAGTACAAAGGTATTTCCAAAAATATAATACAAGTTAAAAGAAAGTCAAATCCCCCAGGTATACTTCCCCACCAGCTGGGGAAGCTGCATCATCTCAGGCCACAGGTGACCATCACACACCCTGTCGCTGGGGCATTCGGTCACCAACGGGTGGAGGGGACCACGATGTTTCTGAAATGGCCTCCTCAGATTGTAGAAGAAGTACCAACTGGGGCTTGGTATGGGATGACACACAGTCTGAGAAGTGTCTGATTACATACTTTCTCAAGCATAGTAGCATCTAGAACTCCATGTAAAAGATTAAAAAAAAAAAAAACGTGAATTCTAAAACTGATTTCCTTTGTGGGATTGTGCCATGGGAGAACCAAGAAATGGCTGAAGTATCAGAACCTGGAAGCATGTCAGAAAGGTCATAGTGGAGAGCCCTCCACTGAGGGGTACTGGCTGCTGCTGGGACCTCTGAGAGGATTCCTCTGAAGGAGAAAGTCTAAGGGAGGATGTTGAGAGTAAGGGGACATCTGAGGAAGACATCTAAGGGAGGACTTCTGAGGGAGGACATCAAGATGTCTGTGGGAAAGACATCTGAAAGAGGTCTGAGAGACCTCTGAGGGAGGGCAGCTGAGGCAACATCTGAAGGAGGAAAGTCTGCCGGGGCCGGGGGGGGGGGGCACAAACAAATCTGAAGAAAGGACATCAGAGGGAAGACATCTGAGGGGGAACATCTGAAGGAGGGACATTTGAAGGGGGGGACACATCTGAAGGGGGGATGTCTGAGAGGGGACATCTAAAAGGAGGGACATCTGGGGACACATCTGAAGGAGTAACATCTAAGGAAGGACCTCTAAGAGAAGGCATCCGAAGCAGGAATTCTGAGGGAGGACATCTGAAGGAGGGACATCAGAGAATGAGGAAGACATCTGAGGGAGGATGTCTGTGGGAAAGATACTACTTCTGATGGAAGTAGTCTGAGAGGGGATCTCTGAGGAAGGACCTCTGAGGGAGGGCATCTGAGAAAGGAATTCTGAGGGAGGGACATCTGTAGAGGGGACATCAGAGGAAGGAAGGTCTGAAGGGGGATCGTCTAAGGGGGAACATGTGCAGAAGAACATCTGAGGGGAGACCTCCGAGTGGGGAACCAGGCTGATTCTTAGAGGGAGACGTGGGAACTGAACCAGCTCCTGCTGCTGCAGTGAAGGCCACTGTTGGGTGGCACTGACCACAACAGCAGCAGGAGCAAGAAGTGCCACCATCTACTCCCCCATCCCACCTCACCTCCACCCACCCCTGCTCCAGTCTCCTCTGTCTGCCCTCTTTGTGTAGAGCCAAAAAGGAGCTGGAAACAGAAAAGCACTTTGCAGAGGCCCACAACCTATGATGTGAGCACCACGATGCAGAGTATAAAAGGTGCTTTTGGAACTGAGATAATAATTTAATAACAAGCACCTGTAAACATATACATACTGCTTTTTATACACGTGGTTTTTAGTAGGAACAACCCAATCGCACATCAACAAAGGATTAAATAAATAAATCAGAATAAATCAACAAAATGGAAACTGACTCAAATGAGATAATATTACAGATACAGAATGGAAAATATAGAATACTATGTGTAGTATTACACAATTTCACTTTTAAGAATATTGAAAATAATAGTAATAGAGAAAGTATATAAGATAAATATACAAACATATATACACAGACTTATGTACACACATATATAAAACGTCTGAAGGATATATACAAAACTTTTACCTTTATTTATATCCAGGGGTGGGGTTACAAGGGACTTTTTTTTTTAATTTTATTTTTACAAGGGACTTTCTATTTACTTACAGCTCAGTTTCATTTGTTTTCAAGGTTTTATACTTGAAAAAAAAAAAAAAACGAAGATTATTTTTTAACACCAGTCCTTTACAAGGCCCACTAATAACAGCTTTTATTCTAACAAATTATGAAAATGTATTTTGTTTTATTTATCCTAAATTCACTCCCAGTGGCTTCATCCTCCATTTTCTAGATTTTATAGATTTTACATATATATGTAAATTATACATTTATCTATTGCATACTTGTGTCCGTATTTTTTTAAACTTAAAAGATTTATTTATTTATTCATTTATTTATTTAATCATGAAAGAGACGGGCAGCCCCTGTGGCGCAGCGGTTTAGCGCCGCCTGCAGCCCAGGGCATGATCCTGGAGACCCTGGATCGAGTCCCACATCAGGCTCTCTGTATGAAGCCTGCTTCTCCTTCTGCCTGTGTCTCTGCCTCTCTCTCTCTGTCTCTATGAATAAATAAATAAATAAATAAATAAATAAATAAATAAATAAATAAATAAATAAAATCTTAAAAAAAAAAACAAATAATCATGAAAGAGAGAGAGAGAGAGAGAGAGAGGCAGAGACATAGGCAGAGGGAAAAGCAGGCTCCCCATAGGATCCAGGGATCATGACCTGAGTGGAAGGCTCAACCATTGAGCCACTCAGGTACCACATTTTTTTTTTTAATTTAATATTTAGTAGACATGCTGTTCAAGGCTGTATATATAGATAAAGGGACAGAAACCCAATGTCTTTTTCTCTTGACACCAGAATTCATTTTGGATTCTATCAACAGATGTTCAAGAAATATAACTCACTCATTCAACAAATATTTTTCAAGACCCAGTTCTGTGCCAGGCACTATGCTAGACCCTATGAACACAGAGCAAACAGCACAGCAAATAAGAGCCTTGATTTCATGAAGCTTCCCTTCTAGTGGGAAAGACACTCCTATTTATTTAAGTAAACGAGAAAACACTTTCACGTGGGGATAAATGGGGTCAAGAAAATAAAATAGGGCAGCCCCGGTGGCACAGCGGTTTAGCGCCGCCTGCAGCCTGGGGTGTGATCCTAGAGCCCCGGGATTGAGTCCCACATCGGGCTCCCTGCATGGAGCCTGCTTCTCCCTCTGTCTGTGTCTCTGCCTCTCTCTCTCTCTCTCTCTCTGAATAAATAAAAAATAAAATAAAATAAAATAAAATAAAATAAAATAAAATAAAATAAAATATAAAATAAATAAATAAATAAATAGATAGATAGATAAATAAATAAATAAATAAATAAATAAATAAATAAATAAATAAATAAATAAAAAAAAAATGGAAGAAAGTGAGCACAGGTGACAGACAGGCAGGGAGCCATGCACAGTGGCAGGAGGACTCTGTGAAGCCACTGGGGACCAAGCAGACAGCACAGGCAGAGCTAGGGGAAGTGCAGGCAGTGCAGCAGTTACAGCAGGCGCAAAGAGGGGCAGGGTGGGCAGGTGCAGGAAGAAGGCCGCTGAAGGTAAGCAAAAGTTGGGTGTGTCCTGAGCACGTCCTGTCACTGTGAACAGATGTACTGAAATGTACATTTCCCCCAAAGCAAAACTGTTTCCACAGGGACAGAAGGGGAAAATGACATCAAGGTATCAGCTGGTGGAATGAAGTACACATACGGGGTCACCCAGCAATCCCACCACAGGCTCACTCTGCTCCTGTGTCATCACTTGCTGGTCACTGTGTCACTGCCTGCAGAATGCTAAGCAGGTGCTAGGAATTGCTAGGCTGGAGCAGGCATTCCAAAAGACCTATCCACATACAGCTGACATGCTTGGGGTGGGGGTCGGGGGGACACAAATACAGGATACATCAGAAGATGGCAAGTGCTACCCAAAGCCAAGCAGAAGCGGGAAAGCATTATGGGAAGGGCAACAATAAATGTAAAGGGCCTAGAAGCAATGCAGACATAGAGAGCCCAGATTTGGGTTCTAAATGCCAATCTCTATAAAATAAAAGGAGGTGGGAGGGGCATGGTGCAGAGCTCATTAAGACTCTAGTCTGGAGCAAGTGAAGTGTAAGGTGAACCTAAGCTGTGCTGAACATCCAGGAAAAGTCAAATGATCACAGGGCCATGTCAAGAGGACCAACATCAGCATGAAGGACTCTCTCTGCCCCATCTGGGGCTGTAATGTATTACAGCACACTGAGATAGTATTACTGTTGTGGAATCAGAAAAATTGCAAGTTCCACAGTCTTTAATTAAGCCTTATTTTAAAAAAAGCATTTAAAGCCAGAGGCTACAAATTTCAATTAGCAACGTAATAAGAAATCTTCAAAGAACAAGAGACTGTTGACACAGGGGCTTTGAAAAGACAAAGGACTCTATCAGCCAATTACCTTCTTGGAGAAATAAGGAAAGTTTAGCAAATAATTACATACCAGTTACCATAAAAGTTAAGTTAAATCTTTATTCATTCTGTAAGTTATCACTAAAAAGTTTAATCACTAAGTCTATTTGCTAAAAAGGGAGAAAGACTTTTCCATATTATGAAAAGGTTTCTTTTAATAGTTCTAAGAGATGGTGTCTCATGACTTTGAGACAATCAATGTTTGTGATAGAAAATGACATTTCCTTACATTTATGGCCAGTGATTTTCAAAAAGGGTGCCAAGACAATTTAATGGGAAAGAACAGCTTTTTAACAAAAGGTGCTACTACACCTGGACTTCCACATGCAAAAGAATGAACCAAGAGCCCTACCTCACACCAAACACAAAAATTAACTCAAAATGGATCAAAAACCTAAACGTAAATCTTTAAGACCCTCAATTAGGCAAGAGTTTCTTAGACATGACACTAAAAACATATGCAACAAAAAAGATAAATTGCAGACTCCTCAAAATTAGAAATTTTTGCACTGCAAATAATGCCAGCAAGAAGGTGCAAAGTGTCCACTATGTATGAAGAGTTCTTACAACTCAACAAAAGAGACAATCTCTGGACAAAAAGATCTGAATAGAGATTACCCCAAAGATGACACACAAATGGCCAATAAGGGCATGAAAAGGTGTTCAACCTCATTCATCATTAGGGAATGTGTATCGAACGACACACCACTTCATAGTCACTAGGTTGGCTATAATCCAAAAGATAATCATAAATACTGATGATATGGAAAACCTGGAATCCTTCTTCACTGCTGGTGGGATATGAAATGGTGTAGCCACTTTGTACAACAGCCTGGTGGATCCTCAAAAAGTTAAATGTGTTGCCATATGACCCAACAACTCCACTCAAGAAAATGAACACATCCACATAAAAGTTCAAACACTAATGTTCATAGCATAAGTCATAACATCCAAAAGGTGAAAACAACCTAAATGTCCACCAACTGATGACCATTTCACAAAGTACGGTATGCCCATGAACATCATTTGGCAAAAAAAAAAAAAAAAAAAAAAGGAGTGTAACACTGACAGGATAAATCTTGAAAACATTCTGGTATGTGAGAGAGGTCAGTCACGGGATACTACAGATTGTATAATTTCATTTGTATGAAATTTCCAGAGTGAGTAATTACAGAGAAGGAACGTAGCTTGGTGTTTGCTCAGGGCTGGCACAGAGGGCAGGGGCCAAGAGTGACTGAATAGGTACAGGGTTTCTTATGGGAGAGGGAAAATGTTCTGAAATTAGGATGTAGTGATGTTCACATAACTATGTAAATACACTGAAACATGCAGAGAAAGAAAAAAGAAGCCTTCTAATCTCTCTCAAACTCTTTGTTATAAATTTAACAATATGATGCCCCTGTATCGGTTTTACTTCTTTCTCTTTTTTTCCCCTTAGCGGTGACGCTATTTCAGAGTAGCTATGGGGTGGTGTGAGCATGTCTATGCATCTGGCACACCCAGAGCCAACAAATGTTCCTCAGTATCCTCAGAAGAATGCCAAGGAAACAAAGGGAGGAATATACCTGCTAAGGAGGGTGCTGAAGAAAGCAGCCTTGGGGGAGCCTCTCGGCCTTCCCCTGCGGGCCAGGGGCAGTTAAGTGGGCCTGGCACCATTACCTCAGAAGGAACAAGACCCCTCCGTTCTGTGTTTTTTTTTTTTTTTTTCCTCCCTAGCCTTTCTGTAAAACATCTAGTCCCTCATAAAGCTATGCCAGCATATGTTCTCCCCATATTTGGTGGCCAGGAGGAAGGTCATGGGGAGGGGGCTGGGGTGTTAGGAAAGCTAATCAGAACAACGGTGACAGTGAAAATTGACTTACCCAGAGCTTACAATGTGCCAGGCCCTGTTCTAGATGCTGTATACATGTGAACTCTGTTCCTCCCATGGCCGGTGAGGGTGGCACACAGGTGAGGAAACCAGGGCCGACTAACAGGGGATGCCTAGAACTGATAAAGCCGAGTCACACACTATGCTCTGGAAGTCTCCAAGTGATCCCAGTTCGAAAAGCTGAAAAGCTGAAGAATGACAATGCTTGCCTCTGAGGAGTGGGCCAGGGGCAGCTGATGGCCACTGGCTGTTCTCTTTTGTCTCTTGCTACCGCTGGAGGGGTTTAGCTCTATGTGTACATTACTTAGCTAATTTGATAGGTTAAAAATGCCATTTTTTTTTACATAAATGATTTTTAAAATTTTATTATTCAGGGTTAGCCAAAGAATGATGAAAAGGCCATTATCATGCCTGCTGACAGGAGAATAAATTGGCACAATCTTTCTAAAAGGAAATTTTATAACACTTATCAAGTGCTTTGGCCTGTAATTCCACTTCCAGGAGCTTATCCTGTTGAAATAATCATGGACAGAGATTCATATGAATGTGCTACAGAGATTCATATGAATCTCTGTCCATGATTATTCATCAGGATAAGCTCCTGGAAGTGGAATTATATAAGGATGTACAATGGATGACAATGCTTCTTCAATTAAAAAGTTGAACCCCGTAACTGTCCAACAGTAGCTGAATGGGAAAATGAACGACTCACTGGTGCACAGGAGCACGCCTGCCTTGAGAGCACACAAAACGTTCAGTCAGGAGTAAGAGCTCAGAGTACAATATAAAGGGAAAAGATGGGGTGTAAACTTAGGTATGTGCAATATGATCCTCAATTTGTAAGAAAAAATGTATACAAATATGCACGAAGAAAAAACTAGAAGAGGCTGTGGACTGTGGGCCACCGGGGTCGGTGAAGGATCTCAAGATGGCTGGGCGAAAACTTGTTCTAAAAACCATTGACTGGGTAGCTTTTGGGGAGATCATACCCCGAAACCAGAAGGCCATTGCCAACTCCCTGAAATCCTGGAATGAGATGCTTACCTCCAGGTTGGCTACTCTTCCTGAGAAACCACCTGCTATCGACTGGGCTTACTACAAGGCCAATGTGGCAAAGACTGGCTTGGTAGATGACTTTGAGAAGAAGTTTAATGCCCTGAAGGTTCCTGTGCCAGAGGATAAATACATTGTCCAGATGGATGCTAAAGAAAAAGAAGGTGTGAAAAGCTGTGCTGAGTTTTTGTCCCTCTCAAAGGCCAGGATTGAAGAATATGAAAAAGAACTGGAGAAGATGAAGAACATAATTCCATTTGATCAGATGACCATTGAGGACCTGAATGAAGTCTTCCCAGAAACCAAATTAGACAAGAAGTATCCCTATTGGCCTCACAAGCCAACTGAAAATTTATAAACTTGAGTTGAGGAGAAAGCCCTGGCTCTCATATTATAAACATTGGACGTTAAAAATAATGATACGGAAAAAAAAAAAAAAGAAAGAAAAAGAAAAAACTAGAAGAAAATACATTACAATATTAACATTTTAGGGAGTTAGAATTACAAGCATGGTTCCCCCTCCTTCTACTTTTCTGTAATTTCTACAACAAAAGCAGAAACACAACACTTGAAGATACCAGCTCAAAAGTGTTCAGTGGAACAAACACTTCCACCACCAGAAAGCCAAGGACCCACGTCAGACACAGAGACCAGCTAACTACTGTATAGGTGAGGCTACGGTCACTAATCAGGACAAGTCAGCACCAACAGGCTGAGGCTGAGGCTGAGGCTGCCGGGTCTCCAGGGCTGAAAAGAAACCCCATACGATCATAAAAAAATAAATAAATAAATCATCCTAAAAGAAAATAGTCTTAAATCTGAACTTCCTACCTGTAGCCAGCTCCCAATGCCCCCTCTCACTCAGCGCATGATACCTCTGACGTGTCCTGTCAGGCTGCAGAGAAGGGCACCTCCCAACTCATTGGGCCAAGAGCCCCTGGAGGAGAGTATGCGCCCTCACAATACACAACCCTTGAGGAAATCAGTGCACAGAGGTCAGGAGCCGAATCCCAGCTCCTGCATCAAAACTGGGACTGACTTTGCTCCTGTTCATTCTGATCCAAGACTGGTGTGTGTTCTGACTTGCCCACTCAAAAATGGCCTCTAGGTTTTGCTCTCTTGGTACCTTGCCCTCCTTTCCTCCTCCCTCCAAAGGCCAAACTTGAAGTCTGGTTATTACTGCAAAAGCTGCAAAAATCTCATTCACCATACCCACCTCCCATCTTTCCAGCTCACCCCAACCCCCAGCACCCTGGGGTCCAATAATCCTTCAGCCTCACTGGCAGTCCCACCACATTTCCCCACCCCAGCCACTCGCCTGGACCAGCCTCTCCTCTCTCAAACCTCCAAGGTCTTCCCCTTGTCTCACAGGACCTGAATTCCTGATCCTAAAGGAAATCAAAGCAACCACAAGGAATTTCCACAAGCTCTCACATCTACCCCTTACCCTTCTCTCCTGCCACGTTCCGACCAAGGCCAAACCCTCCTCTAGGGTGCTGTCCCCTTCCCCAGGGGACACCCTGCCTGCACAGGGACAGCACTGAGTAATCCCCCTTGCACACAGTTCCAGCCTCTCTTCTACTCAATCAACTACAATTTCCCACGTTGTAGAAGCTCTCTTGATCTCAGACTTCACCTACCTCCCTGCACTGGCTGTAACCCTTTCCTCCTGTCCCCTCCTGCCTCTGCCGCTCCAGCACAACTGTTGTCAGGATCACCAAGGGCGCCACCCTAAGGACAACAGCTCCGCCTGACCACACTCTAGCCAGGCTCTTCTCTCTCTGCTGGTCCTCAATCTGGACCCACCAAGACCTGAACAAAACATCAGTATAGTTTCTAACACCTCAAGGCCCCATCCCTACAATTACCCCGGCCCCCTGAAAAAGTGCCTGCCTAAGAAGTCAAAGCTGCCAAAGAATCCAGCCAACACCAGAAGCTGGGGCCCACGCAGGCAGCCCTGGGGAAGGCGACAGCCGGTCAGCAAACCTAGATGGGGTCCATGGACTGACCCCCTGAACCCGTGTTGTCCTGAGCCTACCGGGTGTCACCCCTCCTTCCCGTCCCTACTCCCTCAGTCACTGAGGACAAGCCCAAGGTGAGCTCAGCTCCCCCACCTCTTATCCCTACAGCGGGTCATCACTGGTCACCAGCCACTGCAGACAGGAAATCCCACCGCAGGTTCTCCGGGCGGCACGTCCTGCCGCAGCTGCAGCACCTGCCGGCCCACGCTGGCTTCTCTCTCCGCGCGATTTCTTACCTTGGCTCCGAGACGGACTCCAGAGACGGCTTTCCGTGCTCCCTGGTGGCCTCCCGACACTCCGTGCGCTGTGCGCGCCTGGTCCTTTGGCGAAGGGAGCCCACCTGGCCGTGTGTAGGGCCGCTCTGGGCGCTGGCCCCGAGGTGCGCTGGTCCGCGGCCTCGTCGCCCCCAGCACAAGGCCTGCTCAGGACCCTCGGGCCGCGTGTCCTCCCGTCGGCGGCCCTCGCCTCCGCGTCTCTCAGGAGCCCCCGGGCCACGCTGCAGGGCTCGGCGGTGCCGGACGCCCTCCCCAGGCTTCCCGGTTCGCTCGCTCGCTCGCTCGCTCGGGGACAAGCCCGCGACCTGAGGCAGGCCTGCGGGCGCACGTGGCTCCCCCTCCCCTCCCCTCCCCTCCCCCACCCCGCCGGCCCGAGTCGCTGCACCCGCGTCGCCGCGCCCTGCTCCCTCACTGTCCCGCAGGCGCCCGCCGCCCCTTCAGCACGCGAGCGCCCGGGCCGCCGACGTTCTCCGGGGCCCGGGGCCCGGGGCCCGGGGCCCGGGGCGGGCGGACGCGCGGGACCCCACCGAACGCCTGAGTCAACGACGGAGTGTGGTGACGAGAATGCCGGGCTCGGCGGGAACAGCCCGGGGCAGCGGGCGCCTCGGGCCCCGCGGGGCCGCCCTCGACCGTCCCGCTCCCTCACCCACGTGGGAGCCGCCCCGCGCCCCCGACCCCGACCGCGACCCGACCCCGACCCCCGAGTCCTCCGCCTACCTGCGCTCGGCCGCCAACGCGGGCTTCCGGCAGGCGCCCCGCCCTGGTGACACGGGCCCGCCCCCCAGCGGCGTCGCCCCGCCCCTCCCCGGCCGAGGCCCACCTCCGTCTGCCTGCCGGCCAATGGCGTGCGGCGGCCGCGAGGGGGCAGGTCCGGGCACCGACGCGGACTGCTAGCGTCATCCCTGGGCGCCGCGGGTTGCCGGGAGCCGCGGGTTGCCTAGCAACCCCCACGTGCGAGCTGCCGGGACTGTAAGACTGTGCGCCGTGTTTGCACGCCGCACAGGCGGAGCCTCGGGAATGCGGTCGTCTGCCTAGGGGTCGCCCGGGCGGCCCCACGTGGCTGGCAGGTGCACGAGTGGGGTGACTGTCGCTGCCTCGGAGCAACTGGGGGTCTGGCGACCGGAGCGCCGCACCGGGAGCAGGTGCAGGTCCGCAGCGCCTCCCCTGCTTCTAGGTGCGAGGGTAGCCCCCGCGTACGCAGGCGCAGCTCCGGTCACTCCCCGCGCTCCCGTTGGTGCAGATGCGGGTGCCGCTCGGGTCCCTTCCCGTCCTCACCCGGGTGCGGCTCCGCTGCGGTCACTCCCCGCGCTCCCAGCGCGCACTGGTTTGAGCATGTCCAGCCTTGCTGACCTCGGGAGAAACTGTCCTGCTTTCAAACTGCCCCGAGGCCTCGTGGCCCCACGGAGAAGACTTCATCCTATAAGCTTAAATAGCACATAATGCCATGTAAAAATATATAAATGTATAATACATTGTTTAGTTTTGCCTTTTAAGAAAAGAGCTCTGGCAGCCCGGGTGGCGCAGCGGTTTGGCGCCGCCTTCAGCCCAGGGCGTGATCCTGGAGACCCGGGATCGAGTCCCACATCGGGCTCCCTGCATGGAGCCTGCTTCTCCCTCTGCCTGTGTCTCTGCCTCTCTCTCTCTCTCTCTCTCTCTCTCTCTCTCTGTATGTGTCTGTCATGAATAAGTAAAATCTTAAAAAAAAAAAAAAGCTCTGATAACGGAGGGATGGGTCATTCAAGTCAGCCTCCCATTAAGAATAGCAAAAAAAAAAAAAAAAAAAAAAAAAGCTAGCCAAAATATAATCGTTTAAAAATAACTGTTATGGGGAGCCTGGATGGCTCAGGTCGGGATCTGGAAGTCCCAGGATTGAACCTCAGGTCCTACTCCCTGCTCAGCCAGCAGTCTGCTTCTCCCTCCCCCTCTGCCCCTCCTCCCAGCATGTGCTCTCTCTCTCTCTCCCTCTCTCTCTCTCAAATAAAAATAAAATCCTTTTTTTAAATACAATCTTTTTTTAAAAATTCTGTTATAGGGGTGCCTGGTTGGCTCAGTCAAGTGGAGCATATGACTCCTTCTTTTATTTTATTTATTTATGGTAGTCACACACAAGCAGGCTCCATGCACCAGGAGCCCGACGTGGGACTCGATCCTGGGTGTCCAGGATCGCACCCTGGGCCAAAGGCAGGCGCTAAACCACTGCACCACCCAGAGATCCCTGGAGCATGTGACTCTTGATCTCGGAGTCATGAATTTGAGCCCCACATTGGATGTAGAGATTACTTAAAAATAAATAAAAACTTTTAATACTAATTCTGTTTAATGCCATCAGAGTGCTAATTTTACAGTGAAATATTCTTACAGGTTAAAAGGAAAGTCAGAGTAGTACACATGATATTTAGCAATATTTTCCACTCCGGGGTCAGTCGGTTCTGGAAGAGGTAGCAGGAAGGCTAAGAACCTGAACAGAGATTGACAGCTTAGCAGGAAGGCTAAGAACCTGAACAGAGATTGACAGCTTGGTGGGCTAGGGCTGCTAAGGGGGAGGCTTCTTAGAAAATGTCCCATCTCTGAGCTGAGATCCTGAACAGCTACACGGAGTGAATATGAACCAGAGTAGATCGGCTTCGCAGGGACTTCATAAAATCCGTATTAAATTCATCTCAATTTCTGAAACTGCAAGTGATTCAGGGTTTATTGTTCATCTCAATTTCTGAAACTGCAAGTGATTCAGGGTTTATTGTTGGTGCTGCTAGCCTGCTCAAAAAGGGTAAACTCTTCCTAGAAGAATAATATCCTGTGGGCCAAACTATAAATGCTCACATATTATGTCCAGCACTCAATAGGAAACAGCTATGTGCACAAGGAGACAACACAACGTGATAGAAAACCAAGAAAAAGATAGCACTTTCACTGTACAATGGATTGCTGGCACACTCACCCAATGTTGTAACATCATGGATCTGAAAATGTCTAGTTTCTGATGAACAGCTCCAGTCACCTGCTAGCACAATATCCATGGCCATGTGTTCAATTTCTAAGGCCGGGTAGCACGTCAGGAGCTTCTTAGCATGGTATGTAATTCTCTGCAGCAGAGGGCATGGCTTTGCACCAAATTCTGGGGGATGGTGCCAGGGACCACAGTCTCATCTACCATGGATGTACCTCTCTAGCTGTGTTAGACCTTCCAAGTTATATGCCCCAAATCCAGGACAGCTTATGCCACATACTGATCTGCTACAGAGCCTTTCTTTGTCTTATGGCCTCACTGAAAACCAACAGACTTCCAATAAATGGATGGTGGTCGTATTAAATATGATCCATGCTGCCTCCCAAATCTAAAAGGCAGAAAATTGTATTTGTTTTCTATTTCTGCATAACAAATGAACACAAAATTTAGCAGTTTAAAACAATAAATTAAGCAGCTTCGTGTCACAGTCTCTGAGGGGTATTCTCAGTCTCCGGTATTCTCAGGAATAGCCCTGTGCCTCTGACTCACTGTCCCTCACTAAGCCACAGTCAAGGTGTCTGCCAGGGCTGTGGTTTCATCAGAAGGCTTATCTGGGGGACAGTCCATTTCCAAGCTTACAAGCAGCTATTGGAAGGACTCATTCCTCAAAGGCCACTGGGCTGAGGGCCTCAGTGCTCACTGGCCATCAGAAAAAGGCCTCTCTGAGTTCTTTGTCATGGGGGCCCCTGCACAGGCAGCTCACATGGCAGCTGGCTTCCCTGGGGCGAGTGAGCAAGAAGGCACACAAGAGAGAAGTCACAAGCTCTTTGTAACCACATATTGTATGATTCTATTTACATGAAATGTCCAGAACAGGCAAATCCGGAGACAGAAAGTAGATTAGTAGTTGCCCAGGGCTACTGTTGGAAAAGAATGGGGAATGCTTAATGGGTGTGAGTTTTCCTTTGGGGACACTGAGAATGTTCTGGAACTAGATGGTGGTGAGGATTGCACATTGCAAATGTACTAAGTGGCACTGAATTATTCACTTTAAGATGGTTAAAATGGTGAGTTTTGTGGGTTTCTTATCACCATGAAGAAAAGTGTTCTTGTTCCTCCATAAATGTGGCTGTTTGTTGGTGTCTATGAGCTTCAAGTTGCAGGGACTCTCGTCCCCAGCATCTTGGCTGAACTTTGTTGAAGATGTAAGACAGTAACAGGAGTCCGAAAGTTAAGACTGCGCAAGTATTCTATTCCTCCCAACACTCCTACCTCATTCCCACCTACCCAACCTCACGTAGGTAGCCAACTTCATTAGTTTCTGGTTTATTCTCTCTGAGCTTCTTCTAGCAAAAACAAGCAGATGTGTGGCTACTTCTTTCCCCTCTTCCCTATACAGAATGCAGCACTGCACACATTCTTCGGCACCATGCTCCTTCAAGCCAACAATGCATCCTGGAAAATCATCCATCACTTTACAGGCATCCTCTTATCCTTTCCCACAGCTTCACGGGGACCCACGGGTAAATTTACCATGGCTCAATTAATCAGTATCCATACACAAGTGTTCAGTCTCCAGCTGTGCAATTCTAAACTGTGCTTCAATGAATAGTCATGCACATATGTACTTTACTATTGTTGGTGGTACACCTTCAGGGTAGACTCCTAGGGGAGTGGGATCACCAAATATAGTTTTGCTGGGTATAGCCAGATTTTCCTCTATGATGGCTGACATTTGGCACCTTCTCCAGCAACGTGTGGACATATCGCTTGCCTATAGCCTTGTCCACAGAGCATGCTGTTCAAGTTTGGATTTCTGCTCATCTAATGTGAGCTAGACCTCAGTGTGGTCTTGATTTGCGTCTCTCCCAACTCAAGTAAAGTGGAACATCCCTGTCTATGCCCCGGGGTCGTCATCATATACTCTTGTGTCATTTCATCCATCTTCTTATCCAGTTTCTGATCTTTTTTCCCCCTCGATGTGCACATTCTTTATGTATTAGAAATATCAACCTTGGGCAGCCCAGGTGGCTGAGTGGTTTAGCGCCGCCTTCAGCCCAGGGTGTGATCCTGGAGACCTGGGATTGAGTCCCACACCAGGCTTCCTGCATGGAACCTGTTTCTCCCTCTGCCTGTGTCTCTCTGCTTCTCTCTCTCTCTCTCAGTGTCTCTCATGAATAAATAAATAAAATCTTAAAAAAATATATCAACCTTTATCTATTACGGATGTTGCAAATACCTTGTCCTGGTTTGTCACCTGTCCTTTGGTCTCACATATGATGTTCTCCACCATGTAACTGTGCTTTGCCACTATGAACCTTTTACTTCATCCATCTAACTTTTGCATCATTGTGAGGAGGCCTTTCCTACACCCAGTTTTGGAGAAACTCACCCAAGTTTTCTTCCCATAACCTGTTTGGTTTCATTTCTTACATTCACATTTCTGATGGGAATCCTTGTGTGTGTGTGATCTAAGGTATAGATCCAACGTTACCTTCCTCTAAGTGGCAACCTGGTGAACCCACACTGCTGTTCAAAAAACCCATCTTGGGGATCCCTGGGTGGCTCAGTGGTTTAGTGCTGCCTTCGGCCCGGGGTGCAATCCTGGAGTCCCGGGATCGAGTCCCGCGTCGGGCTCCCTGCATGGAGCCTGCTTCTCCTTCTGCCTCTCTCTCTCTCTCTATCATGAATAAATAATAAATAAAATATTTAAAAAAAAAAAAAAAAAACCCATCTTGGCTCCAGTGACTTGAGATATACCTTCTATCACATCCAAGTTTCCACAAGACCTTGGATTTGTTTCAGGGTTTCCTATTCCATGGTACTGGCCCATCTATTATTGTGCCTGCAGTGCACTGTTTTATACATGGGGGCTTTACAGTGCACCATGAGAAGGGCTTTCATGGTCTCCTTTGCTCTTCCTCCATGTGCAGTTTTCCATACGAACTTGAGTGTTGACTTGTGTAACTCCAGAAAAGCAGCTTGTTAGGAAAGCCTGGGTGGCTCAGCAGTTGAACATGTGTCTGGCTCAGGGCATGATCCTGGGATTCTGGGATTGAGTCCTGCATCAGGTTCCCTGTGAGGAGCCTGCTTCTCCCTCTGCCTAGGTCTCTTCCTGTCTCTCATGAATAAATAAATTTTTTAAAAAGCAGCTTGTTGGTATTTTTATTGGGATCCTCATAGATTTAAAATTCAGGCAAGTCAAAATGAGTGGCAGACAACAGAAAAATCAGAAAAGACACAACTATTCTAAGCCCTGAGCTCTACAGTTACACACTTGGCAAGAACACTTAGAAGGAAAATAGAAAACTTGGAAACTGCTAAGTTTCCAAGTGGATTAATTCCTCTTACAAAGGCACTCGTCAGGGCAGCCCGGGTGGCTCAGCGGTTTAGTGCTGCCTTCAGCCCAGGGCCTGTTCCTGGATACCCTGGATCAAGTCCCACGTAGGGCTCCCTGCATGGAGCTTGCTTCTCCCTCTGCCTCTCTCTCTCTCTGTGTCTCTCATGAATAAATAAATAAAATATTAACAAAACAACAACAACAAAAAAAGGCACTCGTCAAAACTATCAAAAAAGTATTGAGAGACATTATGAAGTTGGAAATGGTTCTGACCTTTATAACAATAGCAACTGATAGGAGTTTTCTGTTGTTTTAAAGATCATATTTATTTGACAGAGAGGGGGAGGGGGAGAGAGAGAGAAAGAGAATATGCACAAGCAGGTGGCAGAGACAGGGGGAGAAGCAGACTCTTCACTGAGCAGGGAGCCTGATGTAAAACTCAATCCCAGGACCCTGGAATCATGACCTTCATTTCAATGAAGGCAGATGCTTCACTGACTGAGCCACCCAGGCACCCAGCACCTGATATGTTCTTTAAGGAGTGGGAAACTTTTTAAAAAAGATTTTATTTATTCATTCACAAGAGACACAGAAAGAGACAGAGACATAGGCAGAGGGAGAAGCAGGATCCCTACAGGGAGCCCAATGCGGGACTTGATCCCAGGACCCCGGGATCACGTCCTGGGCCAAAGGCAGATGCTCAACCACTGAGCCACTCAGGTGTCCCAAGGATTGGAAAACTTTGTTTTTTTGGAGCTGAGTTGGCCTTTATGTTAAAGTGGCTATGTACCAAGTCTTTTTACAGGACTCATTGTCATCCAGGGTTGTATTGTTTTACTATTTTTACTTTTTATATATAAAGAATTAAAAATAAGAGAGACTAAAGTAATAAGTTGGTGGATAAATCTAAAAAAATTTAAATAAAAAAAGTTAAATTGAGGCAAAATGGAGATCTTTATGATGTTGTCTTAAAGAGTAAGGCCTGTCTTGCTGGTTGTGTATACTTTTGTGTCTTTCATGTTTTTTTTTTTTTTTTTTTTTTTTTATGATAGTCACACAGAGAGAGAGAGAGAGGCAGAGACACAGGCAGAGACAGAAGCAGGCTCCATGCACCGGGAGCCCGACGTGGGATTCGATCCCGGGTCTC
Organism: Canis lupus familiaris; assembly: GCF_011100685.1. Lineage (NCBI taxonomy): Eukaryota > Metazoa > Chordata > Mammalia > Carnivora > Canidae > Canis > Canis lupus. Next base: position 15,889,753 of record NC_049227.1, on the reverse strand, counting down.
CGGGATCACGCCCTGGGCCAAAGGCAGGCGCCAAACCGCTGCGCCACCCAGGGATCCCTCTTTCATGTTTTAAAGTTTAAAGTTTTATCTAGATCTTGCATAGATCTCGTTGAGTTTATTCCTAAGTATTTTATCTTTATTGCCATTGTAAATGGGATTTTTCTCTTCTGTCGTATCTTCAGATTGTTATTTATGGCAATGAGGGCTATTGATAGTCTTAGATCTTGTTATTTCTTGAAATTCTTGCATTGTCAGAGGAGGTACATACATTTTATGATCCTAAGGAAATTTTCTCTCACGTCCTACTTGTCTGAGCACTATATGACAGATATCTGATTAGATACTACACTTGTTTTACCTCTTCTCCTCCATGTTTCTATTCCTTAGAACTCAGTCTGGGCCTAGTCCTTGTTCCCTCTCCCTCTCTCCAACTCTGTGATTTCATCTGTTAACATAGCTTTCCATCCAACCACATGCCAATGATTCTAAATCCTGTTTCTGGTCTGAACCTTGCACCCTGGACTTGCTTACCTGCCTGCCTACATGGCTTCTCTACACAGCAGCCCAGTAAATATCTCAAACAGGGATGCCTGGGGGTGCTTAGTGGTTGAATGTCTGCCTTCGGCTCAGGTCGTGATCCTGGCGTCCCGGGATTGAGTCCCACATCGGGCTCCCTGGGGGGAAGCCTGTGTCTCCCTCTGCCTGTGTCTCTGCCTCTCTCTCTCTGTCTCTCATGAATAAATACATAAAATCTTTAAAAAAATAAAAAAAGGACACGCTCACAGCTCCACTCTGGATTCTTCTTTTCAAACCTCTTCCCTTGCTCACCGTGCCCCTCTCATCCTCAGTGCCACCAGGAAAAGATACTGTCCCCACTCCTCTCTGCCTGGCACCCTATACGTCTTGTTAAAAGCAACAGGCTTTCCATGTTTCCCACCCCGATCTATTCCTAGACTCCACAACCTCACACCCAGGTCACCCCCACTGTCCTCCTAATGCATCCTCTACCTCCCAATGGCCAGAAATATCACTTTAGAACATGGATCAGATTACCATATTTTTCACTTTGAGGGTAACATGTTTGTATTTTTTAAGTATTCTCTATGCCCAACATGGGGCTTGAACTCACAACCCTGAGATCAAAAGTCACATACTCCACTGACAGAACCCGCAGGGCGCCCCCAATGTTTGTGATTTTATTACTTCATTTTTTATTTTTTAAATATTCATTTATTTTTATTTTTTAAAAGATTTATTTATTTATGATAGACATAGAGAAAGAGAGAGAGAGAGAGAGGTAGAGACACAGGCAGAGGGAGAAGCAGGCTCCATGCCGGGAGCCCGACGTGGGACTTGATCCCGGGACTCCAGAATGGCACCCTGGATCAAAGGCAGGCGCTAAACCACTGAGCCATCCAGGGATCCCCAAGATTCATTTATTTTAGAAAGAGCACACACGCAAGCAGGGGTAGGGGCAGAGGAAGAGGGAATCTCAAGCGGACTCTGCTGAGTGCAGAGCACAACACAGGGCTTGACCTCAGGACCCTAAGATCATGACCTGAGGTGAAATCAGAGTCAGTGCTTAACCAAGCCACCCAGGCACCCTCCCATATTTGTAATTTTAAAATTCCCTCAAGGATTCCTCATCAACTTAGGGCCTCATAGTCAGTCTCCACATTTGCCAGGTAGGAGCATGATTCTGGTCTCATAACTAACCATATAATAACACAGCTATAGAGACGACAATTTCAAAGTAGGAGTGCACAGCAATTTTTGTGTGTTTTAATTCTGTTGCGGCAAAATCATCCTTTTGGCCACGTAAGAGGTGGTTTTATACATAATGGCTTTGGTATTCGTTACCATGAATACCATGCTTTTAGAAGCAAACATAATATTTTAAATACTGTATTTAATACTGTGTTTTAAATACTTAAAATCGCTAAGTATTTAAACAGATTTCACTACTCTATGGATAATCATAACAAATAAAGCAGTGTGGGATGTTGATAGTGGGGGAAGTTGTGGGGGGCAGCACAGATAATGGGATGTGCTTTCTACTCAATTTTGCTGTGAACCTGAATCTGCCCTAAAAAATCAGTTTATCAAGTAAAAAAAAAGTCAAATCACAAATGATCCTGCTCTAGGCTTATAGTTTAAGTAAGTATCAGGAAACAATTCTTCCCTGTCGCTAGCTGTTGCAGCAGGAATTTGAACCATGCACATCAAGCCCAACTCCTGCCAAATACTCCTGGGCACCCCAGATGTCTCTGGTCTCAGTTCAGTAAAACTGGTTTCCTAATTTATAATAATTTTCCTAATTTAGCAAAAATTATGGTGATATGGTTTTCTCCACTTGTTGTTCCTTCCTACAAACTCCATCTTACCCTTGGATGCCGAGATGGATTCTAGGAAACGGTGTATCTGATCCTGTCTAAATGCTATGGTTATTGCAGCCTCCAGCTGAGCAGGCTCCTGGCATGTACACAGCACCGCAGAGGGGTTCCAGGCTCCGAACAAACTTGAGAACCACTGCTATAGCCAAACCATGCAAGGCACACCACACCACCCTCCCTTAAACAGGGGTGTGTGACAATGCGGACATGGGTGGGAGGGCATATGGCCTGAGCACACCAAAGAGCCCACCACCAGTGCTCTGTGGCTAGCAATGCAGGGCAGCACCAGAGGATCCGCCTGCAGTGGGAAGGCAATGACACCAACCCTTGGCCAAGCCACAGCCATGAGGTCATGTGTGGGCACCACTATGCACCAACACCCAGCTCCTCAATACACAGAACCTGACCTTTCCCCTTGCATCCTATAAGCTTCCTACCTGCATGCTATGGAAAAAGTGGCCCTTCTAAGTGCTCTCATTCTCCAGGGAACGTTCACATGAAAGCAGGAAGAGAGACACTGGTACACGGGTACTCTTCACGCACATCCCTTCTTCTTAAAGTTGAGCCAAAGAGAAGCTATCTACATAAGTAGCTTTACTTCAGAATGATAATCTACAGAATGTAAAATTAACCTACTTCTCTGTCTATTGGCATTTTTTGTTTTTGTTTTTACTAAAAGACCATTTTAAAAGATTGCTTTTGTAGCATTTATTCCAAGAAAATCTTAGCTAGTGATGCATTTTAAGATCTCATCACCCAGAACAAGGGTGTGTATAAACTCTACAAATGTGGGTTTGGGTAGAGCTCCCCCTAACGTCCTAATGAGAGGCAGTGAGCAAAGGACACAGACAAAAAATTTAGAAACAAACAGCAAACGAGCTCTTGTTACGGTGTTTAACTACTAGCATAGCAGGACACTCTCCTCCTCCTGCACTTTCTATACTCTCTACTGCGATCACGAGTCTTTATTTCAAGAAAATACAACAAGGCAAATCAACACCCACCTGGGGAAAGCTCCTGGCAGACCAAATAGAAAAGTCAGACCTGTTCCCTCAGCATGTTCCCCAGAACATACCATCACTGTCTCAAGACATCTGCAGTGCAGGATGAATGCCAGAAACCCTGTCAGGCAGGAAGCTTGGAGAACCAAGGCCATTTCAGCTACTAACCTAATTTGGAGCCTATCTTTTGAGTTTAATCTTAGGCTTAATTGAAAAGAATGAACATGGAAAATTGATTAAAAATACATTTAAAATATCCCTAATCCTTATCACAATGACCTACAAATGCTGACATGGGGCTGACGGCTATTGTGTCCACTCTCCCTGTGAGGCCGCACCTGACTTCCCAAAAGCAATCAACATTCCCACCAGCCCTCATCACCAGCCCGTAAAAGGCCTCTGGTGACACCTTGTGAACATCTGATGCTGCAGCCCACACACCACTGGGCAGGCAGTGGCCGGTGTTTCCAAGCTGCAGACAAGACGCTGGACACCAGGAACGATGGGCAGCCTGGCTCTGGGCCTTGCCCAGGAACAGCTGGTTGGTGCCAGCCCAAGGCCAACTCAGGAAGAGCAGGAAGGTAATGTGAGTAAAGAGGTGCTCCCCCACGTGGTGGGACCTTTCCAACCTTTCGCATCCCTTGGGACCACCTGAACTCCTGCTAACACACCACTGGAGAGAGAACACAGAGAGCTCTGAGTATAACCATCCCCCCTTGTCTATGTTTCAGCGCCCATGGGCCCCACAATCCAGCAGTTGATGACCCTTCCCTCCTGACATCGCAGCCCCAGGTCAACAGTGGACTGAGGCTTCATCATAGGCCTACGTCATTCCCCTCCTTCATCTCACCAGGAAGGCATCTGATCATCACACCATCACAAAAAAAGGGGGCATGCAGGACAGTAAGGAATTCCAAGGGGGGAGACACCCATTCACATAACATTTATTGCAATACGTTGTCACAGGTATACCTCGGAGATCCCACAGGGTTGGTTCTAGACCACCACAATAAGGTAAACATCTCTGTAAAGGGAGTCAAGTGATCTTTTTGGTTTCTGGTGCACATAAAAGCCATTTATGCTATCCTGTAGTCTATTAAAGTGTGCAAAAACATGGTCTAAAAATTGTCAACACACCGATTTTTTTTTATTTTTTTATTTTTTTTTAACGCACAGATTTTAATTAAAAAATTTTACCAAGTAGCACCTGTGTGGCTCAATGGTTGAGTGTCTCCCTTTGGCTCAGGGCATGATCCCGGGGTCCTGGGATAGAGTCCCACATCGGGTTCCCCTCAGGGAGCCTGCTTCTCCCTCTGCCCTACATCTCTGCCTCTCTCATGAATAAATAAATAAAATCTTTAAAAAAACTCAATCAATCAAAAAAAATCAATACTTCATCAATAAAAAATGCTTTCACCCAAGCTGAAATCACAGACCACCACAACAAATATAATAATCAGAAAATCTGAGATGTTGCAAGATTACCAACATGTGACTCAGAAATGTAAAGGGAACAAAGGCTATGGGAAAACTGGCACCCACAGACATGCTCAATGCAGGTTTGCCACAAACCTTCTATTGGTAAAAAATGCAGAATCTGTGAAGCACAATTAAGCAAGGAGCAGTAATATGCAGTATGCCTGGAGAACTGCACTTGCTCTGTTTTACTAGCTGTAGCTTATCTTACTGCACTTAATTCATAAAATTAAGTTCTACCACAGAACTGTGTGTATAGGGAAAAACCATACATACGTATAGCCCAGTGTAATTCATGGCCTCAGACACCCACAGGGGTCTTAGAATGTACCCCTGTGCCAAGGGGGGACCACTCCACTGTGCTTGAACACTCTAATAAGGGCACTTGGGTGGTTCAGTGGGTGAAGTGTCCGCCTTCAGTTCAGGTCATGATCCCCGGGGTCTGGGATCAAGTCCCCATATCAGGCTCCCTGCTCAGTGGGGAGTCTGTGTCTTCCCTAGTTCACATTCTCTCTTGCTTGCTCTCTCAAATAGGTAAAGTCTTAAAACAAACATTCAAATCAAATCCAAAGACAGAAGCACGAGCACTCATAAGCTGACCATTCTTCCTGATAAAATGTGGGGTTTTGCCCTTTAGTTTGGATGACCAAGAACACCACCATCCAACAGAAATATAATGCTGGCCACCTACCTGTTTCCAAAGTTTCTAGTAGCTACAGTTAAAACAAGAACAGGTAAGATCAACTTTATTGCTTTATTTAATCAATTGTATCCAAAACATCACTTCAACATGTGGATAATTTTAACAATGACATACTTTAGTATTCTGGTATTATCTTCAAAGCTCAGTGTCTTAGATTCTCAAAACAGGTATTAAATTTCTATGAGAAAGGGCTGACCTGTATTTAAAATTTATAGTTGAAAAAATAGACTCATATACCAAAGTTCCTAACATACTGAAGAATTTTCTAAAAAGTGAATCAAGTTAATAGCCCTTAAGTTAAATATAACTAAAAATTCAATCCCACAGTTGGGCTGACTGCATTTCCTATGTTCCAAAACCTCTGTGGCCAAGTGACCATGTACTGGACAGTGGGGGTGCACAGAAGTGATTTGTCGAAGTGGAGTCCCCAGCCTGGCAGCATCAGCATCAGCTGGGAACTTCCTGAAATTCTCAAGGCCCACCCAGGCCCACAGAACCAGAAACTCTGGGGGTGGGGTCGGGTGCCCCTCAAACAAGCCCTCTAGGCAATTCTGAACATGCGGAAGTCTGAGAACCACTAGTTCAGAACACACACCAACTAAGACAGCCCGCAGAAATAGTTTTCATCACTTCCTTGTGGAATGGAAAAAGCCCACCCCCACCAAATCATGCTTTGAGGCTCTGAAACCAGGAGTAATTGCCTGTATTTTATTAATCTAGGAGCAAGAGGAGGTCTGGATGTATAGGTAGATGACCAGTGGGTTAAGATCAGGACCCAACTCAAATGACATTTTGCTTCACTGTTTCCCAAAGTCCCGGGTTGAAGGATATGGGGCTCTCTCATGGACCATGGCCATGACTGGTGTCTATATGGCCAAAGGGCTGTTCTCAGTGGAAGAGTGGCCACATCTAAACAAGGCCCTTAGCAAGGTACATGGCCTCCCCCCTTTCCTGGGCTCATGTAGCTGTCACCACGGAAGCCACAAGATGAAGACAGAGTGCAATCAGCTGTGTAAGTGACAGAAGGTTCCAGAACACTGGGTTCTTTGGGGACTCAGGCCAGGGCAGAGCCGCTCTCTTATCTGTCACACCCCTTCAATCCTTACGGCACTTTACTTGGGAGGCAGGAGGGAGGAAGCAGAGGTTGACGGAGCAGCTTAGCCTAACTTAGAATATCCATATCCTTCTATTTATTTTGCCAAAATTTGTACATTTTACTGGAAAACTTTTAATGACATTCCCGACCGTTTGTCATGAGTAGTACAAAGGCACTAGAGCACAACTTTGCCTACAAAGCTAAATATACAAAACAAGTGAATGTGCCAGTATGTGCAGATAGTCCCATCATCTCTTTACTTTCCACCTGAAAGAGAGCAAAAGAACAGCTTATTTTTTAGGTCTGTCTTGATTAACCAGGAGCAACTGATCATCTAAAAGCTCTAGGCCGGGCAGCCCAGGTGGCTCAGCGGTTTATTGCCACCTTCTGCCCAGGGTGTGATCCTGGGGACCGGGATGGGGTCGCCCATCAGGCTCCCTGTGTGGAGCCTGCTTCTCCCTCTGCCTGTGTCTGTGCCTTTCTGTGTGTCTCTCATGACTGAATAAATAAAATCTTTAAAAAAATAAATCAAAATAAAATAAAAAATAAAAGCTCTAGGCCATATAAGGTATTTTAGCAACCAGCTATAAAATGTTACTGCTAACTATGCTCCATGCTAGAATGAACTGTGTTGGTAATTCAGGGTTTGAGAGCACACACAACCAGACCCTTATCCCTCCTTAAGACTAAGCCAATGGAGCACGCAGTTAATCAGTTGGTTATTAACTGCATGCACTGCAGTGACTCCTCAGTGCTCGCCACTCGGACAAGAACTGTTCCTGCTGGTACAAAGCAACCATACTTGTGCACGCTGTTTACATCAATACCTGAGTCGCTGAGCCCGCCAAATGGTAGACAGCCTGTGTAAAGCTCCTGATGGCTCGGATTCAGAGGCTCTGGCAGCTGCATACCTACACAGAAAGGCAGACCAACGGTCACCGACCCCTCCGTCAGCTTACCTGGAGACCTATGTGCACAGTGAACCCTATGCTCTGTCCAGGTACAGATGACACGAGAAATCACCACTAACTACAAGGTAAACCCATGCTTCCATATTCATTCAACAGCAGGTTTAGGCAAACATCTCCACTTTGAGAAAGGTACTCTTGCTTATACCACTACCAAATGGGATAGATTGTGTCCCCACAAAAGATAGGCTAAGCCCCGTACACTCAGGACCTCAGAATGTGACATCTAGAAGTAAGGCTGTCACAGATGTACTCAGCTGAGATGTGCTAAGAGTGCAGAGGTGTGGGACCCTAATCTAGGATTGTCCCCTCATAAAAAGGGGACATTTGGACACAGACACACAACGGAAAAGCAGGTGATGGAGGACACAGAGGTTGGGAGAGGCATCCACAGCCAAGAACGGCTGAGGACTGTTGGCAGACCACCCGCAGCTTGAGGGGATGGCCTGGAGTGGGCTCTCCCCACAGCCTTCAGAAGCCAACCCCGCCATACCTCCAACCTGTACTTGTGTCTCCAGAGCCAGAGAAAATGAACTTCTGCTGTTGAAGTCACGCAAGCTGCGGTACTTTGTTTTGGCAGCCATAGAAAACAATACAACTAGAATCCAACTTTAGTTTAAAATCCAATTTTAATTTAGATTATATTCATCCAAACTCCTACAACAAACACCTCACCTCAACAACTTAGGTCAGTACAATTCTCAACGTTGCCCTATCCCCACTGCTGGGGTCAGGCAGGTCCATTGATGTCACTGTACGTGAGCCAGCACATCAGAGCCAGCCTCTCTTCTCACCCGGCTACGCTGATGGGGCGGCTCCCGTGCTTGCAGCTGTGATCCAGAGGGTGTCTATGCTGAATGCAGAAACTGCCACGACACTGGTCACAAGCCACCTGCAGCATCTCTTTCTTCTTGCACCCCTCTTTTGAGCACCGGTACATAAAAATCTGAGAAGGCGAGAGTTGCTTTAATAAGTAATTATTTAAGAAGCCCTTAAAACAACCAACACTGAAACTAGAAACAGTTTTTAGCTACATGAAATGAAGACATCAAAATTTCATTCAAACATCTGCCAGGTAAATAGGTGAGTACTAACTAAGGAAATGGGAGAGTTTTAACAAACACAAAAATAGCATATTAAGTTGGGTATTCATGAGAGATGATCAGAGGTGTTCTCAGCCAAAAAAACCCCCACAAAATCCAGGGGAGTGGGGACTAGGGACATGGAGGGAAGGAGGCTAAGCCTGTGGCATCATACACAGTCCTACAGAAGGCAACTGGTTCCAGGGGCATTCCAGGGAGCTAAAAATTTATATTCCCTATACTCATTATATTATTAGAGTTTTGGGGTGGTTTTTTTGCAGGGGTGATGTGGGACACAAGGGAGTGATACAAATTCTCAAGCACTGCTGACTCTGTGAGGTAAGGATGTTGACCAAAAGGTACCCACATAGAAGCCTGAGGCAGCCCTCCAGCAAAGACAGGCAGGCACAGGCTGCCAGGAGTGACCTGATGATATACAAACAGCACAAGGATATAGGGTGCCTGCTCCAGGAGAGCAAAGGCAGGCATGCACAACCTGGGGCTAGGAGAGTGGGGACAGGGGATGGGCTTGGGTCACAAATCTAGAGTGAGCCAAGAATGAGGAAGACCTTGTTAACTGAGGAGGAAGGCATGCCAAGTGGAGCTGTGGCCTTACGTAGAGACAGGGAATTTTTAAAAGAACTTCCAGAGGGCCTGGAGTAGTATGAAGAGAAGGGGGTTATGGAGGATGACTGGGGTCAGCTGGTTAATAAAAGGTTCTGGGTGCTAGGCGAAGACACACAGAGCTTATTCTCTCATGTTGGAGGCTGAAAGCAGCAAGACTTTATAAGCCTTATGCTTATATATTGCAATTATTGTGTATTTAATGTAACATGATAAGGTAGTTCCTAACTATAAGCCAGGATCCATGACTGGAAACCGGGACGTAGGCCTGATGAAAGCCAATTTCCTGGAGACAAGGTCCTTCAAAGCCTATGTGGTTATTTTGGAGAGCAATAGGAGAGGAAAGCGGGAGCAGGGCATCTGAGAAAAACCACCTGAGTAACCTGGTAAGGTGTTCAAGAAGGGCAAGCTGCAGAGCTGCCTAAGACCAGACCCCATGAAGGCCTGAGAGGCTGTGAGAATCTGCAGTCCAAGGGGAGAAGGCACAAGTTATGTGCCATCATTGAAGGCAAATTCACTTTGAGTCTCCTTAGGCTTCTGGTTAAGGAAGGGAAACTGAATACACATACTGGCTGACTCCTCCCCAAATACGATGAAAACAACAGAAGATTTTTTGAAAAGGGGTATACCCACAAAGGCCGGGAATAAGAAAACAGCTACAAGATTTCAGGAAAAAAAAGCACACAAACAAGTAGCAATGAACCTGGCAGATATGAGAAAGCCAAATTGTAAACTAATGGGGAAGGTCAAGAAGCACTCCAATTCATGAAACAAAACCCCGAAAGGCTCAGAAATCAGCAAGCTCAGGGTGCCTTGGGACACAACAGGAGAAATGGCTGCAAGTCCAAGCAGCAGACCTGCACCTGATGCCAGCAGATGTGTACTCAGCAGAGGATCCAAGAGAGGCTGCTGGCCTGGAAGTGCAGCAATGGGCAGAAGGACCATGAGAATCATGGGAGGGGCACCCAGAAGCCAGTAAGGACTTCACACTCCCCGCAAAGGAGATGTGAGTGTTCTTTCTACCTGGCTCCATAATCCTGGAAGTCAGAGTATGCTCCCCAGGAAGGAAACAGAACACCTTCTCTGGGGAATTTGATTAGCCCAAAAGAAAGACCTGAAATCACAAAGCATAAAAAGTGGACTGGGCAGATGACCTGCAGCCAACGTGAGAGTCCGCACTGCTCCCACCATGCAAGTGAGCAGTCAGCTGCAGGCTGGCACATGAGAAGGACACTCACTGTGATGCAGATAAAACACCCTGGACAGAGAATTCACAGGTAAAGAAAACTTGGGAGAAAGGAGACCCATCCAGGAGGTTCAGCACCCAAGGAACAGGAGTCTAGAGGAAATCCAAGAATCTAAGACGGCATTCCAAATGGAAACACTGGAGTTTCCAGTTTGGGAGGATCCACTGCCTGCCTAGCAGGACAGATGAAGATAGATCTACGCCAGCAACAGTCAATGTGAAGCTTCTAAATTCTGGGATGGAGCGGAGAGGGGTGGGGCCAGGAGAGAGCCTCCAAGCTGCCAGACTGAAACTCATCCCACAAAGGACCAATGTAGAACAGCAGGGGAATTCTCTAAAGCAACAGCAGAAGCAAGAAAACAAACCAACACCTGCAAATATTCAAAGATTTCAAATCAGGCTGTTATCCCTGGGCAGCTAAGCAAGGAGAAATGGAGAAAAAAGACCCAGCAGGATATACTATCTCCTATTTATCTTCCATGGTCCTTCCCAAGGAGCAAGCGGGGCCTATGACTCCCCCCAAATAAGGGAAAAACAAAGAAAAGAAAACACAAGGCATAGGAGGCTTGGGACCCACAGTTAGGGAGACAGACGCAGAAACGAGGACCTAGCATAAATGCAGAAGGAATCTCTCAGCTGTGTCCTCAGAGACGGAGGCCTGGAACATCAGCCTAGGAGCCCACTCCACGTCTGCTGGGAAGGTGGCGTTAAAAGATGTGGCAGCATAGGAATGGGGGTAGGGGGACTCCGTGCTCAGCCCACACTGTGGTCAACAGGTAATGCCCCAAACTACAGGGCAGCAAGACAAACTCAAGATACAACAACACGTGGAGAAAAAAATAAGAGTTGAAACCACCTGCTACGTAGAATAGGGACCTACTGTTTTTTCCTGACAGAATTTACTCCAAATGAATAAATGCAGGACTCACAAAGACACTGACACTACAAAAGCAAGAAAGCTAAATGTTCAAACTTTTATGTATCCTTTTTCATTTTCCTAAGAGGAGCTTAGGAAAAGTACACATTAACAGAATGGTTCTAGAAACCACATTAGCTCTCCATCTTGGGAGAAAAAGGTGAGAATCCTAAAGGTAGCAGATCTCAAAGTAGACTCTAATATTCAGAGTACTTGAAAGTATTTGTAAAAAGCCAAGCCATCACAACATGGGGAAAACACAGACACATCACAAAGGTTTTATCTTGCACGCAATTAGGACTATAGATCATAGTCAGATAATTGACCTTTTACCTTCTACAGAAAAAATAGCATTCACAGGGTGATCATAACCTGTCCTTACCTTCTCTTTCTTCCCAGGAAGGTAGTTACAGTCTCGATCAATGTGCTCACCAACCACCACATCTGGTATCTCTCCCTTTTTTACTGGGACTGGGTTGTTACAAAGTGGGCATACTGGGACCTGAACATCCTGAAAATGACAAAAGAGGATATTCCAGATTCAGACAATCAAAACTCACAAAAGAAAGTGGTATGGCATCATAGTGCATCAAGAATCACATAGAGTACACACACTGATCTTTCCGCTGCTCATCAGAAGAGGACACTGTTCACATAAAGGATTAACAGCAAAGCCAACCCTACAGATTCAGGATAGAGCTGCTCAAAGTGGAATCCAGTGGAATTTAATCATAACAGAGTATTAACCAGTTGTGGAAAAGACCATGAGATAATCAATAAAAGGCAGCCAAGAAGCTGGTGAAACTGATCTGGTCTCAGAGCACCAGGGCTGTCTGTCTTGCATGACCTCAGTGAGCAGTGACAGAGCCCAAACACCTCCAGATGGAGAAAACATAACAGAAGAAAACACTAGCCCCGAAGACCCCCTAGCTCCCTACAACTGTCAACAGCCTCTCCAATCTTTTTGTTGCTTTCACATGCAGGGAGACTCACTGAGCTAACAGCTAGGCACACAGCTAGGCTGAGCTCTCAGGTACATAATGACCATCCCAGCCCAAGATTGTGGGGGCTCTGGAGGAGGAACAAAACACCCAGTGGCTGCATGCCTAGCAGTGAAAAAACCTCAGAGCCAAGGCAGGAGCTAAGAAAACCTGGCTCAGCAAGAAAACAGAGGTGACAACTGATATCCCAACAGGTAATCACAGAATTCTGGGGCCTATACTGTCTGCAGGGGCTGAACTCAAGGATCACCCAGGACTTCCTCAGTTGACAAGTCTGCACACTAAGAAATAAAGCTTTACTAACAATCTCTAGCCAGACTCTCCCTATCTACGGAAGACGGAAAGGTCAAGCCAACAATAAACTAGGTAGTGTGGCCTAGTCATCATGGCCTGGGTAAATATGACTCACCCTCCCCCGCCCCCTATGATGACTTAGAAGGGTCAGACCCTGGCCAACACTAATGGAAGCATGTAATAATGCTAAATCATTCATGTTTCTAACTGCCATTATAGGGAAACAGCAGGACAGATAAAATAACCTCTAAACCACTAGAAACAAAATGAATATAGGCTGGGGGCCACCTACAAAGTCAGTAACAGAGATAGCACACTTTTGTTGGACTTATACATGTTCGTTTTCTTAGAGTCCTCCTCATCTTCCCGTTTCTACCAGGTACTCTTTGCCACTAAATAGGATCCCAAAGCTGTAAAGTTACCCAGATAAGCATTTTTAATACTTTCCAGATTAGACACTTTGTCAAGTCTTAAACCGTTTCCTGTGCTTCATAAAGCCTCTGCTAGGTTTTTCCTCAGCATAATCAGTGAAAGGAATGTTTTAACATGCGAAGTAAGCTTTGAAGGTTTGGATACAACAATTTAACTTCAAGATCCCCTTAAAAAATGCAATCTGTTGCTTAGAGCTGTGCCATCCAGAATTTCCTGTGATGGTGGAAATGTGCCATATCTGCACTGCCCAATACAGTAGTTACTGGCCACATGTGGTTGCTAAACACCTGAAATGTGACTAGTGTGACTGGGAAACTGGATTTTAAGTCTTATTTCATTTTAATGAAAATATCAGCTATACCTTGTCTTATGTTTACTACCTGGACAGCGAAAATTAGACTCTTTGGAATAAAGTACGATAAATTACCTTCTTGAATGCAAAGGGACATTTGTGTGCAGCACAAGTAAAATGATCTTTACAGAAATCTTGTTTACATGCATCACATTTAAACGGAAGAAAATCTAAAAAAAAAAAAAAAAACAATAGCATTTTAAAGATTAGAACAAAAGAATTACAGATCATGTTAAACATTTATTTACCTGCAGTGAGTTCTTTATGCCTATCAAACATATCCTTGAGGTGGCACATGTGAGAAAAATGTAATTTCATGATGCCAACAGTAACAAAGAATCTATAAAGCTATCTTTTTTTTTTTTACAAAAAAATATCTTTCTTTTAGAAAGAGAGAGGCTGCCCAGGGCAGGAGGGCACAGAGAGAAACAAGCAGACTCCCCGCTGAGCTTGGGAGCCCATGAGGGGCTGGATCTCACAACCCTGAGATCATGACCTGAGCCAAAACCAAGAGTCAGATGCTTAATGGACTGAACCACCCAGACGTCCCTATAAAACTATCTTTTCAAGAGACCATCCCATGTAGTATCACACTTAAGCAGCACACTTCTATCCAGTTGGCTTTGGCCCTGGTACCTGGCCTTGGGTAGACAGTGAATAATAATACTGAACAGAACCTGCACCTCAGGCCAGCCTCCCAACACTGAAAAGCCACGAGGGCCAAAACCCAGAAAACAGCTAATTAATCAAATAGACAGTTCTCCCTAACCAAACAGTGAACGTAACACACATTTCCTATTAACAATCTCTTAAAAGTGCTTACCTAGCTGTTTACAAGTTTTTTCTGAACAATGCTTCCCCAAATCAGGGAACTCCATTATGAGAACGTGTCCAAAAGCACAGACGGCAGAGGGATGGATCACCTACAAGAATTAAAGTAGTTAGGAAAGAAACCATGGCCATAATTTCCGTCCCTGGGGTGCCTAACTTCGGACTAAGAAAGTCTACAAAGATGCTCTGTGGGAAGAATCCGATGCCCAAGTCATCCTGCGCCCCTGGGAGGCACTAAAGTATCGGATTCTCCAGGCCTTTCAACAAAGAAAAGCAAAGCAGCTCCAGCACAGGTACCAGCTCGTTCTGAACCTACCCCCTTAGGACACCAATTTCTTCTTGGCCCTTTAAATTCCCCTTGAAAAAGCTCACCCGGAATTCAGGCTTGCTTTAAACCGTTCTGACTCACGTTGACAGGGCTTTCCCATGTTCAATTTACGCAACTTCCCACAAGAAGCTGGGCCACAATTCCATCGACCGAGTCTACTTGTTGACATACACAAAGCCGTCACCAAGGGCTAAAATCACGTTGACAGCACTATCCCGAGGCGCTTCAACTCCGTCCCTGCGGTCCTCCTCCCTCTTGTCCTGAACTTTACTTAAGAACTTACTCCCGAGACACCACCAACTCGGGAGTGGAAGGGTGGACACTGGGAGGACGAGGAGGGGAGCTCGTGACACGCCTCACGAGAGCCCTGCCAGCCTCAGCACCTACAACCCTATCAAGAGGTCCCCCCAGGGGGATCCCCAGGTGGCTCAGCGGTTTAGCGCCTGCCTTCGGCCCAGGGCGTGATCCAGACGCAGGATCGAGTCCCACATGGGGCTCCCTGCATGGAGCCCGCTTCTCCCTCTGCCTGTGTCTCTGCCTCTCTGTATCTCTCATGAATAAATAAATAAAATCTTAAAAAAAAAAAAGTGCCCCCAGAAGTCAGGGTCTGCGTGCGGTCCCCGGGCCTTGACACAGCAGCGGTGAGAGCCCCCGAACATGGGCTCGTTCGGCTAGCACCTGAAGCCTTTCCCCGACACCGTCCCCGTCCCCCCGACCCGGACCCAGACCCGGACCCGGACCCGGACCCAGACCTGGCTGTCGTCGGGGGCCCGGGCGGCCGCGGAGACGAGCGGGAGGCGGCGGAGACGGGAAGCCGGATGTCCCTTCCAGCAGTCAGCCGCACGGTACGGGACCAAAAGGCTGACGAAAACGGAATCCAACGGACAGCACCGCGCCGTCCAAGCCCGCCGACGAGCGAAGCATTGTGGACAGCCAAACCCCCATTTATTCGCTGCCTCGGGATCAGAGAGCCGCCGCGGCCAGTACGTGCCCGGCGCGCCCTGATTACGTCACCGCCCGGCCGGCCAATCTCGCCCCACTGCGGCTCGGCTTTCCCGGCGCGCCCCCGAGACGTCAGCACCGGGCCGGCCAATCCGCTCCCGCCGCAGCCCCGTCGGCCCGCCCACTCGCTCCCCCGCCTCCCTTCTCGAACAGTCCGGCGGCTTCTCGGAGCTGCTGAGTCACTGTGAGGTCGCTCTGCGCAGGCGCACTCGGTAGGCCGCGCGGCGCGGGCAAGCTGAGTCAGGGTGGCCAGGCCACCGCTCCACGCGTGGCAGGGTGGAGGGGCGGCCTCGCGGAAAGCCGCACCCGGGGAGGGCCGGAGCCTGCGTCGCAGAGGGGCCGCCGCGAGGTACGGAGCCGGCACGGCCGGGCGGAATGGGAGGGGGGGCCTGGCCTTGGGTAGACGACGCCCTCTGCCTCGACGGGAGCTGGCCTGTCCCCACGTCGAGGGCTCCCGCCCCCTCCCACCGCATCCCCCCCACCCCATCTTCTCTCCCCGGGTCCCCTCCCAGCATCCCCTCCCTGGGTTCTCTTCTTGTGTCCCTTCCCCTCACCATGTCCCCTTACCTGCTCCATCACTCCCCTCTGCTCCCCCTACAAACGTGTGTGTGGTAGTTTATCCCCCCACCCCTCGGGAGTGTGTGATTTTGTGAGGTTCCCGCAAACTGAATGAGCAGGTGCTCTCAGGGGGTCTTGCCAGGTTAAGTTTCCCCAGAGCCTCTGGGCTCGTCCAGCCATCAACCCCTAACCGTGTTTTAAATGCGTTTCTGTTTAAAGATAATTGGTGTTGATGTGTTGTTGGTTTTGTTCTCATTAAACTCATGGCCCGCGGTAAGTCTTGCTGAACCCGGCCTGCCCGCCGCTGCTCTCCGTGAGGTGCATCGCAGCCTCCTGGTACTTAGGAAACTGGACAGCACTTAAGCGCCGGCTTGAAGGCCACTTGAAACCACAAGATCGCCACCAAAACACAAAAATACGGAGTCGTAACACTAAATAGGCTGTGGAACAGAAGCTTCCTTAACCACATCAGAACTGAAACACGAAAGAAGGCAGGTGTCGTCGCCTTGTCCCACCTCAGCTGGAAGTATGTTCCTCGGGCAACTCAAGTCTTTTGCCACTCCGCACAAGTTGGCCAATAACTGCTGAAGTACCGCAAATACTGATTTTGGAGTTACAAGTAAATTTGGCAGATAGGCAAGTTCACAAACGTGGAATCCACAAATAACAAGAATCAGGTGTGTGTGTGTGTGTATTTGTACGTGTACATGCCCATTTTCCTTGGTCTTTTTCTGAGCCATTTGAGAATATGCTATAGACCCGGTTACCCATCACCTCCAAATACTTGCATGTACATTTCCTAAAAGCAGATACTCTTACACAACCATTCTGTAACCATCCACACGAGAGAATCAGTATTAAAACAATATTAGGGCAGCCCAGGTGGCTCAGCGGTTTAGCACCACCTTCAGCCCAGGACGTGATCCTGGAGACCTGGGATCGAGTCCCATGTCGGGCTCCCTGCCTGGAGCCTGCTGCTTCCTCTGCCTGTGTCTCTGCCTCTTTCTCTGTTTGTCTCTCATGAATAAATAAATAAAACCTTTAAAAATAACAAATAAATAAATTTTAAAAAACAATGTTAAAGTCCAGTCCATAGACTCCATTGCATTTTGCCAACTATGTCAACGTCTTTTTTTTTCCTTTCGGCTCCAGGGTCCCATCCAAAATCACATGTGCATTCTCCTCCATGCTAGGATAGGTCCTCCATCCTTTCTTTCCCTGACGGTTTTTATTAAAGATTACAGACTTTTCTATGACATGTCTCAGCATCCATGGATGTTTTCTGACGATCAGATGCAGGTCATGTTTCTTGGTAGGAATACTACAGGAATGGTATTTGCTGCAAGCCATCCTACCACAGGTGATACTCATCTTGGTTACCTAGTGACATAGGTGTCTGCTAGGTTTCTCCTTTTTTTTTTCATTTGTAAATGATTAGTATTTTGTAGAGAGATATTCCAGAATTCAACTGTAATTTTATTCCTTTTCAACCTTTGTCTAACGATTTTAAGCTTTAACAGTGACTTCTGCCTAGATCACTATGCTCATTGCCAAATAGTGCTTTTTATTTTTGCTAGAGTAAGCTCCACACCCAGTGTGGGGCTTGAACTCACAACCCTGAGATCAGGAGTCACCTGCTCTACTGACTGAGCTGACCAGACGCTCCCTAGGTAGTGCTGCTTAAAATGTCCACTGTTCCTTTCACATTTATTAGTTGGTATTCTATAAGAGAGATATTTATTTATTTATTTATTTATTTATTTATTTATTTATTTATTTATTTATTTATTTATTTATTTCAGTATGGACTCATGGATTTCTTTTACTCGGTGGTCATATTCTGTTCCTGTCATTGTTCATTTTGAAGGCCAGAGAGCCATGTCTAGCTGGCTCTTGAGTCCTTCTGACATGTCCCTGTCATCCTGTCATTCTTTGTTCCCTTTCCCACCTTTTAGCACAAGGTGCTCCAGCTTCATTTTGTACTCTTCCTGCTGCAGACCTGGAATCAGCCATTTCTCCAGGGAGCATTGTTTCTTTTTAATGGAGGATGGTGTTTAGAAATCAAGATTTGAGTATGTGGTGTACTTAATGCTAGTAGGGTGTCATTGCTTCTAGACCTTCTTGTGGACATGTGTCAGGAAGTGTATGTATATTCATGTGAGTATGCACATCTATAATTGTCTTTATTTGTGTATGTATTTTTTAGGAAAACATTCATATCCTTACCTTCAATTTCAATCTAACATCTCAGGATTTTTAAAATCTTTTTTGTGGGATCCCTGGGTGGCGCAGCGGTTTAGCGCCTGCCTTTGGCCCGGGGCGCCATCCTGGAGACCCGGGATCGAATCCCACGTCGGGCTCCCGGTGCATGGAGCCTGCTTCTCCCTCTGCCTATGTCTCTGCCTCTCTCTCTCTCTCTCTCTCTCTGTGTGACTATCATAAATAAGTAAAAAACAAAAAAACTTAAAAAAAATAAATAAAATCTTTTTTGTATTTACAAATAACTCCTTCAGCAATAAAAACCTGGGTTTCATTATTCTATTTTTTTCTTTTTAAGTCTATGTATGTATTTGCTTAATGTAACAAACTACTCTGGCCATCACAACCACCTGCTTTGTGCTCACGCCCTCAGCACTCCATATCCTTGTTCAATTCTAGGCACTGCCTCTGCAAACTCCTCTCTCTCCCTTTTTCCAGTTGGTTAAAATCCAGTGCCAGTCAAAGCCTTCAGTTTTCTTCCAGAAAGATTTTTTTAAAAGAAGATAATTTACTAAGGAAGCATAAGTACAAATACATACTTTTAAGAACATTGTCATTTGTGAGTTAAAAATCACGTATTTTTAACAATTCTTGCACAGAACTTTTTTTTTAAAGATTTTATTTATTCATGAGAGACACAGGGAGGCAGAGACATAGGCAGAGGGAGAAGCAGGCTACCTGTGGGGTCCCTAGGATCACGATCTGAGCTGAAGGCAGACGCTCAACCACTGACCCACCTAGTGCCCCCAGAACCTTAATTTCTTAGGTCTTTCGATAAATGCAAATACCTATTACTACAATACTATAGATCTTCAAATTTCCAAAAGTCAAGAATATTAAGTAACCAGAGTGTTAAAAAATAAGTTATAATTAAATGAATCAATTACTATCAAGAAAGTGCCTCTTGGTGGCTCAGTTGAGCATCTGCCTTTGGCTCAGGGAGTGACCCCAGAGTTCCGGGATTGAGTCCTGCATTGGGCTCCTTGCAGAGAGCCTGCTTCTCCCTCTGCCTGTGTCTCGGCCTCTCTGTGTGTCTCTCGTGAATAAATAAATAAAATCTTTTTTAAAAAGAAAGTGGTTTTTCTTATAAATTGTATGCCAAAATATTGAGATTAAAAAATCTTTAAATCCATGTATTCCCAGATTATCTGGGTCTTGCTAGAATCAATTGTAACACTAAAATGTCAAGTTTTATATTTACACTAACTAGTGAGTTTTAGAGCAGAAATCCAGATTCTTGCATGGTATCGGGTTTGCCATGCTACAGACTAAATTTTGCACTTGGTAGTGTATTACTTGTTGCTGCTGTACCAAATTACTGCAAGTTAAGTGTCCTAAAACAGACTGTCTTATCATTCTGGAAGTCAGAAATTGAAAATGTATCTCATAGGCCTAAAATCAAGGTGCAGGGCAGCATTCCTTCTGGGGGCTATAGGACATACATACTTTTGCATTTTCCAGCTTCTGAAGGTTGCCCATGTTCTTTGGCCAATCACATCACCTCGACCACTACTTCCATTGCCACATCTTGTCTGACTCTTATTCTCCCCCTTTCATGTAAAAGGATTGCATTGGGCCTGCTTGTGCAATCCAGGGTCATATCCCCACTCAGGATCCTTAGCATGAGCACATCCACAAAGTCCCCTTTGTCATGTGAAGTAACAGATTCGTGGTTCCAGGATTGGGACATGGACATGGGTAGAGGGGTTATCCTGCTTACCATGGGTAGTGCCCCCACTGCCATAGGAAAAAACAAGATTACATTATTTTTTTGAGAAAGAGAACAGAGGGGGAGGGAGAATCAGCCTGATATGGGGCTTGATCTCATGAACCTGAAATCCTGACCTGAGCAGAAGTCAAGAGTGGGACGCATAACTGACTGAGCCACCCAGTCCCCCCAAGGACTTTTATTCTTTAAAATAAAAGTAAATAAATAAATAAATAAATAAATAAATAAATAAATAAAATGAAAGTAAAAATTTAAAATTTTTGTGTACTTTTATCTCCTTTTCAAAATGTAAAACTTTAATGAGAAACACCCAAATTTTGATAAATGTTTTCAAAACAACCAGACTCATGAGTTTGTAACCAGAGAAAAGAAATGTAGTTGGTTGGACACTACCTCCCCTCCTCAGACACAGACACACACAATCACGTGAGCACACATACATAGATGGGCATTTGCATGCCTTCTGAGAACCAGAATTAGCCACAGCATGAGCTGGTACACGGGGACTATCAGGAGATGTGAAATTGGACACCCAGGGGCTTTACCAGGAGTGTACTTGGTCTACCTCTGCTGTTCTTTTTGGTCCTGATCTGGCTAAGACCACGCCAAATTGTGGGAACAAAAGATTATCAAATTCGATCTTTTAAATGCAGCTTTTGCTATTAACTGAAGTCTGCATTCATTAAGTGACCTCCGTACATCTAAGCTTACCACATCAAAATTAAGGGCTCCCTAAGATGTCCTCTGAAAACTGCTTTGTGGTCAGCAGGGAAGGAAGGATCTTGTAATACTCATGATGCTCCATGGAGAAGTGGAGACAGACCTTGGAGTCTTGGTTAGCAAACCTTAAGAAGTCTGCTTCAAAAGAAGAGGCTACAGTGCATGTCCAGTACATTCCTCTATCAAGGGCCCCCAGTGTTCTTCACCAGCAGGTCACTGTTCTGATCTCTATTTTAAAAACGGGGAAGCGGAAGTATAGAAGTGTTTGAAACCCAGGCTCCTGAGTCCACATTTGCAATTCTTTCTCTGCCACCTATACTAGCTAGAGATGAGGATGGAAAGGCAGGCAGAGGCCAGACCACACAGACGGTTTTGTTTTTTTTTTTTTTTTTTTATGTTGAAAACTTAAAGATTGACCTCAGGCAGCCCCGGTGGCCTGGTGATTTAGTGCCGCCTTCAGTCCAGGGTGTGATCCTGGAGACCCGGGATCAAATCCCACATCAGGCTCCCTGCATGGAGCCTGCTTCTCCCTCTGCCTGTGTCTGCCTCTCTCTGTGTCTCTCATGAATAAATAAATAAAATCTTAAAAATAAAAATCTTTAAAAAATAAGATTTAAAAAAATAAAAAAAAGATTGACCTTGAGGAGTGGAGACAAAATAAATAAATTTATTTATTTATTTATAATAAATTTATTTTTTAAAATTTTTATTTATTTATGATAGTCACACACACACAGAGAGAGGCAGAGACATAGGCAGAGGGAGAAGCAGGCTCCATGCACTGAGAGCCCGACGTGGGATTCGATCCCGGGTCTCCAGGATCGCACCCTGGGCCAAAGGCAGGCGCTAAACCGCTGCGCCACCCAGGGATTCCAATAAATTTATTTTTTATTGGTGTTCAATTTGCCAACATACAGAATAACACGCAGTGCTCATCCCGTCAAGTGCCCCCCTCAGTGCCCGTCACCCATTCACCCCCACCCCCCGCCCTCCTCCCCTTCCACCACCCCTAGTTCCTTTCCCAGAGTTAGGAGTCTTTATGTTCTGTCTCCCTTTCTGATATTTCCTCCCACACATTTCTTCTCCCTTCCCTTCTATTCCCTTTCACTATTATTTATATTCCCCAAATGAATGAGACCATATAATGTTTTTCCTTCTCCGATTGACTTATTTCACTCAGCATAATACCCTCCAGTTCCATCCATGTTGAAGCAAATGGTGGATATTTGTCATTTCTAATGGCTGAGGAATATTCCATTGTATACATAAACCACATCTTCTTTATCCATTCATCTTTCGATGGACACCGAGGCTCCTTCCACAGTTTGGCTATTGTGGACATTGCTGTTATAAACATCGGGGTGCAGGTGTCCCAGCATTTCATTGCATCTGCATCTTTGGGGTAAATCCCCAGTAATGCAATTGCTGGGTCATTGGGCGGGTCTATTTTTAACTCTTTGAGGAACCTCCACACAGTTTTCCAGAGTGGCTGCACCATTTCACATTCCCACCAACAGTGTAAGAGGGTTCCCCTTTCTCCACATCCTCTCCAACATTTGCGGTTTCCTGCCTTGTTAATTTTCCCCATTCTCACTGGTGGGAGGTGGTATCTCATTGTGGTTTTGATTTGTATTTCCCTGATGGCAAGTGATGCAGAGCATTTTCTCATGTGCATGTTGGCCATGTCTATGTCTTCCTCTGTGAGATTTCTGTTCATGTCTTTTGCCCATTTCATGATTGGAATGTTTGTTTCTTTGGTGTTGAGTTTAGTAAGTTCTTTATAGATCTTAGAAACTAGCCCTTTATCTGATACGTCATTTGCAAATATCTTCTCCCATTCTGTAGGTTGTCTTTTAGTTTTGTTGACTGTATCCTTTGCTGTGCAAAAGCTTCTTATCTTGATGAAGTCCCAATAGTTCATTTTTGCTTTTGTTTCTTTTGCCTTCGTGGATGTATCTTGCAAGAAGTTACTGTGGCCGAGTTCAAAAAGGGTGTTGCCTGTGTTCTCCTCTAGGATTTTGATGGAATCTTGTCTCACATTTAGATCTTTCATCCATTTTGAGTTTATCTTTGTGTCTGGTGCAAGAGAGTGGTCTAGTTTCATTCTTCTGCATGTGGATGTCCAATTTTCCCAGCACCATTTATTGAAGAGACTGTCTTTCTTCCAGTGGATAGTCTTTCCTCCTTTATCAAATATTAGTTGACCATAAAGTTGAGAGTCCACTTCTGGATTCTCTATTCTGTTCCACTGATCTATGTGTCTGCTTTTGTGCCAGTACCAGACTGGGAGACAAAATTTATATAATATATATTCACACAGCTGTACAAAAAATAATTTAAGTTTTTCTGTTTTCCAAAATAGAACTCTGCTTTCCTTTGAAGCCCCCAGACTGCCACAGGCAGCTGTTCTCATCCATTAGCATAACCTAGCCTGCAGTGTTTTTGTCATCTATCTGGGTCCAGTCATGGACAGGCTCAACCTCAGTCATGGTCAGGCTCAAATCTTGATCATTCCAAGGCTTCTTCCTCCCAACTACTTCCTTTCTCCCTCAGTGGCATCTGGGGTTGGAGAAGCTGGATAGATAACCTCATGGCAGCAGAGGCTCTGGCATACATGCTAGCCAATTCCTCCCTGGCCTCTGCAGGTGTTAAGACTTGTCCCACCACCTCTGCTCATGTGCTAACATTTGCTGCTGCCGGCCTCTGATCATAGCTCCTTACATGCAATGTCAGCCTGTTCAGACTTTAGGTTACATCTGCTTCAGTGACCCTCTCAGGGTTCCATGCTACTGCACATGGGGATTTGGGAGTTTCCTATAGCTTATGTGCAGAATGTGGCTCCGGGGGAACCACCACAGATCCTTTCCCTGTCTGACCACATCCTGGGTATCCACTATTGCACTTTCCCTGCATTGGCACAGAGAAGTGCCTTTTCTTGAAGTAGAGAGGGGAAACCAAGCATGGACCCCTCTGCTTTCATATCATCCCTCTACTCATCTGAATTGTTTGTCATCTCAACTGAGTACTGTAGAATGAACATCCGGTCCATTCTCAGGGACCCAGACAGATGTCTTCTCTTTCAAAGATCTTCAAACGTCTCCCCATCCCTGGAAATAATTTTCTGTGCTGCAGGAAATTTCTCTCACATCATATCTTTGGTTTTCTTGCTCTAGGGTAAATCTCCAAAGCTTTGGTTCCTGGTCCTTTCTTCTCTCTCTTGAAAGCCTGGTTTTTAAGATGGTGGCTTGCTATGAGCTCTTAAAAGTTTAGGTTTAAAACTCAAAACTGAGCAATAACTTCTTGGGCAGACCTTTCTTTGCAGCTATGAGTGTCACCTCCTGGCCTAGTCATGATGGTGGAAGACTTTTCAATAACAGACAAAAGAAAATACATTGACATTATGCCCACATACACATTGAAATTTAAAACATTTGTTCAGCTGTAGTATGTGTAAGACCTTGAGGAGAGGCAGGAGCAGAAGTGGGAGAGCAAATAAGCTGTTACTGCAGTCTAGGTAAGAGGTGACAATGACCACAGAAAAGCAGAAACCTTACTCACTTTCACAGCTTCCCTTGTAGGTAGGGCATGAACATGTGATCCAAGTCTTTCAGAGGGAGAGAGTCTTCTGGGAAGATTCCCTTCCTTTAAAAAAAAACAAAAACAAAAAACAAACAACAACAACAACTACTACTACTACTCATTAGGACAAAGCCCTCTTCTGGAAGGTATTTTTAGGATGCTTGGAAATAGTAGCCTTTCATTAACATAAAGGGCCAACATTAGGGACCATGTCCTTATGCTGAGCTGACAGAGCAGAAAGGTGGAAGGAGCTAGGTTGTGATGGCGATGTTGAGCTGCTCAACAGCTTCCTTGCCTCTCGGTTTCTTGTAATATAAGATAACACACATCCTTATTCAAGACATTTTTTGTTTTCCCTATTGTTGCTAGCCAAAAATACTGTTACTTATAATTAGAAAAGTTATTTCAATTCAGGACATACCAGTTATGAGATAAAACAGAAAAGTGGGTGAATAAGTGATTGGATACATGCATCTGCAACTCAGAGAAGAGGTCTGGCCTGGGAAATACAGTTGTGAGTCATCAGCACACAGTGTGTTGATGAGATTGTCTAGGGAAAAACAAGATGTGGGGGAGAAGAGGATGCAGGCCTACACCTTAGGAAAGGCAGCGCTGGAAAACCAGACTGAGAATGAGCAACCAGAGAACTTAGGAGAAAAATAAGGAGTGAGAGGCATTGTTGAAGCCAAGGGAAGATGGAGATTTCAAGAGGGAAAACTGGCTAACTGGCTCCTGCTGCTGAGAGAACAAAACAAAACCTGAAAGTGTCCTTTGGAGTTAGTGATGGAGAGGTCACCATTGTCCTAGAATGGTCCCAGAGGAGAGGAGGAAGTCAGATAAGTGGGTGAAGAAGATAAGGTGAAGGCATGGAGTCTGGGCAAAAGAAGCAGAGAAGCTCTTTCACAGAAAGGAAAACAGTGAAGTATACTCTCCTGGTCCCAGGCTGCTGGCCTAGTCTGGGTTCAGCAGATGATGTTCCACTGCCCCCATCCCACAAGACACACTCTCTTCTGCTCAGACACATAGTCAATATTACCTTTACATTTGTAACTCATATCCTCAACAAATATTTATTGGGTGCCTGCTGTGTACACAACACCCTTTTTGGCCTCAAGAAAATATAAGAAAAGATTAAATGGGGTCTCTGTCTTTTCCCAAGAGCTCATAGTTTTGATCCTGGAGGTAAAAAAGGCCCACATCCTGAAACAACTGGACATTAAGCGTAAACATTGTATTTATGAGGTTGCGGGGCAAAGGGTGTAATCATGATTGGAATTCAGAGAATAAAAACTTCCCAGAAGAAGCCTGAAAATTTTGGGCTGGAGCATCTAGGAAAATTTCACAGTGGGGGGTGCTCCAACAGACCCTTAAATACAGGGGATATGGACTGGGGCAGGAGGTAGACTGCTAAAGCCAAGCCATGTGTCTGCCAGGATTTTTGGTTGCGGGTAACAAGAACTCACCTCAAAATAGATTTTTCCTAGAAGGGAAATTTTTGCCTCCTAGACTTGAGTTGTGCCTGGATCCAAGAATTTAGACAAGGTACTCCACACCTTTCCTCTGAATGCTGGCCTCTCTGTTCTATTGTAGAGCAACCTCATCTTTGACAGAAACATAGCTGCCAGCAACCTGGACTACTGAGATACTTTTGAAGGTGAAAATGGGGTGCTGCTAATAGTTTTGTTGAGACAATAGGCACAAACTGGGACCCTGCTAGGAAAACTGGGGCACAAGATCATCATAAGCAAATGCCCACTCTAGCCACTGGCTGATGACCCTGCCAGAATCACTTGAAATGGGGGAGAGACAGTACTCCAAGGACATTGTGCCATTACCAGATGAAGGAGGGACAAGAATGCCAGAATCATATAAAGCAATGGTATCTACTATTCATCATGAGTTGGCAATTCAGGGAAAAGAAGAGAAACAATGAATAACCCCCCCCCCCCCCCAAAGAGATTTAGAAGTGGCTGGAATCAGGCCTGAGGAGGGCCTGCCACTAGGTAATGGGAGAAAAGAGCCTACAGCGGTGTTGAAAAAGAATGCTGAAGCGGCATGGACGAGAGGCCATGGGTGACAAGTAGCACCAGGTGCTTTGCTGAATTCCACATGAGCACCAGAAACCTGCAAGAAGTTTGCCTAGACAGATACTTACGACTTTTAGGAAAGTAATTTCCTTATAACGGTCCAGCATTCAGGATACCTGGGGTTATGGTATGTAACAGACAATCCCAAAGTCAATGGAGTCGAAAACAACAAAAGTTTATTTCCTGCTCAGGTGTCCTGTCCCTGATATATACACAAGCTCTGCTCCACATTGTCCTTACCTCTGAGGCCTGGAACTACAGAGTGTTAAGTATTGGAAGTCTTGCTAGTTGCCTTGGCAGAAAGGAAAAGGTGGCCAAAGGGGCTTCACGCTGGCCTTAAATCCTCCTGCCTGGGAGTTTCAGAGCTCACTGGTTGAAACCAGTCCCACACCTAAGCAGGGGATCCAGGAAGCACAGTCCCAGCAGGTGCCCAGAAGGGGAGAACTGAAATAGTTGTTAGTTGTCAAAGAAGAACAATGACTAGCACATCATATGGTGGTAGAGGTTGGATGTAAGGCTGAAGGAGGGGGACACAGTGGAATTTGCTTCTCTAATGCTTGGTTATGTAACTGTTCTTTTTTTTTTTTTAAGATTTTATTTATTTATTCATAGACAGAGAGAGAGAGGCAGAGACACAGGCAGAGGGAGAAGCAGGCTCCATGCAGGGAGCCCGACACGGGACTCGATCCCAGGTCTCCAGGATCATACCCCAGGCTGCAGGCAGCGCCAAACCGCTGCGCCACCAGGGCTGCCCTATGTAACTGTTCTTATAGGGATCTTATTCTTCGTGTTAGACCTTAGGCCCCTGAGGACAAGGACTGTGCCCTTTAACCCTTTATAGATGGTATTTATACACCTCATCATGTTAGGTAGGCTCCTTCAGGTGACAAAACTGGAGAGAGATGCTCTGATGACATCAGGGCTTCACCATAAGGATTCTTAGGGAGGAACAGGAAGTGTCTCAGTGCAGTCTTATAAGAAGGAAATATGTCTCCTTAAATTCTGAGTGGCCACATAGACTGCATGTGGTGGCCTCATAATAAATACACCAATGATGTAAACTCAAGTTAAGCCAATTTTCCTACTGGAAACTGTCCTAGGGGCACTAGGAACAAAGGCCTGCTGGGTGGGATTGCTGACCCCTCCTGCCAGTGCTGCAGAAGGCAGCCAGTAGAATACTCTGTCCTCTAACTGACATCGTCTCTAGGTCTCTGCAAAGGCTTCGGCTCTGTGAATCTGAGAGTCACAGAGGGAGGCATGATACTTTGAGTCAAAATTGCCAACAGAAATCAAACTGTATTCCCCCAGACATGTGAGCAGAACATAAATATTTCATAGACACGAAGTCAGCTAGACAGAGATTTTAATTCCAGAAAGTGATCATAAGGTAAACTACAGGAGATGCGGCTTATGATTTGCCTCATGACACATTTTTAAGTAAGCAAAAGCCCTATGGAATAAAAATAAACTTGTTCAGGTTCCCCAGCGAATGGGAAGCAGCTGAATGGAGCAGAGATGAACTAATGTTTTCTTTTTCCATCTCATAATTTTGTGATGTGATGTTATCTAGCATATGGGACCCCTTGTATCATAGAATCTGTGTCACATGACTCTTTCTTACTCCATCCTTTGATGACAAACCAGGGCAAGGGCATCTGTTTCAATATCTTTCCAAATATTGTTAGAAATGACCTTGGAGAACCCTTTGTTTAGTGCCTATTGAGCCCCCAACAGTGAGGAATGAGTGATTGCTTGTTGGTAATTGTCCATGTAAAATGTTGTATATGACTGGAAATGCAAATATAAAATTAGAAAAGTGAAAAGGGAGCCTTCGTTGAAAATGTGGCAGAAACGCTCACCCTTGTGAGGACCTTTCAAATCTATCAGAATGATTCCTCCAGTACCATGCAACCAAAGCTGTTCCTTGACTTCCTTTAACCTCCAGGATCACACCCTTTGCATGTGGCACTCAGTGGTTGCTGAGAGAGGGATCCGAACACTCCTCTTCTCACCATGAGGAATCTTTGGGTCTAGTGGGTAGGTCAGAGTCGGAAGCCTCTAGAAATGATATTGTATCCCTGGCAGACTACACTGTTGATCATGAGTCTCCTTGAGGGGGTGACAGGAGAAGACAAGCAAGGGCGGTGCCAGGCACACAGGGGAGCCTTGGGTGAATGCCTGTGAGTGGGGAACCGGGAAGTCCATACAAACTCTTCGAACTCTGCAGCTCAGTTAGCAGTGCTTACCAACACTTGCTTCTGGGTCTTTAGAAGTGTTAATGTTGGGGGGAGCTGGCCCAGGGATGCAGGCCCCTCTGAGCTGGCTTTACAGCTCTTCTGTCAACTTAAAATGATTTCAATTTAAAACTTACAGATGGAGCTGCCTTTGTCTGCCCAATAACAAGATTTTGATTTCTTTTGCAAGCTTGCCTGTTGAGAGAGCACCCAGTTGCTGTATGTTGGAGCAGAGCAGCAAGGGCAGTTGCCCTCATTACTTAATAGGAAGCAAGTCTGCACTTCCTTTTCCCTCATAACCACTGAGGGAGGAATGAAAGTGCCTTGTGAATTGTATACATTACCCCAAAATTGAAAAATCTGGCAACTGCTGTAACTACGGTAGAAATATCTTGATTCACAGAGGTGTCACCATGAGAGGAAATGGTTGCCCATATTGAGGTGTCAAATTGCTATCTGAAATGGAAAGGAGCACATAGCAGTATAAAGTATGAAACAGTACTTTGTTTTGAATTTAAATCTTTATGCTGTACCAACTGGGAGAAATAGGAAAAGTGTTTTGGACTGACTGTGGCACGTTTTGTGGCCACTGTCTATATCTATGCAGTACGGGCCATCACACTCGCTTGGCTTAGAAAGATATCTGCCTATTTCACATAGCAATGATTATATTCTCTCTACATCACTTGTAGCATTTATGCTTCAGCATTGTTGTTCTTTATTTTTAAATATAGCTCTGATCTGGTCACTGCTGAGGATTCCTAGTCTTAGAACCATGAGAACTCAGGAAAAAGAATTAGTCCAGAATGAAATAACAGCGATGCAAAGTCTCTAATTTGTTTTCAACTTCGTGTTGGTTCCTGAGTGGGTTCTGAATAAGTAATAATCATCCTGATTTCCCAGTGACTTGATGTTCCATTCCTGGCCAGGCCCTTTTGCTACCTCCTCAAATTGCTGTATTAAATATTAAAGCCACTGTGCCTGGCAGCTCCATCCTGGAGACAGTGGCAGAGTTTTTGTGGAATAACTCCTCCTGGTTGGCTGCTAGATTTGTTCATTATTTTAATCTATGCATATTGGCTAGGACTACAACACTGTCTCTTTTTTCTACAAATACTAGTTTGAAATGAGGAGTCAACATCCCGGCAGCCCAGCCCTGAGGAAGGCGAGGGCTCTGATTCTTTATAGTTGCCACACCTAGTGTGGGGCACTGACAGGGTGGTCTTCAGAACACTCTGTGCCTTCCTCCAGCCAGTAGGGACATTTAGGCCATCCCAACCAGGGATCTGTTGAAGACCTGCTTTATACAATGTATTTTGCTGGGTACTGTCAGGAGAGCGGGAAGCGTAAGATTTGAACTTGTAAGCTGCTTGGAGAGTGAAAACATGTATATAAACAAAACAAAACAAAAACAAAACCATAACAGTCCACCCAAAGCAGTGCCCAGTGCAAAGAGGATGAGTCATGCATACAAGAGATGCTGTGGATGTCTGCAGGAGAGGGAGTGGTTCTCTGGTGCTATGGACAAGGTGGGCCTTTGACAGAGATGTAGGACTTCAACATATGTGCAGGGGAAAGGGTGTCACACTGTGGGCATGGCATAGAGGATGCAGACTCCTCCCCAGCTATGTTAGCAGGCAGCACTCACCATGAGGTTCCAGCTGCCAGGGTAAGTCCACTGTGGGCCTTGGAGTCTCTGAGGAAAACAGCCTTCATGAGTCAGATTTGAATGAAGGGCCATGATCCTGGACACTTTCCCCAGAGGGATTCAGGTCTGTTTTCAGTGTTGTTCAAACAGACTTTGCTCTTTTGAGACCAGGAATTGTCCTTTGTGTTACTGCCAGCAGAGCCCCACACCAGGCTGAGCTGGGTTGGTGTGACCATTCCAATAGCACTGTGATTAGATCTAGAGAGTTGTGCCTGAAGGGGAAGAAGAAATGAGAGGAGGGGGGAAAGTGTGTCCTCAAAGAGGGAGAGCAGAAAGGGGCAGGTGTGGACCTCCTGGGCAGCAGCCCTTGCCAGCCCTCAAGGCCCAGGCAGCACCAGCAGCTCCCTGGTGTATTCTTTGGAAAGAGCTCCTGAGGCCTTCTCTGCCAGCAACCAAAACTATAAAAACAGATACTAATTGTAGTGATAAATTACCAGACTCTTCCTGACAGGCTTTTGGGTCCCAGGCAGAGAAGTGCTGACTTCCCCAGCAAGACAGCCTGGTGGCCCATTCCCTCCGCTGATAACCTCCAGCGAGCAGCTCCTGGCAAGAACTCCACTTAGCTGTTGGAGTCCGTGTTTGGATGTGAGTCACATTTGGCAGGGGGAGTCCTAGGCACTTTAGGAACCTCCTGGGCAGCTAGCAGGGCCTGTCCGTAGGAAGGCAGTTACTGAGGCACCAAGAGCTTCCCAGCCTCTGCTGCTTTAGACTTAGAGCAGAACCAGTGGTTCAGTGGTTCAGGGAAGGAGCTTCACCCTGCCTCCACCACATGCACAGAACCAATAGATTTTTAAAAAAAAATTTTTTTTTAATTATTTATTTATGATAGTCACAGAGAGAGAGAGAGGCAGAGACATAGGCAGAGGGAGAAGCAGGCTCCATGCACTGGGAGCCTGACGTGGGATTCGATCCTGGGTCTCCAGGATCGCGCCCTGGGCCAAAGGCAGGCGCCAAACCACTGCGCCACCCAGGGATCCCCAGAACCAATAGATTTAATGAGGAATTTGGAGTTTTGTTCTACACTGACTCCAGTTTAAGTGAGGTTGAAGTTGGAGAATCTCACATTTTGGGCTGCTCTTCTTTTTGATGGGCAAGAGGGCCGAGGGAGCTGGAGTACTTCACGGAGTCTGAGCCTAGCCCCAGCTGGGGTTCACCATGTGGCCAAGATCCTTGTCTTTCCAGATTCCCTCAGGCCTTTCCTACCACTCTGGACAGGGCAGAGAGGGCCTTGCCTAAAGCATTGAGCAGTTCATGGTGAGCTCCAAGGTTACAGTGCCATAAACAGGAAATTTGACAGAGCTGTTGTTGCTCTGCATGTGGCCACGTGAGGGGGCAGTTGGAAGTGCTTGATGACCATATATCCATCAGCCACAGACAGTTGGGCTGGCTATTGGGTCTCCCAGCATCTAAATTCTTTCTGGCCTAGGATGGTGCTTGCAGCCTTCACCATGAATTCAGGTAGTTGGGAGAAGAAGATTAGGTCATTTAGGTCACACAGCCATGACAGGCTGGTTTTTCTGTCAGCTGTATAGCCAGCTGCAACACCAGACCTCCTGCCTGTCCTTACCTCTCATGTGTGGAGCTTAACTGTCTTTCCTCTAAGAACAGTTAGTGTCACACACGCTTCGCGTTTCCTTTGATGCGTCACATCAGTTGTCACTGCCTCAGCATGTCCAAGTGCCTTCCCTGTAAGCTTCCTTGGAGCACACCTTAAACACTCTTGTGACTGAATCCAGTTCTGTTGAGTCTAAGCAGGAAGGAGAACTGAAGATAGTGAGCTTGCACATGGAGACCCAAAGCAGCAGTGCTTTTGCGAAATGTAAACAGATCCAGCAAGAAGAGAGAAAAGCTCTATAAAACAGTACACACAAGGGAAATGAGTAATTAGGCCGTCAGCTTCAGGCACAGACTTCCATAAGCAGCTGTAAGTCTTCCTAACCCTGCCAATCCAGGAGCAAGAATTAGGCAGGGAGGTAGGCCTTTATGTGCTGTGTATACAAGTGCATTGAAATTGAGTGTCATGCGCACAGGACCCCATTCCTTTCCATTTTGCCTGATATGCTCCTTCAGGGTAAAGGTATAAAACACATTTAAGGTTCTTTACCTCCTTCCCTGCAATAGTAATTGGCAGTTACTCAACCCCCGTGGGTATCATAAATAAGGAGCACACCAAGAGACTAGGTTGCTGCCATTAGAACGCACTGGCTTTAGCTGGATTGAACTAGTGTCAACCAGTAGACAGTGTGAAGAATGTAATGGTGTGCCCATGGTAAAATCGCCCCCAATTTATGCCCTAATTTTTGTCACAAAGGCCAGGCTTTCTCCTGACTAAGCAAATGGAGTTTGTATATTGATGTGTGCATTCAAAGGAGTGAGTCAGAAGATAGGTTGTCTACGTCAGGGCACCCTGAAGTAGGTGCTACGCTGAACTCTGGAGCATCATTAGTAATGGCAAGAGAGACTGTGATGTATTGCTTCCTACCCTACATGGTAAGTACAGGAAGCAAACCAATACATGATTGTTCACTGCTCTCTTGATAAGACATGGAATTTATACCGACAGCACATGGTTACTTGGGTTTTGTTCTATTCTGGCAGAAGACACATGGCATAAAATGTACCATCTTAACCACTGTTAAGTAAATAGTAGTATAACTATATGCACATTGTTGTGCAACAGATCTCTAGAACTTTTCCTTCTTACAAAACTGAAGCTCTGTCCCCATTAAACATTCATTCCCCATCCCCTCTCCCAGCCCCTAGCACCCACCCTTCTACTCTGTCTCTATGAATTAGTGACTCCAGGGACCTCATGTGAGTGGTGGAATCATACAGGATCTGAACTTCTGTGTCTGGCCGATGTCAATGTGCATGATGTCCTCAAAGTTTATCCACCATGTAGCAGGTGTCAGTGTTTTCTTCCTTTTGAAGAATAAATAATACACCATTGTGCAGATGGACCACATCATGTTTATCCCCTTACTCACTGATGGACACTTGGGATGGCTTTTGTGAACCATGCTGCTATGAACTTGAGTGTGAGAATCCCAGTTGATGGGGCACCTGGAGGGCTCAGTCAGTTAAGCCTCTGAGTCTTGATCTTAGCTCAGATCTTGATCTCAGGGTTGTGAGTTCAAGCCCCATGTTCATGGAGCTTACTTAAAAAAAATCGAAAAGTCACAGTTGCTTGTTTTTAAAAGAAAAAACTCAATTTCCTGAATAAGAACTTTCTTGACTTTAATATTCTATTACTAACATGTAAAAGGAGCATACCCAG
The DNA here is from genome assembly GCF_011100685.1 of Canis lupus familiaris. Lineage (NCBI taxonomy): Eukaryota > Metazoa > Chordata > Mammalia > Carnivora > Canidae > Canis > Canis lupus. Next base: position 15,855,857 of record NC_049227.1, on the reverse strand, counting down.
CATTTGTACCACTAATATTTTTAACTTCTCTGTGGAGGTAGTGCTTTAATGGTTGTAGATAAAACAACAACCTTGCTCTAACCTGTCCTCTGTGAGGCTCAGCACAAGTAGAATAAATCACCTTTTAAATTCTCAGTGGCCATAAAAATGGAGACAAGTTTTGCTCTTCAGAATAGAGTAGCAAATAGGTCTTGTAGGCACGTGATTTGATGAATGGAGAAGCAGGGATTGCCTGTTGTCCTGCTCTATATCCCTGAGGCAGTAGTCCTCAGGGCGCTGAAGGACAGAAAGGGAGCTAGAGGTCTCAGCTGAAGCAGGCCTGGGGCACACCGTCCTCAGCTCAACCTGGACCCTGGGTCCTGCATCCCAGAAATAACTGGGTAATCCCCCTTTCCTCAGTGCAAAGTGGCCTGAGGATGAGTACTGGCTATAGACTTCTTGGTGGAAGGCCCAGGGGCATTATGATAGTTTGCATTTGCTGTGGTTTGTGTAGTTGTTCCTCATAAGTACCTAGCTTCTCCTTCAGTCGGGGGGCACAGATCCAAGACCAGCTCAGGTCTAGAAATGGAGCAAAGGACCGTGACTTCATGTTGGGGTGGCTTCCTTCAGCCCCTATTACTCATTCAATAATGACTTCTCTTGATTGTATAATTAGGTAATATCTTATTGGCTGCCTATTTGTCCCTTAGGAATACCTGCTTTTTAAATTTTTATTAACCATCTTCATGGCATTGTGCAGGTTACACCCCCTCAACACTCCAACCTTGCTGCTCTTACAAGAACTACATCCACCTTGCTTTTGATAATTAAGTGCAGCCACCTATGATTCTTAGATCCTGATATCCTTGTTGCTGTAATGGAGCCCATTCTATGATAGTGTCTCCTTTGCCTGCTCTGGCTTACAGAGCACAGACACTGCTGAGTTCCTCATTGATTCTGGTGCCGCCACCAGCCCAGTCCTCATTGATGTGGTGAATGGAGTGTCCTCAAACCTTTCTGTGAAATGTGGTTGACTGGTGTGTTGTTTCCAGCCTTATGAGGTACATTCACATTTGCATGCCCACTTCTCTGAGACTTGATTCCTTCTTCCAACATTTACCTCACCAGATAGAACATTTATATTTCTTTTTTTTTTTTAGGATTTTATTTATTTATTCATGAGAGACACAGAGAGAGAGAGAGAGAGAGAGAGAGAGAGAGAGAGAGAGAGGCAAAGACAAAGGCAGAGGGAGAAGCAGGCTTCATGCAGGGAACCTGACATGGGGCTCAATCCCAGAACTCCAGAATCATGCCCTGGGCTGAAGGCGGCGCTAAACCACTGAGCCAGCTGGGCTTCCTGACATTTATATTTCAATTAGTGTGGGTCACCACTTTTTCCAAACTTCCAAGAATCTTCCTAGATGCAAATTAGCACTGCCTCCCAGCATGTTAAATACTATGTCCTGGGAAAGTGCTTCTGTATTGATAAATCCTCCTTTAACCCATCTGATATTCTGCCCCTTGATGCAGCATATCCTGTTGGCACATCTTGGCTAGGTCGTGCAGTGCCTTCAAGATACAATCTCTTCCTTCTCTGGCCAGGCCCAGCTCTTCCTTGGCTGGGTTATATTGTGATTTGAACCCTCAAATCAGCCTGACAGCCAGAAGGGGACTGTAGCCTTTGATAGGACGAAGTAGACTACTACTGCAAGTCCAGAGCATTCAGAGGGACCTAGGGTTCAAAGATTTTTTAGTGTACCAACGTAGTTGTTCCCACCCCAGGTTTCAGGGTCCTTCTCCTTCTAGTTGGGCCCTGACCTTAGCATAGGAGATATGCTAGGATTGAGAATTCAACCTTTTCTGGAGGTCTACTATCTACATCATTAAGTCTTGGACTTGACTCTCAGTTCCTCCTGCAAGACGTGGGGTCTCTCTGAGTGCCACTAGAGAAGACCTGGGGGGGAGCACCTTTCACCTTGAGTTGGTGATTAACCAACCTCAGCCTTCCTTTTCTTCTTCCAGTGCATTGATTGCATCCAGCGACAGCCACCTTGTCCCAGTGTCCTGATACTCACAACTTCCCCACACCTCCCAAATGCATCAGCTAATGTCATTCCTTCCACTGATAGCCCATACCAGTTTACCACTGTTAGGTTTTTATTTTTAATTCATAGATGTCATTTTATTTTTTTAAAGGTATTATTTATTTATTCATGAGAGACAGAGGGGGCGGGGGCAGAAACACAGGCATAAAGAAGCAGGCTCCATGCAGGGAGCCCGATGTGGGACTTGATCCCAGGACTCCAGGATCACACCCTGAGCTGAAGGCAGACACTTAACCACTAAGCCACACCCAGGCGTCCCCATAGGTGTCATTTTGGAAGACAGTTTTAGGTTTACAGGAAAACTTGGGCAGACAATACAAAGATTTCCCATATACTCCCTCTCTTCTTGCACAATTTCCAGTATTACTACCATCTTGCATTGGTGAAGTACATTTGTTATGATCAATGAACCAATATTGATACGTTATTACTAACTAAAATCCATAGTTTATGTTAAAGTTGTCTCCTTGTGTTCTCCAGTTCTATTGGTTTTGACAAAAGTGTGTCATTTGACAAATGTATCCACAATTACATTAACATTCAGAATAGTTTCTGCCCTGGGATGCCTGGGAGGCTCAGCGGTTGAGCAGACGCCTTTGGCTCAGGGTGTGATTCTGCGGTCCTGGGATCAATTCTGCATTGGGCTCCCCACTGGGGTCCCTCTGCCTATGTCTCTGCCTCTTTCTATGTCTCTCATGAATAAATAAATAAAATCTTAAAAAAAAAAAGAATAGTTTCTGCCCAAAAAACTTTGGTGCTTCACCTATTCATTCTTCCCTTTGAAAACCCAGGGAGTCATTGATTTTTTTGCTATCTCCATAATTTCACTTCTTCCAGACCATCATATGGTTGGAATCGTACTGGGTGTAGCCTTTTCAGATTGCTTTTCTTCCCACTTATAATATGCATTTAAGGTTCCTCCATATCTTCTAGTGTCCTGATAGCTCGTTTCTTTTCACTGCTGAATAATATTCCATTGTCTGGATGGACCATGGTTCATTGGTTCATCTATTGAAGGACATCTATGCAGGTTTTTGTGTGGATGAGCTGAAGGCAGATGCTCAACCACTCAGGCGAGGGAGCCACTCAGGCGTCCCTACGATTAGGTGGTTTTAAGTTATGATCCAGTTTGTGTAAATTTTTGTGAAAGGTGTGAAGTCTGTGTCTAGATTCATTCTTTTGCATGTAGATGTCCAATTGTTCCTGCACAACTTGCTGAGAAAACTATTCTTCCTCCATTAAATTTCCTTTGCTCCTTTGTCAAAGATAAGTTGACTGTTTGTGTGGTCTGTTCCCAGGTTCTTTGTTCTGTCCCATTGATCTATTTGTCTGTTCTTTAGCTGATACCATGCTGGTGTTATTACTGTAGCTTCTTAGTACGTCTTGAAGTCAGGCAGCATTAATAGCTTTAACAATTGTTTCACTATGCATGCCAGGGATTATCAAAGCTCAACCTCTAACCTCATTGCCAGCAGGCAGATGATCCAGCTCAAAGGTCCCATATTAGATTTTCCTTTTTGGGACTACTTTTGGTACCAACTGTCACTCCATGAAAACAGACTTTAAGATGGAGAGTTGCTGCAGGAGCTTATTAAGCAGTGCCTTCATGAACAACACCTGTAAGGACATGAGGGAAGTAGGGTAGAGCAGAAGGTGAGGTTGAAGTGCAATATAGCTGCAGCAGACTGACCATACACTAAGAGTGTGGGGCTGGATGCCCTTTCTTGGTAGTTCCAAGTTGAGGCAAAGGTGCTGGGCCATTGTAGCCCTATATCAATGAGCTATTTAGTGCAGGTTCTCTCACTTTAGTGAATTTCCCTTGGAAAGAGATGCATTTGGAGGCATGAGCCTTGATCTTGATGCACTCTGGATGGTGCATCACACTGTCTACTACACAATCCTTTAGATCTCAGCAGAAATTCTCCACTTATAGATAAAGCTTGAGGTTACATGATTTGCCTAGGTTACTGCACTGTTAGGAGATCTTTTAAGCTATTAACAAAATCTGGAGGCCTACCTCTGCACCATGAAGGTTGCTGGTAGTAGAGAATTTAAAATTAATCTACATTTTAAAATATTAGCGTAGCATTTAGGATAAGAATTGCGGTTTCTTGCCCAAAGAAAGAATGGGTAGGAAGGGAAAAAAATATAGAAGAATTATTTGAACGGCTTCCTGTAGCTAATCTGGTCTCAGGACCTCCATAGGCAGGGGTACCTGCTTGCTTGGTGTTCCAGTCAGGCTTGGTTATATTGTCACCAATCAAATTGTCAGGAAAAAGATTAGAATTGCTTAATCAAGCAAGGACAAAGGCTAGGAGATGAACTGCCCTTCTGCCAATATTAATAGAAGCAAGGATTAGAAATTAGTTGGTGGCTTAACTGATATTTTTAGAATTCCACTTGAAAGGGATAAGGATTCTAAAAACAGGAAAGTGGTAAATGCTACATAAGTCAGTAAAGGATCATAGTTAGCTTCATGTCCTTTGTAAAGAAACTATTACAAATTATGTGGGAGGATTTAGCTATAAAATTGCTTGAAAAGCAGAATGTGATCTGAGACAGGCAGCCTAGATTTATGAGAGGAAACATGCCCATAAGTTGTGTTGGAGATTTTAAAAGATATTATATTTATGACAGACAATGAGAATGCTTTGTGTAGCCTGTATCTGTGAAGAATTTGATAATGCTGTACTTAAAGATTTATTCTGAAGGTAAGAAGTGGTAAAAGATGCAAAAGGAAATCCTGCATTTCCAAAGCACTGCATCTTCATGCAGATGCTCATTCCAGCTATGTTGGTAGCAAAGAATGATTTGTTAATTATCCCCCATGCCATGCATGGAGCCTAGCACAGAGAGAAGGCTTGGTTGTTGATTACTATCTGCATGAACAGATGGATTAATCTTGTTTCACAGTATCTATTTAAGCAGGAAATCTAAGCAGTGAGGAATGACTCCTACATGTTGTTAAAATCACTCTTCTTACCATTTATTTAAATTGGAAAGAGCAAGGACGTCTTCCCATGAAGGATAACCAGCTTTGTAGGGTCCTTGTTGAAGCTTTGTCCAAGGATGAGGTCTTTTGGAGAGACAACTAGTGAATTTCTTCTGGGCAAACAAAACCACGGATGGGCAATGGAAACCTTCATCCAGGAGTATATGAAGGACTCAGCAAGCAGGGCTGAGATAGAAAGAGGCAAGCCTGTGGTTCCATGGGCAAAAGGGGACAGCCACTAGGGATCTAGGTTTTCAGGAAGAGCAATGCTCAGCAGGTGGATGGGAGTCCCTAAGTCAGGACATTAGGGTAGTGCTGCCAAGAAGACAGGTGTGGTGGGAGCGGTATGACCTTCAAATCCAGTGCTCTGTGGCTCCTGTTAGGGAAATAGGGGGCCCAGGAACAGATCCAGATCTCCAAGTCAGTATAGTCAGGTGGCCCAGCTCTCTCAGGAATGAAGAGTCATGGAAAAAAATGAATAAATGAACCATGACCAGAAACAAGATGAGAATGTCCCCCCCTCATTCCTCCTATTTGACATGATCCTGGAAGTCCAAGCTAATGCAATAAGACAGGAAAAAGAAATAAAGCATACAGTTGAGAAGGAAGAAATAAAACTGTCTTTGCAGACGGTATGATTGTCAAAAACCCCAAAGAATTGACTAGCTAACCAAATAAATAATAAAAATTCTGGAACTAACAGCAATTATAGCAAACTTGCAGGATACAGAGTTAATATACACAAATTAATTGTTTTCCTATATATCATTGATGAGTAATTAGAACTTCAAGTTAAAAATGCAATGACATTTACAAAGTGGACAATGCAAGTGAACCTGCAACTCTCACCTTGAGCCTTTGCATTTGCTATTCCCTCTACCTAGAAGGTTTTTCTCCCAGGTGTCCATATGACTAAGTCCTTCACATCCTTCAAATCTTCTCTCAAAAAGTTATTTTTCTGGAGGATTCTGGGAAGATGGCAGAGTAGGAAGCATCAAGAATCAGTTTTCCCACCTAGACAACAATTGAACTGGCAGGCACTGTCTGATGTAACTCTTTTGGAATTCTGAAGACTACTGAAGGCTTGCAACTTTCATGGGAAGCCTTAGATAGCAAATTGCAGTTAATTTTGGTCAATTTCGACTCTTGGTACAGTGGTAGCTACCCATTCCCCAACCCCCAGACCAGTGTCAGGCACCTGTCCACGCATTTCTGGAGCAGCTGTCATGCAGGTTGTGGGAGCTAGGGTGAATACCCACCAAATATCAAGGATCTATCCTCTGATTGCTAATTGCTGTTTTTGATCACAGATGTACCAAAATGAGAATGGCCATTGTTGCTGTACTCCACCCCTGTATTGTGGCAAGCCCTTCCCCTTCTAGTTGAAATGACTTCCAGAGGATTTAAAGGGCTCACACCCTTCCCCCCCTCCTTCATTTCTTTCTCTTTTTCCCCTTTTGGAAGTCAGACATTGAAGACTAAGATGTTCAAAAGCAACTTTTTGTATAAAGGAAAATCAGAAAGTGACTGTGCGTGCCCAGGGGAAGACACAGGCTCAGAAAAGACCTGAGAAGACTTTAAGTCTATAACTCAGATCTTTGGTGCAGAGACAGGCTGCAATAATAGAAAAAACAAACAAACAAACAAACCCACATAATAACCCAAAGCAGCAAACCCTGGGAAAGAGGAAGATTCTGGTTTCAAGAGTTACCACATTATTAGATTCAAATGTCCAGTTTTCAACAACAACAACAAAAAATCACAAAGTATACATAGAAATAAGAAAGTATGGGGCAGCCCTGGTGGCTCAGTGGTTTAGGGCTACCTTTGGCCCAGAGCATGATCCTGGAGACCTGGGATCGAGTCCCACATCGGGCTCCCTGCATGGAGGCTGCTTCTCCTTCTGCCTGTGTCTCTGCCTCTCTCTCTCTCTGTGTGTCTCTCATGAATAAATAAATAAAACCTTAAAAAAAGAAAGTATGGTCCATTCAAAGGAAAAGGAAAGAAAATTAATAGAAAGTATTCCTGAAAAAGACCTGGTGGCAGATCTACTAGACAATGACTAAAACAACTGTCTTCAAGGTGCTCAAAGAAGTAAAGGAAGACGTTGAGAAACATCATGAAAATGATGTATAACCAAAATGGAAATATCAATAAAGAAATAGAAAACCTAAAAAGAAACTAGAAATTCTGGAGCTGAAAACACAACTGAAATGAAAAATTCTCCACAGAGATTCAAAGGCAGATGTAAGCAGCCAAAAGAAAGAACCAGCAAACCAAAAGAGAAGATGATGGAAATTATTCAATTTAAGGAATAGAAAGTAAAAAGATTAAAGAAAAGCAAACAGAGCCTAAGGGACCTGTGGGACAACACAAACAACCAATATATGAATTATGGAGTCCCAGAAGAAAAAGAAAGGAGCAGGGAAAATATTTGAAGAAATAATGGCTGAAAACTTCCCAAATGTGATGAAAGACAAGAATATAAACATCAAAGAAGGTCAATAAACCCTAAGTAAGATGAACTGAAAGAGACCCACACTGGGACACAACCAAACTTTAAAAAGCCGAAGGCAAAGAATCTTAAAACAGCAAGAGAGAAGCAACTCATCATATATATAAGGGATCTTCAATAAGATTACAAGCATATATTCCATCAGAAATTTTGGAGGCCAGGGGTGCCAGGGTGGCTCAGTCAGGTAAGTATCTGACTTGATTTCAGCTCCAATTATGATCCCAGGTCAGTGACATTGAGCCCCATATCTGGCTCTGCACTGGGCATGGAGCTTACTGAAGATATATATATATATAATGCCCAAATAAATAAATAAATAAATAAATAAATATTTTTTAAAGTAAAGAAGAATTTAAACCAATTCAAAAAATAGAAATGGAAAAAAAACTTCCAAACACTTTCTATGAGGCCTGCATTAGCTTGATCCCAAAACCAGACAAAGACCCTATCAAAAAGTAGAATTACAGACCAATATCCCTGATGAACATGGATGCAAAAATTTTCACCAAGATACTAGCCAATAGGATCCAACAGTACATTAAAGAGATTATTCACCATGACAAAATGAAATTTATTCCTGGGCTGCGAGGGTGGTTCAACATCTGCAAATCAATCAATGTGATACACTACATTAATAAAAGAAAGGATAAGAACCATATGATCTTCTCAATAGATGCAGAAAAAGCATTTGACAAAGTACAGCATCCTTTCTTGATCAAAACTCTTCACAGTGTAGGGATAGAGGGAACATACTTTATTTTATTTTATTTTATTTTATTTTTTGGGGGAACATACTTTAATATCATAAAAGCCATATATGAAAAGCCCACAGTGAATATCATTCTCAATAGGGAAAAACTGAGAGCTTTTCCCCTAAGATCAGGAACACTAAGGGATATCCACTCTCACCACTGTTCAAAACAGTACTAGGAGTCCTAGTCTCAGCAATCAGACAATAAAAATAAATAAAAGGCATCCGAACAGGCAAAGAAAAAGTCAAACTCTCACTCTTTGCAGATAACATAATATTCTGTGTGGAAAACCCAAAAGACTCCACCCCAAAATTGCTACAACTCATACACGAGTTCAGCCAAGTGGCAAGATATAAAATCAATGCACAGAAATCAGCTGCATTTCTATACACAAACGACGAGACAGAAGAAAGAAATCAAAGAGTCGATCCCATTTAAATTTGCATCAAAAATCATAAGATACCTAGGAATAAACCTAACCAAAAGACAAAGGATTTGTACTCTGAAAACTATAGAACACTCATGAAAAAATTTGAGGAAGACACAAGGAAATGGAGAAAAAACCTTCCATGCTCATGGATTGGAAGAACAAATATTGTTAAATTGTCTATACTATCTAGTACAATATATACATTCAATACAATCACTATCAAAATACCATCAACTTTTTTTTTCACAGAGCTGGAACAAATAATCCTAAAATTTGTATGGAATCAGAAAAGACCCCAAATAGTCAAAGGAATGTAGAAAAAGAAAACCAAAGCTGGTGGCATCACAATTATGGACTTCAAGCTATATTACAAAGCTGTAATCATCAAGACAGTATGTGGTACTGTCACAAAAACAGATCCATAGATCAAGGGAACAGAATAAAGAAAACCCAGAAATGGACCCTCAACTCTATGATCAACTGATCTTTGACAAAGCAGAAAAGAATATCCAATGGAAAAAAAAAGACGGTCTCTTCAACAAAGGGTGTTGGGAAAATTGGACAGTCACATGCAAAAGAATGAAACTGGACCATTTCCTCATACTATACACAAAAATAGACTCAAAATGGATGAAAGACTAAATGTGAGACAGGAATCCATCAAAATCCTAGAGGAGGAGAACACAGGCAGCAACCTCTGTGACCTTAGCCACAGGAACCTCTTGCTAGGCATTTCTCCAAAGGCAAGGGAAACAAAGACAAAAATGAACTATTGGGACTTCATTAAGATAAAAAGCTATTGCACAACAAAGAAAACAGTCAACAAAACCAAAAGACAACCCACAGAATGGGAGAAGATATTTGCAAATGTCTTATTGGATAAAGGGCTAGTACCTAAAATCCATAAAGAACTTATCAAACTCAACACTCAAAGAACAAATGATCCAATCAAGTGATGGGCAGAAGATACAAACAGATATTTCTCCAAAGAAGACATACAAATAGCTGACAGACACATGAAAAAAAAAATGCTCGACATCACACAGCATCAGGGATATACAAACCAAAACCACAACAAGATACCACCTCACACTGGTCAGAATGGCTAAAATTAACAAGTCAGGAAATGACAGATGGGTGAGGATGCAGAGAAAGGGGAACCCTCTTACACTGTTGGCGGGAATACAAGCTGGTATAGCCACTCTGGAAAACAGTATGGAGGTTCCTCAAACAGTTAAAAAGAGAGCTACCGTATAACACAGGAAATGCACTACTAGGTATTTACTCCAAAGATACAAATGCAGTGATCCAAAGTGATCCAAAGTGATCCAACATTGTACCCCAATGTTTATGGCAACAATGTCCACAATAGCTAAACTGTGGAAAAATCCCAGATGTCTATCAACAGACGAATGGATAAAGAAGATGTGAGACATATATGTACGATGGAATATTCCTCAACCATCAAAAAAATAAAAAAAAATCTTGCCATTTGCAATGATGTAGATTGAACTAGAGGGCATTATGTTAAGTGAAATAAGTCAGAAGAAGAAAATTATCATATGATTTCACTCATGTAGAATGTAAGAAACAAAACAGGAACATAGGGAAAAAATAAAACAAGATGAAATCAGAGAGGGAGACAAACCATAAGAGACTCTTAATCATAGGAACAAACTGAGGAATGCTGGAGGGGAGGAGATTGGGAATGGGGTAATTGGGTGATGGGCATTAAAGAGAGCACGTGATGTAATGAGCACTGGGTGTTATATGAGACTGATGAATCACTGAACTCTACCTCTGAAATGAATAATATGATATATGTTAATTAATTGAATTTAGGTAATAAAAGAAATACTAGCAAGCCAAAATCAGCAAAGCCTTAAAAGGATTATATGCCTTGATCAAGAGATATTTATTCCTGCAATGTAAGGATTGTTCAACACACAAAAATTATCAGTATAATACATCACATTTACAGAATGAAATAAAAAAAGACATGATCTCAGTTGATGCAAAAAAGGCAATTGACACACCTCAATAGTCTTTCCTGATAAAAACACTTTACCAGCTAGGAATAGAAGGATTATCTCATAATATGATATAATAAAAGTCATATGTGAAAAACCCACAGCAAACATTGTACTAGATACTGAAAGACTGAAAGCTTTTCCTTTAAGATCTGGAACAAGGCAAGGATGTACACTTTTGCTGCTTCTTTTCAACATATACTGGAAGTTCTAGTCATAGCAATTAGACAAGAAAAATGAATAGGCATCCAAACTGGAAAGAAAGAAGTAAAATGGTCTGTTTGCAGATGATATGATTGTATATATAGAAAATCCTAAAGATTCCCATAAAAAACTGCTATAATAAATGAAATCACCAAAATAGCAGGATGCAAAGTCAGGACACAAAATGAGTTGCATTTCTTTTTTTTTTAAGATTTTATTTATTTATTCATGAGAGACACAGAGAGAGAGAGAGGGGCAGAGACACAGGCAGAGGGAGAAGCAGTTTCCATGGGACTCGATCCCAGGACTCCAGGATCACGCCCTGGCCTGAAGGCAGGCGCTAAACTGCTGAGCCACCCAGGGATCCCATGAGTTGCATTACTATATGCTAACCGTGAATAATCTGAAAAGGAAATTACAAAAAGAATTCCACTTATAATAGTATCAAAATAATAAAATATTTAGAAATTAATTTAATCAAAGGGATGAAAGAAGTACAATGAGAACTATAAAACATTGTTGAAGGAAATGAAAGAAGACATAAAGAAATAGAAGTATAGCCTATGTTCATAGGTTGGAAGACTTAAAATTGTTAAGCTGTCAGTACTATCTAAAGTGATCTAAAGATTCAGTACAGTCCTTTTTATGATGATATTTTCTGCAAAAATGAAAAAAATCCTAAAATTCATACGGAATCTCAAGGGACCCCAAATAGCCAAAGCAATCTTGACAAAAGAACAAACCCAGAAAACTCATGCTTCCTGATTTCAAAACTCACTACAAAGCTACAGTCATCAGTATAGTGTGCAGTGACATAAAGAGACATACAGAGCAATCGGATAGAATGGAGAAGAGCCCAGAAATAGTCTTCCACATATGGTCAAATGATGTTTGACAAGGATGTTAAGACCATTCAGTGGGGAAAGGACATTTTCTTCAAGAAATGGTGGTGGGAACACTGCACATCCACATTCAAAAGAATGAAGTTGGACTCTCATATAATACCATATATGAAAATTCACTGACTTTGAATGGCTCAAAGATTGGGATGGAAGACCTAAAACTATGAAACTCTTAGAAGAAAACTTAGGATCAAAGGATCATAGCATTGGGTATGGTGATGAATTATTTGATCTAATGCCAAAAGCACAGGCAACAAGAAAACAAATAGAGAAATAAGACTTCATGGGAATTGAAAATTTTGTGCTTCAAAAGAGATTATAGAGCAAAAAGGCAACCCACAGAAAACATATCTAACGAAGGATTAATATCCAGAACAGATAGAACTTCTAAAACTTAGCAACAAAAACCCCAAACAATCTGATTTTAAAATGGGCAAAGAACTTAGACATTTCTCCAAAGAAGATGTACAGATGGCCCATAAGCACATGAAAAGATGCTCTGCATCACTCATCATCAGGGAGATGCAGATCAAAACCACAAGGAGAGACCACCTTATACCTGTTAAGGATGACTACTATTTAAAAAAAGAGAGAAGTGTGTCTGGTTGGCTCAGTTGGTGGAGCACGTGTCTCTTGATCTCTGGGTCCTGAGTTCAAGCCCTATGTTGGGTATAGAGATTACTTAAATAAATAAACCTTTAAAAAAATAAAATTTAAATTTTTAAAAAAGACCACGTTGGAGAGTATGTGGAGAAATTGGAACATGTGTACACTGTTGGTGTGAATGTAAAATGGTACAACCACAGTGGAAAACTGTATAGTGGCTCCTCAGAAAATTAAAATTATCATCTGACCCAGAAATTCCACTTCTGGCTATATACTCAAAAGAACCAAAAGCAGCATCTCAAAGAGGTATTTGCACAACCATATTCATAGCAGCATTATTCATGATAGCCAAGAGATGGAAGCAGCCCAAGTGCCCATCAAAAGGTGAGTGGATAAGTAAACTGTGGTCCATCCATACAATTAAATATCTCTCAGCTTTAAAAGGAAGGAAGTTCTGACACCTGCTACAACATGGATGACTCTTGAGGACATTTTGCTCACTGACATAAGCCAGTCACAAAAAGACAAACACTGTTGGATTCCACTTACTTGTAAGTACTCAGAGTGGTCAAATCAAAGACAGAAAGTAGAATGGTTGCCAGGGACTTGGAGAAGCAGGGAAGGTATATTTTGATTGGTATAGTTTCAGTTTTACTTTACAAAAAAAGTTCTGGAGGTGGATAGTGGTGGTAGTTGTATAACATTATGAATGTGTATGATGCTACTGAACTTTGCACCTCAAAATAGTTAAGATGGTAAATTTTGTCATCTGTATTTCACCACAATATTTAAAAATCTGTCTTTCCAGTGAGGCCAACCTTCATCAACCTCACCGTGATCACTGCCCTGGCAAGTGTTCCCTGTGTCCCCTTATTTTACCTCTACTACTTCTTACTATGTAACATACCATTCCCTTACTTCTTCATCTCATGCACTGGATGTGTTTTTCACTCTGGCACACAGAAATGCTCAATAAATATTCATTTATAAAAGCTTTATTGAGATATAAGTCATAAACCATACAACCTGCTTACTTAAAGTGCGCAATTCAGGGATTTCTGTATATTCACGGGGCTGTGCAACCTTCACTGCTGTCTAACTCCAGCATGTTGTCATGATCTCAGACAGAAACCCCCTGCCCACTAGAGGTCATCTTCCATAACCCCATGTCCCCCAATTCCTGGCAACCACTGATCCACTTTCTGCCTCTGGGGCTATGGGAATGGACTCATCCCGTGTGTGTTCTTTTGTGGCTGGCTCCTTTCACTAGGCATGATGCTTTCGAAGTTTGCTCATGTAAAACACACCAGTACTTCATTTCTGTCTCACTTTTTTTTTCTCATCTGTCCATTTGGTTCACCTGCCCAGACTTAGTACCACAATCCAGGATGCCCAATGCAGGAGGACCACACCACTACTCCAGAAATGGACATTTGGCCTGCTAATCTTCAAGACTAAACTAGTTATTCTTCAAGACTTCTTCAAGACTATTCCTCATTTTCTTCTACCAAGGTTGATTTTCCATTTTACATGCTACTGGAAGACACTGGGAAAGTAGATCTAAACCTCCCAGCCAATGCACTGGGAAGTCAAACCCACTTTACTCCTGCCACCAAGTGGTTAGAGGTAAGCATGACACCAATCCAGACTGAATGGACCAGACCCCAGAGTGATGAAGAAACTGAGCCAGGCTTGATACTCTTGTGAGGTAAGCACAGAAACTTAACTTCATTTTCAGAGTGGGGCATGCTTGCTTTGGCTGAAGATGTTTCCAAATCCAGGTCGGCCTTTTTTATGATTGTGGTTCAAGGTTGTCTCAACCACTTATAAACTGAGCTGGTTGTCAGAACTACTGTGGACGTTTAAAACATAGACATGCCAAAGCCCATCTCAGCCTAATGAATTAGAATTTCCAGGATTGCAACCCAGACCTCTGTATTTTAAAAATCTCGATATGTTGAGAACCACTGTGCTGAATTATAAGTTCAACACTTAATGCCTGCTCCTGGCACATGGCTGGCACACCAAAAGTACACAGGTACACGGACTGAATGAATGAATGGATTCAGTGAAAGAACAAATGGCTGAATATTGTAAGGACTTTTATAAAACAGACTTTTTTACATTGAGGTTAAATTAACAAAATATGCCATTTTAAACTGAACAATTTAATGGCATTTAGTACATTCATAATATTGTACAACCATTCCAAAATATTTCCATCATCCCAGAATGAGGCCCCATACCCATTAAGCAGTTACTCCTCGTTCCTGCTCCTCAGAGCCCCTGACAGCCACTAATCTACTTTGTCTCCATGCGTTTGCCAGTTCTGGACATTTCAGTAAATGGAATCACACAAGATGTGTTCACTTTTATCTGATTTTTCTCACTGAGCATAATGATTTCAAAGTCCATCTGCATTGTAGAATGGATCAGCACTCCACTCCTTTTTGTGACTGAATAATATTCCACCCTACGTAGAGAGCATGTTTGTCATTTAGCTGTTGATGGACACATGGAACAGTTTTCATGCAAAGTTAGCTGGTGAAGGATTTGCCCCACAAGATCATTTTCTGGCTTGATGCATGTGAATCTGATGAACCCCTATCTTGCTCACTCTGGGGTCTGTGGTCTAGCCTACAGATGGCTGTTTTGTGGCATGAAAGGGAATGACTGACATGTGATATTTATGGAGAAACAGAAGTTAGCCTCAGTATGTAACTTCTGAGGGAAGTCTCACATCTTCTTCAGAAAGCTCTATATGTTTGAAGCTCTTCTGGTTTCTTTGATTTTAGCCTCTAGCACCCTACTCTAGCCCAGGATCCTCCTCAAAAGGGCTAAGCACCCACTCATCCTGGTACATGTTGCCAGTGATCCTCTCTGGCTGAGTCTGCTGCACACTGGCAGGCCTTGGGGTCATCAGTCCCAGGTCTCCAGGGGGGCTTCACAGGGCCCTCAAGTCATACTCATTACCTGCCCTCCAGCCTGTGAGGATGGGGACCCCAGCAAGCTACTGCTTACAGGCTTTTGGCCCACAAACCTAAGACCCTGTTAAGTAATAGCACAAGAAAACCTGAGAAATATTTCCCAAGACCCCTTTTGTAGGATACTGACATTTCCTCTTATCTTCAGGATTCCTGTGAGTGTAAGGCCCCTGAAACCCACAACTACTTGAAATTTGGGTATAAATTACCTACAGTGAAGTATACAACTCTTAAACATACAACTTAGTGAATTGTAATATATGTATATATATATATATATATATATATATATATATATATATATACATCTGCATCCTCCCTCCCTAATTGTGTTGATCATCTGCAGCCCCTGAAAGCCTCCTCCAGTTGCCTGTGCACTGGATTCCACTCCCAGAGGAAAACCATGTTCTGACCTCCATCACCATCCAGTAGTGCTGCTTGTTCTGAACTTCACTAAATGGACTTGTAAAAATATACAATTTGAGTCAGGATTAAGTTATGTCTTTGAGATTCATCCATGTGGTCATCTACAGTATGGTTTGTCTTATCCAATTATTGTGTGGTATTCCACTCTGTGTACATGTCACAGTTCACTTACCATATCCAGTGCATGTCCATATCCAGTGGACATCTGGGTTGTTTCCATTTTGACTGCTGTGAGTCCCATGCTCTGGCCATTCTTATCTGCTGGGGTCACATTCCCTCATTCCTGTTGGGTGTATATGCAAGAGTGGAACTATGGGTGGAGTCCAGTGTTCATTTGTTCACTCATTCAACAACATTTACTGAACATGTATTACATATGAGGCCCAGCCTTAGGGCACAGAGCAAGAACAAATTCCCTGTTCCCGCGAGCTTCATCAGTAGTTGTGGTTGAAATAGTAGATAAGGATTGTAGGCATCTGGGGCCACCACCTCACCGTGCACCTCTTGTCTGCCTCAGTCTCCCTACCTGCCATGCAATACTGATGGGAACACCTGTCAGTGTGGTGATGCTCACCAAGGTGACAATGTATTGGCAGTGTTGCTGGCCTGGATGTCTACAGTCCTGTCAACAGAGCCTTTGTTGCTTGGAGGAGCCTTGACTCCTCCCATCCAACCCTCAGCCCCCAAAAGAGCAAACTGGCTGAGAAGTTGGCACCTAAGTCACATGCAGCCAGTCGACAAGCTGGGTAAGATCTTAGGGGCCCCACCCCAGGGAACAGAGGCAGTTAGTTTCTCAGTCCTGGGGTGCAGAGTGGGGCTGAGCCAGAATCTGAACAGAGGCCACCAGTGCAGAGGCATGGCAGTGACCAACTTCACCTGTAACTGTGGAGAAGACATGGAGTAAACAGATGCTAGGAGAGGGTCAGGGGCCTGGGGTGGGGGGGAGGGTCTGAGGTCCTAGGGGAGACTTGGAAAGTCCCTGTGGGCCTTAGATCCATGCCCAATTTTCCCCAGTGGTTCCCTACAACTGACAGACCTTCTCTGGAGCTTGCCTGACCAAGCCCCTGTACCTTGATGGAAACAATGTCTCCACATACCCTGGATTTTTGGCGAGGTCGAGGTCGAGGTCGAGGTCGGGTGCAAGACTAGATGCTCCTGCGTGCCATTCTGTTTTTTCCTTGGACCCTTTACATTTCAGACTAATTTCCTTCTTGAAAATCAACCTTCCAAAATTAAGTCCACCAAAGTTCCCAAGTAAAATGAAAAGCCATTTTTCTTGCAAATCTTATATGAACATAATTTAATATAAGGCATAAACTAATAAACTAAAGATCATATATTACAGCAGTAGCACAATAAAAAACAAGCCACTATAAGAGACAAATGAACAGTATTTTCGCCAAGGGGAAAAGCGAAATAGAAATGAGATGTGAGTTATATTCTGTGTATAAATAACTTTAAAGAGAAATAATAAAGATGACTTTTGTAACTTTCAGTATATTTGGGGAGAGATTATTTAATTGAGGTAAAATAAGAGGTGGTAAGTTTAGCTGAAGCTTTGCATAATCAGGATTAAGTTAGTTTCCTAAGAAAGGCACAATAAGCAAGTATCATTGTATAGAATTTTTAAGATTTCGGACATATATAACATTTCCACATTTCTTTGTGTTTGACTGCCACAGACTTCAGCAGGGCAGTTCTCCTTCACGACAGGGAGGTGAAAGGTGACAAGTGGTCTTTAAAACTTAGAACTTCCTATAAAATCTCATTAAATAAAATACTGCTGAGCAATAAAAAAAAATGAACTATTGATATGCATGACAACTTGGACACACCTTCAGAGAATTATAGTGCATGAGAAAAGCCCACCCCAGAAGGTCACACACCATATGATTCCATTTATATAACATTCTTGAAATGAAAGATTACGGAACAGGAATGGCCGAACTGTTGCCAGGGTTAAGTTTGGAGGGAGGGAGGTGTGGTCATAAAAGCAGGGACCCTGCTTTTGGTGGTAATGAGTGTTCTGTCTCTTGACTGTTGGTGGTGGACACATGAACCTCTGCTTGTGACAAAACCCATGCATCCCAATGCACACTCGTGTGCAAGTGAGCAGATGTAAATTTGGGTAAACCTGAGTAGGAGCGGTGGATTGCATCAATGTTGATACATCAGGATCCCGGTGATAATACACTATGGTTTTGCAAGGAAACCAGAAAATGGTAGACAGGATCTCTCTGTAGGGCATCTTAGAATTGAATGTATAAATGCAGTGATCTCACGGTAAAGACTTTAATTTTAAAAAAGCAAGAAGAGAGGCGCCTGGGCCTCAGTCAGTTGAACGCTCAACTCTTGGTTTCGGCTTAAGTGGTGGTCTCAGGGTGGCAGGTTCAAGCTCTGCATGGGGCTCTGCGCTCAGTGTGGGGTCTGCTTGAGATTATCCCCCTCTCTGTCTGCCCCTCACCTCATTCTTGCACTCGCGCTCTCTCTCTCTAAAATAAAATAAATAGGGCAGCCTGGGTGGCTCGGCGGTTTAGCGCTGCCTTCAGCCCAGGGCATGATCCTGGAGACCTGGGATCAGGTCCTGGGTCAGGCTCCCTGCCTGGGGCCTGCTTTTTCCTCTGCCTGTGTCTCTGCCTCTCTCTCTGTTTCTCATGAATAAATAGATAAAATCTCTAAAAAATATTTAAAAATAAAATAAAATATTTTTAAATTAAAATAAAATAAAAAAGCAATAGGAGTGGGGTGTGTGCCTGGCTCAGTTGGTAGAGCATGTGACTTTTGATATCAGGGTTGTATGTTCAATCCCCACATTGGGCATGGAGACTACTTAAAAAATAAATAAACAGATAAATAAATAAATACATAAATAAGCAGGAAGGAACTCTCCGTAGAGTCCAGCCCTCCAGGGCACCCACAGGGATTGTAAGGTAGGAAGGGAAGCTGAGACAGAATCCTTCAGGCTCTGCTTGGGGTACGTGCCTGGTGTCAGCTTCCTGTGGCACAGCTGTCTTGCCTCTATACATGTGAGAATCTGGGTGCTTGGCTTGGCTGGTGGCAGACCCAGGGAAGCTCCTTCCAGCTGCCAGTCCAACTCTGCTGCTGGCCCAGGCTGCCACCCTTCTGTCTCAGATATTTTTAGGGCTTGCTTAGGGGAATACTTTTGCCAACATTTCCAGCTTCATTACTATTAATTTGCTGGTGCCCTTGCATTTGTTTGCTTGCTTTGTTTTACATGTGAGCAGGAAAGAGGAAGTTGTGTAGGTCAGGGGTCAGAATTCTCTTCTCACTTGTCCAGGGAGAGGCTCTAGAATGAGGCCAGGTCACAGTGTAACTCTCAGCTTGCAGTGTGGTGCCCCACAGAGCTTGGAGCTCGAGGGCTTGTCCTGTGTCTCCCACGGGACCCAGGTACAGGAGGGTCGCTCACAGAAGATGTAGTAAATTCTCAGTACTGCAGGGAATTTGGAAATGCAGAGACATGTAAGGAAGAGAATGAGGATAGAAAGCACTCACAGTCCCACTGCCCAGAGAAACCCAGGGTTAACCTGTCAGAACATTTCCTTGCCTTTGAAAAAATAGTGTGTGAATGGGTACAATGTTCTGTTTTGATTCCACATTTTTCACTTAATGTTGCATTATGAACATTTCTTTTTTTTAACATATCTTTTTTTTTTAATTTTTATTTATTTATGATAGTCAGAGAGAGAGAGAGAGAGAGGCAGGCTCCATGCACCGGGAGCCCGATGTGGGATTCGATCCCGGGTCTCCAGGATCACGCCCTGGGCCAAAGGCAGGCGCCAAACCGCTGTGCCACCCAGGGATCCCTTTTTTAACATTTCTTAATGACCAAATGAAAAGAGATAATTTATAACATCTTAACATTCTTGAACTTGGTTATCCCAGATCCTCTCCAACCAGCCACCTGTTGCTTGCTCAGTGGTTTTTGACTATTTATTTCAGAATCAGGTTCTTCCGGAGACCCCATCCAGGTATAAATCCTGCTCAGAGATTTCTTTTTTGTCTAGTAAGCACAACATTATGAAGAAAAATTGAGAAATTTATTTGCTTCCCAAGCACATTATAAGACTCGTCAGTGTAGTAAAAGTTTTACTATTGTATTCCTGCTTGGGTCAGTTTTCTGCAATGAAATTGGGGGTGTTCGTGCAAAACTTCTCTGTTGCAGGGAGAGGAATGGTTTGTGTCTGGTTAAAAAAGTTGTTTCTTAATTATATCTTGGTGCATTTGTCTTAACTAATGACTCTAGTGTGCTGAGATTTTTATAGCTTCTTAAAACTGTCAGGAGATGCCGTTGGACCTTTCACTGGGGTCACACCAGTTCAGTGGCGAAACCCCTTTGACCAGGAGCCCCAAAGAACGCAAACAGAAGCATGTAAGTGATTGACTGTGGGAAGTCAGGGGACTGGGAAGGGCCAGAGGACTGCTGTTTCTCAACATAAGCTCTTCAATGACATTTCATGTTTTCACCTTGTGAATATGTTACTTTGAATATAACACACAAGGAAAGATGGCTTCAGTTCATTCTCGAAAGTCACAGGGGATAAATCTTAATTTACAGAAATGTAAGTAGGTTCGTGTTTTTTTCTCTTCTGTGTGAAAGATGTAAGATAGGGTATTTGCCAGAGAAAGAAGGTATTTCTGGTCTGCTCAGCAACCCAGGCTGGCCTGTGATTCCAAAGCAAGGCTGTGCCATCACCCAGCCTGACCTCCCTTGCTTGTTCGTGGAGGAACCCACTGGATGGAGTGTTGTCTGTGACCCAGAGGAGATGCTGGTATGAGGGGAGTTCAATCATGGTGTTCCCACATCACGGGAAGACAATGCTGCCCACGTTCAAAGGAAATTACGTTAACAAGTGAATGTGTCTAATTTAAGTTTTTTCCCATAGCAGTTTCTTGGACCTCAGATGCCTGCTGCTACCACTGGCTACTGGTGAGGGTACAGATGTTCAGATGTCGGCTCCCCCGGGCCAGTCTGTCTATGTTTCACATCATACCTTCCTTTCATATCTCAGCTTTAACAGTAAATTTAGTAAATAAACTTATGAAATTTATTTCTGTCTGGCTAAAATGTGCTTTCTTGAAATAATGTATTTTTGAGTATAGAGCACTGTATGCATATCATATAGAAGTCTTTTCTACCTGTAGAATTGTTCCAAGTACCTATGATGGAATAAAATATATTCATAGTCCTAAGTGTTCAACAGAATCATCATGCCCTCCAAAGTCTGTACTATCTGAGCAAAGCTGGTATTCACTGGAAGATACAGAACATTCTACCTTCTGTAACTTTCCCACAATGATTTATGGAGTGAGCCCTTTGAAAAGGTTGATTTTTCCCATAAAATTCAGAAGTATATTTCAAGGAGGTGCCCTCATTGGTCCCAGACAAAGTTGAGGTGATTGCTTCCTGGGACCTTCATTACTTCCCCTTTGGCCCTCAGTAGCTCTGAAAATTCAGCTGCTTCCTTGATGCCCTGGACTAAGTATGTCCAAGTGAGAATTCTTGATTTTCCTCCTGAAAGCTGCCCCTTCCTGTTCTTATCCATCTCAGTAAATGGCAGCTCCATTTGTCGAGTTGCCATAGTCCATGCCCAAGACGCACCAATTCCTCCCTTTTTCTTGCTAACCCTCCAGGGCCATCCACCAACATGTCCTGTTGACAATACCCCATATCTGTGGGCTGCTCTCCATCTCTGCAATCACTGTGACACCCTGCTCCAGGCCACCGTCCTCTCCCGCAGGCTTCCTCCTCACTGGACTTTCTGCTTTCTACTTTTACCTGGTAAAATCCATCTTCCATTATAGCAGCCACCAAAACAAGAAATAATATCATGTCACTAGCCTGTTTAAAATATCTTAGTGTCATTATATCAGTCACCATCTAGCCAGGAAAACAGGCCCAACTTCAAGTAAATATAACCAAGGGATTTAAGGTAGGGAGTTGTTCACACAGAGGTGAGGCAATCCGAAGACAGCCCAGATAACACGGCAGGTGTCCGTTGCCACCTCTAGTCCAGAGGGACAGAAAGAGGATGCTGTGGTGGCACTAAGGATAATCCAGACTCCTTCCTGTGGCCACCACGGCCCCAGTACCTAGAGCAGTGTCCGGTGTAGAGGCACTCAATAAATATTGGCCATTCAGTTGGTTGGTTGGATGGATGGATGGATGGATGGATGGATGGATGTACTGGCTTTCCTACTTGGCATCTCCCTTTCAGACGTTTTATATATATATATATATATATTTAGAAGGGGTGATGGTGGCATCTTGCTTTCCTTAGGCAGTGGCACTCCCCAGAGATCTCTGCCCAGGAACTATGTGGCCTCTGGTGTCAGACATGCTTGGGTTTGAATCCTGACTCTGCCATTGCCCAGTTGTATAAACTCAGATGCTTCTGTTTCCTGATCAGTAAAGGAGGGATCATAGTAGTGATGGCTGCCTTACAGGGATGATGTGAGCCCCAAGGCGCTGGTATCCCATCTCAGCACAGTGCAGCACAGCGCTGTAGGCAAAGGTAGCTGTCACCTGGACAGAGAGTCAGCCTGTGCTTTGTGAGCAGCTATCTCCCAGATAAGCACTGCTATAGTCTGGGCAACATTTTGGGGGCATCACAGAAGCGCCATAGTATTCTATTCATAGTATTCTTTGTAGAGCTGACATGCTAAGTATTTTGGAGCTGGGTGCCATGGGGTGGCACTGTTTGCTAGCCGTTGGCTTCAGCATCTGCGCACTCTGCCTGGGTACAGGCCCTCCACCAAGTGAGTCTGTGCTGACAAGGCTCTAGTGGCTCTGTGCTGGTCAGCACAGATTTTTTAATTTAAAAATCACATTGTTTTTGATTTACCATATAATTTAGAAAGGTCTTCCAGGAACTGGACTGGATGTAGAAGAGATCACTTTGAAACCTTTTGTCTAACCAGTCAGTTTCACTAATCTGTGTTTTGGAAATGCATAGAATGTGGTAAAACCAGATGGAATCCCTGGAACATGTTCTCAAATGCATCAGATCTCCTGGAGAAAAACAGTTGCATCTCTGTCCTAAGGATGAAGGGGGAGGTGGCACTTGTCTTCCTTCACCCACCCACACCACCCTGGCTTCATGGGCCTCGCATCAGCCCTGTGGATCTGGATCAGGACTTACTGATTGCAAAGTTTGCTAGTATATGGAGTGAAGTATTCAGCCTAGACAAGTGGTATTTACATTAAATGAAAATTTCAGAAGACATCTACCTGATTGAGGATTTATTTATTTATTTATTTTTAAAAGATTTTATTTATTTATTCATGAGATACAGAGAGAGAGAGAGAGAGAGAGAGAAGCAGAGACACAGGCAGAGGGAGAAGCAGGCTCCATGCAGGGAGCCCAATGTGGGACTCGATCCCCGGTCTCCAGGATCATGCCCTGGGCCGAAGGTGGCGCTAAACCGCTGAGCCACCCGGGCTGCCCAGGAATTATTTATTTAAATATCCATTGCAGATTTAATAATGGCAATTCCTACCGTTTATCAGACATTGAATAACTGCTTGACTCCCTGCACTAAGTGCCTTCCTGTGTCCAGCCTCCCAAGGACCACCAAATCAACTCAATTTGACAGTGAAGGAAGTCCATGCTGGAAAGAGGTTTACTGACCTGCCAAGGTGTCTAGTCTAGGAAGAGTCAGAGCCAGAATTCCACTCCGGGGTGTCAGGCCCCAAAGTCTGCCGTTGGACAGTGTGCGCTGGCCCAGCTCAGGTCATGTCAGTGGGAGGAAACTACTTTTGCTGCATTATACTTTATAGCCGGACCTGGGGTTCAGCATCGGGTCTCATTACTATATTTCATGTGCTCAAAGGAGATTTGGATGGTGGTTGACATTTCCTGATCCACCTTCTCCGGGGCTACGGCGTGAAAGAAGGGGACTGTAGAACATAGTACTATGTGCAGACTGCTTCCACATCACTAAGTTTGGTCACTGAGCCTATCCCTCTCGCCTGCCTGGCTTAATTCTTTGGCTAGGGGTAGTGTACTGAGCAGACGCCTCCCTCATGTTGGTGTCAGATTGAAACACTTCCTGGTGAGGCTTTGCTGGCCACCCTGTCACCTTCTAGTTCAAACACCTTGTTTTAATTTTCTTCATACTTTGTGGTGTTTGATATTGTCCTATTGAAGTGACTGTTTTTACTATGTCTCCTCCTGGCTAAAATTGAAGTTCTATGTGATCAGAAACTTTATCTAGTCCTCTAGCCAATGGAAAGATGTTAAACTCACTTGGCCCTGCTGTTAAATTGGGATGCCTGGGTGGGCACCTGCTTTTGGCTCAGGTCATGATCCTGGGATCCGGGGTCGAGTCCTGCACTGGGCTCCCTGTGAGGAACCTGCTTCTCTCTCTGCCTGTGTCTCTGCCTCTCTCTCTCAATCTGTGTTTCTCATTAATAAATAAATAAAATCTTTAAAAGAAAGCTGTTAAATTAACTGTTAAAGGAGCCATTCTCAAAGCAACAAACAAAAAGTACGGGACAGACCTCACACCATAAAGAAAAGGATGAACACTGATGTCAAACTTTAAAGAAATGGGGGGATCCCTGGGTGGCCCAGCGGTTTGGCGCCTGCCTTCGGCCCAGAGCGCAATCCTGGAGCCCCGGGATCAAGTCCCACATCGGGCTCCCTGAGTGGAGCCTGCTTCTCCCTCTGCCTGTGTCTCTGCCTCTCTCTCTCTGTCTCTCATGAATAAATAAATAAAATCTTAAAAAAAAAAAAACAACTTTAAAGAAATGGCTAGAATTTAAGCACACACTTAAATTCATTTCAAGACATAGTGAGACTATATAAACAGCTTGATTTTTCCTGCATCTTAGATCAGCAGCCTATTTGGATGAAGCTGGAAATCCTCAGCTTTTTAATAAAAATCTCACCAACAAAGAATGGCTACCGGATACCTTTGGATTGGGCACCAGACCAACACAGCCGTATTAGGCAGCAGTGCTGGCGGCCATCTGGCCCGACCGCTCGGTGTTTCAGAGGCTTAAACATTTCCACCGAAACCCGGTGTAGCTTGTTCTTCATTGAGTGGAAGGGGCAAGAAGAGGTTTTTCCTGAGCACTGGAAATGCACTTTGGTAAAATGATGTCTACCCCACACTCCAGCACCAACGAGGCTAGTAAAACGCACACAGAAACCCTTGTAATGTGGGAGGATTACAGTTACCATAAATATTTATGGAGCCGCAGCAGCTTCTTAAGCGGAATACGCAGGACATCTGCCATCTGACATACAGACTGGGTATTTCCATCCGCAGACTCAAGTAACATGTTCATTTTTTTACAAAGAAAAGTTGCATTCTTAAAGTGAGTTCCTCACCTACCCAAACTGTCTGCCTTAAAGATCTGAGGAAGCCCCTGCCCCACTGATTTCTAATACCTTGCTATCTGCCTCCAGGAGGGGACTCTGATATCTAGCCCCTGCCAGTCCTGGTATGGCACCCCAATGTGCGGCTCCAGGGAGGTGTGCAGTACATAGAGGAGACGCGTGCCTGCTCGACCCCCAGTGTTGACTTGGCCTTGAGCCCCCAGGAGGCTAAGCGCTCAGTTCTTGAGTTTCGCTGGCAGTTTTCCCATTTGCCGCAAAGTTCCCTGTAAGAAGTGTAGTCTTCCTCCTGTTGTTTTGGGTTGTTGTTTATACAGTGCTCCAGATACATATGGCACTTGGAAGCAATTAAGGTAAAGATGCAAAGTGGGCCTTTCCCACAGGGCTCTCGATCTGCCAATCTCCTGCTCCCAGGGAGGCCCTACTCAGACAGGAGCCTTATGAGGCAAGGCGCACACCAAACGAGCATAGGGAGGATACACTCTGAAGAGTAGTTCTGTTTTGCGCCCCCCCCCTTTTTTTTAAGCTTTATTTATTTATTTATTTGAGAGAGATAGAGAGATGAAGGGAAGGGTAGAGGGAGAAGAGAATCTCAAGCAGACTCAGTGCTGAGCCTGAGCCTGATGGGGACCTCGATCCTACTACCCGACATCATGACTAGAACTGAAACCAAGAGTCGGGTGCCCAACTGACTGCGCCACTCAGATGTCCCTGTTTTGTTCCTTTTTAAGATTGGTTTTTAATGTCAGTTGATAGAAAACAGAAGCCCTTCCATTCAAAGATGAAGCAGAAGATTTACACCTGCTACCGGTGAAAATCAACACTGTGGCCTTGTAGTCACACAGGCTGTTGACAACATTCACCATCTCTCGTCTGGAAACCATCATAAACCCCTGGTCCAGGTGTGTCTCCATGAGTGCAAAAGTGAAAGACCAGAGGCTTTGGGGAACAAAAGTCGTGAGATCAAATGGCTTCTGTGTTCCTGTTTGTCACTGGCAGTTTGGTCCACCCGGAGGTAGCCATACAACGTGGCATGGGGATTCCACACAAGCTCTCTCAGTGACTATGACTTGCCACCATTGCCCCCACCAAACCATGACCTTTCTCCTTATGGTAGTGTGTACACAAGTGACTTGTAAGTGTGCTGTGGCTGCTAGCAGCCAGAAAACACACCCCTCCTCTCTCTTCCCCCCAAAACTGCCACAGTGATTGTGTGGAATATAGTGAAAACAGGGGATTCCTAGTTTTCTTATGCTTAGCCCTGATGAGAAAACTAAAATAGCATGGAACGTCATTAATGTGGAACAATAGGAAAAACATTTACACTGTGCACTTATCAAAGTAAAGTGGACTTCACGTACTGAAAGTTGACTTGATATGCCATTAAATGTGGTTAATTAATATATGAAAATTTAACCAAGACATATTTGTGTAGAAGGGGTTATGCAATAGAAAGAAGGTTGTATTTAACCTAAAGGGGCAACAGATTATTCTCTCCAAGTTTTGAAGGCATATTCTTTAGACCCATGGGAGGGGAGAGGATCATGCAATGGGAGTGTGTAAGTTATAGTTGTGAAGAGCAGATATATGGGAAAACCTGCCACATTCAGATTTTAGCAATGCTCATAAACTTTCTGACAACATATAATGGGGAGAAGAGAGCAGGGGATAAAAATTTGATAGCAATTTAGGCTGACTGAATGTTAACAGACTCGATTTAGTCAAGTAATTTGCTCTGAACTCCAAAATAATAAATATAAACGTGAGGTAAATGGCATCCCACTGGCCAGAGGCCCGTAAGGGAGAGTGGCACACCAATCCAGGATGGGGACTCTGCTCTCTTTCTGCTTTAGATCCCCAGCATTCACAGCTGGGGTAGCTGGACAGATGACCCTGGGATGTGTGTTTCTATACCTCAGCCTGGCAGCCACTGGGCTTTGCCAGGGAGATGTGTGTGTGTATGCGTGTGTGTCTGCACATGCGTGTACTCCTGTCTGTCTCTTGCTCTCTTACACACACACACACCCCTGACTAAGCATGTCAGAGAGCAATGCAGTTCTCTGTGACTCTGATTCTACAGAAACAGGTAAGCTGCTTGTAGTCAGGGAGCAGGATTTTTTTTTTTTTCTGGGCTGTGTGACGAGCTCAGGAGTTATTTTGGCAAGCTCAAAAAGTAATATGAATTCCTGGGTATTGTTGGGCTCAGCTGGGCTGGGTGGGAGCCCCTGGGTTCCAGGCCCTCATGGCCTATGCTCATTTAAAAAAAAATGATTTGCAGCATCAATAAGAGAACAGTACAGAAGCAGAAGCACTCATCTGTGTATTTTGGTTTAAGAAAATAAGATGGTCTCTAGGACACTACACAGTAACTTCATTTTAAATACTGTCCACAGATTTCAGTCTTACTTGAATATTTGAAAGCAAATTATGGGTGTTTACAGTATTCGTTGATCTAGAGTTCAAGGAGTGTGCAGAAAAAAAATCCTAAGCATGGGACGCCTGGTTGGCTCAGTGGTTGAGCATCTGCCTTTGGGTCACGGCATGATCCTGGAGTCCCGGGATCGAGCCCACATTGGTCTCCCTGCATGGAGCCTGCTTCTCCCTCTCCCTGTGTCTCTGCCTCTCTCTCTGTGTGTCTCTCATAAATAGATAAATAAAATCTTTTAAAAAAATACTAAGCACTTGAACAAGGATATTTTCAACTTCTTCTTCCAAATAAAATCAAGGTGCTGTGCATGCCTGGCAGCCATGCTTCCCAAATCTCGTTCACTTTCCACCATTACCGGGTGCCCAGATCATCCACACTGCTACCCACTAAAACTCACTAGTGTTCTTCTAAGTTAGTGTACTTTCCAAACTTATGTAAATTTAAGACAAAACTATATCGTGCTATAAAATTATACTTGTAGTCTTTTAGGAGTACCCTTGACTTTTAAGACACATACTTGAGTTAATCATCTAAAATTAATCAGAATCTTCACCCTCCTCCTGGTGGAGACAAGGACCTTGGGTTGCTTCCACTGCAACCACCATCACCTGCACCTCATGTTACTGTCTGCATGTAGCACTTTTGGAATCAGCGTCTTTGCCATAGACATCTTTGCCTCAAGCGCTTTTTCCACAGAACTTTTCACTGCATAACTAATTGGCCATAAGGCAATTTTGCCATAAAAGATAAAAATACTTGTTGACAGTTTGATTTTTTCACTTTGGTTCACTAGACTGGTTGACAGTTTGGTCTCTACTGGTGCAGGACTCCCACTTTTATATTATATAGATCTCAGCCCTTGTGGTGGTCTACACAGCTACACAGGGATCTCAACACACGTTCCTATGGAACTTTGGAACGTCCATCAGTAAACATGCAACAATTTGCCAGGAACAAACAGCAGTGTGGACAGCTTTCACAGCATAGCACAAAGCTCAGTTGCAATTTGCTTCCTAGTATCTGGAAATTGGTGCCTCTCTTAATGAAGGAAGAAACTTTAGTGAAAATAGGAAAAGTGTGATGCCAGACAATTGACAAGCAAAACAATGCACAATACTATAAACAAAAGACTTGGAAGACAAGTACTCAGTCACAATCCATGAAATAGGACCAGTCATTTGTGCAGTATGATGTGAATCTGCACTTAAAGTTTTGAATGTGTTCAAATATTTTCTATTTTGCAATAAAGAATTGAATTGGGTCAGCCCCGGTGGCTCAGTGGTTTCGCGCTGCCTTCGGCCCAGGGCGTGATCCTGGAGACCTGGGATTGAGTCCCACGTCGGGCTCTCTGCATGGAGCCTGCTTCTCCCTCTGCCTGTGTCTCTGCCCCTCTCTCTCTGTCTCTATGAATAAATAAAATCTTTAAAAAAATAAAGAATTGTATTATTTATTTTTCATATTCCATTATGTCCTTTTTAATGAGTGTCCTTTTATTTTTCGTGATTCATCTTCTATGGCAGCATTGCCTCATGGCCAGCTAGTGTTGTGGCAAAAGTACCTAAAACCATTATTGTCACCCAGAATTTTGTTTCTGTCTTGTTTCTAAATCCCCAATAAGCTCTTTGTATTTCTTTTTTTTTTTAAGATTTTATTTATGCATGTGAGAGAGAGAGAGAGAGAGAGGCAGAGACATAGGCAGAGGGAGAGGAAGAGGGAGAAGCAGACTCCATGCAGGGAGCCTAATGGGACTCGATCCCAGGTCTCCAGGATCAGGCCCTGGGCTGAAGGCGGTGCTAAACCACCGAGCCACCGGGGCTGCCCAAGCCCTTTGTATTTCTATATGTTGTATAGTCATATACATTTTTGAGGCTTAGTCACATTTACTTTCTAAAAAAATTTCACTAATGCATCTTGCATGTCACTTTTTCCTTCCAAAATTTCCTCATCTCCTTAGTTCTTTCAGCAAGGGTCAGCTGGTGGCAAATGTTCCTGTTAAAACATACCTGTGTGTCTTCATTTCACCTTGAGGTGGTTTAGTGAGGTGTGGATGGTTCTGCACCGGAACGCACTCGCTCAGCCTTTGGAAGATCTCATTCCATCATGTCTTTGATTCTATTTTGCACTTGAGAAGTCTGCTGTCCTGGCCTCCCCTGCCAATAGCTGTTTGTCCCTTACTGACGACCTGCAAGATCATCTCTCTGTCTTTGGTAACCTGCGGTTCTCACTACAACGTGTTTAGATAAGGATCTCTTTTATTCTGTTTGGGACTTAAGTTTTATGAATCCAAGGAGGTGTATTTTAATTGATTCTGTAAACTTTTCAGGCATTATCTCTGTGTGTTGCCTCTACTGTATTTCTCTATTCTCTGAGGACACATGTGGGCCATGAGCCGCATCTTTCCCACCTCCTGCGCCTCCATCACCCTGTCCTCTGCCTCTTGGTTCACGTTCCTTTCAGTCACCTCTTTGTCCCCACCTTGCTTCCATGCACAGTCATCACTGGAACCTTCTTCTTCTTCCTTGTTCTCTTTATTCCTTTTTTTGCTCCCAAATTACTGCACCCCAAACAATACCTTACTCATTCTGGAGATGCAATAAACAATTGGTGATCTGATTTAGTTTTAAGAATATTAGGAACAAACACCCAGAATTCCACTAAGAAATGTGTCCCTTGAGAACCTCACAAAACAAACAGGATCACATTTATAGACTTCTCTTCTAGGCCCCCTGTATTTTCGGTTGGCAGCCAGCCTGATGTCTTTTAGGCCTGTCCTAATTTATTTTTGGTCCCATGCATATGAGCCAGTGCTTATTTTGATAACTGCATTTATGCTTCCAAGCTTTGACAGACAAATCATTGCCCTGGGCTCCCTAGTGGCTCCAAGCTTCAGCTCGCCTCCTGCCCGAAGGAGTAACTCACCCTCCAGCAGGCTCTGGTCTGTTCTCTGCAATTAGCTATCAAGCAACTGAACTTCTCAGGATGATTGTCTTTCAGAGAAATAAACTACAAATACAGCATGTGAAAGCTTTCTGAAGTCTAAAATTCCATGTACGTGGTAAGGAGTGGTGTTTACTATCTGTGAGCATTTGAAAAGAAGCATGAGCAGCTACGACAATGATGACGGTATTTGTTTCCAGCCACATTACTAGCCAGTTGGCCCCCTCCTACCATGTCCTGGTCCACAGGCTCCAAGAGGGAAGTTTCTGTTCTGGAGCACAGGGATATTTTTTTTAAAAAGATTTTATTTATTTATGAGAGACATACAGAGAGAGACAGAGACAGAGACAGAGACAGAGACAGAGACAGAGACACAGGCAGAGGAGGAACAGGTTCCATGCAGGGAGCCTGATGTGGGACTTGATCCTGGGACTCCAGGATCACACCCTGGAGCACAGGGATATTGATGAAAGAAAGCCTCTCTTTCTTTCCTGTCAAAACATTCCTGACAAAACTTCCACCTTCCGTTGGTTCAGGATTTCTGTGGAATCTGGACACCTATCATTCCAGACGTTCTAATTAGGCAATAAACTTGCTTTCAGAGTGCTGGAAACATCAGCTCAGAGCCTCCCAGCCCCTTCCCCTGAAAATCCCAGCATGAGCAGAAGAAGGCCAAGTTGAGGGAGGGTAGAGATCTGAAAACCAAGTCTAGGTTTTCAGACAGAAGTTGCTTTGCCATTTGGCTTCATCTAACTAGGCAACGACTCCAAATTGTTCTTTGGATAACACTGAGGGTGGGGAGGTCAGAGAGAGGGGAGAGAGGGAATCTTTGCCTGCTGGCCGGCTGCCAGATCTAAGTCCAAACACCTGGGTGCCAGATGTGCCTCGGGCGTGAGGCCCACTGTTGATGCAGCGGCTGCACTTTGCATGTGGGAGCTGCTGAGCATGGCCGGGAGAGGGTTGTGAGGCCATCGGCCCTGAAGACAGGCAGGCCTAGTCCCATTTGCTTTCAGATGCTTGCTTGCTTCTCGCCCCGCCCCCTAGATCTGCTGCACCCTTTCCTGCCTGGCGGCTTCCTGTCAGCTCATCAGTTTGGCACCGCAAGCACCAGACCTTGGCACTTATTTGGTCTCTTTGTTAAAGTTCATTGAAAAGAGATGTGGTGGTTGGTGCACTCAGATGATGCTCTGATTGTCACACCATTGCCAGGTGGAAATAAAGCAAGAAGCTGCAGGCTGGCCACCCTGTCCCAAACTGACAACTATATTCAGGAAAAGTCTGGAATGCTGTGGCAGTACCTTGTGGGGAAGACTGCCCCTGGCCGGATGACACAGGATGTGAAGGCCACCTCAGATCTGTTTATTATTTATTGAACTCCTGTCTCCTTTCAAGTAGGACCACTTGTTGAGAAGGTCCTCCCTCTTTCCTCCTGGGTGTCTGAGCTTGACTATCTCTGTCTCAGGTTAATGGGGTTTGGAGGAAAGGCAGGCCTGGCTTGAATCTGACTCTCCCGCCTGTTGCTAGCTCTAGGCACATTACCTGATCTCTGCTCCAGCCTCTTGATGTATGAAACTGAGGGGTGGTAAGAAGCATCTTTCCAGGCCATCGAGAGGAGTGAAGGGGCCCAGGACTGGCTGGTGCTCTGCGCTCCTCCCCCTTCATCTGACCTTTGGTTGTGCATTGCTAGGTCTTTTCAACTGGAGTGCTGGAAGATTTTAGCATAGTTCATTTCAAAATGAAGCAAGTTTGGGGATAAAAATGTAGATGTGGCCAATACTAGTACCATCCTGGGGTGACCTGACACCCATTCTGGCACCCACATGGCGGCATCTCAGGAAATATCAAGCCACACCAATCACTGCCAAGCACTCTCCAGTCTGTGTCCCACGGTCCTGCTAGGACGAGCAACTACTGTCCCCGGTCACCAACTCTGCACCTCCTATCTGCAGTCCTTAACTGGGACAGCAGGGAGCAGATTGACCAGCAAAGACTGAATGAGTAGAAATGGCTGGTGGCTTCTCAGAAGTTAAACATGACGCTGCAGCTCCAGCCCTGGGTAGATAGCTGGAAGAACAGAGAACAAGCACTCCAGATAGATACTTGTGTTCAGTGGTCACAGCAGCACCACCCACGGTAGGCCACGGGTGGAAGAAGTGTCCGTGATGGCCGAGTAGAGAAACAGAATGCGGTGTGTAGGCACATGGAATATTACTCAGCTGTAAGAAGGGATGAAATGCTGACATCCAAAAGCAGGGATAAATCTAAAAAATGTGATGCTTGGTGAAAGAAGCCAAACACAAAAGGCCACATTTTCTACGGTTCCATTTATCTGAAATGTCCCAAAACAGACAAATATGCAGAGACACCAAACAGATGGGTGGTTGCTGGGGGTGGGAGAGCGGGAAATGGGGGACAACTTCTTAGAGAGTGTTAGCTACATGATACTGTGAATGTACAAATGATATTCACTTTAAGATGGTTTCACCTAAAAAAAATCATACCTCATAGAACCATACACCTTTCTGAAAGAACATAAGGAAAAGAATAAATCTGTGTGTTTCTGTGTGAGAGCCAGCGAGTACAGAATTCAAGCAGAACTTTCCCTAAACCATTCCTGAACAAAGAGGAAAGTTTTCTCTGTTTCCTGCAAGATCCACTGTGCTAGCTACCCCCATGATAAACCATTTCCTAACCTATATGTGCTTCTGGAGATCGCACTTGTGGAACTGCTCTTTTTCTGATTTGGCTTCTTTCACATTTGAAGTAATTTGGGATCAGCTCTAATATTTTTTGCTTTAGAAAAGTAGTAAAAATTAATTAATCTACCACTGCACTGATAGCAAAAGTTAATAGAAATTTTAATAAAAATACAACCTCAATAAGCTTCCCTATTGTTCTAATAAATGCAATAGTAGTTTAGAACTGTAGATAAAAAAAATTAATAAAACAGCTGAGGCTAGGGACCAGGAAGCTCAGACAAAGGGACACAGTCTCTGCCCCGCTTCTCCAGCCACTGAGGTGAGACGATGCCCTCGACCAGCAGCACCCACTTCATGCTGTGCATTGGAATTTTTCTTGAATATTTAACTAATTCTCCTTGTTTGATGGCTTATTTTTAATCAGATATTTTTATCCAATATAAAAAGGTCTTGTGGACAACTCTAATATTGAAATACA
Organism: Canis lupus familiaris; assembly: GCF_011100685.1. Classification (NCBI taxonomy): domain Eukaryota; kingdom Metazoa; phylum Chordata; class Mammalia; order Carnivora; family Canidae; genus Canis; species Canis lupus. The sequence goes on along the minus strand of NC_049227.1, from coordinate 15,822,028 downwards.
GTGACACATTCACAGAGAAAATAACTGGGGAGAGGGTTTTAAGAAAACCAGAAGAAAAAAAAAAAAAGAAAACCAGAAGACACACTTGGCTTTGGGCACAGAGAAAAGCAGACGTTCCACATTCGTGAGGCCCTTGTCTCTGGATGGCATTCCCGGAAGCTACGTATGGTCTGCTGTTCTTCTTTCCAACACTGTGACAGAAACAGAGGATGCAGGAAACCACTGCTCCTGGAGAAAACAAATGCAGGCCTCACTTTCAGGGATGGGAGGTCCCACCAAGTCTCTCCTGGAGGACTTTTAAATCATTTTTTTTTAAATTTTTTATTTATTTATGATAGTCACACACAGAGAGAGAGAGGCAGAGACAAAGGCAGAGGGAGAAGCAGGCTCCATGCACCGGGAGCCCGACGTGGGATTCGATCCCGGGTCTCCAGGATCGTGCCCTGGGCCAAAGGCAGGCGCCAAACCGCTGCGCCACTCAGAGATCCCTCTCCTGGAGGACTTTCCTTGGGTTTGTGGCAGCCTGTTCCTCAAGGTGAGCAGAGAAATCCTGGAGTGGTGGATGATCAGGTGAGAAGCAGCTTCCCCGAGGCAGGTAGCTTCTTCGGAAGTCACAATTGCTAGTTGGAGGAGCACCTGCTGCGAAGCCCGAGGCCCTGATGATGATCTGCTCTGGTCAGAAAGTCTCTGCTGGCCTTGCCACTGCTCAGAAAACCAAATGGGAATGTTTTTGGTCAGGTAGAGGTTGTTAGAAGGGGAGGGAAATATGGAAATAAAAGAATGGGGAAGAGAACAACATTTTTAGTTGCTTTTAATTTAGTCAGCTTTCTTCGCTAAACTCCAGAACAAGAACTTAAATGAATGTAAATGTTGCCAGAAATCAGTGTTCTGCTGTGCTGAAAATAGGGAGGTAGAGGGACAGGTGTGCCTGCAAGACCCATGAAGGGGCTAAAGCAATAGAACCGAGGCTTCCAGAGAGGGCGCGAGGGACTACGAACCCCATACCCCCCCACCCCGGCGCCTCTGCCCTGGGCCACAGAGCAAGAGCAGCTGTAGTGGAGACAAACCCTGGCCTAGACCCCATGTTCCTTGGGCATGGGCACCGGCTTCTGGGGGCAGTCCCCAGCCCTTCCTGGACTGTCGTTACTGCCTCTCCTGAGTGATGGGCAAGAATTGGCTGCACGAAAGCTCTAGATTAGGAGGACTAATCTAGAAGGAAGCACTTTGGGGTGGAAGGAAGAGTCAGAGTGCCTCAGTGTGGCTTCCCTCAGTCTGTTCCACTCTCTGCCCAGACTCTACCAGGCTCTCATAGCTGCCTTCGCTCAGGGGCCTCAGAACCCCTGGTCCTCGAGGAGTCCCCTTCTGTGGAGAGAGACATCAGCCAGCTGCTCCTGGGGGAACCTTGAGAAATCTCTTTAAAAATATTATGGGGGGGATCCCTGGATGGCGCAGCGGTTTGGCGCCTGCCTTTGGCCCAGGGCGCGATCCTGGAGACCTGGGATCGAATCCCACATCGGGCTCCCGGTGCATGGAGCCTGCTTCTCCCTCTGCCTGTGTCTCTGCCTCTCTCTCTCTCTCTCTCTCTGTGTGACTATCATAAAAAAAAAATTAAAAAAAAATATTATGGGGAAGATTATTATGGTAAATTTCAACCATGAACAAAAGTAAAGGCTTTAGCATGAATCCCCATGTACCTATCACCAGTTTCTTCATCCCTCCCCACTACTATTTTTCTCTTTATTGTAGAAAAACATGCATTGATGGGATGCCTGGGTGGCTCAGTGGTTGGGCGTCTGCCTTTGGCTCAGGGTGTGATCCCGGGGTCCTGGGATCGAGTCCCACACCGGGCTCCCTGCATGGAACCTGCTACTCCCTCTGCCTATGTCTCTGCCTCTCTCTGTGTCTCTCATGAATAAATAAATAATCTTTAAAAAAAAGAAAAGAAAAGAAAAACATGCATTGCATAAAATTTACCATTTTAACCATTTTAAACATACAATTCAGGTGCATTAAGCACATCCACACTGTTGTGCAACCATCACCACCTCCGTCTCCGAAACTTTCCATCCCCCACACTGAGACTCTGTCCCTGTTATACACGGCCCCCTGCCCCCTACCAATCCCCGAGCCCCAACCCCACTGTCTATTCTCCATGTCTGTGAGTCTGACTCATCAGAGAACTTCACGTGAATGGATTCATGTGGTGTTTGTCCTTTGATGACAAATTTTAAAAATTTATGATTTCACTTAGCATAATGTCCTCAAGGTTCATCAACCCGTCCACCGTTTTCAGACTCAAGAAGTCTTGGACCCCTAGAGAAGCCCAATAATTAGCTCAGGTTGAAACTGCCTCTGGTTTTCTTTAGAACAAAACCACTAATATTTCCTACTCTACCAGTATGAACTCACTTGGCCCTGCAGTCTGCTCACCCTGTAGAAGAGTTGAAAAGGTGGGTCAGAGAGGCGGAGAGACTGCTCCAGCATCACTCAGCGGTGGAGGGGACAGGAGGACTTGCATGCTTACTCTACCACAGGGGCTGTTGCTGCTTCACAGAAAGATGGTTTCACTTCTGCAGAACTATCATAAAGCCTTCTGGGGCAGGGTTTTCCACTGCACAGGACAGCATGTTCCGGTGGCATGTGGGATAATTATGGGAGTCACACGGACTAGCATTTGTTACTTCAGTAACTGATTATTGTAATGTATGTACACAAAAAAGCAATGGGCACGTCGAGATTGTGATTTCATAGATTTGATCTTACGGTGAGACTGACTGAAACAGTGATTCTATTTCAAGTAGATTTAGAGAGAAATATAAAGTAAACAGTGGTGTGTGGATCTGAAACCCACGGCTCAAGTAACTGAAATTTGAAATTTGGGAGCCACTAAGTCCAGAAGTGCATTTTTGCCTGGGGGGTGAAAGAAAGACGAGCAGCCCACAATAGCCAGGGTCAGGCCCCACTGGAAACCTTGGTGCTGCTCTGTTGGATGGCAGCAGCTTCACAGAACATCACACCGGACACAGTCACACTCTGGCCTGAAATGAATGGAAACTCTTTATTTTGTCTTAGTACAAACAAACACAGTGTCACTATGCAAACCACAGAAGGACCAAATATACCCTCTTCTGGTGGACAGAACCAGTTACAGGTGGCAGCTGGGCCTGGTCTTCCTTTTTTATAAGATTTACCAAGCTCCCCAGTGTGGAATGATTCCTGCTTGCTGACAGCACCAGTGCCATCGCCAGCCCCTGCCTCCTCAGAACCTGAAGCCCGCAATGAGTCCCCTGTTACCCCATCCCATGGAGGTGCCTCTGGGCCCCAGGTGTGCCACCTCCCTCTAGCCACAAGCCCTAACCTAGCCTGGATCCCCGAGTCCTGCTTGCCCATGGAGCATTGAGGAGGTATGGGGTATTTATGATGCAGAATGTGCTGGCTGGAGCTGAGGTCCTCTCATGGGTCAGGCAGGGGGCAATGAGGTCACTTGCATGGCTCTGACCCCAGGCTTGGAAGCAAGCAGGAACTTCTCCTGCACTGTTTGGTAGCACCTATCCTTGAAGCGTGACAGCATGAGCTTCCTTCCTAGGTGGTTCCTTGGTGTTAACTACTTCCCTGCTTGCTCGTTCATGTTTCTGTGATGCTGTATTCTCAGATATGGGCCATAGGCTCCACCATCCAAGAGGCATGGGTGTCTCTTTCCTCTGTGTCTGGTCAGAGTTCCAAGGAGTCAGATCAAGGTGGTGTTCTCTGACTTGGAATCTGTAGTTTTTCCCATCATACAGAACTCTGCTCTACTAGAAGGCTGTTCTCAGTAAGCTGGAGGGGAAGCAAAGCCATAGGTCCCTGTTGGTGAAGACCCTCATGGTGCAGGGCAGGCTGGCCACCTCTAGGCTGGAGCTTTCGCCCACAGCCCGGAGCGCACGCTTCAGTGTAAACAAGCCCAGTGCCCAGTGCCTTTCCCATGCATTGTTATTTAATTGTATTGATGAAAGCAAAGGAGGGCTTTTCAATATGAAGGTAGCCTGTGAGTAGGGCATAGCAGAGCCTCTGCTCTGGAATGTACTGGGCCCTAGGATTCCCTGAGGACACTTGGGGTTCCATGAGCCTCTCTGACAACTCACCCTGGCCCATTTAGCCAGAGAAGGAGTGAACACTGGTTCTCACCTCCTCAGCCCACTTCTTATTAGTTCCAAGAATCAAATAGGACATTCGACCTCTAAACAGCCTCATCAAGATGAAGGGGCCTAGGCCCTGCTTCCTGTTGTCACTAGAATGACCTGTTCTGTACATATGACACTCTAAATGATGTGTGGCTCATTCCAGAGCCATAGAAGGTAATTAAGGGGTCTGAAGGTGGGGAGGGAGTGGGGCTGGAAGGGCTCTGCAGGGGCCAGTCCACCCCCATCAGGGTAAGTGAGCCCAATAGGCTGGGCAGTTGTGCTCCTGGGACAGAAGTCTTACCCTTGGGGTCTCCCAGGTTCACTGTCTTTTTCCCACTGCTGTTTGTGTCTCTGGAAATGAAAGCTCTTTCTTCTAATGAGGACAACAGCAAGCCACCAAGAGCAGTCTCTCATGCTCTGGGGGGGCCTGGGGACACCCGGTGGCTGGGCTGGGAAGGCAGGTGAGGGAACTTGTGATTTATACTGAACATAAACATCCCCTCTGCCATCCTCACCATCATCCACAGTGATATTGGTAGGCTCCAGCTTGTGCTAATGACTCTAACCAGTGTGTAATTTCTTCTTGTAAACCTGCCACCTCTCTCCATAGATTTCTACTGCTGCCACTCTGGAACTCATCATTACTGTACTCATTAACTTAGAGTTAATTCAGACTATCTTGAGTATTCTTCTTTTTCTCCTGGTGGATGGAATATCACTGACATCTGACTCTGTAGGAAAGTCACAGGCAGCAGGAATATATAATTCCTTTAACAATGCCTTTGTTTATGCATTTCTTCACTGCAATCTTGCCACCCCGGCAGCTATAAATCACCAGGCAAGAATGAGCTGATGACACCTAGTGGGCCTACGTCATGAGGAACAAGAGGAAGGAAGCCACGGGTACCCAAGGACCTGCCGCCTCTCCCCTTGCCTCAGTTTCTCTGTGTATAAAGTAGCCGGATGGGCTCTGCTGAGAATTAATTAACAAATGTCCATTAAATGTTCACAGGGTGAGCGCTCTGCAACTGCTAAGTGGTATTAAATAATTATAGCCCTCAAATGATGAGCCTATCATGTCGTTGATCTGATGCATGAAAATGTTGTTATATGTCTTTTCACAAAGACTTTATTTAACAAGAGCTGATCTTTGCAATTTAGTTTATTTTCTGTATCCCTTTTAATTTCAGACTCATGGGTTATTAGCAGATAACTGCTCATTTCTGCTGTAAATCAAGAAAACACTCATTAGAAACCCAAAGCTGTGATTGCTAGGAGTTTTGGCTTGTAAAGAGTGGAATAGTGGCAAGATTTGATGTTAAAAATTGGCTGAATTCAAAAGTATTTTTTGTTCAGAGAAAACGAAATGGCATTTTCTGACCTCAGGAACCTCTTAAATGCATTAAAATCCAAATCATACTTGGCAAAGCACCAGGACCAGAGCTGGCCATCAGATTTCTGATTGGGTGCTCATGGCTGGGGAGAAAGCAAAGAGAATGGCCATGTGGAGCCTCCCCAGTGACCACTCTGGGTGCCAAGCCACCCAGATGTTAGCATCTAATGAGCTCAGCCTCTGCCATCCTGGAGGTCACCTCCCACCCACAGATGCAGACACACCATAGAGGGGTCAAAGGCGATTTTAAAAGCAAATCTGTAAACTCTGAAAAGAAAAAGGGCACTGATTTCTAAAACATCTGCTCTGGACTGAAGACCAGTGGCCATCGAGCTTTCATCCCCTACTTCTGGCCTCTGGTGACATTTTCTCCTTGTGTCTTGTAGGGAACGTGTTGATTCGTAGAGAGAGCGTTCAGGCCTTACTCCCGCATTCCTCATTTATACACGCCTTTCCAGACTGGTAGAATTTCTTTTTGCAAAATTATCCTTGTCTAATCCATAGAGACGGAAAGTGGATTAGTGGTTGCCAGGGGCTGCGGGGGAGGGGTCCAGGATGGGGAGTGACTGCTAATGGGCATGGGGCTTCTTTCCGGAGTGATGAGGCCGCCCTGGAACTAGAGCATGGTGATGGTTGCAAACTCCTGTGGATGCACTGAAAACACTGAACTTTACACTTTAGAAGGGTGAATGCGATGATGTGTCCGTGATAATACAATAAAGCAATTGCTGAAAGAACATGCCACCCTCTTCTTGATGGCCTACCTGCAGGTACTGAGACCTCATCCTACACTGAGGGTACACAGGAACTAGGTCCCATAGGCCTGCAGCCACGCTTGGACCCTGTGGTCAGGAAGTAGTTTCCATAGTCTTTCAGCCAGGCTTGGACCCCATGGTCAGGAACTAGGTCCTGTAGGTCTGCAGCCAGGCTTGGACCCAGTGGTCAGGAAGTAGCCCTGACAGCCCTGCAGCCAGGCTTGGACCCCATCGTTAGGAACTAGGTCCCATAGGCCTGCAGCTGTGCTTAGACCCCGTGGTCAGGAAGCAGGTCTCATGGTTCTGCACTTGGCACCTAGACACTGTAATGCGGAAGGAGCCCTGAAATTCCTGCAGTGGCCCTTGGACCCTGAAGCCAAGTGTAGGTTTGGTAGATATTTAGGTGCACTCTGTAGTTTGTAGTTTAGGGCTTTTAATATGTAGTCTTTTTTTTTTTTTTTTTTTCTTAAACGCTTTCACATGTTACCAATGCTGAAGATCCCATGCATTTGACCTTGGGTTGGTATTCTTAAGATTTATCAGAAGTGGATAAAAGACTTGTACTTTTGATATATTGCAAAATTGACCTATAAAAAGACTCTACAAACAAAATCACAAAGACTCCGGTTTTAGGCAAAAGAAGGGAAGGAGACAAAGAGTTTATCTCACTGTCCCTGGACTTTTGGGAACCACCAAACTGTCCAAAAGGAATCATAGTTCCCATTGCATCAGGTCAGCAGCAGAAAATAGATCTCCCTAGAGTCAGAGCTCTGGTTCATCAACAGCAAGGGTGAGGCTCCGGGCAGGGAGAGGCCCATAGAGGGAGTTCCCGGTGAGGTGTGTGTGGTAGGAGACCCTGGGTGATCTTAGAGTATGTCCTTTCCTGTTTTTCGTGCAATCTCTTTATTTAAAACCCTAGATGGGGGCTGCATCGGGTGGTTCAGCAGTTTAGCGCTGCCTTCAGCCCAGGGTGTGATCCTGGGGACCTGGGATCGAGTCCCACGTCAGGCACCTGCATGGAGCCTGTTTCTCCCTCTGCCTGTGTCTCTGCCTCTCTCTCTCTCTCTCTCTCTGTGTGTGTCTCTCATGAACAAATAAATAAAATCTTTTTAAAATAATAAAAAATAAAACTCTAGATGAATTTTATTTTTTTTAAGATTTATTTATTTAGATAGAGAGCATGCGCACACATGCACGCTGGCTCGCACAGAGGGGAAGGGCAGAGGGAGAAAGAGAATGTCAGGCAGACTCTGAGCTCAGCTCGCAGAGCCAGATGTGGAGCTCCATCTCAGGACCTGGAGATCATGACCTGAGCTGGAACCAAGAGGCAGAGGCTTAACTGACTGAACCACTGGGGCACCCCAACATTCTCAATGAATCTTAACAAGAAGGTAAGGAGGCAGAGATGGAATCTGGAAGCCCTTTTACCTTGCCTGGATATGTGATGTCTCCATCCTCCAGGGGACGCTTAATGTGTCCCAGGATGACCTTGTAAGAGGCCACTGCCTGGCCCCGGGATCAACATTTGTAAGAGAGAAAATAAGTGCAGGTAGGTTCCAGAGAAATAAAGAAGGAGATCTCCAGGAGACCAGCGTTGGGCTCACACTGACCGTGTGTGTGCACCCAGCCTCCTGCCTCGGTCCTGCTCCCACTGTAGAAAAAGGTGACCCCCTGGTGGCCTGTGTGGACAACCCTTGAGCCATAGTCCACCTTGGTCCTGCCACACTGGTCAAAAGAAAGCATTTCTGGGAGGGAATGCTCTGGATACTGCAGACAGACACAGCTACAGAGGGGAAGGGGGCCTGCCCTCCACAGGTCTCATCAGGCTGCGGTCCTGCATCTCCAGTGATCGCAGGCAGAAGCACAGCCGTGCAAGCGTGGCCAGCCTTTGCTGAGGGCAGTCTGCTTCTCACACGGTGTCTTGGCCTCCGGGAAGTCGGCTGGGCGGAGGGGAAAGTGAGGTGCCCCTGGGGAGGGGCCCCAGTGGGCCCTGGTCCTGGGCTGAGGTCTGCTCACCGCAGCCCGCGGCACAAGGGCGAAGGTGGTGGTGCCGGAGGCGGAGGCGCCCGGGTTCCTCTCTCAGGGAGGAGGACGGAGCGAGGAGGCGAGGGAGCCCTGGGCTGCTAGCAGGTTACTGGTCTTTGTTTACGGGCCACGAGGCGGGCCTGCCTCCGGCTTGCCAGTCGCACGTCCGGGGGACGGAGGGGGCTGCGGGGCGGATTAGCTCCCGCCCGCCGTCCCCGCGGCGGCAGCTGCTCCGCGGCCCTGCCAAGGGCAGCAGGGCCCGGCTCCCCGTTTGCTCCGCGCGGGACCGGCTCGGCCACCGCGGCTTCCTTGCGCATCCCCGGCCCATCCGTCCCGCCCCGTCGGGCCGCCGGCCGCGCGGCTCCGGCGGCGGCATCAGCCGCGCACAATGGAGAGGCTCGCGCGCCGGCCCCGTTTCGGGGCTTTGTCGCCGGAGCCTCGTGCCGATGGGTTAATGGGGCAGAAGAGATCGGTGAAGGGCGACAGAAGTGGTCTTTGAAAGAGGGTGTCAGTACAGGGCAGCGAGACAAAGGCCAAAACACACAGGGGCGGAGAGGGACAGATGGGGCCGGGCGGGGGCGGGGGCGGGGCGGGGCGCGGCGCGGCGCGGCGCGGGCGCTCCCCGGTTCACCAGGCCGCCCCGCGCCCTCTCCCCACCCCGGCCCGGCCCCACCCGCCCCCTTGCCGCTGGGCTCGGCGCCACGGTTCCCTGCGTCGGCGGAGGGACGGAGAGAGGGAGGGAGGGAGGGGCGAGCGGACGGAGGCACCCCTCCCCGACCCCTGGTGGGCCCGGCCGGGCGCCCCCCACCTCGGAGCCGGGCCGCGGGGGAGCGCGGAGCCCGGGAGGGGACCGCCAGCCCCGGGGCCCGGGACCGGTCCGCACGCCGCGAGCCCGGCGCCCGCCGAGCCGGGACGCCCGCCAGGCGGCGCTGCCTCCCTCCGGCCGCCGGCCGCGCGCTGCAAACCGAGGCTGCTTAATTAACGTGCAAATTGAGTAGATTAAATGACTCTAAATAATTAGCCACAGATCCTATAAACAGGATAACATATTTAATTAAGCAGCGATATAGATTTTGGAAACTGTTAATGTATTTTTAGAATGGCTGCTTAGATCTTTCACTTTTCCCCCCTAACTTCAAACATGTAACTACAGCCCTTGGTACGTGGATAAATATCTGGAAACAAGATTATGCCTGTTAACTTCAACTAATAGAAATGTTGGTTTAACAGGAACTTGCACGGCCCTGGCGCTGGCGCTGGCGCCGCTCGGAGCCCGGAGCCCGGACGGGCCGAGCTGGGGGGCCGGTTCTGTTTAGCTTTGTTGTGATGGGGTGCGCAGTGCCCGTGGTCCTCGGTAGAGGGGCAGGATGATGCGGAGTGAGGGGGAACGGAAGAAGGCAAGTGAAAATACAATCCAATTTCATTATATCAATCACATTTAATTGGCAATTTGTACAAGCAATGACCGGGCTGGCTTTAGGTAAAACTATTAGGCGACAGGCGGGTGTGCTACTAAAATTCTTGGTTAGTTAATTAGTGTCTGAACTGCGGAGGGAAAGGATCCTCAGATTTACTCTCTACAAAGAGAGAGCAGCCCAGACAATTCATTAGGCAGGCGGCTTGTAAATTAGAGCTAAGTTAACCTGATTTCCCTTAATTAAAACATCTTTTCTCGTTTACGATGTGGATATAAGTAGATCTCCAGGGTTTTGAATTTTCTGCAACAGCAGATGGTCAGCTAGAAGCAGATAATAGTTAACGCTTTCTCTCTACCAGTTCCGAACAACGTGAGCCGCTGGCCCATCTGAGGATTAAAAGGAGAGATAACAAAGAGCGTTAACCCTTCCTAGTCTTTGGGCTCTGGAAGCTCTGAGGGAGGGGCTGCCCCTGGCTCAGAGGAGCCGGAGAAAGACCTGGCCAGGACGCAAGAACCCTGGGTGGGACATGGGACAGGGGTGTCAGGGTAAGTGGTCACTGAGCTGTCTCCTGGGGAAGGGAAGTGTCAGGAGGGAGGAGTGCCATTT